>NC_065439.1:9803766-11161681 GCF_024364675.1 Aethina tumida
AAATTTAATTATTAAAATTATAAATTTTAAAATTTAAAAATTTAAATACTAAATTATAAAAATTTAAATTATTAAAATTTTAAATTTAAAATTAAAAATTAAATACTAAATTTTAAAAATTTAATTAATTAAAATTTTAAATTTAAAATTTAAAATTTAAATACTAAATTTTAAAAATTTAATTATTAAAATTTTAAATTTTAAAATTTAAAAATTTAAATACTAAATTTTAAAAATTTAACTATTAAAATTTTAAATTTAAATTTAAAAATTTAAATACTAAATTTTAAAAATTTAATTATTAAAATTTTATATTTAAATTTAAAAATTTAAATACTAAATTTTAAAATTTAACTATTAAAATTTTAAATTTTAAAATTTAAAAATTTAAATACTAAATTTTAAAAATTTAAATATTAAAACTTTAAATTTTAAAATTTAAAAATTTAAATTTTAAAATTTAAAAATTTAAATACTAAATTTTAAAAATTTAATTATTAAAATTTTAAATTTTAAAATTTAAAAATTTAAATACTAAATTTTAAAAATTTAACTATTAAAATTTTAAATTTTAAAATTTAAAAATTTAAATACTAAATTTTAAAAATTTTATTATTAAAATTTTAAATTTTAAAATTTAAAAATTTAAATACTAAATTTTAAAAATTTAACTATTAAAATTTTAAATTATAAAATTTAAAAATTTAAATACTAAATTTTAAAATTTAATTATTAAAATTTTAAATTTTAAAATTTAAAAATTTAAATACTAAATTTAAAAATTTAACTATTAAAATTTTAAATTTTAAAATTTAAAAATTTAAATACTAAATTTTAAAAATTTAATTATTAAAATTTTAAATTTTAAAATTTAAAAATTTAAATACTAAATTTTAAAAATTTAATTATTAAAATTTAAATTTTAAAATTTAAAAATTTAAATACTAAATTTTAAAAATTTAATTATTAAAATTTTAAATTTTAAAATTTAAAAATTTAAATACTAAATTTTAAAAATTTAACTATTAAAATTTTAAATTTTAAAATTTAAAAATTTAAATACTTAATTTTAAAAATTTAACTATTAAAATTTTAAATTTTAAAATTTAAATACTAAATTTTAAAAATTTAACTATTAAAATTTTAAATTTTAAAATTTAAAAATTTAAATACTAAATTTTAAAATTTAACTATTAAAATTTTAAATTTTAAAATTTAAAAATTTAAATACTAAATTTTAAAAATTTAACTATTAAAATTTTAAATTTTAAAATTTAAAAATTTAAATACTAAATTTTAAAAATTTAACTATTAAAATTTTAAATTTTAAAATTTAAAAATTTAAATACTAAATTTTAAAAATTTAACTATTAAAATTTTAAATTTTAAAATTTAAAAATTTAAATACTAAATTTTAAAAATTTAATTATTAAAATTTTAAATTTTAAAATTTAAAAATTTAAATTTTAAAATATAAAAATTTAAATACTAAATTTTAAAAATTTAACTATTAAAATTTTAAATTTTAAAATTTAAAAATTTAAATACTAAATTTTAAAAATTTAACTATTAAAATTTAAATTTTAAAATTTAAAAATTTAAATACTAAATTTTAAAAATTTAATTATTAAAATTTTAAATTTTAAAATTTAAAAATAAAAATACTAAATTTTAAAAATTTAATTATTAAAATTTTAAATTTTAAAATATAAAAATTTAAATACTAAATTTTAAAAATTTAACTATTAAAATTTTAAATTTTAAAATTTAAAATTTAAATACTAATTTTAAAAATTTAACTATTAAAATTTTAAATTTTAAAATTTAAAAATTTAAATACCAAATTTTAAAAATTTAATTATTAAAATTTTAAATTTTAAAATTTAAAAATTTAAATACTAAATTTTAAAAATTTAACTATTAAAATTTTAAATTTTAAAATTTAAAAATTTAAATACTAAATTTTAAAAATTTAAATATTAAAACTTTAAATTTTAAAATTTAAAAATTTAAATTTTAAAATTTAAAAATTTAAATACTAAATTTTAAAAATTTAATTATTAAAATTTTAAATTTTAAAATTTAAAAATTTAAATACTAAATTTTAAAAATTTATCTATTAAAATTTTAAATTTTAAAATTTAAAAATTTAAATACTAAATTTTAAAAATTTAATTATTAAAATTTTAAATTTTAAAATTTAAAAATTTAAATACTAAATTTTAAAAATTTAATTATTAAAATTTTAAATTTTAAAATTTAAAAATTTAAATACTAAATTTTAAAAATTTAAATATTAAAACTTTAAATTTTAAAATTTAAAAATTTAAATTTTAAAATTTAAAAATTTAAATACTAAATTTTAAAAATTTAACTATTAAAATTTTAAATTTTAAAATTTAAAAATTTAAATACTAAATTTTAAAAATTTAACTATTAAAATTTTAAATTTTAAAATTTAAAAATTTAAATACTAAATTTTAAAAATTTAACTATTAAAATTTTAAATTTTAAAATTTAAAAATTTAAATACTAAATTTTAAAAATTTAACTATTAAAATTTAAAAATTTAAATACTAAATTTTAAAAATTTAATTATTAAAATTTTAAATTTTAAAATTTAAAAATTTAAATACTAAATTTTAAAAATTTAATTATTAAAATTTTAAATTTTAAAATTTAAAAATTTAAATACTAAATTTAAAAATTTAACTATTAAAATTTTAAATTTTAAAATTTAAAAATTTAAATACTAAATTTTAAAAATTTAACTATTAAAATTTTAAATTTTAAAATTTAAAAATTTAAATACTAAATTTTAAAAATTTAATTATTAAAATTTTAAATTTTAAAATTTAAAAATTTAAATTTTAAAATTTAAAATTTAAATACTAAATTTTAAAAATTTAATTATTAAAATTTTAAATTTTAAAATTTAATAATACTAAATTTTAAAAATTTAATTATTAAAATTTTAAATTTTAAAATTTAAAAATTTAAATACTAAATTTTAAAAATTTAAATATTAAAACTTTAAATTTTAAAATTTAAAAATTTAAATTTTAAAATTTAAAAATTTAAATACTAAATTTTAAAAATTTAACTATTAAAATTTTAAATTTTAAAATTTAAAAATTTAAATACTAAATTTTAAAAATTTAACTATTAAAATTTTAAATTTTAAAATTTAAAAATTTAAATACTAAATTTTAAAAATTTAACTATTAAAATTTTAAATTTTAAAATTTAAAAATTTAAATACTAAATTTTAAAAATTTAACTATTAAAATTTAAAAATTTAAATACTAAATTTTAAAAATTTAATTATTAAAATTTTAAATTTTAAAATTTAAAAATTTAAATACTAAATTTTAAAAATTTAACTATTAAAATTTTAAATTTTAAAATTTAAAAATTTAAATACTAAATTTTAAAAATTTAATTATTAAAATTTTAAATTTTAAAATTTAAAAATTTAAATACTAAATTTTAAAAATTTAATTATTAAAATTTTAAATTTTAAAATTTAAAAATTTAAATACTATATTTTAAAAATTTGACTATTAAAATATTAAATTTTAAAATTTAAAAATTTAAAAACTAAATTTTAAAAATTTAATTATTAAAATTTTAAATTTTAAAATTTAAAAATTTAAATACTAAATTTTAAAAATTTAATTATTAAAATTTTAAATTTTAAAATTTAAAAATTTAAATACTAAATTTTAAAAATTTAATTATTAAAATTTTAAATTTTAAAATTTAAAAATTTAAATACTAAATTTTAAAAATTTAATTATTAAAATTTTAAATTTTAAAATTTAAAAATTTAAATACTAAATTTTAAAAATTTAACTATTAAAATCTTAAATTTTAAAATTTAAAAATTTAAATATTAAATTTTAAAAATTTAAATATTAAAACTTTAAATTTTAAAATTTAAAAATTTAAATTTTAAAATTTAAAAATTTAAATACTAAATTTTAAAAATTTAATTATTAAAATTTTAAATTTTAAAATTTAAAAATTTAAATACTAAATTTTAAAAATTTAACTATTAAAATTTTAAATTTTAAAATTTAAAAATTTAAATTCTAAATTTTAAAAATTTAATTATTAAAATTTTAAATTTTAAAATTTAAAAATTTAAATACTAAATTTTAAAAATTTAACTATTAAAATTTTAAATTTTAAAATTTAAAAATTTAAATACTAAATTTTAAAAATTTAATTATTAAAATTTTAAATTTTAAAATTTAAAAATTTAAATACTAAATTTTAAAAATTTATTTATTAAAATTTTAAATTTTAAAATTTATAAATTTAAATACTAAATTTTAAAAATTTAATTATTAAAATTTTAAATTTAAAAATTTAAAAATTTAAATACTAAATTTTAAAAATTTAATTATTAAAATTTTAAATTTTAAAATTTAAAAATTTAAATTTTAAACTTTAAAAATTTAAATACTAAATTTTAAAAATTTAATTATTAAAATTTTAAATTTTAAAATTTAAAAATTTAAATACTAAATTTTAAAATTTTAAATTTTAAAATTTAAAAATTTAAATACTAAATTTTAAAAATTTAATTATTAAAATTTTAAATTTTAAAATTTAAAAATTTAAATACTAAATTTTAAAAATTTAACTATTAAAATTTTAAATTTTAAAATTTAAAAATTTAAATACTAAATTTTAAAAATTTGACTATTAAAATTTTAAATTTTAAAATTTAAAAATTTAAATACTAAATTTTAAAAATTTAATTATTAAAATTTTAAATTTTAAAATTTAAAAATTTAAATACTAAATTTTAAAAATTTAATTATTAAAATTTTAAATTTTAAAATTTAAAAATTTAAATACTAAATTTTAAAAATTTAACTATTAAAATTTTAAATTTTAAAATTTAAAAATTTAAATACTAAATTTTAAAAATTTAACTATTAAAATTTAAAAATTTAAATACTAAATTTTAAAAATTTAATTATTAAAATTTTAAATTTTAAAATTTAAAAATTTAAATACTAAATTTTAAAAATTTAACTACTAAAATTTTAAATTTTAAAATTTAAAAATTTAAATACTAAATTTTAAAAATTTAATTATTAAAATTTTAAATTTTAAAATTTAAAAATTTAAATACTAAATTTTAAAAATTTAATTATTAAAATTTTAAATTTTAAAATTTAAAAATTTAAATACTAAATTTTAAAAATTTGACTATTAAAATATTAAATTTTAAAATTTAAAAATTTAAAAACTAAATTTTAAAAATTTAATTATTAAAATTTTAAATTTTAAATTTTAAAAATTTAATTATTAAAATTTTAAATTTTAAAATTTAAAAATTTAAATACTAAATTTTAAAAATTTAATTATTAAAATTTTAAATTTTAAAATTTAAAAATTTAAATACTAAATTTTAAAAATTTAACTAATAAAATTTTAAATTTTAAAATTTAAAAATTTAAATACTAAATTTTAAAAATTTAATTATTAAAATTTTAAATTTTAAAATTTAAAAATTTAAATACTAAATTTTAAAAATTTAACTATTAAAATCTTAAATTTTAAAATTTAAAAATTTAAATATTAAATTTTAAAAATTTAAATATTAAAACTTTAAATTTTAAAATTTAAAAATTTAAATTTTAAAATTTAAAAATTTAAATACTAAATTTTAAAAATTTAACTATTAAAATTTTAAATTTTAAAATTTAAAAATTTAAATACTAAATTTTAAAAATTTAACTATTAAAATTTTAAATTTTAAAATTTAAAAATTTAAATACTAAATTTTAAAAATTTAACTATTAAAATTTTAAATTTTAAAATTTAAAAATTTAAATACTAAATTTTAAAAATTTGACTATTAAAATATTAAATTTTAAAATTTAAAAATTTAAATTTTAAAATTTAAAAATTTAAATACTAAATTTTAAAAATTTAATTATTAAAATTTTAAATTTTAAAATTTAATAATACTAAATTTTAAAAATTTAATTATTAAAATTTTAAATTTTAAAATTTAAAAATTTAAATACTAAATTTTAAAAATTTAAATATTAAAACTTTAAATTTTTAAATTTAAAAATTTAAATTTTAAAATTTAAAAATTTAAATACTAAATTTTAAATATTTAATTATTAAAATTTTAAATTTTAAAATTTAAAAATTTAAATACTAAATTTTAAAATTTTAAATTTTAAAATTTAAAAATTTAAATACTAAATTTTAAAAATTTAATTATTAAAATTTTAAATTTTAAAATTTAAAAATTTAAATACTAAATTTTAAAAATTTAACTATTAAAATTTTAAATTTTAAAATTTAAAAATTTAAATACTAAATTTTAAAAATTTGACTATTAAAATTTTAAATTTTAAAATTTAAAAATTTAAATACTAAATTTTAAAAATTTAACTATTAAAATTTAAAAATTTAAATACTAAATTTTAAAAATTTAATTATTAAAATTTTAAATTTTAAAATTTAAAAATTTAAATACTAAATTTTAAAAATTTAACTACTAAAATTTTAAATTTTAAAATTTAAAAATTTAAATACTAAATTTTAAAAATTTAATTATTAAAATTTTAAATTTTAAAATTTAAAAATTTAAATACTAAATTTTAAAAATTTAATTATTAAAATTTTAAATTTTAAAATTTAAAAATTTAAATACTAAATTTTAAAAATTTGACTATTAAAATATTAAATTTTAAAATTTAAAAATTTAAAAACTAAATTTTAAAAATTTAATTATTAAAATTTTAAATTTTAAATTTTAAAAATTTAATTATTAAAATTTTAAATTTTAAAATTTAAAAATTTAAATACTAAATTTTAAAAATTTAATTATTAAAATTTTAAATTTTAAAATTTAAAAATTTAAATACTAAATTTTAAAAATTTGACTATTAAAATATTAAATTTTAAAATTTAAAAATTTAAAAACTAAATTTTAAAAATTTAACTATTAAAATTTTAAATTTTAAAATTTAAAAATTTAAATACTAAATTTTAAAAATTTAATTATTAAAATTTTAAATTTTAAAATTTAAAAATTTAAATACTAAATTTTAAAAATTTATTTATTAAAATTTTAAATTTTAAAATTTATAAATTTAAATACTAAATTTTAAAAATTTAGTTATTAAAATTTTAAATTTAAAAATTTAAAAATTTAAATACTAAATTTTAAAAATTTAATTATTAAAATTTTAAATTTTAAAATTTAAAAATTTAAATTTTAAACTTTAAAAATTTAAATACTAAATTTTAAAAATTTAATTATTAAAATTTTAAATTTTAAAATTTAAAAATTTAAATACTAAATTTTAAAATTTTAAATTTTAAAATTTAAAAATTTAAATACTAAATTTTAAAAATTTAATTATTAAAATTTTAAATTTTAAAATTTAAAAATTTAAATACTAAATTTTAAAAATTTAACTATTAAAATTTTAAATTTTAAAATTTAAAAATTTAAATACTAAATTTTAAAAATTTGACTATTAAAATTTTAAATTTTAAAATTTAAAAATTTAAATACTAAATTTTAAAAATTTAATTATTAAAATTTTAAATTTTAAAATTTAAAAATTTAAATACTAAATTTTAAAAATTTAATTATTAAAATTTTAAATTTTAAAATTTAAAAATTTAATACTAAATTTTAAAAATTTAATTATTAAAATTTTAAATTTTAAAATTTAAAAATTTAAATACTAAATTTTAAAAATTTAATTATTAAAGTTTTAAATTTTAAAATTTAAAAATTTAAATACTAAATTTTAAAAATTTAACTAATAAAATCTTAAATTTTAAAATTTAAAAATTTAAATATTAAATTTTAAAAATTTAAATATTAAAACTTTAAATTTTAAAATTTAAAAATTTAAATTTTAAAATTTAAAAATTTAAATACTAAATTTTAAAAATTTAACTATTAAAATTTTAAATTTTAAAATTTAAAAATTTAAATACTAAATTTTAAAAATTTAATTATTAAAATTTTAAATTTTAAAATTTAAAAATTTAAATACTAAATTTTAAAAATTTAACTATTAAAATTTTAAATTTTAAAATTTAAAAATTTA
The DNA here is from genome assembly GCF_024364675.1 of Aethina tumida. Taxonomy (NCBI): domain Eukaryota; kingdom Metazoa; phylum Arthropoda; class Insecta; order Coleoptera; family Nitidulidae; genus Aethina; species Aethina tumida. The sequence goes on from NC_065439.1 coordinate 9,811,875, forward strand.
AATACTAAATTTTAAAAATTTAATTATTAAAATTTTAAATTTTAAAATTTAAAAATTTAAATACTAAATTTTAAAAATTTATTTATTAAAATTTTAAATTTTAAAATTTATAAATTTAAATACTAAATTTTAAAAATTTAATTATTAAAATTTTAAATTTAAAAATTTAAAAATTTAAATACTAAATTTTAAAAATTTAATTATTAAAATTTTAAATTTTAAAATTTAAAAATTTAAATACTAAATTTTAAAATTTTAAATTTTAAAATTTAAAAATTTAAATACTAAATTTTAAAAATTTAATTATTAAACTTTTAAATTTTAAAATTTAAAAATTTAAATACTAAATTTTAAAAATTTAACTATTAAAATTTTAAATTTTAAAATTTAAAAATTTAAATACTAAATTTTAAAAATTTGACTATTAAAATTTTAAATTTTAAAATTTAAAAATTTAAATACTAAATTTTAAAAATTTAATTATTAAAATTTTAAATTTTAAAATTTAAAAATTTAAATACTAAATTTTAAAAATTTAATTATTAAAATTTTAAATTTTAAAATTTAAAAATTTAAATACTAAATTTTAAAAATTTAACTATTAAAATTTTAAATTTTAAACTTTAAAAATTTAAATACTAAATTTTAAAAATTTAACTATTAAAATTTTAAATTTTAAAATTTAAAAATTTAAATTCTAAATTTTAAAATTTAATTATTAAAATTTTAAATTTTAAAATTTAAAAATTTAAATACTAAATTTTAAAAATTTAACTATTAAAATTTTAAATTTTAAAATTTAAAAATTTAAATACTAAATTTTAAAAATTTAATTATTAAAATTTTAAATTTTAAAATTTAAAAATTTAAATACTAAATTTTAAAAATTTAACTATTAAAATTTTAAATTTTAAAATTTAAAAATTTAAATACTAAATTTTAAAAATTTAATTATTAAAATTTTAAATTTTAAAATTTAAAAATTTAAATACTAAATTTTAAAAATTTATTTATTAAAATTTTAAATTTTAAAATTTATAAATTTAAATACTAAATTTTAAAAATTTAATTATTAAAATTTTAAATTTAAAAATTTAAAAATTTAAATACTAAATTTTAAAAATTTAATTATTAAAATTTTAAATTTTAAAATTTAAAAATTTAAATACTAAATTTTAAAATTTTAAATTTTAAAATTTAAAAATTTAAATACTAAATTTTAAAAATTTAATTATTAAACTTTTAAATTTTAAAATTTAAAAATTTAAATACTAAATTTTAAAAATTTAACTATTAAAATTTTAAATTTTAAAATTTAAAAATTTAAATACTAAATTTTAAAAATTTGACTATTAAAATTTTAAATTTTAAAATTTAAAAATTTAAATACTAAATTTTAAAAATTTAATTATTAAAATTTTAAATTTTAAAATTTAAAAATTTAAATACTAAATTTTAAAAATTTAATTATTAAAATTTTAAATTTTAAAATTTAAAAATTTAAATACTAAATTTTAAAAATTTAACTATTAAAATTTTAAATTTTAAAATTTAAAAATTTAAATACTAAATTTTAAAAATTTAACTATTAAAATTTTAAATTTTAAAATTTAAAAATTTAAATACTAAATTTTAAAAATTTAACTATTAAAATTTAAAAATATAAATACTAAATTTTAAAAATTTAATTATTAAAATTTTAAATTTTAAAATTTAAAAATTTAAATACTAAATTTTAAAAATTTAACTATTAAAATTTTAAATTTTAAAATTTAAAAATTTAAATACTAAATTTTAAAAATTTAATTATTAAAATTTTAAATTTTAAAATTTAAAAATTTAAATACTAAATTTTAAAAATTTAATTATTAAAATTTTAAATTTTAAAATTTAAAAATTTAAATACTAAATTTTAAAAATTTGACTATTAAAATATTAAATTTTAAAATTTAAAAATTTAAAAACTAAATTTTAAAAATTTAATTATTAAAATTTTAAATTTTAAATTTTAAAAATTTAATTATTAAAATTTTAAATTTTAAAATTTAAAAATTTAAATACTAAATTTTAAAAATTTAATTATTAAAATTTTAAATTTTAAAATTTAAAAATTTAAATACTAAATTTTAAAAATTTAATTATTAAAATTTTAAATTTTAAAATTTAAAAATTTAAATACTAAATTTTAAAAATTTAACTAATAAAATTTTAAATTTTAAAATTTAAAAATTTAAATACTAAATTTTAAAAATTTAATTATTAAAATTTTAAATTTTAAAATTTAAAAATTTAAATACTAAATTTTAAAAATTTAACTATTAAAATCTTAAATTTTAAAATTTAAAAATTTAAATATTAAATTTTAAAAATTTAAATATTAAAACTTTAAATTTTAAAATTTAAAAATTTAAATTTTAAAATTTAAAAATTTAAATACTAAATTTTAAAAATTTAATTATTAAAATTTTAAATTTTAAAATTTAAAAATTTAAATACTAAATTTTAAAAATTCAACTATTAAAATTTTAAATTTTAAAATTTAAAAATTTAAATTCTAAATTTTAAAAATTTAATTATTAAAATTTTAAATTTTAAAATTTAAAAATTTAAATACTAAATTTTAAAAATTTAACTACTAAAATTTTAAATTTTAAAATTTAAAAATTTAAATACTAAATTTTAAAAATTTAATTATTAAAATTTTAAATTTTAAAATTTAAAAATTTAAATACTAAATTTTAAAAATTTAACTATTAAAATTTTAAATTTTAAAATTTAAAAATTTAAATACTAAATTTTAAAAATTTAATTATTAAAATTTTAAATTTTAAAATTTAAAAATTTAAATACTAAATTTTAAAAATTTATTTATTAAAATTTTAAATTTTAAAATTTATAAATTTAAATACTAAATTTTAAAAATTTAATTATTAAAATTTTAAATTTAAAAATTTAAAAATTTAAATACTAAATTTTAAAAATTTAACTATTAAAATTTTAAATTTTAAAATTTAAAAATTTAAATACTAAATTTTAAAAATTTAACTATTAAAATTTTAAATTTTAAAATTTAAAAATTTAAATACTAAATTTTAAAAATTTAACTATTAAAATTTTAAATTTTAAAATTTAAAAATTTAAATACTAAATTTTAAAAATTTAATTATTAAAATTTTAAATTTTAAAATTTAAAAATTTAAATTTTAAAATTTAAAAATTTAAATACTAAATTTTAAAAATTTAATTATTAAAATTTTAAATTTTAAAATTTAAAAATTTAAATACTAAATTTTAAAATTTTAAATTTTAAAATTTAAAAATTTAAATACTAAATTTTAAAAATTTAATTATTAAAATTTTAAATTTTAAAATTTAAAAATTTAAATACTAAATTTTAAAAATTTAACTATTAAAATTTTAAATTTTAAAATTTAAAAATTTAAATACTAAATTTTAAAAATTTGACTATTAAAATTTTAAATTTTAAAATTTAAAAATTTAAATACTAAATTTTAAAAATTTAATTATTAAAATTTTAAATTTTAAAATTTAAAAATTTAAATACTAAATTTTAAAAATTTAATTATTAAAATTTTAAATTTTAAAATTTAAAAATTTAAATACTAAATTTTAAAAATTTAATTATTAAAATTTTAAATTTTAAAATTTAAAAATTTAAATACTAAATTTTAAAAATTTAATTATTAAAATTTTAAATTTTAAAATTTAAAAATTTAAATACTAAATTTTAAAAATTTAACTAATAAAATTTTAAATTTTAAAATTTAAAAATTTAAATACTAAGTTTTAAAAATTTAATTATTAAAATTTTAAATTTTAAAATTTAAATATTTAAATACTAAATTTTAAAAATTTAACTATTAAAATTTTAAATTTTAAAATTTAAAAATTTAAATACTAAATTTTAAAAATTTAAATAATAAAACTTTAAATTTTAAAATTTAAAAATTTAAATTTTAAAATTTAAAAATTTAAATACTAAATTTTAAAAATTTAATTATTAAAATTTTAAATTTTAAAATTTAAAAATTTAAATACTAAATTTTAAAAATTTAACTATTAAAATTTTAAATTTTAAAATTTAAAAATTTAAATTCTAAATTTTAAAAATTTAATTATTAAAATTTTAAATTTTAAAATTTAAAAATTTAAATACTAAATTTTAAAAATTTAACTATTAAAATTTTAAATTTTAAAATTTAAAAATTTAAATACTAAATTTTAAAAATTTAATTATTAAAATTTTAAATTTTAAAATTTAAAAATTTAAATACTAAATTTTAAAAATTTAACTATTAAAATTTTAAAAATTTAACTATTAAAATTTTAAATTTTAAAATTTAAAAATTTAAATACTAAATTTTAAAAATTTAATTATTAAAATTTTAAATTTTAAAATTTAAAAATTTAAATACTAAATTTTAAAAATTTAATTATTAAAATTTTAAATTTTAAAATTTAAAAATTTAAATACTAAATTTTAAATATTTAATTATTAAAATTTTAAATTTTAAAATTTAAAAATTTAAATACTAAATTTTAAAAATTTAACTATTAAAATTTTAAATTTTAAAATTTAAAAATTTAAATACTAAATTTTAAAAATTTAACTATTAAAATTTTAAATTTTAAAATTTAAAAATTTAAATACTAAATTTTAAAAATTTAACTATTAAAATTTTAAATTTTAAAATTTAAAAATTTAAATACTAAATTTTAAAAATTTAATTATTAAAATTTTAAATTTTAAAATTTAAAAATTTAAATTTTAAAATTTAAAAATTTAAATACTAAATTTTAAAAATTTAACTATTAAAATTTTAAATTTTAAAATTTAAAAATTTAAATACTAAATTTTAAAAATTTAATTATTAAAATTTTAAATTTTAAAATTTAAAAATTTAAATACTAAATTTTAAAAATTTAATTATTAAAATTTTAAATTTTAAAATTTAAAAATTTAAATACTAACTTTTAAAAATTTAACTATTAAAATTTTAAATTTTAAAATTTAAAAATTTAAATACTAAATTTTAAAAATTTAACTATTAAAATTTTAAATTTTAAAATTTAAAAATTTAAATACTAAATTTTAAAAATTTAAGTATTAAAATTTTAAATTTTAAAATTTAAAATTTTAAATACTAAATTTTAAAAATTTAATTATTAAAATTTTAAATTTTAAAATTTAAAAATTTAAATAATAAATTTTAAAAATTTAACTATTAAAATTTTAAATTTTAAAATTTAAAAATTTAAATACTAAATTTTAAAAATTTAACTATTAAAATTTTAAATTTTAAAATTTAAAAATTTAAATACGAAATTTTAAAAATTTAACTATTAAAATTTTAAATTTTAAAATTTAAAAATTTAAATACTAAATTTTAAAAATTTAACTATTAAAATTTTAAATTTTAAAATTTAAAAATTTAAATACTAAATTTTAAAAATTTAATTATTAAAATTTTAAATTTTAAAATTTAAAAATTTAAATACTAAATTCTAAAAATTTAATTATTAAAATTTTAAATTTTAAAATTTAAAAATTTAAATACTAACTTTTAAAAATTTAACTATTAAAATTTTAAATTTTAAAATTTAAAAATTTAAATACGAAATTTTAAAAATTTAACTATTAAAATTTTAAATTTTAAAATTTAAAAATTTAAATACTAAATTTTAAAAATTTAACTATTAAAATTTTAAATTTTAAAATTTAAAAATTTAAATACTAAATTTTAAAAATTTAACTATTAAAATTTTAAATTTTAAAATTTAAAAATTTAAATACTAAATTTTAAAAATTTAATTATTAAAATTTTAAATTTTAAAATTTAAAATTTAAATTTTAAAATTTAAAAATTTAAATACTAAATTTTAAAAATTTAATTATTAAAATTTTAAATTTTAAAATTTAAAAATTTAAATACTAAATTTTAAAAATTTAATTATTAAAATTTTAAATTTTAAAATTTAAAAATTTAAATACTAAATTTTAAAAATTTAAATATTAAAACTTTAAATTTTAAAATTTAAAAATTTAAATTTTAAAATTTAAAAATTTAAATACTAAATTTTAAAAATTTAACTATTAAAATTTTAAATTTTAAAATTTAAAAATTTAAATACTAAATTTTAAAAATTTAACTATTAAAATTTTAAATTTTAAAATTTAAAAATTTAAATACTAAATTTTAAAAATTTAATTATTAAAATTTTAAATTTTAAAATTTAAAAATTTAAATACTAAATTCTAAAAATTTAATTATTAAAATTTTAAATTTTAAAATTTAAAAATTTAAATACTAAATTCTAAAAATTTAATTATTAAAATTTTAAATTTTAAAATTTAAAAATTTAAATACTAAATTTTAAAAATTTAATTATTAAAATTTTAAATTTTAAAATTTAAAAATTTAAATTTTAAAATTTAAAAATTTAAATACTAAATTTTAAAAATTTAATTATTAAAATTTTAAATTTTAAAATTTAAAAATTTAAATACTAAATTTTAAAAATTTAACTATTAAAATTTTAAATTTTAAAATTTAAAAATTTAAATACTAAATTTTAAAAATTTAACTATTAAAATTTTAAATTTTAAAATTTAAAAATTTAAATACTAAATTTTAAAAATTTAATTATTAAAATTTTAAATTTTAAAATTTAAAAATTTAAATACTAAATTCTAAAAATTTAATTATTAAAATTTTAAATTTTAAAATTTAAAAATTTAAATACTAACTTTTAAAAATTTAACTATTAAAATTTTAAATTTTAAAATTTAAAAATTTAAATACTAAATTTTAAAAATTTAACTATTAAAATTTTAAATTTTAAAATTTAAAAATTTAAATACTAAATTTTAAAAATTTAAATATTAAAACTTTAAATTTTAAAATTTAAAAATTTAAATTTTAAAATTTAAAAATTTAAATACTAAATTTTAAAATTTTAACTATTAAAATTTTAAATTTTAAAATTTAAAAATTTAAATACTAAATTTTAAAAATTTAACTATTAAAATTTTAAATTTTAAAATTTAAAAATTTATATACTAAATTTTAAAAATTTAACTATTAAAATTTTAAATTTTAAAATTTAAAAATTTAAATACTAAATTTTAAAAATTTAACTATTAAAATTTTAAATTTTAAAATTTAAAAATTTAAATACTAAATTTTAAAAATTTAACTATTAAAATTTTAAATTTTAAAATTTAAAATTTTAAATACTAAATTTTAAAAATTTAATTATTAAAATTTTAAATTTTAAAATTTAAAAATTTAAATAATAAATTTTAAAAATTTAACTATTAAAATTTTAAATTTTAAAATTTAAAAATTTAAATACTAAATTTTAAAAATTTAACTATTAAAATTTTAAATTTTAAAATTTAAAAATTTAAATACGAAATTTTAAAAATTTAACTATTAAAATTTTAAATTTTAAAATTTAAAAATTTAAATACTAAATTTTAAAAATTTAACTATTAAAATTTTAAATTTTAAAATTTAAAAATTTAAATACTAAATTTTAAAAATTTAATTATTAAAATTTTAAATTTTAAAATTTAAAAATTTAAATACTAAATTCTAAAAATTTAATTATTAAAATTTTAAATTTTAAAATTTAAAAACTTAAATACTAACTTTTAAAAATTTAACTATTAAAATTTTAAATTTTAAAATTTAAAAATTTAAATACGAAATTTTAAAAATTTAACTATTAAAATTTTAAATTTTAAAATTTAAAAATTTAAATACTAAATTTTAAAAATTTAACTATTAAAATTTTAAATTTTAAAATTTAAAAATTTAAATACTAAATTTTAAAAATTTAACTATTAAAATTTTAAATTTTAAAATTTAAAAATTTAAATACTAAATTTTAAAAATTTAATTATTAAAATTTTAAATTTTAAAATTTAAAATTTAAATTTTAAAATTTAAAAATTTAAATACTAAATTTTAAAAATTTAATTATTAAAATTTTAAATTTTAAAATTTAAAAATTTAAATACTAAATTTTAAAAATTTAATTATTAAAATTTTAAATTTTAAAATTTAAAAATTTAAATACTAAATTTTAAAAATTTAAATATTAAAACTTTAAATTTTAAAATTTAAAAATTTAAATTTTAAAATTTAAAAATTTAAATACTAAATTTTAAAAATTTAACTATTAAAATTTTAAATTTTAAAATTTAAAAATTTAAATACTAAATTTTAAAAATTTAACTATTAAAATTTTAAATTTTAAAATTTAAAAATTTAAATACTAAATTTTAAAAATTTAATTATTAAAATTTTAAATTTTAAAATTTAAAAATTTAAATACTAAATTCTAAAAATTTAATTATTAAAATTTTAAATTTTAAAATTTAAAAATTTAAATACTAACTTTTAAAAATTTAACTATTAAAATTTTAAATTTTAAAATTTAAAAATTTAAATACTAAATTTTAAAAATTTAACTATTAAAATTTTAAATTTTAAAATTTAAAAATTTAAATACTAAATTTTAAAAATTTAATTATTAAAATTTTAAATTTTAAAATTTAAAAATTTAAATTTTAAAATTTAAAAATTTAAATACTAAATTTTAAAAATTTAATTATTAAAATTTTAAATTTTAAAATTTAAAAATTTAAATACTAAATTTTAAAAATTTAATTATTAAAATTTTAAATTTTAAAATTTAAAAATTTAAATACTAAATTTTAAAAATTTAAATATTAAAACTTTAAATTTTAAAATTTAAAAATTTAAATTTTAAAATTTAAAAATTTAAATACTAAATTTTAAAATTTTAACTATTAAAATTTTAAATTTTAAAATTTAAAAATTTAAATACTAAATTTTAAAAATTTAACTATTAAAATTTTAAATTTTAAAATTTAAAAATTTAAATACTAAATTTTAAAAATTTAACTATTAAAATTTTAAATTTTAAAATTTAAAAATTTAAATACTAAATTTTAAAAATTTAATTATTAAAATTTTAAATTTTAAAATTTAAAAATTTAAATTTTAAAATTTAAAAATTTAAATACTAAATTTTAAAAATTTAATTATTAAAATTTTAAATTTTAAAATTTAAAAATTTAAATACTAAATTTTAAAAATTTAATTATTAAAATTTTAAATTTTAAAATTTAAAAATTTAAATACTAAATTTTAAAAATTTAAATATTAAAACTTTAAATTTTAAAATTAAAAAATTTAAATTTTAAAATTTAAATACTAAATTTTAAAAATTTAACTATTAAAATTTTAAATTTTAAAATTTAAAAATTTAAATACTAAATTTTAAAAATTTAACTATTAAAATTTTAAATTTTAAAATTTAAAAATTTAAATACTAAATTTTAAAAATTTAATTATTAAAATTTTAAATTTTAAAATTTAAAAATTTATATACTAAATTTTAAAAATTTAATTATTAAAATTTTAAATTTTAAAATTTAAAAATTTAAATACTAACTTTTAAAAATTTAACTATTAAAATTTAAATACCAAATTTTAAAAATTTAACTATTAAAATTTTAAATTTTAAAACTTAAAAATTTAAATACTAAATTTTAAAAATTTAACTATTAAAATTTTAAATTTTAAAATTTAAAAATTTAAATACTAAATTTTAAAAATTTAACTATTAAAATTTTAAATTTTAAAATTTAAAAATTTAAATACTAAATTTTAAAAATTTAACTATTAAAATTTTAAATTTTAAAATTTAAAAATTTAAATACTAAATTTTAAAAATTTAATTATTAAACTTTTAAATTTTAAAATTTAAAAATTTAAATACTAAATTTTAAAAATTTAATTATTAAAATTTTAAATTTTAAAATTTAAAAATTTAAATACCAAATTTTAAAAATTTAACTATTAAAATTTTAAATTTTAAAATTTAAAAATTTAAATACTAAATTTTAAAAATTTAATTATTAAAATTTTAAATTTTAAAATTTAAAAATTTAAATACTAAATTTTAAAAATTTAACTATTAAAATTTTAAATTTTAAAATTTAAAAATTTAAATACTAAATTTTAAAAATTTAATTATTAAAATTTTAAATTTTAAAATTTAAAAATTTAAATACTAAATTTTAAAAATTTAACTATTAAAATTTTAAATTTTAAAATTTAAAAATTTAATTACTAAATTTTAAAAATTTAATTATTAAAATTTTAAATTTTAAAATTTATAAATTTAAATACTAAATTTTAAAAATTTAACTGTTAAAATTTTAAATTTTAAAATTTAAAATTTTAAATACTAAATTTTAAAAATTTAAATATTAAAACTTTAAATTTTAAAATTTAAAAATTTAAATACTAAATTTTAAAAATTTAATTATTAAAATTTTAAATTTTAAAATTTAAAAATTTAAATACTAAATTTTAAAAATTTTATTATTAAAACTTTAAATTTTAAAATTTAAAAATTTAAATACTAAATTTTAAAAATTTAATTATTAAAATTTTAAATTTTAAAATTTAAAAATTTAAATACTAAATTTTAAAAATTTAACTATTAAAATTTTAAATTTTAAAATTTAAAAATTTAAATACTAAATTTTAAAAATTTAAATATTAAAACTTTAAATTTTAAAATTTAAAAATTTAAATTTTAAAATTTAAAAATTTAAATACTAAATTTTAAAAATTTAATTATTAAAATTTTAAATTTTAATATTTAAAAATTTAAATACTAAATTTTAAAAATTTAACTATTAAAATTTTAAATTTTAAAATTTAAAAATTTAAATACTAAATTTTAAAAATTTAACTATTAAAATTTTAAATTTTAAAATTTAAAAATTTAAATACTAAATTTTAAAAATTTAACCATTAAAATTTTAAATTTTAAAATTTAAAAATTTAAATACTAAATTTTAAAAATTTAACTATTAAAATTTTAAATTTTAAAATTTAAAAATTTAAATACTAAATTTTAAAAATTTAATTATTAAAATTTTAAATTTTAAAATTTAAAAATTTAAATACTAAATTTTAAAAATTTAACTATTAAAATTTTAAATTTTAAAATTTAAAAATTTAAATACTAAATTTTAAAAATTTAAATATTAAAACTTTAATTTTTAAAATTTAAAAATTTAAATACTAAATTTTAAAAATTTAATTATTAAAATTTTAAATTTTAAAATTTAAAAATTTAAATACTAAATTTTAAAAATTTAATTATTAAAATTTTAAATTTTAAAATTTAAAAATTTAAATACTAAATTTTAAAAATTTAATTATTAAAATTTTAAATTTTAAAATTTAAAAATTTAAATACTAAATTTTAAAAATTTAACTATTAAAATTTTAAATTTTAAAATTTAAAAATTTAATTACTAAATTTTAAAAATTTAATTATTAAAATTTTAAATTTTAAAATTTAAAAATTTAAATACTAAATTTTAAAAATTTAATTATTAAAATTTTAAATTTTAAAATTTAAAAATTTAAATACTAAATTTTAAAAATTTTATTATTAAAACTTTAAATTTTAAAATTTAAAAATTTAAATACTAAATTTTAAAAATTTAATTATTAAAATTTTAAATTTTAAAATTTAAAAATTTAAATACTAAATTTTAAAAATTTAATTATTAAAATTTTAAATTTTAAAATTTAAAAATTTAAATACTAAATTTTAAAAATTTAACTATTAAAATTTTAAATTTTAAAATTTAAAAATTTAAATACTAAATTTTAAAAATTTAAATATTAAAACTTTAAATTTTAAAGTTTAAAAATTTAAATTTTAAAATTTAAAAATTTAAATACTAAATTTTAAAAATTTAATTATTAAAATTTTAAATTTTAATATTTAAAAATTTAAATACTAAATTTTAAAAATTTAACTATTAAAATTTTAAATTTTAAAATTTAAAAATTTAAATACTAAATTTTAAAAATTTAACTATTAAAATTTTAAATTTTAAAATTTAAAAATTTAAATACTAAATTTTAAAAATTTAACCATTAAAATTTTAAATTTTAAAATTTAAAAATTTAAATACTAAATTTTAAAAATTTAACTATTAAAATTTTAAATTTTAAAATTTAAAAATTTAAATACTAAATTTTAAAAATTTAATTATTAAAATTTAAAATTTTAAAATTTAAAAATTTAAATACTAAATTTTAAAAATTTAACTATTAAAATTTTAAATTTTAAAATTTAAAAATTTAAATACTAAATTTTAAAAATTTAAATATTAAAACTTTAATTTTTAAAATTTAAAAATTTAAATTCTAAAATTTAAAAATTTAAACACTAAATTTTAAAAATTTAATTATTAAAATTTTAAATTTTAAAATTTAAAAATTTAAATACTAAATTTTAAAAATTTAATTATTAAAATTTTAAATTTTAAAATTTAAAAATTTAAATACTAAATTTTAAAAATTTTATTATTAAAACTTTAAATTTTAAAATTTAAAAATTTAAATACTAAATTTTAAAAATTTAATTATTAAAATTTTATATTTTAAATTTTAAAAATTTAAATACTAAATTTTAAAAATTTAATTATTAAAATTTTAAATTTTAAAATTTAAAAATTTAAATACTAAATTTTAAAAATTTAACTATTAAAATTTTAAATTTTAAAATTTAAAAATTTAAATACTAAATTTTAAAAATTTAAATATTAAAACTTTAAATTTTAAAATTTAAATTTTAAAATTTAAAAATTTAAATACTAAATTTTAAAAATTTAATTATTAAAATTTTAAATTTTAATATTTAAAAATTTAAATACCAAATTTTAAAAATTTAACTATTAAAATTTTAAATTTTAAAATTTAAAAATTTAAATACTAAATTTTAAAAATTTAACTATTAAAATTTTAAATTTTAAAATTTAAAAATTTAAATACTAAATTTTAAAAATTTAACCATTAAAATTTTAAATTTTAAAATTTAAAAATTTAAATACTAAATTTTAAAAATTTAACTATTAAAATTTTAAATTTTAAAATTTAAAAATTTAAATTCTAAATTTTAAAAATTTAATTATTAAAATTTTAAATTTTAAAATTTAAAAATTTAAATACTAAATTTTAAAAATTTAATTATTAAAATTTTAAATTTTAAAATTTAAAAATTTAAATACTAAATTTTAAAAATTTAACTATTAAAATTTTAAATTTTAAAATTTAAAAATTTAAATACTAAATTGTAAAAATTTAAATATTAAAACTTTAATTTTTAAAATTTTAAAAATTTAAATTTTAAAATTTAAAAATTTAAACACTAAATTTTAAAAATTTAATTATTAAAATTTTAAATTTTAAAATTTAAAAATTTAAATACTAAATTTTAAAAATTTAACTATTAAAATTTTAAGTTTTAAAATTTAAAAATTTAAATACTAAATTTTAAAAATTTAACTATTAAAATTTTAAATTTTAAAATTTAAAAATTTAAATATTAAATTTTAAAAATTTAACTACTAAAATTTTAAATTTTAAAATTTAAAAATTTAAATACTAAATTTTAAAAATTTAATTATTAAAATTATAAATTTTAAAATTTAAAAATTTAAATACTAAATTTTAAAAATTTTATTATTAAAACTTTAAATTTTAAAATTTAAAAATTTAAATACTAAATTTTAAAAATTTAATTATTAAAATTTTAAATTTAAAAATTTAAAAATTTAAATACTAACTTTTAAAAATTTAACTATTAAAATTTTAAATTTTAAAATTTAAAAATTTAAATACTAAATTTTAAAAATTTAATTATTAAAATTTTAAATTTTAAAATTTAAAAATTTAATACTAAATTTTAAAAATTTAACTATTAAAATTTTAAATTTTAAAATTTAAAAATTTAAATACTAAATTTTAAAAATTTAAATATTAAAACTTTAAATTTTAAAATTTAAAAATTTAAATTTTAAAATTTAAAAATTTAAATACTAAATTTTAAAAATTTAATTATTAAAATTTTAAATTTTAAAATTTTAAAATTTAAATACTAAATTTTAAAAATTTAACTATTAAAATTTTAAATTTTAAAATTTAAAAATTTAAATACTAAATTTTAAAAATTTAACTATTAAAATTTTAAATTTTAAAATTTAAAAATTTAAATACTAAATTTTAAAAATTTAATTATTAAAATTTTAAATTTTAAAATTTAAAAATTTAAATTTTAAAATTTAAAAATTTAAATACTAAATTTTAAAAATTTAATTATTAAAATTTTAAATTTTAAAATTTAAAAATTTAAATACTAAATTTTAAAAATTTAATTATTAAAATTTTAAATTTTAAAATTTAAAAATTTAAATACTAAATTTTAAAAATTTAAATATTAAAACTTTAAATTTTAAAATTAAAAAATTTAAATTTTAAAATTTAAATACTAAATTTTAAAAATTTAACTATTAAAATTTTAAATTTTAAAATTTAAAAATTTAAATACTAAATTTTAAAAATTTAACTATTAAAATTTTAAATTTTAAAATTTAAAAATTTAAATACTAAATTTTAAAAATTTAATTATTAAAATTTTAAATTTTAAAATTTAAAAATTTATATACTAAATTTTAAAAATTTAATTATTAAAATTTTAAATTTTAAAATTTAAAAATTTAAATACTAACTTTTAAAAATTTAACTATTAAAATTTAAATACCAAATTTTAAAAATTTAACTATTAAAATTTTAAATTTTAAAACTTAAAAATTTAAATACTAAATTTTAAAAATTTAACTATTAAAATTTTAAATTTTAAAATTTAAAAATTTAAATACTAAATTTTAAAAATTTAACTATTAAAATTTTAAATTTTAAAATTTAAAAATTTAAATACTAAATTTTAAAAATTTAACTATTAAAATTTTAAATTTTAAAATTTAAAAATTTAAATACTAAATTTTAAAAATTTAATTATTAAACTTTTAAATTTTAAAATTTAAAAATTTAAATACTAAATTTTAAAAATTTAATTATTAAAATTTTAAATTTTAAAATTTAAAAATTTAAATACCAAATTTTAAAAATTTAACTATTAAAATTTTAAATTTTAAAATTTAAAAATTTAAATACTAAATTTTAAAAATTTAATTATTAAAATTTTAAATTTTAAAATTTAAAAATTTAAATACTAAATTTTAAAAATTTAACTATTAAAATTTTAAATTTTAAAATTTAAAAATTTAAATACTAAATTTTAAAAATTTAATTATTAAAATTTTAAATTTTAAAATTTAAAAATTTAAATACTAAATTTTAAAAATTTAACTATTAAAATTTTAAATTTTAAAATTTAAAAATTTAATTACTAAATTTTAAAAATTTAATTATTAAAATTTTAAATTTTAAAATTTATAAATTTAAATACTAAATTTTAAAAATTTAACTGTTAAAATTTTAAATTTTAAAATTTAAAATTTTAAATACTAAATTTTAAAAATTTAAATATTAAAACTTTAAATTTTAAAATTTAAAAATTTAAATACTAAATTTTAAAAATTTAATTATTAAAATTTTAAATTTTAAAATTTAAAAATTTAAATACTAAATTTTAAAAATTTTATTATTAAAACTTTAAATTTTAAAATTTAAAAATTTAAATACTAAATTTTAAAAATTTAATTATTAAAATTTTAAATTTTAAAATTTAAAAATTTAAATACTAAATTTTAAAAATTTAACTATTAAAATTTTAAATTTTAAAATTTAAAAATTTAAATACTAAATTTTAAAAATTTAAATATTAAAACTTTAAATTTTAAAATTTAAAAATTTAAATTTTAAAATTTAAAAATTTAAATACTAAATTTTAAAAATTTAATTATTAAAATTTTAAATTTTAATATTTAAAAATTTAAATACTAAATTTTAAAAATTTAACTATTAAAATTTTAAATTTTAAAATTTAAAAATTTAAATACTAAATTTTAAAAATTTAACTATTAAAATTTTAAATTTTAAAATTTAAAAATTTAAATACTAAATTTTAAAAATTTAACCATTAAAATTTTAAATTTTAAAATTTAAAAATTTAAATACTAAATTTTAAAAATTTAACTATTAAAATTTTAAATTTTAAAATTTAAAAATTTAAATACTAAATTTTAAAAATTTAATTATTAAAATTTTAAATTTTAAAATTTAAAAATTTAAATACTAAATTTTAAAAATTTAACTATTAAAATTTTAAATTTTAAAATTTAAAAATTTAAATACTAAATTTTAAAAATTTAAATATTAAAACTTTAATTTTTAAAATTTAAAAATTTAAATACTAAATTTTAAAAATTTAATTATTAAAATTTTAAATTTTAAAATTTAAAAATTTAAATACTAAATTTTAAAAATTTAATTATTAAAATTTTAAATTTTAAAATTTAAAAATTTAAATACTAAATTTTAAAAATTTAATTATTAAAATTTTAAATTTTAAAATTTAAAAATTTAAATACTAAATTTTAAAAATTTAACTATTAAAATTTTAAATTTTAAAATTTAAAAATTTAATTACTAAATTTTAAAAATTTAATTATTAAAATTTTAAATTTTAAAATTTAAAAATTTAAATACTAAATTTTAAAAATTTAATTATTAAAATTTTAAATTTTAAAATTTAAAAATTTAAATACTAAATTTTAAAAATTTTATTATTAAAACTTTAAATTTTAAAATTTAAAAATTTAAATACTAAATTTTAAAAATTTAATTATTAAAATTTTAAATTTTAAAATTTAAAAATTTAAATACTAAATTTTAAAAATTTAATTATTAAAATTTTAAATTTTAAAATTTAAAAATTTAAATACTAAATTTTAAAAATTTAACTATTAAAATTTTAAATTTTAAAATTTAAAAATTTAAATACTAAATTTTAAAAATTTAAATATTAAAACTTTAAATTTTAAAGTTTAAAAATTTAAATTTTAAAATTTAAAAATTTAAATACTAAATTTTAAAAATTTAATTATTAAAATTTTAAATTTTAATATTTAAAAATTTAAATACTAAATTTTAAAAATTTAACTATTAAAATTTTAAATTTTAAAATTTAAAAATTTAAATACTAAATTTTAAAAATTTAACTATTAAAATTTTAAATTTTAAAATTTAAAAATTTAAATACTAAATTTTAAAAATTTAACCATTAAAATTTTAAATTTTAAAATTTAAAAATTTAAATACTAAATTTTAAAAATTTAACTATTAAAATTTTAAATTTTAAAATTTAAAAATTTAAATACTAAATTTTAAAAATTTAATTATTAAAATTTAAAATTTTAAAATTTAAAAATTTAAATACTAAATTTTAAAAATTTAACTATTAAAATTTTAAATTTTAAAATTTAAAAATTTAAATACTAAATTTTAAAAATTTAAATATTAAAACTTTAATTTTTAAAATTTAAAAATTTAAATTCTAAAATTTAAAAATTTAAACACTAAATTTTAAAAATTTAATTATTAAAATTTTAAATTTTAAAATTTAAAAATTTAAATACTAAATTTTAAAAATTTAATTATTAAAATTTTAAATTTTAAAATTTAAAAATTTAAATACTAAATTTTAAAAATTTTATTATTAAAACTTTAAATTTTAAAATTTAAAAATTTAAATACTAAATTTTAAAAATTTAATTATTAAAATTTTATATTTTAAATTTTAAAAATTTAAATACTAAATTTTAAAAATTTAATTATTAAAATTTTAAATTTTAAAATTTAAAAATTTAAATACTAAATTTTAAAAATTTAACTATTAAAATTTTAAATTTTAAAATTTAAAAATTTAAATACTAAATTTTAAAAATTTAAATATTAAAACTTTAAATTTTAAAATTTAAATTTTAAAATTTAAAAATTTAAATACTAAATTTTAAAAATTTAATTATTAAAATTTTAAATTTTAATATTTAAAAATTTAAATACCAAATTTTAAAAATTTAACTATTAAAATTTTAAATTTTAAAATTTAAAAATTTAAATACTAAATTTTAAAAATTTAACTATTAAAATTTTAAATTTTAAAATTTAAAAATTTAAATACTAAATTTTAAAAATTTAACCATTAAAATTTTAAATTTTAAAATTTAAAAATTTAAATACTAAATTTTAAAAATTTAACTATTAAAATTTTAAATTTTAAAATTTAAAAATTTAAATTCTAAATTTTAAAAATTTAATTATTAAAATTTTAAATTTTAAAATTTAAAAATTTAAATACTAAATTTTAAAAATTTAATTATTAAAATTTTAAATTTTAAAATTTAAAAATTTAAATACTAAATTTTAAAAATTTAACTATTAAAATTTTAAATTTTAAAATTTAAAAATTTAAATACTAAATTGTAAAAATTTAAATATTAAAACTTTAATTTTTAAAATTTTAAAAATTTAAATTTTAAAATTTAAAAATTTAAACACTAAATTTTAAAAATTTAATTATTAAAATTTTAAATTTTAAAATTTAAAAATTTAAATACTAAATTTTAAAAATTTAACTATTAAAATTTTAAGTTTTAAAATTTAAAAATTTAAATACTAAATTTTAAAAATTTAACTATTAAAATTTTAAATTTTAAAATTTAAAAATTTAAATATTAAATTTTAAAAATTTAACTACTAAAATTTTAAATTTTAAAATTTAAAAATTTAAATACTAAATTTTAAAAATTTAATTATTAAAATTATAAATTTTAAAATTTAAAAATTTAAATACTAAATTTTAAAAATTTTATTATTAAAACTTTAAATTTTAAAATTTAAAAATTTAAATACTAAATTTTAAAAATTTAATTATTAAAATTTTAAATTTAAAAATTTAAAAATTTAAATACTAACTTTTAAAAATTTAACTATTAAAATTTTAAATTTTAAAATTTAAAAATTTAAATACTAAATTTTAAAAATTTAATTATTAAAATTTTAAATTTTAAAATTTAAAAATTTAATACTAAATTTTAAAAATTTAACTATTAAAATTTTAAATTTTAAAATTTAAAAATTTAAATACTAAATTTTAAAAATTTAAATATTAAAACTTTAAATTTTAAAATTTAAAAATTTAAATTTTAAAATTTAAAAATTTAAATACTAAATTTTAAAAATTTAATTATTAAAATTTTAAATTTTAAAATTTTAAAATTTAAATACTAAATTTTAAAAATTTAACTATTAAAATTTTAAATTTTAAAATTTAAAAATTTAAATACTGAATTTTAAAAATTTAACTACTAAAATTTTAAATTTTAAAATTTAAAAATTTAAATACTAAATTTTAAAAATTTAACTATTAAAATTTTAAACTTTAAAATTTAAAAATTTAAATACTAAATTTTAAAAATTTAACTATTAAAATTTTAAATTTTAAAATTTAAAAATTTAAATACTAAAATTTAAAAATTTAATTATTAAAATTTTAAATTTTAAAATTTAAAAATTTAAATACTAAATTTTAAAAATTTAATTATTAAAATTTTAAATTTTAAAATTTAAAAATTTAAATACTAAATTTTAAAAATTTAATTATTAAAATTTTAAATTTTAAAAATTTAAATACTAAATTTTAAAAATTTAACTATTAAAATTTTAAATTTTAAAATTTAAAAATTTAAATACTAAATTTTAAAAATTTAATTATTAAAATTTTTAATTTTAAAATTTAAAAATTTAAATACTAAATTTTAAAAATTTAATTATAAAAATTTTAAATTTTAAAATTTAAAAATTTAAATACTTAATTTTAAAAATTTAATTATTATAATTTTAAATTTTAAAATTTAAAAATTTAAATTTTAAAATTTAAAAATTTAAATACTAAATTTTAAAAATATAACTATTAAAATTTTAAATTTTAAAATTTAAAAATTTAAATACTAAATTTTAAAAATTTAATTATTAAAATTTTAAATTTTAAAATTTAAAAATTTAAATACTAAATTTTAAAAATTTAATTATTAAAATTTTAAATTTTAAAATTTAAAAATTTAAATACTAAATTTTAAAAATTTTATTATTAAAACTTTAAATTTTAAAATTTAAAAATTTAAATACTAAATTTTAAAAATTTAATTATTAAAATTTTATATTTTAAATTTTAAAAATTTAAATACTAAATTTTAAAAATTTAATTATTAAAATTTTAAATTTTAAAATTTAAAAATTTAAATACTAAATTTTAAAAATTTAACTATTAAAATTTTAAATTTTAAAATTTAAAAATTTAAATACTAAATTTTAAAAATTTAAATATTAAAACTTTAAATTTTAAAATTTAAATTTTAAAATTTAAAAATTTAAATACTAAATTTTAAAAATTTAATTATTAAAATTTTAAATTTTAATATTTAAAAATTTAAATACTAAATTTTAAAAATTTAACTATTAAAATTTTAAATTTTAAAATTTAAAAATTTAAATACTAAATTTTAAAAATTTAACTATTAAAATTTTAAATTTTAAAATTTAAAAATTTAAATACTAAATTTTAAAAATTTAATTATTAAAATTTTAAATTTTAAAAATTTAAATACTAAATTTTAAAAATTTAACTATTAAAATTTTAAATTTTAAAATTTAAAAATTTAAATACTAAATTTTAAAAATTTAACTATTAAAATTTTAAATTTTAGAATTTAAAAATTTAAATACTAAATTTTAAAAATTTAATTATTAAAATTTTAAATTTTAAAATTTAAAAATTTAAATACTAAATTTTAAAAATTTAACTATTAAAATTTTAAATTTTAAAATTTAAAAATTTAAATACTAAATTTTAAAAATTTAATTATAAAAATTTTAAATTTTAAAATTTAAAAATTTAAATACTTAATTTTAAAAATTTAATTATTATAATTTTAAATTTTAAAATTTAAAAATTTAAATTTTAAAATTTAAAAATTTAAATACTAAATTTTAAAAATTTAAATATTAAAACTTTAAATTTTAAAATTTAAATTTTAAAATTTAAAAATTTAAATACTAAATTTTAAAAATTTAATTATTAAAATTTTAAATTTTAATATTTAAAAATTTAAATACTAAATTTTAAAAATTTAACTATTAAAATTTTAAATTTTAAAATTTAAAAATTTAAATACTAAATTTTAAAAATTTAACTATTAAAATTTTAAATTTTAAAATTTAAAAATTTAAATACTAAATTTTAAAAATTTAACCATTAAAATTTTAAATTTTAAAATTTAAAAATTTAAATACTAAATTTTAAAAATTTAACTATTAAAATTTTAAATTTTAAAATTTAAAAATTTAAATTCTAAATTTTAAAAATTTAATTATTAAAATTTTAAATTTTAAAATTTAAAAATTTAAATACTAAATTTTAAAAATTTAAATATTAAAACTTTAATTTTTAAAATTTAAAAATTTAAATTTTAAAATTTAAAAATTTAAACACTAAATTTTAAAAATTTAATTATTAAAATTTTAAATTTTAAAATTTAAAAATTTAAATACTAAATTTTAAAAATTTAATTATTAAAATTTTATATTTTAAATTTTAAAAATTTAAATACTAAATTTTAAAAATTTAATTATTAAAATTTTAAATTTTAAAATTTAAAAATTTAAATACTAAATTTTAAATATTTAACTATTAAAATTTTAAATTTTAAAATTTAAAAATTTAAATACTAAATTTTAAAAATTTAAATATTAAAACTTTAAATTTTAAAATTTAAATTTTAAAATTTAAAAATTTAAATACTAAATTTTAAAAATTTAATTATTAAAATTTTAAATTTTAATATTTAAAAATTTAAATACTAAATTTTAAAAATTTAACTATTAAAATTTTAAATTTTAAAATTTAAAAATTTAAATACTAAATTTTAAAAATTTAACTATTAAAATTTTAAATTTTAAAATTTAAAAATTTAAATACTAAATTTTAAAAATTTAACCATTAAAATTTTAAATTTTAAAATTTAAAAATTTAAATACTAAATTTTAAAAATTTAACTATTAAAATTTTAAATTTTAAAATTTAAAAATTTAAATACTAAATTTTAAAAATTTAACTATTAAAATTTTAAATTTTAAAATTTAAAAATTTAAATACTAAATTTTAAAAATTTAAATATTAAAACTTTAATTTTTAAAATTTAAAAATTTAAATTTTAAAATTTAAAAATTTAAACACTAAATTTTAAAAATTTAATTATTAAAATTTTAAATTTTAAAATTTAAAAATTTAAATACTAAATTTTAAAAATTTAACTATTAAAATTTTAAATTTTAAAATTTAAAAATTTAAATACTAAATTTTAAAAATTTAACCATTAAAATTTTAAATTTTAAAATTTAAAAATTTAAATACTAAATTTTAAAAATTTAACTATTAAAATTTTAAATTTTAAAATTTAAAAATTTAAATACTAAATTTTAAAAATTTAACTATTAAAATTTTAAATTTTAAAATTTAAAAATTTAAATACTAAAATTTAAAAATTTAATTATTAAAATTTTAAATTTTAAAATTTAAAAATTTAAATACTAAATTTTAAAAATTTAATTATTAAAATTTTAAATTTTAAAATTTAAAAATTTAAATACTAAATTTTAAAAATTTAATTATTAAAATTTTAAATTTTAAAAATTTAAATACTAAATTTTAAAAATTTAACTATTAAAATTTTAAATTTTAAAATTTAAAAATTTAAATACTAAATTTTAAAAATTTAACTATTAAAATTTTAAATTTTAGAATTTAAAAATTTAAATACTAAATTTTAAAAATTTAATTATTAAAATTTTAAATTTTAAAATTTAAAAATTTAAATACTAAATTTTAAAAATTTAACTATTAAAATTTTAAATTTTAAAATTTAAAAATTTAAATACTAAATTTTAAAAATTTAATTATTAAAATTTTTAATTTTAAAATTTAAAAATTTAAATACTAAATTTTAAAAATTTAATTATAAAAATTTTAAATTTTAAAATTTAAAAATTTAAATACTAAATTTTAAAAATTTAATTATTATAATTTTAAATTTTAAAATTTAAAAATTTAAATTTTAAAATTTAAAAATTTAAATACTAAATTTTAAAAATATAACTATTAAAATTTTAAATTTTAAAATTTAAAAATTTAAATACTAAATTTTAAAAATTTAATTATTAAAATTTTAAATTTTAAAATTTAAAAATTTAAATACTAAATTTTAAAAATTTAACTATTAAAATTTTAAATTTTAAAATTTAAAAATTTAAATACTAAATTTTAAAAATTTTATTATTAAAACTTTAAATTTTAAAATTTAAAAATTTAAATACTAAATTTTAAAAATTTAATTATTAAAATTTTATATTTTAAATTTTAAAAATTTAAATACTAAATTTTAAAAATTTAATTATTAAAATTTTAAATTTTAAAATTTAAAAATTTAAATACTAAATTTTAAAAATTTAACTATTAAAATTTTAAATTTTAAAATTTAAAAATTTAAATACTAAATTTTAAAAATTTAAATATTAAAACTTTAAATTTTAAAATTTAAATTTTAAAATTTAAAAATTTAAATACTAAATTTTAAAAATTTAATTATTAAAATTTTAAATTTTAATATTTAAAAATTTAAATACCAAATTTTAAAAATTTAACTATTAAAATTTTAAATTTTAAAATTTAAAAATTTAAATACTAAATTTTAAAAATTTAACTATTAAAATTTTAAATTTTAAAATTTAAAAATTTAAATACTAAATTTTAAAAATTTAACCATTAAAATTTTAAATTTTAAAATTTAAAAATTTAAATACTAAATTTTAAAAATTTAACTATTAAAATTTTAAATTTTAAAATTTAAAAATTTAAATTCTAAATTTTAAAAATTTAATTATTAAAATTTTAAATTTTAAAATTTAAAAATTTAAATACTAAATTTTAAAAATTTAATTATTAAAATTTTAAATTTTAAAATTTAAAAATTTAAATACTAAATTTTAAAAATTTAACTATTAAAATTTTAAATTTTAAAATTTAAAAATTTAAATACTAAATTGTAAAAATTTAAATATTAAAACTTTAATTTTTAAAATTTTAAAAATTTAAATTTTAAAATTTAAAAATTTAAACACTAAATTTTAAAAATTTAATTATTAAAATTTTAAATTTTAAAATTTAAAAATTTAAATACTAACTTTTAAAAATTTAACTATTAAAATTTTAAGTTTTAAAATTTAAAAATTTAAATACTAAATTTTAAAAATTTAACTATTAAAATTTTAAATTTTAAAATTTAAAAATTTAAATATTAAATTTTAAAAATTTAACTACTAAAATTTTAAATTTTAAAATTTAAAAATTTAAATACTAAATTTTAAAAATTTAATTATTAAAATTATAAATTTTAAAATTTAAAAATTTAAATACTAAATTTTAAAAATTTTATTATTAAAACTTTAAATTTTAAAATTTAAAAATTTAAATACTAAATTTTAAAAATTTAATTATTAAAATTTTAAATTTAAAAATTTAAAAATTTAAATACTAACTTTTAAAAATTTAACTATTAAAATTTTAAATTTTAAAATTTAAAAATTTAAATACTAAATTTTAAAAATTTAATTATTAAAATTTTAAATTTTAAAATTTAAAAATTTAATACTAAATTTTAAATATTTAACTATTAAAATTTTAAATTTTAAAATTTAAAAATTTAAATACTAAATTTTAAAAATTTAAATATTAAAACTTTAAATTTTAAAATTTAAAAATTTAAATTTTAAAATTTAAAAATTTAAATACTAAATTTTAAAAATTTAATTATTAAAATTTTAAATTTTAAAATTTTAAAATTTAAATACTAAATTTTAAAAATTTAACTATTAAAATTTTAAATTTTAAAATTTAAAAATTTAAATACTGAATTTTAAAAATTTAACTACTAAAATTTTAAATTTTAAAATTTAAAAATTTAAATACTAAATTTTAAAAATTTAACTATTAAAATTTTAAACTTTAAAATTTAAAAATTTAAATACTAAATTTTAAAAATTTAACTATTAAAATTTTAAATTTTAAAATTTAAAAATTTAAATACTAAAATTTAAAAATTTAATTATTAAAATTTTAAATTTTAAAATTTAAAAATTTAAATACTAAATTTTAAAAATTTAATTATTAAAATTTTAAATTTTAAAATTTAAAAATTTAAATACTAAATTTTAAAAATTTAATTATTAAAATTTTAAATTTTAAAAATTTAAATACTAAATTTTAAAAATTTAACTATTAAAATTTTAAATTTTAAAATTTAAAAATTTAAATACTAAATTTTAAAAATTTAACTATTAAAATTTTAAATTTTAGAATTTAAAAATTTAAATACTAAATTTTAAAAATTTAATTATTAAAATTTTAAATTTTAAAATTTAAAAATTTAAATACTAAATTTTAAAAATTTAACTATTAAAATTTTAAATTTTAAAATTTAAAAATTTAAATACTAAATTTTAAAAATTTAATTATTAAAATTTTTAATTTTAAAATTTAAAAATTTAAATACTAAATTTTAAAAATTTAATTATAAAAATTTTAAATTTTAAAATTTAAAAATTTAAATACTTAATTTTAAAAATTTAATTATTATAATTTTAAATTTTAAAATTTAAAAATTTAAATTTTAAAATTTAAAAATTTAAATACTAAATTTTAAAAATATAACTATTAAAATTTTAAATTTTAAAATTTAAAAATTTAAATACTAAATTTTAAAAATTTAATTATTAAAATTTTAAATTTTAAAATTTAAAAATTTAAATACTAAATTTTAAAAATTTAATTATTAAAATTTTAAATTTTAAAATTTAAAAATTTAAATACTAAATTTTAAAAATTTTATTATTAAAACTTTAAATTTTAAAATTTAAAAATTTAAATACTAAATTTTAAAAATTTAATTATTAAAATTTTATATTTTAAATTTTAAAAATTTAAATACTAAATTTTAAAAATTTAATTATTAAAATTTTAAATTTTAAAATTTAAAAATTTAAATACTAAATTTTAAAAATTTAACTATTAAAATTTTAAATTTTAAAATTTAAAAATTTAAATACTAAATTTTAAAAATTTAAATATTAAAACTTTAAATTTTAAAATTTAAATTTTAAAATTTAAAAATTTAAATACTAAATTTTAAAAATTTAATTATTAAAATTTTAAATTTTAATATTTAAAAATTTAAATACTAAATTTTAAAAATTTAACTATTAAAATTTTAAATTTTAAAATTTAAAAATTTAAATACTAAATTTTAAAAATTTAACTATTAAAATTTTAAATTTTAAAATTTAAAAATTTAAATACTAAATTTTAAAAATTTAATTATTAAAATTTTAAATTTTAAAAATTTAAATACTAAATTTTAAAAATTTAACTATTAAAATTTTAAATTTTAAAATTTAAAAATTTAAATACTAAATTTTAAAAATTTAACTATTAAAATTTTAAATTTTAGAATTTAAAAATTTAAATACTAAATTTTAAAAATTTAATTATTAAAATTTTAAATTTTAAAATTTAAAAATTTAAATACTAAATTTTAAAAATTTAACTATTAAAATTTTAAATTTTAAAATTTAAAAATTTAAATACTAAATTTTAAAAATTTAATTATTAAAATTTTTAATTTTAAAATTTAAAAATTTAAATACTAAATTTTAAAAATTTAATTATAAAAATTTTAAATTTTAAAATTTAAAAATTTAAATACTTAATTTTAAAAATTTAATTATTATAATTTTAAATTTTAAAATTTAAAAATTTAAATTTTAAAATTTAAAAATTTAAATACTAAATTTTAAAAATATAACTATTAAAATTTTAAATTTTAAAACTTAAAAATTTAAATACTAAATTTTAAAAATTTAATTATTAAAATTTTAAATTTTAAAATTTAAAAATTTAAATACTAAATTTTAAAAATTTAATTATTAAAATTTTAAATTTTAAAATTTAAAAATTTAAATACTAAATTTTAAAAATTTTATTATTAAAACTTTAAATTTTAAAATTTAAAAATTTAAATACTAAATTTTAAAAATTTAATTATTAAAATTTTATATTTTAAATTTTAAAAATTTAAATACTAAATTTTAAAAATTTAATTATTAAAATTTTAAATTTTAAAATTTAAAAATTTAAATACTAAATTTTAAAAATTTAACTATTAAAATTTTAAATTTTAAAATTTAAAAATTTAAATACTAAATTTTAAAAATTTAAATATTAAAACTTTAAATTTTAAAATTTAAATTTTAAAATTTAAAAATTTAAATACTAAATTTTAAAAATTTAATTATTAAAATTTTAAATTTTAATATTTAAAAATTTAAATACTAAATTTTAAAAATTTAACTATTAAAATTTTAAATTTTAAAATTTAAAAATTTAAATACTAAATTTTAAAAATTTAACTATTAAAATTTTAAATTTTAAAATTTAAAAATTTAAATACTAAATTTTAAAAATTTAACCATTAAAATTTTAAATTTTAAAATTTAAAAATTTAAATACTAAATTTTAAAAATTTAACTATTAAAATTTTAAATTTTAAAATTTAAAAATTTAAATTCTAAATTTTAAAAATTTAATTATTAAAATTTTAAATTTTAAAATTTAAAAATTTAAATACTAAATTTTAAAAATTTAAATATTAAAACTTTAATTTTTAAAATTTAAAAATTTAAATTTTAAAATTTAAAAATTTAAACACTAAATTTTAAAAATTTAATTATTAAAATTTTAAATTTTAAAATTTAAAAATTTAAATACTAAATTTTAAAAATTTAATTATTAAAATTTTATATTTTAAATTTTAAAAATTTAAATACTAAATTTTAAAAATTTAATTATTAAAATTTTAAATTTTAAAATTTAAAAATTTAAATACTAAATTTTAAATATTTAACTATTAAAATTTTAAATTTTAAAATTTAAAAATTTAAATACTAAATTTTAAAAATTTAAATATTAAAACTTTAAATTTTAAAATTTAAATTTTAAAATTTAAAAATTTAAATACTATATTTTAAAAATTTAATTATTAAAATTTTAAATTTTAATATTTAAAAATTTAAATACTAAATTTTAAAAATTTAACTATTAAAATTTTAAATTTTAAAATTTAAAAATTTAAATACTAAATTTTAAAAATTTAACTATTAAAATTTTAAATTTTAAAATTTAAAAATTTAAATACTAAATTTTAAAAATTTAACCATTAAAATTTTCAATTTTAAAATTTAAAAATTTAAATACTAAATTTTAAAAATTTAACTATTAAAATTTTAAATTTTAAAATTTAAAAATTTAAATACTAAATTTTAAAAATTTAACTATTAAAATTTTAAATTTTAAAATTTAAAAATTTAAATACTAAATTTTAAAAATTTAAATATTAAAACTTTAATTTTTAAAATTTAAAAATTTAAATTTTAAAATTTAAAAATTTAAACACTAAATTTTAAAAATTTAATTATTAAAATTTTTAATTTTAAAATTTAAAAATTTAAATACTAAATTTTAAAAATTTAACTATTAAAATTTTAAATTTTAATATTTAAAAATTTAAATACTAAATTTTAAAAATTTAACTATTAAAATTTTAAATTTTAAAATTTAAAAATTTAAATACTAAATTTTAAAAATTTAACTATTAAAATTTTAAATTTTAAAATTTAAAAATTTAAATACTAAATTTTAAAAATTTAACCATTAAAATTTTAAATTTTAAAATTTAAAAATTTAAATACTAAATTTTAAAAATTTAACTATTAAAATTTTAAATTTTAAAATTTAAAAATTTAAATTCTAAATTTTAAAAATTTAATTATTAAAATTTTAAATTTTAAAATTTAAAAATTTAAATACTAAATTTTAAAAATTTAAATATTAAAACTTTAATTTTTAAAATTTAAAAATTTAAATTTTAAAATTTAAAAATTTAAACACTAAATTTTAAAAATTTAATTATTAAAATTTTAAATTTTAAAATTTAAAAATTTAAATACTAAATTTTAAAAATTTAATTATTAAAATTTTATATTTTAAATTTTAAAAATTTAAATACTAAATTTTAAAAATTTAATTATTAAAATTTTAAATTTTAAAATTTAAAAATTTAAATACTAAATTTTAAATATTTAACTATTAAAATTTTAAATTTTAAAATTTAAAAATTTAAATACTAAATTTTAAAAATTTAAATATTAAAACTTTAAATTTTAAAATTTAAATTTTAAAATTTAAAAATTTAAATACTATATTTTAAAAATTTAATTATTAAAATTTTAAATTTTAATATTTAAAAATTTAAATACTAAATTTTAAAAATTTAACTATTAAAATTTTAAATTTTAAAATTTAAAAATTTAAATACTAAATTTTAAAAATTTAACTATTAAAATTTTAAATTTTAAAATTTAAAAATTTAAATACTAAATTTTAAAAATTTAACCATTAAAATTTTAAATTTTAAAATTTAAAAATTTAAATACTAAATTTTAAAAATTTAACTATTAAAATTTTAAATTTTAAAATTTAAAAATTTAAATACTAAATTTTAAAAATTTAACTATTAAAATTTTAAATTTTAAAATTTAAAAATTTAAATACTAAATTTTAAAAATTTAAATATTAAAACTTTAATTTTTAAAATTTAAAAATTTAAATTTTAAAATTTAAAAATTTAAACACTAAATTTTAAAAATTTAATTATTAAAATTTTAAATTTTAAAATTTAAAAATTTAAATACTAAATTTTAAAAATTTAACTATTAAAATTTTAAATTTTAAAATTTAAAAATTTAAATACTAAATTTTAAAAATTTAACCATTAAAATTTTAAATTTTAAAATTTAAAAATTTAAATACTAAATTTTAAAAATTTAACTATTAAAATTTTAAATTTTAAAATTTAAAAATTTAAATACTAAATTTTAAAAATTTAACTATTAAAATTTTAAATTTTAAAATTTAAAAATTTAAATACTAAAATTTAAAAATTTAATTATTAAAATTTTAAATTTTAAAATTTAAAAATTTAAATACTAAATTTTAAAAATTTAATTATTAAAATTTTAAATTTTAAAATTTAAAAATTTAAATACTAAATTTTAAAAATTTAATTATTAAAATTTTAAATTTTAAAAATTTAAATACTAAATTTTAAAAATTTAACTATTAAAATTTTAAATTTTAAAATTTAAAAATTTAAATACTAAATTTTAAAAATTTAACTATTAAAATTTTAAATTTTAGAATTTAAAAATTTAAATACTAAATTTTAAAAATTTAATTATTAAAATTTTAAATTTTAAAATTTAAAAATTTAAATACTAAATTTTAAAAATTTAACTATTAAAATTTTAAATTTTAAAATTTAAAAATTTAAATACTAAATTTTAAAAATTTAATTATTAAAATTTTTAATTTTAAAATTTAAAAATTTAAATACTAAATTTTAAAAATTTAATTATAAAAATTTTAAATTTTAAAATTTAAAAATTTAAATACTAAATTTTAAAAATTTAATTATTATAATTTTAAATTTTAAAATTTAAAAATTTAAATTTTAAAATTTAAAAATTTAAATACTAAATTTTAAAAATATAACTATTAAAATTTTAAATTTTAAAATTTAAAAATTTAAATACTAAATTTTAAAAATTTAATTATTAAAATTTTAAATTTTAAAATTTAAAAATTTAAATACTAAATTTTAAAAATTTAATTATTAAAATTTTAAATTTTAAAATTTAAAAATTTAAATACTAAATTTTAAAAATTTAATTATTAAAATTTTATATTTTAAATTTTAAAAATTTAAATACTAAATTTTAAAAATTTAATTATTAAATTTTTAAATTTTAAAATTTAAAAATTTAAATACTACATTTTAAAAATTTAACTATTAAAATTTTAAATTTTAAAATTTAAAAATTTAAATACTAAATTTTAAAAATTTAAATATTAAAACTTTAAATTTTAAAATTTAAATTTTAAAATTTAAAAATTTAAATACTAAATTTTAAAAATTTAATTATTAAAATTTTAAATTTTAATATTTAAAAATTTAAATACTAAATTTTAAAAATTTAACTATTAAAATTTTAAATTTTAAAATTTAAAAATTTAAATACTAAATTTTAAAAATTTAACTATTAAAATTTTAAATTTTAAAATTTAAAAACTTAAATACTAAATTTTAAAAATTTAACCATTAAAATTTTAAATTTTAAAATTTAAAAATTTAAATACTAAATTTTAAAAATTTAACTATTAAAATTTTAAATTTTAAAATTTAAAAATTTAAATTCTAAATTTTAAAAATTTAATTATTAAAATTTTAAATTTTAAAATTTAAAAATTTAAATACTAAATTTTAAAAATTTAAATATTAAAACTTTAATTTTTAAAATTTAAAAATTTAAATTTTAAAATTTAAAAATTTAAACACTAAATTTTAAAAATTTAATTATTAAAATTTTAAATTTTAAAATTTAAAAATTTAAATACTAAATTTTAAAAATTTAACTATTAAAATTTTAAGTTTTAAAATTTAAAAATTTAAATACTAAATTTTAAAAATTTAATTATTAAAATTTTAAATTTTAAAATTTAAAAATTTAAATACTAAATTTTAAAAATTTAACTATTAAAATTTTAAATTTTAAAATTTAAAAATTTAAATACTAAATTTTAAAAATTTAACCATTAAAATTTTAAATTTTAAAATTTAAAAATTTAAATACTAAATTTTAAAAATTTAACTATTAAAATTTTAAATTTTAAAATTTAAAAATTTAAATACTAAATTTTAAAAATTTAACTATTAAAATTTTAAATTTTAAAATTTAAAAATTTAAATACTAAATTTTAAAAATTTAACCATTAAAATTTTAAATTTTAAAATTTAAAAATTTAAATACTAAATTTTAAAAATTTAACTATTAAAATTTTAAATTTTAAAATTTAAAAATTTAAATTCTAAATTTTAAAAATTTAATTATTAAAATTTTAAATTTTAAAATTTAAAAATTTAAATACTAAATTTTAAAAATTTAATTATTAAAATTTTAAATTTTAAAATTTAAAAATTTAAATACTAAATTTTAAAAATTTAACTATTAAAATTTTAAATTTTAAAATTTAAAAATTTAAATACTAAATTGTAAAAATTTAAATATTAAAACTTTAATTTTTAAAATTTTAAAAATTTAAATTTTAAAATTTAAAAATTTAAACACTAAATTTTAAAAATTTAATTATTAAAATTTTAAATTTTAAAATTTAAAAATTTAAATACTAAATTTTAAAAATTTAACTATTAAAATTTTAAGTTTTAAAATTTAAAAATTTAAATACTAAATTTTAAAAATTTAACTATTAAAATTTTAAATTTTAAAATTTAAAAATTTAAATACTAAATTTTAAAAATTTAACTACTAAAATTTTAAATTTTAAAATTTAAAAATTTAAATACTAAATTTTAAAAATTTAATTATTAAAATTTTAAATTTTAAAATTTAAAAATTTAAATACTAAATTTTAAAAATTTTATTATTAAAACTTTAAATTTTAAAATTTAAAAATTTAAATACTAAATTTTAAAAATTTAATTATTTAAATTTTAAATTTTAAAATTTATAAATTTAAATACTAACTTTTAAAAATTTAACTATTAAAATTTTAAATTTTAAAATTTAAAAATTTAAATACTAAATTTTAAAAATTTAACTACTAAAATTTTAAATTTTAAAATTTAAAAATTTAAATACTAAATTTTAAAAATTTAATTATTAAAATTTTAAATTTTAAAATTTAAAAATTTAAATACTAAATTTTAAAAATTTAACTATTAAAATTTTAAATTTTAAAATTTAAAAATTTAAATACTAAATTTTAAAAATTTAACTACTAAAATTTTAAATTTTAAAATTTAAAAATTTAAATACTAAATTTTAAAAATTTAACTATTAAAATTTTAAACTTTAAAATTTAAAAATTTAAATACTAAATTTTAAAAATTTAACTATTAAAATTTTAAATTTTAAAATTTAAAAATTTAAATACTAAAATTTAAAAATTTAATTATTAAAATTTTAAATTTTAAAATTTAAAAATTTAAATACTAAATTTTAAAAATTTAATTATTAAAATTTTAAATTTTAAAATTTAAAAATTTAAATACTAAATTTTAAAAATTTAATTATTAAAATTTTAAATTTTAAAAATTTAAATACTAAATTTTAAAAATTTAACTATTAAAATTTTAAATTTTAAAATTTAAAAATTTAAATATTAAATTTTAAAAATTTAACTATTAAAATTTTAAATTTTAGAATTTAAAAATTTAAATACTAAATTTTAAAAATTTAATTATTAAAATTTTAAATTTTAAAATTTAAAAATTTAAATACTAAATTTTAAAAATTTAACTATTAAAATTTTAAATTTTAAAATTTAAAAATTTAAATACTAAATTTTAAAAATTTAATTATTAAAATTTTTAATTTTAAAATTTAAAAATTTAAATACTAAATTTTAAAAATTTAATTATAAAAATTTTAAATCTTAAAATTTAAAAATTTAAATACTAAATTTTAAAAATTTAATTATTATAATTTTAAATTTTAAAATTTAAAAATTTAAATTTTAAAATTTAAAAATTTAAATACTAAATTTTAAAAATATAACTATTAAAATTTTAAATTTTAAAATTTAAAAATTTAAATACTAAATTTTAAAAATTTAACTATTAAAATTTTAAGTTTTAAAATTTAAAAATTTAAATACTAAATTTTAAAAATTTAACTATTAAAATTTTAAATTTTAAAATTTAAAAATTTAAATACTAAATTTTAAAAATTTAACTACTAAAATTTTAAATTTTAAAATTTAAAAATTTAAATACTAAATTTTAAAAATTTAATTATTAAAATTTTAAATTTTAAAATTTAAAAATTTAAATACTAAATTTTAAAAATTTTATTATTAAAACTTTAAATTTTAAAATTTAAAAATTTAAATACTAAATTTTAAAAATTTAATTATTAAAATTTTAAATTTTAAAATTTATAAATTTAAATACTAACTTTTAAAAATTTAACTATTAAAATTTTAAATTTTAAAATTTAAAAATTTAAATACTATATTTTAAAAATTTAATTATTAAAATTTTAAATTTTAAAATTTAAAAATTTAAATACTAAATTTTAAAAATTTAACTATTAAAATTTTAAATTTTAAAATTTAAAAATTTAAATACTAAATTTTAAAAATTTAAATTTTAAAACTTTAAATTTTAAAATTTAAAAATTTAAATTTTAAAATTTAAAAATTTAAATACTAAATTTTAAAAATTTAATTATTAAAATTTTAAATTTTAAAATTTAAAAATTTAAATACTAAATTTTAAAAATTTAACTATTAAAATTTTAAATTTTAAAATTTAAAAATTTAAATACTAAATTTTAAAAATTTAACTACTAAAATTTTAAATTTTAAAATTTAAAAATTTAAATACTAAATTTTAAAAATTTAACTATTAAAATTTTAAACTTTAAAATTTAAAAATTTAAATACTAAATTTTAAAAATTTAACTATTAAAATTTTAAATTTTAAAATTTAAAAATTTAAATACTAAAATTTAAAAATTTAATTATTAAAATTTTAAATTTTAAAATTTAAAAATTTAAATACTAAATTTTAAAAATTTAATTATTAAAATTTTAAATTTTAAAATTTAAAAATTTAAATACTAAATTTTAAAAATTTAATTATTAAAATTTTAAATTTTAAAAATTTAAATACTAAATTTTAAAAATTTAACTATTAAAATTTTAAATTTTAAAATTTAAAAATTTAAATACTAAATTTTAAAAATTTAACTATTAAAATTTTAAATTTTAGAATTTAAAAATTTAAATACTAAATTTTAAAAATTTAATTATTAAAATTTTAAATTTTAAAATTTAAAAATTTAAATACTAAATTTTAAAAATTTAACTATTAAAATTTTAAATTTTAAAATTTAAAAATTTAAATACTAAATTTTAAAAATTTAATTATTAAAATTTTTAATTTTAAAATTTAAAAATTTAAATACTAAATTTTAAAAATTTAATTATAAAAATTTTAAATTTTAAAATTTAAAAATTTAAATACTAAATTTTAAAAATTTAATTATTATAATTTTAAATTTTAAAATTTAAAAATTTAAATTTTAAAATTTAAAAATTTAAATACTAAATTTTAAAAATATAACTATTAAAATTTTAAATTTTAAAATTTAAAAATTTAAATACTAAATTTTAAAAATTTAATTATTAAAATTTTAAATTTTAAAATTTAAAAATTTAAATACTAAATTTTAAAAATTTAATTATTAAAATTTTAAATTTTAAAATTTAAAAATTTAAATACTAAATTTTAAAAATTTTATTATTAAAACTTTAAATTTTAAAATTTAAAAATTTAAATACTAAATTTTAAAAATTTAATTATTAAAATTTTATATTTTAAATTTTAAAAATTTAAATACTAAATTTTAAAAATTTAATTATTAAAATTTTAAATTTTAAAATTTAAAAATTTAAATACTAAATTTTAAAAATTTAACTATTAAAATTTTAAATTTTAAAATTTAAAAATTTAAATACTAAATTTTAAAAATTTAAATATTAAAACTTTAAATTTTAAAATTTAAATTTTAAAATTTAAAAATTTAAATACTAAATTTTAAAAATTTAATTATTAAAATTTTAAATTTTAATATTTAAAAATTTAAATACTAAATTTTAAAAATTTAACTATTAAAATTTTAAATTTTAAAATTTAAAAATTTAAATACTAAATTTTAAAAATTTAACTATTAAAATTTTAAATTTTAAAATTTAAAAATTTAAATACTAAATTTTAAAAATTTAACCATTAAAATTTTAAATTTTAAAATTTAAAAATTTAAATACTAAATTTTAAAAATTTAACTATTAAAATTTTAAATTTTAAAATTTAAAAATTTAAATTCTAAATTTTAAAAATTTAATTATTAAAATTTTAAATTTTAAAATTTAAAAATTTAAATACTAAATTTTAAAAATTTAAATATTAAAACTTTAATTTTTAAAATTTAAAAATTTAAATTTTAAAATTTAAAAATTTAAACACTAAATTTTAAAAATTTAATTATTAAAATTTTAAATTTTAAAATTTAAAAATTTAAATACTAAATTTTAAAAATTTAACTATTAAAATTTTAAGTTTTAAAATTTAAAAATTTAAATACTAAATTTTAAAAATTTAATTATTAAAATTTTAAATTTTAAAATTTAAAAATTTAAATACTAAATTTTAAAAATTTAATTATTAAAATTTTAAATTTTAAAATTTAAAAATTTAAATACTAAATTTTAAAAATTTAACTATTAAAATTTTAAATTTTAAAATTTAAAAATTTAAATACTAAATTGTAAAAATTTAAATATTAAAACTTTAATTTTTAAAATTTTAAAAATTTAAATTTTAAAATTTAAAAATTTAAACACTAAATTTTAAAAATTTAATTATTAAAATTTTAAATTTTAAAATTTAAAAATTTAAATACTAAATTTTAAAAATTTAACTATTAAAATTTTAAGTTTTAAAATTTAAAAATTTAAATACTAAATTTTAAAAATTTAACTATTAAAATTTTAAATTTTAAAATTTAAAAATTTAAATACTAAATTTTAAAAATTTAACTACTAAAATTTTAAATTTTAAAATTTAAAAATTTAAATACTAAATTTTAAAAATTTAATTATTAAAATTTTAAATTTTAAAACTTAAAAATTTAAATACTAAATTTTAAAAATTTTATTATTAAAACTTTAAATTTTAAAATTTAAAAATTTAAATACTAAATTTTAAAAATTTAATTATTAAAATTTTAAATTTTAAAATTTAAAAATTTAAATACTAACTTTTAAAAATTTAACTATTAAAATTTTAAATTTTAAAATTTAAAAATTTAAATACTAAATTTTAAAAATTTAATTATTATATTTTAAATTTTAAAATTTAAAAATTTAAATACTAAATTTTAAAAATTTAACTATTAAAATTTTAAATTTTAAAATTTAAAAATTTAAATACTAAATTTTAAAAATTTAAATATTAAAACTTTAAATTTTAAAATTTAAAAATTAAAATACTAAATTTTAAAAATTTAATTATTAAAATTTTAAATTTTAAAATTTAAAAATTTAAATACTAAATTTTAAAAATTTAACTATTAAAATTTTAAATTTTAAAATTTAAAAATTTAAATACTAAATTTTAAAAATTTAACTACTAAAATTTTAAATTTTAAAATTTAAAAATTTAAATACTAAATTTTAAAAATTTTATTATTAAAACTTTAAATTTTAAAATTTAAAAATTTAAATACTAAATTTTAAAAATTTAATTATTAAAATTTTATATTTTAAATTTTAAAAATTTAAATACTAAATTTTAAAAATTTAATTATTAAAATTTTAAATTTTAAAATTTAAAAATTTAAATACTAAATTTTAAAAATTTAACTATTAAAATTTTAAATTTTAAAATTTAAAAATTTAAATACTAAATTTTAAAAATTTAAATATTAAAACTTTAAATTTTAAAATTTAAATTTTAAAATTTAAAAATTTAAATACTAAATTTTAAAAATTTAATTATTAAAATTTTAAATTTTAATATTTAAAAATTTAAATACTAAATTTTAAAAATTTAACTATTAAAATTTTAAATTTTAAAATTTAAAAATTTAAATACTAAATTTTAAAAATTTAACTATTAAAATTTTAAATTTTAAAATTTAAAAATTTAAATACTAAATTTTAAAAATTTAACCATTAAAGTTTTAAATTTTAAAATTTAAAAATTTAAATACTAAATTTTAAAAATTTAACTATTAAAATTTTAAATTTTAAAATTTAAAAATTTAAATTCTAAATTTTAAAACTTTAATTATTAAAATTTTAAATTTTAAAATTTAAAAATTTAAATACTAAATTTTAAAAATTTAATTATTAAAATTTTAAATTATAAAATTTAAAAATTTAAATACTAAATTTTAAAAATTTAACTATTAAAATTTTAAATTTTAAATTTTAAAAATTTAAATACTAAATTGTAAAAATTTAAATATTAAAACTTTAATTTTTAAAATTTTAAAAATTTAAATTTTAAAATTTAAAAATTTAAACACTAAATTTTAAAAATTTATTTATTAAAATTTTAAATTTTAAAATTTAAAAATTTAAATACTAAATTTTAAAAATTTAATTATTAAAATTTTAAATTTTAAAATTTAAAAATTTAAACACTAAATTTTAAAAATTTAATTATTAAAATTTTAAATTTTAAAATTTAAAAATTTAAATACTAAATTTTAAAAATTTAATTATTAAAATTTTAAATTTTAAAATTTAAAAATTTAAATACTAAATTTTAAAAATTTAACTATTAAAATTTTAAATTTTAAAATTTAAAAATTTAAATACTAAATTTTAAAAATTTAAATTTTAAAACTTTAAATTTTAAAATTTAAAAATTTAAATTTTAAAATTTAAAAATTTAAATACTAAATTTTAAAAATTTAATTATTAAAATTTTAAATTTTAAAATTTAAAAATTTAAATACTAAATTTTAAAAATTTAACTATTAAAATTTTAAATTTTAAAATTTAAAAATTTAAATACTAAATTTTAAAAATTTAACTACTAAAATTTTAAATTTTAAAATTTAAAAATTTAAATACTAAATTTTAAAAATTTAACTATTAAAATTTTAAACTTTAAAATTTAAAAATTTAAATACTAAATTTTAAAAATTTAACTATTAAAATTTTAAATTTTAAAATTTAAAAATTTAAATACTAAAATTTAAAAATTTAATTATTAAAATTTTAAATTTTAAAATTTAAAAATTTAAATACTAAATTTTAAAAATTTAATTATTAAAATTTTAAATTTTAAAATTTAAAAATTTAAATACTAAATTTTAAAAATTTAATTATTAAAATTTTAAATTTTAAAAATTTAAATACTAAATTTTAAAAATTTAACTATTAAAATTTTAAATTTTAAAATTTAAAAATTTAAATACTAAATTTTAAAAATTTAACTATTAAAATTTTAAATTTTAGAATTTAAAAATTTAAATACTAAATTTTAAAAATTTAATTATTAAAATTTTAAATTTTAAAATTTAAAAATTTAAATACTAAATTTTAAAAATTTAACTATTAAAATTTTAAATTTTAAAATTTAAAAATTTAAATACTAAATTTTAAAAATTTAATTATTAAAATTTTTAATTTTAAAATTTAAAAATTTAAATACTAAATTTTAAAAATTTAATTATAAAAATTTTAAATTTTAAAATTTAAAAATTTAAATACTAAATTTTAAAAATTTAATTATTATAATTTTAAATTTTAAAATTTAAAAATTTAAATTTTAAAATTTAAAAATTTAAATACTAAATTTTAAAAATATAACTATTAAAATTTTAAATTTTAAAATTTAAAAATTTAAATACTAAATTTTAAAAATTTAATTATTAAAATTTTAAATTTTAAAATTTAAAAATTTAAATACTAAATTTTAAAAATTTAATTATTAAAATTTTAAATTTTAAAATTTAAAAATTTAAATACTAAATTTTAAAAATTTTATTATTAAAACTTTAAATTTTAAAATTTAAAAATTTAAATACTAAATTTTAAAAATTTAATTATTAAAATTTTATATTTTAAATTTTAAAAATTTAAATACTAAATTTTAAAAATTTAATTATTAAAATTTTAAATTTTAAAATTTAAAAATTTAAATACTAAATTTTAAAAATTTAACTATTAAAATTTTAAATTTTAAAATTTAAAAATTTAAATACTAAATTTTAAAAATTTAAATATTAAAACTTTAAATTTTAAAATTTAAATTTTAAAATTTAAAAATTTAAATACTAAATTTTAAAAATTTAATTATTAAAATTTTAAATTTTAATATTTAAAAATTTAAATACTAAATTTTAAAAATTTAACTATTAAAATTTTAAATTTTAAAATTTAAAAATTTAAATACTAAATTTTAAAAATTTAACTATTAAAATTTTAAATTTTAAAATTTAAAAATTTAAATACTAAATTTTAAAAATTTAACCATTAAAATTTTAAATTTTAAAATTTAAAAATTTAAATACTAAATTTTAAAAATTTAACTATTAAAATTTTAAATTTTAAAATTTAAAAATTTAAATTCTAAATTTTAAAAATTTAATTATTAAAATTTTAAATTTTAAAATTTAAAAATTTAAATACTAAATTTTAAAAATTTAAATATTAAAACTTTAATTTTTAAAATTTAAAAATTTAAATTTTAAAATTTAAAAATTTAAACAATAAATTTTAAAAATTTAATTATTAAAATTTTAAATTTTAAAATTTAAAAATTTAAATACTAAATTTTAAAAATTTAACTATTAAAATTTTAAGTTTTAAAATTTAAAAATTTAAATACTAAATTTTAAAAATTTAATTATTAAAATTTTAAATTTTAAAATTTAAAAATTTAAATACTAAATTTTAAAAATTTAATTATTAAAATTTTAAATTTTAAAATTTAAAAATTTAAATACTAAATTTTAAAAATTTAACTATTAAAATTTTAAATTTTAAAATTTAAAAATTTAAATACTAAATTGTAAAAATTTAAATATTAAAACTTTAATTTTTAAAATTTTAAAAATTTAAATTTTAAAATTTAAAAATTTAAACACTAAATTTTAAAAATTTAATTATTAAAATTTTAAATTTTAAAATTTAAAAATTTAAATACTAAATTTTAAAAATTTAACTATTAAAATTTTAAGTTTTAAAATTTAAAAATTTAAATACTAAATTTTAAAAATTTAACTATTAAAATTTTAAATTTTAAAATTTAAAAATTTAAATACTAAATTTTAAAAATTTAACTACTAAAATTTTAAATTTTAAAATTTAAAAATTTAAATACTAAATTTTAAAAATTTAATTATTAAAATTTTAAATTTTAAAACTTAAAAATTTAAATACTAAATTTTAAAAATTTTATTATTAAAACTTTAAATTTTAAAATTTAAAAATTTAAATACTAAATTTTAAAAATTTAATTATTAAAATTTTAAATTTTAAAATTTAAAAATTTAAATACTAACTTTTAAAAATTTAACTATTAAAATTTTAAATTTTAAAATTTAAAAATTTAAATACTAAATTTTAAAAATTTAATTATTATATTTTAAATTTTAAAATTTAAAAATTTAAATACTAAATTTTAAAAATTTAACTATTAAAATTTTAAATTTTAAAATTTAAAAATTTAAATACTAAATTTTAAAAATTTAAATATTAAAACTTTAAATTTTAAAATTTAAAAATTAAAATACTAAATTTTAAAAATTTAATTATTAAAATTTTAAATTTTAAAATTTAAAAATTTAAATACTAAATTTTAAAAATTTAACTATTAAAATTTTAAATTTAAAAATTTAAATACTAAATTTTAAAAATTTAACTACTAAAATTTTAAATTTTAAAATTTAAAAATTTAAATACTAAATTTTAAAAATTTAACCATTAAAATTTTAAATTTTAAAATTTAAAAATTTAAATACTAAATTTTAAAAATTTAACTATTAAAATTTTAAATTTTAAATTTTAAAAATTTAAATACTAAATTTTAAAAATTTTATTATTAAAACTTTAATTTTTAAAATTTTAAAAATTTAAATTTTAAAATTTAAAAATTTAAACACTAAATTTTAAAAATTTAATTATTAAAATTTTATATTTTAAATTTTAAAAATTTAAATACTAAATTTTAAAAATTTAATTATTAAAATTTTAAATTTTAAAATTTAAAAATTTAAATACTAAATTTTAAAAATTTAACTATTAAAATTTTAAATTTTAAAATTTAAAAATTTAAATACTAAATTTTAAAAATTTAAATATTAAAACTTTAAATTTTAAAATTTAAATTTTAAAATTTAAAAATTTAAATACTAAATTTTAAAAATTTAATTATTAAAATTTTAAATTTTAATATTTAAAAATTTAAATACTAAATTTTAAAAATTTAACTATTAAAATTTTAAATTTTAAAATTTAAAAATTTAAATACTAAATTTTAAAAATTTAACTATTAAAATTTTAAATTTTAAAATTTAAAAATTTAAATACTAAATTTTAAAAATTTAACCATTAAAATTTTAAATTTTAAAATTTAAAAATTTAAATACTAAATTTTAAAAATTTAACTATTAAAATTTTAAATTTTAAAATTTAAAAATTTAAATTCTAAATTTTAAAACTTTAATTATTAAAATTTTAAATTTTAAAATTTAAAAATTTAAATACTAAATTTTAAAAATTTAATTATTAAAATTTTAAATTATAAAATTTAAAAATTTAAATACTAAATTTTAAAAAT
This sequence comes from Aethina tumida, assembly GCF_024364675.1. NCBI lineage: Eukaryota > Metazoa > Arthropoda > Insecta > Coleoptera > Nitidulidae > Aethina > Aethina tumida. Next base: position 9,854,437 of record NC_065439.1, read on the forward strand.
TTAACTATTAAAATTTTAAATTTTAAATTTTAAAAATTTAAATACTAAATTGTAAAAATTTAAATATTAAAACTTTAATTTTTAAAATTTTAAAAATTTAAATTTTAAAATTTAAAAATTTAAACACTAAATTTTAAAAATTTATTTATTAAAATTTTAAATTTTAAAATTTAAAAATTTAAATACTAAATTTTAAAAATTTAATTATTAAAATTTTAAATTTTAAAATTTAAAAATTTAAACACTAAATTTTAAAAATTTAATTATTAAAATTTTAAATTTTAAAATTTAAAAATTTAAATACTAAATTTTAAAAATTTAATTATTAAAATTTTAAATTTTAAAATTTAAAAATTTAAATACTAAATTTTAAAAATTTAACTATTAAAATTTTAAATTTTAAAATTTAAAAATTTAAATACTAAATTTTAAAAATTTAATTATTAAAATTTTAAATTTTAAAATTTAAAAATTTAAATACCAAATTTTAAAAATTTAACTATTAAAATTTTAAATTTTAAAATTTAAAAATTTAAATACTAAATTTTAAAAATTTAATTATTAAAATTTTAAATTTTAAAATTTAAAAATTTAAATACTAAATTTTAAAAATTTAACTATTAAAATTTTAAATTTTAAAATTTAAAAATTTAAATACAAAATTTTAAAAATTTAATTATTAAAATTTTAAATTTTAAAATTTAAAAATTTAAATACTAAATTTTAAAAATTTAACTATTAAAATTTTAAATTTTAAAATTTAAAAATTTAATTACTAAATTTTAAAAATTTAATTATTAAAATTTTAAATTTTAAAATTTATAAATTTAAATACTAAATTTTAAAAATTTAACTGTTAAAATTTTAAATTTTAAAATTTAAAATTTTAAATACTAAATTTTAAAAATTTAAATATTAAAACTTTAAATTTTAAAATTTAAAAATTTAAATACTAAATTTTAAAAATTTAATTATTAAAATTTTAAATTTTAAAATTTAAAAATTTAAATACTAAATTTTAAAAATTTTATTATTAAAACTTTAAATTTTAAAATTTAAAAATTTAAATACTAAATTTTAAAAATTTAATTATTAAAATTTTAAATTTTAAAATTTAAAAATTTAAATACTAAATTTTAAAAATTTAATTATTAAAATTTTAAATTTTAAAATTTAAAAATTTAAATACTAAATTTTAAAAATTTAACTATTAAAATTTTAAATTTTAAAATTTAAAAATTTAAATACTAAATTTTAAAAATTTAAATATTAAAACTTTAAATTTTAAAATTTAAAAATTTAAATTTTAAAATTTAAAAATTTAAATACTAAATTTTAAAAATTTAATTATTAAAATTTTAAATTTTAAAATTTAAAAATTTAAATACTAAATTTTAAAAATTTAAATATTAAAACTTTAATTTTTAAAATTTAAAAATTTAAATACTAAATTTTAAAAATTTAATTATTAAAATTTTAAATTTTAAAATTTAAAAATTTAAATACTAAATTTTAAAAATTTAATTATTAAAATTTTAAATTTTAAAATTTAAAAATTTAAATACTAAATTTTAAAAATTTAATTATTAAAATTTTAAATTTTAAAATTTAAAAATTTAAATACTAAATTTTAAAAATTTAACTATTAAAATTTTAAATTTTAAAATTTAAAAATTTAATTACTAAATTTTAAAAATTTAATTATTAAAATTTTAAATTTTAAAATTTAAAAATTTAAATACTAAATTTTAAAAATTTAATTATTAAAATTTTAAATTTTAAAATTTAAAAATTTAAATACTAAATTTTAAAAATTTTATTATTAAAACTTTAAATTTTAAAATTTAAAAATTTAAATACTAAATTTTAAAAATTTAATTATTAAAATTTTAAATTTTAAAATTTAAAAATTTAAATACTAAATTTTAAAAATTTAATTATTAAAATTTTAAATTTTAAAATTTAAAAATTTAAATACTAAATTTTAAAAATTTAACTATTAAAATTTTAAATTTTAAAATTTAAAAATTTAAATACTAAATTTTAAAAATTTAAATATTAAAACTTTAAATTTTAAAGTTTAAAAATTTAAATTTTAAAATTTAAAAATTTAAATACTAAATTTTAAAAATTTAATTATTAAAATTTTAAATTTTAATATTTAAAAATTTAAATACTAAATTTTAAAAATTTAACTATTAAAATTTTAAATTTTAAAATTTAAAAATTTAAATACTAAATTTTAAAAATTTAACTATTAAAATTTTAAATTTTAAAATTTAAAAATTTAAATACTAAATTTTAAAAATTTAACCATTAAAATTTTAAATTTTAAAATTTAAAAATTTAAATACTAAATTTTAAAAATTTAACTATTAAAATTTTAAATTTTAAAATTTAAAAATTTAAATACTAAATTTTAAAAATTTAATTATTAAAATTTTAAATTTTAAAATTTAAAAATTTAAATACTAAATTTTAAAAATTTAACTATTAAAATTTTAAATTTTAAAATTTAAAAATTTAAATACTAAATTTTAAAAATTTAAATATTAAAACTTTAATTTTTAAAATTTAAAAATTTAAATTCTAAAATTTAAAAATTTAAACACTAAATTTTAAAAATTTAATTATTAAAATTTTAAATTTTAAAATTTAAAAATTTAAATACTAAATTTTAAAAATTTAATTATTAAAATTTTAAATTTTAAAATTTAAAAATTTAAATACTAAATTTTAAAAATTTTATTATTAAAACTTTAAATTTTAAAATTTAAAAATTTAAATACTAAATTTTAAAAATTTAATTATTAAAATTTTATATTTTAAATTTTAAAAATTTAAATACTAAATTTTAAAAATTTAATTATTAAAATTTTAAATTTTAAAATTTAAAAATTTAAATACTAAATTTTAAAAATTTAACTATTAAAATTTTAAATTTTAAAATTTAAAAATTTAAATACTAAATTTTAAAAATTTAAATATTAAAACTTTAAATTTTAAAATTTAAATTTTAAAATTTAAAAATTTAAATACTAAATTTTAAAAATTTAATTATTAAAATTTTAAATTTTAATATTTAAAAATTTAAATACCAAATTTTAAAAATTTAACTATTAAAATTTTAAATTTTAAAATTTAAAAATTTAAATACTAAATTTTAAAAATTTAACTATTAAAATTTTAAATTTTAAAATTTAAAAATTTAAATACTAAATTTTAAAAATTTAACCATTAAAATTTTAAATTTTAAAATTTAAAAATTTAAATACTAAATTTTAAAAATTTAACTATTAAAATTTTAAATTTTAAAATTTAAAAATTTAAATTCTAAATTTTAAAAATTTAATTATTAAAATTTTAAATTTTAAAATTTAAAAATTTAAATACTAAATTTTAAAAATTTAATTATTAAAATTTTAAATTTTAAAATTTAAAAATTTAAATACTAAATTTTAAAAATTTAACTATTAAAATTTTAAATTTTAAAATTTAAAAATTTAAATACTAAATTGTAAAAATTTAAATATTAAAACTTTAATTTTTAAAATTTTAAAAATTTAAATTTTAAAATTTAAAAATTTAAACACTAAATTTTAAAAATTTAATTATTAAAATTTTAAATTTTAAAATTTAAAAATTTAAATACTAAATTTTAAAAATTTAATTATTAAAATTATAAATTTTAAAATTTAAAAATTTAAATACTAAATTTTAAAAATTTTATTATTAAAACTTTAAATTTTAAAATTTAAAAATTTAAATACTAAATTTTAAAAATTTAATTATTAAAATTTTAAATTTAAAAATTTAAAAATTTAAATACTAACTTTTAAAAATTTAACTATTAAAATTTTAAATTTTAAAATTTAAAAATTTAAATACTAAATTTTAAAAATTTAATTATTAAAATTTTAAATTTTAAAATTTAAAAATTTAAATACTAAATTTTAAAAATTTAACTATTAAAATTTTAAATTTTAAAATTTAAAAATTTAAATACTAAATTTTAAAAATTTAAATATTAAAACTTTAATTTTTAAAATTTAAAAATTTAAATTCTAAAATTTAAAAATTTAAACACTAAATTTTAAAAATTTAATTATTAAAATTTTAAATTTTAAAATTTAAAAATTTAAATACTAAATTTTAAAAATTTAATTATTAAAATTTTAAATTTTAAAATTTAAAAATTTAAATACTACATTTTAAAAATTTTATTATTAAAACTTTAAATTTTAAAATTTAAAAATTTAAATACTAAATTTTAAAAATTTAATTATTAAAATTTTATATTTTAAATTTTAAAAATTTAAATACTAAATTTTAAAAATTTAATTATTAAAATTTTAAATTTTAAAATTTAAAAATTTAAATACTAAATTTTAAAAATTTAACTATTAAAATTTTAAATTTTAAAATTTAAAAATTTAAATACTAAATTTTAAAAATTTAAATATTAAAACTTTAAATTTTAAAATTTAAATTTTAAAATTTAAAAATTTAAATACTAAATTTTAAAAATTTAATTATTAAAATTTTAAATTTTAATATTTAAAAATTTAAATACCAAATTTTAAAAATTTAACTATTAAAATTTTAAATTTTAAAATTTAAAAATTTAAATACTAAATTTTAAAAATTTAACTATTAAAATTTTAAATTTTAAAATTTAAAAATTTAAATACTAAATTTTAAAAATTTAAATATTAAAACTTTAAATTTTAAAATTTAAAAATTTAAATTTTAAAATTTAAAAATTTAAATACTAAATTTTAAAAATTTAATTATTAAAATTTTAAATTTTAAAATTTAAAAATTTAAATACTAAATTTTAAAAATTTAACTATTAAAATTTTAAATTTTAAAATTTAAAAATTTAAATACTGAATTTTAAAAACTTAACTACTAAAATTTTAAATTTTAAAATTTAAAAATTTAAATACTAAATTTTAAAAATTTAACTATTAAAATTTTAAACTTTAAAATTTAAAAATTTAAATACTAAATTTTAAAAATTTAACTATTAAAATTTTAAATTTTAAAATTTAAAAATTTAAATACTAAAATTTAAAAATTTAATTATTAAAATTTTAAATTTTAAAATTTAAAAATTTAAATACTAAATTTTAAAAATTTAATTATTAAAATTTTAAATTTTAAAATTTAAAAATTTAAATACTAAATTTTAAAAATTTAATTATTAAAATTTTAAATTTTAAAAATTTAAATACTAAATTTTAAAAATTTAACTATTAAAATTTTAAATTTTAAAATTTAAAAATTTAAATACTAAATTTTAAAAATTTAACTATTAAAATTTTAAATTTTAGAATTTAAAAATTTAAATACTAAATTTTAAAAATTTAATTATTAAAATTTTAAATTTTAAAATTTAAAAATTTAAATACTAAATTTTAAAAATTTAACTATTAAAATTTTAAATTTTAAAATTTAAAAATTTAAATACTAAATTTTAAAAATTTAATTATTAAAATTTTTAATTTTAAAATTTAAAAATTTAAATACTAAATTTTAAAAATTTAATTATAAAAATTTTAAATTTTAAAATTTAAAAATTTAAATACTTAATTTTAAAAATTTAATTATTATAATTTTAAATTTTAAAATTTAAAAATTTAAATTTTAAAATTTAAAAATTTAAATACTAAATTTTAAAAATATAACTATTAAAATTTTAAATTTTAAAATTTAAAAATTTAAATACTAAATTTTAAAAATTTAATTATTAAAATTTTAAATTTTAAAATTTAAAAATTTAAATACTAAATTTTAAAAATTTAATTATTAAAATTTTAAATTTTAAAATTTAAAAATTTAAATACTAAATTTTAAAAATTTTATTATTAAAACTTTAAATTTTAAAATTTAAAAATTTAAATACTAAATTTTAAAAATTTAATTATTAAAATTTTATATTTTAAATTTTAAAAATTTAAATACTAAATTTTAAAAATTTAATTATTAAAATTTTAAATTTTAAAATTTAAAAATTTAAATACTAAATTTTAAAAATTTAACTATTAAAATTTTAAATTTTAAAATTTAAAAATTTAAATACTAAATTTTAAAAATTTAAATATTAAAACTTTAAATTTTAAAATTTAAATTTTAAAATTTAAAAATTTAAATACTAAATTTTAAAAATTTAATTATTAAAATTTTAAATTTTAATATTTAAAAATTTAAATACTAAATTTTAAAAATTTAACTATTAAAATTTTAAATTTTAAAATTTAAAAATTTAAATACTAAATTTTAAAAATTTAACTATTAAAATTTTAAATTTTAAAATTTAAAAATTTAAATACTAAATTTTAAAAATTTAACCATTAAAATTTTAAATTTTAAAATTTAAAAATTTAAATACTAAATTTTAAAAATTTAACTATTAAAATTTTAAATTTTAAAATTTAAAAATTTAAATTCTAAATTTTAAAAATTTAATTATTAAAATTTTAAATTTTAAAATTTAAAAATTTAAATACTAAATTTTAAAAATTTAAATATTAAAACTTTAATTTTTAAAATTTAAAAATTTAAATTTTAAAATTTAAAAATTTAAACACTAAATTTTAAAAATTTAATTATTAAAATTTTAAATTTTAAAATTTAAAAATTTAAATACTAAATTTTAAAAATTTAATTATTAAAATTTTATATTTTAAATTTTAAAAATTTAAATACTAAATTTGAAAAATTTAATTATTAAAATTTTAAATTTTAAAATTTAAAAATTTAAATACTAAATTTTAAATATTTAACTATTAAAATTTTAAATTTTAAAATTTAAAAATTTAAATACTAAATTTTAAAAATTTAAATATTAAAACTTTAAATTTTAAAATTTAAATTTTAAAATTTAAAAATTTAAATACTAAATTTTAAAAATTTAATTATTAAAATTTTAAATTTTAATATTTAAAAATTTAAATACTAAATTTTAAAAATTTAACTATTAAAATTTTAAATTTTAAAATTTAAAAATTTAAATACTAAATTTTAAAAATTTAACTATTAAAATTTTAAATTTTAAAATTTAAAAATTTAAATACTAAATTTTAAAAATTTAACCATTAAAATTTTAAATTTTAAAATTTAAAAATTTAAATACTAAATTTTAAAAATTTAACTATTAAAATTTTAAATTTTAAAATTTAAAAATTTAAATTCCAAATTTTAAAAATTTAATTATTAAAATTTTAAATTTTAAAATTTAAAAATTTAAATACTAAATTTTAAAAATTTAAATATTAAAACTTTAATTTTTAAAATTTAAAAATTTAAATTTTAAAATTTAAAAATTTAAACACTAAATTTTAAAAATTTAATTATTAAAATTTTAAATTTTAAAATTTAAAAATTTAAATACTAAATTTTAAAAATTTAACTATTAAAATTTTAAATTTTAAAATTTAAAAATTTAAATACTAAATTTTAAAAATTTAACCATTAAAATTTTAAATTTTAAAATTTAAAAATTTAAATACTAAATTTTAAAAATTTAACTATTAAAATTTTAAATTTTAAAATTTAAAAATTTAAATACTAAATTTTAAAAATTTAACTATTAAAATTTTAAATTTTAAAATTTAAAAATTTAAATACTAAAATTTAAAAATTTAATTATTAAAATTTTAAATTTTAAAATTTAAAAATTTAAATACTAAATTTTAAAAATTTAATTATTAAAATTTTAAATTTTAAAATTTAAAAATTTAAATACTAAATTTTAAAAATTTAATTATTAAAATTTTAAATTTTAAAAATTTAAATACTAAATTTTAAAAATTTAACTATTAAAATTTTAAATTTTAAAATTTAAAAATTTAAATACTAAATTTTAAAAATTTAACTATTAAAATTTTAAATTTTAGAATTTAAAAATTTAAATACTAAATTTTAAAAATTTAATTATTAAAATTTTAAATTTTAAAATTTAAAAATTTAAATACTAAATTTTAAAAATTTAACTATTAAAATTTTAAATTTTAAAATTTAAAAATTTAAATACTAAATTTTAAAAATTTAATTATTAAAATTTTTAATTTTAAAATTTAAAAATTTAAATACTAAATTTTAAAAATTTAATTATAAAAATTTTAAATTTTAAAATTTAAAAATTTAAATACTAAATTTTAAAAATTTAATTATTATAATTTTAAATTTTAAAATTTAAAAATTTAAATTTTAAAATTTAAAAATTTAAATACTAAATTTTAAAAATATAACTATTAAAATTTTAAATTTTAAAATTTAAAAATTTAAATACTAAATTTTAAAAATTTAATTATTAAAATTTTAAATTTTAAAATTTAAAAATTTAAATACTAAATTTTAAAAATTTAATTATTAAAATTTTAAATTTTAAAATTTAAAAATTTAAATACTAAATTTTAAAAATTTTATTATTAAAACTTTAAATTTTAAAATTTAAAAATTTAAATACTAAATTTTAAAAATTTAATTATTAAAATTTTATATTTTAAATTTTAAAAATTTAAATACTAAATTTTAAAAATTTAATTATTAAATTTTTAAATTTTAAAATTTAAAAATTTAAATACTAAATTTTAAAAATTTAACTATTAAAATTTTAAATTTTAAAATTTAAAAATTTAAATACTAAATTTTAAAAATTTAAATATTAAAACTTTAAATTTTAAAATTTAAATTTTAAAATTTAAAAATTTAAATACTAAATTTTAAAAATTTAATTATTAAAATTTTAAATTTTAATATTTAAAAATTTAAATACTAAATTTTAAAAATTTAACTATTAAAATTTTAAATTTTAAAATTTAAAAATTTAAATACTAAATTTTAAAAATTTAACTATTAAAATTTTAAATTTTAAAATTTAAAAACTTAAATACTAAATTTTAAAAATTTAACCATTAAAATTTTAAATTTTAAAATTTAAAAATTTAAATACTAAATTTTAAAAATTTAACTATTAAAATTTTAAATTTTAAAATTTAAAAATTTAAATTCTAAATTTTAAAAATTTAATTATTAAAATTTTAAATTTTAAAATTTAAAAATTTAAATACTAAATTTTAAAAATTTAAATATTAAAACTTTAATTTTTAAAATTTAAAAATTTAAATTTTAAAATTTAAAAATTTAAACACTAAATTTTAAAAATTTAATTATTAAAATTTTAAATTTTAAAATTTAAAAATTTAAATACTAAATTTTAAAAATTTAACTATTAAAATTTTAAGTTTTAAAATTTAAAAATTTAAATACTAAATTTTAAAAATTTAACTATTAAAATTTTAAATTTTAAAATTTAAAAATTTAAATACTAAATTTTAAAAATTTAACTACTAAAATTTTAAATTTTAAAATTTAAAAATTTAAATACTAAATTTTAAAAATTTAATTATTAAAATTTTAAATTTTAAAATTTAAAAATTTAAATACTAAATTTTAAAAATTTTATTATTAAAACTTTAAATTTTAAAATTTAAAAATTTAAATACTAAATTTTGAAAATTTAATTATTAAAATTTTAAATTTTAAAATTTAAAAATTTAAATACTAACTTTTAAAAATTTAACTATTAAAATTTTAAATTTTAAAATTTAAAAATTTAAATACTAAATTTTAAAAATTTAATTATTAAAATTTTAAATTTTAAAATTTAAAAATTTAAATACTAAATTTTAAAAATTTAACTATTAAAATTTTAAATTTTAAAATTTAAAAATTTAAATACTAAATTTTAAAAATTTAAATATTAAAACTTTAAATTTTAAAATTTAAAAATTTAAATTTTAAAATTTAAAAATTTATATACTAAATTTTAAAAATTTAATTATTAAAATTTTAAATTTTAAAATTTAAAAATTTAAATACTAAATTTTAAAAATTTAACTATTAAAATTTTAAATTTTAAAATTTAAAAATTTAAATACTAAATTTTAAAAATTTAACTACTAAAATTTTAAATTTTAAAATTTAAAAATTTAAATACTAAATTTTAAAAATTTAACTATTAAAATTTTAAACTTTAAAATTTAAAAATTTAAATACTAAATTTTAAAAATTTAACTATTAAAATTTTAAATTTTAAAATTTAAAAATTTAAATACTAAAATTTAAAAATTTAATTATTAAAATTTTAAATTTTAAAATTTAAAAATTTAAATACTAAATTTTAAAAATTTAATTATTAAAATTTTAAATTTTAAAATTTAAAAATTTAAATACTAAATTTTAAAAATTTAATTATTAAAATTTTAAATTTTAAAAATTTAAATATTAAATTTTAAAAATTTAACTATTAAAATTTTAAATTTTAAAATTTAAAAATTTAAATACTAAATTTTAAAAATTTAACTATTAAAATTTTAAATTTTAGAATTTAAAAATTTAAATACTAAATTTTAAAAATTTAATTATTAAAATTTTAAATTTTAAAATTTAAAAATTTAAATAATAAATTTTAAAAATTTAACTATTAAAATTTTAAATTTTAAAATTTAAAAATTTAAATACTAAATTTTAAAAATTTAATTATTAAAATTTTTAATTTTAAAATTTAAAAATTTAAATACTAAATTTTAAAAATTTAATTATAAAAATTTTAAATTTTAAAATTTAAAAATTTAAATACTAAATTTTAAAAATTTAATTATTATAATTTTAAATTTTAAAATTTAAAAATTTAAATTTTAAAATTTAAAAATTTAAATACTAAATTTTAAAAATATAACTATTAAAATTTTAAATTTTAAAATTTAAAAATTTAAATACTAAATTTTAAAAATTTAATTATTAAAATTTTAAATTTTAAAATTTAAAAATTTAAATACTAAATTTTAAAAATTTAATTATTAAAATTTTAAATTTTAAAATTTAAAAATTTAAATACTAAATTTTAAAAATTTTATTATTAAAACTTTAAATTTTAAAATTTAAAAATTTAAATACTAAATTTTAAAAATTTAATTATTAAAATTTTATATTTTAAATTTTAAAAATTTAAATACTAAATTTTAAAAATTTAATTATTAAAATTTTAAATTTTAAAATTTAAAAATTTAAATACTAAATTTTAAAAATTTAACTATTAAAATTTTAAATTTTAAAATTTAAAAATTTAAATACTAAATTTTAAAAATTTAAATATTAAAACTTTAAATTTTAAAATTTAAATTTTAAAATTTAAAAATTTAAAAACTAAATTTTAAAAATTTAATTATTAAAATTTTAAATTTTAATATTTAAAAATTTAAATACTAAATTTTAAAAATTTAACTATTAAAATTTTAAATTTTAAAATTTAAAAATTTAAATACTAAATTTTAAAAATTTAACTATTAAAATTTTAAATTTTAAAATTTAAAAATTTAAATACTAAATTTTAAAAATTTAACCATTAAAATTTTAAATTTTAAAATTTAAAAATTTAAATACTAAATTTTAAAAATTTAACTATTAAAATTTTAAATTTTAAAATTTAAAAATTTAAATTCTAAATTTTAAAAATTTAATTATTAAAATTTTAAATTTTAAAATTTAAAAATTTAAATACTAAATTTTAAAAATTTAAATATTAAAACTTTAATTTTTAAAATTTAAAAATTTAAATTTTAAAATTTAAAAATTTAAACACTAAATTTTAAAAATTTAATTATTATAATTTTAAATTTTAAAATTTAAAAATTTAAATACTAAATTTTAAAAATTTAACTATTAAAATTTTAAGTTTTAAAATTTAAAAATTTAAATACTAAATTTTAAAAATTTAATTATTAAAATTTTAAATTTTAAAATTTAAAAATTTAAATACTAAATTTTAAAAATTTAATTATTAAAATTTTAAATTTTAAAATTTAAAAATTTAAATACTAAATTTTAAAAATTTAACTATTAAAATTTTAAATTTTAAAATTTAAAAATTTAAATACTAAATTGTAAAAATTTAAATATTAAAACTTTAATTTTTAAAATTTTAAAAATTTAAATTTTAAAATTTAAAAATTTAAACACTAAATTTTAAAAATTTAATTATTAAAATTTTAAATTTTAAAATTTAAAAATTTAAATACTAAATTTTAAAAATTTAACTATTAAAATTTTAAGTTTTAAAATTTAAAAATTTAAATACTAAATTTTAAAAATTTAACTATTAAAATTTTAAATTTTAAAATTTAAAAATTTAAATACTAAATTTTAAAAATTTAACTACTAAAATTTTAAATTTTAAAATTTAAAAATTTAAATACTAAATTTTAAAAATTTAATTATTAAAATTTTAAATTTTAAAACTTAAAAATTTAAATACTAAATTTTAAAAATTTTATTATTAAAACTTTAAATTTTAAAATTTAAAAATTTAAATACTAAATTTTAAAAATTTAATTATTAAAATTTTAAATTTTAAAATTTAAAAATTTAAATACTAACTTTTAAAAATTTAACTATTAAAATTTTAAATTTTAAAATTTAAAAATTTAAATACTAAATTTTAAAAATTTAATTATTATATTTTAAATTTTAAAATTTAAAAATTTAAATACTAAATTTTAAAAATTTAACTATTAAAATTTTAAATTTTAAAATTTAAAAATTTAAATACTAAATTTTAAAAATTTAAATATTAAAACTTTAAATTTTAAAATTTAAAAATTTAAATTTTAAAATTTAAAAATTAAAATACTAAATTTTAAAAATTTAATTATTAAAATTTTAAATTTTAAAATTTAAAAATTTAAATACTAAATTTTAAAAATTTAACTATTAAAATTTTAAATTTTAAAATTTAAAAATTTAAATACTAAATTTTAAAAATTTAACTACTAAAATTTTAAATTTTAAAATTTAAAAATTTAAATACTAAATTTTAAAAATTTAACCATTAAAATTTTAAATTTTAAAATTTAAAAATTTAAATACTAAATTTTAAAAATTTAACTATTAAAATTTTAAATTTTAAAATTTAAAAATTTAAATACTAAATTTTAAAAATTTTATTATTAAAACTTTAAATTTTAAAATTTAAAAATTTAAATACTAAATTTTAAAAATTTAATTATTAAAATTTTATATTTTAAATTTTAAAAATTTAAATACTAAATTTTAAAAATTTAATTATTAAAATTTTAAATTTTAAAATTTAAAAATTTAAATACTAAATTTTAAAAATTTAACTATTAAAATTTTAAATTTTAAAATTTAAAAATTTAAATACTAAATTTTAAAAATTTAAATATTAAAACTTTAAATTTTAAAATTTAAAAATTTAAATACTAAATTTTAAAAATTTAACCATTAAAATTTTAAATTTTAAAATTTAAAAATTTAAATACTAAATTTTAAAAATTTAACTATTAAAATTTTAAATTTTAAAATTTAAAAATTTAAATTCTAAATTTTAAAACTTTAATTATTAAAATTTTAAATTTTAAAATTTAAAAATTTAAATACTAAATTTTAAAAATTTAATTATTAAAATTTTAAATTATAAAATTTAAAAATTTAAATACTAAATTTTAAAAATTTAACTATTAAAATTTTAAATTTTAAATTTTAAAAATTTAAATACTAAATTGTAAAAATTTAAATATTAAAACTTTAATTTTTAAAATTTTAAAAATTTAAATTTTAAAATTTAAAAATTTAAACACTAAATTTTAAAAATTTAATTATTAAAATTTTAAATTTTAAAATTTAAAAATTTAAATACTAAATTTTAAAAATTTAATTATTAAAATTTTAAATTTTAAAATTTAAAAATTTATATACTAAATTTTAAAAATATAACTATTAAAATTTTAAATTTTAAAATTTAAAAATTTAAATACTAAATTTTTAAAATTTAATTATTAAAATTTTAAATTTTAAAATTTAAAAATTTAAATACTAAATTTTAAAAATTTAATTATTAAAATTTTAAATTTTAAAATTTAAAAATTTAAATACTAAATTTTAAAAATTTTATTATTAAAACTTTAAATTTTAAAATTTAAAAATTTAAATACTAAATTTTAAAAATTTAATTATTAAAATTTTATATTTTAAATTTTAAAAATTTAAATACTAAATTTTAAAAATTTAATTATTAAAATTTTAAATTTTAAAATTTAAAAATTTAAATACTAAATTTTAAAAATTTAACTATTAAAATTTTAAATTTTAAAATTTAAAAATTTAAATACTAAATTTTAAAAATTTAAATATTAAAACTTTAAATTTTAAAATTTAAATTTTAAAATTTAAAAATTTAAATACTAAATTTTAAAAATTTAATTATTAAAATTTTAAATTTTAATATTTAAAAATTTAAATACTAAATTTTAAAAATTTAACTATTAAAATTTTAAATTTTAAAATTTAAAAATTTAAATACTAAATTTTAAAAATTTAACTATTAAAATTTTAAATTTTAAAATTTAAAAATTTAAATACTAAATTTTAAAAATTTAACCATTAAAATTTTAAATTTTAAAATTTAAAAATTTAAATACTAAATTTTAAAAATTTAACTATTAAAATTTTAAATTTTAAAATTTAAAAATTTAAATTCTAAATTTTAAAAATTTAATTATTAAAATTTTAAATTTTAAAATTTAAAAATTTAAATACTAAATTTTAAAAATTTAAATATTAAAACTTTAATTTTTAAAATTTAAAAATTTAAATTTTAAAATTTAAAAATTTAAACACTAAATTTTAAAAATTTAATTATTAAAATTTTAAATTTTAAAATTTAAAAATTTAAATACTAAATTTTAAAAATTTAACTATTAAAATTTTAAGTTTTAAAATTTAAAAATTTAAATACTAAATTTTAAAAATTTAATTATTAAAATTTTAAATTTTAAAATTTAAAAATTTAAATACTAAATTTTAAAAATTTAATTATTAAAATTTTAAATTTTAAAATTTAAAAATTTAAATACTAAATTTTAAAAATTTAACTATTAAAATTTTAAATTTTAAAATTTAAAAATTTAAATACTAAATTGTAAAAATTTAAATATTAAAACTTTAATTTTTAAAATTTTAAAAATTTAAATTTTAAAATTTAAAAATTTAAACACTAAATTTTAAAAATTTAATTATTAAAATTTTAAATTTTAAAATTTAAAAATTTAAATACTAAATTTTAAAAATTTAACTATTAAAATTTTAAGTTTTAAAATTTAAAAATTTAAATACTAAATTTTAAAAATTTAACTATTAAAATTTTAAATTTTAAAATTTAAAAATTTAAATACTAAATTTTAAAAATTTAACTACTAAAATTTTAAATTTTAAAATTTAAAAATTTAAATACTAAATTTTAAAAATTTAATTATTAAAATTTTAAATTTTAAAACTTAAAAATTTAAATACTAAATTTTAAAAATTTTATTATTAAAACTTTAAATTTTAAAATTTAAAAATTTAAATACTAAATTTTAAAAATTTAATTATTAAAATTTTAAATTTTAAAATTTAAAAATTTAAATACTAACTTTTAAAAATTTAACTATTAAAATTTTAAATTTTAAAATTTAAAAATTTAAATACTAAATTTTAAAAATTTAATTATTATATTTTAAATTTTAAAATTTAAAAATTTAAATACTAAATTTTAAAAATTTAACTATTAAAATTTTAAATTTTAAAATTTAAAAATTTAAATACTAAATTTTAAAAATTTAAATATTAAAACTTTAAATTTTAAAATTTAAAAATTTAAATTTTAAAATTTAAAAATTAAAATACTAAATTTTAAAAATTTAATTATTAAAATTTTAAATTTTAAAATTTAAAAATTTAAATACTAAATTTTAAAAATTTAACTATTAAAATTTTAAATTTTAAAATTTAAAAATTTAAATACTAAATTTTAAAAATTTAACTACTAAAATTTTAAATTTTAAAATTTAAAAATTTAAATACTAAATTTTAAAAATTTAACCATTAAAATTTTAAATTTTAAAATTTAAAAATTTAAATACTAAATTTTAAAAATTTAACTATTAAAATTTTAAATTTTAAAATTTAAAAATTTAAATACTAAATTTTAAAAATTTTATTATTAAAACTTTAAATTTTAAAATTTAAAAATTTAAATATTAAATTTTAAAAATTTAATTATTAAAATTTTATATTTTAAATTTTAAAAATTTAAATACTAAATTTTAAAAATTTAATTATTAAAATTTTAAATTTTAAAATTTAAAAATTTAAATACTAAATTTTAAAAATTTAACTATTAAAATTTTAAATTTTAAAATTTAAAAATTTAAATACTAAATTTTAAAAATTTAAATATTAAAACTTTAAATTTTAAAATTTAAAAATTTAAATACTAAATTTTAAAAATTTAACCATTAAAATTTTAAATTTTAAAATTTAAAAATTTAAATACTAAATTTTAAAAATTTAACTATTAAAATTTTAAATTTTAAAATTTAAAAATTTAAATTCTAAATTTTAAAACTTTAATTATTAAAATTTTAAATTTTAAAATTTAAAAATTTAAATACTAAATTTTAAAAATTTAATTATTAAAATTTTAAATTATAAAATTTAAAAATTTAAATACTAAATTTTAAAAATTTAACTATTAAAATTTTAAATTTTAAATTTTAAAAATTTAAATACTAAATTGTAAAAATTTAAATATTAAAACTTTAATTTTTAAAATTTTAAAAATTTAAATTTTAAAATTTAAAAATTTAAACACTAAATTTGAAAATTTAATTATTAAAATTTTAAATTTTAAAATTTAAAAATTTAAATACTAAATTTTAAAAATTTAATTATTAAAATTTTAAATTTTAAAATTTAAAAATTTATATACTAAATTTTAAAAATTTAACTATTAAAATTTTAAATTTTAAAATTTAAAAATTTAAATACTAAATTTTAAAAATTTAAATATTAAAACTTTAAATTTTAAAATTTAAAAATTTAAATTTTAAAATTTAAAAATTTAAATACTAAATTTTAAAAATTTAATTATTAAAATTTTAAATTTTAAAATTTAAAAATTTAAATACTAAATTTTAAAAATTTAACTATTAAAATTTTAAATTTTAAAATTTAAAAATTTAAATACTAAATTTTAAAAATTTAACTACTAAAATTTTAAATTTTAAAATTTAAAAATTTAAATACTAAATTTTAAAAATTTAACTATTAAAATTTTAAACTTTAAAATTTAAAAATTTAAATACTAAATTTTAAAAATTTAACTATTAAAATTTTAAATTTTAAAATTTAAAAATTTAAATACTAAAATTTAAAAATTTAATTATTAAAATTTTAAATTTTAAAATTTAAAAATTTAAATACTAAATTTTAAAAATTTAATTATTAAAATTTTAAATTTTAAAATTTAAAAATTTAAATACTAAATTTTAAAAATTTAATTATTAAAATTTTAAATTTTAAAAATTTAAATACTAAATTTTAAAAATTTAACTCTTAAAATTTTAAATTTTAAAATTTAAAAATTTAAATACTAAATTTTAAAAATTTAACTATTAAAATTTTAAATTTTAAAATTTAAAAATTTAAATACTAAATTTTAAAAATTTAAATATTAAAACTTTAAATTTTAAAATTTAAAAATTTAAATACTAAATTTTAAAAATTTAACCATTAAAATTTTAAATTTTAAAATTTAAAAATTTAAATACTAAATTTTAAAAATTTAACTATTAAAATTTTAAATTTTAAAATTTAAAAATTTAAATTCTAAATTTTAAAACTTTAATTATTAAAATTTTAAATTTTAAAATTTAAAAATTTAAATACTAAATTTTAAAAATTTAATTATTAAAATTTTAAATTATAAAATTTAAAAATTTAAATACTAAATTTTAAAAATTTAACTATTAAAATTTTAAATTTTAAATTTTAAAAATTTAAATACTAAATTGTAAAAATTTAAATATTAAAACTTTAATTTTTAAAATTTTAAAAATTTAAATTTTAAAATTTAAAAATTTAAACACTAAATTTGAAAATTTAATTATTAAAATTTTAAATTTTAAAATTTAAAAATTTAAATACTAAATTTTAAAAATTTAATTATTAAAATTTTAAATTTTAAAATTTAAAAATTTATATACTAAATTTTAAAAATTTAACTATTAAAATTTTAAATTTTAAAATTTAAAAATTTAAATACTAAATTTTAAAAATTTAAATATTAAAACTTTAAATTTTAAAATTTAAAAATTTAAATTTTAAAATTTAAAAATTTAAATACTAAATTTTAAAAATTTAATTATTAAAATTTTAAATTTTAAAATTTAAAAATTTAAATACTAAATTTTAAAAATTTAACTATTAAAATTTTAAATTTTAAAATTTAAAAATTTAAATACTAAATTTTAAAAATTTAACTACTAAAATTTTAAATTTTAAAATTTAAAAATTTAAATACTAAATTTTAAAAATTTAACTATTAAAATTTTAAACTTTAAAATTTAAAAATTTAAATACTAAATTTTAAAAATTTAACTATTAAAATTTTAAATTTTAAAATTTAAAAATTTAAATACTAAAATTTAAAAATTTAATTATTAAAATTTTAAATTTTAAAATTTAAAAATTTAAATACTAAATTTTAAAAATTTAATTATTAAAATTTTAAATTTTAAAATTTAAAAATTTAAATACTAAATTTTAAAAATTTAATTATTAAAATTTTAAATTTTAAAAATTTAAATACTAAATTTTAAAAATTTAACTCTTAAAATTTTAAATTTTAAAATTTAAAAATTTAAATACTAAATTTTAAAAATTTAACTATTAAAATTTTAAATTTTAAAATTTAAAAATTTAAATACTAAATTTTAAAAATTTAATTATTAAAATTTTAAATTTTAAAATTTAAAAATTTAAATACTATATTTTAAAAATTTAACTATTAAAATTTTAAATTTTAAAATTTAAAAATTTAAATACTAAATTTTAAAAATTTAATTATTAAAATTTTTAATTTTAAAATTTAAAAATTTAAATACTAAATTTTAAAAATTTAATTATAAAAATTTTAAATTTTAAAATTTAAAAATTTAAATACTAAATTTTAAAAATTTAATTATTATAATTTTAAATTTTAAAATTTAAAAATTTAAATTTTAAAATTTAAAAATTTAAATACTAAATTTTAAAAATATAACTATTAAAATTTTAAATTTTAAAATTTAAAAATTTAAATACTAAATTTTAAAAATTTAATTATTAAAATTTTAAATTTTAAAATTTAAAAATTTAAATACTAAATTTTAAAAATTTAATTATTAAAATTTTAAATTTTAAAATTTAAAAATTTAAATACTAAATTTTAAAAATTTTATTATTAAAACTTTAAATTTTAAAATTTAAAAATTTAAATACTAAATTTTAAAAATTTAATTATTAAAATTTTATATTTTAAATTTTAAAAATTTAAATACTAAATTTTAAAAATTTAATTATTAAAATTTTAAATTTTAAAATTTAAAAATTTAAATACTAAATTTTAAAAATTTAACTATTAAAATTTTAAATTTTAAAATTTAAAAATTTAAATACTAAATTTTAAAAATTTAAATATTAAAACTTTAAATTTTAAAATTTAAATTTTAAAATTTAAAAATTTAAATACTAAATTTTAAAAATTTAATTATTAAAATTTTAAATTTTAATATTTAAAAATTTAAATGCTAAATTTTAAAAATTTAACTATTAAAATTTTAAATTTTAAAATTTAAAAATTTAAATACTAAATTTTAAAAATTTAACTATTAAAATTTTAAATTTTAAAATTTAAAAATTTAAATACTAAATTTTAAAAATTTAACCATTAAAATTTTAAATTTTAAAATTTAAAAATTTAAATACTAAATTTTAAAAATTTAACTATTAAAATTTTAAATTTTAAAATTTAAAAATTTAAATTCTAAATTTTAAAAATTTAATTATTAAAATTTTAAATTTTAAAATTTAAAAATTTAAATACTAAATTTTAAAAATTTAACTATTAAAATTTTAAATTTTAAAATTTAAAAATTTAAATACTAAATTTTAAAAATTTAACTATTAAAATTTTAAATTTTAAAATTTAAAAATTTAAATACTAAATTTTAAAAATTTAACTATTAAAATTTTAAATTTTAAAATTTAAAAATTTAAATTTTAAAATTTAAAAATTTAAACACTAAATTTTAAAAATTTAATTATTAAAATTTTAAATTTTAAAATTTAAAAATTTAAATACTAAATTTTAAAAATTTAACTATTAAAATTTTAAGTTTTAAAATTTAAAAATTTAAATACCAAATTTTAAAAATTTAATTATTAAAATTTTAAATTTTAAAATTTAAAAATTTAAATACTAAATTTTAAAAATTTAATTATTAAAATTTTAAATTTTAAAATTTAAAAATTTAAATACTAAATTTTAAAAATTTAACTATTAAAATTTTAAATTTTAAAATTTAAAAATTTAAATACTAAATTGTAAAAATTTAAATATTAAAACTTTAATTTTTAAAATTTTAAAAATTTAAATTTTAAAATTTAAAAATTTAAACACTAAATTTTAAAAATTTAATTATTAAAATTTTAAATTTTAAAATTTAAAAATTTAAATACTAAATTTTAAAAATTTAACTATTAAAATTTTAAATTTTAAAATTTAAAAATTTAAATACTAAATTTTAAAAATTTAACTACTAAAATTTTAAATTTTAAAATTTAAAAATTTAAATACTAAATTTTAAAAATTTAACTATTAAAATTTTAAATTTTAAAATTTAAAAATTTAAATACTAAATTTTAAAAATTTAACTATTAAAATTTTAAATTTTAAAATTTAAAAATTTAAATACTAAAATTTAAAAATTTAATTATTAAAATTTTAAATTTTAAAATTTAAAAATTTAAATACTAAATTTTAAAAATTTAATTATTAAAATTTTAAATTTTAAAATTTAAAAATTTAAATACTAAATTTTAAAAATTTAATTATTAAAATTTTAAATTTTAAAAATTTAAATACTAAATTTTAAAAATTTAACTTTAAAATTTTAAATTTTAAAATTTAAAAATTTAAATACTAAATTTTAAAAATTTTATTATTAAAACTTTAAATTTTAAAATTTAAAAATTTAAATACTAAATTTTAAAAATTTAATTATTAAAATTTTAAATTTTAAAATTTAAAAATTTAAATACTAACTTTTAAAAATTTAACTATTAAAATTTTATATTTTAAAATTTAAAAATTTAAATACTAAATTTTAAAAATTTTATTATTAAAACTTTAAATTTTAAAATTTAAAAATTTAAATACTAAATTTTAAAAATTTAATTATTAAAATTTTATATTTTAAATTTTAAAAATTTAAATACTAAATTTTAAAAATTTAATTATTAAAATTTTAAATTTTAAAATTTAAAAATTTAAATACTAAATTTTAAAAATTTAACTATTAAAATTTTAAATTTTAAAATTTAAAAATTTAAATACTAAATTTTAAAAATTTAAATATTAAAACTTTAAATTTTAAAATTTAAATTTTAAAATTTAAAAATTTAAATACTAAATTTTAAAAATTTAATTATTAAAATTTTAAATTTTAATATTTAAAAATTTAAATACTAAATTTTAAAAATTTAACTATTAAAATTTTAAATTTTAAAATTTAAAAATTTAAATACTAAATTTTAAAAATTTAACTATTAAAATTTTAAATTTTAAAATTTAAAAATTTAAATACTAAATTTTAAAAATTTAACCATTAAAATTTTAAATTTTAAAATTTAAAAATTTAAATACTAAATTTTAAAAATTTAACTATTAAAATTTTAAATTTTAAAATTTAAAAATTTAAATTCTAAATTTTAAAACTTTAATTATTAAAATTTTAAATTTTAAAATTTAAAAATTTAAATACTAAATTTTAAAAATTTAAATATTAAAACTTTAATTTTTAAAATTTAAAAATTTAAATTTTAAAATTTAAAAATTTAAACACTAAATTTTAAAAATTTAATTATTAAAATTTTAAATTTTAAAATTTAAAAATTTAAATACTAAATTTTAAAAATTTAACTATTAAAATTTTAAGTTTTAAAATTTAAAAATTTAAATACTAAATTTTAAAAATTTAATTATTAAAATTTTAAATTTTAAAATTTAAAAATTTAAATACTAAATTTTAAAAATTTAATTATTAAAATTTTAAATTTTAAAATTTAAAAATTTAAATACTAAATTTTAAAAATTTAACTATTAAAATTTTAAATTTTAAAATTTAAAAATTTAAATACTAAATTGTAAAAATTTAAATATTAAAACTTTAATTTTTAAAATTTTAAAAATTTAAATTTTAAAATTTAAAAATTTAAACACTAAATTTTAAAAATTTAATTATTAAAATTTTAAATTTTAAAATTTAAAAATTTAAATACTAAATTTTAAAAATTTAACTATTAAAATTTTAAATTTTAAAATTTAAAAATTTAAATACTAAATTTTAAAAATTTAACTATTAAAATTTTAAATTTTAAAATTTAAAAATTTAAATACTAAATTTTAAAAATTTAACTATTAAAATTTTAAATTTTAAAATTTAAAAATTTAAATACTAAAATTTAAAAATTTAATTATTAAAATTTTAAATTTTAAAATTTAAAAATTTAAATACTAAATTTTAAAAATTTAATTATTAAAATTTTAAATTTTAAAATTTAAAAATTTAAATACTAAATTTTAAAAATTTAATTATTAAAATTTTAAATTTTAAAAATTTAAATACTAAATTTTAAAAATTTAACTTTAAAATTTTAAATTTTAAAATTTAAAAATTTAAATACTAAATTTTAAAAATTTTATTATTAAAACTTTAAATTTTAAAATTTAAAAATTTAAATACTAAATTTTAAAAATTTAATTATTAAAATTTTAAATTTTAAAATTTAAAAATTTAAATACTAACTTTTAAAAATTTAACTATTAAAATTTTAAATTTTAAAATTTAAAAATTTAAATACTAAATTTTAAAAATTTTATTATTAAAACTTTAAATTTTAAAATTTAAAAATTTAAATACTAAATTTTAAAAATTTAATTATTAAAATTTTATATTTTAAATTTTAAAAATTTAAATACTAAATTTTAAAAATTTAATTATTAAAATTTTAAATTTTAAAATTTAAAAATTTAAATACTAAATTTTAAAAATTTAACTATTAAAATTTTAAATTTTAAAATTTAAAAATTTAAATACTAAATTTTAAAAATTTAAATATTAAAACTTTAAATTTTAAAATTTAAATTTTAAAATTTAAAAATTTAAATACTAAATTTTAAAAATTTAATTATTAAAATTTTAAATTTTAATATTTAAAAATTTAAATAATAAATTTTAAAAATTTAACTATTAAAATTTTAAATTTTAAAATTTAAAAATTTAAATACTAAATTTTAAAAATTTAACTATTAAAATTTTAAATTTTAAAATTTAAAAATTTAAATACTAAATTTTAAAAATTTAACCATTAAAATTTTAAATTTTAAAATTTAAAAATTTAAATACTAAATTTTAAAAATTTAACTATTAAAATTTTAAATTTTAAAATTTAAAAATTTAAATTCTAAATTTTAAAACTTTAATTATTAAAATTTTAAATTTTAAAATTTAAAAATTTAAATACTAAATTTTAAAAATTTAATTATTAAAATTTTAAATTATAAAATTTAAAAATTTAAATACTAAATTTTAAAAATTTAACTATTAAAATTTTAAATTTTAAATTTTAAAAATTTAAATACTAAATTGTAAAAATTTAAATATTAAAACTTTAATTTTTAAAATTTTAAAAATTTAAATTTTAAAATTTAAAAATTTAAACACTAAATTTTAAAAATTTAATTATTAAAATTTTAAATTTTAAAATTTAAAAATTTAAATACTAAATTTTAAAAATTTAATTATTAAAATTTTAAATTTTAAAATTTAAAAATTTAAATACTAAATTTTAAAAATTTAACTATTAAAATTTTAAATTTTAAAATTTAAAAATTTAAATACTAAATTTTAAAAATTTAAATATTAAAACTTTAAATTTTAAAATTTAAAAATTTAAATTTTAAAATTTAAAAATTTAAATACTAAATTTTAAAAATTTAATTATTAAAATTTTAAATTTTAAAATTTAAAAATTTAAATACTAAATTTTAAAAATTTAACTATTAAAATTTTAAATTTTAAAATTTAAAAATTTAAATACTAAATTTTAAAAATTTAACTACTAAAATTTTAAATTTTAAAATTTAAAAATTTAAATACTAAATTTTAAAAATTTAACTATTAAAATTTTAAACTTTAAAATTTAAAAATTTAAATACTAAATTTTAAAAATTTAACTATTAAAATTTTAAATTTTAAAATTTAAAAATTTAAATACTAAAATTTAAAAATTTAATTATTAAAATTTAAAATTTTAAAATTTAAAAATTTAAATAATAAATTTTAAAAATTTAATTATTAAAATTTTAAATTTTAAAATTTAAAAATTTAAATACTAAATTTTAAAAATTTAATTATTAAAATTTTAAATTTTAAAAATTTAAATACTAAATTTTAAAAATTTAACTCTTAAAATTTTAAATTTTAAAATTTAAAAATTTAAATACTAAATTTTAAAAATTTAACTATTAAAATTTTAAATTTTAAAATTTAAAAATTTAAATACTAAATTTTAAAAATTTAATTATTAAAATTTTAAATTTTAAAATTTAAAAATTTAAATACTATATTTTAAAAATTTAACTATTAAAATTTTAAATTTTAAAATTTAAAAATTTAAATACTAAATTTTAAAAATTTAATTATTAAAATTTTTAATTTTAAAATTTAAAAATTTAAATACTAAATTTTAAAAATTTAATTATAAAAATTTTAAATTTTAAAATTTAAAAATTTAAATACTAAATTTTAAAAATTTAATTATTATAATTTTAAATTTTAAAATTTAAAAATTTAAATTTTAAAATTTAAAAATTTAAATACTAAATTTTAAAAATATAACTATTAAAATTTTAAATTTTAAAATTTAAAAATTTAAATACTAAATTTTAAAAATTTAATTATTAAAATTTTAAATTTTAAAATTTTAAAATTTAAATACTAAATTTTAAAAATTTAATTATTAAAATTTTAAATTTTAAAATTTAAAAATTTAAATACTAAATTTTAAAAATTTTATTATTAAAACTTTAAATTTTAAAATTTAAAAATTTAAATACTAAATTTTAAAAATTTAATTATTAAAATTTTATATTTTAAAATTTAAAAATTTAAATACTAAATTTTAAAAATTTAATTATTAAAATTTTAAATTTTAAAATTTAAAAATTTAAATACTAAATTTTAAAAATTTAACTATTAAAATTTTAAATTTTAAAATTTAAAAATTTAAATACTAAATTTTAAAAATTTAAATATTAAAACTTTAAATTTTAAAATTTAAATTTTAAAATTTAAAAATTTAAATACTAAATTTTAAAAATTTAATTATTAAAATTTTAAATTTTAATATTTAAAAATTTAAATGCTAAATTTTAAAAATTTAACTATTAAAATTTTAAATTTTAAAATTTAAAAATTTAAATACTAAATTTTAAAGATTTAACTATTAAAATTTTAAATTTTAAAATTTAAAAATTTAAATACTAAATTTTAAAAATTTAACCATTAAAATTTTAAATTTTAAAATTTAAAAATTTAAATACTAAATTTTAAAAATTTAACTATTAAAATTTTAAATTTTAAAATTTAAAAATTTAAATTCTAAATTTTAAAAATTTAATTATTAAAATTTTAAATTTTAAAATTTAAAAATTTAAATACTAAATTTTAAAAATTTAAATATTAAAACTTTAATTTTTAAAATTTAAAAATTTAAATTTTAAAATTTAAAAATTTAAACACTAAATTTTAAAAATTTAATTATTAAAATTTTAAATTTTAAAATTTAAAAATTTAAATACTAAATTTTAAAAATTTAACTATTAAAATTTTAAGTTTTAAAATTTAAAAATTTAAATACTAAATTTTAAAAATTTAATTATTAAAATTTTAAATTTTAAAATTTAAAAATTTAAATACTAAATTTTAAAAATTTAATTATTAAAATTTTAAATTTTAAAATTTAAAAATTTAAATACTAAATTTTAAAAATTTAACTATTAAAATTTTAAATTTTAAAATTTAAAAATTTAAATACTAAATTGTAAAAATTTAAATATTAAAACTTTAATTTTTAAAATTTTAAAAATTTAAATTTTAAAATTTAAAAATTTAAACACTAAATTTTAAAAATTTAATTATTAAAATTTTAAATTTTAAAATTTAAAAATTTAAATACTAAATTTTAAAAATTTAACTATTAAAATTTTAAATTTTAAAATTTAAAAATTTAAATACTAAATTTTAAAAATTTAACTACTAAAATTTTAAATTTTAAAATTTAAAAATTTAAATACTAAATTTTAAAAATTTAACTATTAAAATTTTAAATTTTAAAATTTAAAAATTTAAATACTAAATTTTAAAAATTTAACTATTAAAATTTTAAATTTTAAAATTTAAAAATTTAAATACTAAAATTTAAAAATTTAATTATTAAAATTTTAAATTTTAAAATTTAAAAATTTAAATACTAAATTTTAAAAATTTAATTATTAAAATTTTAAATTTTAAAATTTAAAAATTTAAATACTAAATTTTAAAAATTTAATTATTAAAATTTTAAATTTTAAAAATTTAAATACTAAATTTTAAAAATTTAACTTTAAAATTTTAAATTTTAAAATTTAAAAATTTAAATACTAAATTTTAAAAATTTTATTATTAAAACTTTAAATTTTAAAATTTAAAAATTTAAATACTAAATTTTAAAAAATTAATTATTAAAATTTTAAATTTTAAAATTTAAAAATTTAAATACTAACTTTTAAAAATTTAACTATTAAAATTTTAAATTTTAAAATTTAAAAATTTAAATACTAAATTTTAAAAATTTAATTATTAAAATTTTAAATTTTAAAATTTAAAAATTTAAATACTAAATTTTAAAAATTTAACTATTAAAATTTTAAATTTTAAAATTTAAAAATTTAAATACTAAATTTTAAAAATTTAAATATTAAAACTTTAAATTTTAAAATTTAAAAATTTAAATTTTAAAATTTAAAAATTTAAATACTAAATTTTAAAAATTTAATTATTAAAATTTTAAATTTTAAAATTTAAAAATTTAAATACTAAATTTTAAAAATTTAACTATTAAAATTTTAAATTTTAAAATTTAAAAATTTAAATACTAAATTTTAAAAATTTAACTATTAAAATTTTAAATTTTAAAATTTAAAAATTTAAATACTAAATTTTAAAAATTTAACCATTAAAATTTTAAATTTTAAAATTTAAAAATTTAAATACTAAATTTTAAAAATTTAACTATTAAAATTTTAAATTTTAAAATTTAAAAATTTAAATTCTAAATTTTAAAAATTTAATTATTAAAATTTTAAATTTTAAAATTTAAAAATTTAAATACTAAATTTTAAAAATTTAAATATTAAAACTTTAATTTTTAAAATTTAAAAATTTAAATTTTAAAATTTAAAAATTTAAACACTAAATTTTAAAAATTTAATTATTAAAATTTTAAATTTTAAAATTTAAAAATTTAAATACTAAATTTTAAAAATTTAACTATTAAAATTTTAAGTTTTAAAATTTAAAAATTTAAATACTAAATTTTAAAAATTTAATTATTAAAATTTTAAATTTTAAAATTTAAAAATTTAAATACTAAATTTTAAAAATTTAATTATTAAAATTTTAAATTTTAAAATTTAAAAATTTAAATACTAAATTTTAAAAATTTAACTATTAAAATTTTAAATTTTAAAATTTAAAAATTTAAATACTAAATTGTAAAAATTTAAATATTAAAACTTTAATTTTTAAAATTTTAAAAATTTAAATTTTAAAATTTAAAAATTTAAACACTAAATTTTAAAAATTTAATTATTAAAATTTTAAATTTTAAAATTTAAAAATTTAAATACTAAATTTTAAAAATTTAACTATTAAAATTTTAAATTTTAAAATTTAAAAATTTAAATACTAAATTTTAAAAATTTAACTATTAAAATTTTAAATTTTAAAATTTAAAAATTTAAATACTAAATTTTAAAAATTTAACTACTAAAATTTTAAATTTTAAAATTTAAAAATTTAAATACTAAATTTTAAAAATTTAACTATTAAAATTTTAAATTTTAAAATTTAAAAATTTAAATACTAAATTTTAAAAATTTAACTATTAAAATTTTAAATTTTAAAATTTAAAAATTTAAATACTAAAATTTAAAAATTTAATTATTAAAATTTTAAATTTTAAAATTTAAAAATTTAAATACTAAATTTTAAAAATTTAATTATTAAAATTTTAAATTTTAAAATTTAAAAATTTAAATACTAAATTTTAAAAATTTAATTATTAAAATTTTAAATTTTAAAAATTTAAATACTAAATTTTAAAAATTTAACTTTAAAATTTTAAATTTTAAAATTTAAAAATTTAAATACTAAATTTTAAAAATTTTATTATTAAAACTTTAAATTTTAAAATTTAAAAATTTAAATACTAAATTTTAAAAATTTAATTATTAAAATTTTAAATTTTAAAATTTAAAAATTTAAATACTAACTTTTAAAAATTTAACTATTAAAATTTTAAATTTTAAAATTTAAAAATTTAAATACTAAATTTTAAAAATTTAATTATTAAAATTTTAAATTTTAAAATTTAAAAATTTAAATACTAAATTTTAAAAATTTAACTATTAAAATTTTAAATTTTAAAATTTAAAAATTTAAATACTAAATTTTAAAAATTTAAATATTAAAACTTTAAATTTTAAAATTTAAAAATTTAAATTTTAAAATTTAAAAATTTAAATACTAAATTTTAAAAATTTAATTATTAAAATTTTAAATTTTAAAATTTAAAAATTTAAATACTAAATTTTAAAAATTTAACTATTAAAATTTTAAATTTTAAAATTTAAAAATTTAAATACTAAATTTTAAAAATTTAACTATTAAAATTTTAAATTTTAAAATTTAAAAATTTAAATACTAAATTTTAAAAATTTAACCATTAAAATTTTAAATTTTAAAATTTAAAAATTTAAATACTAAATTTTAAAAATTTAACTATTAAAATTTTAAATTTTAAAATTTAAAAATTTAAATTCTAAATTTTAAAAATTTAATTATTAAAATTTTAAATTTTAAAATTTAAAAATTTAAATACTAAATTTTAAAAATTTAAATATTAAAACTTTAATTTTTAAAATTTAAAAATTTAAATTTTAAAATTTAAAAATTTAAACACTAAATTTTAAAAATTTAATTATTAAAATTTTAAATTTTAAAATTTAAAAATTTAAATACTAAATTTTAAAAATTTAACTATTAAAATTTTAAGTTTTAAATTTTAAAAATTTAAATACTAAATTTTAAAAATTTAATTATTAAAATTTTAAATTTTAAAATTTAAAAATTTAAATACTAAATTTTAAAAATTTAATTATTAAAATTTTAAATTTTAAAATTTAAAAATTTAAATACTAAATTTTAAAAATTTAACTATTAAAATTTTAAATTTTAAAATTTAAAAATTTAAATACTAAATTGTAAAAATTTAAATATTAAAACTTTAATTTTTAAAATTTTAAAAATTTAAATTTTAAAATTTAAAAATTTAAACACTAAATTTTAAAAATTTAATTATTAAAATTTTAAATTTTAAAATTTAAAAATTTAAATACTAAATTTTAAAAATTTAACTATTAAAATTTTAAATTTTAAAATTTAAAAATTTAAATACTAAATTTTAAAAATTTAACTACTAAAATTTTAAATTTTAAAATTTAAAAATTTAAATACTAAATTTTAAAAATTTAACTATTAAAATTTTAAATTTTAAAATTTAAAAATTTAAATACTAAATTTTAAAAATTTAACTATTAAAATTTTAAATTTTAAAATTTAAAAATTTAAATACTAAAATTTAAAAATTTAATTATTAAAATTTTAAATTTTAAAATTTAAAAATTTAAATACTAAATTTTAAAAATTTAATTATTAAAATTTTAAATTTTAAAATTTAAAAATTTAAATACTAAATTTTAAAAATTTAATTATTAAAATTTTAAATTTTAAAAATTTAAATACTAAATTTTAAAAATTTAACTTTAAAATTTTAAATTTTAAAATTTAAAAATTTAAATACTAAATTTTAAAAATTTTATTATTAAAACTTTAAATTTTAAAATTTAAAAATTTAAATACTAAATTTTAAAAATTTAATTATTAAAATTTTAAATTTTAAAATTTAAAAATTTAAATACTAACTTTTAAAAATTTAACTATTAAAATTTTAAATTTTAAAATTTAAAAATTTAAATACTAAATTTTAAAAATTTAATTATTAAAATTTTAAATTTTAAAATTTAAAAATTTAAATACTAAATTTTAAAAATTTAACTATTAAAATTTTAAATTTTAAAATTTAAAAATTTAAATACTAAATTTTAAAAATTTAAATATTAAAACTTTAAATTTTAAAATTTAAAAATTTAAATTTTAAAATTTAAAAATTTAAATACTAAATTTTAAAAATTTAATTATTAAAATTTTAAATTTTAAAATTTAAAAATTTAAATACTAAATTTTAAAAATTTAACTATTAAAATTTTAAATTTTAAAATTTAAAAATTTAAATACTAAATTTTAAAAATTTAACTATTAAAATTTTAAATTTTAAAATTTAAAAATTTAAATACTAAATTGTAAAAATTTAAATATTAAAACTTTAATTTTTAAAATTTTAAAAATTTAAATTTTAAAATTTAAAAATTTAAACACTAAATTTTAAAAATTTAATTATTAAAATTTTAAATTTTAAAATTTAAAAATTTAAATACTAAATTTTAAAAATTTAACTATTAAAATTTTAAGTTTTAAAATTTAAAAATTTAAATACTAAATTTTAAAAATTTAACTATTAAAATTTTAAATTTTAAAATTTAAAAATTTAAATACTAAATTTTAAAAATTTAACTACTAAAATTTTAAATTTTAAAATTTAAAAATTTAAATACTAAATTTTAAAAATTTAATTATTAAAATTTTAAATTTTAAAATTTAAAAATTTAAATACTAAATTTTAAAAATTTTATTATTAAAACTTTAAATTTTAAAATTTAAAAATTTAAATACTAAATTTTAAAAATTTAATTATTAAAATTTTAAATTTTAAAATTTAAAAATTTAAATACTAACTTTTAAAAATTTAACTATTAAAATTTTAAATTTTAAAATTTAAAAATTTAAATACTAAATTTTAAAAATTTAATTATTAAAATTTTAAATTTTAAAATTTAAAAATTTAAATACTAAATTTTAAAAATTTAACTATTAAAATTTTAAATTTTAAAATTTAAAAATTTAAATACTAAATTTTAAAAATTTAAATATTAAAACTTTAAATTTTAAAATTTAAAAATTTAAATTTTAAAATTTAAAAATTTAAATACTAAATTTTAAAAATTTAATTATTAAAATTTTAAATTTTAAAATTTAAAAATTTAAATACTAAATTTTAAAAATTTAACTATTAAAATTTTAAATTTTAAAATTTAAAAATTTAAATACTAAATTTTAAAAATTTAACTACTAAAATTTTAAATTTTAAAATTTAAAAATTTAAATACTAAATTTTAAAAATTTAACCATTAAAATTTTAAATTTTAAAATTTAAAAATTTAAATACTAAATTTTAAAAATTTAACTATTAAAATTTTAAATTTTAAAATTTAAAAATTTAAATACTAAATTTTAAAAATTTAACCATTAAAATTTTAAATTTTAAAATTTAAAAATTTAAATACTAAATTTTAAAAATTTAACTATTAAAATTTTAAATTTTAAAATTTAAAAATTTAAATACTAAATTTTAAAAATTTAATTATTAAAATTTTAAATTTTAAAATTTAAAAATTTAAATACTAAATTTTAAAAATTTAACTATTAAAATTTTAAATTTTAAAATTTAAAAATTTAAATACTAAATTTTAAAAATTTAAATATTAAAACTTTAATTTTTAAAATTTAAAAATTTAAATTCTAAAATTTAAAAATTTAAACACTAAATTTTAAAAATTTAATTATTAAAATTTTAAATTTTAAAATTTAAAAATTTAAATACTAAATTTTAAAAATTTAACTATTAAAATTTTAAGTTTTAAAATTTAAAAATTTAAATACTAAATTTTAAAAATTTAACTATTAAAATTTTAAATTTTAAAATTTAAAAATTTAAATACTAAATTTTAAAAATTTAACTATTAAAATTTTAAATTTTAAAATTTAAAAATTTAAATACTAAATTTTAAAAATTTAACTATTATAATTTTAAATTTTAAAATTTAAAAATTTAAATACTAAATTTTAAAAATTTAATTATTAAAATTTTAAATTTTAAAATTTAAAAATTTAAATACTAAATTTTAAAAATTTAACTATTAAAATTTTAAATTTTAAAATTTAAAAATTTAATTACTAAATTTTAAAAATTTAATTATTAAAATTTTAAATTTTAAAATTTATAAATTTAAATACTAAATTTTAAAAATTTAACTGTTAAAATTTTAAATTTTAAAATTTAAAAATTTAAATACTAAATTTTAAAAATTTAAATATTAAAACTCTAAATTTTAAAATTTAAAAATTTAAATTTTAAAATTTAAAAATTTAAATACTAAATTTTAAAAATTTAACTATTAAAATTTTAAATTTTAAAATTTAAAAATTTAAATACTAAATTTTAAAAATTTAACTATTAAAATTTTAAATTTTAAAATTTAAAAATTTAATTACTAAATTTTAAAAATTTAATTATTAAAATTTTAAATTTTAAAATTTATAAATTTAAATACTAAATTTTAAAAATTTAACTGTTAAAATTTTAAATTTTAAAATTTAAAAATTTAAATACTAAATTTTAAAAATTTAAATATTAAAACTTTAAATTTTAAAATTTAAAAATTTAAATTTTAAAATTTAAAAATTTAAATACTAAATTTTAAAAATTTAACTATTAAAATTTTAAATTTTAAAATTTAAAAATTTAAATACTAAATTTTAAAAATTTAATTATTAAAATTTTAAATTTTAAAATTTAAAA
This sequence comes from Aethina tumida, assembly GCF_024364675.1. Taxonomy (NCBI): domain Eukaryota; kingdom Metazoa; phylum Arthropoda; class Insecta; order Coleoptera; family Nitidulidae; genus Aethina; species Aethina tumida. The sequence goes on from NC_065439.1 coordinate 9,887,743, forward strand.
ATTTAAATACTAAATTTTAAAAATTTAACTATTAAAATTTTAAATTTTAAAATTTAAAAATTTAAATACTAAATTTTAAAAATTTAATTATTAAAATTTTAAATTTTAAAATTTAAAAATTTAAATACTAAATTTTAAAAATTTAATTATTAAAATTTTAAATTTTAAAATTTAAAAATTTAAATACTAAATTTTAAAAATTTTATTATTAAAACTTTAAATTTTAAAATTTAAAAATTTAAATACTAAATTTTAAAAATTTAATTATTAAAATTTTATATTTTAAATTTTAAAAATTTAAATACTAAATTTTAAAAATTTAATTATTAAAATTTTAAATTTTAAAATTTAAAAATTTAAATACTAAATTTTAAAAATTTAACTATTAAAATTTTAAATTTTAAAATTTAAAAATTTAAATACTAAATTTTAAAAATTTAAATATTAAAACTTTAAATTTTAAAATTTAAATTTTAAAATTTAAAAATTTAAATACTAAATTTTAAAAATTTAATTATTAAAATTTTAAATTTTAATATTTAAAAATTTAAATACTAAATTTTAAAAATTTAACTATTAAAATTTTAAATTTTAAAATTTAAAAATTTAAATACTAAATTTTAAAAATTTAACTATTAAAATTTTAAATTTTAAAATTTAAAAATTTAAATACTAAATTTTAAAAATTTAACCATTAAAATTTTAAATTTTAAAATTTAAAAATTTAAATACTAAATTTTAAAAATTTAACTATTAAAATTTTAAATTTTAAAATTTAAAAATTTAAATTCTAAATTTTAAAACTTTAATTATTAAAATTTTAAATTTTAAAATTTAAAAATTTAAATACTAAATTTTAAAAATTTAATTATTAAAATTTTAAATTATAAAATTTAAAAATTTAAATACTAAATTTTAAAAATTTAACTATTAAAATTTTAAATTTTAAATTTTAAAAATTTAAATACTAAATTGTAAAAATTTAAATATTAAAACTTTAATTTTTAAAATTTTAAAAATTTAAATTTTAAAATTTAAAAATTTAAACACTAAATTTTAAAAATTTAATTATTAAAATTTTAAATTTTAAAATTTAAAAATTTAAATACTAAATTTTAAAAATTTAACTATTAAAATTTTAAGTTTTAAAATTTAAAAATTTAAATACTAAATTTTAAAAATTTAACTATTAAAATTTTAAATTTTAAAATTTAAAAATTTAAATACTAAATTTTAAAAATTTAACTACTAAAATTTTAAATTTTAAAATTTAAAAATTTAAATACTAAATTTTAAAAATTTAATTATTAAAATTTTAAATTTTAAAATTTAAAAATTTAAATACTAAATTTTAAAAATTTTATTATTAAAACTTTAAATTTTAAAATTTATAAATTTAAATACTAAATTTTAAAAATTTAATTATTAAAATTTTAAATTTTAAAATTTAAAAATTTAAATACTAACTTTTAAAAATTTAACTATTAAAATTTTAAATTTTAAATTTAAAAATTTAAATACTAAATTTTAAAAATTTAATTATTAAAATTTTAAATTTTAAAATTTAAAAATTTAAATACTAAATTTTAAAAATTTAACTATTAAAATTTTAAATTTTAAAATTTAAAAATTTAAATACTAAATTTTAAAAATTTAAATATTAAAACTTTAAATTTTAAAATTTAAAAATTTAAATTTTAAAATTTAAAAATTTAAATACTAAATTTTAAAAATTTAATTATTAAAATTTTAAATTTTAAAATTTAAAAATTTAAATACTAAATTTTAAAAATTTAACTATTAAAATTTTAAATTTTAAAATTTAAAAATTTAAATACTAAATTTTAAAAATTTAACTACTAAAATTTTAAATTTTAAAATTTAAAAATTTAAATACTAAATTTTAAAAATTTAACTATTAAAATTTTAAACTTTAAAATTTAAAAATTTAAATACTAAATTTTAAAAATTTAACTATTAAAATTTTAAATTTTAAAATTTAAAAATTTAAATACTAAAATTTAAAAATTTAATTATTAAAATTTTAAATTTTAAAATTTAAAAATTTAAATACTAAATTTTAAAAATTTAATTATTAAAATTTTAAATTTTAAAATTTAAAAATTTAAATACTAAATTTTAAAAATTTAATTATTAAAATTTTAAATTTTAAAAATTTAAATACTAAATTTTAAAAATTTAACTATTAAAATTTTAAATTTTAAAATTTAAAAATTTAAATACTAAATTTTAAAAATTTAACTATTAAAATTTTAAATTTTAAAATTTAAAAATTTAAATACTAAATTTTAAAAATTTAATTATTAAAATTTTAAATTTTAAAATTTAAAAATTTAAATACTATATTTTAAAAATTTAACTATTAAAATTTTAAATTTTAAAATTTAAAAATTTAAAAACTAAATTTTAAAAATTTAATTATTAAAATTTTTAATTTTAAAATTTAAAAATTTAAATACTAAATTTTAAAAATTTAATTATAAAAATTTTAAATTTTAAAATTTAAAAATTTAAATACTAAATTTTAAAAATTTAATTATTATAATTTTAAATTTTAAAATTTAAAAATTTAAATTTTAAAATTTAAAAATTTAAATACTAAATTTTAAAAATATAACTATTAAAATTTTAAATTTTAAAATTTAAAAATTTAAATACTAAATTTTAAAAGTTTACCTATTAAAATTTTAAATTTTAAAATTTAAAAATTTAAATACTAAATTTTAAAAATTTAATTATTAAAATTTTTAATTTTAAAATTTAAAAATTTAAATACTAAATTTTAAAAATTTAATTATAAAAATTTTAAATTTTAAAATTTAAAAATTTAAATACTAAATTTTAAAAATTTTATTATTAAAACTTTAAATTTTAAAATTTAAAAATTTAAATACTAAATTTTAAAAGTTTACCTATTAAAATTTTAAAATTTAAAAATTTAAATACTAAATTTTAAAAATTTAATTATTATAATTTTAAATTTTAAAATTTAAAAATTTAAATTTTAAAATTTAAAAATTTAAATACCAAATTTTAAAAATTTAATTATTAAAATTTTAAATTTTAATATTTAAAAATTTAAATACTAAATTTTAAAAATTTAACTATTAAAATTTTAAATTTTAAAATTTAAAAATTTAAATACTAAATTTTAAAAATTTAACTATTAAAATTTTAAATTTTAAAATTTAAAAATTTAAATACTAAATTTTAAAAATTTAACTATTAAAATTTTAAATTTTAAAATTTAAAAATTTAAATACTAAATTTTAAAAATTTAATTATTAAAATTTTAAATTTTAAAATTTAAAAATTTAAATACTAAATTTTAAAAATTTAACTATTAAAATTTTAAATTTTAAAATTTAAAAATTTAAATACTAAATTTTAAAAATTTAAATATTAAAACTTTAAATACTAAATTTTAAAAATTTAAATATTAAAATTTTAAATTTTAAAATTTAAAAATTTAAATTTTAAAATTTAAAAATTTAAATACTAAATTTTAAAAATTTAATTATTAAAATTTTAAATTTTAAAATTTAAAAATTTAAATACTAAATTTTAAAAACTTAACTATTAAAATTTTAAATTTTAAAATTTAAAAATTTAAATACTAAATTTTAAAAATTTAATTATTAAAATTTTAAATTTTAAAATTTAAAAATTTAAATACTAAATTTTAAAAATTTAACTATTAAAATTTTAAATTTTAAAATTTAAAAATTTAAATACTAAATTTTAAAAATTTAACTATTAAAATTTTAAATTTTAAAATTTAAAAATTTAAATACTAAATTTTAAAAATTTAATTATTAAAATTTTAAATTTTAAAATTTAAAAATTTAAATACTAAATTTTAAAAATTTAACTATTAAAATTTTAAATTTTAAAATTTAAAAATTTAAATACTAAATTTTAAAAATTTAACTATTAAAATTTTAAATTTTAAAATTTAAAAATTTAAGTACTAAATTTTAAAAATTTAACTATTAAAATTTTAAATTTTAAAATTTAAAAATTTAAATACTAAATTTTAAAAATTTAATTATTAAAATTTTAAATTTTAAAATTTAAAAATTTAAATACTAAATTTTAAAAATTTAATTATTAAAATTTTAAATTTTAAAATTTAAAAATTTAAATACTAAATTTTAAAAATTTAACTTTTAAAATTTTAAATTTTAAAATTTAAAAATTTAAATACTAAATTTTAAAAATTTAATTATTAAAATTTTAAATTTTAAAATTTAAAAATTTAAATACTAAATTTTAAAAATTTAATTATTAAAATTTTAAATTTTAAAATTTAAAAATTTAAATACTAAATTTTAAAAATTTAATTATTAAAATTTTAAATTTTAAAATTTAAAAATTTAAATTTTAGAATTTAAAAATTTAAATACTAAATTTTAAAAATTTAATTATTAAAATTTTAAATTTTAAAATTTAAAAATTTAAATACTAAATTTTAAAAATTTTACTATTAAAATTTTAAAATTTAAAAATTTAAATACTAAATTTTAAAAATTTAACTTTTAAAATTTTAAATTTTTAAAATTTAAAAATTTAAATACTAAATTTTAAAAATTTAACTATTAAAATTTTAAATTTTAAAATTTAAAAATTTAAGTACAAAATTTTAAAAATTTAATTATTAAAATTTTAAATTTTAAAATTTAAAAATTTAAATACTAAATTTTAAAAATTTAATTATTAAAATTTTAAATTTTAAAATTTAAAAATTTAAATACTAAATTTTAAAAATTTAACTATTAAAATTTTAAATTTTAAAATTTAAAAATTTAAATACTAAATTTTAAAAATTTAACTATTAAAATTTTAAATTTTAAAATTTAAAAATTTAAATACTAAATTTTAAAAATTTAATTATTAAAATTTTAAATTTTAAAATTTAAAAATTTAAATTTTAAAATTTAAAAATTTAAATACTAAATTTTAAAAATTTAATTATTAAAATTTTAAATTTTAAAATTTAAAAATTTAAACACTAAATTTTAAAAATTTAATTAATAAAATTTTAAATTTTAAAATTTAAAAATTTAAATACTAAATTTTAAAAATTTAAATATTAAAACTTTAAATTTTAAAATTTAAAAATTTAAATTTTAAAATTTAAAAATTTAAATACTAAATTTTAAAAATTTAACTATTAAAATTTTAAATTTTAAAATTTAAAAATTTAAATACTAAATTTTAAAAATTTAACTATTAAAATTTTAAATTTTAAAATTTAAAAATTTAAATACTAAATTTTAAAAATTTAACTATTAAAATTTTAAATTTTAAAATTTAAAAATTTAAATACTAAATTTTAAAAATTTAATTATTAAAATTTTAAATTTTAAAATTTAAAAATTTAAATACTAAATTTTAAAAATTTAACTATTAAAATTTTAAATTTTAAAATTTAAAAATTTAAATACTAAATTTTAAAAATTTAAATATTAAAACTTTAAATTTTAAAATTTAAAAATTTAAATTTTAAAATTTAAAAATTTAAATACTAAATTTTAAAAATTTAACTATTAAAATTTTAAATTTTAAAATTTAAAAATTTAAATACTAAATTTTAAAAATTTAACTATTAAAATTTTAAATTTTAAAATTTAAAAATTTAAATACTAAATTTTAAAAATTTAATTATTAAAATTTTAAATTTTAAAATTTAAAAATTTAAATACTAAATTTTAAAAATTTAACTATTAAAATTTTAAATTTTAAAATTTAAAAATTTAAATACTAAATTTTAAAAATTTAACTATTAAAATTTTAAATTTTAAAATTTAAAAATTTAAGTACTAAATTTTAAAAATTTAACTATTAAAATTTTAAATTTTAAAATTTAAAAATTTAAATACTAAATTTTAAAAATTTAATTATTAAAATTTTAAATTTTAAAATTTAAAAATTTAAATACTAAATTTTAAAAATTTAATTATTAAAATTTTAAATTTTAAAATTTAAAAATTTAAATACTAAATTTTAAAAATTTAACTTTTAAAATTTTAAATTTTAAAATTTAAAAATTTAAATACTAAATTTTAAAAATTTAATTATTAAAATTTTAAATTTTAAAATTTAAAAATTTAAATACTAAATTTTAAAAATTTAATTATTAAAATTTTAAATTTTAAAATTTAAAAATTTAAATACTAAATTTTAAAAATTTAATTATTAAAATTTTAAATTTTAAAATTTAAAAATTTAAATTTTAAAATTTAAAAATTTAAATACTAAATTTTAAAAATTTAATTATTAAAATTTTAAATTTTAAAATTTAAAAATTTAAATACTAAATTTTAAAAATTTTACTATTAAAATTTTAAAATTTAAAAATTTAAATACTAAATTTTAAAAATTTAACTTTTAAAATTTTAAATTTTTAAAATTTAAAAATTTAAATACTAAATTTTAAAAATTTAACTATTAAAATTTTAAATTTTAAAATTTAAAAATTTAAGTACTAAATTTTAAAAATTTAATTATTAAAATTTTAAATTTTAAAATTTAAAAATTTAAATACTAAATTTTAAAAATTTAATTATTAAAATTTTAAATTTTAAAATTTAAAAATTTAAATACTAAATTTTAAAAATTTAACTATTAAAATTTTAAATTTTAAAATTTAAAAATTTAAATACTAAATTTTAAAAATTTAACTATTAAAATTTTAAATTTTAAAATTTAAAAATTTAAATACTAAATTTTAAAAATTTAACTATTAAAATTTTAAATTTTAAAATTTAAAAATTTAAATACTAAATTTTAAAAATTTAATTATTAAAATTTTAAATTTTAAAATTTAAAAATTTAAATACTAAATTTTAAAAATTTAACTATTAAAATTTTAAATTTTAAAATTTAAAAATTTTAATACTAAATTTTAAAAATTTAAATATTAAAACTTTAAATTTTAAAATTTAAAAATTTAAATTTTAAAATTTAAAAATTTAAATACTAAATTTTAAAAATTTAACTATTAAAATTTTAAATTTTAAAATTTAAAAATTTAAATACTAAATTTTAAAAATTTAACTATTAAAATTTTAAATTTTAAAATTTAAAAATTTAAATACTAAATTTTAAAAATTTAATTATTAAAATTTTAAATTTTAAAATTTAAAAATTTAAATACTAAATTTTAAAAATTTAACTATTAAAATTTTAAATTTTAAAATTTAAAAATTTAAATACTAAATTTTAAAAATTTAACTATTAAAATTTTAAATTTTAAAATTTAAAAATTTAAGTACTAAATTTTAAAAATTTAACTATTAAAATTTTAAATTTTAAAATTTAAAAATTTAAATACTAAATTTTAAAAATTTAATTATTAAAATTTTAAATTTTAAAATTTAAAAATTTAAATACTAAATTTTAAAAATTTAATTATTAAAATTTTAAATTTTAAAATTTAAAAATTTAAATACTAAATTTTAAAAATTTAACTTTTAAAATTTTAAATTTTAAAATTTAAAAATTTAAATACTAAATTTTAAAAATTTAATTATTAAAATTTTAAATTTTAAAATTTAAAAATTTAAATACTAAATTTTAAAAATTTAATTATTAAAATTTTAAATTTTAAAATTTAAAAATTTAAATACTAAATTTTAAAAATTTAATTATTAAAATTTTAAATTTTAAAATTTAAAAATTTAAATTTTAAAATTTAAAAATTTAAATACTAAATTTTAAAAATTTAATTATTAAAATTTTAAATTTTAAAATTTAAAAATTTAAATACTAAATTTTAAAAATTTTACTATTAAAATTTTAAAATTTAAAAATTTAAATACTAAATTTTAAAAATTTAACTTTTAAAATTTTAAATTTTTAAAATTTAAAAATTTAAATACTAAATTTTAAAAATTTAACTATTAAAATTTTAAATTTTAAAATTTAAAAATTTAAGTACTAAATTTTAAAAATTTAATTATTAAAATTTTAAATTTTAAAATTTAAAAATTTAAATACTAAATTTTAAAAATTTAATTATTAAAATTTTAAATTTTAAAATTTAAAAATTTAAATACTAAATTTTAAAAATTTAACTATTAAAATTTTAAATTTTAAAATTTAAAAATTTAAATACTAAATTTTAAAAATTTAACTATTAAAATTTTAAATTTTAAAATTTAAAAATTTAAATACTAAATTTTAAAAATTTAATTATTAAAATTTTAAATTTTAAAATTTAAAAATTTAAATTTTAAAATTTAAAAATTTAAATACTAAATTTTAAAAATTTAATTATTAAAATTTTAAATTTTGAAACTTAAAAATTTAAACACTAAATTTTAAAAATTTAATTATTAAAATTTTAAATTTTAAAATTTAAAAATTTAAATACTAAATTTTAAAAATTTAAATATTAAAACTTTAAATTTTAAAATTTAAAAATTTAAATTTTAAAATTTAAAAATTTAAATACTAAATTTTAAAAATTTAACTATTAAAATTTTAAATTTTAAAATTTAAAAATTTAAATACTAAATTTTAAAAATTTAACTATTAAAATTTTAAATTTTAAAATTTAAAAATTTAAATACTAAATTTTAAAAATTTAACTATTAAAATTTAAAAATTTAAATATTAAATTTTAAAAATTTAATCATTAAAATTTTAAATTTTAAAATTTAAAAATTTAAATACTAAATTTTAAAAATTTAACTATTAAAATTTTAAATTTTAAAATTTAAAAATTTAAATACTAAATTTTAAAAATTTAACTATTAAAATTTTAAATTTTAAAATTTAAAAATTTAAATACTAAATTTTAAAAATTTAATTATTAAAATTTTAAATTTTAAAATTTAAAAATTTAAATTTTAAAATTTAAAAATTTAAATACTAAATTTTAAAAATTTAATTATTAAAATTTTAAATTTTAAAATTTAAAAATTTAAATACTAAATTTTAAAAATTTAATTATTAAAATTTTAAATTTTAAAATTTAAAAATTTAAATACTAAATTTTAAAAATTTAATTATTAAAATTTTAAATTTTAAAAATTTAAATACTAAATTTTAAAAATTTAACTATTAAAATTTTAAATTTTAAAATTTAAAAATTTAAATACTAAATTTTAAAAATTTAAAAATTAAAACTTTAATTTTTAAAATTTAAAAATTTAAATTTTAAAATTTAAAAATTTAAACACTAAATTTTAAAAATTTAATTATTAAAATTTTAAATTTTAAAATTTAAAAATTTAAATACTAAATTTTAAAAATTTAACTATTAAAATTTTAAATTTTAAAATTTAAAAATTTAAATACTAAATTTTAAAAATTTAACTATTAAAATTTTAAATTTTAAAATTTAAAAATTTAAATACTAAATTTTAAAAATTTAATTATTAAAATTTTAAATTTTAAAATTTAAAAATTTAAATACTAAATTTTAAAAATTTAACTATTAAAATTTTAAATTAAAAAATTTAAAAATTTAAATACTAAATTTTAAAAATTTAATTATTATAATTTTAAATTTTAAAATTTAAAAATTTAAATACTAAATTTTAAAAATTTAATTATTAAAATTTTAAATTTTAAAATTTAAAAATTTAAATACTAAATTTTAAAAATTTTATTATTAAAACTTTAAATTTTAAAATTTAAAAATTTAAATACTAAATTTTAAAAGTTTACCTATTAAAATTTTAAATTTTAAAATTTAAAAATTTAAATACTAAATTTTAAAAATTTAATTATTATAATTTTAAATTTTAAAAATTTAATTATTAAAATTTTAAATTTTAATATTTAAAAATTTAAATACTAAATTTTAAAAATTTGACTATTAAAATTTTAAATTTTAAAATTTAAAAATTTAAATACTAAATTTTAAAAATTTAACTATTATAATTTTAAATTTTAAAATTTAAAAGTTTAAATACTAAATTTTAAAAATTTAACTATTAAAATTTTAAATTTTAAAATTTAAAAATTTAAATACTAAATTTTAAAAATTTAATTATTAAAATTTTAAATTTTAAAATTTAAAAATTTAAATACTAAATTTTAAAAATTTAACTATTAAAATTTTAAATTTTAAAATTTAAAAATTTAAATACTAAATTTTAAAAATTTAAATATTAAAACTTTAAATTTAAAAATTTAAAAATTTAAATTTTAAAATTTAAAAATTTAAATACTAAATTTTAAAAATTTAATTATTAAAATTTTAAATTTTAAAATTTAAAAATTTAAATACTAAATTTTAAAAACTTAACTATTAAAATTTTAAATTTTAAAATTTAAAAATTTAAATACTAAATTTTAAAAATTTAATTATTAAAATTTTAAATTTTAAAATTTAAAAATTTAAATACTAAATTTTAAAAATTTAACTATTAAAATTTTAAATTTTAAAATTTAAAAATTTAAATACTAAATATTAAAAATTTAACTATTAAAATTTTAAATTTTAAAATTTAAAAATTTAAATACTAAATTTTAAAAATTTAATTATTAAAATTTTAAATTTTAAAATTTAAAAATTTAAGTACTAAATTTTAAAAATTTAACTATTAAAATTTTAAATTTTAAAATTTAAAAATTTAAATACTAAATTTTAAAAATTTAATTATTAAAATTTTAAATTTTAAAATTTAAAAATTTAAATACTAAATTTTAAAAATTTAATTATTAAAATTTTAAATTTTAAAATTTAAAAATTTAAATACTAAATTTTAAAAATTTAACTATTAAAATTTTAAATTTTAAAATTTAAAAATTTAAATACTAAATTTTAAAAATTTAATTATTAAAATTTTAAATTTTAAAATTTAAAAATTTAAATACTAAATTTTAAAAATTTAAATATTAAAGCTTTAAATTTTAAAATTTAAAAATTTAAATTTTAAAATTTAAAAATTTAAATTTTAAAATTTAAAAATTTAAATACTAAATTTTAAAAATTTAACTATTAAAATTTTAAATTTTAAAATTTAAAAATTTAAATACTAAATTTTAAAAATTTAATTATTAAAATTTTAAATTTTAAAATTTAAAAATTTAAATTTTAAAATTTAAAAATTTAAATACTAAATTTTAAAAATTTATTTATTAAAATTTTAAATTTTAAAATTTAAAAATTTAAACACTAAATTTTAAAAATTTAATTATTAAAATTTTAAATTTTAAAATTTAAAAATTTAAATACTAAATTTTAAAAATTTAAATATTAAAACTTTAAATTTTAAAATTTAAAAATTTAAATTTTAAAATTTAAAAATTTAAATACTAAATTTTAAAAATTTAACTATTAAAATTTTAAATTTTAAAATTTAAAAATTTAAATACTAAATTTTAAAAATTTAACTATTAAAATTTTAAATTTTAAAATTTAAAAATTTAAATACTAAATTTTAAAAATTTAACTATTAAAATTTAAAAATTTAAATACTAAATTTTAAAAATTTAATTATTAAAATTTTAAATTTTAAAATTTAAAAATTTAAATACTAAATTTTAAAAATTTAACAATTAAAATTTTAAATTTTAAAATTTAAAAATTTAAATACAAAATTTTAAAAATTTAACTATTAAAATTTTAAATTTTAAAATTTAAAAATTTAAATACTAAATTTTAAAAATTTAATTATTAAAATTTTAAATTTTAAAATTTAAAAATTTAAATTTTAAAATTTAAAAATTTAAATACTAAATTTTAAAAATTTAATTATTAAAATTTTAAATTTTAAAATTTATAAATTTAAATACTAAATTTTAAAAATTTAATTATTAAAATTTTAAATTTTAAAATTTAAAAATTTAAATACTAAATTTTAAAAATTTAATTATTAAAATTTTAAATTTTAAAAATTTAAATACTAAATTTTAAAAATTTAACTATTAAAATTTTAAATTTTAAAATTTAAAAATTTAAATACTAAATTTTAAAAATTTAAAAATTAAAACTTTAATTTTTAAAATTTAAAAATTTAAATTTTAAAATTTAAAAATTTAAATTTTAAAATTTAAAAATTTAAACACTAAATTTTAAAAATTTAATTATTAAAATTTTAAATTTTAAAATTTAAAAATTTAAATACTAAATTTTAGAAATTTAACTATTAAAATTTTAAATTTTAAAATTTAAAAATTTAAATACTAAATTTTAAAAATTTAACTATTAAAATTTTAAATTTTAAAATTTAAAAATTTAAATACTAAATTTTAAAAATTTAATTATTAAAATTTTAAATTTTAAAATTTAAAAATTTAAATACTAAATTTTAAAAATTTAACTATTAAAATTTTAAATTATAAAATTTAAAAATTTAAATACTAAATTTTAAAAATTTAATTATTATAATTTTAAATTTTAAAATTTAAAAATTTAAATACTAAATTTTAAAAATTTAATTATTAAAATTTTAAATTTTAAAATTTAAAAATTTAAATACTAAATTTTAAAAATTTTATTATTAAAACTTTAAATTTTAAAATTTAAAAATTTAAATACTAAATTTTAAAAGTTTACCTATTAAAATTTTAAATTTTAAAATTTAAAAATTTAAATACTAAATTTTAAAAATTTAATTATTATAATTTTAAATTTTAAAAATTTAATTATTAAAATGTTAAATTTTAATATTTAAAAATTTAAATACTAAATTTTAAAAATTTGACTATTAAAATTTTAAATTTTAAAATTTAAAAATTTAAATACTAAATTTTAAAAATTTAACTATTAAAATTTTAAATTTTAAAATTTAAAAATTTAAATACTAAATTTTAAAAATTTAACTATTAAAATTTTAAATTTTAAAATTTAAATACTAAATTTTAAAAATTTAACTATTAAAATTTTAAATTTTAAAATTTAAAAATTTAAATACTAAATTTTAAAAATTTAAATATTAAAACTTTAAATTTTAAAATTTAAAAATTTAAATTTTAAAATTTAAAAATTTAAATACTAAATTTTAAAAATTTAATTATTAAAATTTTAAATTTAAAAATTTAAATACTAAATTTTAAAAATTTAACTATAAAAATTTTAAATTTTAAAATTTATAAATTTAAATACTAAATTTTAAAAATTTAACTATTAAAATTTTAAATTTTAAAATTTAAAAATTTAAATACTAAATTTTAAAAATTTAATTATTAAAATTTTAAATTTTAAAATTTAAAAATTTAAGTACTAAATTTTAAAAATTTAACTATTAAAATTTTAAATTTTAAAATTTAAAAATTTAAATACTAAATTTTAAAAATTTAATTATTAAAATTTTTAATTTTAAAATTTAAAAATTTAAATACTAAATTTTAAAAATTTAATTATTAAAATTTTAAATTTTAAAATTTAAAAATTTAAATACTAAATTTTAAAAATTTAACTATTAAAATTTTAAATTTTAAAATTTAAAAATTTAAATACTAAATTTTAAAAATTTAATTATTAAAATTTTAAATTTTAAAATTTAAAAATTTAAATACTAAATTTTAAAAATTTAATTATTAAAATTTTAAATTTTAAAATTTAAAAATTTAAATACTAAATTTTAAAAATTTAATTATTAAAATTTTAAATTTTAAAATTTAAAAATTTAAAGTTTAAAATTTAAAAATTTAAATACTAAATTTTAAAAATTTAATTATTAAAATTTTAAATTTTAAAATTTAAAAATTTAAATACTAAATTTTAAAAATTTAACTATTAAAAATTTAAATACTAAATTTTAAAAATTTAATTATTAAAATTTTAAATTTTAAAATTTAAAAATTTAAATACTAAATTTTAAAAATTTAACTATTAAAATTTTAAATTTTAAAATTTAAATATTTAAATACTAAATTTTAAAAATTTAACTATTAAAATTTTAAATTTTAAAATTTAAAAATTTAAATACTAAATTTTAAAAATTTAATTATTAAAATTTTAAATTTTAAAATTTAAAAATTTAAATTTTAAAATTTAAAAATTTAAATACTAAATTTTAAAAATTTAATTATTAAAATTTTAAATTTTAAAATTTAAAAATTTAAATACTAAATTTTAAAAATTTAATTATTAAAATTTTAAATTTTAAAATTTAAAAATTTAAATACTAAATTTTAAAAATTTAATTATTAAAATTTTAAATTTTAAAATTTAAAAATTTAAATACTAAATTTTAAAAATTTAAATATTAAAACTTTAAATTTTAAAATTTAAAAATTTAAATTTTAAAATTTAAAAATTTAAATTTTAAAATTTAAAAATTTAAATACTAAATTTTAAAAATTTAACTATTAAAATTTTAAATTTTAAAATTTAAAAATTTAAATACTAAATTTTAAAAATTTAACTATTAAAATTTTAAATTTTAAAATTTAAAAATTTAAATACTAAATTTTAAAAATTTAACTATTAAAATTTAAAAATTTAAATACTAAATTTTAAAAATTTAATTATTAAAATTTTAAATTTTAAAATTTAAAAATTTAAATACTAAATTATAAAAATTTAACTATTAAAATTTTAAATTTTAAAATTTAAAAATTTAAATACTAAATTTTAAAAATTTAATTATTAAAATTTTAAATTTTAAAATTTAAAAATTTAAATACTAAATTTTAAAAATTTAATTATTAAAATTTTAAATTTTAAAATTTAAAAATTTAAATACTAAATTTTAAAAATTTAACTATTAAAATTTTAAATTTTAAAATTTAAAAATTTAAATACTAAATTTTAAAAATTTAACTATTAAAATTTTAAATTTTAAAATTTAAAAATTTAAATACTAAATTTTAAAAATTTAACTATTAAAATTTAAAAATTTAAATACTAAATTTTAAAAATTTAATTATTAAAATTTTAAATTTTAAAATTTAAAAATTTAAATACTAAATTATAAAAATTTAACTATTAAAATTTTAAATTTTAAAATTTAAAAATTTAAATACTAAATTTTAAAAATTTAACTATTAAAATTTTAAAATTTAAAAATTTAAATACTAAATTTTAAAAATTTAACTTTTAAAATTTTAAATTTTAAAATTTAAAAATTTAAATACTCAATTTTAAAAATTTAACTATTAAAATTTTAAATTTTAAAATTTAAAAATTTAAGTACTAAATTTTAAAATTTTAATTATTAAAATTTTAAATTTTATAATTTAAAAATTTAAATACTAAATTTTAAAAATTTAATTATTAAAATTTTAAATTTTAAAATTTAAAAATTTAAATACTAAATTTTAAAAATTTAACTATTAAAATTTTAAATTTTAAAATTTAAAAATATAAATACTAAATTTTAAAAATTTAACTATTAAAATTTTAAATTTTAAAATTTAAAAATTTAAATACTAAATTTTAAAAATTTAATTATTAAAATTTTAAATTTTAAAATTTAAAAATTTAAGTACTAAATTTTAAAAATTTAACTATTAAAATTTTAAATTTTAAAATTTAAAAATTTAAATACTAAATTTTAAAAATTTAATTATTAAAATTTTAAATTTTAAAATTTAAAAATTTAAATACTAAATTTTAAAAATTTAATTATTAAAATTTTAAATTTTAAAATTTAAAAATTTAAATACTAAATTTTAAAAATTTAACTATTAAAATTTTAAATTTTAAAATTTAAAAATTTAAATACTAAATTTTAAAAATTTAATTATTAAAATTTTAAATTTTAAAATTTAAAAATTTAAATACTAAATTTTAAAAATTTAATTATTAAAATTTTAAATTTTAAAATTTAAAAATTTAAATACTAAATTTTAAAAATTTAATTATTAAAATTTTAAATTTTAAAATTTAAAAATTTAAAGTTTAAAATTTAAAAATTTAAATACTAAATTTTAAAAATTTAATTATTAAAATTTTAAATTTTAAAATTTAAAAATTTAAATACTAAATTTTAAAAATTTAACTATTAAAATTTTAAAATTTAAAAATTTAAATACTAAATTTTAAAAATTTAACTTTTAAAATTTTAAATTTTAAAATTTAAAAATTTAAATACTAAATTTTAAAAATTTAACTATTAAAATTTTAAATTTTAAAATTTAAAAATTTAAATACTAAATTTTAAAAATTTAACTATTAAAATTTTAAATTTTAATATTTAAAAATTTAAGTACTAAATTTTAAAAATTTAATTATTAAAATTTTAAATTTTAAAATTTAAAAATTTAAATACTAAATTTTAAAAATTTAATTATTAAAATTTTAAATTTTAAAATTTAAAAATTTAAATACTAAATTTTAAAAATTTAACTATTAAAATTTTAAATTTTAAAATTTAAAAATTTAAATACTAAATTTTAAAAATTTAATTATTAAAATTTTAAATTTTAAAATTTAAAAATTTAAATACTAAATTTTAAAAATTTAAATATTAAAACTTTAAATTTTAAAATTTAAAAATTTAAATTTTAAAATTTAAAAATTTAAATACTAAATTTTAAAAATTTAATTATTAAAATTTTAAATTTTAAAATTTAAAAATTTAAATACTAAATTTTAAAATTTTAATTATTAAAATTTTAAATTTTAAAATTTAAAAATTTAAATACTAAATTTTAAAAATTTAATTATTAAAATTTTAAATTTTAAAATTTAAAAATTTAAATACTAAATTTTAAAAATTTAATTATTAAAATTTTAAATTTTAAAATTTAAAAATTTAAATACTAAATTTTAAAAATTTAATTATTAAAATTTTAAATTTTAAAATTTAAAAATTTAAATACTAAATTTTAAAAATTTAACTATTAAAAATTTAAATACTAAATTTTAAAAATTTAATTATTAAAATTTTAAATTTTAAAATTTAAAAATTTAAATACTAAATTTTAAAAATTTAACTATTAAAATTTTAAATTTTAAAATTTAAATATTTAAATACTAAATTTTAAAAATTTAACTATTAAAATTTTAAATTTTAAAATTTAAAAATTTAAATACTAAATTTTAAAAATTTAATTATTAAAATTTTAAATTTTAAAATTTAAAAATTTAAATTTTAAAATTTAAAAATTTAAATACTAAATTTTAAAAATTTAATTATTAAAATTTTAAATTTTAAAATTTAAAAATTTAAATACTAAATTTTAAAAATTTAATTATTAAAATTTTAAATTTTAAAATTTAAAAATTTAAATACTAAATTTTAAAAATTTAATTATTAAAATTTTAAATTTTAAAATTTAAAAATTTAAATACTAAATTTTAAAAATTTAAATATTAAAACTTTAAATTTTAAAATTTAAAAATTTAAATTTTAAAATTTAAAAATTTAAATTTTAAAATTTAAAAATTTAAATACTAAATTTTAAAAATTTAACTATTAAAATTTTAAATTTTAAAATTTAAAAATTTAAATACTAAATTTTAAAAATTTAACTATTAAAATTTTAAATTTTAAAATTTAAAAATTTAAATACTAAATTTTAAAAATTTAACTATTAAAATTTAAAAATTTAAATACTAAATTTTAAAAATTTAATTATTAAAATTTTAAATTTTAAAATTTAAAAATTTAAATACTAAATTATAAAAATTTAACTATTAAAATTTTAAATTTTAAAATTTAAAAATTTAAATACTAAATTTTAAAAATTTAATTATTAAAATTTTAAATTTTAAAATTTAAAAATTTAAATACTAAATTTTAAAAATTTAATTATTAAAATTTTAAATTTTAAAATTTAAAAATTTAAATACTAAATTTTAAAAATTTAACTATTAAAATTTTAAATTTTAAAATTTAAAAATTTAAATACTAAATTTTAAAAATTTAACTATTAAAATTTTAAATTTTAAAATTTAAAAATTTAAATACTAAATTTTAAAAATTTAACTATTAAAATTTAAAAATTTAAATACTAAATTTTAAAAATTTAATTATTAAAATTTTAAATTTTAAAATTTAAAAATTTAAATACTAAATTATAAAAATTTAACTATTAAAATTTTAAATTTTAAAATTTAAAAATTTAAATACTAAATTTTAAAAATTTAACTATTAAAATTTTAAAATTTAAAAATTTAAATACTAAATTTTAAAAATTTAACTTTTAAAATTTTAAATTTTAAAATTTAAAAATTTAAATACTCAATTTTAAAAATTTAACTATTAAAATTTTAAATTTTAAAATTTAAAAATTTAAGTACTAAATTTTAAAATTTTAATTATTAAAATTTTAAATTTTATAATTTAAAAATTTAAATACTAAATTTTAAAAATTTAATTATTAAAATTTTAAATTTTAAAATTTAAAAATTTAAATACTAAATTTTAAAAATTTAACTATTAAAATTTTAAATTTTAAAATTTAAAAATATAAATACTAAATTTTAAAAATTTAACTATTAAAATTTTAAATTTTAAAATTTAAAAATTTAAATACTAAATTTTAAAAATTTAATTATTAAAATTTTAAATTTTAAAATTTAAAAATTTAAGTACTAAATTTTAAAAATTTAACTATTAAAATTTTAAATTTTAAAATTTAAAAATTTAAATACTAAATTTTAAAAATTTAATTATTAAAATTTTAAATTTTAAAATTTAAAAATTTAAATACTAAATTTTAAAAATTTAATTATTAAAATTTTAAATTTTAAAATTTAAAAATTTAAATACTAAATTTTAAAAATTTAACTATTAAAATTTTAAATTTTAAAATTTAAAAATTTAAATACTAAATTTTAAAAATTTAATTATTAAAATTTTAAATTTTAAAATTTAAAAATTTAAATACTAAATTTTAAAAATTTAATTATTAAAATTTTAAATTTTAAAATTTAAAAATTTAAATACTAAATTTTAAAAATTTAACTATTAAAATTTTAAATTTTAAAATTTAAAAATTTAAATACTAAATTTTAAAAATTTAACTATTAAAATTTTAAATTTTAAAATTTAAAAATTTAAATACTAAATTTTAAAAATTTAACTATTAAAATTTAAAAATTTAAATACTAAATTTTAAAAATTTAATTATTAAAATTTTAAATTTTAAAATTTAAAAATTTAAATACTAAATTATAAAAATTTAACTATTAAAATTTTAAATTTTAAAATTTAAAAATTTAAATACTAAATTTTAAAAATTTAACTATTAAAATTTTAAAATTTAAAAATTTAAATACTAAATTTTAAAAATTTAACTTTTAAAATTTTAAATTTTAAAATTTAAAAATTTAAATACTCAATTTTAAAAATTTAACTATTAAAATTTTAAATTTTATAATTTAAAAATTTAAGTACTAAATTTTAAAATTTTAATTATTAAAATTTTAAATTTTATAATTTAAAAATTTAAATACTAAATTTTAAAAATTTAATTATTAAAATTTTAAATTTTAAAATTTAAAAATTTAAATACTAAATTTTAAAAATTTAACTATTAAAATTTTAAATTTTAAAATTTAAAAATATAAATACTAAATTTTAAAAATTTAACTATTAAAATTTTAAATTTTAAAATTTAAAAATTTAAATACTAAATTTTAAAAATTTAATTATTAAAATTTTAAATTTTAAAATTTAAAAATTTAAGTACTAAATTTTAAAAATTTAACTATTAAAATTTTAAATTTTAAAATTTAAAAATTTAAATACTAAATTTTAAAAATTTAATTATTAAAATTTTAAATTTTAAAATTTAAAAATTTAAATACTAAATTTTAAAAATTTAATTATTAAAATTTTAAATTTTAAAATTTAAAAATTTAAATACTAAATTTTAAAAATTTAACTATTAAAATTTTAAATTTTAAAATTTAAAAATTTAAATACTAAATTTTAAAAATTTAATTATTAAAATTTTAAATTTTAAAATTTAAAAATTTAAATACTAAATTTTAAAAATTTAATTATTAAAATTTTAAATTTTAAAATTTAAAAATTTAAATACTAAATTTTAAAAATTTAATTATTAAAATTTTAAATTTTAAAATTTAAAAATTTAAAGTTTAAAATTTAAAAATTTAAATACTAAATTTTAAAAATTTAATTATTAAAATTTTAAATTTTAAAATTTAAAAATTTAAATACTAAATTTTAAAAATTTAACTATTAAAATTTTAAAATTTAAAAATTTAAATACTAAATTTTAAAAATTTAACTTTTAAAATTTTAAATTTTAAAATTTAAAAATTTAAATACTAAATTTTAAAAATTTAACTATTAAAATTTTAAATTTTAAAATTTAAAAATTTAAATACTAAATTTTAAAAATTTAACTATTAAAATTTTAAATTTTAATATTTAAAAATTTAAGTACTAAATTTTAAAAATTTAATTATTAAAATTTTAAATTTTAAAATTTAAAAATTTAAATACTAAATTTTAAAAATTTAATTATTAAAATTTTAAATTTTAAAATTTAAAAATTTAAATACTAAATTTTAAAAATTTAACTATTAAAATTTTAAATTTTAAAATTTAAAAATTTAAATACTAAATTTTAAAAATTTAATTATTAAAATTTTAAATTTTAAAATTTAAAAATTTAAATACTAAATTTTAAAAATTTAAATATTAAAACTTTAAATTTTAAAATTTAAAAATTTAAATTTTAAAATTTAAAAATTTAAATACTAAATTTTAAAAATTTAATTATTAAAATTTTAAATTTTAAAATTTAAAAATTTAAATACTAAATTTTAAAATTTTAATTATTAAAATTTTAAATTTTAAAATTTAAAAATTTAAATACTAAATTTTAAAAATTTAATTATTAAAATTTTAAATTTTAAAATTTAAAAATTTAAATACTAAATTTTAAAAATTTAAATATTAAAACTTTAAATTTTAAAATTTAAAAATTTAAATTTTAAAATTTAAAAATTTAAATTTTAAAATTTAAAAATTTAAATACTAAATTTTAAAAATTTAACTATTAAAATTTTAAATTTTAAAATTTAAAAATTTAAATACTAAATTTTAAAAATTTAACTATTAAAATTTTAAATTTTAAAATTTAAAAATTTAAATACTAAATTTTAAAAATTTAACTATTAAAATTTAAAAATTTAAATACTAAATTTTAAAAATTTAATTATTAAAATTTTAAATTTTAAAATTTAAAAATTTAAATACTAAATTTTAAAAATTTAACTATTAAAATTTTAAATTTTAAAATTTAAAAATTTAAATACTAAATTTTAAAAATTTAATTATTAAAATTTTAAATTTTAAAATTTAAAAATTTAAATACTAAATTTTAAAAATTTAATTATTAAAATTTTAAATTTTAAAATTTAAAAATTTAAATACTAAATTTTAAAAATTTAACTATTAAAATTTTAAATTTTAAAATTTAAAAATTTAAATACTAAATTTTAAAAATTTAACTATTAAAATTTTAAATTTTAAAATTTAAAAATTTAAATACTAAATTTTAAAAATTTAACTATTAAAATTTAAAAATTTAAATACTAAATTTTAAAAATTTAATTATTAAAATTTTAAATTTTAAAATTTAAAAATTTAAATACTAAATTTTAAAAATTTAATTATTAAAATTTTAAATTTTAAAATTTAAAAATTTAAATACTAAATTTTAAAAATTTAACTATTAAAATTTTAAAATTTAAAAATTTAAATACTAAATTTTAAAAATTTAACTTTTAAAATTTTAAATTTTAAAATTTAAAAATTTAAATACTAAATTTTAAAAATTTAACTATTAAAATTTTAAATTTTAAAATTTAAAAATTTAAGTACTAAATTTTAAAATTTTAATTATTAAAATTTTAAATTTTAAAATTTAAAAATTTAAATACTAAATTTTAAAAATTTAATTATTAAAATTTTAAATTTTAAAATTTAAAAATTTAAATACTAAATTTTAAAAATTTAACTATTAAAATTTTAAATTTTAAAATTTAAAAATTTAAATACTAAATTTTAAAAATTTAATTATTAAAATTTTAAATTTTAAAATTTAAAAATTTAAATTTTAAAATTTAAAAATTTAAATACTAAATTTTAAAAATTTAATTATTAAAATTTTAAATTTTAAAATTTAAAAATTTAAATACTAAATTTTAAAAATTTAATTATTAAAATTTTAAATTTTAAAATTTAAAAATTTAAATACTAAATTTTAAAAATTTAATTATTAAAATTTTAAATTTTAAAATTTAAAAATTTAAATACTAAATTTTAAAAATTTAAATATTAAAACTTTAAATTTTAAAATTTAAAAATTTAAATTTTAAAATTTAAAAATTTAAATTTTAAAATTTAAAAATTTAAATACTAAATTTTAAAAATTTAACTATTAAAATTTTAAATTTTAAAATTTAAAAATTTAAATACTAAATTTTAAAAATTTAACTATTAAAATTTTAAATTTTAAAATTTAAAAATTTAAATACTAAATTTTAAAAATTTAACTATTAAAATTTAAAAATTTAAATACTAAATTTTAAAAATTTAATTATTAAAATTTTAAATTTTAAAATTTAAAAATTTAAATACTAAATTATAAAAATTTAACTATTAAAATTTTAAATTTTAAAATTTAAAAATTTAAATACTAAATTTTAAAAATTTAATTATTAAAATTTTAAATTTTAAAATTTAAAAATTTAAATACTAAATTTTAAAAATTTAATTATTAAAATTTTAAATTTTAAAATTTAAAAATTTAAATACTAAATTTTAAAAATTTAACTATTAAAATTTTAAATTTTAAAATTTAAAAATTTAAATACTAAATTTTAAAAATTTAACTATTAAAATTTTAAATTTTAAAATTTAAAAATTTAAATACTAAATTTTAAAAATTTAACTATTAAAATTTAAAAATTTAAATACTAAATTTTAAAAATTTAATTATTAAAATTTTAAATTTTAAAATTTAAAAATTTAAATACTAAATTATAAAAATTTAACTATTAAAATTTTAAATTTTAAAATTTAAAAATTTAAATACTAAATTTTAAAAATTTAACTATTAAAATTTTAAAATTTAAAAATTTAAATACTAAATTTTAAAAATTTAACTTTTAAAATTTTAAATTTTAAAATTTAAAAATTTAAATACTCAATTTTAAAAATTTAACTATTAAAATTTTAAATTTTAAAATTTAAAAATTTAAGTACTAAATTTTAAAATTTTAATTATTAAAATTTTAAATTTTATAATTTAAAAATTTAAATACTAAATTTTAAAAATTTAATTATTAAAATTTTAAATTTTAAAATTTAAAAATTTAAATACTAAATTTTAAAAATTTAACTATTAAAATTTTAAATTTTAAAATTTAAAAATATAAATACTAAATTTTAAAAATTTAACTATTAAAATTTTAAATTTTAAAATTTAAAAATTTAAATACTAAATTTTAAAAATTTAATTATTAAAATTTTAAATTTTAAAATTTAAAAATTTAAGTACTAAATTTTAAAAATTTAACTATTAAAATTTTAAATTTTAAAATTTAAAAATTTAAATACTAAATTTTAAAAATTTAATTATTAAAATTTTAAATTTTAAAATTTAAAAATTTAAATACTAAATTTTAAAAATTTAATTATTAAAATTTTAAATTTTAAAATTTAAAAATTTAAATACTAAATTTTAAAAATTTAACTATTAAAATTTTAAATTTTAAAATTTAAAAATTTAAATACTAAATTTTAAAAATTTAATTATTAAAATTTTAAATTTTAAAATTTAAAAATTTAAATACTAAATTTTAAAAATTTAATTATTAAAATTTTAAATTTTAAAATTTAAAAATTTAAATACTAAATTTTAAAAATTTAACTATTAAAATTTTAAATTTTAAAATTTAAAAATTTAAATACTAAATTTTAAAAATTTAACTATTAAAATTTTAAATTTTAAAATTTAAAAATTTAAATACTAAATTTTAAAAATTTAACTATTAAAATTTAAAAATTTAAATACTAAATTTTAAAAATTTAATTATTAAAATTTTAAATTTTAAAATTTAAAAATTTAAATACTAAATTATAAAAATTTAACTATTAAAATTTTAAATTTTAAAATTTAAAAATTTAAATACTAAATTTTAAAAATTTAACTATTAAAATTTTAAAATTTAAAAATTTAAATACTAAATTTTAAAAATTTAACTTTTAAAATTTTAAATTTTAAAATTTAAAAATTTAAATACTCAATTTTAAAAATTTAACTATTAAAATTTTAAATTTTATAATTTAAAAATTTAAGTACTAAATTTTAAAATTTTAATTATTAAAATTTTAAATTTTATAATTTAAAAATTTAAATACTAAATTTTAAAAATTTAATTATTAAAATTTTAAATTTTAAAATTTAAAAATTTAAATACTAAATTTTAAAAATTTAACTATTAAAATTTTAAATTTTAAAATTTAAAAATATAAATACTAAATTTTAAAAATTTAACTATTAAAATTTTAAATTTTAAAATTTAAAAATTTAAATACTAAATTTTAAAAATTTAATTATTAAAATTTTAAATTTTAAAATTTAAAAATTTAAGTACTAAATTTTAAAAATTTAACTATTAAAATTTTAAATTTTAAAATTTAAAAATTTAAATACTAAATTTTAAAAATTTAATTATTAAAATTTTAAATTTTAAAATTTAAAAATTTAAATACTAAATTTTAAAAATTTAATTATTAAAATTTTAAATTTTAAAATTTAAAAATTTAAATACTAAATTTTAAAAATTTAACTATTAAAATTTTAAATTTTAAAATTTAAAAATTTAAATACTAAATTTTAAAAATTTAATTATTAAAATTTTAAATTTTAAAATTTAAAAATTTAAATACTAAATTTTAAAAATTTAATTATTAAAATTTTAAATTTTAAAATTTAAAAATTTAAATACTAAATTTTAAAAATTTAATTATTAAAATTTTAAATTTTAAAATTTAAAAATTTAAAGTTTAAAATTTAAAAATTTAAATACTAAATTTTAAAAATTTAATTATTAAAATTTTAAATTTTAAAATTTAAAAATTTAAATACTAAATTTTAAAAATTTAACTATTAAAATTTTAAAATTTAAAAATTTAAATACTAAATTTTAAAAATTTAACTTTTAAAATTTTAAATTTTAAAATTTAAAAATTTAAATACTAAATTTTAAAAATTTAACTATTAAAATTTTAAATTTTAAAATTTAAAAATTTAAATACTAAATTTTAAAAATTTAACTATTAAAATTTTAAATTTTAATATTTAAAAATTTAAGTACTAAATTTTAAAAATTTAATTATTAAAATTTTAAATTTTAAAATTTAAAAATTTAAATACTAAATTTTAAAAATTTAATTATTAAAATTTTAAATTTTAAAATTTAAAAATTTAAATACTAAATTTTAAAAATTTAACTATTAAAATTTTAAATTTTAAAATTTAAAAATTTAAATACTAAATTTTAAAAATTTAATTATTAAAATTTTAAATTTTAAAATTTAAAAATTTAAATACTAAATTTTAAAAATTTAAATATTAAAACTTTAAATTTTAAAATTTAAAAATTTAAATTTTAAAATTTAAAAATTTAAATACTAAATTTTAAAAATTTAATTATTAAAATTTTAAATTTTAAAATTTAAAAATTTAAATACTAAATTTTAAAATTTTAATTATTAAAATTTTAAATTTTAAAATTTAAAAATTTAAATACTAAATTTTAAAAATTTAATTATTAAAATTTTAAATTTTAAAATTTAAAAATTTAAATACTAAATTTTAAAAATTT
This sequence comes from Aethina tumida, assembly GCF_024364675.1. Lineage (NCBI taxonomy): Eukaryota > Metazoa > Arthropoda > Insecta > Coleoptera > Nitidulidae > Aethina > Aethina tumida. Next base: position 9,913,493 of record NC_065439.1, read on the forward strand.
AAATATTAAAACTTTAAATTTTAAAATTTAAAAATTTAAATTTTAAAATTTAAAAATTTAAATTTTAAAATTTAAAAATTTAAATACTAAATTTTAAAAATTTAACTATTAAAATTTTAAATTTTAAAATTTAAAAATTTAAATACTAAATTTTAAAAATTTAACTATTAAAATTTTAAATTTTAAAATTTAAAAATTTAAATACTAAATTTTAAAAATTTAACTATTAAAATTTAAAAATTTAAATACTAAATTTTAAAAATTTAATTATTAAAATTTTAAATTTTAAAATTTAAAAATTTAAATACTAAATTTTAAAAATTTAACTATTAAAATTTTAAATTTTAAAATTTAAAAATTTAAATACTAAATTTTAAAAATTTAATTATTAAAATTTTAAATTTTAAAATTTAAAAATTTAAATACTAAATTTTAAAAATTTAATTATTAAAATTTTAAATTTTAAAATTTAAAAATTTAAATACTAAATTTTAAAAATTTAACTATTAAAATTTTAAATTTTAAAATTTAAAAATTTAAATACTAAATTTTAAAAATTTAACTATTAAAATTTTAAATTTTAAAATTTAAAAATTTAAATACTAAATTTTAAAAATTTAACTATTAAAATTTAAAAATTTAAATACTAAATTTTAAAAATTTAATTATTAAAATTTTAAATTTTAAAATTTAAAAATTTAAATACTAAATTTTAAAAATTTAATTATTAAAATTTTAAATTTTAAAATTTAAAAATTTAAATACTAAATTTTAAAAATTTAACTATTAAAATTTTAAAATTTAAAAATTTAAATACTAAATTTTAAAAATTTAACTTTTAAAATTTTAAATTTTAAAATTTAAAAATTTAAATACTAAATTTTAAAAATTTAACTATTAAAATTTTAAATTTTAAAATTTAAAAATTTAAGTACTAAATTTTAAAATTTTAATTATTAAAATTTTAAATTTTAAAATTTAAAAATTTAAATACTAAATTTTAAAAATTTAATTATTAAAATTTTAAATTTTAAAATTTAAAAATTTAAATACTAAATTTTAAAAATTTAACTATTAAAATTTTAAATTTTAAAATTTAAAAATTTAAATACTAAATTTTAAAAATTTAACTATTTAAAATTTTAAATTTTAAAATTTAAAAATTTAAATACTAAATTTTAAAAATTTAATTATTAAAATTTTAAATTTTAAAATTTAAAAATTTAAATTTTAAAATTTAAAAATTTAAATACTAAATTTTAAAAATTTAATTATTAAAATTTTAAATTTTAAAATTTAAAAATTTAAACACTAAATTTTAAAAATTTAATTATTAAAATTTTAAATTTTAAAATTTAAAAATTTAAATACTAAATTTTAAAAATTTAAATATTAAAACTTTAAATTTTAAAATTTAAAAATTTAAATTTTAAAATTTAAAAATTTAAATACTAAATTTTAAAAATTTAACTATTAAAATTTTAAATTTTAAAATTTAAAAATTTAAATACTAAATTTTAAAAATTTAACTATTAAAATTTTAAATTTTAAAATTTAAAAATTTAAATACTAAATTTTAAAAATTTAACTATTAAAATTTAAAAATTTAAATACTAAATTTTAAAAATTTAATTATTAAAATTTTAAATTTTAAAATTTAAAAATTTAAATACTAAATTTTAAAAATTTAACTATTAAAATTTTAAATTTTAAAATTTAAAAATTTAAATACTAAATTTTAAAAATTTAACTATTAAAATTTTAAAATTTAAAAATTTAAATACTAAATTTTAAAAATTTAACTTTTAAAATTTTAAATTTTAAAATTTAAAAATTTAAATACTAAATTTTAAAAATTTAACTATTAAAATTTTAAATTTTAAAATTTAAAAATTTAAATACTAAATTTTAAAAATTTAACTATTAAAATTTTAAATTTTAATATTTAAAAATTTAAGTACTAAATTTTAAAAATTTAATTATTAAAATTTTAAATTTTAAAATTTAAAAATTTAAATACTAAATTTTAAAAATTTAATTATTAAAATTTTAAATTTTAAAATTTAAAAATTTAAATACTAAATTTTAAAAATTTAACTATTAAAATTTTAAATTTTAAAATTTAAATATTTAAATACTAAATTTTAATAATTTAACTATTAAAATTTTAAATTTTAAAATTTAAAAATTTAAATACTAAATTTTAAAAATTTAATTATTAAAATTTTAAATTTTAAAATTTAAAAATTTAAATTTTAAAATTTAAAAATTTAAATACTAAATTTTAAAAATTTAATTATTAAAATTTTAAATTTTAAAATTTAAAAATTTAAATACTAAATTTTAAAATTTTAATTATTAAAATTTTAAATTTTAAAATTTAAAAATTTAAATACTAAATTTTAAAAATTTAATTATTAAAATTTTAAATTTTAAAATTTAAAAATTTAAATACTAAATTTTAAAAATTTAAATATTAAAACTTTAAATTTTAAAATTTAAAAATTTAAATTTTAAAATTTAAAAATTTAAATTTTAAAATTTAAAAATTTAAATACTAAATTTTAAAAATTTAACTATTAAAATTTTAAATTTTAAAATTTAAAAATTTAAATACTAAATTTTAAAAATTTAACTATTAAAATTTTAAATTTTAAAATTTAAAAATTTAAATACTAAATTTTAAAAATTTAACTATTAAAATTTAAAAATTTAAATACTAAATTTTAAAAATTTAATTATTAAAATTTTAAATTTTAAAATTTAAAAATTTAAATACTAAATTTTAAAAATTTAACTATTAAAATTTTAAATTTTAAAATTTAAAAATTTAAATACTAAATTTTAAAAATTTAATTATTAAAATTTTAAATTTTAAAATTTAAAAATTTAAATACTAAATTTTAAAAATTTAATTATTAAAATTTTAAATTTTAAAATTTAAAAATTTAAATACTAAATTTTAAAAATTTAACTATTAAAATTTTAAATTTTAAAATTTAAAAATTTAAATACTAAATTTTAAAAATTTAACTATTAAAATTTTAAATTTTAAAATTTAAAAATTTAAATACTAAATTTTAAAAATTTAACTATTAAAATTTAAAAATTTAAATACTAAATTTTAAAAATTTAATTATTAAAATTTTAAATTTTAAAATTTAAAAATTTAAATACTAAATTTTAAAAATTTAATTATTAAAATTTTAAATTTTAAAATTTAAAAATTTAAATACTAAATTTTAAAAATTTAACTATTAAAATTTTAAAATTTAAAAATTTAAATACTAAATTTTAAAAATTTAACTTTTAAAATTTTAAATTTTAAAATTTAAAAATTTAAATACTAAATTTTAAAAATTTAACTATTAAAATTTTAAATTTTAAAATTTAAAAATTTAAGTACTAAATTTTAAAATTTTAATTATTAAAATTTTAAATTTTAAAATTTAAAAATTTAAATACTAAATTTTAAAAATTTAATTATTAAAATTTTAAATTTTAAAATTTAAAAATTTAAATACTAAATTTTAAAAATTTAACTATTAAAATTTTAAATTTTAAAATTTAAAAATTTAAATACTAAATTTTAAAAATTTAACTATTTAAAATTTTAAATTTTAAAATTTAAAAATTTAAATACTAAATTTTAAAAATTTAATTATTAAAATTTTAAATTTTAAAATTTAAAAATTTAAATTTTAAAATTTAAAAATTTAAATACTAAATTTTAAAAATTTAATTATTAAAATTTTAAATTTTAAAATTTAAAAATTTAAACACTAAATTTTAAAAATTTAATTATTAAAATTTTAAATTTTAAAATTTAAAAATTTAAATACTAAATTTTAAAAATTTAAATATTAAAACTTTAAATTTTAAAATTTAAAAATTTAAATTTTAAAATTTAAAAATTTAAATACTAAATTTTAAAAATTTAACTATTAAAATTTTAAATTTTAAAATTTAAAAATTTAAATACTAAATTTTAAAAATTTAACTATTAAAATTTTAAATTTTAAAATTTAAAAATTTAAATACTAAATTTTAAAAATTTAACTATTAAAATTTAAAAATTTAAATACTAAATTTTAAAAATTTAATTATTAAAATTTTAAATTTTAAAATTTAAAAATTTAAATACTAAATTTTAAAAATTTAACTATTAAAATTTTAAATTTTAAAATTTAAAAATTTAAATACTAAATTTTAAAAATTTAAATATTAAAATTTTAAATTTTAAAATTTAAAAATTTAAATACTAAATTTTAAAAATTTAATTATTAAAATTTTAAATTTTAAAATTTAAAAATTTAAATTTTAAAATTTAAAAATTTAAATACTAAATTTTAAAAATTTAATTATTAAAATTTTAAATTTTAAAATTTAAAAATTTAAATACTAAATTTTAAAAATTTAATTATTAAAATTTTAAATTTTAAAATTTAAAAATTTAAATACTAAATTTTAAAAATTTAATTATTAAAATTTTAAATTTTAAAAATTTAAATACTAAATTTTAAAAATTTAACTATTAAAATTTTAAATTTTAAAATTTAAAAATTTAAATACTAAATTTTAAAAATTTAAATATTAAAACTTTAATTTTTAAAATTTAAAAATTTAAATTTTAAAATTTAAAAATTTAAATTTTAAAATTTAAAAATTTAAAAACTAAATTTTAAAAATTTAATTATTAAAATTTTAAATTTTAAAATTTAAAAATTTAAATACTAAATTTTAAAAATTTAACTATTAAAATTTTAAATTTTAAAATTTAAAAATTTAAATACTAAATTTTAAAAATTTAACTATTAAAATTTTAAATTTTAAAATTTAAAAATTTAAATACTAAATTTTAAAAATTTAATTATTATAATTTTAAATTTTAAAATTTAAAAATTTAAATACTAAATTTTAAAAATTTAATTATTAAAATTTTAAATTTTAAAATTTAAAAATTTAAATACTAAATTTTAAAAACTTAACTATTAAAATTTTAAATTTTAAAATTTAAAAATTTAAATACTAAATTTTAAAAATTTAATTATTAAAATTTTAAATTTTAAAATTTAAAAATTTAAATACTAAATTTTAAAAATTTAACTATTAAAATTTTAAATTTTAAAATTTAAAAATTTAAATACTAAATTTTAAAAATTTAATTATTAAAATTTTAAATTTTAAAATTTAAAAATTTAAATACTAAATTTTAAAAATTCAACTATTAAAATTTTAAATTTTAAAATTTAAAAATTTAAATACTAAATTTTAAAAATTTAACTATTAAAATTTTAAATTTTAAAATTTAAAAATTTAAGTACTAAATTTTAAAAATTTAACTATTAAAATTTTAAATTTTAAAATTTAAAAATTTAAATACTAAATTTTAAAAATTTAATTAATAAAATTTTAAATTTTAAAATTTAAAAATTTAAATACTAAATTTTAAAAATTTAATTATTAAAATTTTAAATTTTAAAATTTAAAAATTTAAATACTAAATTTTAAAAATTTAACTATTAAAATTTTAAATTTTAAAATTTAAAAATTTAAATACTAAATTTTAAAAATTTAATTATTAAAATTTTAAATTTTAAAATTTAAAAATTTAAATACTAAATTTTAAAAATTTAATTATTAAAATTTTAAATTTTAAAATTTAAAAATTTAAATACTAAATTTTAAAAATTTAATTATTAAAATTTTAAATTTTAAAATTTAAAAATTTAAATACTAAATTTTAAAAATTTAATTATTAAAATTTTAAATTTTAAAATATAAAAATTTAAATACTAAATTTTAAAAATTTAAATATTAAAACTTTAAATTTTAAAATTTAAAAATTTAAATTTTAAAATTTAAAAATTTAAATACTAAATTTTAAAAATTTAACTATTAATATTTTAAATTTTAAAATTTAAAAATTTAAATACTAAATTTTAAAAATTTAACTATTAAAATTTTAAATTTTAAAATTTAAAAATTTAAATACTAAATTTTAAAAATTTAATTATTAAAATTTTAAATTTTAAAATTTAAAAATTTAAATACAAAATTTTAAAAATTTAATTATTAAAATTTTAAATTTTAAAATTTAAAAATTTAAATACTAAATTTTAAAAATTTAACTATTAAAATTTTAAATTTTAAAATTTAAAAATTTAAATACTAAATTTTAAAAATTTAACTATTAAAATTTTAAATTTTAAAATTTAAAAATTTAAATACTAAATTTTAAAAATTTAATTATTAAAATTTTAAATTTTAAAATTTAAAAATTTAAATACTAAATTTTAAAAATTTAATTATTAAAATTTTAAATTTTAAAATTTAAAAATTTAAATACTAAATTTTAAAAATTTAATTATTAAAATTTTAAATTTTAAAATTTAAAAATTTAAAGTTTAAAATTTAAAAATTTAAATACTAAATTTTAAAAATTTAATTATTAAAATTTTAAATTTTAAAATTTAAAAATTTAAATACTAAATTTTAAAAATTTAACTATTAAAATTTTAAAATTTAAAAATTTAAATACTAAATTTTAAAAATTTAACTTTTAAAATTTTAAATTTTAAAATTAAAAAATTTAAATACTAAATTTTAAAAATTTAACTATTAAAATTTTAAATTTTAAAATTTAAAAATTTAAATACTAAATTTTAAAAATTTAACTTTTAAAATTTTAAATTTTAAAATTTAAAAATTTAAATACTAAATTTTAAAAATTTAATTATTAAAATTTTAAATTTTAAAATTTAAAAATTTAAATACTAAATTTTAAAAATTTAAATTTTAAAACTTTAAATTTTAAAATTTAAAAATTTAAATTTTAAAATTTAAAAATTTAAATACTAAATTTTAAAAATTTAACTATTAATATTTTAAATTTTAAAATTTAAAAATTTAAATACTAAATTTTAAAAATTTAACTATTAAAATTTTAAATTTTAAAATTTAAAAATTTAAATACTAAATTTTAAAAATTTAATTATTAAAATTTTAAATTTTAAAATTTAAAAATTTAAATACAAAATTTTAAAAATTTAATTATTAAAATTTTAAATTTTAAAATTTAAAAATTTAAATACTAAATTTTAAAAATTTAACTATTAAAATTTTAAATTTTAAAATTTAAAAATTTAAATACTAAATTTTAAAAATTTAATTATTAAAATTTTAAATATTAAAATTTATAAATTTAAATACTAAATTTTAAAAATTTAATTATTAAAATTTTAAATTTTAAAATTTAAAAATTTAAATACTAAATTTTAAAAATTAACTATTAAAATTTTAAATTTTAAAATTTAAAAATTTAAATACTAAATTTTAAAAATTTAAATATTAAAACTTTAAATTTTAAAATTTAAAAATTTAAATTTTAAAATTTAAAAATTTAAATACTAAATTTTAAAAATTTAATTATTAAAATTTTAAATTTTAAAATTTAAAAATTTAAATACTAAATTTTAAAAATTTAACTATTAAAATTTTAAATTTTAAAATTTAAAAATTTAAATGCTAAATTTTAAAAATTTAATTATTAAAATTTTAAATTTTAAAATTTAAAAATTTAAATACTAAATTTTAAAAATTTAATTATTAAAATTTTAAATTTTAAAATTTAAAAATTTAAATACTAAATTTTAAAAATTTAACTATTAAAATTTTAAATTTTAAAATTTAAAAATTTAAATACTAAATTTTAAAAATTTAATTATTAAAATTTTAAATTTTAAAATTTAAAAATTTAAATACTAAATTTTAAAAATTTAATTATTAAAATTTTAAATTTTAAAATTTAAAAATTTAAATACTAAATTTTAAAAATTTAATTATTAAAATTTTAAATTTTAAAATTTAAAAATTTAAAGTTTAAAATTTAAAAATTTAAATACTAAATTTTAAAAATTTAATTATTAAAATTTTAAATTTTAAAATTTAAAAATTTAAATACTAAATTTTAAAAATTTAACTATTAAAATTTTAAAATTTAAAAATTTAAATACTAAATTTTAAAAATTTAACTTTTAAAATTTTAAATTTTAAAATTTAAAAATTTAAATACTAAATTTTAAAAATTTAACTATTAAAATTTTAAATTTTAAAATTTAAAAATTTAAATACTAAGTTTTAAAAATTTAATTATTAAAATTTTAAATTTTAAAATTTAAAAATTTAAATACTAAATTTTAAAAATTTAATTATTAAAATTTTAAATTTTAAAATTTAAAAATTTAAATACTAAATTTTAAAAATTTAAATATTAAAACTTTAAATTTTAAAATTTAAAAATTTAAATTTTAAAATTTAAAAATTTAAATACTAAATTTTAAAAATTTAACTATTAATATTTTAAATTTTAAAATTTAAAAATTTAAATACTAAATTTTAAAAATTTAAATATTAAAATTTTAAATTTTAAAATTTAAAAATTTAAATACTAAATTTTAAAAATTTAATTATTAAAATTTTAAATTTTAAAATTTAAAAATTTAAATACTAAATTTTAAAAATTTAACTATTAAAATTTTAAATTTTAAAATTTAAAAATTTAAATACTAAATTTTAAAAATTTAATTATTAAAATTTTAAATATTAAAATTTAAAAATTTAAATACTAAATTTTAAAAATTTAATTATTAAAATTTTAAATTTTAAAATTTAAAAATTTAAATACTAAATTTTAAAAATTAACTATTAAAATTTTAAATTTTAAAATTTAAAAATTTAAATACTAAATTTTAAAAATTTAAATATTAAAACTTTAAATTTTAAAATTTAAAAATTTAAATTTTAAAATTTAAAAATTTAAATACTAAATTTTAAAAATTTAATTATTAAAATTTTAAATTTTAAAATTTAAAAATTTAAATACTAAATTTTAAAAATTTAACTATTAAAATTTTAAATTTTAAAATTTAAAAATTTAAATACTAAATTTTAAAAATTTAATTATTAAAATTTTAAATTTTAAAATTTAAAAATTTAAATACTAAATTTTAAAAATTTAACTATTAAAATTTTAAATTTTAAAATTTAAAAATTTAAATACTAAATTTTAAAAATTTAATTATTAAAATTTTAAATTTTAAAATTTAAAAATTTAAATAATAAATTTTAAAAATTTAACTATTAAAATTTTAAATTTTAAAATTTAAAAATTTAAATACTAAATTTTAAAAATTTAATTATTAAAATTTTAAATTTTAAAATTTAAAAATTTAAATACTAAATTTTAAAAATTTAATTATTAAAATTTTAAATTTTAAAATTTAAATACTAAATTTTAAAAATTTAACTATTAAAATTTTAAATTTTAAAATTTAAAAATTTAAATATTAAATTTTAAAAATTTAACTATTAAAATTTTAAATTTTAAAATTTAAAAATTTAAATACTAAATTTTAAAAATTTAACTATTAAAATTTTAAATTTTAAAATTTAAAAATTTAAATACTAAATTTTAAAAATTTAATTATTAAAATTTTAAATTTTAAAATTTAAAAATTTAAATTTTAAAATTTAAAAACTTAAATACTAAATTTTAAAAATTTAATTATTAAAATTTTAAATTTTAAAATTTAAAAATTTAAATTCTAAATTTTAAAAATTTAATTATTAAAATTTTAAATTTTAAAATTTAAAAATTTAAATACTAAATTTTAAAAATTTAAATATTAAAACTTTAAATTTTAAAATTTAAAAATTTAAATTTTAAAATTTAAAAATTTAAATTTTAAAATTTAAAAATTTAAATACTAAATTTTAAAAATTTAACTATTAAAATTTTAAATTTTAAAATTTAAAAATTTAAATACTAAATTTTAAAAATTTAACTATTAAAATTTTAAATTTTAAAATTTAAAAATTTAAATACTAAATTTTAAAAATTTAATTATTAAAATTTTAAATTTTAAAATTTAAAAATTTAAATTTTACAATTTAAAAATTTAAATACTAAATTTTAAAAATTTAATTATTAAAATTTTAAATTTTAAAATTTAAAAATTTAAATTTTAAAATTTAAAAATTTAAATACTAAATTTTAAAAATTTATTATTAAAACTTTAAATTTTAAAATTTAAAAATTTAAATACTAAATTTTAAAAATTTAACTATTAAAATTTTAAATTTTAAAATTTAAAAATTTAAATACTAAATTATAAAAATTTAAATATTAAAACTTTAAATTTTAAAATTTAAAATTTTAAATTTTAAAATTTAAAATTTTAAATTTTAAAATTTAAAAATTTAAATACTAAATTTTAAAAATTTAACTATTAAGATTTTAAATTTTAAAATTTAAAAATTTAAATACTAAATTATAAAAATTTAAATATTAACACTTTAAATTTTAAAATTTAAAATTTTAAATTTTAAAATTTAAAAATTTAAATAGTAAATTTTAAAAATTTTATTATTAAAACATTAAATTTTAAATTATATAAATTTAAATATTAAATTTTAAAAATTTAATTATTAAAAATTTAAATTTTGAAATTTAAAAATTTAAATACTAAATTATAAAAGTTTAAATATTAAATTTTTTAAATTTAAATAATAAATTTTAAAAATTTAATTATTAAAATTTTAAATTTTAAAATTTAAAAATTTAAATACTAAATTTTAAAAATTAACTATTAAAATTTTAAATTTTAAAATTTAAAAATTTAAATACTAAATTTTAAAAATTTAAATATTAAAACTTTAAATTTTAAAATTTAAAAATTTAAATTTTAAAATTTAAAAATTTAAATACTAAATTTTAAAAATTTAATTATTAAAATTTTAAATTTTAAAATTTAAAAATTTAAATACTAAATTTTAAAAATTTAACTATTAAAATTTTAAATTTTAAAATTTAAAAATTTAAATACTAAATTTTAAAAATTTAATTATTAAAATTTTAAATTTTAAAATTTAAAAATTTAAATACTAAATTTTAAAAATTTAACTATTAAAATTTTAAATTTTAAAATTTAAAAATTTAAATACTAAATTTTAAAAATTTAATTATTAAAATTTTAAATTTTAAAATTTAAAAATTTAAATAATAAATTTTAAAAATTTAACTATTAAAATTTTAAATTTTAAAATTTAAAAATTTAAATACTAAATTTTAAAAATTTAATTATTAAAATTTTAAATTTTAAAATTTAAAAATTTAAATACTAAATTTTAAAAATTTAATTATTAAAATTTTAAATTTTAAAATTTAAATACTAAATTTTAAAAATTTAACTATTAAAATTTTAAATTTTAAAATTTAAAAATTTAAATATTAAATTTTAAAAATTTAACTATTAAAATTTTAAATTTTAAAATTTAAAAATTTAAATACTAAATTTTAAAAATTTAACTATTAAAATTTTAAATTTTAAAATTTAAAAATTTAAATACTAAATTTTAAAAATTTAATTATTAAAATTTTAAATTTTAAAATTTAAAAATTTAAATTTTAAAATTTAAAAACTTAAATACTAAATTTTAAAAATTTAATTATTAAAATTTTAAATTTTAAAATTTAAAAATTTAAATTCTAAATTTTAAAAATTTAATTATTAAAATTTTAAATTTTAAAATTTAAAAATTTAAATACTAAATTTTAAAAATTTAAATATTAAAACTTTAAATTTTAAAATTTAAAAATTTAAATTTTAAAATTTAAAAATTTAAATTTTAAAATTTAAAAATTTAAATACTAAATTTTAAAAATTTAACTATTAAAATTTTAAATTTTAAAATTTAAAAATTTAAATACTAAATTTTAAAAATTTAACTATTAAAATTTTAAATTTTAAAATTTAAAAATTTAAATACTAAATTTTAAAAATTTAATTATTAAAATTTTAAATTTTAAAATTTAAAAATTTAAATTTTACAATTTAAAAATTTAAATACTAAATTTTAAAAATTTAATTATTAAAATTTTAAATTTTAAAATTTAAAAATTTAAATTTTAAAATTTAAAAATTTAAATACTAAATTTTAAAAATTTATTATTAAAACTTTAAATTTTAAAATTTAAAAATTTAAATACTAAATTTTAAAAATTTAACTATTAAAATTTTAAATTTTAAAATTTAAAAATTTAAATACTAAATTATAAAAATTTAAATATTAAAACTTTAAATTTTAAAATTTAAAATTTTAAATTTTAAAATTTAAAATTTTAAATTTTAAAATTTAAAAATTTAAATACTAAATTTTAAAAATTTAACTATTAAGATTTTAAATTTTAAAATTTAAAAATTTAAATACTAAATTATAAAAATTTAAATATTAACACTTTAAATTTTAAAATTTAAAATTTTAAATTTTAAAATTTAAAAATTTAAATAGTAAATTTTAAAAATTTTATTATTAAAACATTAAATTTTAAATTATATAAATTTAAATATTAAATTTTAAAAATTTAATTATTAAAAATTTAAATTTTGAAATTTAAAAATTTAAATACTAAATTATAAAAGTTTAAATATTAAATTTTTTAAATTTAAATAATAAATTTTAAAAATTTAATTATTAAAATTTTAAATTTTACAAATTTAAATAATAAATTTTAAAAATTTAATTATTAAAAATTTAAATTTTATAACTTAAAACTTTAAATTTTAAAATTTAAAAAATTAAATAATAAATTTTGCAAATTTAAATATTAAATTTTACAAATTTAAATGGTAAAAATTTAAATATTAAATTTTATAAATTTAAATAATAAATTTTAAAAATTTAATTATTAAAACTTTAAATTTTAAAATTTAAAAATTTAAATAATAAATTTTAAAAATTTAAATGTTAAATTTTATAAATTTAAATTCTAAATTTTAAAAATTTAATTATTAAATATTTAAATTTTAAAATTTAAAAATTTAAATATTGAATTTTAAAAATTTAATTATTAAAAATTTAAATTTTTAAATTTAAAAATATAAGTAATTTTAAAACTTAAAAATTTAAATTTTAAAATTTAAAAATTTAAATGCTAAATTTTAAAAATTTTATTATTAAAACTTTAAATTTAAAATTTAAAAATTTAAAAAATAAATTTTCAAAATTTAAATATTAAATTTTAAAAATTTAAATTTTAAAATTTAAAAATTTAAATGATAAATTTTAAAAATTTAAATATTAAATTTTAAAAATTTAAATGGTAAATATTTAAATTTTAAATTTTAAAAATTTAAATATTAAATTTTAAAAATTTAAATATTAAATTTTAAAAATTTACATATTAAATTTTATAAATTTAAATAATAAATTTTAAAAATTTAATTATTAAAACTTTGAATTTAAAATTTTAAAAATTGAAATACTAAATTTTAAAAATTTAATTATTAAAACTTTAAATTTTAAAATTTAAAAATTTAAATAATAAATTTTAAAAATTTAATTATTAAAAATTTAAATTTTAAAATTTAAAAATTTAAATAATAAATTTTAAAAATTTAATTATTAAAATTTTAAATTTAAAATTTTAAAAATTTAAATACTAAATTTTAAAAATTTTATTATTAAAAACATTAAATTTTAAATTATATAAATTTAAATATTAAATTTTAAAAATTTAATTATTAAAAATTTAAATTTTAAAATTTAAAAATTTAAATACTAAATTATAAAAGTTTAAATATTAAATTTTTTAAATTTAAATAATAAATTTTAAAAATTTAATTATTAAAATTTTAAATTTTAAAATTTAAAAATTTAAATACTAAATTTTAAAAATTTAACTATTAAAATTTTAAATTTTAAAATTTAAAAATTTAAATACTAAATTTTAAAAATTTAATTATTAAAATTTTAAATTTTAAAATTTAAAAATTTAAATACTAAATTTTAAAAATTCAACTATTAAAATTTTAAATTTTAAAATTTAAAAATTTAAATACTAAATTTTAAAAATTTAATTATTATAATTTTAAATTTTAAAATTTAAAAATTTAAATACTAAATTTTAAAAATTTAATTATTAAAATTTTAAATTTTAAAATTTAAAAATTTAAATACTAAATTTTAAAAACTTAACTATTAAAATTTTAAATTTTAAAATTTAAAAATTTAAATACTAAATTTTAAAAATTTAATTATTAAAATTTTAAATTTTAAAATTTAAAAATTTAAATACTAAATTTTAAAAATTTAACTATTAAAATTTTAAATTTTAAAATTTAAAAATTTAAATACTAAATTTTAAAAATTTAATTATTAAAATTTTAAATTTTAAAATTTAAAAATTTAAATACTAAATTTTAAAAATTCAACTATTAAAATTTTAAATTTTAAAATTTAAAAATTTAAATACTAAATTTTAAAAATTTAACTATTAAAATTTTAAATTTTAAAATTTAAAAATTTAAGTACTAAATTTTAAAAATTTAACTATTAAAATTTTAAATTTTAAAATTTAAAAATTTAAATACTAAATTTTAAAAATTTAATTAATAAAATTTTAAATTTTAAAATTTAAAAATTTAAATACTAAATTTTAAAAATTTAATTATTAAAATTTTAAATTTTAAAATTTAAAAATTTAAATACTAAATTTTAAAAATTTAACTATTAAAATTTTAAATTTTAAAATTTAAAAATTTAAATACTAAATTTTAAAAATTTAATTATTAAAATTTTAAATTTTAAAATTTAAAAATTTAAATACTAAATTTTAAAAATTTAATTATTAAAATTTTAAATTTTAAAATTTAAAAATTTAAATACTAAATTTTAAAAATTTAATTATTAAAATTTTAAATTTTAAAATTTAAAAATTTAAATACTAAATTTTAAAAATTTAATTATTAAAATTTTAAATTTTAAAATATAAAAATTTAAATACTAAATTTTAAAAATTTAAATATTAAAACTTTAAATTTTAAAATTTAAAAATTTAAATTTTAAAATTTAAAAATTTAAATACTAAATTTTAAAAATTTAACTATTAATATTTTAAATTTTAAAATTTAAAAATTTAAATACTAAATTTTAAAAATTTAACTATTAAAATTTTAAATTTTAAAATTTAAAAATTTAAATACTAAATTTTAAAAATTTAATTATTAAAATTTTAAATTTTAAAATTTAAAAATTTAAATACAAAATTTTAAAAATTTAATTATTAAAATTTTAAATTTTAAAATTTAAAAATTTAAATACTAAATTTTAAAAATTTAACTATTAAAATTTTAAATTTTAAAATTTAAAAATTTAAATACTAAATTTTAAAAATTTAACTATTAAAATTTTAAATTTTAAAATTTAAAAATTTAAATACTAAATTTTAAAAATTTAATTATTAAAATTTTAAATTTTAAAATTTAAAAATTTAAATACTAAATTTTAAAAATTTAATTATTAAAATTTTAAATTTTAAAATTTAAAAATTTAAATACTAAATTTTAAAAATTTAATTATTAAAATTTTAAATTTTAAAATTTAAAAATTTAAAGTTTAAAATTTAAAAATTTAAATACTAAATTTTAAAAATTTAATTATTAAAATTTTAAATTTTAAAATTTAAAAATTTAAATACTAAATTTTAAAAATTTAACTATTAAAATTTTAAAATTTAAAAATTTAAATACTAAATTTTAAAAATTTAATTATTAAAATTTTAAATTTTAAAATTTAAAAATTTAAATACTAAATTTTAAAAATTTAATTATTAAAATTTTAAATTTTAAAATTTAAAAATTTAAATACTAAATTTTAAAAATTTAATTATTAAAATTTTAAATTTTAAAATTTAAAAATTTAAATACTAAATTTTAAAAATTTAATTATTAAAATTTTAAATTTTAAAATATAAAAATTTAAATACTAAATTTTAAAAATTTAAATATTAAAACTTTAAATTTTAAAATTTAAAAATTTAAATTTTAAAATTTAAAAATTTAAATACTAAATTTTAAAAATTTAACTATTAATATTTTAAATTTTAAAATTTAAAAATTTAAATACTAAATTTTAAAAATTTAACTATTAAAATTTTAAATTTTAAAATTTAAAAATTTAAATACTAAATTTTAAAAATTTAATTATTAAAATTTTAAATTTTAAAATTTAAAAATTTAAATACAAAATTTTAAAAATTTAATTATTAAAATTTTAAATTTTAAAATTTAAAAATTTAAATACTAAATTTTAAAAATTTAACTATTAAAATTTTAAATTTTAAAATTTAAAAATTTAAATACTAAATTTTAAAAATTTAACTATTAAAATTTTAAATTTTAAAATTTAAAAATTTAAATACTAAATTTTAAAAATTTAATTATTAAAATTTTAAATTTTAAAATTTAAAAATTTAAATACTAAATTTTAAAAATTTAATTATTAAAATTTTAAATTTTAAAATTTAAAAATTTAAATACTAAATTTTAAAAATTTAATTATTAAAATTTTAAATTTTAAAATTTAAAAATTTAAAGTTTAAAATTTAAAAATTTAAATACTAAATTTTAAAAATTTAATTATTAAAATTTTAAATTTTAAAATTTAAAAATTTAAATACTAAATTTTAAAAATTTAACTATTAAAATTTTAAAATTTAAAAATTTAAATACTAAATTTTAAAAATTTAACTTTTAAAATTTTAAATTTTAAAATTAAAAAATTTAAATACTAAATTTTAAAAATTTAACTATTAAAATTTTAAATTTTAAAATTTAAAAATTTAAATACTAAATTTTAAAAATTTAACTTTTAAAATTTTAAATTTTAAAATTTAAAAATTTAAATACTAAATTTTAAAAATTTAATTATTAAAATTTTAAATTTTAAAATTTAAAAATTTAAATACTAAATTTTAAAAATTTAAATTTTAAAACTTTAAATTTTAAAATTTAAAAATTTAAATTTTAAAATTTAAAAATTTAAATACTAAATTTTAAAAATTTAACTATTAATATTTTAAATTTTAAAATTTAAAAATTTAAATACTAAATTTTAAAAATTTAACTATTAAAATTTTAAATTTTAAAATTTAAAAATTTAAATACTAAATTTTAAAAATTTAATTATTAAAATTTTAAATTTTAAAATTTAAAAATTTAAATACAAAATTTTAAAAATTTAATTATTAAAATTTTAAATTTTAAAATTTAAAAATTTAAATACTAAATTTTAAAAATTTAACTATTAAAATTTTAAATTTTAAAATTTAAAAATTTAAATACTAAATTTTAAAAATTTAATTATTAAAATTTTAAATATTAAAATTTATAAATTTAAATACTAAATTTTAAAAATTTAATTATTAAAATTTTAAATTTTAAAATTTAAAAATTTAAATACTAAATTTTAAAAATTAACTATTAAAATTTTAAATTTTAAAATTTAAAAATTTAAATACTAAATTTTAAAAATTTAAATATTAAAACTTTAAATTTTAAAATTTAAAAATTTAAATTTTAAAATTTAAAAATTTAAATACTAAATTTTAAAAATTTAATTATTAAAATTTTAAATTTTAAAATTTAAAAATTTAAATACTAAATTTTAAAAATTTAACTATTAAAATTTTAAATTTTAAAATTTAAAAATTTAAATGCTAAATTTTAAAAATTTAATTATTAAAATTTTAAATTTTAAAATTTAAAAATTTAAATACTAAATTTTAAAAATTTAATTATTAAAATTTTAAATTTTAAAATTTAAAAATTTAAATACTAAATTTTAAAAATTTAACTATTAAAATTTTAAATTTTAAAATTTAAAAATTTAAATACTAAATTTTAAAAATTTAATTATTAAAATTTTAAATTTTAAAATTTAAAAATTTAAATACTAAATTTTAAAAATTTAATTATTAAAATTTTAAATTTTAAAATTTAAAAATTTAAATACTAAATTTTAAAAATTTAATTATTAAAATTTTAAATTTTAAAATTTAAAAATTTAAAGTTTAAAATTTAAAAATTTAAATACTAAATTTTAAAAATTTAATTATTAAAATTTTAAATTTTAAAATTTAAAAATTTAAATACTAAATTTTAAAAATTTAACTATTAAAATTTTAAAATTTAAAAATTTAAATACTAAATTTTAAAAATTTAACTTTTAAAATTTTAAATTTTAAAATTTAAAAATTTAAATACTAAATTTTAAAAATTTAACTATTAAAATTTTAAATTTTAAAATTTAAAAATTTAAATACTAAGTTTTAAAAATTTAATTATTAAAATTTTAAATTTTAAAATTTAAAAATTTAAATACTAAATTTTAAAAATTTAATTATTAAAATTTTAAATTTTAAAATTTAAAAATTTAAATACTAAATTTTAAAAATTTAAATATTAAAACTTTAAATTTTAAAATTTAAAAATTTAAATTTTAAAATTTAAAAATTTAAATACTAAATTTTAAAAATTTAACTATTAATATTTTAAATTTTAAAATTTAAAAATTTAAATACTAAATTTTAAAAATTTAAATATTAAAATTTTAAATTTTAAAATTTAAAAATTTAAATACTAAATTTTAAAAATTTAATTATTAAAATTTTAAATTTTAAAATTTAAAAATTTAAATACTAAATTTTAAAAATTTAACTATTAAAATTTTAAATTTTAAAATTTAAAAATTTAAATACTAAATTTTAAAAATTTAATTATTAAAATTTTAAATATTAAAATTTAAAAATTTAAATACTAAATTTTAAAAATTTAATTATTAAAATTTTAAATTTTAAAATTTAAAAATTTAAATACTAAATTTTAAAAATTAACTATTAAAATTTTAAATTTTAAAATTTAAAAATTTAAATACTAAATTTTAAAAATTTAAATATTAAAACTTTAAATTTTAAAATTTAAAAATTTAAATTTTAAAATTTAAAAATTTAAATACTAAATTTTAAAAATTTAATTATTAAAATTTTAAATTTTAAAATTTAAAAATTTAAATACTAAATTTTAAAAATTTAACTATTAAAATTTTAAATTTTAAAATTTAAAAATTTAAATACTAAATTTTAAAAATTTAATTATTAAAATTTTAAATTTTAAAATTTAAAAATTTAAATACTAAATTTTAAAAATTTAACTATTAAAATTTTAAATTTTAAAATTTAAAAATTTAAATACTAAATTTTAAAAATTTAATTATTAAAATTTTAAATTTTAAAATTTAAAAATTTAAATAATAAATTTTAAAAATTTAACTATTAAAATTTTAAATTTTAAAATTTAAAAATTTAAATACTAAATTTTAAAAATTTAATTATTAAAATTTTAAATTTTAAAATTTAAAAATTTAAATACTAAATTTTAAAAATTTAATTATTAAAATTTTAAATTTTAAAATTTAAATACTAAATTTTAAAAATTTAACTATTAAAATTTTAAATTTTAAAATTTAAAAATTTAAATATTAAATTTTAAAAATTTAACTATTAAAATTTTAAATTTTAAAATTTAAAAATTTAAATACTAAATTTTAAAAATTTAACTATTAAAATTTTAAATTTTAAAATTTAAAAATTTAAATACTAAATTTTAAAAATTTAATTATTAAAATTTTAAATTTTAAAATTTAAAAATTTAAATTTTAAAATTTAAAAACTTAAATACTAAATTTTAAAAATTTAATTATTAAAATTTTAAATTTTAAAATTTAAAAATTTAAATTCTAAATTTTAAAAATTTAATTATTAAAATTTTAAATTTTAAAATTTAAAAATTTAAATACTAAATTTTAAAAATTTAAATATTAAAACTTTAAATTTTAAAATTTAAAAATTTAAATTTTAAAATTTAAAAATTTAAATTTTAAAATTTAAAAATTTAAATACTAAATTTTAAAAATTTAACTATTAAAATTTTAAATTTTAAAATTTAAAAATTTAAATACTAAATTTTAAAAATTTAACTATTAAAATTTTAAATTTTAAAATTTAAAAATTTAAATACTAAATTTTAAAAATTTAATTATTAAAATTTTAAATTTTAAAATTTAAAAATTTAAATTTTACAATTTAAAAATTTAAATACTAAATTTTAAAAATTTAATTATTAAAATTTTAAATTTTAAAATTTAAAAATTTAAATTTTAAAATTTAAAAATTTAAATACTAAATTTTAAAAATTTATTATTAAAACTTTAAATTTTAAAATTTAAAAATTTAAATACTAAATTTTAAAAATTTAACTATTAAAATTTTAAATTTTAAAATTTAAAAATTTAAATACTAAATTATAAAAATTTAAATATTAAAACTTTAAATTTTAAAATTTAAAATTTTAAATTTTAAAATTTAAAATTTTAAATTTTAAAATTTAAAAATTTAAATACTAAATTTTAAAAATTTAACTATTAAGATTTTAAATTTTAAAATTTAAAAATTTAAATACTAAATTATAAAAATTTAAATATTAACACTTTAAATTTTAAAATTTAAAATTTTAAATTTTAAAATTTAAAAATTTAAATAGTAAATTTTAAAAATTTTATTATTAAAACATTAAATTTTAAATTATATAAATTTAAATATTAAATTTTAAAAATTTAATTATTAAAAATTTAAATTTTGAAATTTAAAAATTTAAATACTAAATTATAAAAGTTTAAATATTAAATTTTTTAAATTTAAATAATAAATTTTAAAAATTTAATTATTAAAATTTTAAATTTTACAAATTTAAATAATAAATTTTAAAAATTTAATTATTAAAAATTTAAATTTTATAACTTAAAACTTTAAATTTTAAAATTTAAAAAATTAAATAATAAATTTTGCAAATTTAAATATTAAATTTTACAAATTTAAATGGTAAAAATTTAAATATTAAATTTTATAAATTTAAATAATAAATTTTAAAAATTTAATTATTAAAACTTTAAATTTTAAAATTTAAAAATTTAAATAATAAATTTTAAAAATTTAAATGTTAAATTTTATAAATTTAAATTCTAAATTTTAAAAATTTAATTATTAAATATTTAAATTTTAAAATTTAAAAATTTAAATATTGAATTTTAAAAATTTAATTATTAAAAATTTAAATTTTTAAATTTAAAAATATAAGTAATTTTAAAACTTAAAAATTTAAATTTTAAAATTTAAAAATTTAAATGCTAAATTTTAAAAATTTTATTATTAAAACTTTAAATTTAAAATTTAAAAATTTAAAAAATAAATTTTCAAAATTTAAATATTAAATTTTAAAAATTTAAATTTTAAAATTTAAAAATTTAAATGATAAATTTTAAAAATTTAAATATTAAATTTTAAAAATTTAAATGGTAAATATTTAAATTTTAAATTTTAAAAATTTAAATATTAAATTTTAAAAATTTAAATATTAAATTTTAAAAATTTACATATTAAATTTTATAAATTTAAATAATAAATTTTAAAAATTTAATTATTAAAACTTTGAATTTAAAATTTTAAAAATTGAAATACTAAATTTTAAAAATTTAATTATTAAAACTTTAAATTTTAAAATTTAAAAATTTAAATAATAAATTTTAAAAATTTAATTATTAAAAATTTAAATTTTAAAATTTAAAAATTTAAATAATAAATTTTAAAAATTTAATTATTAAAATTTTAAATTTAAAATTTTAAAAATTTAAATACTAAATTTTAAAAATTTTATTATTAAAAACATTAAATTTTAAATTATATAAATTTAAATATTAAATTTTAAAAATTTAATTATTAAAAATTTAAATTTTAAAATTTAAAAATTTAAATACTAAATTATAAAAGTTTAAATATTAAATTTTTTAAATTTAAATAATAAATTTTAAAAATTTAATTATTAAAATTTTAAATTTTACAAATTTAAATAATAAATTTTAAAAATTTAATTATTAAAACTTTAAATTTTAAAATTTAAAAATTTAAATAATAAATTTTAAAAATTTAAATGTTAAATTTTATAAATTTAAATTCTAAATTTTAAAAATTTAATTATTAAATATTTAAATTTTAAAATTTAAAAATTTAAATATTGAATTTTAAAAATTTAATTATTAAAAATTTAAATTTTTAAATTTAAAAATATAAGTAATTTTAAAACTTAAAAATTTAAATTTTAAAATTTAAAAATTTAAATGCTAAATTTTAAGAATTTTATTATTAAAACTTTAATTTTCAAATTTTATAAATTTAAATAATAGATTTTAAAAATTTAATTATTAAAATTTTAAATTTAAAATTTTAAAAATTTAAATACTAAATTTTAAAAATTTTATTATTAAAACATTAAATTTTAAATTATATAAATTTAAATATTAAATTTTAAAAATTTAATTATTAAAAATTTAAATTTTAAAATTTAAAAATTTAAATACTAAATTATAAAAGTTTAAATATTAAATTTTTTAAATTTAAATAATAAATATTAAAAATTTAATTATTAAAATTTTAAATTTTACAAATTTAAATAATAAATTTTAAAAATTTAATTATTAAAAATTTAAATTTTATAACTTAAAACTTTAAATTTTAAAATTTAAAAAATTAAATAATAAATTTTGCAAATTTAAATATTAAATTTTACAAATTTAAATGGTAAAAATTTAAATTTTAAATTTTAAAAATTTAAATATTAAATTTTAAAAATTTAAATATTAAATTTTAAAAATTTAAATATTAAATTTTATAAATTTAAATAATAAATTTTAAAAATTTAATTATTAAAACTTTAAATTTTAAAATTTAAAAATTTAAATAATAAATTTTAAAAATTTAAATGTTAAATTTTATAAATTTAAATTCTAAATTTTAAAAATTTTATTATTAAATATTTAAATTTTAAAATTTAAAAATTTAAATATTGAATTTTAAAAATTTAATTATTAAAAATTTAAATTTTTAAATTTAAAAATATAAGTAATTTTAAAACTTAAAAATTTAAATTTTAAAATTTAAAAAATTAAATAATACATTTTGAAAATTTAAATATTAAATTTTAAAAATTTAAATGGTAAATATTTAAATTTTAAATTTTAAAAATTTAAATATTAAATTTTAAAAATTTAAATATTAAATTTTAAAAATTTACATATTAAATTTTATAAATTTAAATAATAAATTTTAAAAATTTAATTATTAAAACTTTGAATTTAAAATTTTAAAAATTGAAATACTAAATTTTAAAAATTTAATTATTAAAACTTTAAATTTTAAAATTTAAAAATTTAAATAATAAATTTTAAAAATTTAATTATTAAAAATTTAAATTTTAAAATTTAAAAATTTAAATAATAAATTTTAAAAATTTAATTATTAAAATTTTAAATTTAAAATTTTAAAAATTTAAATACTAAATTTTAAAAATTTTATTATTAAAAACATTAAATTTTAAATTATATAAATTTAAATATTAAATTTTAAAAATTTAATTATTAAAAATTTAAATTTTAAAATTTAAAAATTTAAATACTAAATTATAAAAGTTTAAATATTAAATTTTTTAAATTTAAATAATAAATTTTAAAAATTTAATTATTAAAATTTTAAATTTTACAAATTTAAATAATAAATTTTAAAAATTTAATTATTAAAACTTTAAATTTTAAAATTTAAAAATTTAAATAATAAATTTTAAAAATTTAAATGTTAAATTTTATAAATTTAAATTCTAAATTTTAAAAATTTAATTATTAAATATTTAAATTTTAAAATTTAAAAATTTAAATATTGAATTTTAAAAATTTAATTATTAAAAATTTAAATTTTTAAATTTAAAAATATAAGTAATTTTATAACTTAAAAATTTAAATTTTAAAATTTAAAAATTTAAATACTAAATTATAAAAGTTTAAATATTAAATTTTTTAAATTTAAATAATAAATTTTAAAAATTTAATTATTAAAATTTTAAATTTTACAAATTTAAATAATAAATTTTAAAAATTTAATTATTAAAACTTTAAATTTTAAAATTTAAAAATTTAAATAATAAATTTTAAAAATTTAAATGTTAAATTTTATAAATTTGAATTCTAAATTTTAAAAATTTAATTATTAAATATTTAAATTTTAAAATTTAAAAATTTAAATATTGAATTTTAAAAATTTAATTATTAAAAATTTAAATTTTTAAATTTAAAAATATAAGTAATTTTAAAACTTAAAAATTTAAATTTTAAAATTTAAAAATTTAAATGCTAAATTTTAAGAATTTTATTATTAAAACTTTAATTTTCAAATTTTATAAATTTAAATAATAGATTTTAAAAATTTAATTATTAAAATTTTAAATTTAAAATTTTAAAAATTTAAATACTAAATTTTAAAAATTTTATTATTAAAACATTAAATTTTAAATTATATAAATTTAAATATTAAATTTTAAAAATTTAATTATTAAAAATTTAAATTTTAAAATTTAAAAATTTAAATACTAAATTATAAAAGTTTAAATATTAAATTTTTTAAATTTAAATAATAAATTTTAAAAATTTAATTATTAAAATTTTAAATTTTACAAATTTAAATAATAAATTTTAAAAATTTAATTATTAAAAATTTAAATTTTATAACTTAAAACTTTAAATTTTAAAATTTAAAAAATTAAATAATAAATTTTGCAAATTTAAATATTAAATTTTACAAATTTAAATGGTAAAAATTTAAATTTTAAATTTTAAAAATTTAAATATTAAATTTTAAAAATTTAAATATTAAATTTTAAAAATTTAAATATTAAATTTTATAAATTTAAATAATAAATTTTAAAAATTTAATTATTAAAACTTTAAATTTTAAAATTTAAAAATTTAAATAATAAATTTTAAAAATTTAAATGTTAAATTTTATAAATTTAAATTCTAAATTTTAAAAATTTAATTATTAAATATTTAAATTTTAAAATTTAAAAATTTAAATATTGAATTTTAAAAATTTAATTATTAAAAATTTAAATTTTTAAATTTAAAAATATAAGTAATTTTAAAACTTAAAAATTTAAATTTTAAAATTTAAAAATTTAAATGCTAAATTTTAAAAATTTTATTATTAAAACTTTAAATTTAAAATTTAAAAATTTAAAAAATAAATTTTCAAAATTTAAATATTAAATTTTAAAAATTTAAATTTTAAAATTTAAAAATTTAAATGATAAATTTTAAAAATTTAAATATTAAATTTTATAAATTTAAATAATAAATTTTAAAAATTTAATTATTAAAATTTTAAATTTAAAATTTCAAAATTTAAATATTAAATTTTAAAAATTTAATTATTAAAACATTTAATTTAAAATTTTAAAAATTTAAATTCTAAATTTTAAAAATTTAATTATTAAAACTTTAAATTTAAAATTTTAAAAATTTAAATATTAAATTTTAAAAATTTAAATATTAAATTTTATAAATTTAAATAATAAATTTTAAAAATTTAATTATTAAAACTTTAAATTTTAAAATTTAAAAATTTAAATAATAAATTTTAAAAATTTAAATGTTAAATTTTATAAATTTAAATTCTAAATTTTAAAAATTTAATTATTAAATATTTAAATTTTAAAATTTAAAAATTTAAATATTGAATTTTAAAAATTTAATTATTAAAAATTTAAATTTTTAAATTTAAAAATATAAGTAATTTTAAAACTTAAAAATTTAAATTTTAAAATTTAAAAAATTAAATAATACATTTTGAAAATTTAAATATTAAATTTTAAAAATTTAAATGGTAAATATTTAAATTTTAAATTTTAAAAATTTAAATATTAAATTTTAAAAATTTAAATATTAAATTTTAAAAATTTACATATTAAATTTTATAAATTTAAATAATAAATTTTAAAAATTTAATTATTAAAACTTTGAATTTAAAATTTTAAAAATTGAAATACTAAATTTTAAAAATTTAATTATTAAAACTTTAAATTTTAAAATTTAAAAATTTAAATAATAAATTTTAAAAATTTAATTATTAAAAATTTAAATTTTAAAATTTAAAAATTTAAATAATAAATTTTAAAAATTTAATTATTAAAATTTTAAATTTAAAATTTTAAAAATTTAAATACTAAATTTTAAAAATTTTATTATTAAAAACATTAAATTTTAAATTATATAAATTTAAATATTAAATTTTAAAAATTTAATTATTAAAAATTTAAATTTTAAAATTTAAAAATTTAAATACTAAATTATAAAAGTTTAAATATTAAATTTTTTAAATTTAAATAATAAATTTTAAAAATTTAATTATTAAAATTTTAAATTTTACAAATTTAAATAATAAATTTTAAAAATTTAATTATTAAAACTTTAAATTTTAAAATTTAAAAATTTAAATAATAAATTTTAAAAATTTAAATGTTAAATTTTATAAATTTAAATTCTAAATTTTAAAAATTTAATTATTAAATATTTAAATTTTAAAATTTAAAAATTTAAATATTGAATTTTAAAAATTTAATTATTAAAAATTTAAATTTTTAAATTTAAAAATATAAGTAATTTTAAAACTTAAAAATTTAAATTTTAAAATTTAAAAATTTAAATGCTAAATTTTAAAAATTTTATTATTAAAACTTTAAATTTAAAATTTAAAAATTTAAAAAATAAATTTTCAAAATTTAAATATTAAATTTTAAAAATTTAAATTTTAAAATTTAAAAATTTAAATGATAAATTTTAAAAATTTAAATATTAAATTTTAAAAATTTAAATGGTAAATATTTAAATTTTAAATTTTAAAAATTTAAATATTAAATTTTAAAAATTTAAATATTAAATTTTAAAAATTTACATATTAAATTTTATAAATTTAAATAATAAATTTTAAAAATTTAATTATTAAAACTTTGAATTTAAAATTTTAAAAATTGAAATACTAAATTTTAAAAATTTAATTATTAAAACTTTAAATTTTAAAATTTAAAAATTTAAATAATAAATTTTAAAAATTTAATTATTAAAAATTTAAATTTTAAAATTTAAAAATTTAAATAATAAATTTTAAAAATTTAATTATTAAAATTTTAAATTTAAAATTTTAAAAATTTAAATACTAAATTTTAAAAATTTTATTATTAAAAACATTAAATTTTAAATTATATAAATTTAAATATTAAATTTTAAAAATTTAATTATTAAAAATTTAAATTTTAAAATTTAAAAATTTAAATACTAAATTATAAAAGTTTAAATATTAAATTTTTTAAATTTAAATAATAAATTTTAAAAATTTAATTATTAAAATTTTAAATTTTACAAATTTAAATAATAAATTTTAAAAATTTAATTATTAAAACTTTAAATTTTAAAATTTAAAAATTTAAATAATAAATTTTAAAAATTTAAATGTTAAATTTTATAAATTTAAATTCTAAATTTTAAAAATTTAATTATTAAATATTTAAATTTTAAAATTTAAAAATTTAAATATTGAATTTTAAAAATTTAATTATTAAAAATTTAAATTTTTAAATTTAAAAATATAAGTAATTTTAAAACTTAAAAATTTAAATTTTAAAATTTAAAAATTTAAATGCTAAATTTTAAGAATTTTATTATTAAAACTTTAATTTTCAAATTTTATAAATTTAAATAATAGATTTTAAAAATTTAATTATTAAAATTTTAAATTTAAAATTTTAAAAATTTAAATACTAAATTTTAAATATTTTATTACTAAAACATTAAATTTTAAATTATATAAATTTAAATATTAAATTTTAAAAATTTAATTATTAAAAATTTAAATTTTAAAATTTAAAAATTTAAATACTAAATTATAAAAGTTTAAATATTAAATTTTTTAAATTTAAATAATAAATTTTAAAAATTTAATTATTAAAATTTTAAATTTTACAAATTTAAATAATAAATTTTAAAAATTTAATTATTAAAAATTTAAATTTTATAACTTAAAACTTTAAATTTTAAAATTTAAAAAATTAAATAATAAATTTTGCAAATTTAAATATTAAATTTTACAAATTTAAATGGTAAAAATTTAAATTTTAAATTTTAAAAATTTAAATATTAAATTTTAAAAATTTAAATATTAAATTTTAAAAATTTAAATATTAAATTTTATAAATTTAAATAATAAATTTTAAAAATTTAATTATTAAAACTTTAAATTTTAAAATTTAAAAATTTAAATAATAAATTTTAAAAATTTAAATGTTAAATTTTATAAATTTAAATTCTAAATTTTAAAAATTTAATTATTAAATATTTAAATTTTAAAATTTAAAAATTTAAATATTGAATTTTAAAAATTTAATTATTAAAAATTTAAATTTTTAAATTTAAAAATATAAGTAATTTTAAAACTTAAAAATTTAAATTTTAAAATTTAAAAATTTAAATGCTAAATTTTAAAAATTTTATTATTAAAACTTTAAATTTAAAATTTAAAAATTTAAAAAATAAATTTTCAAAATTTAAATATTAAATTTTAAAAATTTAAATTTTAAAATTTAAAAATTTATATGATAAATTTTAAAAATTTAAATATTAAATTTTATAAATTTAAATAATAAATTTTAAAAATTTAATTATTAAAATTTTAAATTTAAAATTTCAAAATTTAAATATTAAATTTTAAAAATTTAATTATTAAAACATTTAATTTAAAATTTTAAAAATTTAAATTCTAAATTTTAAAAATTTAATTATTAAAACTTTAAATTTAAAATTTTAAAAATTTAAATATTAAATTTTAAAAATTTAAATATTAAATTTTATAAATTTAAATAATAAATTTTAAAAATTTAATTATTAAAACTTTAAATTTTAAAATTTAAAAATTTAAATAATAAATTTTAAAAATTTAAATGTTAAATTTTATAAATTTAAATTCTAAATTTTAAAAATTTAATTATTAAATATTTAAATTTTAAAATTTAAAAATTTAAATATTGAATTTTAAAAATTTAATTATTAAAAATTTAAATTTTTAAATTTAAAAATATAAGTAATTTTAAAACTTAAAAATTTAAATTTTAAAATTTAAAAAATTAAATAATACATTTTGAAAATTTAAATATTAAATTTTAAAAATTTAAATGGTAAATATTTAAATTTTAAATTTTAAAAATTTAAATATTAAATTTTAAAAATTTAAATATTAAATTTTAAAAATTTACATATTAAATTTTATAAATTTAAATAATAAATTTTAAAAATTTAATTATTAAAACTTTGAATTTAAAATTTTAAAAATTGAAATACTAAATTTTAAAAATTTAATTATTAAAACTTTAAATTTTAAAATTTAAAAATTTAAATAATAAATTTTAAAAATTTAATTATTAAAAATTTAAATTTTAAAATTTAAAAATTTAAATAATAAATTTTAAAAATTTAATTATTAAAATTTTAAATTTAAAATTTTAAAAATTTAAATACTAAATTTTAAAAATTTTATTATTAAAAACATTAAATTTTAAATTATATAAATTTAAATATTAAATTTTAAAAATTTAATTATTAAAAATTTAAATTTTAAAATTTAAAAATTTAAATACTAAATTATAAAAGTTTAAATATTAAATTTTTTAAATTTAAATAATAAATTTTAAAAATTTAATTATTAAAATTTTAAATTTTACAAATTTAAATAATAAATTTTAAAAATTTAATTATTAAAACTTTAAATTTTAAAATTTAAAAATTTAAATAATAAATTTTAAAAATTTAAATGTTAAATTTTATAAATTTAAATTCTAAATTTTAAAAATTTAATTATTAAATATTTAAATTTTAAAATTTAAAAATTTAAATATTGAATTTTAAAAATTTAATTATTAAAAATTTAAATTTTTAAATTTAAAAATATAAGTAATTTTAAAACTTAAAAATTTAAATTTTAAAATTTAAAAATTTAAATGCTAAATTTTAAAAATTTTATTATTAAAACTTTAAATTTAAAATTTAAAAATTTAAAAAATAAATTTTCAAAATTTAAATATTAAATTTTAAAAATTTAAATTTTAAAATTTAAAAATTTAAATGATAAATTTTAAAAATTTAAATATTAAATTTTAAAAATTTAAATGGTAAATATTTAAATTTTAAATTTTAAAAATTTAAATATTAAATTTTAAAAATTTAAATATTAAATTTTAAAAATTTACATATTAAATTTTATAAATTTAAATAATAAATTTTAAAAATTTAATTATTAAAACTTTGAATTTAAAATTTTAAAAATTGAAATACTAAATTTTAAAAATTTAATTATTAAAACTTTAAATTTTAAAATTTAAAAATTTAAATAATAAATTTTAAAAATTTAATTATTAAAAATTTAAATTTTAAAATTTAAAAATTTAAATAATAAATTTTAAAAATTTAATTATTAAAATTTTAAATTTAAAATTTTAAAAATTTAAATACTAAATTTTAAAAATTTTATTATTAAAAACATTAAATTTTAAATTATATAAATTTAAATATTAAATTTTAAAAATTTAATTATTAAAAATTTAAATTTTAAAATTTAAAAATTTAAATACTAAATTATAAAAGTTTAAATATTAAATTTTTTAAATTTAAATAATAAATTTTAAAAATTTAATTATTAAAATTTTAAATTTTACAAATTTAAATAATAAATTTTAAAAATTTAATTATTAAAACTTTAAATTTTAAAATTTAAAAATTTAAATAATAAATTTTAAAAATTTAAATGTTAAATTTTATAAATTTAAATTCTAAATTTTAAAAATTTAATTATTAAATATTTAAATTTTAAAATTTAAAAATTTAAATATTGAATTTTAAAAATTTAATTATTAAAAATTTAAATTTTTAAATTTAAAAATATAAGTAATTTTAAAACTTAAAAATTTAAATTTTAAAATTTAAAAATTTAAATGCTAAATTTTAAGAATTTTATTATTAAAACTTTAATTTTCAAATTTTATAAATTTAAATAATAGATTTTAAAAATTTAATTATTAAAATTTTAAATTTAAAATTTTAAAAATTTAAATACTAAATTTTAAAAATTTTATTACTAAAACATTAAATTTTAAATTATATAAATTTAAATATTAAATTTTAAAAATTTAATTATTAAAAATTTAAATTTTAAAATTTAAAAATTTAAATACTAAATTATAAAAGTTTAAATATTAAATTTTTTAAATTTAAATAATAAATTTTAAAAATTTAATTATTAAAATTTTAAATTTTACAAATTTAAATAATAAATTTTAAAAATTTAATTATTAAAAATTTAAATTTTATAACTTAAAACTTTAAATTTTAAAATTTAAAAAATTAAATAATAAATTTTGCAAATTTAAATATTAAATTTTACAAATTTAAATGGTAAAAATTTAAATTTTAAATTTTAAAAATTTAAATATTAAATTTTAAAAATTTAAATATTAAATTTTAAAAATTTAAATATTAAATTTTATAAATTTAAATAATAAATTTTAAAAATTTAATTATTAAAACTTTAAATTTTAAAATTTAAAAATTTAAATAATAAATTTTAAAAATTTAAATGTTAAATTTTATAAATTTAAATTCTAAATTTTAAAAATTTAATTATTAAACATTTAAATTTTAAAATTTAAAAATTTAAATATTGAATTTTAAAAATTTAATTATTAAAAATTTAAATTTTTAAATTTAAAAATATAAGTAATTTTAAAACTTAAAAATTTAAATTTTAAAATTTAAAAATTTAAATGCTAAATTTTAAAAATTTTATTATTAAAACTTTAAATTTAAAATTTAAAAATTTAAAAAATAAATTTTCAAAATTTAAATATTAAATTTTAAAAATTTAAATTTTAAAATTTAAAAATTTAAATGATAAATTTTAAAAATTTAAATATTAAATTTTATAAATTTAAATAATAAATTTTAAAAATTTAATTATTAAAATTTTAAATTTAAAATTTCAAAATTTAAATATTAAATTTTAAAAATTTAATTATTAAAACATTTAATTTAAAATTTTAAAAATTTAAATTCTAAATTTTAAAAATTTAATTATTAAAACTTTAAATTTAAAATTTTAAAAATTTAAATATTAAATTTTAAAAATTTAAATATTAAATTTTATAAATTTAAATAATAAATTTTAAAAATTTAATTATTAAAACTTTAAATTTTAAAATTTAAAAATTTAAATAATAAATTTTAAAAATTTAAATGTTAAATTTTATAAATTTAAATAATAAATTTTAAAAATTTAACTTTTAAAATTTTAAATTTTAAAATTTAAAAATTTAAATACTAAATTTTAAAAATTTAATTATTAAAATTTTAAATTTTAAAATTTAAAAATTTAAATACTAAATTTTAAAAATTTAACTATTAAAATTTTAAAATTTAAAAATTTAAATACTAAATTTTAAAAATTTAACTTTTAAAATTTTAAATTTTAAAATTTAAAAATTTAAATACTAAATTTTAAAAATTTAACTATTAAAATTTTAAATTTTAATATTTAAAAATTTAAGTACTAAATTTTAAAAATTTAATTATTAAAATTTTAAATTTTAAAATTTAAAAATTTAAATACTAAATTTTAAAAATTTAATTACTAAAATTTTAAATTTTAAAATTTAAAAATTTAAATACTAAATTTTAAAAATTTAACTATTAAAATTTTAAATTTTAAAATTTAAAAATTTAAAAATTTAAATACTAAATTTTAAAAATTTAATTATTAAAATTTTAAATTTTAAAATTTAAAAATTTAAATACTAAATTTTAAAAATTTAATTATTAAAATTTTAAATTTTAAAATTTAAAAATTTAAATACTAAATTTTAAAAATTTAATTATTAAAATTTTAAATTTTAAAATTTAAAAATTTAAATACTAAATTTTAAAAATTTAAATATTAAAACTTTAAATTTTAAAATTTAAAAATTTAAATTTTAAAATTTAAAAATTTAAATTTTAAAATTTAAAAATTTAAATACTAAATTTTAAAAATTTAACTATTAAAATTTTAAATTTTAAAATTTAAAAATTTAAATACTAAATTTTAAAAATTTAACTATTAAAATTTTAAATATTAAAATTTAAAAATTTAAATACTAAATTTTAAAAATTTAACTATTAAAATTTAAAAATTTAAGTACTAAATTTTAAAAATTTAATTATTAAAATTTTAAATTTTAAAATTTAAAAATTTAAATACTAAATTTTAAAAATTTAACTATTCAAATTTTAAATTTTAAAATTTAAAAATTTAAATACTAAATTTTAAAAATTTAATTATTAAAATTTTAAATTTTAAAATTTAAAAATTTAAATACTAAATTTTAAAAATTTAATTATTAATATTTTAAATTTTAAAATTTAAAAATTTAAATACTAAATTTTAAAAATTTAACTATTAAAATTTTAAAATTTAAAAATTTAAATACTAAATTTTAAAAATTTAACTTTTAAAATTTTAAATTTTAAAATTTAAAAATTTAAATACTAAATTTTAAAAATTTAACTATTAAAATTTTAAATTTTAAAATTTAAAAATTTAAGTACTAAATTTTAAAATTTTAATTATTAAAATTTTAAATTTTAAAATTTAAAAATTTAAATACTAAATTTTAAAAATTTAATTATTAAAATTTTAAATTTTAAAATTTAAAAATTTAAATACTAAATTTTAAAAATTTAACTATTAAAATTTTAAATTTTAAAATTTAAAAATTTAAATACTAAATTTTAAAAATTTAACTATTAAAATTTTAAATTTTAAAATTTAAAAATTTAAATACTAAATTTTAAAAATTTAATTATTAAAATTTTAAATTTAAAATTTCAAAATTTAAATATTAAATTTTAAAAATTTAATTATTAAAACATTTAATTTAAAATTTTAAAAATTTAAATTCTAAATTTTAAAAATTTAATTATTAAAACTTTAAATTTAAAATTTTAAAAATTTAAATATTAAATTTTAAAAATTTAAATATTAAATTTTATAAATTTAAATAATAAATTTTAAAAA
Source organism: Aethina tumida (assembly GCF_024364675.1). Lineage (NCBI taxonomy): Eukaryota > Metazoa > Arthropoda > Insecta > Coleoptera > Nitidulidae > Aethina > Aethina tumida. The sequence goes on from NC_065439.1 coordinate 9,947,412, forward strand.
TTTAATTATTAAAACTTTAAATTTTAAAATTTAAAAATTTAAATAATAAATTTTAAAAATTTAAATGTTAAATTTTATAAATTTAAATAATAAATTTTAAAAATTTAACTTTTAAAATTTTAAATTTTAAAATTTAAAAATTTAAATACTAAATTTTAAAAATTTAATTATTAAAATTTTAAATTTTAAAATTTAAAAATATAAGTAATTTTAAAACTTAAAAATTTAAATTTTAAAATTTAAAAATTTAAATGCTAAATTTTAAAAATTTTATTATTAAAACTTTAAATTTAAAATTTAAAAATTTAAAAAATAAATTTTCAAAATTTAAATATTAAATTTTAAAAATTTAAATTTTAAAATTTAAAAATTTAAATGATAAATTTTAAAAATTTAAATATTAAATTTTATAAATTTAAATAATAAATTTTAAAAATTTAATTATTAAAATTTTAAATTTAAAATTTCAAAATTTAAATATTAAATTTTAAAAATTTAATTATTAAAACATTTAATTTAAAATTTTAAAAATTTAAATTCTAAATTTTAAAAATTTAATTATTAAAACTTTAAATTTAAAATTTTAAAAATTTAAATATTAAATTTTAAAAATTTAAATATTAAATTTTATAAATTTAAATAATAAATTTTAAAAATTTAATTATTAAAACTTTAAATTTTAAAATTTAAAAATTTAAATAATAAATTTTAAAAATTTAAATGTTAAATTTTATAAATTTAAATAATAAATTTTAAAAATTTAACTTTTAAAATTTTAAATTTTAAAATTTAAAAATTTAAATACTAAATTTTAAAAATTTAATTATTAAAATTTTAAATTTTAAAATTTAAAAATTTAAATACTAAATTTTAAAAATTTAACTATTAAAATTTTAAAATTTAAAAATTTAAATACTAAATTTTAAAAATTTAACTTTTAAAATTTTAAATTTTAAAATTTAAAAATTTAAATACTAAATTTTAAAAATTTAACTATTAAAATTTTAAATTTTAATATTTAAAAATTTAAGTACTAAATTTTAAAAATTTAATTATTAAAATTTTAAATTTTAAAATTTAAAAATTTAAATACTAAATTTTAAAAATTTAATTACTAAAATTTTAAATTTTAAAATTTAAAAATTTAAATACTAAATTTTAAAAATTTAACTATTAAAATTTTAAATTTTAAAATTTAAAAATTTAAAAATTTAAATACTAAATTTTAAAAATTTAATTATTAAAATTTTAAATTTTAAAATTTAAAAATTTAAATACTAAATTTTAAAAATTTAATTATTAAAATTTTAAATTTTAAAATTTAAAAATTTAAATACTAAATTTTAAAAATTTAATTATTAAAATTTTAAATTTTAAAATTTAAAAATTTAAATACTAAATTTTAAAAATTTAAATATTAAAACTTTAAATTTTAAAATTTAAAAATTTAAATTTTAAAATTTAAAAATTTAAATTTTAAAATTTAAAAATTTAAATACTAAATTTTAAAAATTTAACTATTAAAATTTTAAATTTTAAAATTTAAAAATTTAAATACTAAATTTTAAAAATTTAACTATTAAAATTTTAAATATTAAAATTTAAAAATTTAAATACTAAATTTTAAAAATTTAACTATTAAAATTTAAAAATTTAAGTACTAAATTTTAAAAATTTAATTATTAAAATTTTAAATTTTAAAATTTAAAAATTTAAATACTAAATTTTAAAAATTTAACTATTCAAATTTTAAATTTTAAAATTTAAAAATTTAAATACTAAATTTTAAAAATTTAATTATTAAAATTTTAAATTTTAAAATTTAAAAATTTAAATACTAAATTTTAAAAATTTAATTATTAATATTTTAAATTTTAAAATTTAAAAATTTAAATACTAAATTTTAAAAATTTAACTATTAAAATTTTAAAATTTAAAAATTTAAATACTAAATTTTAAAAATTTAACTTTTAAAATTTTAAATTTTAAAATTTAAAAATTTAAATACTAAATTTTAAAAATTTAACTATTAAAATTTTAAATTTTAAAATTTAAAAATTTAAGTACTAAATTTTAAAATTTTAATTATTAAAATTTTAAATTTTAAAATTTAAAAATTTAAATACTAAATTTTAAAAATTTAATTATTAAAATTTTAAATTTTAAAATTTAAAAATTTAAATACTAAATTTTAAAAATTTAACTATTAAAATTTTAAATTTTAAAATTTAAAAATTTAAATACTAAATTTTAAAAATTTAACTATTAAAATTTTAAATTTTAAAATTTAAAAATTTAAATACTAAATTTTAAAAATTTAATTATTAAAATTTTAAATTTTAAAATTTAAAAATTTAAATTTTAAAATTTATAAATTTAAATACTAAATTTTAAAAATTTAATTATTAAAATTTTAAATTTTAAAATTTAAAAATTTAAACACTAAATTTTAAAAATTTAATTATTAAAATTTTAAATTTTAAAATTTAAAAATTTAAATACTAAATTTTAAAAATTTAAATATTAAAACTTTAAATTTTAAAATTTAAAAATTTAAATTTTAAAATTTAAAAATTTAAATACTAAATTTTAAAAATTTAACTATTAAAATTTTAAATTTTAAAATTTAAAAATTTAAATACTAAATTTTAAAAATTTAATTATTAAAATTTTAAATTTTAAAATTTAAAAATTTAAATTTTAAAATTTATAAATTTAAATACTAAATTTTAAAAATTTAATTATTAAAATTTTAAATTTTAAAATTTAAAAATTTAAACACTAAATTTTAAAAATTTAATTATTAAAATTTTAAATTTTAAAATTTAAAAATTTAAATACTAAATTTTAAAAATTTAAATATTAAAACTTTAAATTTTAAAATTTAAAAATTTAAATACTAAATTTTAAAAATTTAACTATTAAAATTTTAAATTTTAAAATTTAAAAATTTAAATACTAAATTTTAAAAATTTAACTATTAAAATTTTAAATTTTAAAATTTAAAAATTTAAATACTAAATTTTAAAAATTTAACTATTAAAATTTTAAATTTTAAAATTTAAAAATTTAAATACTAAATTTTAAAAATTTAACTATTAAAATTTAAAAATTTAAATACTAAATTTTAAAAATTTAACTATTAAAATTTTAAATTTTAAAATTTAAAAATTTAAATACTAAATTTTAAAAATTTAACTATTAAAATTTTAAATTTTAAAATTTAAAAATTTAAATACTAAATTTTAAAAATTTAATTATTAAAATTTTAAATTTTAAAATTTAAAAATTTAAATTTTAAAATTTAAAAATTTAAATACTAAATTTTAAAAATTTAATTATTAAAATTTTAAATTTTAAAATTTAAAAATTTAAATACTAAATTTTAAAAATTTAATTATTATAATTATAAATTTTAAAATTTAAAAATTTAAATACTAAATTTTAAAAATTTAATTATTAAAATTTTAAATTTTAAAAATTTAAATACTAAATTTTAAAAATTTAACTATTAAAATTTTAAATTTTAAAATTTAAAAATTTAAATACTAAATTTTAAAACTTTAAATATTAAAACTTTAATTTTTAAAATTTAAAAATTTAAATTTTAAAATTTAAAAATTTAAATTTTAAAATTTAAAAATTTAAACACTAAATTTTAAAAATTTAATTATTAAAATTTTAAATTTTAAAATTTAAAAATTTAAATACTAAATTTTAAAAATTTAACTATTAAAATTTTAAATTTTAAAATTTAAAAATTTAAATACTAAATTTTAAAAATTTAACTATTAAAATTTTAAATTTTAAAATTTAAAAATTTAAATACTAAATTTTAAAAATTTAATTATTAAAATTTTAAATTTTAAAATTTAAAAATTTAAATACAAAATTTTAAAAATTTAACTATTAAAATTTTAAATTATAAAATTTAAAAATTTAAATACTAAATTTTAAAAATTTAATTATTATAATTTTAAATTTTAAAATTTAAAAATTTAAATACTAAATTTTAAAAATTTAATTATTAAAATTTTAAATTTTAAAATTTAAAAATTTAAATACTAAATTTTAAAAATTTTATTATTAAAACTTTAAATTTTAAAATTTAAAAATTTAAATATTAAATTTTAAAAGTTTACCTATTAAAATTTTAAATTTTAAAATTTAAAAATTTAAATACTAAATTTTAAAAATTTAATTATTATAATTTTAAATTTTAAAAATTTAATTATTAAAATTTTAAATTTTAATATTTAAAAATTTAAATACTAAATTTTAAAAATTTGACTATTAAAATTTTAAATTTTAAAATTTAAAAATTTAAATACTAAATTTTAAAAATTTAACTATTAAAATTTTAAATTTTAAAATTTAAAAATTTAAATACTAAATTTTAAAAATTTAACTATTAAAATTTTAAATTTTAAAATTTAAAAATTTAAATACTAAATTTTAAAAATTTAATTATTAAAATTTTAAATTTTAAAATTTAAAAATTTAAATACTAAATTTTAAAAATTTAACTATTAAAATTTTAAATTTTAAAATTTAAAAATTTAAATACTAAATTTTAAAAATTTAAAAATTTAAATACTAAATTTTAAAAACTTAACTATTAAAATTTTAAATTTTAAAATTTAAAAATTTAAATACTAAATTTTAAAAATTTAATTATTAAAATTTTAAATTTTAAAATTTAAAAATTTAAATACTAAATTTTATAAATTTAACTATTAAAATTTTAAATTTTAAAATTTAAAAATTTAAATACTAAATTTTAAAAATTTAACTATTAAAATTTTAAATTTTAAAATTTAAAAATTTAAATACTAAATTTTAAAAATTTAATTATTAAAATTTTAAATTTTAAAATTTAAAAATTTAAATACTAAATTTTAAAAATTCAACTATTAAAATTTTAAATTTTAAAATTTAAAAATTTAAATACTAAATTTTAAAAATTTAACTATTAAAATTTTAAATTTTAAAATTTAAAAATTTAAGTACTAAATTTTAAAAATTTAACTATTAAAATTTTAAATTTTAAAATTTAAAAATTTAAATACTAAATTTTAAAAATTTAATTATTAAAATTTTAAATTTTAAAATTTAAAAATTTAAATACTAAATTTTAGAAATTTAATTATTAAAATTTTAAATTTTAAAATTTAAAAATTTAAATACTAAATTTTAAAAATTTAATTAAAATTTTAAATTTTAAAATCTAAAAATTTAAATACTAAATTTTAAAAATTTAATTATTAAAATTTTAAATTTTAAAATTTAAAAATTTAAATACTAAATTTTAAAAATTTAATTATTAAAATTTTAAATTTTAAAATTTAAAAATTTAAATACTAAATTTTAAAAATTTAATTATTAAAATTTTAAATTTTAAAATTTAAAAATTTAAAGTTTAAAATTTAAAAATTTAAATACTAAATTTTAAAAATTTAATTTTTAAAATTTTAAATTTTAAAATTTAAAAATTTAAATACTAAATTTTAAAAATTTAACTATTAAAATTTTAAAATTTAAAAATTTAAATACTAAATTTTAAAAATTTAACTTTTAAAATTTTAAATTTTAAAATTTAAAAATTTAAATACTAAATTTTAAAAATTTAACTATTAATATTTTAAATTTTAAAATTTAAAAATTTAAATACTAAATTTTAAAAATTTAACTATTAAAATTTTAAATTTTAAAATTTAAAAATTTAAATACTAAATTTTAAAAATTTAATTATTAAAATTTTAAATTTTAAAATTTAAAAATTTAAATACAAAATTTTAAAAATTTAATTATTAAAATTTTAAATTTTAAAATTTAAAAATTTAAATACTAAATTTTAAAAATTTAACTATTAAAATTTTAAATTTTAAAATTTAAAAATTTAAATACTAAATTTTAAAAATTTAACTATTAAAATTTTAAATTTTAAAATTTAAAAATTTAAATACTAAATTTTAAAAATTTAAATATTAAAATTTTAAATTTTAAAATTTAAAAATTTAAATACTAAATTTTAAAAATTTAATTATTAAAATTTTAAATTTTAAAATTTAAAAATTTAAATACTAAATTTTAAAAATTTAATTATTAAAATTTTAAATTTTAAAATTTAAAAATTTAAAGTTTAAAATTTAAAAATTTAAATATTGAATTTTAAAAATTTAATTATTAAAAATTTAAATTTTTAAATTTAAAAATATAAGTAATTTTAAAACTTAAAAATTTAAATTTTAAAATTTAAAAAATTAAATAATACATTTTGAAAATTTAAATATTAAATTTTAAAAATTTAAATGGTAAATATTTAAATTTTAAATTTTAAAAATTTAAATATTAAATTTTAAAAATTTAAATATTAAATTTTAAAAATTTACATATTAAATTTTATAAATTTAAATAATAAATTTTAAAAATTTAATTATTAAAACTTTGAATTTAAAATTTTAAAAATTGAAATACTAAATTTTAAAAATTTAATTATTAAAACTTTAAATTTTAAAATTTAAAAATTTAAATAATAAATTTTAAAAATTTAATTATTAAAAATTTAAATTTTAAAATTTAAAAATTTAAATAATAAATTTTAAAAATTTAATTATTAAAATTTTAAATTTAAAATTTTAAAAATTTAAATACTAAATTTTAAAAATTTTATTATTAAAAACATTAAATTTTAAATTATATAAATTTAAATATTAAATTTTAAAAATTTAATTATTAAAAATTTAAATTTTAAAATTTAAAAATTTAAATACTAAATTATAAAAGTTTAAATATTAAATTTTTTAAATTTAAATAATAAATTTTAAAAATTTAATTATTAAAATTTTAAATTTTACAAATTTAAATAATAAATTTTAAAAATTTAATTATTAAAACTTTAAATTTTAAAATTTAAAAATTTAAATAATAAATTTTAAAAATTTAAATGTTAAATTTTATAAATTTAAATTCTAAATTTTAAAAATTTAATTATTAAATATTTAAATTTTAAAATTTAAAAATTTAAATATTGAATTTTAAAAATTTAATTATTAAAAATTTAAATTTTTAAATTTAAAAATATAAGTAATTTTAAAACTTAAAAATTTAAATTTTAAAATTTAAAAATTTAAATGCTAAATTTTAAGAATTTTATTATTAAAACTTTAATTTTCAAATTTTATAAATTTAAATAATAAATTTTAAAAATTTAATTATTAAAATTTTAAATTTAAAATTTTAAATATTTAAATACTAAATTTTAAAAATTTTATTATTAAAACATTAAATTTTAAATTATATAAATTTAAATATTAAATTTTAAAAATTTAATTATTAAAAATTTAAATTTTAAAATTTAAAAATTTAAATACTAAATTATAAAAGTTTAAATATTAAATTTTTTAAATTTAAATAATAAATTTTAAAAATTTAATTATTAAAATTTTAAATTTTACAAATTTAAATAATAAATTTTAAAAATTTAATTATTAAAAATTTAAATTTTATAACTTAAAACTTTAAATTTTAAAATTTAAAAAATTAAATAATAAATTTTGCAAATTTAAATATTAAATTTTACAAATTTAAATGGTAAAAATTTAAATTTTATATTTTAAAAATTTAAATATTAAATTTTAAAAATTTAAATATTAAATTTTAAAAATTTAAATATTAAATTTTATAAATTTAAATAATAAATTTTAAAAATTTAATTATTAAAACTTTAAATTTTAAAATTTAAAAATTTAAATAATAAATTTTAAAAATTTAAATGTTAAATTTTATAAATTTAAATTCTAAATTTTAAAAATTTAATTATTAAATATTTAAATTTTAAAATTTAAAAATTTAAATATTGAATTTTAAAAATTTAATTATTAAAAATTTAAATTTTTAAATTTAAAAATATAAGTAATTTTAAAACTTAAAAATTTAAATTTTAAAATTTAAAAATTTAAATGCTAAATTTTAAAAATTTTATTATTAAAACTTTAAATTTAAAATTTAAAAATTTAAAAAATAAATTTTCAAAATTTAAATATTAAATTTTAAAAATTTAAATTTTAAAATTTAAAAATTTAAATGATAAATTTTAAAAATTTAAATATTAAATTTTATAAATTTAAATAATAAATTTTAAAAATTTAATTATTAAAATTTTAAATTTAAAATTTCAAAATTTAAATATTAAATTTTAAAAATTTAATTATTAAAACATTTAATTTAAAATTTTAAAAATTTAAATTCTAAATTTTAAAAATTTAATTATTAAAACTTTAAATTTAAAATTTTAAAAATTTAAATATTAAATTTTAAAAATTTAAATATTAAATTTTATAAATTTAAATAATAAATTTTAAAAATTTAATTATTAAAACTTTAAATTTTAAAATTTAAAAATTTAAATAATAAATTTTAAAAATTTAAATGTTAAATTTTATAAATTTAAATAATAAATTTTAAAAATTTAACTTTTAAAATTTTAAATTTTAAAATTTAAAAATTTAAATACTAAATTTTAAAAATTTAATTATTAAAATTTTAAATTTTAAAATTTAAAAATTTAAATACTAAATTTTAAAAATTTAACTATTAAAATTTTAAAATTTAAAAATTTAAATACTAAATTATTAAAATTTAACTTTTAAAATTTTAAATTTTAAAATTTAAAAATTTAAATACTAAATTTTAAAAATTTAACTATTAAAATTTTAAATTTTAAAATTTAAAAATTTAAATACTAAATTTTAAAAATTTAACTATTAAAATTTTAAATTTTAATATTTAAAAATTTAAGTACTAAATTTTAAAAATTTAATTATTAAAATTTTAAATTTTAAAATTTAAAAATTTAAATACTAAATTTTAAAAATTTAATTATTAAAATTTTAAATTTTAAAATTTAAAAATTTAAATACTAAATTTTAAAAATTTAACTATTAAAATTTTAAATTTTAAAATTTAAATATTTAAATACTAAATTTTAAAAATTTAACTATTAAAATTTTAAATTTTAAAATTTAAAAATTTAAATACTAAATTTTAAAAATTTAATTATTAAAATTTTAAATTTTAAAATTTAAAAATTTAAATTTTAAAATTTAAAAATTTAAATACTAAATTTTAAAAATTTAATTATTAAAATTTTAAATTTTAAAATTTAAAAATTTAAATACTAAATTTTAAAAATTTAATTATTAAAATTTTAAATTTTAAAATTTAAAAATTTAAATACTAAATTTTAAAAATTTAATTATTAAAATTTTAAATTTTAAAATTTAAAAATTTAAATACTAAATTTTAAAAATTTAAATATTAAAACTTTAAATTTTAAAATTTAAAAATTTAAATTTTAAAATTTAAAAATTTAAATTTTAAAATTTAAAAATTTAAATACTAAATTTTAAAAATTTAACTATTAAAATTTTAAATTTTAAAATTTAAAAATTTAAATACTAAATTTTAAAAATTTAACTATTAAAATTTTAAATTTTAAAATTTAAAAATTTAAATACTAAATTTTAAAAATTTAACTATTAAAATTTAAAAATTTAAATACTAAATTTTAAAAATTTAATTATTAAAATTTTAAATTTTAAAATTTAAAAATTTAAATACTAAATTTTAAAAATTTAATTATTAAAATTTTAAATTTTAAAATTTAAAAATTTAAATACTAAATTTTAAAAATTTAATTATTAAAATTTTAAATTTTAAAATTTAAAAATTTAAATACTAAATTTTAAAAATTTAACTATTAAAATTTTAAAATTTAAAAATTTAAATACTAAATTTTAAAAATTTAACTTTTAAAATTTTAAATTTTAAAATTTAAAAATTTAAATACTAAATTTTAAAAATTTAACTATTAAAATTTTAAATTTTAAAATTTAAAAATTTAAGTACTAAATTTTAAAATTTTAATTATTAAAATTTTAAATTTTAAAATTTAAAAATTTAAATACTAAATTTTAAAAATTTAATTATTAAAATTTTAAATTTTAAAATTTAAAAATTTAAATACTAAATTTTAAAAATTTAACTATTAAAATTTTAAATTTTAAAATTTAAAAATTTAAATACTAAATTTTAAAAATTTAACTATTAAAATTTTAAATTTTAAAATTTAAAAATTTAAATACTAAATTTTAAAAATTTAATTATTAAAATTTTAAATTTTAAAATTTAAAAATTTAAATTTTAAAATTTAAAAATTTAAATACTAAATTTTAAAAATTTAATTATTAAAATTTTAAATTTTAAAATTTAAAAATTTAAACACTAAATTTTAAAAATTTAATTATTAAAATTTTAAATTTTAAAATTTAAAAATTTAAATACTAAATTTTAAAAATTTAAATATTAAAACTTTAAATTTTAAAATTTAAAAATTTAAATTTTAAAATTTAAAAATTTAAATACTAAATTTTAAAAATTTAACTATTAAAATTTTAAATTTTAAAATTTAAAAATTTAAATACTAAATTTTAAAAATTTAACTATTAAAATTTTAAATTTTAAAATTTAAAAATTTAAATACTAAATTTTAAAAATTTAACTAATAAAATTTAAAAATTTAAATACTAAATTTTAAAAATTTAATTATTAAAATTTTAAATTTTAAAATTTAAAAATTTAAATACTAAATTTTAAAAATTTAACTATTAAACTTTAAAAATTTAAATACTAAATTTTAAAAATTTAACTAATAAAATTTAAAAATTTAAATACTAAATTTTAAAAATTTAATTATTAAAATTTTAAATTTTAAAATTTAAAAATTTAAATACTAAATTTTAAAAATTTAACTATTAAAATTTTAAATTTTAAAATTTAAAAATTTAAATACTAAATTTTAAAAATTTAACTATTAAAATTTTAAATTTTAAAATTTAAAAATTTAAATACTAAATTTTAAAAATTTAATTATTAAAATTTTAAAAATTTAATTATTAAAATTTTAAATTTTAAAATTTAAAAATTTAAATACTAAATTTTAAAAATTTAATTATTAAAATTTTAAATTTTAAAATTTAAAAATTTAAATACTAAATTTTAAAAATTTAATTATTAAAATTTTAAATTTTAAAAATTTAAATACTAAATTTTAAAAATTTAAGTATTAAAATTTTAAATTTTAAAATTTAAAAATTTAAATACTAAATTTTAAAAATTTAAATATTAAAACTTTAATTTTTAAAATTTAAAAATTTAAATTTTAAAATTTAAAAATTTAAATTTTAAAATTTAAAAATTTAAACACTAAATTTTAAAAATTTAATTATTAAAATTTTAAATTTTAAAATTTAAAAATTTAAATACTAAATTTTAAAAATTTAACTATTAAAATTTTAAATTTTAAAATTTAAAAATTTAAATACTAAATTTTAAAAATTTAACTATTAAAATTTTAAATTTTAAAATTTAAAAATTTAAATACTAAATTTTAAATATTTAATTATTAAAATTTTAAATTTTAAAATTTAAAAATTTAAATACTAAATTTTAAAAATTTAACTATTAAAATTTTAAATTATAAAATTTTAAAAATTTAAATACTAAATTTTAAAAATTTAATTATTATAATTTTAAATTTTAAAATTTAAAAATTTAAATACTAAATCTTAAAAATTTAATTATTAAAATTTTAAATTTTAAAATTTAAAAATTTAAATACTAAATTTTAAAAATTTTATTATTAAAACTTTAAATTTTAAAATTTAAAAATTTAAATATTAAATTTTAAAAGTTTACCTATTAAAATTTTAAATTTTAAAATTTAAAAATTTAAATACTAAATTTTAAAAATTTAATTATTATAATTTTAAATTTTAAAAATTTAATTATTAAAATTTTAAATTTTAATATTTAAAAATTTAAATACTAAATTTTAAAAATTTGACTATTAAAATTTTAAATTTTAAAATTTAAAAATTTAAATACTAAATTTTAAAAATTTAACTATTAAAATTTTAAATTTTAAAATTTAAAAATTTAAATACTAAATTTTAAAAATTTAACTATTAAAATTTTAAATTTTAAAATTTAAAAATTTAAATACTAAATTTTAAAAATTTAATTATTAAAATTTTAAATTTTAAAATTTAAAAATTTAAATACTAAATTTTAAAAATTTAACTATTAAAATTTTAAATTTTAAAATTTAAAAATTTAAATACTAAATTTTAAAAATTTAAATATTAAAACTTTAAATTTTAAAATTTAAAAATTTAAATTTTAAAATTTAAAAATTTAAATACTAAATTTTAAAAATTTAACTATTAAAATTTTAAATTTTAAAATTTAAAAATTTAAATACTAAATTTTAAAAATTTAACTATTAAAATTTTAAATTTTAAAATTTAAAAATTTAAATACTAAATTTTAAAAATTTAATTATTAAAATTTTAAATTTTAAAATTTAAAAATTTAAATACTAAATTTTAAAAATTCAACTATTAAAATTTTCAAATTTTAAAATTTAAAAATTTAAATACTAAATTTTAAAAATTTAACTATTAAAATTTTAAATTTTAAAATTTAAAAATTTAAGTACTAAATTTTAAAAATTTAACTATTAAAATTTTAAATTTTAAAATTTAAAAATTTAAATACTAAATTTTAAAAATTTAATTATTAAAATTTTAAATTTTAAAATTTAAAAATTTAAATACTAAATTTTAGAAATTTAATTATTAAAATTTTAAATTTTAAAATTTAAAAATTTAAATACTAAATTTTAAAAATTTAACTATTAATATTTTAAATTTTAAAATTTAAAAATTTAAATACTAAATTTTAAAAATTTAATTATTAAAATTTTAAATTTTAAAATTTAAAAATTTAAATACTAAATTTTAAAAATTTAATTATTAAAATTTTAAATTTTAAAATTTAAAATTTTAAATACTAAATTTTAAAAATTTAATTATTAAAATTTTAAATTTTAAAATTTAAAAATTTAAAGTTTAAAATTTAAAAATTTAAATACTAAATTTTAAAAATTTAACTATTAAAACTTTAAATTTTAAAATTTAAAAATTTAAATACTAAATTTTAAAAATTTAATTATTAAAATTTTAAATTTTAAAATTTAAAAATTTAAATACTAAATTTTAAAAATTTAACTATTAAAATTTTAAATTTTAAAATTTAAAAATTTAAATACTAAATTTTAAAAATTTAACTATTAAAATTTTAAATTTTAAAATTTAAAAATTTAAATACTAAATTTTAAAAATTTAATTATTAAAATTTTAAATTTTAAAATTTAAAAATTTAAATACTAAATTTTAAAAATTCAACTATTAAAATTTTAAATTTTAAAATTTAAAAATTTAAATACTAAATTTTAAAAATTTAACTATTAAAATTTTAAATTTTAAAATTTAAAAATTTAAGTACTAAATTTTAAAAATTTAACTATTAAAATTTAAATTTTAAAATTTAAAAATTTAAATACTAAATTTTAAAAATTTAATTATTAAAATTTTAAATTTTAAAATTTAAAAATTTAAATACTAAATTTTAGAAATTTAATTATTAAAATTTTAAATTTTAAAATTTAAAAATTTAAATACTAAATTTTAAAAATTTAACTATTAAAATTTTAAATTTTAAAATTTAAAAATTTAAATACTAAATTTTAAAAATTTAATTATTAAAATTTTAAATTTTAAAATTTAAAAATTTAAATACTAAATTTTAAAAATTTAATTATTAAAATTTTAAATTTTAAAATTTAAAAATTTAAATACTAAATTTTAAAAATTTAATTATTAAAATTTTAAATTTTAAAATTTAAAAATTTAAAGTTTAAAATTTAAAAATTTAAATACTAAATTTTAAAAATTTAACTATTAAAACTTTAAATTTTAAAATTTAAAAATTTAAATACTAAATTTTAAAAATTTAATTATTAAAATTTTAAATTTTAAAATTTAAAAATTTAAATACTAAATTTTAAAAATTTAACTATTAAAATTTTAAATTTTAAAATTTAAAAATTTAAATACTAAATTTTAAAAATTTAACTATTAAAATTTTAAATTTTAAAATTTAAAAATTTAAATACTAAATTTTAAAAATTTAATTATTAAAATTTTAAATTTTAAAATTTAAAAATTTAAATACTAAATTTTAAAAATTCAACTATTAAAATTTTAAATTTTAAAATTTAAAAATTTAAATACTAAATTTTAAAAATTTAACTATTAAAATTTTAAATTTTAAAATTTAAAAATTTAAGTACTAAATTTTAAAAATTTAACTATTAAAATTTTAAATTTTAAAATTTAAAAATTTAAATACTAAATTTTAAAAATTTAATTATTAAAATTTTAAATTTTAAAATTTAAAAATTTAAATACTAAATTTTAGAAATTTAATTATTAAAATTTTAAATTTTAAAATTTAAAAATTTAAATACTAAATTTTAAAAATTTAACTATTAAAATTTTAAATTTTAAAATTTAAAAATTTAAATACTAAATTTTAAAAATTTAATTATTAAAATTTTAAATTTTAAAATTTAAAAATTTAAATACTAAATTTTAAAAATTTAATTATTAAAATTTTAAATTTTAAAATTTAAAAATTTAAATACTAAATTTTAAAAATTTAATTATTAAAATTTTAAATTTTAAAATTTAAAAATTTAAAGTTTAAAATTTAAAAATTTAAATACTAAATTTTAAAAATTTAATTATTAAAATTTTAAATTTTAAAATTTAAAAATTTAAATACTAAATTTTAAAAATTTAACTATTAAAATTTTAAAATTTAAAAATTTAAATACTAAATTTTAAAAATTTAACTTTTAAAATTTTAAATTTTAAAATTTAAAAATTTAAATACTAAATTTTAAAAATTTAACTATTAAAATTTTAAATTTTAAAATTTAAAAATTTAAATACTAAATTTTAAAAATTTAATTATTAAAATTTTAAATTTTAAAATTTAAAAATTTAAATACTAAATTTTAAAAATTTAAATATTAAAACTTTAAATTTTAAAATTTAAAAATTTAAATTTTAAAATTTAAAAATTTAAATACTAAATTTTAAAAATTTAACCATTAATATTTTAAATTTTAAAATTTAAAAATTTAAATACTAAATTTTAAAAATTTAACTATTAAAATTTTAAATTTTAAAATTTAAAAATTTAAATACTAAATTTTAAAAATTTAATTATTAAAATTTTAAATTTTAAAATTTAAAAATTTAAATACTAAATTTTAAAAATTTAACTATTAAAATTTTAAATTTTAAAATTTAAAAATTTAAATACTAAATTTTAAAAATTTAACTATTAAAATTTTAAATTTTAAAATTTAAAAATTTAAATACTAAATTTTAAAAATTTAATTATTAAAATTTTAAATTTTAAAATTTAAAAATTTAAATTTTAAAATTTAAAAATTTAAATACTAAATTTTAAAAATTTAATTATTAAAATTTTAAATTTTAAAATTTAAAAATTTAAACACTAAATTTTAAAAATTTAATTATTAAAATTTTAAATTTTAAAATTTAAAAATTTAAATACTAAATTTTAAAAATTTAAATATTAAAACTTTAAATTTTAAAATTTAAAAATTTAAATTTTAAAATTTAAAAATTTAAATACTAAATTTTAAAAATTTAACTATTAAAATTTTAAATTTTAAAATTTAAAAATTTAAATACTAAATTTTAAAAATTTAACTATTAAAATTTTAAATTTTAAAATTTAAAAATTTAAATACTAAATTTTAAAAATTTAACTAATAAAATTTAAAAATTTAAATACTAAATTTTAAAAATTTAATTATTAAAATTTTAAATTTTAAAATTTAAAAATTTAAATACTAAATTTTAAAAATTTAACTATTAAAATTTTAAATTTTAAAATTTAAAAATTTAAATACTAAATTTTAAAAATTTAACTATTAAAATTTTAAATTTTAAAATTTAAAAATTTAAATACTAAATTTTAAAAATTTAATTATTAAAATTTTAAAAATTTAATTATTAAAATTTTAAATTTTAAAATTTAAAAATTTAAATACTAAATTTTAAAAATTTAATTATTAAAATTTTAAATTTTAAAATTTAAAAATTTAAATACTAAATTTTAAAAATTTAATTATTAAAATTTTAAATTTTAAAAATTTAAATACTAAATTTTAAAAATTTAAGTATTAAAATTTTAAATTTTAAAATTTAAAAATTTAAATACTAAATTTTAAAAATTTAAATATTAAAACTTTAATTTTTAAAATTTAAAAATTTAAATTTTAAAATTTAAAAATTTAAATTTTAAAATTTAAAAATTTAAACACTAAATTTTAAAAATTTAATTATTAAAATTTTAAATTTTAAAATTTAAAAATTTAAATACTAAATTTTAAAAATTTAACTATTAAAATTTTAAATTTTAAAATTTAAAAATTTAAATACTAAATTTTAAAAATTTAACTATTAAAATTTTAAATTTTAAAATTTAAAAATTTAAATACTAAATTTTAAATATTTAATTATTAAAATTTTAAATTTTAAAATTTAAAAATTTAAATACTAAATTTTAAAAATTTAACTATTAAAATTTTAAATTATAAAATTTTAAAAATTTAAATACTAAATTTTAAAAATTTAATTATTATAATTTTAAATTTTAAAATTTAAAAATTTAAATACTAAATTTTAAAAATTTAATTATTAAAATTTTAAATTTTAAAATTTAAAAATTTAAATACTAAATTTTAAAAATTTTATTATTAAAACTTTAAATTTTAAAATTTAAAAATTTAAATATTAAATTTTAAAAGTTTACCTATTAAAATTTTAAATTTTAAAATTTAAAAATTTAAATACTAAATTTTAAAAATTTAATTATTATAATTTTAAATTTTAAAAATTTAATTATTAAAATTTTAAATTTTAATATTTAAAAATTTAAATACTAAATTTTAAAAATTTGACTATTAAAATTTTAAATTTTAAAATTTAAAAATTTAAATACTAAATTTTAAAAATTTAACTATTAAAATTTTAAATTTTAAAATTTAAAAATTTAAATACTAAATTTTAAAAATTTAACTATTAAAATTTTAAATTTTAAAATTTAAAAATTTAAATACTAAATTTTAAAAATTTAATTATTAAAATTTTAAATTTTAAAATTTAAAAATTTAAATACTAAATTTTAAAAATTTAACTATTAAAATTTTAAATTTTAAAATTTAAAAATTTAAATACTAAATTTTAAAAATTTAAATATTAAAACTTTAAATTTTAAAATTTAAAAATTTAAATTTTAAAATTTAAAAATTTAAATACTAAATTTTAAAAATTTAACTATTAAAATTTTAAATTTTAAAATTTAAAAATTTAAATACTAAATTTTAAAAATTTAACTATTAAAATTTTAAATTTTAAAATTTAAAAATTTAAATACTAAATTTTAAAAATTTAATTATTAAAATTTTAAATTTTAAAATTTAAAAATTTAAATACTAAATTTTAAAAATTCAACTATTAAAATTTTCAAATTTTAAAATTTAAAAATTTAAATACTAAATTTTAAAAATTTAACTATTAAAATTTTAAATTTTAAAATTTAAAAATTTAAGTACTAAATTTTAAAAATTTAACTATTAAAATTTTAAATTTTAAAATTTAAAAATTTAAATACTAAATTTTAAAAATTTAATTATTAAAATTTTAAATTTTAAAATTTAAAAATTTAAATACTAAATTTTAGAAATTTAATTATTAAAATTTTAAATTTTAAAATTTAAAAATTTAAATACTAAATTTTAAAAATTTAACTATTAAAATTTTAAATTTTAAAATTTAAAAATTTAAATACTAAATTTTAAAAATTTAATTATTAAAATTTTAAATTTTAAAATTTAAAAATTTAAATACTAAATTTTAGAAATTTAATTATTAAAATTTTAAATTTTAAAATTTAAAAATTTAAATACTAAATTTTAAAAATTTAACTATTAAAATTTTAAATTTTAAAATTTAAAAATTTAAATACTAAATTTTAAAAATTTAATTATTAAAATTTTAAATTTTAAAATTTAAAAATTTAAATACTAAATTTTAAAAATTTAATTATTAAAATTTTAAATTTTAAAATTTAAAAATTTAAATACTAAATTTTAAAAATTTAATTATTAAAATTTTAAATTTTAAAATTTAAAAATTTAAAGTTTAAAATTTAAAAATTTAAATACTAAATTTTAAAAATTTAACTATTAAAACTTTAAATTTTAAAATTTAAAAATTTAAATACTAAATTTTAAAAATTTAATTATTAAAATTTTAAATTTTAAAATTTAAAAATTTAAATACTAAATTTTAAAAATTTAACTATTAAAATTTTAAATTTTAAAATTTAAAAATTTAAATACTAAATTTTAAAAATTTAACTATTAAAATTTTAAATTTTAAAATTTAAAAATTTAAATACTAAATTTTAAAAATTTAATTATTAAAATTTTAAATTTTAAAATTTAAAAATTTAAATACTAAATTTTAAAAATTCAACTATTAAAATTTTAAATTTTAAAATTTAAAAATTTAAATACTAAATTTTAAAAATTTAACTATTAAAATTTTAAATTTTAAAATTTAAAAATTTAAGTACTAAATTTTAAAAATTTAACTATTAAAATTTTAAATTTTAAAATTTAAAAATTTAAATACTAAATTTTAAAAATTTAATTATTAAAATTTTAAATTTTAAAATTTAAAAATTTAAATACTAAATTTTAGAAATTTAATTATTAAAATTTTAAATTTTAAAATTTAAAAATTTAAATACTAAATTTTAAAAATTTAACTATTAAAATTTTAAATTTTAAAATTTAAAAATTTAAATACTAAATTTTAAAAATTTAATTATTAAAATTTTAAATTTTAAAATTTAAAAATTTAAATACTAAATTTTAAAAATTTAATTATTAAAATTTTAAATTTTAAAATTTAAAAATTTAAATACTAAATTTTAAAAATTTAATTATTAAAATTTTAAATTTTAAAATTTAAAAATTTAAAGTTTAAAATTTAAAAATTTAAATACTAAATTTTAAAAATTTAATTATTAAAATTTTAAATTTTAAAATTTAAAAATTTAAATACTAAATTTTAAAAATTTAACTATTAAAATTTTAAAATTTAAAAATTTAAATACTAAATTTTAAAAATTTAACTTTTAAAATTTTAAATTTTAAAATTTAAAAATTTAAATACTAAATTTTAAAAATTTAACTATTAAAATTTTAAATTTTAAAATTTAAAAATTTAAATACTAAATTTTAAAAATTTAATTATTAAAATTTTAAATTTTAAAATTTAAAAATTTAAATACTAAATTTTAAAAATTTAAATATTAAAACTTTAAATTTTAAAATTTAAAAATTTAAATTTTAAAATTTAAAAATTTAAATACTAAATTTTAAAAATTTAACCATTAATATTTTAAATTTTAAAATTTAAAAATTTAAATACTAAATTTTAAAAATTTAACTATTAAAATTTTAAATTTTAAAATTTAAAAATTTAAATACTAAATTTTAAAAATTTAATTATTAAAATTTTAAATTTTAAAATTTAAAAATTTAAATACTAAATTTTAAAAATTTAACTATTAAAATTTTAAATTTTAAAATTTAAAAATTTAAATACTAAATTTTAAAAATTTAACTATTAAAATTTTAAATTTTAAAATTTAAAAATTTAAATACTAAATTTTAAAAATTTAATTATTAAAATTTTAAATTTTAAAATTTAAAAATTTAAATTTTAAAATTTAAAAATTTAAATACTAAATTTTAAAAATTTAATTATTAAAATTTTAAATTTTAAAATTTAAAAATTTAAACACTAAATTTTAAAAATTTAATTATTAAAATTTTAAATTTTAAAATTTAAAAATTTAAATACTAAATTTTAAAAATTTAAATATTAAAACTTTAAATTTTAAAATTTAAAAATTTAAATTTTAAAATTTAAAAATTTAAATACTAAATTTTAAAAATTTAACTATTAAAATTTTAAATTTTAAAATTTAAAAATTTAAATACTAAATTTTAAAAATTTAACTATTAAAATTTTAAATTTTAAAATTTAAAAATTTAAATACTAAATTTTAAAAATTTAACTAATAAAATTTAAAAATTTAAATACTAAATTTTAAAAATTTAATTATTAAAATTTTAAATTTTAAAATTTAAAAATTTAAATACTAAATTTTAAAAATTTAACTATTAAAATTTTAAATTTTAAAATTTAAAAATTTAAATACTAAATTTTAAAAATTTAACTATTAAAATTTTAAATTTTAAAATTTAAAAATTTAAATACTAAATTTTAAAAATTTAATTATTAAAATTTTAAAAATTTAATTATTAAAATTTTAAATTTTAAAATTTAAAAATTTAAATACTAAATTTTAAAAATTTAATTATTAAAATTTTAAATTTTAAAATTTAAAAATTTAAATACTAAATTTTAAAAATTTAATTATTAAAATTTTAAATTTTAAAAATTTAAATACTAAATTTTAAAAATTTAAGTATTAAAATTTTAAATTTTAAAATTTAAAAATTTAAATACTAAATTTTAAAAATTTAAATATTAAAACTTTAATTTTTAAAATTTAAAAATTTAAATTTTAAAATTTAAAAATTTAAATTTTAAAATTTAAAAATTTAAACACTAAATTTTAAAAATTTAATTATTAAAATTTTAAATTTTAAAATTTAAAAATTTAAATACTAAATTTTAAAAATTTAACTATTAAAATTTTAAATTTTAAAATTTAAAAATTTAAATACTAAATTTTAAAAATTTAACTATTAAAATTTTAAATTTTAAAATTTAAAAATTTAAATACTAAATTTTAAATATTTAATTATTAAAATTTTAAATTTTAAAATTTAAAAATTTAAATACTAAATTTTAAAAATTTAACTATTAAAATTTTAAATTATAAAATTTTAAAAATTTAAATACTAAATTTTAAAAATTTAATTATTATAATTTTAAATTTTAAAATTTAAAAATTTAAATACTAAATTTTAAAAATTTAATTATTAAAATTTTAAATTTTAAAATTTAAAAATTTAAATACTAAATTTTAAAAATTTTATTATTAAAACTTTAAATTTTAAAATTTAAAAATTTAAATATTAAATTTTAAAAGTTTACCTATTAAAATTTTAAATTTTAAAATTTAAAAATTTAAATACTAAATTTTAAAAATTTAATTATTATAATTTTAAATTTTAAAAATTTAATTATTAAAATTTTAAATTTTAATATTTAAAAATTTAAATACTAAATTTTAAAAATTTGACTATTAAAATTTTAAATTTTAAAATTTAAAAATTTAAATACTAAATTTTAAAAATTTAACTATTAAAATTTTAAATTTTAAAATTTAAAAATTTAAATACTAAATTTTAAAAATTTAACTATTAAAATTTTAAATTTTAAAATTTAAAAATTTAAATACTAAATTTTAAAAATTTAATTATTAAAATTTTAAATTTTAAAATTTAAAAATTTAAATACTAAATTTTAAAAATTTAACTATTAAAATTTTAAATTTTAAAATTTAAAAATTTAAATACTAAATTTTAAAAATTTAAATATTAAAACTTTAAATTTTAAAATTTAAAAATTTAAATTTTAAAATTTAAAAATTTAAATACTAAATTTTAAAAATTTAACTATTAAAATTTTAAATTTTAAAATTTAAAAATTTAAATACTAAATTTTAAAAATTTAACTATTAAAATTTTAAATTTTAAAATTTAAAAATTTAAATACTAAATTTTAAAAATTTAATTATTAAAATTTTAAATTTTAAAATTTAAAAATTTAAATACTAAATTTTAAAAATTCAACTATTAAAATTTTCAAATTTTAAAATTTAAAAATTTAAATACTAAATTTTAAAAATTTAACTATTAAAATTTTAAATTTTAAAATTTAAAAATTTAAGTACTAAATTTTAAAAATTTAACTATTAAAATTTTAAATTTTAAAATTTAAAAATTTAAATACTAAATTTTAAAAATTTAATTATTAAAATTTTAAATTTTAAAATTTAAAAATTTAAATACTAAATTTTAGAAATTTAATTATTAAAATTTTAAATTTTAAAATTTAAAAATTTAAATACTAAATTTTAAAAATTTAACTATTAATATTTTAAATTTTAAAATTTAAAAATTTAAATACTAAATTTTAAAAATTTAATTATTAAAATTTTAAATTTTAAAATTTAAAAATTTAAATACTAAATTTTAAAAATTTAATTATTAAAATTTTAAATTTTAAAATTTAAAAATTTAAATACTAAATTTTAAAAATTTAATTATTAAAATTTTAAATTTTAAAATTTAAAAATTTAAAGTTTAAAATTTAAAAATTTAAATACTAAATTTTAAAAATTTAACTATTAAAACTTTAAATTTTAAAATTTAAAAATTTAAATACTAAATTTTAAAAATTTAATTATTAAAATTTTAAATTTTAAAATTTAAAAATTTAAATACTAAATTTTAAAAATTTAACTATTAAAATTTTAAATTTTAAAATTTAAAAATTTAAATACTAAATTTTAAAAATTTAACTATTAAAATTTTAAATTTTAAAATTTAAAAATTTAAATACTAAATTTTAAAAATTTAATTATTAAAATTTTAAATTTTAAAATTTAAAAATTTAAATACTAAATTTTAAAAATTCAACTATTAAAATTTTAAATTTTAAAATTTAAAAATTTAAATACTAAATTTTAAAAATTTAACTATTAAAATTTTAAATTTTAAAATTTAAAAATTTAAGTACTAAATTTTAAAAATTTAACTATTAAAATTTTAAATTTTAAAATTTAAAAATTTAAATACTAAATTTTAAAAATTTAATTATTAAAATTTTAAATTTTAAAATTTAAAAATTTAAATACTAAATTTTAGAAATTTAATTATTAAAATTTTAAATTTTAAAATTTAAAAATTTAAATACTAAATTTTAAAAATTTAACTATTAAAATTTTAAATTTTAAAATTTAAAAATTTAAATACTAAATTTTAAAAATTTAATTATTAAAATTTTAAATTTTAAAATTTAAAAATTTAAATACTAAATTTTAAAAATTTAATTATTAAAATTTTAAATTTTAAAATTTAAAAATTTAAATACTAAATTTTAAAAATTTAATTATTAAAATTTTAAATTTTAAAATTTAAAAATTTAAAGTTTAAAATTTAAAAATTTAAATACTAAATTTTAAAAATTTAACTATTAAAACTTTAAATTTTAAAATTTAAAAATTTAAATACTAAATTTTAAAAATTTAATTATTAAAATTTTAAATTTTAAAATTTAAAAATTTAAATACTAAATTTTAAAAATTTAACTATTAAAATTTTAAATTTTAAAATTTAAAAATTTAAATACTAAATTTTAAAAATTTAACTATTAAAATTTTAAATTTTAAAATTTAAAAATTTAAATACTAAATTTTAAAAATTTAATTATTAAAATTTTAAATTTTAAAATTTAAAAATTTAAATACTAAATTTTAAAAATTCAACTATTAAAATTTTAAATTTTAAAATTTAAAAATTTAAATACTAAATTTTAAAAATTTAACTATTAAAATTTTAAATTTTAAAATTTAAAAATTTAAGTACTAAATTTTAAAAATTTAACTATTAAAATTTTAAATTTTAAAATTTAAAAATTTAAATACTAAATTTTAAAAATTTAATTATTAAAATTTTAAATTTTAAAATTTAAAAATTTAAATACTAAATTTTAGAAATTTAATTATTAAAATTTTAAATTTTAAAATTTAAAAATTTAAATACTAAATTTTAAAAATTTAACTATTAAAATTTTAAATTTTAAAATTTAAAAATTTAAATACTAAATTTTGAAAATTTAATTATTAAAATTTTAAATTTTAAAATTTAAAAATTTAAATACTAAATTTTAAAAATTTAATTATTAAAATTTTAAATTTTAAAATTTAAAAATTTAAATACTAAATTTTAAAAATTTAATTATTAAAATTTTAAATTTTAAAATTTAAAAATTTAAAGTTTAAAATTTAAAAATTTAAATACTAAATTTTAAAAATTTAATTATTAAAATTTTAAATTTTAAAATTTAAAAATTTAAATACTAAATTTTAAAAATTTAACTATTAAAATTTTAAAATTTAAAAATTTAAATACTAAATTTTAAAAATTTAACTTTTAAAATTTTAAATTTTAAAATTTAAAAATTTAAATACTAAATTTTAAAAATTTAACTATTAAAATTTTAAATTTTAAAATTTAAAAATTTAAATACTAAATTTTAAAAATTTAATTATTAAAATTTTAAATTTTAAAATTTAAAAATTTAAATACTAAATTTTAAAAATTTAATTATTAAAATTTTAAATTTTAAAATTTAAAAATTTAAATACTAAATTTTAAAAATTTAAATATTAAAACTTTAAATTTTAAAATTTAAAAATTTAAATACTAAATTTTAAAAATTTAACCATTAATATTTTAAATTTTAAAATTTAAAAATTTAAATACTAAATTTTAAAAATTTAACTATTAAAATTTTAAATTTTAAAATTTAAAAATTTAAATACTAAATTTTAAAAATTTAATTATTAAAATTTTAAATTTTAAAATTTAAAAATTTAAATACAAAATTTTAAAAATTTAATTATTAAAATTTTAAATTTTAAAATTTAAAAATTTAAATACTAAATTTTAAAAATTTAACTATTAAAATTTTAAATTTTAAAATTTAAAAATTTAAATACTAAATTTTAAAAATTTAACTATTAAAATTTTAAATTTTAAAATTTAAAAATTTAAATACTAAATTTTAAAAATTTAATTATTAAAATTTTAAATTTTAAAATTTAAAAATTTAAATACTAAATTTTAAAAATTTAATTATTAAAATTTTAAATTTTAAAATTTAAAAATTTAAATACTAAATTTTAAAAATTTAATTATTAAAATTTTAAATTTTAAAATTTAAAAATTTAAAGTTTAAAATTTAAAAATTTAAATACTAAATTTTAAAAATTTAATTATTAAAATTTTAAATTTTAAAATTTAAAAATTTAAATACTAAATTTTAAAAATTTAATTATTAAAATTTTAAATTTTAAAATTTAAAAATTTAAATACTAAATTTTAAAAATTTAATTATTAAAATTTTAAATTTTAAAATTTAAAAATTTAAAGTTTAAAATTTAAAAATTTAAATACTAAATTTTAAAAATTTAATTATTAAAATTTTAAATTTTAAAATTTAAAAATTTAAATACTAAATTTTAAAAATTTAACTATTTAAATTTTAAAATTTAAAAATTTAAATACTAAATTTTAAAAATTTAACTATTAAAATTTTAAATTTTAAAATTTAAAAATTTAAATACTAAATTTTAAAAATTTAACTATTAAAATTTTAAATTTTAAAATTTAAAAATTTAAATTTTAAAATTTAAAAATTAAAATACTAAATTTTAAAAATTTAATTATTAAAATTTTAAATTTTAAAATTTAAAAATTTAAATACTAAATTTTAAAAATTTAATTATTAAAATTTTAAATTTTAAAATTTAAAAATTTAAATACTAAATTTTAAAAATTTAATTATTAAAATTTTAAATTTTAAAATTTAAAAATTTAAATACTAAATTTTAAAAATTTAAATATTAAAACTTTAAATTTTAAAATTTAAAAATTTAAATTTTAAAATTTAAAAATTTAAATTTTAAAATTTAAAAATTTAAATACTAAATTTTAAAAATTTAACTTTTAAAATTTTAAATTTTAAAATTTAAAAATTTAAATACTAAATTTTAAAAATTTAACTATTAAAATTTTAAATTTTAAAATTTAAAAATTTAAATACTAAATTTTAAAAATTTAACTATTAAAATTTAAAAATTTAAATACTAAATTTTAAAAATTTAATTATTAAAATTTTAAATTTTAAAATTTAAAAATTTAAATACTAAATTTTAAAAATTTAATTATTAAAATTTTAAATTTTAAAATTTAAAAATTTAAATACTAAATTTTAAAAATTTAATTATTAAAATTTTAAATTTTAAAATTTAAAAATTTAAATACTAAATTTTAAAAATTTAACTATTAAAATTTTAAAATTTAAAAATTTAAATACTAAATTTTAAAAATTTAACTTTTAAAATTTTAAATTTTAAAATTTAAAAATTTAAATACTAAATTTTAAAAATTTAACTATTAAAATTTTAAATTTTAAAATTTAAAAATTTAAGTACTAAATTTTAAAATTTTAATTATTAAAATTTTAAATTTTAAAATTTAAAAATTTAAATACTAAATTTTAAAAATTTAATTATTAAAATTTTAAATTTTAAAATTTAAAAATTTAAATACTAAATTTTAAATATTTAATTATTAAAATTTTAAATTTTAAAATTTAAAAATTTAAATACTAAATTTTAAAAATTTAACTATTAAAATTTTAAATTTTAAAATTTAAAAATTTAAATACTAAATTTTAAAAATTTAACTATTAAAATTTTAAATTTTAAAATTTAAAAATTTAAATACTAAATTTTAAAAATTTAACTATTAAAATTTTAAATTTTAAAATTTAAAAATTTAAATACTAAATTTTGAAAATTTAATTATTAAAATTTTAAATTTTAAAATTTAAAAATTTAAATACTAAATTTTAAAAATTTAATTATTAAAATTTTAAATTTTAAAATTTAAAAATTTAAATACTAAATTTTAAAAATTTAATTATTAAAATTTTAAATTTTAAAATTTAAAAATTTAAAGTTTAAAATTTAAAAATTTAAATACTAAATTTTAAAAATTTAATTATTAAAATTTTAAATTTTAAAATTTAAAAATTTAAATACTAAATTTTAAAAATTTAACTATTAAAATTTTAAAATTTAAAAATTTAAATACTAAATTTTAAAAATTTAACTTTTAAAATTTTAAATTTTAAAATTTAAAAATTTAAATACTAAATTTTAAAAATTTAACTATTAAAATTTTAAATTTTAAAATTTAAAAATTTAAATACTAAATTTTAAAAATTTAATTATTAAAATTTTAAATTTTAAAATTTAAAAATTTAAATACTAAATTTTAAAAATTTAATTATTAAAATTTTAAATTTTAAAATTTAAAAATTTAAATACTAAATTTTAAAAATTTAAATATTAAAACTTTAAATTTTAAAATTTAAAAATTTAAATACTAAATTTTAAAAATTTAACCATTAATATTTTAAATTTTAAAATTTAAAAATTTAAATACTAAATTTTAAAAATTTAACTATTAAAATTTTAAATTTTAAAATTTAAAAATTTAAATACTAAATTTTAAAAATTTAATTATTAAAATTTTAAATTTTAAAATTTAAAAATTTAAATACAAAATTTTAAAAATTTAATTATTAAAATTTTAAATTTTAAAATTTAAAAATTTAAATACTAAATTTTAAAAATTTAACTATTAAAATTTTAAATTTTAAAATTTAAAAATTTAAATACTAAATTTTAAAAATTTAACTATTAAAATTTTAAATTTTAAAATTTAAAAATTTAAATACTAAATTTTAAAAATTTAATTATTAAAATTTTAAATTTTAAAATTTAAAAATTTAAATACTAAATTTTAAAAATTTAATTATTAAAATTTTAAATTTTAAAATTTAAAAATTTAAATACTAAATTTTAAAAATTTAATTATTAAAATTTTAAATTTTAAAATTTAAAAATTTAAAGTTTAAAATTTAAAAATTTAAATACTAAATTTTAAAAATTTAATTATTAAAATTTTAAATTTTAAAATTTAAAAATTTAAATACTAAATTTTAAAAATTTAATTATTAAAATTTTAAATTTTAAAATTTAAAAATTTAAATACTAAATTTTAAAAATTTAATTATTAAAATTTTAAATTTTAAAATTTAAAAATTTAAAGTTTAAAATTTAAAAATTTAAATACTAAATTTTAAAAATTTAATTATTAAAATTTTAAATTTTAAAATTTAAAAATTTAAATACTAAATTTTAAAAATTTAACTATTTAAATTTTAAAATTTAAAAATTTAAATACTAAATTTTAAAAATTTAACTATTAAAATTTTAAATTTTAAAATTTAAAAATTTAAATACTAAATTTTAAAAATTTAACTATTAAAATTTTAAATTTTAAAATTTAAAAATTTAAATTTTAAAATTTAAAAATTAAAATACTAAATTTTAAAAATTTAATTATTAAAATTTTAAATTTTAAAATTTAAAAATTTAAATACTAAATTTTAAAAATTTAATTATTAAAATTTTAAATTTTAAAATTTAAAAATTTAAATACTAAATTTTAAAAATTTAATTATTAAAATTTTAAATTTTAAAATTTAAAAATTTAAATACTAAATTTTAAAAATTTAAATATTAAAACTTTAAATTTTAAAATTTAAAAATTTAAATTTTAAAATTTAAAAATTTAAATTTTAAAATTTAAAAATTTAAATACTAAATTTTAAAAATTTAACTTTTAAAATTTTAAATTTTAAAATTTAAAAATTTAAATACTAAATTTTAAAAATTTAACTATTAAAATTTTAAATTTTAAAATTTAAAAATTTAAATACTAAATTTTAAAAATTTAACTATTAAAATTTAAAAATTTAAATACTAAATTTTAAAAATTTAATTATTAAAATTTTAAATTTTAAAATTTAAAAATTTAAATACTAAATTTTAAAAATTTAATTATTAAAATTTTAAATTTTAAAATTTAAAAATTTAAATACTAAATTTTAAAAATTTAATTATTAAAATTTTAAATTTTAAAATTTAAAAATTTAAATACTAAATTTTAAAAATTTAACTATTAAAATTTTAAAATTTAAAAATTTAAATACTAAATTTTAAAAATTTAACTTTTAAAATTTTAAATTTTAAAATTTAAAAATTTAAATACTAAATTTTAAAAATTTAACTATTAAAATTTTAAATTTTAAAATTTAAAAATTTAAGTACTAAATTTTAAAATTTTAATTATTAAAATTTTAAATTTTAAAATTTAAAAATTTAAATACTAAATTTTAAAAATTTAATTATTAAAATTTTAAATTTTAAAATTTAAAAATTTAAATACTAAATTTTAAATATTTAATTATTAAAATTTTAAATTTTAAAATTTAAAAATTTAAATACTAAATTTTAAAAATTTAACTATTAAAATTTTAAATTTTAAAATTTAAAAATTTAAATACTAAATTTTAAAAATTTAACTATTAAAATTTTAAATTTTAAAATTTAAAAATTTAAATACTAAATTTTAAAAATTTAATTATTAAAATTTTAAATTTTAAAATTTAAAAATTTAAATTTTAAAATTTAAAAATTTAAATACTAAATTTTAAAAATTTAATTATTAAAATTTTAAATTTTAAAATTTAAAAATTTAAACACTAAATTTTAAAAATTTAATTATTAAAATTTTAAATTTTAAAATTTAAAAATTTAAATACTAAATTTTAAAAATTTAAATATTAAAACTTTAAATTTTAAAATTTAAAAATTTAAATTTTAAAATTTAAAAATTTAAATACTAAATTTTAAAAATTTAACTATTAAAATTTTAAATTTTAAAATTTAAAAATTTAAATACTAAATTTTAAAAATTTAACTATTAAAATTTTAAATTTTAAAATTTAAAAATTTAAATACTAAATTTTAAAAATTTAACTATTAAAATTTAAAAATTTAAATACTAAATTTTAAAAATTTAATTATTAAAATTTTAAATTTTAAAATTTAAAAATTTAAATACTAAATTTTAAAAATTTAACTATTAAAATTTTAAATTTTAAAATTTAAAAATTTAAATACTAAATTTTAAAAATTTAACTATTAAAATTTTAAATTTTAAAATTTAAAAATTTAAATACTAAATTTTAAAAATTTAATTATTAAAATTTTAAATTTTAAAATTTAAAAATTTAAATTTTAAAATTTAAAAATTTAAATACTAAATTTTAAAAATTTAATTATTAAAATTTTAAATTTTAAAATTTAAAAATTTAAATACTAAATTTTAAAAATTTAATTATTAAAATTTTAAATTTTAAAATTTAAAAATTTAAATACTAAATTTTAAAAATTTAATTATTAAAATTTTAAATTTTAAAAATTTAAATACTAAATTTTAAAAATTTAACTATTAAAATTTTAAATTTTAAAATTTAAAAATTTAAATACTAAATTTTAAAAATTTAATTATTAAAATTTTAAATTTTAAAAATTTAAATACTAAATTTTAAAAATTTAACTATTAAAATTTTAAATTTTAAAATTTAAAAATTTAAATACTAAATTTTAAAAATTTAATTATTAAAATTTTAAATTTTAAAATTTAAAAATTTAAATACTAAATTTTAAAAATTTAATTATTAAAATTTTAAATTTTAAAATTTAAAAATTTAAATACTAAATTTTAAAAATTTAATTATTAAAATTTTAAATTTTAAAATTTAAAAATTTAAAGTTTAAAATTTAAAAATTTAAATACTAAATTTTAAAAATTTAATTATTAAAATTTTAAATTTTAAAATTTAAAAATTTAAATACTAAATTTTAAAAATTTAACTATTAAAATTTTAAAATTTAAAAATTTAAATACTAAATTTTAAAAATTTAACTTTTAAAATTTTAAATTTTAAAATTTAAAAATTTAAATACTAAATTTTAAAAATTTAACTATTAAAATTTTAAATTTTAAAATTTAAAAATTTAAATACTAAATTTTAAAAATTTAATTATTAAAATTTTAAATTTTAAAATTTAAAAATTTAAATACTAAATTTTAAAAATTTAATTATTAAAATTTTAAATTTTAAAATTTAAAAATTTAAATACTAAATTTTAAAAATTTAAATATTAAAACTTTAAATTTTAAAATTTAAAAATTTAAATTTTAAAATTTAAAAATTTAAATACTAAATTTTAAAAATTTAACTATTAATATTTTAAATTTTAAAATTTAAAAATTTAAATACTAAATTTTAAAAATTTAACTATTAAAATTTTAAATTTTAAAATTTAAAAATTTAAATACTAAATTTTAAAAATTTAATTATTAAAATTTTAAATTTTAAAATTTAAAAATTTAAATACAAAATTTTAAAAATTTAATTATTAAAATTTTAAATTTTAAAATTTAAAAATTTAAATACTAAATTTTAAAAATTTAACTATTAAAATTTTAAATTTTAAAATTTAAAAATTTAAATACTAAATTTTAAAAATTTAACTATTAAAATTTTAAATTTTAAAATTTAAAAATTTAAATACTAAATTTTAAAAATTTAATTATTAAAATTTTAAATTTTAAAATTTAAAAATTTAAATACTAAATTTTAAAAATTTAATTATTAAAATTTTAAATTTTAAAATTTAAAAATTTAAATACTAAATTTTAAAAATTTAATTATTAAAATTTTAAATTTTAAAATTTAAAAATTTAAATACTAAATTTTAAAAATTTAATTATTAAAATTTTAAATTTTAAAATTTAAAAATTTAAATACTAAATTTTAAAAATTTAACTATTAAAATTTTAAATTTTAAAATTTAAAAATTTAAATACTAAATTTTAAAAATTTAATTATTAAAATTTTAAATTTTAAAATTTAAAAATTTAAATACTAAATTTTAAAAATTTAATTATTAAAATTTTAAATTTTAAAATTTAAAAATTTAAATACTAAATTTTAAAAATTTAATTATTAAAATTTTAAATTTTAAAATTTAAAAATTTAAATACTAAATTTTAAAAATTTAAATATTAAAACTTTAAATTTTAAAATTTAAAAATTTAAATTTTAAAATTTAAAAATTTAAATTTTAAAATTTAAAAATTTAAATACTAAATTTTAAAAATTTAACTATTAAAATTTTAAATTTTAAAATTTAAAAATTTAAATACTAAATTTTAAAAATTTAACTATTAAAATTTTAAATTTTAAAATTTAAAAATTTAAATACTAAATTTTAAAAATTTAACTATTAAAATTTAAAAATTTAAATACTAAATTTTAAAAATTTAATTATTAAAATTTTAAATTTTAAAATTTAAAAATTTAAATACTAAATTTTAAAAATTTAATTATTAAAATTTTAAATTTTAAAATTTAAAAATTTAAATACTAAATTTTAAAAATTTAATTATTAAAATTTTAAATTTTAAAATTTAAAAATTTAAATACTAAATTTTAAAAATTTAACTATTAAAATTTTAAAATTTAAAAATTTAAATACTAAATTTAAAAATTTAACTTTTAAAATTTTAAATTTTAAAATTTAAAAATTTAAATACTAAATTTTAAAAATTTAACTATTAAAATTTTAAATTTTAAAATTTAAAAATTTAAGTACTAAATTTTAAAATTTTAATTATTAAAATTTTAAATTTTAAAATTTAAAAATTTAAATACTAAATTTTAAAAATTTAATTATTAAAATTTTAAATTTTAAAATTTAAAAATTTAAATACTAAATTTTAAAAATTTAACTATTAAAATTTTAAATTTTAAAATTTAAAAATTTAAATACTAAATTTTAAAAATTTAACTATTAAAATTTTAAATTTTAAAATTTAAAAATTTAAATACTAAATTTTAAAAATTTAATTATTAAAATTTTAAATTTTAAAATTTAAAAATTTAAATTTTAAAATTTAAAAATTTAAATTCTAAATTTTAAAAATTTATTTATTAAAATTTTAAATTTTAAAATTTAAAAATTTAAACACTAAATTTTAAAAATTTAATTATTAAAATTTTAAATTTTAAAATTTAAAAATTTAAATACTAAATTTTAAAAATTTAAATATTAAAACTTTAAATTTTAAAATTTAAAAATTTAAATTTTAAAATTTAAAAATTTAAATACTAAATTTTAAAAATTTAATTATTAAAATTTTAAATTTTAAAATTTAAAAATTTAAATACTAAATTTTAAAAATTTAACTATTAAAATTTTAAATTTTAAAATTTAAAAATTTAAATACTAAATTTTAAAAATTTAACTATTAAAATTTTAAATTTTAAAATTTAAAAATTTAAATACTAAATTTTAAAAATTTAATTATTAAAATTTTAAATTTTAAAATTTAAAAATTTAAATTTTAAAATTTAAAAATTTAAATACTAAATTTTAAAAATTTAATTATTAAAATTTTAAATTTTAAAATTTAAAAATTTAAATACTAAATTTTAAAAATTTAATTATTAAAATTTTAAATTTTAAAATTTAAAAATTTAAATACTAAATTTTAAAAATTTAATTATTAAAATTTTAAATTTTAAAAATTTAAATACTAAATTTTAAAAATTTAACTATTAAAATTTTAAATTTTAAAATTTAAAAATTTAAATACTAAATTTTAAAAATTTAAATATTAAAACTTTAATTTTTAAAATTTAAAAATTTAAATTTTAAAATTTAAAAATTTAAATTTTAAAATTTAAAAATTTAAACACTAAATTTTAAAAATTTAATTATTAAAATTTTAAATTTTAAAATTTAAAAATTTAAATACTAAATTTTAAAAATTTAACTATTAAAATTTTAAATTTTAAAATTTAAAAATTTAAATACTAAATTTTAAAAATTTAACTATTAAAATTTTAAATTTTAAAATTTAAAAATTTAAATACTAAATTTTAAAAATTTAATTATTAAAATTTTAAATTTTAAAATTTAAAAATTTAAATACTAAATTTTAAAAATTTAACTATTAAAATTTTAAATTATAAAATTTTAAAAATTTAAATACTAAATTTTAAAAATTTAATTATTATAATTTTAAATTTTAAAATTTAAAAATTTAAATACTAAATTTTAAAAATTTAATTATTAAAATTTTAAATTTTAAAATTTAAAAATTTAAATACTAAATTTTAAAAATTTTATTATTAAAACTTTAAATTTTAAAATTTAAAAATTTAAATATTAAATTTTAAAAGTTTACCTATTAAAATTTTAAATTTTAAAATTTAAAAATTTAAATACTAAATTTTAAAAATTTAATTATTATAATTTTAAATTTTAAAAATTTAATTATTAAAATTTTAAATTTTAATATTTAAAAATTTAAATACTAAATTTTAAAAATTTGACTATTAAAATTTTAAATTTTAAAATTTAAAAATTTAAATACTAAATTTTAAAAATTTAACTATTAAAATTTTAAATTTTAAAATTTAAAAATTTAAATACTAAATTTTAAAAATTTAACTATTAAAATTTTAAATTTTAAAATTTAAAAATTTAAATACTAAATTTTAAAAATTTAATTATTAAAATTTTAAATTTTAAAATTTAAAAATTTAAATACTAAATTTTAAAAATTTAACTATTAAAATTTTAAATTTTAAAATTTAAAAATTTAAATACTAAATTTTAAAAATTTAAATATTAAAACTTTAAATTTTAAAATTTAAAAATTTAAATTTTAAAATTTAAAAATTTAAATACTAAATTTTAAAACTTTAATTATTAAAATTTTAAATTTTAAAATTTAAAAATTTAAATACTAAATTTTAAAAACTTAACTATTAAAATTTTAAATTTTAAAATTTAAAAATTTAAATACTAAATTTTAAAAATTTAATTATTAAAATTTTAAATTTTAAAATTTAAAAATTTAAATACTAAATTTTAAAAATTTAACTATTAAAATTTTATATTTTAAAATTTAAAAATTTAAATACTAAATTTTAAAAATTTAACTATTAAAATTTTAAATTTTAAAATTTAAAAATTTAAATACTAAATTTTAAAAATTTAATTATTAAAATTTTAAATTTTAAAATTTAAAAATTTAAATACTAAATTTTAAAAATTCAACTATTAAAATTTTAAATTTTAAAATTTAAAAATTTAAATACTAAATTTTAAAAATTTAACTATTAAAATTTTAAATTTTAAAATTTAAAAATTTAAGTACTAAATTTTAAAAATTTAACTATTAAAATTTTAAATTTTAAAATTTAAAAATTTAAATACTAAATTTTAAAAATTTAATTATTAAAATTTTAAATTTTAAAATTTAAAAATTTAAATACTAAATTTTAGAAATTTAATTATTAAAATTTTAAATTTTAAAATTTAAAAATTTAAATACTAAATTTTAAAAATTTAACTATTAAAATTTTAAATTTTAAAATTTAAAAATTTAAATACTAAATTTTAAAAATTTAATTATTAAAATTTTAAATTTTAAAATTTAAAAATTTAAATACTAAATTTTAAAAATTTAACTATTAAAATTTTAAATTTTAAAATTTAAAAATTTAAATACTAAATTTTAAAAATTTAAATATTAAAACTTTAAATTTTAAAATTTAAAAATTTAAATTTTAAAATTTAAAAATTTAAATACTAAATTTTAAAACTTTAATTATTAAAATTTTAAATTTTAAAATTTAAAAATTTAAATACTAAATTTTAAAAACTTAACTATTAAAATTTTAAATTTTAAAATTTAAAAATTTAAATACTAAATTTTAAAAATTTAATTATTAAAATTTTAAATTTTAAAATTTAAAAATTTAAATACTAAATTTTAAAAATTTAACTATTAAAATTTTAAATTTTAAAATTTAAAAATTTAAATACTAAATTTTAAAAATTTAACTATTAAAATTTTAAATTTTAAAATTTAAAAATTTAAATACTAAATTTTAAAAATTTAATTATTAAAATTTTAAATTTTAAAATTTAAAAATTTAAATACTAAATTTTAAAAATTCAACTATTAAAATTTTAAATTTTAAAATTTAAAAATTTAAATACTAAATTTTAAAAATTTAACTATTAAAATTTTAAATTTTAAAATTTAAAAATTTAAGTACTAAATTTTAAAAATTTAACTATTAAAATTTTAAATTTTAAAATTTAAAAATTTAAATACTAAATTTTAAAAATTTAATTATTAAAATTTTAAATTTTAAAATTTAAAAATTTAAATACTAAATTTTAGAAATTTAATTATTAAAATTTTAAATTTTAAAATTTAAAAATTTAAATACTAAATTTTAAAAATTTAACTATTAAAATTTTAAATTTTAAAATTTAAAAATTTAAATACTAAATTTTAAAAATTTAATTATTAAAATTTTAAATTTTAAAATTTAAAAATTTAAATACTAAATTTTAAAAATTTAACTATTAAAATTTAAAAATTTAAATACTAAATTTTAAAAATTTAATTATTAAAATTTTAAATTTTAAAATTTAAAAATTTAAATACTAAATTTTAAAAATTTAACTATTAAAATTTTAAATTTTAAAATTTAAAAATTTAAATACTAAATTTTAAAAATTTAACTATTAAAATTTTAAATTTTAAAATTTAAAAATTTAAATACTAAATTTTAAAAATTTAATTATTAAAATTTTAAATTTTAAAATTTAAATATTTAAATTTTAAAATTTAAAAATTTAAATACTAAATTTTAAAAATTTAATTATTAAAATTTTAAATTTTAAAATTTAAAAATTTAAATACTAAATTTTAAAAATTTAATTATTAAAATTTTAAATTTTAAAATTTAAAAATTTAAATACTAAATTTTAAAAATTTAATTATTAAAATTTTAAATTTTAAAAATTTAAATACTAAATTTTAAAAATTTAACTATTAAAATTTTAAATTTTAAAATTTAAAAATTTAAATACTAAATTTTAAAAATTTAAATATTAAAACTTTAATTTTTAAAATTTAAAAATTTAAATTTTAAAATTTAAAAATTTAAATTTTAAAATTTAAAAATTTAAACACTAAATTTTAAAAATTTAATTATTAAAATTTTAAATTTTAAAATTTAAAAATTTAAATACTAAATTTTAAAAATTTAACTATTAAAATTTTAAATTTTAAAATTTAAAAATTTAAATACTAAATTTTAAAAATTTAACTATTAAAATTTTAAATTTTAAAATTTAAAAATTTAAATACTAAATTTTAAAAATTTAATTATTAAAATTTTAAATTTTAAAATTTAAAAATTTAAATACTAAATTTTAAAAATTTAACTATTAAAATTTTAAATTATAAAATTTTAAAAATTTAAATACTAAATTTTAAAAATTTAATTATTATAATTTTAAATTTTAAAATTTAAAAATTTAAATACTAAATTTTAAAAATTTAATTATTAAAATTTTAAATTTTAAAATTTAAAAATTTAAATACTAAATTTTAAAAATTTTATTATTAAAACTTTAAATTTTAAAATTTAAAAATTTAAATATTAAATTTTAAAAGTTTACCTATTAAAATTTTAAATTTTAAAATTTAAAAATTTAAATACTAAATTTTAAAAATTTAATTATTATAATTTTAAATTTTAAAAATTTAATTATTAAAATTTTAAATTTTAATATTTAAAAATTTAAATACTAAATTTTAAAAATTTGACTATTAAAATTTTAAATTTTAAAATTTAAAAATTTAAATACTAAATTTTAAAAATTTAACTATTAAAATTTTAAATTTTAAAATTTAAAAATTTAAATACTAAATTTTAAAAATTTAACTATTAAAATTTTAAATTTTAAAATTTAAAAATTTAAATACTAAATTTTAAAAATTTAACTATTAAAATTTTAAATTTTAAAATTTAAAAATTTAAATACTAAATTTTAAAAATTTAACTATTAAAATTTTAAATTTTAAAATTTAAAAATTTAAATACTAAATTTTAAAAATTTAAATATTAAAACTTTAAATTTTAAAATTTAAAAATTTAAATTTTAAAATTTAAAAATTTAAATACTAAATTTTAAAACTTTAATTATTAAAATTTTAAATTTTAAAATTTAAAAATTTAAATACTAAATTTTAAAAACTTAACTATTAAAATTTTAAATTTTAAAATTTAAAAATTTAAATACTAAATTTTAAAAATTTAATTATTAAAATTTTAAATTTTAAAATTTAAAAATTTAAATACTAAATTTTAAAAATTTAACTATTAAAATTTTATATTTTAAAATTTAAAAATTTAAATACTAAATTTTAAAAATTTAACTATTAAAATTTTAAATTTTAAAATTTAAAAATTTAAATACTAAATTTTAAAAATTTAATTATTAAAATTTTAAATTTTAAAATTTAAAAATTTAAATACTAAATTTTAAAAATTCAACTATTAAAATTTTAAATTTTAAAATTTAAAAATTTAAATACTAAATTTTAAAAATTTAACTATTAAAATTTTAAATTTTAAAATTTAAAAATTTAAGTACTAAATTTTAAAAATTTAACTATTAAAATTTTAAATTTTAAAATTTAAAAATTTAAATACTAAATTTTAAAAATTTAATTATTAAAATTTTAAATTTTAAAATTTAAAAATTTAAATACT
This sequence comes from Aethina tumida, assembly GCF_024364675.1. Lineage (NCBI taxonomy): Eukaryota > Metazoa > Arthropoda > Insecta > Coleoptera > Nitidulidae > Aethina > Aethina tumida. The sequence goes on from NC_065439.1 coordinate 9,985,901, forward strand.
AAATTTTAGAAATTTAATTATTAAAATTTTAAATTTTAAAATTTAAAAATTTAAATACTAAATTTTAAAAATTTAACTATTAAAATTTTAAATTTTAAAATTTAAAAATTTAAATACTAAATTTTAAAAATTTAATTATTAAAATTTTAAATTTTAAAATTTAAAAATTTAAATACTAAATTTTAAAAATTTAACTATTAAAATTTTAAATTTTAAAATTTAAAAATTTAAATACTAAATTTTAAAAATTTAAATATTAAAACTTTAAATTTTAAAATTTAAAAATTTAAATTTTAAAATTTAAAAATTTAAATACTAAATTTTAAAACTTTAATTATTAAAATTTTAAATTTTAAAATTTAAAAATTTAAATACTAAATTTTAAAAACTTAACTATTAAAATTTTAAATTTTAAAATTTAAAAATTTAAATACTAAATTTTAAAAATTTAATTATTAAAATTTTAAATTTTAAAATTTAAAAATTTAAATACTAAATTTTAAAAATTTAACTATTAAAATTTTAAATTTTAAAATTTAAAAATTTAAATACTAAATTTTAAAAATTTAACTATTAAAATTTTAAATTTTAAAATTTAAAAATTTAAATACTAAATTTTAAAAATTTAATTATTAAAATTTTAAATTTTAAAATTTAAAAATTTAAATACTAAATTTTAAAAATTCAACTATTAAAATTTTAAATTTTAAAATTTAAAAATTTAAATACTAAATTTTAAAAATTTAACTATTAAAATTTTAAATTTTAAAATTTAAAAATTTAAGTACTAAATTTTAAAAATTTAACTATTAAAATTTTAAATTTTAAAATTTAAAAATTTAAATACTAAATTTTAAAAATTTAATTATTAAAATTTTAAATTTTAAAATTTAAAAATTTAAATACTAAATTTTAAAAATTTAATTATTAAAATTTTAAATTTTAAAATTTAAAAATTTAAATACTAAATTTTAAAAATTTAACTATTAAAATTTTAAATTTTAAAATTTAAAAATTTAAATACTAAATTTTAAAAATTTAATTATTAAAATTTTAAATTTTAAAATTTAAAAATTTAAATACTAAATTTTAAAAATTTAATTATTAAAATTTTAAATTTTAAAATTTAAAAATTTAAATACTAAATTTTAAAAATTTAATTATTAAAATTTTAAATTTTAAAATTTAAAAATTTAAAGTTTAAAATTTAAAAATTTAAATACTAAATTTTAAAAATTTAATTATTAAAATTTTAAATTTTAAAATTTAAAAATTTAAATACTAAATTTTAAAAATTTAACTATTAAAATTTTAAAATTTAAAAATTTAAATACTAAATTTTAAAAATTTAACTTTTAAAATTTTAAATTTTAAAATTTAAAAATTTAAATACTAAATTTTAAAAATTTAACTATTAAAATTTTAAATTTTAAAATTTAAAAATTTAAATACTAAATTTTAAAAATTTAATTATTAAAATTTTAAATTTTAAAATTTAAAAATTTAAATACTAAATTTTAAAAATTTAATTATTAAAATTTTAAATTTTAAAATTTAAAAATTTAAATACTAAATTTTAAAAATTTAAATATTAAAACTTTAAATTTTAAAATTTAAAAATTTAAATTTTAAAATTTAAAAATTTAAATACTAAATTTTAAAAATTTAATTATTAAAATTTTAAATTTTAAAATTTAAAAATTTAAATACTAAATTTTAAAAATTTAACTATTAAAATTTTAAAATTTAAAAATTTAAATACTAAATTTTAAAAATTTAACTTTTAAAATTTTAAATTTTAAAATTTAAAAATTTAAATACTAAATTTTAAAAATTTAACTATTAAAATTTTAAATTTTAAAATTTAAAAATTTAAATACTAAATTTTAAAAATTTAATTATTAAAATTTTAAATTTTAAAATTTAAAAATTTAAATACTAAATTTTAAAAATTTAACTATTAAAATTTTAAATTTTAAAATTTAAAAATTTAAATACTAAATTTTAAAAATTTAATTATTAAAATTTTAAATTTTAAAATTTAAAAATTTAAATACTAAATTTTAAAAATTCAACTATTAAAATTTTAAATTTTAAAATTTAAAAATTTAAATACTAAATTTTAAAAATTTAACTATTAAAATTTTAAATTTTAAAATTTAAAAATTTAAGTACTAAATTTTAAAAATTTAACTATTAAAATTTTAAATTTTATAATTTAAAAATTTAAATACTAAATTTTAAAAATTTAATTATTAAAATTTTAAATTTTAAAATTTAAAAATTTAAATACTAAATTTTAGAAATTTAATTATTAAAATTTTAAATTTTAAAATTTAAAAATTTAAATACTAAATTTTAAAAATTTAACTATTAAAATTTTAAATTTTAAAATTTAAAAATTTAAATACTAAATTTTAAAAATTTAATTATTAAAATTTTAAATTTTAAAATTTAAAAATTTAAATACTAAATTTTAAAAATTTAACTATTAAAATTTAAAAATTTAAATACTAAATTTTAAAAATTTAATTATTAAAATTTTAAATTTTAAAATTTAAAAATTTAAATACTAAATTTTAAAAATTTAACTATTAAAATTTTAAATTTTAAAATTTAAAAATTTAAATACTAAATTTTAAAAATTTAACTATTAAAATTTTAAATTTTAAAATTTAAAAATTTAAATACTAAATTTTAAAAATTTAATTATTAAAATTTTAAATTTTAAAATTTAAATATTTAAATTTTAAAATTTAAAAATTTAAATACTAAATTTTAAAAATTTAATTATTAAAATTTTAAATTTTAAAATTTAAAAATTTAAATACTAAATTTTAAAAATTTAATTATTAAAATTTTAAATTTTAAAATTTAAAAATTTAAATACTAAATTTTAAAAATTTAATTATTAAAATTTTAAATTTTAAAAATTTAAATACTAAATTTTAAAAATTTAACTATTAAAATTTTAAATTTTAAAATTTAAAAATTTAAATACTAAATTTTAAAAATTTAAATATTAAAACTTTAATTTTTAAAATTTAAAAATTTAAATTTTAAAATTTAAAAATTTAAATTTTAAAATTTAAAAATTTAAACACTAAATTTTAAAAATTTAATTATTAAAATTTTAAATTTTAAAATTTAAAAATTTAAATACTAAATTTTAAAAATTTAACTATTAAAATTTTAAATTTTAAAATTTAAAAATTTAAATACTAAATTTTAAAAATTTAACTATTAAAATTTTAAATTTTAAAATTTAAAAATTTAAATACTAAATTTTAAAAATTTAATTATTAAAATTTTAAATTTTAAAATTTAAAAATTTAAATACTAAATTTTAAAAATTTAACTATTAAAATTTTAAATTATAAAATTTTAAAAATTTAAATACTAAATTTTAAAAATTTAATTATTATAATTTTAAATTTTAAAATTTAAAAATTTAAATACTAAATTTTAAAAATTTAATTATTAAAATTTTAAATTTTAAAATTTAAAAATTTAAATACTAAATTTTAAAAATTTTATTATTAAAACTTTAAATTTTAAAATTTAAAAATTTAAATATTAAATTTTAAAAGTTTACCTATTAAAATTTTAAATTTTAAAATTTAAAAATTTAAATACTAAATTTTAAAAATTTAATTATTATAATTTTAAATTTTAAAAATTTAATTATTAAAATTTTAAATTTTAATATTTAAAAATTTAAATACTAAATTTTAAAAATTTGACTATTAAAATTTTAAATTTTAAAATTTAAAAATTTAAATACTAAATTTTAAAAATTTAACTATTAAAATTTTAAATTTTAAAATTTAAAAATTTAAATACTAAATTTTAAAAATTTAACTATTAAAATTTTAAATTTTAAAATTTAAAAATTTAAATACTAAATTTTAAAAATTTAACTATTAAAATTTTAAATTTTAAAATTTAAAAATTTAAATACTAAATTTTAAAAATTTAACTATTAAAATTTTAAATTTTAAAATTTAAAAATTTAAATACTAAATTTTAAAAATTTAAATATTAAAACTTTAAATTTTAAAATTTAAAAATTTAAATTTTAAAATTTAAAAATTTAAATACTAAATTTTAAAACTTTAATTATTAAAATTTTAAATTTTAAAATTTAAAAATTTAAATACTAAATTTTAAAAACTTAACTATTAAAATTTTAAATTTTAAAATTTAAAAATTTAAATACTAAATTTTAAAAATTTAATTATTAAAATTTTAAATTTTAAAATTTAAAAATTTAAATACTAAATTTTAAAAATTTAACTATTAAAATTTTATATTTTAAAATTTAAAAATTTAAATACTAAATTTTAAAAATTTAACTATTAAAATTTTAAATTTTAAAATTTAAAAATTTAAATACTAAATTTTAAAAATTTAATTATTAAAATTTTAAATTTTAAAATTTAAAAATTTAAATACTAAATTTTAAAAATTCAACTATTAAAATTTTAAATTTTAAAATTTAAAAATTTAAATACTAAATTTTAAAAATTTAACTATTAAAATTTTAAATTTTAAAATTTAAAAATTTAAGTACTAAATTTTAAAAATTTAACTATTAAAATTTTAAATTTTAAAATTTAAAAATTTAAATACTAAATTTTAAAAATTTAATTATTAAAATTTTAAATTTTAAAATTTAAAAATTTAAATACTAAATTTTAGAAATTTAATTATTAAAATTTTAAATTTTAAAATTTAAAAATTTAAATACTAAATTTTAAAAATTTAACTATTAAAATTTTAAATTTTAAAATTTAAAAATTTAAATACTAAATTTTAAAAATTTAATTATTAAAATTTTAAATTTTAAAATTTAAAAATTTAAATACTAAATTTTAAAAATTTAACTATTAAAATTTTAAATTTTAAAATTTAAAAATTTAAATACTAAATTTTAAAAATTTAAATATTAAAACTTTAAATTTTAAAATTTAAAAATTTAAATTTTAAAATTTAAAAATTTAAATACTAAATTTTAAAACTTTAATTATTAAAATTTTAAATTTTAAAATTTAAAAATTTAAATACTAAATTTTAAAAACTTAACTATTAAAATTTTAAATTTTAAAATTTAAAAATTTAAATACTAAATTTTAAAAATTTAATTATTAAAATTTTAAATTTTAAAATTTAAAAATTTAAATACTAAATTTTAAAAATTTAACTATTAAAATTTTAAATTTTAAAATTTAAAAATTTAAATACTAAATTTTAAAAATTTAACTATTAAAATTTTAAATTTTAAAATTTAAAAATTTAAATACTAAATTTTAAAAATTTAATTATTAAAATTTTAAATTTTAAAATTTAAAAATTTAAATACTAAATTTTAAAAATTCAACTATTAAAATTTTAAATTTTAAAATTTAAAAATTTAAATACTAAATTTTAAAAATTTAACTATTAAAATTTTAAATTTTAAAATTTAAAAATTTAAGTACTAAATTTTAAAAATTTAACTATTAAAATTTTAAATTTTAAAATTTAAAAATTTAAATACTAAATTTTAAAAATTTAATTATTAAAATTTTAAATTTTAAAATTTAAAAATTTAAATACTAAATTTTAAAAATTTAATTATTAAAATTTTAAATTTTAAAATTTAAAAATTTAAATACTAAATTTTAAAAATTTAACTATTAAAATTTTAAATTTTAAAATTTAAAAATTTAAATACTAAATTTTAAAAATTTAATTATTAAAATTTTAAATTTTAAAATTTAAAAATTTAAATACTAAATTTTAAAAATTTAATTATTAAAATTTTAAATTTTAAAATTTAAAAATTTAAATACTAAATTTTAAAAATTTAATTATTAAAATTTTAAATTTTAAAATTTAAAAATTTAAAGTTCAAAATTTAAAAATTTAAATACTAAATTTTAAAAATTTAATTATTAAAATTTTAAATTTTAAAATTTAAAAATTTAAATACTAAATTTTAAAAATTTAACTATTAAAATTTTAAAATTTAAAAATTTAAATACTAAATTTTAAAAATTTAACTTTTAAAATTTTAAATTTTAAAATTTAAAAATTTAAATACTAAATTTTAAAAATTTAACTATTAAAATTTTAAATTTTAAAATTTAAAAATTTAAATACTAAATTTTAAAAATTTAATTATTAAAATTTTAAATTTTAAAATTTAAAAATTTAAATACTAAATTTTAAAAATTTAATTATTAAAATTTTAAATTTTAAAATTTAAAAATTTAAATACTAAATTTTAAAAATTTAAATATTAAAACTTTAAATTTTAAAATTTAAAAATTTAAATTTTAAAATTTAAAAATTTAAATACTAAATTTTAAAAATTTAACTATTAATATTTTAAATTTTAAAATTTAAAAATTTAAATACTAAATATTAAAAATTTAACTATTAAAATTTTAAATTTTAAAATTTAAAAATTTAAATACTAAATTTTAAAAATTTAATTATTAAAATTTTAAATTTTAAAATTTAAAAATTTAAATACAAAATTATAAAAATTTAATTATTAAAATTTTAAATTTTAAAATTTAAAAATTTAAATACTAAATTTTAAAAATTTAACTATTAAAATTTTAAATTTTAAAATTTAAAAATTTAAATACTAAATTTTAAAAATTTAACTATTAAAATTTTAAATTTTAAAATTTAAAAATTTAAATACTAAATTTTAAAAATTTAATTATTAAAATTTTAAATTTTAAAATTTAAAAATTTAAATACTAAATTTTAAAAATTTAATTATTAAAATTTTAAATTTTAAAATTTAAAAATTTAAATACTAAATTTTAAAAATTTAATTATTAAAATTTTAAATTTTAAAATTTAAAAATTTAAAGTTTAAAATTTAAAAATTTAAATACTAAATTTTAAAAATTTAATTATTAAAATTTTAAATTTTAAAATTTAAAAATTTAAATACTAAATTTTAAAAATTTAAATATTAAAACTTTAAATTTTAAAATTTAAAAATTTAAATTTTAAAATTTAAAAATTTAAATACTAAATTTTAAAACTTTAATTATTAAAATTTTAAATTTTAAAATTTAAAAATTTAAATACTAAATTTTAAAAACTTAACTATTAAAATTTTAAATTTTAAAATTTAAAAATTTAAATACTAAATTTTAAAAATTTAATTATTAAAATTTTAAATTTTAAAATTTAAAAATTTAAATACTAAATTTTAAAAATTTTATTATTAAAACTTTAAATTTTAAAATTTAAAAATTTAAATATTAAATTTTAAAAGTTTACCTATTAAAATTTTAAATTTTAAAATTTAAAAATTTAAATACTAAATTTTAAAAATTTAATTATTATAATTTTAAATTTTAAAAATTTAATTATTAAAATTTTAAATTTTAATATTTAAAAATTTAAATACTAAATTTTAAAAATTTGACTATTAAAATTTTAAATTTTAAAATTTAAAAATTTAAATACTAAATTTTAAAAATTTAACTATTAAAATTTTAAATTTTAAAATTTAAAAATTTAAATACTAAATTTTAAAAATTTAATTATTAAAATTTTAAATTTTAAAATTTACAAATTTAAATACTAAATTTTAAAAATTTAACTATTAAAATTTTAAATTATAAAATTTTAAAAATTTAAATACTAAATTTTAAAAATTTAATTATTATAATTTTAAATTTTAAAATTTAAAAATTTAAATACTAAATTTTAAAAATTTAATTATTAAAATTTTAAATTTTAAAATTTAAAAATTTAAATACTAAATTTTAAAAATTTTATTATTAAAACTTTAAATTTTAAAATTTAAAAATTTAAATATTAAATTTTAAAAGTTTACCTATTAAAATTTTAAATTTTAAAATTTAAAAATTTAAATACTAAATTTTAAAAATTTAATTATTATAATTTTAAATTTTAAAAATTTAATTATTAAAATTTTAAATTTTAATATTTAAAAATTTAAATACTAAATTTTAAAAATTTGACTATTAAAATTTTAAATTTTAAAATTTAAAAATTTAAATACTAAATTTTAAAAATTTAACTATTAAAATTTTAAATTTTAAAATTTAAAAATTTAAATACTAAATTTTAAAAATTTAACTATTAAAATTTTAAATTTTAAAATTTAAAAATTTAAATACTAAATTTTAAAAATTTAACTATTAAAATTTTAAATTTTAAAATTTAAAAATTTAAATACTAAATTTTAAAAATTTAACTATTAAAATTTTAAATTTTAAAATTTAAAAATTTAAATACTAAATTTTAAAAATTTAAATATTAAAACTTTAAATTTTAAAATTTAAAAATTTAAATTTTAAAATTTAAAAATTTAAATACTAAATTTTAAAACTTTAATTATTAAAATTTTAAATTTTAAAATTTAAAAATTTAAATACTAAATTTTAAAAACTTAACTATTAAAATTTTAAATTTTAAAATTTAAAAATTTAAATACTAAATTTTAAAAATTTAATTATTAAAATTTTAAATTTTAAAATTTAAAAATTTAAATACTAAATTTTAAAAATTTAACTATTAAAATTTTATATTTTAAAATTTAAAAATTTAAATACTAAATTTTAAAAATTTAACTATTAAAATTTTAAATTTTAAAATTTAAAAATTTAAATACTAAATTTTAAAAATTTAATTATTAAAATTTTAAATTTTAAAATTTAAAAATTTAAATACTAAATTTTAAAAATTCAACTATTAAAATTTTAAATTTTAAAATTTAAAAATTTAAATACTAAATTTTAAAAATTTAACTATTAAAATTTTAAATTTTAAAATTTAAAAATTTAAGTACTAAATTTTAAAAATTTAACTATTAAAATTTTAAATTTTAAAATTTAAAAATTTAAATACTAAATTTTAAAAATTTAATTATTAAAATTTTAAATTTTAAAATTTAAAAATTTAAATACTAAATTTTAGAAATTTAATTATTAAAATTTTAAATTTTAAAATTTAAAAATTTAAATACTAAATTTTAAAAATTTAACTATTAAAATTTTAAATTTTAAAATTTAAAAATTTAAATACTAAATTTTAAAAATTTAATTATTAAAATTTTAAATTTTAAAATTTAAAAATTTAAATACTAAATTTTAAAAATTTAACTATTAAAATTTTAAATTTTAAAATTTAAAAATTTAAATACTAAATTTTAAAAATTTAAATATTAAAACTTTAAATTTTAAAATTTAAAAATTTAAATTTTAAAATTTAAAAATTTAAATACTAAATTTTAAAACTTTAATTATTAAAATTTTAAATTTTAAAATTTAAAAATTTAAATACTAAATTTTAAAAACTTAACTATTAAAATTTTAAATTTTAAAATTTAAAAATTTAAATACTAAATTTTAAAAATTTAATTATTAAAATTTTAAATTTTAAAATTTAAAAATTTAAATACTAAATTTTAAAAATTTAACTATTAAAATTTTAAATTTTAAAATTTAAAAATTTAAATACTAAATTTTAAAAATTTAACTATTAAAATTTTAAATTTTAAAATTTAAAAATTTAAATACTAAATTTTAAAAATTTAATTATTAAAATTTTAAATTTTAAAATTTAAAAATTTAAATACTAAATTTTAAAAATTCAACTATTAAAATTTTAAATTTTAAAATTTAAAAATTTAAATACTAAATTTTAAAAATTTAACTATTAAAATTTTAAATTTTAAAATTTAAAAATTTAAGTACTAAATTTTAAAAATTTAACTATTAAAATTTTAAATTTTAAAATTTAAAAATTTAAATACTAAATTTTAAAAATTTAATTATTAAAATTTTAAATTTTAAAATTTAAAAATTTAAATACTAAATTTTAAAAATTTAATTATTAAAATTTTAAATTTTAAAATTTAAAAATTTAAATACTAAATTTTAAAAATTTAACTATTAAAATTTTAAATTTTAAAATTTAAAAATTTAAATACTAAATTTTAAAAATTTAATTATTAAAATTTTAAATTTTAAAATTTAAAAATTTAAATACTAAATTTTAAAAATTTAATTATTAAAATTTTAAATTTTAAAATTTAAAAATTTAAATACTAAATTTTAAAAATTTAATTATTAAAATTTTAAATTTTAAAATTTAAAAATTTAAAGTTTAAAATTTAAAAATTTAAATACTAAATTTTAAAAATTTAATTATTAAAATTTTAAATTTTAAAATTTAAAAATTTAAATACTAAATTTTAAAAATTTAACTATTAAAATTTTAAAATTTAAAAATTTAAATACTAAATTTTAAAAATTTAACTTTTAAAATTTTAAATTTTAAAATTTAAAAATTTAAATACTAAATTTTAAAAATTTAACTATTAAAATTTTAAATTTTAAAATTTAAAAATTTAAATACTAAATTTTAAAAATTTAATTATTAAAATTTTAAATTTTAAAATTTAAAAATTTAAATACTAAATTTTAAAAATTTAATTATTAAAATTTTAAATTTTAAAATTTAAAAATTTAAATACTAAATTTTAAAAATTTAAATATTAAAACTTTAAATTTTAAAATTTAAAAATTTAAATTTTAAAATTTAAAAATTTAAATACTAAATTTTAAAAATTTAACTATTAATATTTTAAATTTTAAAATTTAAAAATTTAAATACTAAATTTTAAAAATTTAACTATTAAAATTTTAAATTTTAAAATTTAAAAATTTAAATACTAAATTTTAAAAATTTAATTATTAAAATTTTAAATTTTAAAATTTAAAAATTTAAATACAAAATTTTAAAAATTTAATTATTAAAATTTTAAATTTTAAAATTTAAAAATTTAAATACTAAATTTTAAAAATTTAACTATTAAAATTTTAAATTTTAAAATTTAAAAATTTAAATACTAAATTTTAAAAATTTAACTATTAAAATTTTAAATTTTAAAATTTAAAAATTTAAATACTAAATTTTAAAAATTTAATTATTAAAATTTTAAATTTTAAAATTTAAAAATTTAAATACTAAATTTTAAAAATTTAATTATTAAAATTTTAAATTTTAAAATTTAAAAATTTAAATACTAAATTTTAAAAATTTAATTATTAAAATTTTAAATTTTAAAATTTAAAAATTTAAAGTTTAAAATTTAAAAATTTAAATACTAAATTTTAAAAATTTAATTATTAAAATTTTAAATTTTAAAATTTAAAAATTTAAATACTAAATTTTAAAAATTTAAATATTAAAACTTTAAATTTTAAAATTTAAAAATTTAAATTTTAAAATTTAAAAATTTAAATACTAAATTTTAAAACTTTAATTATTAAAATTTTAAATTTTAAAATTTAAAAATTTAAATACTAAATTTTAAAAACTTAACTATTAAAATTTTAAATTTTAAAATTTAAAAATTTAAATACTAAATTTTAAAAATTTAATTATTAAAATTTTAAATTTTAAAATTTAAAAATTTAAATACTAAATTTTAAAAATTTAACTATTAAAATTTTATATTTTAAAATTTAAAAATTTAAATACTAAATTTTAAAAATTTAACTATTAAAATTTTAAATTTTAAAATTTAAAAATTTAAATACTAAATTTTAAAAATTTAATTATTAAAATTTTAAATTTTAAAATTTAAAAATTTAAATACTAAATTTTAAAAATTCAACTATTAAAATTTTAAATTTTAAAATTTAAAAATTTAAATACTAAATTTTAAAAATTTAACTATTAAAATTTTAAATTTTAAAATTTAAAAATTTAAGTACTAAATTTTAAAAATTTAACTATTAAAATTTTAAATTTTAAAATTTAAAAATTTAAATACTAAATTTTAAAAATTTAATTATTAAAATTTTAAATTTTAAAATTTAAAAATTTAAATACTAAATTTTAGAAATTTAATTATTAAAATTTTAAATTTTAAAATTTAAAAATTTAAATACTAAATTTTAAAAATTTAACTATTAAAATTTTAAATTTTAAAATTTAAAAATTTAAATACTAAATTTTAAAAATTTAATTATTAAAATTTTAAATTTTAAAATTTAAAAATTTAAATACTAAATTTTAAAAATTTAACTATTAAAATTTTAAATTTTAAAATTTAAAAATTTAAATACTAAATTTTAAAAATTTAAATATTAAAACTTTAAATTTTAAAATTTAAAAATTTAAATTTTAAAATTTAAAAATTTAAATACTAAATTTTAAAACTTTAATTATTAAAATTTTAAATTTTAAAATTTAAAAATTTAAATACTAAATTTTAAAAACTTAACTATTAAAATTTTAAATTTTAAAATTTAAAAATTTAAATACTAAATTTTAAAAATTTAATTATTAAAATTTTAAATTTTAAAATTTAAAAATTTAAATACTAAATTTTAAAAATTTAACTATTAAAATTTTAAATTTTAAAATTTAAAAATTTAAATACTAAATTTTAAAAATTTAACTATTAAAATTTTAAATTTTAAAATTTAAAAATTTAAATACTAAATTTTAAAAATTTAATTATTAAAATTTTAAATTTTAAAATTTAAAAATTTAAATACTAAATTTTAAAAATTCAACTATTAAAATTTTAAATTTTAAAATTTAAAAATTTAAATACTAAATTTTAAAAATTTAACTATTAAAATTTTAAATTTTAAAATTTAAAAATTTAAGTACTAAATTTTAAAAATTTAACTATTAAAATTTTAAATTTTAAAATTTAAAAATTTAAATACTAACTTTTAAAAATTTAATTATTAAAATTTTAAATTTTAAAATTTAAAAATTTAAATACTAAATTTTAGAAATTTAATTATTAAAATTTTAAATTTTAAAATTTAAAAATTTAAATACTAAATTTTAAAAATTTAACTATTAAAATTTTAAATTTTAAAATTTAAAAATTTAAATACTAAATTTTAAAAATTTAATTATTAAAATTTTAAATTTTAAAATTTAAAAATTTAAATACTAAATTTTAAAAATTTAATTATTAAAATTTTAAATTTTAAAATTTAAAAATTTAAATACTAAATTTTAAAAATTTAATTATTAAAATTTTAAATTTTAAAATTTAAAAATTTAAAGTTTAAAATTTAAAAATTTAAATACTAAATTTTAAAAATTTAATTATTAAAATTTTAAATTTTAAAATATAAAAATTTAAATACTAAATTTTAAAAATTTAACTATTAAAATTTTAAAATTTAAAAATTTAAATACTAAATTTTAAAAATTTAACTTTTAAAATTTTAAATTTTAAAATTTAAAAATTTAAATACTAAATTTTAAAAATTTAACTATTAAAATTTTAAATTTTAAAATTTAAAAATTTAAATACTAAATTTTAAAAATTTAATTATTAAAATTTTAAATTTTAAAATTTAAAAATTTAAATACTAAATTTTAAAAATTTAATTATTAAAATTTTAAATTTTAAAATTTAAAAATTTAAATATTAAAACTTTAAATTTTAAAATTTAAAAATTTAAATTTTAAAATTTAAAAATTTAAATACTAAATTTTAAAAATTTAACTATTAATATTTTAAATTTTAAAATTTAAAAATTTAAATACTAAATTTTAAAAATTTAACTATTAAAATTTTAAATTTTAAAATTTAAAAATTTAAATACTAAATTTTAAAAATTTAATTATTAAAATTTTAAATTTTAAAATTTAAAAATTTAAATACAAAATTTTAAAAATTTAATTATTAAAATTTTAAATTTTAAAATTTAAAAATTTAAATACTAAATTTTAAAAATTTAACTATTAAAATTTTAAATTTTAAAATTTAAAAATTTAAATACTAAATTTTAAAAATTTAATTATTAAAATTTTAAATTTTAAAATTTAAAAATTTAAATACTAAATTTTAAAAATTTAATTATTAAAATTTTAAATTTTAAAATTTAAAAATTTAAATACTAAATTTTAAAAATTTAATTATTAAAATTTTAAATTTTAAAATTTAAAAATTTAAAGTTTAAAATTTAAAAATTTAAATACTAAATTTTAAAAATTTAATTATTAAAATTTTAAATTTTAAAATTTAAAAATTTAAATACTAAATTTTAAAAATTTAATTATTAAAATTTTAAATTTTAAAATTTAAAAATTTAAATACTAAATTTTAAAAATTTAATTATTAAAATTTTAAATTTTAAAATTTAAAAATTTAAAGTTTAAAATTTAAAAATTTAAATACTAAATTTTAAAAATTTAATTATTAAAATTTTAAATTTTAAAATTTAAAAATTTAAATACTAAATTTTAAAAATTTAACTATTAAAATTTTAAAATTTAAAAATTTAAATACTAAATTTTAAAAATTTAACTATTAAAATTTTAAATTTTAAAATTTAAAAATTTAAATACTAAATTTTAAAAATTTAACTATTAAAATTTTAAATTTTAAAATTTAAAAATTTAAATACTAAATTTTAAAAATTTAACTATTAAAATTTAAAAATTTAAATACTAAATTTTAAAAATTTAATTATTAAAATTTTAAATTTTAAAATTTAAAAATTTAAATACTAAATTTTAAAAATTTAATTATTAAAATTTTAAATTTTAAAATTTAAAAATTTAAATACTAAATTTTAAAAATTTAATTATTAAAATTTTAAATTTTAAAATTTAAAAATTTAAATACTAAATTTTAAAAATTTAACTATTAAAATTTTAAAATTTAAAAATTTAAATACTAAATTTTAAAAATTTAACTTTTAAAATTTTAAATTTTAAAATTTAAAAATTTAAATACTAAATTTTAAAAATTTAACTATTAAAATTTTAAATTTTAAAATTTAAAAATTTAAGTACTAAATTTTAAAATTTTAATTATTAAAATTTTAAATTTTAAAATTTAAAAATTTAAATACTAAATTTTAAAAATTTAATTATTAAAATTTTAAATTTTAAAATTTAAAAATTTAAATACTAAATTTTAAAAATTTAACTATTAAAATTTTAAATTTTAAAATTTAAAAATTTAAATACTAAATTTTAAAAATTTAACTATTAAAATTTTAAATTTTAAAATTTAAAAATTTAAATACTAAATTTTAAAAATTTAATTATTAAAATTTTAAATTTTAAAATTTAAAAATTTAAATTTTAAAATTTAAAAATTTAAATACTAAATTTTAAAAATTTAATTATTAAAATTTTAAATTTTAAAATTTAAAAATTTAAACACTAAATTTTAAAAATTTAATTATTAAAATTTTAAATTTTAAAATTTAAAAATTTAAATACTAAATTTTAAAAATTTAAATATTAAAACTTTAAATTTTAAAATTTAAAAATTTAAATTTTAAAATTTAAAAATTTAAATACTAAATTTTAAAAATTTAACTATTAAAATTTTAAATTTTAAAATTTAAAAATTTAAATACTAAATTTTAAAAATTTAACTATTAAAATTTTAAATTTTAAAATTTAAAAATTTAAATACTAAATTTTAAAAATTTAACTATTAAAATTTAAAAATTTAAATACTAAATTTTAAAAATTTAATTATTAAAATTTTAAATTTTAAAATTTAAAAATTTAAATACTAAATTTTAAAAATTTAACTATTAAAATTTTAAATTTTAAAATTTAAAAATTTAAATACTAAATTTTAAAAATTTAACTATTAAAATTTTAAATTTTAAAATTTAAAAATTTAAATACTAAATTTTAAAAATTTAATTATTAAAATTTTAAATTTTAAAATTTAAAAATTTAAATTTTAAAATTTAAAAATTTAAATACTAAATTTTAAAAATTTAATTATTAAAATTTTAAATTTTAAAATTTAAAAATTTAAATACTAAATTTTAAAAATTTAATTATTAAAATTTTAAATTTTAAAATTTAAAAATTTAAATACTAAATTTTAAAAATTTAATTATTAAAATTTTAAATTTTAAAAATTTAAATACTAAATTTTAAAAATTTAACTATTAAAATTTTAAATTTTAAAATTTAAAAATTTAAATACTAAATTTTAAAAATTTAAATATTAAAACTTTAATTTTTAAAATTTAAAAATTTAAATTTTAAAATTTAAAAATTTAAATTTTAAAATTTAAAAATTTAAACACTAAATTTTAAAAATTTAATTATTAAAATTTTAAATTTTAAAATTTAAAAATTTAAATACTAAATTTTAAAAATTTAACTATTAAAATTTTAAATTTTAAAATTTAAAAATTTAAATACTAAATTTTAAAAATTTAACTATTAAAATTTTAAATTTTAAAATTTAAAAATTTAAATACTAAATTTTAAAAATTTTATTATTAAAACTTTAAATTTTAAAATTTAAAAATTTAAATATTAAATTTTAAAAGTTTACCTATTAAAATTTTAAATTTTAAAATTTAAAAATTTAAATACTAAATTTTAAAAATTTAATTATTATAATTTTAAATTTTAAAAATTTAATTATTAAAATTTTAAATTTTAATATTTAAAAATTTAAATACTAAATTTTAAAAATTTGACTATTAAAATTTTAAATTTTAAAATTTAAAAATTTAAATACTAAATTTTAAAAATTTAACTATTAAAATTTTAAATTTTAAAATTTAAAAATTTAAATACTAAATTTTAAAAATTTAACTATTAAAATTTTAAATTTTAAAATTTAAAAATTTAAATACTAAATTTTAAAAATTTAATTATTAAAATTTTAAATTTTAAAATTTAAAAATTTAAATACTAAATTTTAAAAATTTAACTATTAAAATTTTAAATTTTAAAATTTAAAAATTTAAATACTAAATTTTAAAAATTTAAATATTAAAACTTTAAATTTTAAAATTTAAAAATTTAAATTTTAAAATTTAAAAATTTAAATACTAAATTTTAAAACTTTAATTATTAAAATTTTAAATTTTAAAATTTAAAAATTTAAATACTAAATTTTAAAAACTTAACTATTAAAATTTTAAATTTTAAAATTTAAAAATTTAAATACTAAATTTTAAAAATTTAATTATTAAAATTTTAAATTTTAAAATTTAAAAATTTAAATACTAAATTTTAAAAATTTAACTATTAAAATTTTAAATTTTAAAATTTAAAAATTTAAATACTAAATTTTAAAAATTTAACTATTAAAATTTTAAATTTTAAAATTTAAAAATTTAAATACTAAATTTTAAAAATTTAATTATTAAAATTTTAAATTTTAAAATTTAAAAATTTAAATACTAAATTTTAAAAATTCAACTATTAAAATTTTAAATTTTAAAATTTAAAAATTTAAATACTAAATTTTAAAAATTTAACTATTAAAATTTTAAATTTTAAAATTTAAAAATTTAAGTACTAAATTTTAAAAATTTAACTATTAAAATTTTAAATTTTAAGATTTAAAAATTTAAATACTAAATTTTAAAAATTTAATTATTAAAATTTTAAATTTTAAAATTTAAAAATTTAAATACTAAATTTTAGAAATTTAATTATTAAAATTTTAAATTTTAAAATTTAAAAATTTAAATACTAAATTTTAAAAATTTAACTATTAAAATTTTAAATTTTAAAATTTAAAAATTTAAATACTAAATTTTAAAAATTTAATTATTAAAATTTTAAATTTTAAAATTTAAAAATTTAAATACTAAATTTTAAAAATTTAATTATTAAAATTTTAAATTTTAAAATTTAAAAATTTAAATACTAAATTTTAAAAATTTAATTATTAAAATTTTAAATTTTAAAATTTAAAAATTTAAAGTTTAAAATTTAAAAATTTAAATACTAAATTTTAAAAATTTAATTATTAAAATTTTAAATTTTAAAATTTAAAAATTTAAATACTAAATTTTAAAAATTTAACTATTAAAATTTTAAAATTTAAAAATTTAAATACTAAATTTTAAAAATTTAACTTTTAAAATTTTAAATTTTAAAATTTAAAAATTTAAATACTAAATTTTAAAAATTTAACTATTAAAATTTTAAATTTTAAAATTTAAAAATTTAAATACTAAATTTTAAAAATTTAATTATTAAAATTTTAAATTTTAAAATTTAAAAATTTAAATACTAAATTTTAAAAATTTAATTATTAAAATTTTAAATTTTAAAATTTAAAAATTTAAATACTAAATTTTAAAAATTTAAATATTAAAACTTTAAATTTTAAAATTTAAAAATTTAAATTTTAAAATTTAAAAATTTAAATACTAAATTTTAAAAATTTAACTATTAATATTTTAAATTTTAAAATTTAAAAATTTAAATACTAAATTTTAAAAATTTAACTATTAAAATTTTAAATTTTAAAATTTAAAAATTTAAATACTAAATTTTATAAATTTAATTATTAAAATTTTAAATTTTAAAATTTAAAAATTTAAATACAAAATTTTAAAAATTTAAATATTAAAATTTTAAATTTTAAAATTTAAAAATTTAAATACTAAATTTTAAAAATTTAACTATTAAAATTTTAAATTTTAAAATTTAAAAATTTAAATACTAAATTTTAAAAATAAACTATTAAAATTTTAAATTTTAAAATTTAAAAATTTAAATACTAAATTTTAAAAATTTAATTATTAAAATTTTAAATTTTAAAATTTAAAAATTTAAATACTAAATTTTAAAAATTTAATTATTAAAATTTTAAATTTTAAAATTTAAAAATTTAAATACTAAATTTTAAAAATTTAATTATTAAAATTTTAAATTTTAAAATTTAAAAATTTAAATACTAAATTTTAAAAATTTAACTATTAAAATTTTAAATTTTAAAATTTAAAAATTTAAATACTAAATTTTAAAAATTTAATTATTAAAATTTTAAATTTTAAAATTTAAAAATTTAAACACTAAATTTTAAAAATTTAATTATTAAAATTTTAAATTTTAAAATTTAAAAATTTAAATTTTAAAATTTAAAAATTTAAATACTAAATTTTAAAAATTTAATTATTAAAATTTTAAATTTTAAAATTTAAAAATTTAAACACTAAATTTTAAAAATTTAATTATTAAAATTTTAAATTTTAAAATTTAAAAATTTAAATACTAAATTTTAAAAATTTAAATATTAAAACTTTAAATTTTAAAATTTAAAAATTTAAATTTTAAAATTTAAAAATTTAAATACTAAATTTTAAAAATTTAACTATTAAAATTTTAAATTTTAAAATTTAAAAATTTAAATACTAAATTTTAAAAATTTAACTATTAAAATTTTAAATTTTAAAATTTAAAAATTTAAATACTAAATTTTAAAAATTTAACTATTAAAATTTAAAAATTTAAATACTAAATTTTAAAAATTTAATTATTAAAATTTTAAATTTTAAAATTTAAAAATTTAAATACTAAATTTTAAAAATTTAACTATTAAAATTTTAAATTTTAAAATTTAAAAATTTAAATACTAAATTTTAAAAATTTAACTATTAAAATTTTAAATTTTAAAATTTAAAAATTTAAATACTAAATTTTAAAAATTTAATTATTAAAATTTTAAATTTTAAAATTTAAAAATTTAAATTTTAAAATTTAAAAATTTAAATACTAAATTTTAAAAATTTAATTATTAAAATTTTAAATTTTAAAATTTAAAAATTTAAATACTAAATTTTAAAAATTTAATTATTAAAATTTTAAATTTTAAAATTTAAAAATTTAAATACTAAATTTTAAAAATTTAATTATTAAAATTTTAAATTTTAAAAATTTAAATACTAAATTTTAAAAATTTAACTATTAAAATTTTAAATTTTAAAATTTAAAAATTTAAATACTAAATTTTAAAAATTTAAATATTAAAACTTTAATTTTTAAAATTTAAAAATTTAAATTTTAAAATTTAAAAATTTAAATTTTAAAATTTAAAAATTTAAACACTAAATTTTAAAAATTTAATTATTAAAATTTTAAATTTTAAAATTTAAAAATTTAAATACTAAATTTTAAAAATTTAACTATTAAAATTTTAAATTTTAAAATTTAAAAATTTAAATACTAAATTTTAAAAATTTAACTATTAAAATTTTAAATTTTAAAATTTAAAAATTTAAATACTAAATTTTAAAAATTTTATTATTAAAACTTTAAATTTTAAAATTTAAAAATTTAAATATTAAATTTTAAAAGTTTACCTATTAAAATTTTAAATTTTAAAATTTAAAAATTTAAATACTAAATTTTAAAAATTTAATTATTATAATTTTAAATTTTAAAAATTTAATTATTAAAATTTTAAATTTTAATATTTAAAAATTTAAATACTAAATTTTAAAAATTTGACTATTAAAATTTTAAATTTTAAAATTTAAAAATTTAAATACTAAATTTTAAAAATTTAACTATTAAAATTTTAAATTTTAAAATTTAAAAATTTAAATACTAAATTTTAAAAATTTAACTATTAAAATTTTAAATTTTAAAATTTAAAAATTTAAATACTAAATTTTAAAAATTTAATTATTAAAATTTTAAATTTTAAAATTTAAAAATTTAAATACTAAATTTTAAAAATTTAACTATTAAAATTTTAAATTTTAAAATTTAAAAATTTAAATACTAAATTTTAAAAATTTAAATATTAAAACTTTAAATTTTAAAATTTAAAAATTTAAATTTTAAAATTTAAAAATTTAAATACTAAATTTTAAAACTTTAATTATTAAAATTTTAAATTTTAAAATTTAAAAATTTAAATACTAAATTTTAAAAACTTAACTATTAAAATTTTAAATTTTAAAATTTAAAAATTTAAATACTAAATTTTAAAAATTTAATTATTAAAATTTTAAATTTTAAAATTTAAAAATTTAAATACTAAATTTTAAAAATTTAACTATTAAAATTTTAAATTTTAAAATTTAAAAATTTAAATACTAAATTTTAAAAATTTAACTATTAAAATTTTAAATTTTAAAATTTAAAAATTTAAATACTAAATTTTAAAAATTTAATTATTAAAATTTTAAATTTTAAAATTTAAAAATTTAAATACTAAATTTTAAAAATTCAACTATTAAAATTTTAAATTTTAAAATTTAAAAATTTAAATACTAAATTTTAAAAATTTAACTATTAAAATTTTAAATTTTAAAATTTAAAAATTTAAGTACTAAATTTTAAAAATTTAACTATTAAAATTTTAAATTTTAAGATTTAAAAATTTAAATACTAAATTTTAAAAATTTAATTATTAAAATTTTAAATTTTAAAATTTAAAAATTTAAATACTAAATTTTAGAAATTTAATTATTAAAATTTTAAATTTTAAAATTTAAAAATTTAAATACTAAATTTTAAAAATTTAACTATTAAAATTTTAAATTTTAAAATTTAAAAATTTAAATACTAAATTTTAAAAATTTAATTATTAAAATTTTAAATTTTAAAATTTAAAAATTTAAATACTAAATTTTAAAAATTTAATTATTAAAATTTTAAATTTTAAAATTTAAAAATTTAAATACTAAATTTTAAAAATTTAATTATTAAAATTTTAAATTTTAAAATTTAAAAATTTAAAGTTTAAAATTTAAAAATTTAAATACTAAATTTTAAAAATTTAATTATTAAAATTTTAAATTTTAAAATTTAAAAATTTAAATACTAAATTTTAAAAATTTAACTATTAAAATTTTAAAATTTAAAAATTTAAATACTAAATTTTAAAAATTTAACTTTTAAAATTTTAAATTTTAAAATTTAAAAATTTAAATACTAAATTTTAAAAATTTAACTATTAAAATTTTAAATTTTAAAATTTAAAAATTTAAATACTAAATTTTAAAAATTTAATTATTAAAATTTTAAATTTTAAAATTTAAAAATTTAAATACTAAATTTTAAAAATTTAATTATTAAAATTTTAAATTTTAAAATTTAAAAATTTAAATACTAAATTTTAAAAATTTAAATATTAAAACTTTAAATTTTAAAATTTAAAAATTTAAATTTTAAAATTTAAAAATTTAAATACTAAATTTTAAAAATTTAACTATTAATATTTTAAATTTTAAAATTTAAAAATTTAAATACTAAATTTTAAAAATTTAACTATTAAAATTTTAAATTTTAAAATTTAAAAATTTAAATACTAAATTTTATAAATTTAATTATTAAAATTTTAAATTTTAAAATTTAAAAATTTAAATACAAAATTTTAAAAATTTAAATATTAAAATTTTAAATTTTAAAATTTAAAAATTTAAATACTAAATTTTAAAAATTTAACTATTAAAATTTTAAATTTTAAAATTTAAAAATTTAAATACTAAATTTTAAAAATAAACTATTAAAATTTTAAATTTTAAAATTTAAAAATTTAAATACTAAATTTTAAAAATTTAATTATTAAAATTTTAAATTTTAAAATTTAAAAATTTAAATACTAAATTTTAAAAATTTAATTATTAAAATTTTAAATTTTAAAATTTAAAAATTTAAATACTAAATTTTAAAAATTTAATTATTAAAATTTTAAATTTTAAAATTTAAAAATTTAAATACTAAATTTTAAAAATTTAACTATTAAAATTTTAAATTTTAAAATTTAAAAATTTAAATACTAAATTTTAAAAATTTAATTATTAAAATTTTAAATTTTAAAATTTAAAAATTTAAATACTAAATTTTAAAAATTTAATTATTAAAATTTTAAATTTTAAAATTTAAAAATTTAAATACTAAATTTTAAAAATTTAATTATTAAAATTTTAAATTTTAAAATTTAAAAATTTAAAGTTTAAAATTTAAAAATTTAGATACTAAATTTTAAAAATTTAATTATTAAAATTTTAAATTTTAAAATTTAAAAATTTAAATACTAAATTATAAAAATTTAACTATTAAAATTTTAAAATTTAAAAATTTAAATACTAAATTTTAAAAATTTAACTTTTAAAATTTTAAATTTTAAAATTTAAAAATTTAAATACTAAATTTTAAAAATTTAACTATTAAAATTTTAAATTTTAAAATTTAAAAATTTAAATACTAAATTTTAAAAATTTAATTATTAAAATTTTAAATTTTAAAATTTAAAAATTTAAATACTAAATTTTAAAAATTTAATTATTAAAATTTTAAATTTTAAAATTTAAAAATTTAAAGTTTAAAATTTAAAAATTTAGATACTAAATTTTAAAAATTTAATTATTAAAATTTTAAATTTTAAAATTTAAAAATTTAAATACTAAATTTTAAAAATTTAATTATTAAAATTTTAAATTTTAAAATTTAAAAATTTAAATACAAAATTTTAAAAATTTAATTATTAAAATTTTAAATTTTAAAATTTAAAAATTTAAATACTAAATTTTAAAAATTTAACTATTAAAATTTTAAATTTTAAAATTTAAAAATTTAAATACTAAATTTTAAAAATTTAATTATTAAAATTTTAAATATTAAAATTTAAAAATTTAAATACTAAATTTTAAAAATTTAATTATTAAAATTTTAAATTTTAAAATTTAAAAATTTAAATACTAAATTTTAAAAATTAACTATTAAAATTTTAAATTTTAAAATTTAAAAATTTAAATACTAAATTTTAAAAATTTAAATATTAAAACTTTAAATTTTAAAATTTAAAAATTTAAATTTTAAAATTTAAAAATTTAAATACTAAATTTTAAAAATTTAATTATTAAAATTTTAAATTTTAAAATTTAAAAATTTAAATACTAAATTTTAAAAATTTAACTATTAAAATTTTAAATTTTAAAATTTAAAAATTTAAATACTAAATTTTAAAAATTTAATTATTAAAATTTTAAATTTTAAAATTTAAAAATTTAAATACTAAATTTTAAAAATTTAATTATTAAAATTTTAAATTTTAAAATTTAAAAATTTAAATTTTAAAATTTAAAAACTTAAATACTAAATTTTAAAAATTTAATTATTAAAATTTTAAATTTTAAAATTTAAAAATTTAAATTCTAAATTTTAAAAATTTAATTATTAAAATTTTAAATTTTAAAATTTAAAAATTTAAATACTAAATTTTAAAAATTTAAATATTAAAACTTTAAATTTTAAAATTTAAAAATTTAAATTTTAAAATTTAAAAATTTAAATTTTAAAATTTAAAAATTTAAATACTAAATTTTAAAAATTTAACTATTAAAATTTTAAATTTTAAAATTTAAAAATTTAAATACTAAATTTTAAAAATTTAACTATTAAAAATTTAAATTTAAATACTAAATTTTAAAAATTTAATTATTAAAATTTTAAATTTTAAAATTTAAAAATTTAAATTTTAAAATTTAAAAATTTAAATACTAAATTTTAAAAATTTATTATTAAAACTTTAAATTTTAAAATTTAAAAATTTAAATACTAAATTTTAAAAATTTAACTATTAAAATTTTAAATTTTAAAATTTAAAAATTTAAATACTAAATTATAAAAATTTAAATATTAAAACTTTAAATTTTAAAATTTAAAATTTTAAATTTTAAAATTTAAAATTTTAAATTTTAAAATTTAAAAATTTAAATACTAAATTTTAAAAATTTAACTATTAAGATTTTAAATTTTAAAATTTAAAAATTAAAATAATAAATTTTAAAAATTTAATTATTAAAATTTTAAATTTTACAAATTTAAATAATAAATTTTAAAAATTTAATTATTAAAAATTTAAATTTTATAACTTAAAACTTTAAATTTTAAAATTTAAAAAATTAAATAATAAATTTTGCAAATTTAAATATTAAATTTTACAAATTTAAATGGTAAAAATTTAAATTTTAAATTTTAAAAATTTAAATATTAAATTTTAAAAATTTAAATATTAAATTTTAAAAATTTAAATATTAAATTTTATAAATTTAAATAATAAATTTTAAAAATTTAATTATTAAAACTTTAAATTTTAAAATTTACAAATTTAAATAATAAATTTTAAAAATTTAAATGTTAAATTTTATAAATTTAAATTCTAAATTTTAAAAATTTAATTATTAAATATTTAAATTTTAAAATTTAAAAATTTAAATATTGAATTTTAAAAATTTAATTATTAAAAATTTAAATTTTTAAATTTAAAAATATAAGTAATTTTAAAACTTAAAAATTTAAATTTTAAAATTTAAAAATTTAAATGCTAAATTTTAAAAATTTTATTATTAAAACTTTAAATTTAAAATTTAAAAATTTAAAAAATAAATTTTCAAAATTTAAATATTAAATTTTAAAAATTTAAATTTTAAAATTTAAAAATTTAAATGATAAATTTTAAAAATTTAAATATTAAATTTTATAAATTTAAATAATAAATTTTAAAAATTTAATTATTAAAATTTTAAATTTAAAATTTCAAAATTTAAATATTAAATTTTAAAAATTTAATTATTAAAACATTTAATTTAAAATTTTAAAAATTTAAATTCTAAATTTTAAAAATTTAATTATTAAAACTTTAAATTTAAAATTTTAAAAATTTAAATATTAAATTTTAAAAATTTAAATATTAAATTTTATAAATTTAAATAATAAATTTTAAAAATTTAATTATTAAAACTTTAAATTTTAAAATTTAAAAATTTAAATAATAAATTTTAAAAATTTAAATGTTAAATTTTTTAAATTTAAATTCTAAATTTTAAAAATTTAATTATTAAATATTTAAATTTTAAAATTTAAAAATTTAAATATTGAATTTTAAAAATTTAATTATTAAAAATTTAAATTTTTAAATTTAAAAATATAAGTAATTTTAAAACTTAAAAATTTAAATTTTAAAATTTAAAAAATTAAATAATACATTTTGAAAATTTAAATATTAAATTTTAAAAATTTAAATGGTAAATATTTAAATTTTAAATTTTAAAAATTTAAATATTAAATTTTAAAAATTTAAATATTAAATTTTAAAAATTTACATATTAAATTTTATAAATTTAAATAATAAATTTTAAAAATTTAATTATTAAAACTTTGAATTTAAAATTTTAAAAATTGAAATACTAAATTTTAAAAATTTAATTATTAAAACTTTAAATTTTAAAATTTAAAAATTTAAATAATAAATTTTAAAAATTTAATTATTAAAAATTTAAATTTTAAAATTTAAAAATTTAAATACTAAATTATAAAAGTTTAAATATTAAATTTTTTAAATTTAAATAATAAATTTTAAAAATTTAATTATTAAAATTTTAAATTTTACAAATTTAAATAATAAATTTTAAAAATTTAATTATTAAAACTTTAAATTTTAAAATTTAAAAATTTAAATAATAAATTTTAAAAATTTAAATGTTAAATTTTATAAATTTAAATTCTAAATTTTAAAAATTTAATTATTAAATATTTAAATTTTAAAATTTAAAAATTTAAATATTGAATTTTAAAAATTTAATTATTAAAAATTTAAATTTTTAAATTTAAAAATATAAGTAATTTTAAAACTTAAAAATTTAAATTTTAAAATTTAAAAATTTAAATGCTAAATTTTAAGAATTTTATTATTAAAACTTTAATTTTCAAATTTTATAAATTTAAATAATAAATTTTAAAAATTTAATTATTAAAAATTTAAATTTTAAAATTTAAAAAATTAAATAATACATTTTGAAAATTTAAATATTAAATTTTAATAATTTAAATGGTAAAAATTTAAATTTTAAAATTTTAAATATTAAATTTTAAAAATTTAAATATTAAATTTTAAAAATTTAAATTTTAAATTTTATAAATTTGAATAATAAATTTTAAAAATTTAATTATTAAAACTTTAAATTATAAAATTTAAAAATATAAGTAATAAATTTAAATACTAAATTTTAAAAATTTAAATATTAAATTTTTTAAATTTAAATAATAAATTTTAAAAATTTAATTATTAAAATTTTAAATTTAAAATTTCAAAATTTAAATACTAAATTTTAAAAATTTAAATATTAAAACTTTAAATTTTTAAATTTAAAAATTTAAATAATAAATTTTAAAAATTTTATTATTAAAACTTTAAATTTTAAAATTTAAAAAATTAAAAAATAAATTTTGAAAATTTAAATTTAAAATTTTAAAAATTTAAATAATAAATTTTAAAAATTTAATTATTAAAAATTTAAATTTTAAAATTTATAAATTTAAATAATAAATTTTAAAAATTTAATTATTAAAACTTTAAATTTTAAAGTTTAAATAGTAAATTTTAAAAATTTATTATTAAAACTTAAAATTTAAAAATTTAAAAATTTAATTAATAAATTTTAAAAATTTTATTTTAAAACTTTAAATTTTAAAATTTAAAAATTTAAATAATAAATTTTAAAAATTTAATTATTAAAAATTTAAATTTTAAAATTTAAAAATTTAAATAATAAATTTTAAAAATTTAATTATTAAAATTTTAAATTTAAAATTTTAAAAATTTAAATACTAAATTTTAAAAATTTTATTATTAAAACATTAAATTTTAAATTATATAAATTTAAATATTAAATTTTAAAAATTTAATTATTAAAAATTTAAATTTTAAAATTTAAAAATTTAAATACTAAATTATAAAAGTTTAAATATTAAATTTTTTAAATTTAAATAATAAATTTTAAAAATTTAATTATTAAAATTTTAAATTTTACAAATTTAAATAATAAATTTTAAAAATTTAATTATTAAAAATTTAAATTTTATAACTTAAAACTTTAAATTTTAAAATTTAAAAAATTAAATAATAAATTTTGCAAATTTAAATATTAAATTTTACAAATTTAAATGGTTAAAATTTAAATTTTAAATTTTAAAAATTTAAATATTAAATTTTAAAAATTTAAATATTAAATTTTAAAAATTTAAATATTAAATTTTATAAATTTAAATAATAAATTTTAAAAATTTAATTATTAAAACTTTAAATTTTAAAATTTAAAAATTTAAATAATAAATTTTAAAAATTTAAATGTTAAATTTTATAAATTTAAATTCTAAATTTTAAAAATTTAATTATTAAATATTTAAATTTTAAAATTTAAAAATTTAAATATTGAATTTTAAAAATTTAATTATTAAAAATTTAAATTTTTAAATTTAAAAATATAAGTAATTTTAAAACTTAAAAATTTAAATTTTAAAATTTAAAAATTTAAATGCTAAATTTTAAAAATTTTATTATTAAAACTTTAAATTTAAAATTTAAAAATTTAAAAAATAAATTTTCAAAATTTAAATATTAAATTTTAAAAATTTAAATTTTAAAATTTAAAAATTTAAATGATAAATTTTAAAAATTTAAATATTAAATTTTATAAATTTAAATAATAAATTTTAATAATTTAATTATTAAAATTTTAAATTTAAAATTTCAAAATTTAAATATTAAATTTTAAAAATTTAATTATTAAAACATTTAATTTAAAATTTTAAAAATTTAAATTCTAAATTTTAAAAATTTAATTATTAAAACTTTAAATTTAAAATTTTAAAAATTTAAATATTAAATTTTAAAAATTCAAATATTAAATTTTATAAATTTAAATAATAAATTTTAAAAATTTAATTATTAAAACTTTAAATTTTAAAATTTAAAAATTTAAATAATAAATTTTAAAAATTTAAATGTTAAATTTTATAAATTTAAATTCTAAATTTTAAAAATTTAATTATTAAATATTTAAATTTTAAAATTTAAAAATTTAAATATTGAATTTTAAAAATTTAATTATAAAAAATTTAAATTTTTAAATTTAAAAATATAAGTAATTTTAAAACTTAAAAATTTAAATTTTAAAATTTAAAAATTTAAATGCTAAATTTTAAGAATTTTATTATTAAAACTTTAATTTTCAAATTTTATAAATTTAAATAATAAATTTTAAAAATTTAATTATTAAAAATTTAAATTTTAAAATTTGAAAAATTAAATAATACATTTTGAAAATTTAAATATTAAATTTTAATAATTTAAAGGGTAAAAATTTAAATTTTAAAATTTTAAATATTAAATTTTAAAAATTTAAACATTAAATTTTAAAAATTTAAATATTAAATTTTATAAATTTAAATAATAAATTTTAAAAATTTAATTATTAAAACTTTAAATTATAAAATTTAAAAATATAAGTAATAAATTTTAAAAATTTAAATTTTAAAATTTAAAAATTTTAATTTTAAAACTTAAAAATTTAAATTTTAAAATTTAAAAATTTAAATGCTAAATTTTAAAAATTTTATTATTAAAACTTTAAATTTAAAATTTAAAAATTTAAAAAATAAATTTTCAAAATTTAAATATTAAATTTTAAAAATTTAAATTTTAAAATTTAAAAATTTAAATGATAAATTTTAAAAATTTAAATATTAAATTTTATAAATTTAAATAATAAATTTTAAAAATTTAATTATTAAAATTTTAAATTTAAAATTTCAAAATTTAAATATTAAATTTTAAAAATTTAATTATTAAAACATTTAATTTAAAATTTTAAAAATTTAAATTCTAAATTTTAAAAATTTAATTATTAAAACTTTAAATTTAAAATTTTAAAAATTGAAATACTAAATTTTAAAAATTTAATTATTAAAACTAAATTTTAAAATTTAAATATTTACATAAAAAATTTTAAAAATTTAATTATTAAAAATTTAAATTTTATATTTTAAAAATTTAAATACTAAATTTTAAAATTTTAAATATTAAATTTTTTAAATTTAAGTACTAAATTTTATAAATTTAATTATTAAAACTTTAAATTTAAAATTTTAAAAATTTAAATACTAAATTTTAAAAATTTAATTATTAAAATTTTAATTTTAAAATTTAAAAATTTAAATAATAAATTTTAAAAATTTAATTATTAAAAATTTATATTTTAAAATTTAAAAATTTAAATACTAAATTTTAAAAATTTTATTATTAAAACTTTAAATATTAAAATTTAAAAATTTAAATAAAAAATTTTAAAAATTTAATTACTAAAAATTTAAGTTTTAAAATTTAAAAATTTAAATTCTAAATTTTAAAAATTTAAATTTTAAATTTTATAAATTTAAATAATAAATTTTAAAAATTTAATTATTAAAATTTTAAATTTCAAAATTTCAAAATTTAAATATTAAATTTTAAAAATTTAATTATTAAAACTTTAAATTTTAAAATTTAAAAATTTAAATAATAAATTTTAAAAATTTAATTATTAAAACTTTAAATTTAAAATTTTAAAAATTTAAATACTAAATTTTTAAAATTTAATTATTAAAATTTTAATTTTAAATAATAAATTTTAAAAATTTAATTATTAAAAATTTAAATTTTAAAATTTAAAAATTTAAATACTAAATTTTAAAAATTTTATTATTAAAATTTTAAATTTTATAATTTAAAAATTTAAATAATAAATTTTAAAAATTTAATTATTAAAAATTTAAATTTTAAAATTTAAAAATTTAAATACTAAATTTTAAAAATTTAAATATTAAATTTTATAAATTTAAATAATAAATATTAAAAATTTAATTATTAAAAATTTATATTTTAAAATTTAAAAATTTAAATACTAAATTTTAAAAATTTAAATGTTAAATTTTATAAATTTAAATAATAAATTTTAAAAATTTAATTATTGAAACTTTAAATTTAAAATTTTAAAAATTTAAATAAAAAATTTTAAAAATTTAATTATTAAAACTTTAAATTTTAAAATTTAAAAATTTAAATATTGAATTTTAAAAATTTAATTATTAAAAATTTAAATTTTAAAATTTAAAAATTTAAATAATAAATATTAAAAATTTAATTATTAAAACTTTAAATATTAAATTTTAAAAATTTAAATGGTAAATATTTAAATTTTAAATTTTAAAAATTTAAATATTAAATTTTAAAATTTAAATATTAAATTTTAAAAATTTAAATATTAAATTTTATAAATTTAAATAATAAATTTTAAAAATTTAATTATTAAAACTTTAAATTATAAAATTTAAAAATATAAGTAATAAATTTAAATACTAAATTTTAAAAATTTAAATATTAAATTTTTTAAATTTAAATAATAAATTTTAAAAATTTAATTATTAAAATTTTAAATTTAAAATTTCAAAATTTAAATACCAAATTTTAAAAATTTAAATATTAAAACTTTAAATTTTTAAATTTAAAAATTTAAATAATAAATTTTAAAAATTTTATTATTAAAACTTTAAATTTTAAAATTTAAAAAATTAAAAAATAAATTTTGAAAATTTAAATTTAAAATTTTAAAAATTTAAATAATAAATTTTAAAAATTTAATTATTAAAAATTTAAATTTTAAAATTTATAAATTTAAATAATAAATTTTAAAAATTTAATTATTAAAACTTTAAATTTTAAAGTTTAAATACTAAATTTTAAAAATTTATTATTAAAACTTAAAATTTTAAAATTTAAAAATTTAATTAATAAATTTTAAAAATTTAATTATTAAAAATTTAAATTTTAAAATTTTAAAATTTAAATACTAAATTTTAAAAATTTAAATAATAAATTTTAAAATTTTAATTATTAAAACATTGAATTTAAAGTTTTAAAAATTTAAATACTAAATTTTAAAAATTTAGTTATTAAAACTTTAAATTTTAAAATTTAAATATTTAAATAATAAATTTTAAAAATTTAATTATTAAAAATTTAAATTTTCAAATTTAAAAATTTAAATACTAAATTTTAAAAATTTAAATTTTATATATTAAAAATTTAAATTTTAAATTTTAAAAATTTAAACTTTAAATTTTAACAATTTAAATTTTAAAAATTTAGATAATAAAATTTTAAATTTTAAATTATAAATATTTCACTATTAAATTTTAAAAATTTACATATTAAAATCTTAACTTAAAATTTAAATTTTATATATTAAAAATTTAAATTTTAAATTTTAAAAATTTAAACTTTAAATTTTAACAATTTAAATTTTAAAAATTTAGATAATAAAAATTTAAATTTTAAATTTTATAAATTCAAATACTAAATTTTAAAAATTAAAATACTAAATTTTAAAAATTTAAATTTTAAATATTAAAAAATTTTAATTTAAAAATTTAAATTTTAAATGTTAAAAATACAAATATTAAATTTTAAATATTTAAGTATTAACAATTTAAATTTTAAATTTTATAAAACTAAATTTTATAAATTTAAATTTTAAATTTTAATAACTTATATAATAAAAATTTAAATTTTAAATTTTAAAAATTTAAATTTTAAATTTTAAAAATTTAAAATTTATATTTTAAAAATTAAATACTAAATTTTAAAAATTTAAATAATAACAATTTAAATTTTAAATTTTATAAATTTAAATACTAAATTTTAAAAACATAAATATTTAAAAATTTAATTATTAGATTATAAACTATAGATATTAAAAATTTATGAATTAAATTTTAAAAATTTAAATACTAAATTTTAAACATTTACATATTAAAAATTTAAATTTTAAATTTTTTAAATTTAAATACTAAATTTTAAAAACTTAAATATTATAAATTAAAATTTTAAAAATTTAGATATTAAAAATTTAAATTTTAAATTTTAAAAATTTACATATTCAAAATTTAGATATTAAAAATTTAAAGAATAAAATTTTAAAAATTTAAATTTTAAATTTTATAAATTCAAATAGTAAATTTTAAAAATTAAAATACTAAATTTTAAATATTATAAATTTAAATACTAAATTTTAAAAATTTAAATAATAACAGTTTTAATTTTAAATTTTATAAATTTAAATACTAAATTTTAAAAACTTAAATATTAGATATTAAAAATTTGAAGAATTAAATTTTAAAAATTTTAATTTTAAATTTTATAAATTCAAATAATAAATTTTAGAAATTAAAATACTAAATTTTAAAAATTTAAATTTTAAATATTAAAAATTTAAATTATAAATTTTAAAAATTTAAATTTTAAAAATACAAATATTAAATTTTAAAAATTTAAGTATTAACAATTTAAATTTTAAATCTTTAAATTTAAATACTAAATTTTAAAAACTTAAATATTAAAAATTTAAATTTTAAAAATTTAAATACTAAATTTTATAAATTTAAATAATAAATTTTAAAAATTTGATTATTAAAACTTTAAATTTTAAAATTTAAGTAATAAATTTTAAAAATTTAAATTTTAAAATTTAAAAATTTAAATACTAAATTTTAAAAATTTAATTAATAAAACTTTAAATTTGAAAATTTAATAATTTAAATTTTAAAATTTAAAAATTTTAATACTAAATTTTAGAAATTTAATTATTAAAACTTTAAATTTTAAAATTTAAAAATTTAAATATTAAATTTTAAAAATTAAAATACTAAATTTTAAAAATTTAAATTTTAAATATTAAAAATTTAAATTATAAATTTTAAAAATTTAAATTTTAAATTTTAAAAATACAAATATTAAATTTTAAGTATTAACAATTTAAATTTTAAATTTTATAAATTTAAATACTAGATTTTTAAAACTTAATATTAATTATATAAAATATTAATAATTTAAATTTAAAATTTTTAAAATTTAGATATTAAAAATTTAAATTTTTAATTTAAATATTTAATTATTAAATTATAAAATTTAGATATCAAAAATTTAAAAATTAAATTATAAAAATTTAAATACCAAATTTTAAACATTTACATATTAAAAATTTAAATTTTAAATTTTAAATTTTAAAAATTTAAATATTAACAATTTAAATTTTAACTTTTATAAATTTAAATACTAAATTTTGAAAACTTAAATATTAAAAATTTAGATATTAAAAAAATATTATATATGATATATATATATATATATATTAATATTTAAATTTTTATAATATAAAATTTAGATTTTTAATATTTTATATATATATATATATATGTATATATATATATATATATAAAATATATATGTATATATATATATATATATATATATATATATATATAAAATATTAAAAATTTAAATTTTATATTATAAAAATTTAAATATTAAATTTTAAAAATTTAGATATTAAAAATTTAAATTTTATATATCAAAAATTTAAATTTTAATTTTTAAAAATTTAAATACTAAATTTTAAAAATTTAAATATTAATAATTTAAATTTGAAATTTTATAAATTTAAATACTAAATTTTAAAAACTTAAATATTAGATATTAAAAATTTAAAGAATAAAATTTTAAAAATTTTAATTTTAAATTTTATAAATTCAAATACTAAATTTTAAAAATTAAAATACTAAATTTTAAAAATTTCAATTTTAAATATTAAAAATTTAAATTATAAATTTTAAAAATTTAAATTTTAAATTTTAAAAATACAAATATTAAATTTTAAAAAGTTAAGTATTAACAATTTAAATTTTAAATTTTATAAATTTAAATACTAGATTTTAAAAACTTAAATATTAATAATTTTAATTTTAAAAATTTAAATACTAAATTTTAAAAATTTAAATAATAATTTAAATTTTAAATTTTATAAATTTAAATACTAAATTTTAAAAACTTAAATATTAAAAATTTAAATTTTAAAAATTTAAATACTAAATTTTAAAAATTTAAATAATTTAAATTTTAAATTTTATAAATTTAAATACTAAATTTTAAAAACAAAAATAATAAAAATTTAATTATTAGATTATAAACTCTAGATATTAAAAATTTAAATACTAAATTTTAAACATTTAAATATTAAAAATTTAAATTTTAAATTTTAAAAAATTTAAATATTAAATTTTAAAAAATTTAAATATTAAATTTTAAAAATTTAGATACTAAAAATTTTACTTATAAAAATTTAGATATTAAAAATTAAATTTTAAAAGAATAAATATTAAAAATTTTAATTTTGTATTTTAAAAATTTAAATATTAAATTTTAAAATTTTAAATTTTTAATTTTAAAAATTTAAGTATTAAATTTTAAATATTTAAATATTAAATTTTATAAATTTAAATAATAAATTTTAAAAATTTGAATAATAAATTTTATAAATTTAAATTATAAATTTTAAAAATTTAATTATTAAAACTTTAAATTTAAAATTTTAAAAATTTAAACACTAAATTATAAAAATTTAATTATTAAAACTTTAAATTTAAAATTTTAAAAATTTAAGTACTAAATTTTAAAAATTTAATTATTAAAACTTTATATTTTAAAATTTAAAAATTTAAATAATAAATTTTAATAATTTAATTATTAAAAATTTAAATTTTAAAATTTAAAAATTTAAATACTTAATTTTAAAAATTTAATTATTAGAACTTTAAATTTTAAAATTTAGAAATTTAAATACTAAATTTTAAAAATTTAATTATTAAAACTTTAAATTTTAAAATTTAAAAATTTAAATACTAAATTTTAAAAATTTAATTATTAACACTTTAAATTTTAAAATTTAAAAATTTAAATTTTAAAATTTAAAAATTTAAATTTTTAATATCTAAATTTTAAAAATTTTAAATTTAAATTATTAATATTTAAGTTTTTAAAATCTAGTCTTTAAATTTATAAAATTTAAAATTTAAAGACTAGCTTTATTGATACAAAGGATATCACAATAATACGCGCTAGGACATAACACAGAAACGTGTTGGTTCGAGTAACGTGGAAACTTGACGACTATGTCACTCAGTTTCCGCACACACCAATAGACGTCGTAACGAACGCTTCGCATGCTTCAACACCTCCTCTCGGAACGACGGCTAACATCTCGCTTCAGTCCCATCTTCGTGATGAAGTCATGGTGCTTCGGTCCATGCAGACCCTTGGCCTTCCTCTACCTCTCCTAACTAGAGGTTGTTCACCATTCTCAAGATCGTTTTCTACTGGGTTTGGTCCTTCAGTTACTTCAATAGCTCGGGATTCCTCGAAAATAATTTCAATCGAATCGTTTTCAGTTGGACTTTCATCAGCTATTTTCCATGATGGTTCGCATTCATCACTTACGAATTTTACATCACGTGAGATTTCAAGCCTTCTTTCGTCCTGAAGCCAAACACGATATCCCTTCTGAGTTCCGAATTCATGTAATTCGTTCAGGTTGGGGATTTTTCCACTCCACAATTCAAGAGGTGTTTTTCCGTTCAATCTTCTGGATGGACAGCGATTTCTGATATAGCATGCCATGTTTATGGGTTCCGCCCAAAAAGACGCGGGAAGTTTGGATTGCACCAATAGACAACCGCCTCCCAATGCCTTTCTTCATTAAATACTCGTCAAACAGTTTGTTTTTGAATTCAGTACCGTTGTCTGAGTGCAGATCCTTGATCCGTTTTCCTGTTTGATTCTCGACGTTGGTAACAAATTCGATAAATTTGGAAAGTACTTTGTCTTTAGATTTTAAGAATCTTACTTGCCGCCAACCCGATGCGTCGTCTGTAAAGGTTACAAAGTATTTCGACTTCCCTTTGGATTCCGTTCGCATAGGTCCACATACATCGGAGTGAATAATTTCCAGAAGTTCAGATGATCGTTCTGCAGTTTTTTCGAATCTAGAGCGCGTCATCTTCGCTCGTAAGCAAACATCACATTCAAAATCTTCAAATTTTACTTCCGCTGCCTGTACTCGCTTGTTTATTATAGCTTCCTTCAGACTGCGTAAATTCAGGTGACCCATCAGGCGATGAATTCGCGAAAATTTCTCTTCGGTTTCGCTATGCACGCCGACTCGTTCTTTGTATTTTCAGTTACAATATACAGATCACCTTCCCGTTTGGCGGTCATAATGGTTTGGTTTGCTTGATTCAAAACTTTTGCCCCATTTCGCATGAAACATACAGTATTTCCTTTTTCTGTAATTTTCCTCACGGACATCAGGTTCGTCGCAAGTGCTGGTGCGTGCAATACATTCTGTAATGTTAGGTTTGTCACGCTTCTTCCGTTCTCAGCTTCCAACTTAACCTTTCCAATGGCCGTTATGTCGGTTTTGTCACCGTTCGCTAAACTTAGCTTCCCAGCATGTTTTTTGTTTATCTTCACGAATCGTTCGATGTCCTTACATAAGTGAGAAGTTGCTCCACTATCAAGACACCATTGTTCGTTCATGCGTGCGTTAACTTGAAAACATGCATTTGTGGTTTCCGTGCTTGTTCTACCAGGACAATTCTTGGCCATGTGACCTACTTGCCTGCATCTATGACACTTGAACTTAAACGCTTTAGATGGATCAGCGCGCTTGGGTTTCTCTTTCTGCTTCTTGTTAATGTGCGGTTTTCTGGGGCCTTTTGCCCACAGAGCGCCTGGAACTTTGCTTGTCTCACCCTTCCTAGCTTCGCTTTCTTCCATAATCTTCACCCGTAGAACTTCGGGACTCGGTAATTCGTCCCGCGACTCAATAGCACATCTGAAATTCTCGTACCTAGTTGGTAGACTGTGTAACAGTAAGATGGCCAATAAGTCTGGGTTGATGTCGACATTCATGCTGTCCAGCTTGTCAACAGCGTCAAAAAAATTGTCTAGATGTTCACGCACGTTCTCATCTTCCTCCATCTTGTGCTGCGTTAGCTTCTTCAAGAGAGTTGCCTTGCGCGCCGGTCCTCGGGATTGATAAGTGTTTTTCAGCTTCATCCACACATCCTTTGAAGTTTCACACCCCTTCACGTGTCTTAATTCACTGGGGCTCATCAACAGAATAATGTCAGATTTTGCTTTCTTGTCGTTTTTCTCCCATTCAGCGACGGCGGCAGCTTGGTCGTCTGTTCGTTCCGGTTTCACAATTTCACCGTTTGCATATCCGAACGCATCGTTTTTCACAAGCAATGCTTCAACTTGTATATGCCATGTGTCATAGTTGTCTTTGTTTAACGGTTCAATTCTATAGGAAGTAGCCAGCGTTATGAACTTCACGTGCTACACACTACTGTTGAAATCCGAAAAATATACGCACAACTATACTGTCCTTGTTCCGAGTGTGTGAAGTGTGTGAGTACTTTGACACTCGTTCTGACGATCAATGCTTGCAGTACCTTCAGGTTAATATTGCTGGACCCATAACCTGTAGTTGTTAAAGAAGTGCACAGCGGCTTTATTGATACAAAGGATATCACAATAATACGCGCTACTGTAAGCAAAAGAAATGAACATATAAGGACATGACACAGAAACGTGTTGGTTCGAGTAACGTCGAAACTTGACGACTATGTCACTCAGTTTCCGCACACACCAATAGACGTCGTAACGAACGCTTCACATGCTTCAACAAGCATAAATATTAAAAATTTTAATTTTGTATTTTAAAAATTTAAATGGTAAAAATTTAAATTTTAAATTTTAAAAATTTAAATATTAAATTTTAAAAATTTGAATATTAAATTTTACAAATTTAAATAATAAATTTCAAAAATTTGATTATTAAAACTTAATAAAATAAATAAATAAATTTTAAAAATGTAAATTTTAAAATTTAAAAATTTAAATTTTAAAACTTAAAAATTTAAATTTTAAAATTTAAAAATTTAAATGCTAAATTTTAAAAATTTTATTATTAAAACTTTAAATTTTAAAATTTAAAAATTTAAATATTAAATTTTAAAAATTTAATTATTAAAACTTTAAATTTTAAAATTTAAAA
The DNA here is from genome assembly GCF_024364675.1 of Aethina tumida. NCBI lineage: Eukaryota > Metazoa > Arthropoda > Insecta > Coleoptera > Nitidulidae > Aethina > Aethina tumida. Next base: position 10,024,447 of record NC_065439.1, read on the forward strand.
ATTTAAATTTTAAAATTTAAAAATTTAAATTTTAAAATTTAAATTTTAAAATTTAAAAATTTAAATACTAAATTTTAAAAATTTAATTATTGAAACTTTAAATTTTAAAATTTAAAAATTTAAATAATAAATTTTAAAAATTTAATTATTAAACTTTAAATTTAAAATTTTAAAAATTTTAATTCTAAATTTTAAAAATTTTAATTCTAAATATTAAAAATTTAATTATTAAAACTTTAAACTTAAAATTTTAAAAATTTAAATACTAAATTTTAAAAATTTAATTATTAAAAGTTTAAATTTTAAAATTTAAATATTTACATAATAAATTTTATAAATTTAATTATTAAAAATTTAAATTTTAAAATTTAAAAATTTAAATACTAAATTTTAAAAATTTATTATTAATACTTCATATTTAAAGTTTTAAAAATTTAAATACTAAATTTTAAAAATTTAATTATTAAAACTTTAAATTTTAAAATTTAAAAATTTAAATAATAAATTTTAAAAATTTAAATATTAAAAATTTAAATTTTAAGATTTAAAAATTTAAATAATAAATTTTAAAAATTTAATTATTAAAAATTTAAATTTTAAATTTTAAAAATTTAAATACTAAATTTTAAAAATTTAAATATTAAATTTTATAAATTTAAATAATAAATTTTAAAAATTTAAATATTAAAAATTTAAATTTATAGATTTAAAAATTTAAATAATAAATTTTAAAAATTTAATTATTAAAAATTTAAATTTTAAAATTTAAAAATTTAAATACTAAATTTTGAAAATTTAAATATTAAATTTTAAAAATTTAAATTCTAAAAATTTAAATTTTAAATTTTAAAAATTTAAATATTAAATTTTATAAATTTAAATAATAAATTTTAAAAATTTAAATATTAAATTTTATAAATTTAAATAATAAATTTTAAAAATTTAATTATTAAAGCTTTAAATTTAAAATTTTAAAAATTTAAATACTAAATTTTAAAAATTTAATTATTAAAACTTTAAATTTTAAAATTTAAAAATTTAAATATTAAATTTTAAAAATTTAAATATTTAAAATTTAAATTTAAAATTTTAAAAATTTAAATATTAAATTTTAAAAATTTAATTATTAAAACTTTAAATTTTAAAATTTAAAAATTTAAATTTTAAAATTTAAAAATTTAAATTTTAAAATTTAAATATTTAAATACTAAATTTTAAAAATTTAATTATTGAAACTTTAAATTTTAAAATTTAAAAATTTAAATTTTATAATTTAAAAATTTAAATTTTAAATTTTAAAAATTTAAATAATAAATTTTAAAAATTTAATTTTTAAACTTTAAATTTAAAATTTTAAAAATTTTAATTCTAAATTTTAAAAATTTAATTATTAAAACTTTAAACTTAAAATTTTAAAAATTTAAATACTAAATTTTAAAAATTTAATTATTAAAACTTTAAATTTTAAAATTTGAAAATTTAAATTTCAAAATTTAATAATTTAAATACTAAATTTTAAAAATTTAATTATTAAAACTTTAAATTTAAAAATTTAAAAATTTAAATACTAAATTTTAAAATTTTAATTATTAAAACTTTAAATTTTAAAACTTAAAAATTTAAATTTTAAAATTTAAAAATTTAAATACTAAATTTTAAAAATTTAATTATTAAAACTTTAAATTTTAAAATTTAAAAATTTAAATACTAAATTTTAAAAATTAAAATATTAAATTTTAAAAATTTAAATTTTAAATATTAAAAATTTAAATTATAAATTTTAAAAATTTAAATTTTAAATTTTAAAAATACAAATATTAAATTTTAAATATTTAAGTATTAACAATTTAAATTTTAAATACTAAATTTTGAAAACTTAAATATTAAAAATTTAGATATTAAAATATATATTATATATTATATATATATATATATATATATATATATATATATATATATATAAATTTAAATTTTTAATATTTTATATATATATATATATATATATATATATATATATATTTATATATATATATATATATATTTAAAAATTTAAATGCTAAATTTTAAAAATTTAAATATTAACAATTTAAATTTCAAATTTTATAAATTTAAATACTAAATTTTAAAAACTTAAATATTAAAAATTTTAATTTTAAAAATTTTTAAAATATAATATTCAATTTTTTAAAATTAAAGATTTAGATTTTTAATATGTAAATTTTTAAAATTTAATATTTAAATTTTTAAAATTTAATATTTAAATTTTTAATATCGAAATTTTTAAAATTTAATATTTAAATTTTTAAAATTTAAATTTATAATATCTAAGTTTTTAATATTTAATATTTAAATTTTTAAAATTAAAAATTTAAATTTTTAATATTTAAGTTTTTAAAATTTAATATTTAAATGTTGAAAATTTAAATTTTTAATATCTAAGTTTTTAAATTTTTAATTCTAAGTTTTCAAATTTAATATTTAAATTTAATATTTATTATTTAAATTTTTATAATACAAAATTATTAATATTTAAATTTTTAATATCTAAATTTTTAAAATTTAAAATTTTAATTTTTAAAATTTAAAATTTTAATTTTTAAATATTAAAAATTTAAATGTTTAAAATTTAAAATTTTAATTTTTAATATTTAAGTTTTTAAAATTTAATATCTAAATTTTTAAAATGCAAAATTTATATTTTTAATATTTAAATATTTAGAATTTAATATTTAAATTTTTTAAATTTAAATTTTTAATATCGAAATTTTTAAAATTTAATATTTAAATTTTTAAAATTTAAATTTATAATATCTGAGTTTTTAAAATTTAATATTTAAATTTTTAAAATACAAAATTTAAATTTTTAATATTTGAGTATTTAAAATTTAATATTAAAATTTTTAAAATTTAAAATTTAAATTTTAAATATTTAAGTTTTTAAAATTTAATATTTGAATTTTTAAAAATAAATAAATATTTAAGTACTTAAAATTTAACATTTAAATTTTTAAAATTTAATATTTAAATATTTAAAATTTAAATTTTTATATTTAAGTTTTTAAAATTTTATATATAAATTTTTAAAATTTAAAATTTAAATTTTTTATATCTAAATTTTTAAAATTTAATATTTAAATTTTTAAAATTTAAAATTTTAATTATTAAAATTTAAAATTTTAATTTTTAAAATTTAAAATTTTAATTTTTAAATATTAAAAATTTAAATGTTTAAAATTTAAAATTTAAATTTTTAATATTTAAGTTTTTAAAATTTAATATCTAAATTTTTAAAATGCAAAATTTATATTTTTAATATTTAAATATTTAGAATTTAATATTTAAATTTTTTAAATTTAAATTTTTAATATCGAAATTTTTAAAATTTAATATTTAAATTTTTAAAATTTAAATTTATAATATCTGAGTTTTTAAAATTTAATATTTAAATTTTTAAAATACAAAATTTAAATTTTTAATATTTGAGTATTTAAAATTTAATATTAAAATTTTTAAAATTTAAAATTTAAATTTTAAATATTTAAGTTTTTAAAATTTAATATTTGAATTTTTAAAAATAAATAAATATTTAAGTACTTAAAATTTAATATTTAAATTTTTAAAATTTAATATTTAAATATTTAAAATTTAAATTTTTATATTTAAGTTTTTAAAATTTTATATATAGATTTTTAAAATTTAAAATTTAAATTTTTTATATCTAAATTTTTAAAATTTAATATTTAAATTTTTAAAATTTAAAATTTTAATTATTAAAATTTAAAATTTTAATTTTTAAAATTTAAAATTTTAATTATTAAAATTTAAAATTTTAATTTTTAAAATTTAATATTTAAATTTTTAAAATTTAAAATTTAAATTTTAAATATTTAAGTTTTTAAAATTTAATATTTGAATTTTTAAAAATAAATAAATATTTAAGTACTTAAAATTTAATATTTAAATTTTTAAAATTTAAAATTTAAATTTTTAAAATTTAAAATTTTATTTATTAAAATTTAAAATTTTAATTTTTAAAATTTAATATTTAAATTTTTAAAATTTAAATTTTTAAAATCTAAATTTTTAAAATTTAATATTTAAATTTTTAAAATTTAAATTTTTAATATTTAAGTTCTTAAAATTTAATATTTAAATTTTTAAAATTTAAAATTTAAATTTTTAATATCTAAGTTTATAAAATTTAATATTTAAATTTTTAAAACACAAAATTAAAATTTTTAATATTTAAGCTTTTAAAATCTAATTTTTAATATCTAAATTTTTAAAATTTAATATTTAAATTTTTTAAAATTTAAAATTTAAATTTTTAATACCTATATTTTTAAAATTTAATATTTATATTTTTTAAATTTAAAATTTAAATTTTTAAAATTTAAATTTTTAATATTTAAGTTTTTAAAATTTAATATTTAAATTTTTAAAATTTAATATTTAAATTTTTAAAATTTAAAATTTTAAATTTTAAATTTTAAATTTTAAATGTTAAATTTTAAATTTTAAATTTTAAATTTTAAATTTAAAAAGTCTATACCTTGATTAACAACATAACAAAATATTAATGATTTTAATTAACAGAAATTATAATTTGTTTTGTGTCCAAATATTTTTTATATGATCTCTTAGTTGCCCTTCAGGCAATTCGTTCTACACTTAAATTCAATGTATATTTTTCAATACTCCTAAACTACTGGACTAAATTCAATGTTACGAGAACAAGTAGAAATAATTGTTTCTAAATATGTAAAATTAATTTGTATAATGCCTAAGTATATCAAAAATACTTATGTTAATCTTTTCTGACGTAATTCAAATTTTTTCGGTAATTAAAGGCTAAAGTTATCATTTTATACAAGTAATAGTATAGTAGTAATATACTATACTAAAAAGAATATATTTAACACATGACATTAATTTTTGTAATTAAACATCGTGATTCATTTTAAATATTTTTTAAATAGAGTATAATCATGTAATACAAAAATTTTATTTAGTATAATAAAAAAATTTTTAAACTTTTATATCGTTGTCTTCAACGGATATCTTTAATATTATGCTTTGATCCAAAAATTTTGAGCATTTGTTCTTCATAATCAGTTATGTTTCGTTTCATTATGTTCATGCAAGGTCCCAATAATCTTTCAAATGCTTCCACATCAAGAAAAGCTAATTTAACGTCACCATCACAAAAGGCTGAAGCTGCTCTATGTCTATGAGTAACCAATGCTAGCTCGCCAAAGTAACCTCCCTTTCCTATACGGTTAATTTCAACTTCCTTACCGCTATCATCCAAAATGCTGATTACCACTTCTCCATTCTCCACAAAATACATCCCGTCAGCTACATCTCCCTGTTTAATAATTATATCACCATCATTGAATGTTCTAGGTACAAGGGCATCTGCAAGGTTCATGCGTTCATACGACTGTAAAGTTTTGAGCATAGGTACACTCTCAATTAGAGACTCGTACATCTTTCTTTTTTTAAAAGCGGATTTAAGAAGTATACGACGAAATGTTTGACGATCCATTGCCCACAAAGAACCATGTGTGACTGCTTTAATAGTTGCAGCACGTGGCATGTTGTATAGAAGAGCAAGTTCACCAAAACTTCCACCATTGTCATAAGTATGTATGTGAACTGGTGTTTGAGATGTTTCACTGGCAACCATGGCATGAAATATTCCACTTTGAATAACATAAAAATTATCCCCATCATCGCCCTGTTTAATGACAAGTTCGTCTTGTTTAACTTTTCGTTCAAACATTGCATCAAGTACCTCGCTCATCTGTTCCTTATCAAGGGCCCGAAAGAGTAAAATATTGCGAACCGCTTCAGCCAGCCGTTGTCTTTGTTCATCTGATTTGGGGAATACCTCTCGTACTCCATCATCATCCTCATCGTCTTCCTCAGGATCGTAAGTCTCCGCAAACACCGACTTACGTCTCGTTGTTATACGTTCTACAGGAGGTTCTTCATCTACAGATATTGTTGACTCCTCAGGTGAAATAGATCCAGGTGTAGTTGGACCATAAATTAAAGCTGCAGTTCTAGACTCTCGAAGTCTACTAAAATAATCAGCAGCGTACACTATTACATCTCCTGGTTGTTCCAACAAATAGCTAATAGTAAACTCCAACAAAACTTCACGTAAGTCATTAGGAACTTGTATACGGTTACCAGCTTGATTGCGACTCATATTTTAGTCACTGTTAGGGGAATTTTCCGAAATGTACAACGATTATTTAATATTTGACACAAAAATCAAAATGTAGTTCACAGTGGTATTTACTTTTAACTGTTACTACTTGACTATAAATGTCAAAAAAAAGAATATATGTCAAAATTGAAGTTTTCAATTCGTTTAGTGAGTAATCGAAACACAGAACACTCAGATCTACAATATTACTCTTTAGACTACGTAACATACACTTAAACATGTAAGTAAGCAAACAAAATGAGGCGGGATGTCGATAAATTAAAATCTAGATTTATTTTTTTTTTCTTTTTGATAGTTGTATTTGGATAATTATTCTCAGTAGTGGCTACTCAGATGAGGCAAGTATAGTCCGTCACCTATCACAACCAAAATTTATTAAAAATTCCGTGCGTATAAACTCTAGAGGCATTTTAAACTGTGCCTTTAACGCGACTAAAGGTTTTATATCATTCAAGAGCGTTATACATTCTTCGTTCGTGCATGCTTGTTCGGCATCTGGGATTTCGATTAAATATTACATTATTTTCTTTTTATATAATTCTCTTTTGCAATAATTAGAGAATGCATGTTTAACCTATTTGTTCGAAGTGGTTCAAACAAACCATTGAGAAAAATGTGGTACAAATAACTTAAATACAAATTAGTGTTAGTTTAGTATATTTTAATGAATCTGATTTCAACAGATTTATATAAAGTACATCGAGGATGAATCGACATCCGTAACACCTCCTTCCTTAAGAAAGAGTGCCACGATTCCTTTTTGACTTTTGGACGATGCAGAAAATATTGGATCATTTTCTTTTCTTCAGCAAGATGTAGGTGAAATGTCCCAACTGATGTAGGTGACATCAGGGTGCAAATGAATTGACTGAATTGGCGATATATCGAACCCAGTTAAAATGTACTTGTTGAAAATTTTGAGTTTTACGGGAAGAAAATTATGAATGAGAAGAACTAAGGTGACGTCTTCTTCTGAATCGGTGCATCGGTGTAATGAAGTTATACATTCATTACACCGGAAAGTCTTTATTGGGGAGTATACGATTCTTCCATCTAACACATCGTATAGAATTTCGGACTCAGCTCTGGCAGATGGGCATCGATATGGATTGATTATCGAGCAATTGCTGAGTATTTTCTTCTGACAGAAAAAATAAATGTGATAAATTTATAGAGGGTGAATGATATTTTTTAATATTGTTGAAAAGTTTGATTCTATATTGTTCTAAATAAGAGTAATTAAGTGAACGTTTTTAGAGGAAATTGTGATCTATTTCAATTTTAAATTTATGTCCAAATAAATAAGATCGAAATAATTTTGTTAAAATTAAAATTGCTAGCAGTTCTTTTTCGATTGTCGGATAATTTCGTTCTGTAGAGTTGAGGATTCGGGAATAAAAAACAATGGATTTTGAATCTTCAGGGTAAATGTTCTGTTGAAGTCAGGTTATTGTACGATTGATTGGTGAATGGGTGATTAAATTTTTGCACTGTTCGAATTCTGAAATATACCTCGAATCGTGGAAATTAATTTTTTCTCCTTTTCTTGTAAAAAAATGACTATTTCTTTGATTGATTTTGGAATTGGAAAGGTAACATTGACAGCAATTTTCTTTGGATTTGGCTGAAGGACCTTGTCGATGATAATATGTCCTAAAAATTCAACTCTTTTGGTAAGGGACTCACTTTTATTAAGTTGTATTTTTAGATTTGCGGATTTCAAATATGAGAAAATTAATTTTAATTCATGCACATGCTCTTGAAGAGCCTTCCTGGGGATGGATTGGACTGACGGTGATAGACATTTTATTCGGTTGGAATGTCGTTATTATTGTAAGGGTATCCAAACTCCTTTTACAATGCCGGTGACTTCTATTACGGTGACTTTATGCAGTTGGTGTTGAGTGTTTTAAAGAAAGTATTATATTTATTTAAATCAATTGGGAGTATATTTAGTTTTAGTTTTAAATTTAGGTTAATTTATTGTGAGTTCAATTATCTTTTGTTCATATTATACATAAATAGCAAAAAAAAAAAAAAAATATTCATCAACAACTGAATCCCATACCGCATCAATTGGCTATACATCAGTCTCTTATATCGACATGAACTTCCACAATGTCATCCCTGTACAACCCCTACAAAACTATGATATCGGCGACATTCCCTACGACAAAACATTATTAAATTTGAACAATTTCAGACTCAACCATTTAAACCCAGAAAAAAGGGAAAAAATTACTAAACTATGTAATATTTTTCAGGATTTTTTATGATGAAAATCAATTACTTTCTGCCACCACAACAGTAAAACATAACATTCCTACAGCCGACGATATTCCAATTTACAACTAAATCTTTAGGCACCCTCCTAGAATCCAGAAATAAATTTCTTCCCAAATTCAAAAAATCCTCAATAATTCGTCCTTCTGTATCCCCATATTCCAGTCCAGTTTGGATTGTGTCGAAAAAATTAGACCATCGAAGACAAGTACCCATTACCCCCAATAGACAAAATCCTCGACAACTTAGGTAGATGCACATATTTTTCTTCATCATATATTGTTCAGAAATTATATTTTAATGATAAAATGTACAAAAAACCTTTCTTTAACCTTTCCAAGTTAATTAAACATTCTTTTTTCCACTTGTATGATTTTTGTTTAAATGTCAAATTTCAAATTCGTAAATATAAATTAACTTAAAAATTTAATTCCCCTAAAATTTCTTTTCTGATCACCGATCTGGACGTCGAGCTTCACCTTCCGCTCCACATATATGAAGACAACCAATTCTTTTAATCGGCAAATGGCAAAGATTAAAGCATATAGATGTTCGCTACAATTTTGTTAAAGTTTTGTTTGAGAAAGGGTTTATCAAATTGACATATGTATACACTAAAGATCAAATCGCGGATGTTCTTATAAAGCCTCTGTCCCAAGATGCATTTATCAAGCTTCGTGAAAAATTAGGGATTTCCGAAATTAAGTAAATTTTAGAAATTTATGTGTGTAACATTGTTTAACTATATTTATCATAAATCAATGTCAATTGAGGAGGAATGTTGAGATAGCAATTGCACATTGATATTTGGAACCACTCTATATCGAAGGCCGGGCGTAGCTTTTTTTCTCGCGTTTTTCGATTTTGACAATTATTATTGTGACACGTTTCGTGCCGCGTGTACATTTTGTAATAATATATAATAAACGATTAGTGTTTTTGTAACTTAGACTAATAATTATCATCACAGCCACACCTCTGTTTTCAAAACAATCGGAAAGCAAATCGTCCTATTTAAAATATATATTTACATTATTTAGATTAAACCGAATGAATCGAAACAGTCACTCGCAAAATTTTAACTTACTTCGCACTCTACAGGAGAAGTGATTTGAAACGAAATGGTGTCTGTTTCACTTTCGTCACCTATAATAATATATACAAATAATCAAACTAACACAGTATTTATTGGTTTGGTAGAATATTTGGTTACTTCTACACGAAAAATCGTTGTGTGTATTTAAATTTTCTATTTCGAAATGGAAAGTATTATGGAAGTGATTGAGAGTAGAAGAAACTCTACCCTCTACTTTCATAGAGAAACGGACTCACACTTTTTAAATATATGAGACAATAATAAAAAAGAGGCTCCCAAATTTCATAGAAAGTATTAATTTTATTTTATAAATGTTCAATGTGATCTTCCATATTTTTTAAAGAGAGTTCATTTTGTGTATTCATTCTTTCATATGATATGTTATGTTTAAAATATTTTTTTATTTTTATATATATTTTATATGCATGTTAGTTATAAGTGTTATTTTGCTTATTGTTGAATAGTTTTTAACTTGTTTTTGTTGAATGATTTATAATTTATTTATTGTTGAATGTTTTTTATTTTGTTGTTTGTACAATATTTTTTATTTTATAGCTTGGGGAATATTTTTTAATTTATTCTGGGAGAGAATTCAAACACTCTCATGAATTATATTAAAAATATACTTCCGTCCATTAGATTAAAATAGTAATTTATTCCCGTTTTCTTTCACTAATTCAAAAAGGTGCTTAATACAGTTCATGTTCGGGTTACAATGTAGACCGCCTCCACGTGGTGTAACCTGGGTAATTCTAAATAGTCTGCGGTTTATATTATTTATTTTATAATCGTATTAATTATTTATTGTAAAATATTTAGATGCATTATTTATATACCATATAGATATGTATATTTTAATTTGTTTCTTTTTAACATTAATATATAATAAAGTATATGTGAAATATTTAATTGTTTTATTTTCGAATACTATTCAAGGAACCTAACCTATAATCATTCGATATAAATTTTAAACAATAAGTTTCCCGCACTTTTTAACTCACAGATCAATGAAAAGATATCTGTAACCTATAAGAAATGGCAACACCGCGTTCAAAATGGCAACATCGCTGCATCCCGAAATTGTTCCCAGTAATGTTTCTTGTTGGTACTTCTTAGGTTTTCAGGGGGGGCAAGCGAATAGGAACGGAGGGGCAACAGCCGATGATAGACGTTCGGCATCGTCGAAAAGGCACGACCTTTATGTCTGGGGTTGTAGGGATTTTTAATGGTACAGGGAATATTTAGTCATTTTAGTTAGAGAAAATAATTTATTAGATTTTAGAATGGCGAAAATTCAGTAGTTTTTAGGTTAGAGAAGAGAGCGTGGTCGAGGAATGTTAGTATTTTGAGGCAGAATATTTCTGGTAAGAATCTTTTTATATACCAGTATACATAATTTAATTGTTTGTATTTGTTATTGTATATTATTTTACATAGTATATTAGAATTTTGTTTATTGAAATTGTTCAATCATTGAATTTAATGTAAAATTTTTCTTAATTCATTTTATTTTTGTTGGTTAGTTATTATTTTTCCCAAATTTCATAAAGTTCTTATACAGCAGTTGTAATAATTATATTACGGTTTTAGGTGACCTCTTGAAGAAATGTGTCTTTAAGTATCCCCAGGGTAAAAATGGAATTACTCATAGAAAACCTACATCATAGAAAACCTACATAGAAAACCTAAGAAGTACCAACTCAATGTTATAAACGAGAAACATAACTGGGCACGATTTCGGGATGTAGCCATGTTGCCATTTTGAATGCAATGTTGCCTTTTCTTACATATTAGACATTTTTTTGTTTATCTGTCACTTTTTTAGGGCGGGAAACCTTTCATTTAAAATTTTCAATTTCAAATGTGTATAGGTTAAATTTTTCCAAAGGTATATGAAAACAAAACAATTAAATATTTCACATAAACTTTATTATATATCAATAGTAAAAACAAAAAACATTAAAATATACTATATAACCAGATTTAAATCAGAATAAATGTTTTCTAATCTTAATTTAAGCTTTTAATTTTTAAATTTTAGAAATAGTATTTCGATGCATCTTATACAACAAAGAATTCTTCTCAACATTATTATTACTAATTGTAGTTTTAATACAGACGGAAGATACAGATTTACCATATGAATGATTTGAAAGAATAGGGCAAAAACTAGAACTAGGAATTTTGGATACTTGAACATTATTTTATACTAATAGAAGTAGAAAGAACTGTAAAAATGTGTAGTAGAACAGGAAAAAGACTTATTCTTAAAATTAAAATTTTTAACATTAATAAGATTTTTGTTAGAATATTTAGAATAACTACAATATTTACTATTATAACCAAAAACTAGAAATTGCTGAGAAAAATCCATTATAAAATTTATTATATTATATTAGTATTATATATATACCTGAAAGTATTTTTTGCACTGGGGATCCTTAAAGACACATCTCTTCAAGAGGCCATCTAACCTAAAACCGTAATGTAATTATTACAACTGCTGTATAAGAACTTTATGAAATTTAGCAAAAATAATAACTAACCATTGAAATAAACAACATTCTAACAAGCTATGTAAAATAATATACAATAACAAATACAAACAATTAAATTATGTATACTGGTATATAAAAAGATTCTTACCAGAAATATTCTCCCTCAAAATACTAACATTCCTCGACCACCCTCTCTTCTCTAACCTAAAAACTACTGAATTTTCGCCATTCTAAAATCTAATAAATTATTTTCTCTAACCAAAATGACTAAATATTCCCTGTACCATTAAAAATCCCTACAACCCCAGACATAAAGGTCGTGCCTTTTCGACGATTCCGAACGTCCATCATCGGCTGTTGCCCCTCCGTCCCTATTCGCTTGGCCCCATAAAATGAATTAATACAAATGAATCTGAACTTCAAATTCAATTAATGAAAATAAACGAACATATTAACTTTACGGTTTTATAAAATAACAAACACAAACAATTAAATTACGTAAGTTAGTTATATAAAAAGTTTCTTACCAGAAATATATTTTCTTAAAGTAAAAACATCATCTGACCGTCTTCTATAACCTAAAATCTATTAAGTTATAGCGTCCACGACATGGGGGGGCAAGTGAATAGGACCGAATGGAAACAGCCGAATGTTCCCGAAGTTACACTCGTTTTCTAAAATTGATATGTTGTTTATAATGTTGGTATGACAATTGGTAATGGCTATTTAACCAGATTTGTTCGTTAATTTTTTGACCAATAGCTACGCAGTATTTAAATATGGCGCGGGCTTCTGTCCGAAGACGCCGGGAGGATGGAAAAGAGCTAATGAATAAAATTGTTTAAAATTTTTGTTTTAGGTAAGTTATTTCTTATATTTCTTAATAAATTAAATCATACTTGGATCCTATGCTTTTTAATTCAATAATTTAGTACTTAAGATGTTTACTTTACATTACAATCATATTAGAAATAAAATAACCTCAAATTTGAATAAGATGCTTTATATATTAATATACTTTTTCTTATCTGTTGATTAAATTAATATTATTTTGTAGGTTAAATAGTCTGCCGGACCAATGATTTAACCAGAATAGACTCGGCACTTTTTAGGTATGTTAATCTTATTATATATTTTTTATAATGTATAATAAATAATTTGTAATAAAAATGTTTTAATTCCATAGCTTGTTTTATTTCTCACAATTCACTCAATAATATACCAATTAATTTAAATTTGAAACTATTCCCGCCAATTTTGTCAAATGTCAAATACAGAAAACTATAAAGGCGACATCTATTGACTAATTTAAACACTACAAATCAATTTATTGTCCAGTGTTGTTTCCCATTTTTAGTAAGAGGTTGGTACTTCTTGGGTGTTCTGTGGTCCACGACTCACTATTCTGAAATCTAGTAAATTATTTTCCCTAACTAAAGACACTAGATATTCCCTGCTCATCTCGACTATTTTGGGGATTTTCTGTTACCAATTTATAAAATCAAATATTAAAATCCCTAACTCATCCCGAGACAAAAAGGTCGTGCCTTTTCGGCGATTCCGAACGTCTATCATCGGCTGTTGCCCCTCCGTCCCTATTCGCTTGGCCCCCCCTGACCAACATAATAGAAAACCTAAGAAGTACCAACTCAATGTTATAAACGAGAAACATAACTGGGCTCAAGGATAAATGGCAGATTGCCAAATGTAACACGCGACGTTGCCATTTAATTTTATTACAGAAACCTTTTTTCATGTCATTCAAAAAGAACGGGAAATCTACGAGGGCGGCAAAACTTGTAATATTTAAATTTTACTAATATAGGTTAGGTTCAATTTATAATATATAAAAAAAAATGCTTATATATGTTAGCTTACGTCATCATCTTCACCGATGGACCGACGCGACGGGATCACATCTATTTAGACTATTTTGTTTTGTAAACAAATCTGAAGAATTTCTTTACATTTGATAATCGGGGCAGTTTTTAAGAAAGAACCAGGCAATTAAACTTTAGATGTCGAGGGTTAAAGTACGTTTGTTGTAATAAAGCGTATTATTGTGAATTTAGTGTTTTAATCAAACTATCTTCTCGTGAATTATTTCCGGAAGAAAGGACCTAAAAAGCATTTTTTTTGTCTGTGTTTCTTTGTGAACGAACAATGGCAGACAACAGTGAAAAACGCGATCGCGTGAACAATACCGAAAGTGCATCGGGTAGAGACAATAACATGGCGTTGTTATTCAAAATGCAGCAAGAAAGTAACAGTTTCCAAAAACAAATCATGGAAATTTTGTCGACAATGGCCAACACCCAAACTTCTCAAGCAACATTGCGGATGGCTGCACAGACGCAACCTGTTTCCACTTCAGTATCGGAAGGTGTAAGTGTGGCGGCGGCGCAGTTTCGACTTTCAAGTTTTGACCTAGATGTTACACCGTTTACTATGGTTGAGTGGATGGATGACGTTAGTAGGATCCAACAAGAATTGGAAATATCCGATACTCTTATTCTTTTAAAAGCTGGTCATGCTTTACGAAGCCGTGCAGCACGCTTTTATCAACATTGGAAACCTATTGTTAGAGATTGGGCTACTTTTCGACGAGATTTTAAAATTGCGTTTCCTGAATTAGGTTCTCCTGCTACTCGTATCAGAAATTGTTTAGCAATTAAGAGCTCAAGTTTTGATTCACTAGTAGAATACGGTAACGCCAAATTAACAGCAATTAGAAGATTTTATTCAGACTTTCCATGGAATGTCTTGTTGAATACGATATTCAAAACACCGAAGTGAAAAATCGAATCTCCTTTCAAGCTCCTACATGTGATTCTGAGCTATTAAAACAGTTGGCTACCTGTGATGCGAATAAATTGAACCATAGCTTTCGTGATCAGCGTTCGTTTCAAGGAAACTGCAGAAGATGTCAACACTATGGACATAAACCAGTGGATTACAGAAATCCGGAAAAAGTATAAAATATGTCGGAAAAGGTACTGCCGGGTCCTTCTGGAGTACACCAAAGAAATTTTTCTTCTGCAACAACACCTTAGCAAATAAGAAGTTTTGTAACATCTGTCGAATGAATGACCATTCAGAAGATACATGTTATAGTAAAAACAATGACATGAGGCATCAAAACGAGTGCTCCTGGCGAAAGTCTTAAACTTGCAAATTCAACCGGATTGCCAAATACTGTCTGGTGTAGGAAATTGTGTTATGAAGTCTCTGGGTCGCAGTAATGTTGTGTTGTGTAATGTTAAAACAACCAGGTATTAAAATTGAATTTAATACAAACAGTGTAGACATTGTATATGATAGGCAACGAATTTGTGCTATATACGCGTTTGATGAAAATGACTTAAATTTGTCAGGACTGGACGAGTGAGATATTAAGGAAATAAAAACAATAATACAAAATGGAATAAATCAAACACCGGCCGCAGTAACAACAAACAAGTTAAGGATAGCGTTACGTGATCTACAGCCAGTGGCCTATAAACCCCGTCATTTGTCATACGGCGAAAGATTACAAGTGAAGCAAATAATAAAAGAACAAATTCTGAGTGGAATAATAAGACAAAATGAATCTTCTTATGCAAGCCTAATAGTCCTTGTCAAAAAGAAATACGGAGACACAAGTTTATGTGTAGATTATCGTGACGTAAATAAAAAAGTATTACGTAATAATTATCCTCTACCACAGATACAAGATCAAATTGACGCCCTTGCCAAAGCTGTACATTTTTCTACTCTTGATATGAAATCGAGTTGAAATAGAAGAGAATTCAAAACATATAACTGCTTTTGTGACACCAGATGGACTTTACGAGTACAATCGAATGCCGGTTGGTTTTATAAACTCCCCATCGTGTTATCAAAGTGCCATCGATTGCGTTTGTTTACGTTGATGATGTTTTATGTCCCACTCGAACCACTCAAGGTCTTAAGAACTTAAGAAAGCTCATTGACTCCCTTTCGAAGGCCGGATTTGTTTTAAACCTAAAAAAATGTAACTTTTTCCAAACAATATTAGGTGGTGTGATCGAAAACGGTACGGTAAAACCTAATTCGCGAAAAGTTGACGCGCTCGCTCAAACATCGGCTCCTACAGATGTAAAAGGTGTTCGTCAATGATTAGGACTGGCTGGATACTTTAGACGTTTCATGAATAACTTGCAACTTTGACAGCACCGATATCTGCACTGTTACGTAAGGGAAAGACTTTTGAGTGGACAAGTGAATGTGAAAATGTGCGATTAGATTTAGTGAAACGATTGACTTCTTATCCGATTTTGAACATTTTTGATCCGGAACTGACTACCGAACTACATAGAGACGCGAGTTCGCTTGAATTGGGTGCTATACGTATGCAAAAAGACTCAAATAATGTGCTTCATCCAGTGGCGTATTATTCTAGGCGTACAACTGATTGTGAATCGCGATATTATTCTTATGATTTGGAAACTCTAGCGATAGTGGAAGCCACTCAGTATTTTCGCACATATCTATATGGTATAAAGTTTACAATCTATAGAGACTGTAATTCTGTAAGGGCTACAGCACTCAAAAAGAAACTACTGCCTCGCATTGCAAAATGATGGATAAAATTGCAGGACTTTTATTTTGATATAGAATATAGATCAGGCCATAAAATGGCACATGTCGACTATTTAAGTCGAAATGCAGCATCTCCGACAAAACGAATTTTAGCAGCACAAATTATTGCTGACAAACCAAAGACACTTTGTGAATATCCATCAGAGGATGTGTTTTGTCAGACAATAATAAACAAAACGCATCATGAGATGGGATATATAGTGAAAGACAATTTAGTGTTTTTACCATGTTCAAATGATGGACGCGAACGTTGTTTCGTACTTGTAGCAGCTCGACTAGAGATAATGAAACTGTATCAGGATGACTCATCTCATGTTGGTGCTGATAAAATGTTATTGAAATTACGAGAGGACTTAATATGACCACGTATGGGTAAAACAGTACGCAAATATGTTGCAAATTGTAGATCGTGTGTGTTGGGAAAACGGAGTGGATTGCGTCAACAGAAAACGAAACCTTCAAGTAAAATGGATACGTGGCATATTGACCTTTGGTCAAATCTAATAAATGCACTCAAATTTTAGTGGTTATAGACGTTTTTACTAAATTAGTGCGATTTTGTCCTATTAGATAAAAAAATGCTGAATGTACCATAATGGCATTAGATGCATTATTTATGGAATAATAGCTGATCGGGGAACAACATTTGTAGCGAGTAAATTTCGAGAATTTTTCAATGATAACTCTGTTGAGCTACACCTAATTGCAACAGGAGTTCCTAGAGGTAATGGACAATTGGAAAGCGTTATGAGAAGTTTGTTTAATGCGATGCGTGCTGTATTGAATGAAAAAGACGAGAATAAATGGACAAAAGTGTCACCTGATATAGAGGACGATTTCAATGTAACTGTGAACAAAACGACGTCTGAGATCAACTAACGAACTGTTGAGTAGTATGCCAATACAGAGAAGTGATGTGGACGCTGAAATACTTAGGTAACGAGTTCATAGACGCGTGTGCGAAATAACCAGTAAAACAATTACAAACTTTAATAAGAAAAGCGTGCCGACAATACCATACGCTGTTGGTGATAAAGTTGTTGTTGAAAATAGTCAGCTGTCGATTGGAGGAAAGTTGAAATCAAGGTAACGCATTGTTTACCTAATGAGAGGTACGCACTCCGAAGGATTGGCAGCCGAGGTAGAACTACAGTAGCAGCGCATGAACAGTTACGAATCTGGCCAGATACGGAAATTCTATATAGTATGAACAGATTTATTTAATAAGATTGATGTGTGAATGTGTGTAAAGGTCCCTGCTTAGTAGGCTATGTTAAAGGTCCCTATGTATCAGGCTATGTGTAAAGGTCCCTGCTTAGTAGGCTATGATTAAGATCCCTGCTTGGCAGGCTATTTTTAAGGTGAATCTTTGCAAAACTGCGGAAGGTGCGAGGACGCCCCAATGTCAGGAAGGCCGTGTTAGCTCATCATCTTCACTGAATCTGAAGGATTTGTTTACATTTGATAATCGGGGCAGTTTTTAAGAAAGAACCAGGCAGTTAAGCATTAGATGTTAAGGGTTAAAGTACGTTTGTTGTAATAAAGCGTATTATTGTGAATTTAGTGTTTTAATCAAACTAAAAAGACAGATTAACAGTCGCTAATCTATTATATATTTAACAAAAGTTTTATTATAAATAACAATGAGAACACACATTTAATATAAAATTGATACATGTATTCCTAAAAACAAGAAACTTGTACAAAATAAATAACAATAATAATAATACAGTAAAACACTTCACAATAAATAAAACATAATTTTAAAATTAAATGATAAAAGTATGTTAACAATATGAGTTGTAGACTATTTAGAGTTACCCAGGTTGCACCACGTGGAGGGAGTCTACATTGCAACCCGAATATGAAGTATGTTTACCACTTCTTTCTAATATACTAAGTTTTAATTCCCTACCAGAATAAAAAGAAAACATTCAATAAAAACAACATAACAAAATACGCATAACAAAAATAAATAAATATTTGTAATCATAAAGAAAACACATTCAACATATATTCTCTTTGAAAATATTGTATTAAAACTTTTTATGAAATTTAGGACCCTCTTTTTTATTATTATCTTTAAGATATTTATAAAGAGTGAGTCTGATACATTTATCTAATATTTTATCTTTACAATCATGGAATTTACAAAATTCAAATTGGTCCGAAACTTTTGAAAAATATGCTTTCAAATTAGTTTCTAAAGAACTTTTGTGAGAATTATCATTTAAAAAAGTGTACAAATGAATATGGATATTTGAAATGAAATCTACAAGCAAATCGCTAGGATAAATCAACTTATTGAAATGTTGTGATATCTTTAGAGAGAAGGGTCCCATGGCATGAGTCGCAATCGAGAATTTGAATTTTCTTTAATAAATAAGAATTAGAATCACAAATATATTTTAACTAATTAAGTTAATATCAGACTCGAAAATAGAAACATCTGGTGTAGTCACCGAATTGACGGAATCAGATAAAAATTTTGAAAATGCCACCATCATCCTTACAATTACTATTGACAAAGGTAGGAACACTTAATTTATTGGCGACATTTATTGTTTTTAATGCTGCGATGTGGCAAGTTGGATTGGTATTAAAAAAACCATGCTGGCGAATTTGACAAAATAAATTTTTCACGGAGTCTTGATTTAAAAATTTAGTATTTCGAGACTCGTAGCCTTCATTTTTCAACACGTGCCAGAGGGAAGTATCAGAAATTATAGTCGTTAGCCAGCTTTTAATAAATAAATATTGAGATGGGATATCTCTTCCTGTGCTTGAATCTAAAATTTTCCAGTATCGAATTTTCGATAAAATTTCTTGCCAAAACTCTAAATGCCCAGATGATTCAGTCACAGTGAACTTTAAATTGACGATTTTATTATCTGGCGACGGTTGATTAAAATTCTGATAGAAGCTTATGTCATGTTTTTCTGGAATAGGCCCCAAATCATAGTCTTCAACAGTTTCCATTACCAATTGTTCAGAAATTATATTTTCATTACTTCTTTGAATACCCATGCCATTTAAAGAAACAAAGAGAGAGAGTTTATTATATGTACAAATTCAGCTGTATAAGTTGCATTATTAGGTAATTGATTAGAAGAAACTAAAGAAAGAATGCAGGTCGAAACTGAAAAAAAGAGTTGATGGGCTGCGAAAGATAGTTTCATTTTAGTAAAAGAATTTTTAAAATTAAAATGTTGATCTTATAAGTTTTGGACACATACGAAAATTAACATTAGATTTATCTAAAACAAATGCTTGAATAATATGTTCAAATTTGGCAAGCTTATCGTCTTCTAATAAAATATTTCCTCATAAAAGTGCATTTCTAGAATTTTTATATAAATGAGGGACATCGAAAATTATGTAAATGCGACGATTGGTAATAAAAATAAGATTCAGAAGATGTTCGACAAGATAAAGTACTTAAAGCCGATCTAGTTATGCTACCTTGGTCGCAAACTGTAGCCCTAACATTTAAGCCAATACTTTGAAGTTTAGAGATTATTTCAATAATAATTAATTTTAAGTTTATTGTGGGAACTGCACCTTTAGAAAAATAGTAGGCGACAACTTCTTTCCAGTTAGATGATAGACCTCGAATTATAAAAACTAATGCATAATCTGCTTTCCTAGAAGTTTTACCAAGATGTCCGTAGTCCTCAAAACCACAAATTTCTTGTTTTTTAACTTGAAAATGTAATCCAGAACTTAAAGATATTCCGTCAAATAATAAGCAACAATTTTTATCATTTAATTCAGAAAAAACAGACTTTAAATGTTCAAAATATAGTTCATTAACACCAGACTCAAATTCAAATTTACTGAGGAGACTTTTGAAAGAAGAAATTGAAGGTAAAGAAAAATGAGTTTGTAAATAACGATATAGCTTGCCACTGCGTTTGTACATGGAAAGTGCAAAAGTTTTATCATCAAAGGACCATATTCTGCCATGAGATTTTCTACAGGAATTTCGCAATTGAGAACCAACGAAATTTCTAGTAATCATATTCAAATCAGTACAAATTTCTTCTAATTTTCCACTTTTAATAATACTACGAAGATTGAAAATATCAGACTTTTCTTTTTGGCAACGTGCCTTTAACTTAGAAATTTTTGAAATAGCATTTCGATGCAACTTATACACCAATGATTTTTTGTCAGCATTATTTGTAGCTTTATCGCAGATAGGAGATTTGCAATAAGAATGATCAATCGAGAGCAATCGAGTGACATTAGAATTATTATTTGTATCTAAAAGAGAATTTGTACAAAGAAAAATACTTGAAGTAGAGGGAACTGAAAAAGAATCACAACCTTAGAATGTACAATAATTTGTTTATTAAGATTTATTAAATTATTAGGTATCGAAGAGTAAGAACTACAATTAAAATCAGATATTGGACTTTGAATATTAGACCAAGTGGGAGGAAATGCAGAAATGTCTTGAAGAGGTGGATGAGGTACAATTCCCTTTTTCAGACAAGATTTTTGATCATTATTATATTTCTGGTAAGAAGCTTTTTATATAACAAACTTACGTAATTTAATTGTTTGTGATTATTATTATTGATTATGTTCGTTTATTTTTATTCATTGAATTTGATTCAAAGATTCATTTGTATTAATTCATTTCATGCTTCCTGCTTAGTTATTGGTTTTGTCAAAATTCAGAAAGTTACTTTTACAGCTGTTATATTAGTTATAATTATATTATAGTTTTAATTTAAATGAGTGTCGTATGATCATAATACATCAATATATAAATTATAAAATTTATGCAAAATATTTAATTGTTTTATTTTTATATACCATCAGAAAACATATACTCATTTGATATAAATTTCAAATAAAAAGTTTCGCGCCCTTTATTATTTAATCTTTAAGAAATGGCAACA
This sequence comes from Aethina tumida, assembly GCF_024364675.1. Classification (NCBI taxonomy): domain Eukaryota; kingdom Metazoa; phylum Arthropoda; class Insecta; order Coleoptera; family Nitidulidae; genus Aethina; species Aethina tumida. The sequence goes on from NC_065439.1 coordinate 10,046,092, forward strand.
TCGTGTTCAAAATGACAACATGGCTGCATCCCGAGATTGTGCCCAGTAATGTTTCTCGTTTATAACATTGAGTTGGTACTTCTTAGGTTTTTTATGAATTGTAACGGGTTGCCGATGGTAATTCGATTAAATAGATGTTAAATCGGTATAACAAAAGTCTTTTTGAAAGACTCGTTATAACAGGTTAAAGGGAGTTATTTATTTTACAAAAGATTGTTGTTGGTTGTTCTAAAAAAAAATTAGATGTTTTATAAACTCGGATTCTAGGAAGGGGGTGTAGTAGATAGTGACTTAAGGAACAATTTATTTAAACGTTATTCAATTTCTGATATTAACTTTTGCATAAGGAAAAAACATTGTACTTACAAATATTCTCAATCACTTAAAAATCAGTTTATTAACTCAAGTTTACTAGTATTGAAAAATATAAATAAATAGAACAAACTTACAATTCTCTAAAATTTTAAGTAAGGCTAATTTAGAGAATATTTTAATTATTTAATTTACGAATATTTTATTAATTAGTTCTCCTCAAAAATACGCAGAAATCCTACCTTTTAATACGTACCCACTGTACGACCACATCCAGACATTTGATAAGGGTTCGCAAAGGAATGTTTTTAAAGAATAACTTATAATAGGTTACGTTAAGTAAATTGTGAAATAAAACTTGAACGATTTTACGACTATTTTATGATTAACATATGCAAGATTAGTTTTAAGAAAACCCATAAAAAATTTGAAAAAATTCATGAGAACATAAACAAAGGTTTTCTAGCTCTGTTCTGACTTATGTACTATCAGTGAACAGGCTTTACCACATCAATCAAACATAAAAAGGCATGTTTTATCGATTTTTAAATTGTTTAATCATATTAAAAGTAAATGACATATTATGATTTACATAGTAAATAGATTAGTAAGACCAAGACCTTAGTTGGTATTAATTAATAAATGTAAATAATTAATATTGGCAGTAAAATAACTATTACAATACTTTTAACCAAATTCGATCCACTAAGAAATCTATTATATCTGTGAAGAATGTCTAAAATAACTCCGTTTGTCCAACCATAAACATCTCTTGCAGTTTGCAAACCAAATGCTCTCTCACCTAATTTGTTTGCATCGTAACTATCAAATATTGCTTTATTCCTTTTGTAACTTTGATAAACAGCTTTCATCCACTGACGAGCTATAAAATAGGCAAAATGTTTAGCTATTGGAACGTCAGTATCGTTCAATCCGATGACCACTATATGTAAGAAATATGGCCAGGTATAAGGAAGATCATATTTTTCACCACTTTTTTTCACACTTGTTGGTAAACCACCCTTATAAAATGTTATATTATTATTTTTTAAATACACTATTATAGACATAATATCATGTTTTATATTTTCATCGTTATAACATTTTGTCCAAAGTGGAGTCAAATTTGATAAATAAAAATTATTTCGTCGTTGCCTATTATTCCAATCGTAATCTAACCAGGTTCCAAGATCATGATGCCACATATACATTTCCATAAAATTTACCTACAAAAATATTTTTACTTAAATATATTATTTTACGTAAAGAATTCCAAAATCAACTTTAAATATTAAAATTTTTGATAGGTGTTTTCATAAACACTTTTAATCTTCAAACTCCCGATCCTAAAATAATTAATTCCAAATAAACACTAACTTACTCCCATCACATTCTTTAAAGTTAACCCTTTCGTTTTTCCACCGTATCGTTATCGCTCGGTTACTTTTAATTAATACTACAATTACTTTAATTGACCGGAAAACCGACTTGAAAGTTAAAGTTAGAAGTAGAATGTACTTTTATCCTTAATTTGAATGCTTGTTTACACGATGGAGTTGCACACAAAGATACCAAAGAAAGTCCAAAAATTAAAAACAAAAAATTCAAAAATTCTAAATGCTTTAAGTGAGTCAAAATATATAGAAAAATCTCAGTGGGGTATGAAAGGCAAAATTCAAGTGGACAGGGTTTATAGATAATATAATCTTTATTTTAGATTACAAGAAAGATTTCTTGGAAACAAATCTAAATTGAAATATTTTGTTATTTTTAAATATAAGAAAAAGTTACGGAATGAACATTTATGTGATTAATTATCCGTATGTGTTATCTAGTGTTAAGCAAGATAATTACTTACGTACCATTACAGTAACTATATCAACTTTTGACGATATAGGTATTAATGGTCGGACACTATACTCAGTGACCAAGAAGGGGTGTTCAAATTTATTATTCTTTTGGTAAAATATAGATGTTGTAGCAAGGAGTAAACATTTAAAATTTGGTAATATTTGGTATAGGCTTTCTCATGTAAACTTATTTTTATCACATTTCAAATAAATTTTCTTATTCTTTTTTTTTTGTTATTTTAAAAAATTAAATTGTTTGATTGGATCCAATATCGATGTTTAGTAATGTTAAAATACCTAGAGTGCGAGTATACGAAATTCATCGCTAGCTAGGTGAATTTGAAAGAGGTCGAATTATTGATCTACTGGACGTGGATTTTTTATTTCAACAAATGGGTAATAGCCCAAAATCGGAGAAGAGGCACGTCTAAAGGGCACAGAAGTAGTTCATGATCGACATCTAAGACTCATGGCTTCTAGAGACAGTTTTTCGACAACTAGATATTTAGCTGATGAGTGGTTAGTAAGTGTCCGAATGGTTTACCACCATATAAAGTCCAAGAGGACTGGAGGATTACTGGCCCCTTTGCTACCTTTGCGACGCTGAGCATCAAAGACAACGACTACAGTGGTGTGGAAACAACAGTGGAATGTGGAGTGACATAGCGTGGTCTTCTTTGATAAATCCCGATTCTGCTTGGGGGAACATGACGGGCGAAAAAGAAACAGACGACGTCAACCTCAGTTTGAACGACATGTACACCAAACACCTTTAGTCTTTATTAGAAGCAACATGACAGCGCAATATTATCTTCACGAAGTAGTAGAGGCGAATGTTCTTGCTTAGCTTAATCAGTCCAGGCATAGTTAAAACTTCTTTAAAGACTCCCATGTGAATCTAATACCATGGCTATATGATGAGTAGAAAGCTAGGAAATTTACCCCAGCTCCTGAACTTTGGGGGTTCTAAGACATGAACTACAGATAGCTTGGGATAATAAATCTGAAGAGGAAATAGTCCACCTCATTGAATCAATGCCAAGACCTTTTGTAGAGTGTTTAGATAACCTTGATATACAAACACATTAACAAAATTATTAAAAATAATCTAAAATCTTTGATATTTTATTTCCAAATTTTAATCTCAATCTTTGTTACTGAGTATATTTACTTGCGTTATATCGGGAATATACAATTTTGCTTTTTTTTCGAATAAAGTTAATATTTTGATTACCTTTTTATTTATTTTTCTTGTCTTTCCTTGAAATCTTGTTACCAAAATAATTGTTTTTGAATGTTTATTTTCATTAAAAACTATTATTCCCCCTTAATCTTTCAATTAAACTAAACCTTTAACTTCAATCCACTTATTAATCCGAATTTCGTATTACTTATTACTGTGTATAATATACTATAAATAATATAAATATCGACATCGAATGAAACGTTGCAGTTGATTTTGGAACTTCCTGTGTGATATATACAGTGAGAAAATAATTACAATCAGAAGATAATTTAATAAGCTCTAAACATACAATTTATCTATCTATATTTTATTATTAATTTTACTAAAGTTTATAAGATGTTACAGTTATTTAAGTTTTTGTCAATTTATGTTTTAGAAATGATATTAGAATTTGAAATAATATACCATTGAATTTTAGTATGTTTTAAGTTATTTTACGAAAAATAGTTAGTCTAAAAACATAATATATCGTTATATTTTATTTTATTGTAAAATTTTTATATTCTAAGCATTATAAATATTGTTTTTTGAAAATTATTCGAAGTACGACTCTATAGCTATTTTAAGAATATTTGAATATTTTCCTTTCCGACATTTATTTATTATTTATCAATTGCGATTTTACATCAAAATATATTTTGTAATGAATATGCTAAAAAAATTTTAGTTTACGATTGAATTGCTTATTTTCTTAGTAGCCAAAATTATACTACAGACTTTGTTGTAACAGGAATCAAATGGGAAACTAAATTATCTCTTTAAGTGAGACCGATATACTGTCACGTTTTGGCGGGGTATATCGATATATTTAGGTAGACCACTTAAGAATGATGACCATTTGAAGTAAATCATATCATATCATGCTTTTTATAGGATGATCCTTGTTCACCAATATGCCAAAATTTTGGGAAAGAAGTAACTTAAAAACTATTGGAATTTAAAAATACAAAACATACCGAGTGATGTGTTGCAAATAATAAAGTTGTGGTCAGTTCCTGCGAAACCGGAAATCAAATTTTATTTAAAATTTGTTTAATTATAAAAGTAGTTCGAGTTAAGTTATAATTGGGTAAAAATTTCAAATCGATGGCAATATTCTATACTAGAAACGAAATATGATTAGTTTAATCCAGATTTTAGATAAAGCAATATTTTAGAAAACTTAAGTTTCATGTGTAACACGTTAGAAAACGTTAATTGACATTTAATGTTAAATTTTTAATTGTTTTTTATATCAAATACCATTTTTTTGTATGAGACGTTTGCTAGGTGAGCTGATTTATTATCTCCTATCAGTGAATAAAATTCTGATAAATTTCTAAAATTTCCACACATAATTGCGTTCAGATCAACAGGTATTATATTCTGAACTTTTGTGTCGGCAATATTCCCATTTTGTGTGCCATCTTTTGAAATAATCCACCTACTGGAAAGGTCCCATATCGATTGTGATGCTGCTCTAAGATTACAATACAATTCATTTTTTTCCTTCTCAGAGTCAAATTTTCTAGATAATTCTATATCATGATTATACTTCTCAAGTCGAGGACCTAGTGAAGGCATTATGAAGTTTCTATATATAAATGGTATAGTAGTTCGATCGTCTTACCTTGATCATTTTTATCACAAGTATATTTAAAAATATAATCTTTTATTTGGGATTTGTATTCTGAATGAAACTGTATCCAGAATGTCATTTCTTTTTCAATTGATGGAATATGTTTACGTACAAATTCTAAATCTTGGGTATATTTATAGTATTCATATACCATTCTTACAAATAGTGGAGTATGAGATCTTCCCAACATATAAACGCTTCCTGAAGAGGGAATATGTCCATATTGTTCTATAAGATCTACAAAATTTTCTAATATTTCTCTAACAGTTGTTCCATTTCCGAGATTAACAAGCCCAGAATGATCCAATATGTTTCCCAATAATAAAATGTGCGTAATATACTTGATGGTAATATAAATGTATGATTTAAGTACAAAGTACTATATTTCTCCCTGTTGGTACCGACTGATTTTTTAAATTTACGGACCAAGTATTTCCAATGATCATTTATCATAAGAGCCATTTCTTTGAGCTTGTTGTCTTGAATATGTTTTATTACGTATGGTTCAGCCTTCCAATCTCCAGGAGTGATAGTTTCGTATTCAAAATCTCCACTTTCGAAGTTTTCGTAAATAAACTGACTTAAGTATGACGCAGATGTCTTATTGTTTGCTTTAAATATATTAAAGTGGTCTTTTATTATATCAGGGGGATATTTCAATTTTAAATTAATAAAATCATCGATTTTCATAATTTTGCTACGGTAAATAGCAGCAATAAGTTCGCTATTATGATAAATGTATTGAAACATTGGAAGCTTATGAAATTGTTTTCTTGAATAAGGTATATTCAAAAGGAATTCGAATAATGATGAAATGTTCTTACTCGTATCCTCTATAAGGTTTCGTACAGTGGTTTCACTTTCTACTTCATTCATCATTAAACCTACAATTATTAAACAAGCATAATGTAAAAACATTTTGTATCATATGTGACATATGTAACTGTTGACATTTGTCAACTAAGACAGTGACTGTGAGTTGCAATTACCACAATTTATATTTAATTGTTATTTAGAGTTAATTTAAAAACTTGAAAATACCCCATTTATCTCCAGGATGGATCCACCTTGTCGTGGTTCTGGGGCTCAGTACTACTCCACAAACCAGTAGCAGTGGGAAGCTAACGGATCCAACCGCAATTCCAATCCCTTCATAAGAAGATCTTCCCCTGATTGGTCTTGTTCTTCCGAACTCAGTTGACAGGGGCCTGGCAACTTTGCTGCCTTCCATGTTCTGGTTCAAACCCGTATATATCATGCATATATGTCTTTTGTCATCAATATCCTGTGGTTAAATTTCCGGCACTCATTTGTTGTTTATCTTCGCCAGTCAAATACTTGACAATACTTAATTATTGATAGTAGATTTCCAGAGATATAAATTAAACCAGTTATTAATTGAATTTATTTGAATAAAGAGCAAAATTATTCTATCCTAAATTAACTACATACAAATAAAAATAAACACAATAATTAGTCCAATGACAGGTACTACACAGTGTCAAAAATGATGAACGTGTCTACTCGCGCATTGAGACGTAACATCAATACCCCTTATAAACAAAAAAGAAAGATATACATGCAATTATGTGGGCGGGCCGGACTAACTGGAGGGGATGATTTGGTTTTGCTGCGTTTAGCATGCGGTTCGTCTCCGCAGCAGTGTGGCCATGGGGGGGCAAGTGAATAGGACCGAATGGAAACAGCCGAATGTTCCCGAAGTTACATTCGTTTTCTAAAATTGATATGTTGTTTATAATGTTGGTATGATAATTGGTAATGGCTATTTAAACAGATTTGTTCGTTAATTTTTCGACCAATAGCTACGCAGTATTTAAATATGGCGCGGGCTTCTATCCGAAGACGCCGGGAGGATGGAAAAGAGCTAATGAATAAAATTGTTTAAAATTCTTGTTTTAGGTAAGTTATTTCTTATATTTCTTAATAAATTATATCATACTTGGATCCTATGCTTTTTAATTCAATAATTTAGTACTTAAGATGTTTACTTTACATTACAATCATATTAGAAATAAAATAACCTCAAATTTGAATAAGATGCTTTATATATTAATATACTTTTTCTTATCTGTTGATTAAATTAATATTATTTTGTAGGTTAAATAGTCTGCCGGACCAATGATTTAACCAGAATAGACTCGGCACTTTTTAGGTATGTTAATCTTATTATATATATTATTAAAAGTGGGTATTCTAGGTTCCAACTAGATTGGAAAGGTTCGATCAATGGGAATTAGGTAGTTTATTAAAATACAGAATTTTTTTCTGCAATTTTATTTTACAATTTTATAAAATTCAACCATGAGTTCTCAGCCTCAATCTCTGTCTGGTTACTGTGTCAAAATGTGTTTCAATATATATTATATTATGTTTCAATACATATTATCTAAATTAAATTTAGTATGGCGTTCAATTTGTCAATTTGTAATATTAATCCTTCTATCAAAACATGTCATGTTTTTCACTAAAAAATTCGTCGCCTTAAACCTAAAATAGTTCCTTTGTCACCATTACTTTTTCTTTCTTATATTGCTTCCACTTCCAGGGATCTTAATTTTAATGTTTTTGAAAATGCATTGTCTAATTTGAATTCTAGTCAATCTATTCCTGCAACGTCCAGAGATCTTAATTTTAATGTTTTTGGAAGTTCATTGTCTAATTTGAATTCTAATACGAATTATTTATTTTTATGTTGTTTGTTATTGTTGTTGAAGAAATTTATTGTGTTGTATTTGTAATTATTTATTTATAATATGAAGTATACAGAAGACTGATGTATTTTTCATAATGTACAATAAATAATTTGTAATAAAAATTTTTAATTCCATAGCTTGTTTTATTTCTCACAATTCACTCAATAATATACCAATTAATTTAAATTTGAAACTATTCCCGCCAATTTTGTCAAATGTCAAATACAGAAAACTATAAAGGGGACATCTATTGACTAATTTAAACACTACAAATCAATTTATCGTCCAGTGTTGTTTCCCATTTTTAGTAAGAGGTTGGTACTTCTTGGGTGTTTTGTGAGTGTGGCCATTCAGCAAACCGAGTTTTTGGGGTCTAAGACGATTTTGGAGTGCTCGTTTTCGTTCACCACGTTCGGTTTCCGAATCGAAACGCGACTGCCATGGATACGCATGCTGTTTTTAGTATTAGTTTTTTACAATTTTATATTTACCTGCAAAGCGTTTTAAATAAGATTTGCGGTCGGCATTATTTGACGACCTTGCATTATTAGGATACAATTTTGGAGTCGGTGTGAATATACTACATTTTTGTTTCAATATAATTATGAAATTAATAATATAACTACAATTATAAAATAAACAATGATAATAATGTAATAAACAATCAATATTTATTTATAGTTAAATTAATTGTAAATATATATTATATAATTATTAAAATAATCTTATATAATAAAATAATTCTGAGAGAAATACTATGATTTTGATTTCAAACACAAATGTGTTAACAATATTAATAATGTTCACCGTACAAATTGTTCATTAAATTTTAAATTATTTAATACAAATGTATATTTAATCTAACTATTAAAAATAATTATATAGTTACAGAATGAGTAAAGGTTAAAAATTAACAATATATTTGTAGGAACATTATTGCAGATATCATATTATGCGCTTTTAGGTCTATAAAAAGGGACAAACATTTATTTTATATCTAAAGTGTGGAAAATAATATTCAATTATAAAATTACTGATAAATCTTAAACATTGGTACTTTTTAGAATAAATTTGGTATAGACTTTATTAATTCCACAGCACGACTCGTTCAATAATAATCATAATAACAATTTCGTTCAGATTAATGAAAACCAAAAAAGAAATTTTCTTTTATATTTGAAGAACTTCAAATTATTTACTGAATTATTAAGTTTGTTTAATTGAACTGATTTCAAATGTTAATATTAAAAAAATATGTTGATTAAAAATAAATGTTGTATTTAATTTAAATATTAAACTAAAACTTTAAATTAATTTGAACCAAACAATATAATTAAATATAATTATTTGCCTGTTTTAATAAAGAATCATTTTATAACTTGAAATAATTTACTTTTATTATAGTGGAAATGGAATACATAAAGGTAAAATTATAATATTTTACAATATTTTATTTTACTGATGGAATATTCTCCGTATGGCCCTTGATTTAGCAAGCTTTTAAACGCTTGTTTTGAAAGTACCATGTTGGGGTAAGATGGCAAAGTGCTTTGAAAATTGGTTCACATAAAAAATTGTGTCAATCTTCATGGAGAATATTTTGAAAAACAAGAAACAATTAAAATTTGTTCATATACGTGTATCTCGAAACTGACAGAACATCCAAATGTATCTTCTGGCAGTCTTAGCTATCATATTTGTCCAATACTTTAATAGTATTTCTACTTTGATGTATTTGTAATATAAATATTCCGAATACTACATTTGTGTACAAACTTATAATAAATATTTAATTTTACATTTGTTATGCTAGTTAGGTCTAAGTTTTATTATTAAATTAAATATCATGTAAGACTTAGTTTTAATCCTGCGTTTTATTAAATAATTATTATAATGTACTTAAATTTTAGTCAAGATATAAAAATATAATTACAATCTTTATATACCATTTGATCATTGAAGTAAATTAATCTTTAGTAACGTATAATAGATAATTTATGTATAAATTAACGAATGTTTTATGGTTTATACTTTCTTAAAACATAGTTTTTATTAAGAACAATTCAAACAATTCGTCACAGAGATTACATTACGAAACTGCTTTTAACAACAAAAGTATAAACGACTGTGAATATCACGAATTATATATTAATTCAAATTATATATCAACAACAATGTTGAAGATTCGCATCGAGTTCCATATATTCAAGTTTGTGTAACGCTATAAGAAACAGACAAAACTCTTATTTACTTCGCTGCTAATGTATTATAAATATGTGGGTCCAAGCAGTTCCGTTCCGATTCAGAAACCGAACCGTGCCGAGTCCAAAGGTGCCGAACGTGTCTCACGAAAATATCAACTTCAGAGGGGTACGGTTTGCTGAATGGCCACACTGCTCCGCAGACGAGTCGGTGTCTTTGAACGAGTCCATATCATTCGGGAACGTACCGATTGTTCGAAATAGGGAACGTACCGATTGCTCGAAATATCAGTTGCTCGAAAGGTCGGAACCGATCGACTACCTTCGGTAAGTCCGGAATGTGCGATAGGACGTCCGTTATTTAGGAACATGTTTAGCAAGAGCGGTTAAAGGAAATCATTGATATCTACTCTGGGTGTATTTTAATTCGTTTGTTTGGTCTACGCGGTATCATCAACGCCTAACATAAAAATATTCTATATTCAAAACAATCAATTTTAATTAATGTCTGTTAAAAATCTATAATAGACTATAATTATTGGTAGGTTTTATATATGTGTGAAATTTATTAAATAATATTTATTACAGGAAAAGAAGTTTGGTTTAAATATTGATAACAACTAATGCAATATCACCTTTTTTGCCCTCTGTAGTCCTCTACATATTTTAGCATTTTACAGTTGATCTTAAGAAACAACATTTATGCCATGGATATATAAAATAGATGGGTGTCATTATTAATCAGATTATTTCCTGATTTGTTTACTACAATACACAACATTTATCGATTACTAAGGAAGAAACATTTACATGATTTGAGTCTAATCTCAAGAAATTATATATGACAGATTAGTCAGTATTAATTAGTGAACTTGTTTTGATGCCAGCACAAAGTGGCAGCAAAATTAAAGGTTTTTCATTGTACACTAACTATTCATCGACAACCAGATATATATTGTAATCTTCTGAGGATTTAAAATGAATTACATTAATAGTTTGATAGCTATTCTATTATAATAATATTACTTTTTTAAAAAATATTAAAAACTAAAGAACTTCTGTAAATACATTTATGTCTTATTTACACAACTTTCTTTGCAGTAACATCTTTCATATCATTTGTTTGAACCTTATATTAAATATTTTATAATAATATTTTAGTGTCTTTTCTTTAATATTACCATATCATACCAAACTCTATTATAAATTAAAGTACTTTAGTATCTTAGATGATTGGATTATAAATTATTTAGTTGATGTTTTTCATATACACTAATCTACATAGTACTTAAATTATCTAGCTGTATTAAGTTAGGTTATATGTATGAAATAATTTTTTTAATATCTAACGGTTTAATTAATTTATAAACAATTCAATCAATTTATGAATAAACTAAATTTACGCATAAACTTTAACAAATAATTACTTGTCAAATGAACCCTAGCCATTATATATTAGGGCAATATCAAATGGGTGCAAAATTTAGGTGTTTTAATATTAATTATTAATAAACAAAACTAATATTTTAAAAACAAAATCAATTATTTTCAAATATTTCCTTTTACTAGAAAGAGTATTATTATATAATTGATAAACTGTTCTCTAGATTTAACAAACTACTTATAATAATTAATATCAATAAAACTTCTTTAATTAATATGTATGACAAAAAAGTAAGATACATTATTAAAATATTTATTATTTCCACTTTGAATAATTACTTTTGAACAGTAATACTAATGTATATAACTAATAATATTACATTAAATAATAAACTTTGTTAAGGTATCTTCAGAGTAAAGTGTTTATTTACTTATTTGATAACAGACGAAGTCTAGTTGCATATTTTATGTTTCACTATTTAAATAAATTAAGATTTTCACATCATCATAGTAGTATAATACTTCAGATTCTTTCCTAAAATTAAGTACTTTTAACATTTCTAAGTATAATTTTAACTAATATCCATATACATTTTTCACATCCTATGATGTCTTTGTCACATTTACTTTTTGTCACATTTCCCCATTTCACAATTTAGTTAAGATTTTCGATGCCTGTCGTCAAAATATTACTAATATTGTTGCTAAAAATTTAATTTATTACATTTGATATATAATTTTCAATTGTGTACATACACTTCCTGTGATGTCTTTGTCATATTATTTAATACTAACATAATACTACTGGGAGAATAACATGGATGTTTAAACTGTTTTATATATGTCTTTACACAAATCTAGCTGAATCAAGTATTTCATATATTTTTTATTCTAAAGATATTCATTTACATCCAAAAATTATAAAACACCTTAATGTCTATGCACCAATTGAAATTTTACTACTATTAAGTTTGAATACATTGATGTTGGCGGTCGATGTGGGTGATTTTCAAATTAAATTCCCGTAGCCCGTGTCAGCTGCACGTTCTACCATGAGCATGCGCATGAGCGACTGACGCGCACATTTGACATCGATTCGGATGCCCTCGGATGTTTACATTTCGAGCATTCGATATTTCGAGCAATCGGTACGTAGCCCGGTGAACGTACCGATTGCTCGAAATATCAGTTGCTCGAAAGGTCGGAACCGATCGACTAGTTTCGGTAAGACCGAAATGTGCGAGAGGGAACGTACCGATTGCTCGAAAGGTCGGAACCGATCGACTACCTTCGGTAAGCCCGAAATGTGCGATAGGACGTCCGTTATTTAGGAACATGTTTAGCAAGAGCGGTTAAAGGAAATTATTGATACTTACTCTGGGTGTATTTAAATTTTACTTTTTGTTACATTTCCCCATTTCACAATTTAATTAAGATTTTCGATGCCTGTCGTCAAAATATTACTAATATTGTTGCTAAACATTTAATTTAATACATATAATATATAATTTTAAATTGTGTACATACACTTCCTGTGATGTCTTTGTCATATTATTTAATACTAGCATAATACTACTGAGAGAATAACATGGATGTTCAGACTGTTTTATATATGTCTCTACACAAATCTAGCTGTATCAAGTATTTCATATATTTTTATTGTAAAAGATATTCATTTACATCCAAAAATTGAAATTTTACTACTATTAAGTTTGAATACACTGATGTTGCAAAGTAATATACGGTGCGCAACCTTGAATATTAATAATTGGCGGTCGATGTTGGGTGATTTTCAAATTAAATTCCCGTAGCCCGTGTCAGCTGCACGTTCTTCCATGAGCATGTGCATGAGCGCCTCCCGCGAACATTTGACATCCACTCGGATGCTCTCGGATATTTACGTTTCGAGCAGCCGTTATTTCGAGCATTCGATATTTCGAGCAATCGGTACGTACCCTGATATGACACCCTTTGAACACTTTATTTAATTGTTTTTAGTTTTTTTTTATTTATGCATTTATTTATTTTATTTAATTTTTGGGATACATTTTTATTTTGAAAAAAGAAGTTTATTTTTAAAATATTTATTTTTGTTTTTAATATACATAACCTACGCATATGGAGAGTTACTAAATGCATTCGCAAAGATTAATTTATATTGTGCGCTAATGCGCACTAGCACGGCGCATTGTCTCTGAGAGTGGGAATTCCTACTACCGGCAAAATTTTACTTTCTTTGTCGTGCATCTATCTCTTACAACATCCAGACATGAAGAGCATTTTTCGCACTGTATACAGTACATTTTGCCGGTAGTAGGAATCCCCACTCTCAGAGACAATGCGTCGTGCTAGTGCGCATTAGCGCACTATATAAATTAATCTTTGCGAATGCATTTAGTAACTCTCGATATGCGTAGGATAGGTATATCAAAAACAAAAATAAATATTCTAAAAATAAACTTCTTTTTTCAAGATAAAAATGTATCTCAAAAATTAAATAAAATAAATAAAAGCATAAATAAAAAAACTAAAAACAATTAAATAAAGTGTTCAAAGACACCGACTCGTCTGCGGAGACGAACCGCATGCTAAACGCAGCAAAACCAAATGATCCCCTCCAGTCAGTCCGGCCGGCCCACATAATTGCATGTATATCTTTCTTTTTTGTTTACAACGGGGTATTGATGTTCCGTCTCAATACGCGAATAGACACGTTCATCATTTTTGACACTGTATATAGTAGTGCATATGCATTTATAGTAATAAGTAATCATTTATTAGAAATGCCCTATCGTATTTTCATTTGGGATTTTGTAAATATTAATATTTTGTCTTAATCCTGTAAAAATCATAATAATAAACGGTTGTTGTCGAATTTAGTTATATGATGTCTCGACCTCAAGAAGTTTTCTTGAACACTTTTAAAAGATCTGTTATCTGCTAGTATGTTACAATATATTTACTCTGTGATTCTATTGTTGACATTATTAATAAATATTGTCGGTTCTTAGCATTTTTGCTCTCTCTCCAACATTATCTGAAGAAAATGCTATATTTTTAAACCTGGGATCCAAAAATGTAGTTATTAACAACAATTTCTGATTTTCTATGTCATCTAATCTAGATTTTATCTCGTCCAAAATAGAGGCTATCACAGATTTTGACATACTACAATAATTTCTACTACGTAATTCTAGATAAACATCTAGCAATCCATTAGTAAAAATTATCATAGAGGTTCTAGTGACATTATCTAGTGGTTTAATTACTACTAATACTTTTTAAAATTCTTAAAAAATGTTTTATAAGAGCTACAGTGGTACGAATGGGATTTTCAAGTTCTACAAATCTTTCTATCATATAGCATGTTGAATTCCATCTGGTACTTACGTCTTGAATGAGTTTTTTCGCTGGTCCAATATTTAATTGTTTTTGCTGTTTAAAAAATAGTGTCATGGCAGATGAACTTCTTTTAAAAGGCGCATTTTAAAGAATTCTTAGCAATAATATTCTTCTTTCATTGCTCTCTTAATATTTGGAGCGTTATCTGAAATAATCATTAAAATTTTATTTTTTAAATGCCATTCTTCAATAATATTTTTAATAATCTTAGCAAGATTGGCTCTAGTATGTCTTTCATCAAAAACTTCGCATCCTAATACTGAATGTTTAATTTCTAAGTCATCGTTTAGAAAATGTGCAGTAACTCCCAAAAAATTGTCTGTTGTAGATAATGTCCAACAATCAGTTGTAAGAGTAACTTTATTTACATTGCTCATTGCTTCTTTCGTTTTATTATACACTTCTTCATATTTAGCAGGAAGTAAAGAACTCGTTATTGTTTTTCTAGTAGGCAATCGGTATGATGGATTAAGTGCCTGTTCAAACAATTGAAATGTATAATCTTCTACCTCCTTATCTTATCATCAATTTTCTTTTGTGCAGTTGCTCCAAATTTTTTTATTAAAAATGTATTAACTGATGCTTGTGTTTTTGTTTTGGCCATTACAATATTTGATTCACTCTCGCTTTTCGTCATTCTCGAAGTTGATGGCCGACAATCAACTATTGGCAGTGCAACATCGTCAGTATTTTGGTCAATATCAATGGATTCACTTTCTTGACTTGATGTTTTGGATGAGTTTGCCACTACAGACGGATTTAATTTTAATAACGGATGTTTCCTATCCGTATGTTTTTTTTGTTTGAATTTATTTGAAGTTGACTTATAACTCAAATTGGTTCTACAAATATTACACATGGCAATTTTATCTGATTTGGGTTTTACTTCAAAAAAGTTCCAAATCATTGAGTATTTAACGGATTCTTTACGAGACATTGTATCTAAAACAAAAATATAAATTTATATGTAATACATATACGTATTTTATTAAATTAAAATATTCGTATTACTAAAAAAAACACTGATAAATCTTTCACAAACTAAATTACGAAAATATTTTTTCAATTCAAATCAATTGTTTTTATTTTAATTTAAAGAATTATATATTTCTGTGTTTAATTTTATGTATTTTCAAAAACAAAATTACACATAAATATATTTTCTTATTGAAAAATATTAATTTTTTTATAAAAAATTATAATAAATTTAAATAACTATACTTCATATATTAAAAAGTAAATATTAGAAATATTGAAACAATTATTTTTATTTTATTGTCGTACAAAAATCTTTTAAAATTATACATTTAACTTAATAATATCCGAGTTATAATTATCAGATAAATCGTATCTAAAAAAACCCTTTGTAAATATTTTTAAATCGTTTTAATTTTTTATAAGAATTTTTATCTTTATTTGCAAAAGCACTGAATATTTTAAATATAAAGAAAATATTTTTAATATATGCATATAAAAACACAACAAACAAACATAAACAAAATAGAAAAGATAAAAATAAAATATATTATAAACATAAATTCAAAAAAGAAACAAAAATTAAATTTACTTACCTTAAATTGATTTTCTTCGACTTGTTTAAAGTTGGTTCGCAAAATAAAAAACGTAAAACACTGTGAAAAATTTGGGGCACTAGTTGTTTCTTAAACACAGTGGTAAGATGATCGAAGTCAAGTCAAAAAAAATTAAAAATACCTAGGCCCAAAATCTTTCCAAACGTTGTTTATATTATACATATAAATCTCATCACACTCTTAGAGGCCATTCATTAACTACGTCTCGAGAGGAGATTTTTTCAAAATCTGTACATGTCCTTATCTAAACACAGTTTTAGATTATATCTTTGATATAAAAATTTATGAAACAAGTCATTTGGTATCGCTCGGATACCAAGTAACGGAACAACGTTTCTTATCGCGGATCGCATTGTCGCGACAATGCATCGCGACATCCTGTCAAACTCGGAGATGATATAGTTATAAAAATAACGCTCCATAAAATAACGTTATTTTGTCGCGGTATTTTCGTGGAGCGGTCGCTTGGAGCGGGCGATTTATGTGAAACCAGTCTTCTCATCTCTAGTAATAAGTAACTAAATTAAGGGGATGCCATACGTTCGTATATTTCCGTACTTGGAAAATATTTATATATAAAATTATTAAAATGTTTTTAGGTTTTTTATTGATTTTTTCTTTTATTGTTGTGCCAAATATGCGGTTGGTTAATTTTATTCTTTAATGAACTATGTAAAATTTTTTATTTTTCGTTGGACAAAATTTATTAATTTTTAATATTCAATGAACCATGCCGATTCTGTCAATTACTTTACCAGAGGCCTTTTACTTATTATAATTATTTAATTAAACTGTACGATTTGCTACATTATTACAAAATTTACAAAAAGAGGACAAGTGGTAGATATGAAAATATTTACTGAGTTCAATCGATGATTTGTTCGTTTTTTTAGCTAGAGACAAGTAAAGAAGGGCCAATAATATAATTTAATAAATTTATAAAAAATATCAAGGAAAACTTCTTCCAATATTCTTGATTTTTGATCACTGTTCGACATCGTTTCGTTGGGATTAAGTTGATCATTTTCAAATTTTAATTGTTGTTATTAACCAGCCTTGCAGCATATTTTCTGTCGTGTCCGAAGAGAAATTTTGATGGCATATTCCATTTTGAGAAAGGTAACAGAATCTATTGCAATATGTCAATTTTTATTTTCTTTATTCATATCATCTAGAAGCGATGAATTGGACCCATACAGAGATGAGAAAAGCAACCCCATATTAATACCTTTCGGCCACCACGTTTTAAAGTAATGCAAACGTGAAACTTTGTTTCGTCTCTAAATAGAACTCTATTGTTATTTTGCGGTGACCAATGAAGGAGTTTGTAGGCAAACGTTAACCTTCTTCCTAAATTTTTGGTGAAAGTTGAGTTGTTTTGGCAAGTCTTGATGCAGGTAAATCTGATTCAGTCAAGCGTAGACGAATGATAGTTGATCATATATCCCCTTCAGAATTACTGGTGGTTTTAATTTTAATTATGATAAATCATGAATGGTGTTCCATTGAACAGAACAAGGTTATTGATATTTTAAGATGCACAAAATTATACGTAAACAACGAACATGTATGTATAAAATTGGCAGCATAAAAAAAATAGTATTACAGACATATTAGTTGAACCATCAATCTGTCATAATTTTTGAAAAAAAAAAAATAATAGGAAAATAACAAGTTATAATTGCTAGGAAAATATTAAATCAATACCTTTTTCTGTTCTCCATAAACTTCTAAGAAATACGTTAGACTAGTCACTCTGTATATTTGTATATGTACAGCATTAATCCATATGTATTATTCAAAAAAAAAAGGAAATTTAAATTTAGGGAGTTATCAAATCAATCTCTCTTGCTTGTAAATTATTTTGTATGTAAGTTTTTATCTCTTTCACCATTATTTTATTAAAAAAGACAAGAAAAATTTTACAATCAATAATCTTAAACGAACCCTTATAATAATTGGCAAATTAAAATATAAAGTCTATAAATACTTTTCTCGTTTTTCCTAGAACCACCTTGATAAATATTTCTTAGCAATTTCTAGTATATAGTCGATAATCTCTATCATTTGACTACCTAGTACAGTCAGCAGCAGAATGGCATTACCACTTTCCCGCGACCCCTTGCGACCCGCTCTCGCTAAGCCCCGCCCAGAACCCCAAAAAAAAATAGACCATAAAACCCAGGTAGACGTAACAAAGGGTCAATTGTACCAGGTCAAAAAATTTACTTCTATCGATTATATAATAAGTATTTCATAGTTTTAGAAATATTTGTTTAATCTTGAAAAAACTTAGTTTTTGCAAATTATTATCTCAGGTAGACATAAATTAAATAAAATAGCCCTATTTATAAAAACTAATAAAAATGTATAAAATTATTTCGCTTTTTTGCGAATTCAAATACTATTGTTTTTTAGTATTTATTATAAATATTTTAAAATATAGTCATACTTTTTAGTTGTAAGCAATTGGGATAATAAATTATTATGGTCATTGGTCATTTCACTCTATTCAGGGAATTGAATAAAACGACTCGTTCTAATTATATAGCGGCTACTTTTTTACGCTTTACGTTATATTAGCAACCACTACTGACATTCGTAATTGCGTATCTGAATAGTAGGAACATAACTCAGACTGACCGATTCCGAAAATGAATTATGATAAGAATTTTTCGCAAACATTTTTGAACGCATTACTCAGAATTGACATCAAACTAACTATAAAACGATGGCGACAGGTATTAAAATTTAATCCAATATGTATAAATACCTAAACCATCTACAAAAATGTATCATAGTTCAGAGTTTTCTTTAACACGAGCTTCAAAACAACTCCTAAAATGCAAAGAAATATAGATGATGAGACACAGGCCTCCTAGGACACCGGATCTTAACCCAATCGAAAACCTTTGGGGGCTCATGATACAGATGTGGGAGAACCACAACGAACGGACGCCTAGAGACCTGTATCAGCATTGCCTCCACATATGGGAAGGTTTACGAAGACGGAACTATTGTCACAATATTGTGAATTCAATGAGGGATCGTTTTAAAGCCGTAATAGCCGCTGATGGCGGCTACACACGATTTTAATTTTGTTTATATTATTAATATATTTATTTAATAAAAATATAATAAATAACTATATATTTTGCTTTATATTTAGTTATTTTATTTCATCTATTAATATCAAAAATAAATGCACAAAATATATTGTAAATCATACGATGTAAATTTATAAATAATAAATTTATAATAATATAATTATATATCTACTCCAAAAACTAAATTTACAGAAGTATTCTACAATTATTGCGTTAAGATGGTCACACAAAATGTTACTTACTTACTAAAATACAAATAAATGTAAATTTTGGGATAATTTATGCAAGCCCGCTTGTTCAGGTCGCAAACGAAACTCTACCTTAGGGTGGTAATGCCATTCTGCAGCCGACTGTACGTATAATAAAACAAAGAAATATGATACTATAAACTAAAATAAACGTATTATTACAAAATTTGAGTCATTTTATTGGTGAATCACATATTTTTTTCATACGTCATCAAAGCTTTGGCTCAATTCCAAAGAATTACGATCTAAATTGCTTTTATTTTGCTCCTTCAAATCAGTGAATACGTATCACTTTAACGAAAAACACGCTTGAACGAGTTCACCGACAAAAAATCGTAAGTACGATTTTCCTATTATAAATAATTGCACATTGTTTTTAAATATGTTATAGATAAATTAATATCTCTAATAATTTTGCTCAGCAAACGTTTTTGTAATAGAAAATATTTAATTTTAAATTTTTAGCCTAGACAGTCAAAATGAAGTTTTTCCCAGAGAAGAACCTGTTCACAGTATACGATCTCGATTATGATTACTCATTCTACCCACACGAAAAGTATTTTTGGAGACAAAAATATTCCGGTCCATTGACATTTTATCACAATATGCCAATTTACGGGTCGGATTCAGTTTTCGATCCTCTTCCGACTTACAGATTTTATAAATATTTTATTGATCCCATTCCATCGGAAGAATCGTTGAGACAAATTCGTGTAAGTATTCTTCAATTTAAGTATGTTTATCACTGACTTCTAATGGTAAATTTACTTATATATAAAATATAAAATATTTTGTATTTTTTTTTAGTTATACAACAATCTGTATTTTCCTAAGAAACGTGTTTATTAAATATAATGGACGACGAAACATTTTTATAAATCATCAACACTGATGTTATACTATATACTTATACGTTATGTAATCATAAAAATTTTAATAAACAAAAATTGATAAACAATTATAATCTAATTTGTCTTTATTTAACATAACACCTTTATAATATTCAAGTAGTAAATAATAATAATGATTATAATTAAAAATGTTAAGTGTAAATTACAAGATATATAATTCTACATAAATATTGTTCAAATCAGTTTATCAACAGATCTTTCAAATATTTTTTCATTTCTCCCATTCCAACAGAAGAATCATTAAAAAAGGTTCGTGTACAAATATTTTGTACATTTATTATTTGAAAATATTTGAATAAAAAATGTATTATAAATACAACAATTTATATTTTCCCATCAAAATGGATATATTTTTATGAATCATGTAATGAAAATATATGTAATTATGATCTAATTTGTCCTTAATTAACATAACAATATTTAACACAATTTAATAAAATAAGTATAAGAAAAAATTGAGGACTATATTACTTTTATAAATTAAGATAAAAAAAATATGTTTGATGAATATATGTGTCGCAGCGCGGTCAGGATTATCGGCCATTTCGAATATTAAATAACATGCAAGTAGTCCTTACAATGTAATTGAACTAACAGGCACAGGATTATAACTAATAGTCAAACAATTAGGAGTCGTATGAAACGCGGTGATCAGCTTCCCTGACGGAGCTTAACTGTCCGCCCTCGCAGGTCTCCTCTACCGTCACCCTCAGTTCGAGTACCATCCCCTGCTTAGCACTTCCGCTGATTCCACCCAAGTACTATAAGTATGCAACCCATAGTACTACTTGCGTTTCACATGAACCCTCCGACACGGCCATTCTGACAAGTCACACGTCCTCGAAATTAAGTTCAAACAGTAATAGTTCATTCGGCTTTTCCTGACTAATATCAGGCTATCGATAGTTTTATCAACCTTTCAAATCAAATGCATAAAAGTTTGCCCCAATGCGTGTTACATCTACGATATTTTCGAATATAAGACTAGAGTTTATCTATGGACATGAAAACCTCAAGATCTGCATCACTTAACCAGCAATACAATCTCGTCATCACTTAACCAGCGATGACACTCAACAGAAATTATCACTTAACCAGCGATAAAATCTCTTCGCCACTTAACCAGCGACGGCTCTCACTAGAAATTATCACTTAACCAGCGATAAAATCTCTTCGCCACTTTACCAGCGACAGCTCTCACTAGAAATTATCACTTAACCAGCGATAAAATCTCTTCGCCACTTTACCAGCGACGGCTCTCACTAGAAATTATCACTTAACCAGCGATAAAATCTCTTCACCACTTTACCAGCGACGGCTCTCAACTTAATCAGTGTCCACACAGTTTTCAGTCCAATGATAAAATAATAATAAAAATATAAAAAAAATGAATAAAATTAAGATTTAAACTATTATTTACGTTGATTCTTCTTCTTCAGAAACAGTGATTAAATCATCGTCATTGGGCACAAAGTTTTCTGGCATTTTCTTTATGCGGTCATGAGCATACTTATAAGTACGATTCGAGTTAAGACTTTTTAAATTGTATCTATCTCCATCTAATACTTCAATTATTTTAAAAGGGCCTTTGTATTTTGGTTCAAGTTTCGTTTGGTTTCGTTCCTCGTTTTGTAACAATACGAAATCGCCGACAGAGAATTTGTTTACTCTTGCTTTAGTGCTATCGAATCTCTTCTTATCATAAGCTGCAATCTTTTGAATATTATTTTGGACTTGTTCCCTCACCTCAGCAAGATCAACCTCAGATTCCCTGTCGTCACACCACATTAAGTTTAATGGTCTAGCTACTTTTCCTATCAATAATTCGAGAGGACTGAACTTGGTCGTGCGATTTGTTGTACGGTTGAAAGCTAATTATATGTCGAATAGTGCGTCTTGCCAAGAGCGATCTTTACTTGTTTCGACTGCCGTTAACATGCTTTTGAGTGTACTCATAACACGTTCCACCTGCCCGTTAGCTCT
Organism: Aethina tumida; assembly: GCF_024364675.1. Classification (NCBI taxonomy): domain Eukaryota; kingdom Metazoa; phylum Arthropoda; class Insecta; order Coleoptera; family Nitidulidae; genus Aethina; species Aethina tumida. Next base: position 10,068,659 of record NC_065439.1, read on the forward strand.
GGAACTGCCTGTAGCGATCAAATGCAACTTAATATTACTGCTTTGACAAAATTCTCGAAATTCTTTGCTTGCAAAACAACGACCTTGATCAGCAAGAGAGAGATTGATTTCTTTAAAGCATTGATACTACTAGGAGTGTCTATATTTAAAGTATGGTGTAATAGAACGAATTTAGTAAATGCGTCGATTAAAACAAACACATACTCCTTTTTACTATTTTTACCGCTTAATTTCCCTGTTGCATCAATATGAATTGTATGCCATGGAATTGCTACTTTAGGTATAGGATGTAATTCTGCTTGAATCTTGCCTGAACGACTTTTAGAAACCGAACAAGTTACACAATTTTCAGTAAATTTTCGAACATATTTTGACATATTTTCGAACCAATAATATTCATAGACTTTTTCAAGTGTTCGTTCCCAACCGAGATGCATTATAGATTCGTGAATATTATTTATGATAGACCATCTAAGAGCTCGGGGAATAATAGGTAAACAGCGAGTTTTTCCATTTCTTTGTATTTTTCGATGCAGGACTCCAGAACGTAATTCATATGTGGCGGCTATTTCATTATTTAATTTATTATTAGTAAGGTCATTTATTATTTTCGAAATTTCAGTATCTTTTTGTTGTTCAGCTATTAACCAGTTGTCTGATAATTCAGTAACATTAACAATTTTTTGCTCGACTTTTCGAAATTCCTGTACATCATTTACAGGTAGAGGATTTCTTGAAAAGAAATCTGCATGACGCATACGTTCGCCATTTTTGTAAGTAATATCAAAATCGAAGGATTGCAAAAATGCCCACCACCTGTGCACCCTTGGTGTTAAATCTAATTTTTTGCGCGAAGATTGGAGTGAATTACAATCAGTCACGACAGTAAATTTTCTACCATGTAAGTACTGCCTAAAATGTCTTACAGAGTTTACAACTGCTAGAGTTTCCAATTCGTACGAATGATATTTCGACTCGGCTGTTGTTGTCCGTTTACTAAAATAAGCAACAACCCGCAGTTTATCAGCCTTTTTTTGCATTAAGACGGCCCCGTAACCAATTGAACTCGCATCCGTATGTAACTCAATTGGACAATTCGGATCAAAAATCATTAGAACAGGCTCATTAGTTAGAACAGTTACTATTTTTGACCTGATATTTTCATGAGAATGTTTCCAATCTATGCAATTTTTACTTGAAGTTAAAGCGTACAATGGTGCCATTATTTGGGAAAATTTTGGAATAAATTGTCTAAAATATGAGGCTAAACCTATAAATTGTCGTAACTGGGTTACTGTCTGTGGTGGAGGTAACGACGTTAACGCTTCAATTTTTTTGAATTCGGTCTGATTTCTCCACAACTGACTTCAAAACCAAGAAATTCGACTTTTCGCTTTAGGAACGAACATTTCTTAACGTTTAACGAAAAACCTGCTTGAGAGAGCACCTCCAAAACAATGTTCAGCCTGTGCAGCGCTTCCTCGACAGTGACTGATGTTATAAGTACGTCATCCATGTAGACAACAACAAGTGTATTGGCAAGTTCACCAAGAGCTTTGGTAATTGCACGTTGATAGACAGAAGGAGCGTTGCGAAGACCGAATGGCATTGTTAGGTACTCGTACTGACCATCAGGTGTAACAAAAGCAGTGCGCTCAATGGAGTCTGGATGGACAGGGATTTGGTGAAATCCACTGGCCATGTCTAATGTAGTAAAAAAATGCCCATTGTGCAGTTTGGCTATCTGATCGGATATTAATGGCAATGGATATCTGTCTGGTATAGTATTATCGTTCAATTCTCGATAATCGACACACATTCAATCTGAACCGTCTTTCTTTTTAACAAACGAACTTGGTCGAATAACTTTAGCATCTAAAAGTTTATTTATCTTATCTCGAACTACTTTTCTTTCTTCTGTGCTCAGTCGATAAGGACGTCTATTAACAGTTTTATTTGGATCTTTCAAACGAATTTGCATTGGATCAGTGTTAACTCGCCTCTCGGGAAGGCCTTCAACAAAGTACTCTTTGTGTTTATCTAGTATAGTCAATAATTGATTTTTAAACTCTAATGGAACATCTGTGTCTAAATTTTCAAAATTAATTTCATTGGAATTGTTTAAAACGCACATGTTAACTACATTGATTTTCTTTATGGTAAGTTCTTCAAATGTCATATGAACAGCTAATCCTTGACTCAAAATTTCTCGACCAATCATTATGTCATGTTGCATACAATAATCCGGTAAAACGTGAAACAATACTTCAAGAGAGATATTATCAATTTCAACAACAGCCAAAATTTGTTGGGTACTGTTTATACTCGTCTGTCCGATGCCAGTCATAACAACAACATTAGAAAATCGTTTACCATTAAACTTAAGTGATATAGATTCTTTAATGAGTGAACATTCCGACCCGGAATCATAACAAAATGATAACTTCTCACCCTTATGTTTTAAAGTGCCTGAAGATGTGTTTACCAAACACTTGTTGACGCGACGTTCGGTACTTGATCCCTTCGACTACGGATTGGCGTCTAAGTGGTTGGGTACAGTACAACGTGATGCAAAGTGTCCCTGTCGTCCACACATGAAACAATCAATCGATGGCTTCGTTGAATTTGGTCCATTGAATGATGGGTGTCCACTCGAGGTACCGGGTCTCGACATCTGGTTGTCATTATTTCTTGAGCTCCGACACTTGTCCGATTTATGACCCGATTTCCCACAATTGTAACATATTGTTGAAGCCATTGGTAATTTAGGCTTTTTATTGGGGTTGTGGTCGAGGTCGTTCGTCGTTGATTTCCTTTTCATATAAGAAAAAACGGTCAGTTTTTTTAGCAGTTTAGCTCTTGTATCGATGTCGGAGGTAATCGCAAGTCGACGAGTCCTGGGTTCGAATGATGCGATATGTGCAAGAACTGCACTCGCTAGAATTTCTTCTCTTGTCAGATTCGAACACCTAGTCATTAGCGACGTCATTTGGCGAGCTGCATACGATGCAAGACATTCATCATCCTTTGGCTTACTGTTTTGGAAATTTAGAAAAACAGTCGCTGTCGTTTCGGGACAATGATATCTTGACGCAAAAATGTCTTTAAATTCCGACCACGTCATCTCTGGGTATGTCACTTTTGATAGCCAAGAGGATGCTTGACCCCTTAAAGCTTTACTAAGCAAAATTATCAGGGGAGCATCACTCATTGATTTGTCCGAAATGCACATATCTGCCGTCGAGATCCAAGCTTGTGCATCAGCGTTCTCTGTATCCGGATCAAACTCCGGCAATTCTACACTGACCTGATTCAACGGTGGCCGCAGAGCTTGTAGAAGAGCCAAAAAGTTCCTATTTTGTTGTTCCAATAGCGACTCCCACTTCACTTCACTTCCACCAGATCCAGATCCTGATCCAGATCCTGATTCAGATCCTGATTCAGATCTTGATTCAGATCCCACTTCTGATGTCGCAGCGCGGTCAGGATTATCGGCCATTTCGAATATTAAATAACATGCAAGTAGTCCTTACAATGTAATTGAACTAACAGGCACAGGATTATAACTAATAGTCAAACAATTAGGAGTCGTATGAAACGCGGTGATCAGCTTCCCTGACGGAGCTTAACTGTCCGCCCTCGCAGGTCTCCTCTACCGTCACCCTCGGTTCGAGTACCATCCCCTGCTTAGCACTTCCGCTGATTCCACCCAAGTTCTATAAGTATGCAACCCATAGTACTACTTGCGTTTCACATGAACCCTCCGACATATGCATTTCTGAATATACAAACATAAATATATATCTATTTCCAAAAATAATGGCTACTTCACCATTCAATTATCTTTAGAATGGTTCAAAAAAATTCAGATGCAGAGGAAGTTGCAAAACCACATTTATTTGTATTTCTTTTTTTTGAGAAGCAGTGAATGATTGTTCATCTTCAACCCCACTAACAAAAACAAAAGAACCTGGGATTTCTGTTTCAAAGGCAATACTACACTTTTAAAATGGCCTTATCATTAATTTGTGCTTATTCGCTGACATATTAATTTTCCCACAACAGTTTCTATGTTCTTAAATAAAATCACAAAAATGGTGAAAGTCGACGTCATAGAGAATCAATTATCCGAATACTAACTGTACTTTCGTCAATACGTATGGACACGAACCGATGTGAACTTTATTGCTTCGTTTTTTTTAATTTCTATTAATTAGTATCTAAAATACTGATGCATGTGCCTTACCTGGAGTGATTTCGCAGCATGCAGATCTCCCTTAGAAACGAAAGTTCAATTTTTCTATGCCATATTTTGGTATCTTATGATTTCCAGTCAACCCTAACCTTCAAAAGTTTGTTTGAAAAATGGATAAAATTTCGTGTGTTAATAAACCAATGCTTTTTGGCAAAAAAATACTATTGAATCCATGGCTTGGCTTGCTTGCTAAGTTAAAACGATGCACGCAGTGGACGCCCCAAAAAGGGTGTTATCGAAGAAAACATCAAAAAACTCCACAAAATAATTTCGGATAACCGTAAAGTAAAGTTGATTGAGATAAAAAAATATCATAGGAACGTGGTGGACATATCGTGAATGAATATTTGGGTATGCGAAAGATCTGTTTAAAGTGGGTGCCGCGAGTTAAAGATGTTGGATTAAAACAAGTATTTTTTTTTTTTTTGGACACCAAATCAATTTATTTAATGAAGACAAAATACAAGTTATCGGTTTGAAGACCAAATAAACACTGAGTACAATATTATATATAATGAACAAATTATATGTTCCAAAATTGAGTAGCATATCCTTAATCAATTCATCATTTGTTAGTGCACTTACATATTTTTCGTAATTTAATGTGTATTTTCAATATTATTTATGATAGATACGTCATCATCTTCACCGATGGACCGATGCGACATTTGATCATCGAAACTATAAACGGGGCAGTGTTTAAGAAAAAACCAAGCAGTTATGCTTTATATATCGGGGGTTAATGTACGTTTATTTTAATTAAATTAAAAAGACAGGTTAACAGTCTCTAATCTATGATCAGAAGTGGAATGGATATCTTCTCTTGAATTATTTACGGAAGAAAGGACCTTAAAAAGTAATTTTAGTAAAAAATGCGAAAGCACAGAAGGCGTAGATGTTTAGAAATTGTGTTTCAGGAAAATGACTTATATTTGTCAGGACTGAAAATGAAACTGTAAAGCCTATTCCCCGAAAAGTTGACGCATCCAGTACCTCGAACTTAAATTATGCACACCTTTTATTTTTCATCTTGTTGCATTTTTACTTCTATATCGTGTGAACTGTTAATTCAGCATTTTTGCAGTTCTGTGTTTGTCCATTTTGTATAATGTTGTATTCAGCGTTGATTTTTCTTTAAATCGATAACTTGTATTTTGTCTTTATCAAATAAATTGATTTGGTGTACAAAAAAAATACTTGTTTCAATCCAACATCTTTAACTCGCTCGCTCAAACTTCACCTCCTACAGACGTAAAAGGTGTGTAATCGTGTACCATTAAATTTAGATAAACAATTAACTTTGTGTCCGATTTTGAACATTTTTAATACGGAATTGACAACCGAACTAGACACAGATGCAAGTTTGTTAGGATTAGATGCCCTACTTATGCAAAAAGACTTAAATAGTGTTCTTCATCTAGTGGAGCGCGTTATGAGAAGTTTGTTTAATGCGTTGCAAGCTGTTCTGAATGTCAAAGACGAGAGTGCTACCTGATACAGAGAACGATTTTAATGTAACTGTGAAGAAATCAAGTGGATTCGCCCAGTGAATGTAAATGTTTGGTAAAAAATCGTTGGCTAAGAGCAACTATCAAGCTGTTAAATAGTATGCCAATACAGACCAGTGATGTGGACGCTGAAGTACTTACGCAACAAACTCATAGTCGCGTGTGTGAAGTAATTAGTAAAACAATTATAAACTTTCATAAAGAAAGAAAAGAGTGTCAGCAATACCATACACTGTTTGTGACAAAATTGTTGTTGAAAATAGTTGTCTAATGGAGGGATGTTGAATGTTTAAGGTCCCTGCGTCGCAGGTTATGTTTAGGTCCCTAATTTGCAGGTTATGTTTAAAGGTCCCTGCGTAGCAGGCTGTGTTTCAGTTGTGTTCTGGGCCTGAGAGACATACATGTAACAGACCTCAGCTCCTAGTGGTTGTTAACTGTGCCACATAGCAGTCTATTTTGTTAAATTAAATAAGGTTCTTTAGACCTCTGGTTTGGACATAATTCTTCGAATATATTTTAAGCTTGTACTGCTGTTATATTGTTTACATATTACCGGTGTAAGGTGAATCTTTGTAAAACTGCAGAAGGTGCGAGGTCGCCCCAACGTCAGAAAGGCCGTGTTAGCTTACGTCATCACCTTCACCGATGGAGCGATGCGTCGGGCTCACATCTATTTAGACTATTTTGTTTTGGATTTTTTTACATTTGATCACCGAAAGTATAAACGGAGCAGTTTAGCTTTAACAGATGGGCTGAAAAGTAACCCACGTTGACCATCAAAATGCGTTGCTATCGCGAAAAAGATTATGATGTCTTATCTCCCATTCATATTTAGGCCAACATATCAAATTTCAGCGCCATACAGCCCTTAGTTTTGTTTTGACATCTGATTTTCGTTCTCTCATAAAGCATTTTTTTTTTGAGAGGCGGAGGAAACAAAAGAAAAGTTGGATAAATATTATAGAGCTAATGCTCCTTCAGATTACACCGTGAAATATTGGGTTCGAGAGTTTCATGGAGACCGAAAACTCCACTGCCGATGAAGTCCGTAGCCGCAGACTCTCCGACAGGATTGTCATGGCATACTCTTCGTAGATTACTTCAAAAAAGGAAAAACCTTCAACAACAAGTATTACTGCGCATTATTGGGGCGACTGAAGTCCGAAATCGCTGCGAAACGGCCTCACATGAAGCGAAAAAAAATTTTGTTTTTGCAAGACAATGCGCCGGCACATACGAACATCGATTTAAGGCTCCAATTGCTTCCCATCCACCTTATTCATCAGCTTTAGCTCCATCGGACCATTTATTATCTCTTTCCAAACCTCAAAAAATGGCTCATCAATAAAATTCAGCTCGCGGAGAATATTCAAATAAATATTATGTTAATAAAGGTACTGTTGTGTTTGTGGTTAATAAGTATGAATCTATCCAGAACCTTCGCCGCAATTTATGTTAATATGATTTGGTATATCATACGTTTGTTGTGGGAAATGATGCGAAAGAAATGAAATGAATTATTGCCAGAAAGAGTATTGCTGTTCGATGCACTTAATTATGGAATGGTCCCCTTTCCTAATAAATTCATCCATATATGAGGGAAATTTTCTGTAGTGCCAAATTAGCGATGAATTTTCTTTTTGTATTGTATCCACATGTTTTTGTTAAAGAAATTTTTCTGGTGGATGATGACTTCATGTTAATAAACTCCGACGCCAATCTGATTTATGTTATAGTATTATTGTGCTGGCTAAAATATATTCGTTTAAATTATAACAATTAAATTATTTAAAAATTTTATAAAAAAACAACTAAAATATATCTAAAATCTAAATAAAAATAAAAAACTCTTCAAATACGTACAATTCAAGCTTAATTTTCATAAAAAGTACATACACATCAAAATGTACCAACTAATGTTTCAATAATAGGTGTAAGAGTTTCCGCATTTTTGTCGGGGGAATCCAACATCCCCGATTATAGTTTGAAACTACAATGGGGAATTGGCCATTATGAGTGATATAATCGAGATATATCGATTATGGCAGATCACTCGGTTATTCGATTATTCCAAACGATTATGAATGATATCTCGGAAACTTGAATCTGCGCATCTGATTTTAAAAGATAATCGAAAGTGATCTATGATTTATAGTCTAAATATTTCGATTATCATTCAATATCTAATTTTTGGCACAATACACTTTTTGACAACCTGAGAACATATTGTAACTGTTTTCGGGTTTCGGGCAGTGTGAAAATAAAACTGACACTAACTTAAACTCTATTAAACAATATTTACACTATTTACAGTTTATACACACGGTACTAATATTTATTTTCAATCCTTCTTGTCGGTCAAGAGCACCAATTGTTTAGTGGGTCTTCTTATTCCGTTATCTGTTGATGTTATCGTCGAAGTAGAAGGCACTAATGTAGTAAAGTTCTAATTTCTAATGCTTGATGAATTTCATTTTCCTCGGTCCTTGCCACCAATTGAGTGAAAGGATGCACTCTTCTTAAATGTTCATTAAAATTGATAGTGTTTTTAAAATATTTTAATTCTTTCTTGCACAAAAAACACACACCAAATTTATTATCTTTCGTAAGAGTAAAATACTCCCATACGAGTGATCGTTTTCCTCTGGAACTCATTTTTTTATTTAATCGAGATGAAATAAGAAGATAAAAAAGAAAATGTTTCAATTTTCAATTTATATGAAGTAGCGGCTTTTCACAGGTATTTGAAATTCTTTTACAAATTAAAAATGACTGTTATAAAAGTAACCCAATTTATGATGGTATTTTACGTTTTTTTTATTTTTGAAACAGATTTTATTTTAAAATTTAGATCAAAACCTTTTTTAATAAACTAGAGTTTTTCCCAGGTAAGAAAACTTTATTTGCATAATTAAAATATGCTAAGAATTTATAGAACATTATCGTCCCAGTCAAATAAAACCTGGGAAATGGCCTCCAAATGCTCCTCGCAAAGTTCTCCACAGAAATTGCACGAATCATCTACTGTGTGGCTTAATTCAACTGATATGATTGTTTCTCTTTTTATAGTTTTCTAGAATATAGTTGTCCGGATATACGAAATTCTAAGCAACAAAATTATTATTTTAACTGGTTTTACAAGTGAGAAAAACAATTTTTAATAAATTTCATATTTTATCTGTATTTTATTATTAATAGAATTAAATAAATAAGTTCTGATTATTAATTTAATTTAATATATTAATATATATTATTTATTATTATTTTATTAGTTTTATTAATGTAAATAATATAATAATAATGTAAAATTTGATGAGTATAAAACTAGTTTCAAACTTTAAAAACACTCAAATTTATTTTCATCATTAAAAACATTTAAGAATTAGAAATATCCTTTACATTTTAATGGCACTTTATTTTTTATTAGATAAAATTTAAAAAAAATGATAGAATCTTTATTTAAGAAATAGTTTTGTTGTTTTATTTTGTACTAGCTGTACTCGTGACTTCGTCCGATAGTGTGTTGAATAAGATCGTTTTCTAGACGGTGATCTCGAGATTCCAAAGATTCTTGAGCCCTTAACAATGAATGACGTGTTCTATCTAATTGTAATCGTTCATTCCTCTCAGAACTACTCCCATTCGACCTAGACATGGACATCCGTAATCTACAATTTGTAAAACGACTTTCCCTATCTTGTTCAGATTCATTTCACGTCGCAATATTTGACTTTTGACCTTTCTCATGTTTTTAAAGAGATTTGACTTTCTTTTAGACATAACTAAATATTAGAAAAAAAGACTATCTACGTTACTTACTAAATAAAATAACCTATAAATAATTTATCAGTTTCAATGTAAATCTGAATATTGAACACAAATGTACTTAATTTATAATTATTGCTTATTGCGCATTATTTTCTAAAATAAAAGATTTTTTCTGAAATAAAAGTAGCCTAAATTACTCCTTAATACATCAGCTATCTGCCAATAAAAGTCCCGTCAAAATCGGTCCAGCATTTCAGAGATTGGCCGGAACAAACAGACAGTCAGACAAAGAGACAAAAATTGTAAAAAATGTTATTTTGGTGTATGTACCGTATTTATATTCATATGCATGTAGTAAAAAACGGTTATTTCAATATTACAAACAGACACTCAACTTAGTTAGATTTAAATTGATTGAATAATAAATTTATTTATTGAATGCAGTTCAATATACAAATTTATCTCGGTAACTCTGGTGGAAATGTGTAGGTATTTTGTAATATGCGAAATAGGTATAAATCTTTCAACTAAAACAAGAACGGTAGTTTTCTTTTTTTTTTTTGAGTAGGTACAGCGTTATTAATTTCCTTTACATGTAACCTTTCAAAGTATGTTGTTTTTATTAATTTCTAAAATAAATATGATAAACGGTTTTATAATTTAATTAGATTCATTAATTGATTATGAATGTATATAATTACAAGTTTTGTAGTCATCTTCAAGGACGGTTAATGAAGATATTTTAATAATAACTACACCAGACTAAAAAAATTTTAATAATTTTAATAAAGAAATATTGAACTATGCTTATGAAACATTATATACAAATTGTAAAATTTTATAAATAAATTTGTCTTTACAATTTCAAATATTTTTCTCTATTATTTTGTTTATTTGATATTTATATCCACGTACGATTAATATTATCATATACTAGAAATATACTAGAAATATATAATACTAGAAATATATAAACAAATTATTTTGAATATTCATATTAGCATTGTAATAAATATTTTACTTTTTAAACATGAAAAACTATGTTAATTAATAAATATTAATACACATATTTCTTCATAAAATATAACGTAATTATAATCAATAAAATTTTAAACTTTAAAAACATGTACAAAATACTAATTTAAAGAATTTTTTTTTTTAAATTACATCATTGAACTTAAAAATATATACGCTAAATTACTAGAGGAAAACATAAAGAATTTGTTTGTTTTAAACATTTTAAATTACGTATGTTACATATATTTTCTAACGCAATCCAAAAACAAATCGTTCACTTTAAATAGGTCCTTCCAAATGAGCGGAGGGCAGTCTGACAGAAATTTTTGTACATGTAACATCTAAACTTGACGGTGTAAATTGTGAAATAGTATTTTTCTTACTACCTCGGTCGAAAGTACGTATTTTGCTCCCCGGTTCCGCGGCAGAAAATAGTATTTTTCTGTCGTGGAACCGGGGAGCAAAATACGCACTTTCGACCGAGGTAGTAAGAAAAATAGTATACACAACACGGGAAGAAAGTTTGAGAGCCCTGCCCTGCGCGCCATCTATCTTGCCCTCGGCTACGCCTCGGGCAATATGTCGCGCAGTGCAGGAATCTCAAACTTTCTTCCCTTGTAGTGTAAAATACTATTACACTACAAGGGAAGAAAGTTTGAGATTCCTGCCTTGCGCGCCATATTGCCCGAGGCGTAGCCCATTCTTATTATCAATGTTGAGGAGCCTAAATATTTTCTAAAACGGGAATGTTAACAAATTGCAGTAACCGGCTTAGCCCCAAAAATTTAGACCAAATAATTTTTTTAAATAATAATTTGTAGATTTGTAGGATATTATTTATCATATCAATAAATTTTATTCTTTTTTCATATTTTTTGTTGTTGTATACTACCTTTTATTATTTCCCTTGAATAAACTATATTTTATTTATTACTGTGTTTCATTATATTGAATTTTATATCATCATACTGTAACAAGCCGCAGGTGATGAATCGGCGCGCCAGAGAATTCGAGAAAGGTATGGAACGATCTGCCAATGATTGCTGCGTACGGGGTGCGAAACTGAGTCTCGACTGGGATTGAATATTCTAGAAGTACCGGCTGAAGATATAAATGTGAGATTGACCGACAAGAAGAGTCCTCAGGGTAGATCCACCTTGCCGTGGTCCTGGGGCTCAGTACCACTCCACAATCCAGTGGAAGCAAATGGGTCCAACCCAACAAGACCAATCCTTCCCCAGGAATATCTCGCATCTTCTTCAGATTAGTCTTGCTCCTCCCGAACCAGTTGACAGTGGGCTGGCATCTACGTCCGCTTTAGTCTTCTGGTTCAGCTCACCCGCGTATGCCTCGCATACGCGTTTTTCATCTGGGTTATGATCTTTTGGATCGGTACCCGGAGAGGGGTACTCTGACTGTCTTCTGACTTTCCCCTCTCGATAAAAAAAAAACAAGAAGAGTCAGTCAGACAGTCTGACTCAGACTGATAGTCATGAGTATTAGACATAAGGTTGAAAATAAATATTGGTACCGTGTAACTGTAAATAGTGTAAATATTGTTTAATAGAGTTTTAGTTTAATTTAGTGTCACTTTAATTTTCACACTGCCCGAATCCCGAAAAACTGTTACAGTATGGAACCAGATGAAAGGTCCAGCGCTCTACCAGTCAGTATAGTATTTTAGAACTAAATTATATATTAAAAATTAAAATTATAAATGTATAGTTGTAATAAAATAAATAAATATTAATAAGAAATTTTGTTCCCACATATACAATAAGAAATACACCATTTTTTTTAAATATGGAGTAATTCTGCCTCTGTTTCCTATTATAGCATGTACATGCATTCCTATTATACATGTACCTAAGTGTCATACTTCTTATCAGATCATCCAGATGATTTTGATCCAAAGTGTCCCCCCTAATTCTGAAAGAAGTTGCCTTAATTCTCTGGTAGTATGTGCATGAGGCTGGTGAGCAATTGTCGTCCTAAAATCGAAAATTTGGCCAAATTTCATCGATAATGTTCAACAATGTTATCGATAATGTCTGTTGGATAAATTTTACCGGTCATGCTACAGTCGTAGATGTAATGATCCGTTCTACCTCCTTGAAGAATACCACCCTATACCATTGTGGACCCACCTTGCATATAACGTGGATTTATTCTTTGACTTGAAGGTCTCCAGACTTCTACTAACCTTCTATCACTAAATACTCCAAATCTGTTTTCATCTATAAACATCACAATATTCCATGTCACAGCTCAGGATTGATCCTGAAACCAAACTAATCTCGCTTCGTGATCGGCAGGTTGAAAGGATCGCCTTATGGGTCTACTGCAACGGAATCCTGCATCATTCAACTGATTTAAAGCTGACTTTGGACTTACAGTATGTCCAATAGCCAAAATCAACTCTTGTCTGAGAAATGTAATTTCTGATTAATAATCTGTCTTCCCGGTAAGATGTAACTCTTGGTCGTCGTCCTTTAGGCTGATCTCGCACATGTCGAGTCTCTCTAACAGTTGTTAGAGTCTGCACACTACGATTGGTCAATATTAAATGCAGCAGCCATATCAACTTGTCTTGGGGCAGCTTGAAGCTTTCCTACAGCACGATATCGGTCAGCTTCTGATAAATGACGCCTGTGCATGATTTTAAGAAAAGGTTTTATTTTTATATTTAAGTGTTTATTCACAAATAATCAAGTTTGTGGAACTGTATTTACTTAATTAAATTTTATTTACATTTTCTTCTTTATTGGGCGTGTTCTGCCTTCTCTCAAAATTTTTATCACCTATTTTTAAAAACACTATACTACTGTATAGGTTTAATGTGTGGAGGCAGATGAAAGGTGGTGGTCCAACGCTTTTCCAGTCACCGACAGATAATTACATCAAATGAACTGATGGCAAAAATTAAGCATAGCACTAAATGATTATTTATTAAAAATTAAAATTGTATTAGTAGAATTGTAATACAAGAAATAAATATTAATAAGAAATTAAATTAAAGGCAACTTAAAATTTATTTTACAAATAAATAAGAAATTTTGTTCTCACCTATAAAATATGGTGTATATTTGATAATATCCAGTAATTAATAATAATGTGACTTGCTTAGGATCACTAAACCACAGAACAATGGGGGCGAGTAGTTTTTAGTGACGAGTCTAAATTTATTTTAGATTTTTTTTTATAATTTATCATACAATATCCTACAATAAAAAAGGTTGACGGTTCAATTATGTCATGGGGATACTTCAATTCTTCTGACCTATGTTCCCTTGGACTGATTTATGTACAGGGATATATTTAAACTACAATTTGCTTACATATATTGAAGAAATGAAACTCTTAATAAATATATTTCGACAACCAATCCCAAACACAAATCCAAAATTGTGACGGATTAATAATTCCCACCTACTAACTCACACATTCTTTCTAACAATTCCAATTGTTTAGTTAATGACTATTTCAGTCATTCAGTTAATTTACATTATGATATTCTTTTCCAAAGTAATTTAAATTCTTCTAGTACAACAATGGGTTAAATTTTGTTATATTTTTATTTATTTTGTTATATTTATATTTATTTATTTTTGTTATATATAGTTCTTAAGAAAAATGATGTATGATTGTTACATTGTACAATAAGTAATAAACATATTTTAATTTCATAGCTTGTTTTATTTCTGGCAACACCCAGAACACTGGTCAACTAATTTTTGACAATGTTCTTTTGGAATTGATAACAATGTTCGCTTGACTTGCCTTTTTATTGAGCGAGTCACTCTAACAAATTAATTTTCTGGTCATGAAAATACTGTTTTGGTTTACCACTGGTATGCTTTGAGTCGTTATTCTGCCTAAAATCACATCGCATATTTTACTTTCATCAGTCCATAAGTCCTTTTTGGTGGAGGTTACTCTAAATAGTCTCTGAAAAGTCTTTAACAAATAGGTCTTTTCTTGGTGTTCTGGCATGAAGATTTGCATTTAGAAGGCGTCGTTTAATTGTACTAGTTCTAACAGAAAGTGATAAGCCTTTTGAACTTGGCTTGCGAGATAAACGGATTGCCTGATTATTTGCCACCTGTTGCCTGCTGAGATATTTGTCCCCCTCGCTGCCTCAGTCAGATCTGCCTATTACGCACTGGTCAATTCTCATCCCTCCCACGCGGTTCTTTCTTGGGGACACTCATCGGGAACGTCCAGGTTGTTTGGACTTCAGCGACATGCGATGTTGGGTGGACATTATTTTATTGACTTGCATATTCTTACTTCGTCAAGTCTTCGATTTATGCACGGACGCCGGCATGACCACGACATTAGAGAATCTGGACTTACCGAGACTAAGAACTCTCGGTCACGGACACGTCACAATTTTTTTTTTGAATAAAATTGTATAATAATTTACCTCCTTCAGTTAGGTGTCTGTCGAGAAATTTGCTAGAGTTGTTACGGATTATTTGTTGAATAAGTGTTCTTACTTACTCTTACTGAATATTTTTGTAATAATTTTATTGATTGTATTGTAACCTAGTTTTTAAGATAATCAATTTTAGACGTTGTAATCTGAATTTTAACTGAATCCAACTGTCTGACGCGTGTTAACTATTTGTATCTAACACTCACATCAATGAATCTGGCAGCCACCTGCTATTTTATCACTAAATACTTGGAAGGAAACCATTAGAAAATGATATAAACCACTATTTTCACAATACTAGAACGTAAATTCCCAAATAATTATGAAATAGTGAATATTTATTATATTACCATATTATACATTGTAGAATTTTAAACACATAGTCTTCAATAGAATCCTCTATCACCTTTAACTATAGATGAAATTAACTTTTTAAAGGAAATTAAAATAATGTGGCCTTTATTTGAAGAACTCAAATACGTGAGTATCTCTTTACCGATATCAATCATATTTGGTATTTCTATTAAATAAATATCAAAATAAAGAATGAAAAAATAAATTAGCTTTGTAAGATATTATTCTATGCAAAAATATTACATTTTTTTTGTTTGGGGGACAAAGAGGGGAAGTTTAAAAACCCCTCTCCGGGCACCGATCCATAGTGTTTACCATATATGATAAATCACACATGGGGGAAAGAACGTATATTTGCATATACGGGGTATGCTGAACCAGAAGACAGAACTGACAAAGATTCCAGCTCCCTGTCAACTGGGTTCGGAAGAACAAGACCAATCTGAGGAAGATCCGAGATCTTCCTGGGGATGGATTGGACTTGCAATTTAAAATTTCCTCTCTTTGTTGCCAAAAAAAATGTTGACTAATTAAAGTAATTGACTAATGAAAAATTACAATAATATTGAAAATATTTACTAAAATACAAAATTATCAATGAAATGTACCTTGTCAAAAAGGCTGAATTTCGAATAATAAAATCTAAGTGAAACACAGATGCAACATTTAGCAATTTACTGAACATAACGAACAGGATAACCTCGTGAAATTCTCGGATAAAATATGATGAAATTACTGAGAATCATCCAATTTATAAAATATCTAATTAGAGGGGTTTTAATGGGGTGGTCCACCGAAAAGCACTTTGTTGCCAAATAGATTTGTGCATAAACTTTTTGTATTATCAAAACTTAATTCTAAACTGATGTAACTGAATCAACATTCATAACTAATCACAAAGTTGACGATTTTCTTTCCGTTACACATAAATTTTTGCATTTGAGATGTTACAACCAGATTATCAAGTAGCCATTCATATATTAATAATCGAGGATCCACTTCGTGTTGGTAGGCAGAATATCAATTCTTGGAAGTTCACATGCGCGCATTGTTTCACCATCAATATTTATAGCAAAGTATGCATAGAATAGATACAAATACCAAGAAAAAAAGACTTAATTGTGCAACTCTCTCTCTTTCTCTTTGCAACTTTGAATTGTCAAGTGTTTGACGTCGATGACTTCGAATTAACGCGTCGTTTTGTTACGTGGCAATAATTTTTTCGTTAGAATTACGAAGTGCATAAAAATGTATCGATTTAGTTCGAAATATAAAGAGATTTTCTAGGGAACTCGTGATAATTTTGAATTATAGAGAGGTTCGAATTATCGAAAGTTTAAATTAACAAGAGTCGACTGCAGTTATTTCCATTTAGAATTATGATTTATGTAAAAATGTCATAATCACATATGTCTTGATAACTAAATAATTTTAAAAATCTTCTAAATATCCGAAAATATTAATAAAAATATTCCTGCATTTTTATTAAATATATCGAAAATTAAATCATCGTCTTTGAAATATTTAAATCTATAAATTCCAACAAATCAACAAGATTAATTTCCTGGTGGGGATCAAATACAGGTAGGTGGTTCCTCCACATGTCAGCTGGTACCGCTCACACCGTGTTTATGTTCATGTCGACTGTGATTTGTCATCGGTTCCATTGATTTTTTAAACTGAATAAAGTAAGTATTTTAATTTGGTTTTTCGCCAAGTGAATTCGTTAACCGTCTGCGACCGAGAATAATTTCAGCGGCAGTAAACAAACAGCTTTAAGTGAATTCGTTCAACTTGTGTGGAACAGATTGGTTTATTTTGTTTAAATAATTGACTGTTTTTCAATCGTCACAATCATGGTATGTGATGTTGATGTGTGTCCAATTGTTTTGATGTAATTTTCTATTTTTTTTAATTATTTATTGTCTGGTAATATAGTTACAATAATTATTTATTAGCACAATATAAAAATATATGCAAATTATTTGTTAAATTCTACAACTTGAAAAAATAAGACTTCAGGCTATTTTTTTATAAACCCCCCTCCCCTTGCTTCCCAGCTTTCAACTCATTTATTATAACTTGTTAAACACTTCCTAGAAATATTTGCAAATTTCTATTAAAAAATTTTCATATTATTATTTTATACAATAGTTAGCATACATGTGGTTTGTCGAGTCACTATCTAATCGTCGTATGTCCAGTTTAGTGTTCTATAAATAGTTCAAACCACAATTATAAACAATTTTAAAACCATTTCTTTAATCTTCCAATTCTAATAATACTCGGTTACATTTAGTCTGTAAATACTTCGAATAGTAATCATAAGATTATTTAAGTTATTTCCCTTTTGTCACGGTGCCAAAGCTAACCAACCAAATACTGATTTTTTTTAATAAATAAACCTTAAAGTACTGTTATTGTTAACTGTATTGTTTTAGTCTCGGCAGCTGAACAATCGGAAAATATCGGTTTTAAAAATAAAAATATTCCAAGAACGATAAGAATTTTGTGTTTAATTTTAAAACAAAACAAATATGTAGTAAGTAATATTGTAGTAAGTATATTGTATATTTAATTTAATCTTAATGAACGTAATCTTAATGAACGTTAAAATAATAATAAATAACAAAAAAATTTGGTACACGCTTTGAAGTTACTTTGATAATTACAAGTAATTTTTATTTTTAATAATTGTTTTGGTTACCTTGAATATTTAAACGCGATCTCCATTTAAGAGGCCAGGTATTTATATTTGATTTAATAATGAACTGGAGTTTTAGAAAAAATAAATTATATATTTTTTGTGCATTAATTAAAATGCTTTTAATTTTTATTGTTTTACTACATATTTTTATTTTAGTTATTGTCAAGTTTTCAATCATCTATAAATTTATTTATGTTATTGACAAATGAATTTAGATACATAGTCCAGTCACCTTAGTCAAAATTAGGTGAATACCTCGGAAATCGAGATACTCAGCTATAAACTCGTATAAACTTATATTTTGACATCCATTTGAGTCCAAAAGTCACGAAAATTGATTTTTTGCACATTTTTTGTAACTATCTCGTTTCTTACGTATTTTACGTTTTATCAATATTGAAGAGAATTAAATTCTCTACAACTTTTGTTTTAAACATTTTTTCATATGTCGAACCGTTGTTGAGACAGAGCGCAGAGAGCGCGCGGCTAGAGTATCATTTGAGGTCAACTGGTAGTCGCCATCGATAATACGTAGTATAAAATTTATAAATTATTGTTAAATATATAATCATCACTTGTACAATATGTAGGAGACAATGCCGATGTAAATGTTCACACTCTTCGTGGTAACAATATTCTTCAAGTTGGTGAGGTCGTAAATTTATATGATGATGAAGCATTAACAGAAAAAAACATTAACGGAATTGATTTTTTGTGCCTGTATGGAAAGTAGAGAGTTATTACATCGTTGCCAGGGTGGAATGGTTACCTTAAATAGCTCACTAAAAATAATAAGAACTTTTCAACATCTCAAGTTATGTTATTTCCTGGACAAAAAACGTGTTTGATTATTTTTGATCAACTCCTCTACTCTAAAGCACGTGAGATGGTAGCTGTATCAGATGCTAACTCACCATTATATAAAATAGTTGTAAAATTAGGAGGATTTCATATGCTGATGTCTTTTCTTGGAAGTATAGGGTATATAATGAACGGAAGTAGACTTAAGGAAGCCCTTACAGAAATATATGCAAAGAATTCTGTTGACAAAATACTCAGTGATCACGTTTACTCGAGAAGCATCAGAGGCCACACATTATTACGACTTGCATTATCAATGATAATTTTTGAAGATATGAATATTGAAGATGGTATTCTGATCAGTTAATTCAGCAAATAACTTCTCGAGATGTTTCTTACGACACTGGATGAATTAAAAGCTCGAGGTCCAGCAGCACAGTTATTGCGAAATGGTTTCAATAGCACTTGATTTTGTTGGCGCTAAAACACTTGGGCTTTTTAAAGAACATCTTGATGCAGTGCGCAAAATGCTGTTGTATTTTCACGCAAAATCAGCACACTTCAAGATATGGATGAACAAACTTTTGAGGTCTTTAAAAATAGATTTTTCACCGTGAAACGAACAGAAAAATTCAATTCTGGTACATGGACAGATTTGGTAATTGAATTGAATTGAAAGTATTATCAAACCAATAAAAACAGAAGGAGTATCTCGTGGTCGAAGTACAAAAGAAAGTGTTTTGTGTAAATAGGTCTATGCTATGCACGCTACAAATACTATAAGTGAGGAAATGGAAATTAAAAATAGATAAGTAAGTAAAAAAATGATTGAATATAATGTAATAGTTAATAAGAAATGGTAATTATATATTTAGCAATAATTTATAAACCTTATACTACGTATTTTCGATCGGGATTACCAGTTGACCTCCAATTATAGTGCAGCCGCGCGCTCTCTGCCCTCTATTTCGACAACGGTTCGACATATGAAAAAATGTTTAAACTTTTTAAGTTGCGGTCATCCTATCATGTGTGAATTTTGAGACGAGTTTTGGGATGTCATAATATAAGTTTATACGAATTTGTAGCTGGGTATCTCGATTTTCGAAGTGAACACCCTATAATGACTGGACTAACAATGATCTGTGAAACTTAAAAATATCTGTCAAAACCAACTTCAAAACTGAAAGCTTTTTGTTTATATTATATATTTTTTGTATATTTTTGTACAAATAATTGTTTCTATCTTAATTTTATAACTATCTGGAACAAAAACATTATGTCTATGACTAATTTGAGGTTATACAACCCCTGTCAAAACTGACAATATTACTCTAAATGAAAAATCTCAATATTTAATCTTAAACTTAAACTTAGCTCGCACCTCGTAATGAAACGCTTTGTCGATAGTCACGTGCTACGGTAGCAGACTGTCGTTCGAAACGAAAGTTTAAGGTTGTCCAATATTAAATCGCTGGCACTTAATCGCAAAAACGGTGGAATCTCGGTGTCCCAGAATATTGAACAGCACTTGCGCGTACTGTTTAACCTTAACAATTCCGCCTCTGTTTTTAGTGTTCGGTGTTTAGATCCAGCAAGTGGTTGTTGTCAAACAAAATTTAACGATTAGGTGAAAGTGGAACGTTGCAAAATGGTAAATTTTAGTTATGCACCTGTATTACGGGTTATAAAAACGTTATCGCACATGGGAATGCTGACAATATCCTTCGATACGTTTATGCAAACTATTGTAACATTATCGGTACGCCATTAAACGGTTACGCGTTATTCCTACTTAATCTAGCACATTTAACTGTATAAACACAACAAACGACACCGCATTCCGCTTTTGTTTGATCGTGATCCTTTCGTTGATTAAATCTATTTGTTTGCCGATTAAATGATTAAAAGTGAATTGTGCTGATAGTGTAATAAGAATTTTGTTGCAGGTTTCAATTAAATGTCTGTTTGGAGTACTAACTCTGTAGGCCTCGACTTGGGCAAACCTTTAGGCAAAACCAAGATTGACCATAATTTTAATAAACCTTATCACAGAAATCACAAGGTAATCAACTAAAAGTATTTATTTTTTAAATATACTTAACTTTATTACTCAATGTGTTTGTATTTTTAATCAGATAGTTAATCAGTAACAGAGTACTGTTTAATATGCCAATGTTTATTATTATTAATTTATCCTGTATATAATGAGTAAGAATCTTCTAATCGAATAGGCATTTAAAAAGAGGTACAGTAGATGTCAAATATTCTGAAGATATTTCACTTTCTGTTAATAATATGTTTTCTATATGTCTTATACGATAGTAGATTCTGACACATAGCCAATGACCCCTATTTAACTAACAAATTTAACTAACGGTGATTGCAAATTAATATGGCTAATTTTTCAGAAATATTTTATACAACGAATTTGTTCCAGTGTAAAATGTCCCAGAGCGGCCACGACTACAACACGGCCCGCTACGTGTCGTGGAAGAAATTGCACCTGTCGCGTGCCAAGCTAAAAGCGTCAAGCAAAACTTCTGCCCTGTTATCCGGTTTCGCCATGGTGGCGATGGTCGAGTTACAAATCTCAAACGCGAAAAACGTGCCGAGTGGAGTGCTTGTCGTCTTCGCCGTGATCACCACGTTGTTGGTGGCCGTTCATATGCTTGCCCTGATGATCAGCACCTGTATCCTGCCGAACATGGAAGCGATCTGCAGTCTAGACGCGATCAGTCTAGTAGACGAGTCGCCGCACGAGAAGCTCCACTGGTACATTGAGACGGCGTGGGCGTTTTCTACACTGCTGGGTCTCATCCTATTCCTTGCCGAGGTGGCGATCATCTGCTGGGTCAAGTTTTACGACATCGAAAACAAGGCGGCCGCATGGGCGGCTACAGGCGTTCTCGTTCCCGTTCTCTTCGTGTTTTTGGCTTTCGCCGTACATTTTTATAGGTCCCTTGCTTAAAAATTAATACCGTTCATTATTAACTGTTGTCGTTTTAGGTCTCTTGTGGCGCACAAATACGAAATGACGGTAACGGGTATCCGGGAGCTGGAAATGCTCAAGCAAAACTTGGAACTCGGAGATACGGACCATAGGAATGGATTAAACGATCTGATATCCGGAATTCACGTGGTTTGAACGTCGGATTCCAATTTTAAAGCAACGGGCTGTGCTAATTTTAATTACTCATTATTTGATGTACATATTATTGTTTCATTGTTTTTTATGTGTGACTTACTTGGGGTTGTTGGGACTTGGTCCTGATCTGCAGTACTTTTAGCATTTTAAGTTTATGCATTTTATATGTTTTTATTTAATGTTGGTTGTTTGACTCATGCTGGTCAAGTAATTTTATGGTGCGACTATTTGTGGAATAATAGTATGAATTTTTTTATACAAGTTTTGGTTAATCAGGTACAAACAACCAAATGTTTTGATGTACTCTGTAAACATATTTTTATACTGAAAATTTATATTACTTAAGACTGCAACAGTTCCATTTCTTGAAAGCAATATAGAATCAAAATATTTTTACAACCAAATTTATACCGTAGACATTGTAACTGTGATTTGCTTTTAGATGTACTATTAAGTTCATTGTATGTATATATACTCAATAAACATTTTAAACCAAATATTTTTGCTTATTAACAACTACTCCTTAAAATTTGTATATTTCATTTATTAAATGATTGTTTTATATTTACTTGAATATCAATAAAGCTCACAGTAAACTTCCAAATCGTTTGAAAGATCCGAACTTGAGGACGAATTGGTCTCGTCAGCGTAACCCGCATTGGTTCGACCACAAACTGCTTGCAATGTTTTAATTTTTAATACCCTCATCATGTGGCGGGCGAACTTGTCAGCATTTTTAATTTCAGCCTGAAAAACTTATATAAACAACTATTACACAATTAATTTCAATAATTACATTTCGAATGGGGAACGGAGTGGGATAACTGCTAGTCTGTCTGTAAGGTATGTCCTTTAACATAGTCGTAATACATTGATTTTCTTTTCAAAGTCTTCCTTGTAATTGACCACTGTCCAGATGGAAATATTCACTTTTTCCGTGTTTAACCTCAAAATTCCACTGTTCTTCGTAGCGGTTACCATTCGGATACACGTACAACCTTTCACCTTGTCACAAATCCTTCATCCGTTCACCTTAAAACTTTTACGAAAGGTGGACTTCACATATATTACCAAAACATCTCACCCTCATAAAAAGAGTGATCACCGTACCACATTTGTCCGTACCTGTAACGTTTAGCCCTCAAAAACCTCCCTTTGTAAAAGCTATCATCCTTTATACCCTCAGACCGTTTTCCTCCATCTTCCCATACCTCCAATCGACTCTGTACTCCAAAGTGTACATTTAAGTTTATGCATTTTATATGTTTTTATTTAATGTTGGTTGTTTGACACATGCTGGTCAAGTAATTTTATGACTAAAAGTTGGAATAAATGTATGAATTCTCTTATACAAGTTTTGGTTAATCAGGTACAAACAATCAAATGTTTTGAAGTACTCTGTAAAAATATTTTTATACTGAAAATGTATATTACTTAAGATTGCAACAGTTCCACATCTTGAAAGCAATATAAAATTTATACCAATAGACACTGTAACTGTGATTTGCTTTTAGATGTACTATTTAAATTCATTGTATATATATACTCAATAAACATTTGAAACCAAATATTTTAGCTTATTAACAACTTCTCCTTAAAATTTGTATATTTCATTTATTAAATGATTGTTTTATATTTACTTGACTATCATAAAGCTCACAGTAAACTTCCAAATCGTTTGAAAGATCCGAACTTGAGGACGAATTGGTCTCGTCAGCGTAACCCGCATTGGTTTCACCACAAACTCCTTGTAATGTTTTAATTTTCAATATCCTCATCATGTGGCGGGCGAACTTATCAGCATTTTTAATTTCAGCCTGAAACAAACTTATATAAACAACAATTAGACAACTAATTTCAATAATTACATTTCGAATGGGGAACGGAGTGGGATAACTGCTAGTCTGTCTGTAAGGTATGTCCCTTAACGTACTCGTAAGACAGTGATCCTCTTTCCAAAGTCCTTCCTGCAATTGACCACTGTCCAGATGGAAATATTCTCCTTTTCCGTGTTTAACGTCAAGATTCCACTGTCCTTCGTAGCGGTTACCATTCGGATACACGTACATCCCTTCACCTTGTCGTAAATCCTTCACCCACTCACCTTAAAACTTTTACGTAACAACATCATGTGAACATCACATATATTACTAAAACATCTCACCGTCATAAAAAGAGTGATCGGCATACCACATTTGTCCGTACCCGTGACGTTTGCCCCTCAAAAACTCCCCTTTGTAAAAGCTACCATCCTTATAAACCCTCAGACCGTTTCCCTCCATCTTCCCATATCTCCAATCGCCTCTGTACTCCAAAGTGTACACGTTGCAATCAGGTATCCTGCGTGCCAACACTCCGAAACCGTGTCGCAGATTATCTTTAAAGTCGCCCTCGTAAACCTTTTGATCGCGGTGCCACAGCACGCCTTTGCCGCATTTCACGTCCGTTCGCCAGTCGCCGATGTACTTTTGATCTCCGATCGCGGTGAATATCGCGTGTCTCAGACCGTCCCGGTATGTGGTGCGTTCGATTAATCGCGATCTCGGGATTAATTTCACGTGCGACTTCAAAAATGGCATTTTTATGTGGATATTACGGCTTTACGATTGAATGTTTAATCGATGGGATGTCAGTTTTCGGTTCGCATCGACAGGGTCTAAATTAAGCCTCACAACAGCTTTCGGATATTCGGTACTGAAAGAAAGATTTTTACGTCAATTTTGGCAGCTTAATATAAATAAAGCGACGAGTTCCCACTTGTTTTTGTTTACATTTATTTATAATTATTGTATAAAAACAAATATCACAACAATACATAGACTTATAAATTCTATATTATTTTTGATACCTAAATTCTAAATAAAGTATGTAGATGAAAATGTAAAATAAATACGATGGAATATTTACACTTAAATAATGGTGGTCGTTCATATACAGTAATTCGACGTAAAAATTAAATTTACAATATTTCTTAAAATGTATGTAGTACATTGTGAGGTTCTAAGGATACAACTTATAACATTATTATATTTTATATACAGTTTCATGGTCAGCAAACACTAACAAAAAATAATCGATTCATCCAAGAAAATTAAGTAAATAACTAAAGAAAATCGGCTCAGACAAATAGGAACACTTTAACTGTGTTTCATGTGATGAAGTGTCAAAGAATAAACAATTTTCAGGTACAGTAATCATTCCTAGAACAGTAAAATAATTAAACATTACTATTGCCTGGAAACTAAATTTTGACCCAACAACACATTTGTCATTTAACTGGAAGTATTTACAATTAAAATAACGCAAAAAGTAAACCTTGTCAAATCATAAAAATTGGAACGAAATAAATAAGGTACCGTGTGTGTACGGCCAAACGAAAAAGATAAAGCCCAAACAAAAGAAACCCCGCTTATTACACTCGCAGAATTTCGAGCGATTTGTTGTAACAAATAGCAATCCAATCTGGTTGGGTGGCGCCCCATTGTATCTGATTAACCTCTCCCTCAGCCGCCGTGTACGCCAAAATCGGATCCTCGATTGCCCTTGGCATCTGTTGGATATCCCAAATCAAAGCCTGATGATCGTCTCCTGCAGTACATATGTGACAACTCGAGTGCGGCGCCCAGGCGATGCCGTTCACGCACGCCCTGTGGTTGTTGAGTCGTGCGACCGGCGTGCATGGCACCCTCACATCCAAAATGATGACCTCGCATGCGTCCATCGCGATGGTGGCCAAATAATTGGGGTCTTGTTTGTTCCATGCGAGACGAAGCAGGGGCGTGTGCGCGGGGTCCTCGTAGATAATGGTCGAGTGTTCCAAGTGTCGTAGGTCGAACATCCGAACAGAACCGTCCGCACCTACCGACGCGAACATGTCTCTACCTCCACCCGCACGTGAAAATGCAATGTCATACACCTAATGCAAAAATATTTAATTCAATGGTTTATTTGGTTCGATGGTTTCAATTTACCTCTTTGTCGTGTGCGATGAGTTGCGTTTTGACATGGCCAGACACTAGGTTTACTCTACCCATTATCTGACCTGTTTCCAGGCCCCAAATTGTACAGGTTGTGTCTATTGACGAAGTTCCTACTAAATTGGGATCAACCTCGTTCCAGTCAAAACTTGTGAGTGGTGCACAAAAGTCTGAGTTTTTATTATTGTTCAAGACACACTCTAATCTTGTGTCTGGCTCTCCTGCCCTCCACACTCTCAAATAATCACCACTAGAACAATATTCAGGGTTAAAACATTTATAATTTATATAATTGTTTATGCACTTTTCTACCTTGTGGCTAATAAATCCGGAAAAACCCCTTTACTGTCAGGTATCCACATAATTTTAGTCGTAGGATATGGATGATCAAATGTGCTCTTGGCAGTAAATTCACTACTGTCTTCATCTAGCGAGACAACTTGGACTTTGTTGTTGTATTCCTCCACAAAGCTGCCAAGGGCCAGTCTGAATCTTTTATCCGGGCGTACGGACCAGTTCATGCTGTAGAGGGGCCATGGGGCTATGTATTTGTAGATCTCTTTCCGTTTGGCTGGCACACCGGAATGGGCCATTTTCTGGAAATTGGTCGATTGTATTTCGAGGTTACTTTATTGAGGCGGCACTATCTTACTGGGTGCAGTGATGGTTTTGTTAGTTAGCGTGTCGATGAATATTCATAAATTATTGAATAGTTTACAGAAATTATTTATTATTAATGATAAACATTAGTGTTTACATAGACATTCCGACTGACCTTGACGGGAAACATTGACATTTATGGGAACCGCACAATATAAGAACATGAATTTCCCTATATGTGACTATCTAACGACATTCCCACAACTTAATTTATTTAATTTGTATTTCTTAAAACTCATGCTGATATTAGGAAAAAAGCATTCAAAATGATTACATTACTAGCCTAGATGATATAAAGAAATGGAATTAGTGGCGCCATCTAAGCGTCATATTATAAAAATTTTTAAACTGATTTTTTTTATTTTAAAATTATTAAAAATAAATTCTACAACACTTATAAATTATTTAATACCAATGAATATATTATATTTTATTATTATATCACTAATAATAAAAGAAAACCAAAAAAGAAGACCAACAGAGGGCGTTGATTTTGACAGTTTTTGAGCCATAGCAGGGAGTAATGTGAATTAAGCAAAATATATGATTTGAATTTGAATTTACCAAAATGGGATTGTTTGATGAAAAATGTAGAACTTGCTTATCAGAAATTACAATTTTCGACAACAACATAACTCAAAACTATCTTGATTTAGTGAATAAATGTTTACCGAATTTGGTACATCAAGAATATGAACCATTAAATAAAACACTAATTTATTTGTTTTTAGTCTAATGCCTTAATTATAAACGATGTGATATGTTCAGAATGCAGTAGGTGCTTGTCAGATTTCGAATTATTTCTTAAAAAAGTTCAGGAAGTTGATAACCAAATCCCCAAATATGCTCCACCACTTGGCTTATCCATCACCCAATACCTACAAGATTTTACTGCTAATCAAGAACCGCTCAGCCCAGAACTTACTCCACTAAGTTTAAAAATGCAAGAAAAGGACAATTATATAATTACCAAAAAAAAATTGATGAAAGGAACTCCCATATTAACTATTAGTGATTTGAATCAAAATGAAAATGAACATAAAAATGAATTGAAATCTGACCATTGTTATTATAGGAAACCTAGAATAAAAATTGATAGTAATATTACTTTTAATTCCAACATATATGTCAACAAATTTGTCTCCATGACAATGGAGAAAGATGGTATGCATTTTTTTTTTTATTATGATTGTACTCTGGTTAATTTTAGTTGTATATTAAAAATGCAATTGTAATTTATAAATAGGAAATTTATCATTTTAAATTAACATTGAAATTCTTTCAACAGATAAAATGTTTGAAGTTCTCATGGGTAACTTTAAAGAAGAAGGCATATCAATAAATGATCGCTCCACTTCCACAACAGGAAAGAAGCGTATAATCCTGATTGCCACCAATAGATGCACAGCAAGCTACAATTGTGAAAAATGTGACCGACAATTTTTAGTCAGATACCAATATAAAAATCATAGGGAAAAATGCAAAGGAACAATCACCACTAAATGTTACATATGTCATCAAAATTTAAAACATAGAAATTTACTAAAGCAACACATCTTGGAGGTGCACCATTATTGCATCAAGTGTCAGAAAACCTTCCCAGACACAGAACACAGTCAAATGCATAACAATCTCATCTGCACCAGACGTTATAAATGTTCAGTCTGTGATATGAAGTAATTATTTATCAAGTTTATTGTGATGTTTTATATGATTTGATTGGAGATTCCAGAGTTCAGTTCATTTGCGGAGACACAAGAAGGCCAAACACGATGAAATACCACCTTTGGAACCTCAAAGACTATGCGAAATTTGCGGCAAGGAGTTCGACAGCGTTAGCAATCTAAGGGCGCACAAACAGGTACAAGTTAATAATAATAAATATGTGTCCAAAAGGGATTTCATTTAACACATTATAGATCCATGGTGATCCAATTAAATGCAAAATATGCGATCGCGTGCTTAAAAACGTGTTGACTCTAAAGCAGCACATGAGGCTAAGCCACAGACAGAAAGGCGGCCCAAAATCGCAATGTGAGCATTGCGGCAGGGTGTTCTGGCTGCCGAGCGAGCTAAATAGACACGTCGCCCAGGTTCACAACGGCGAAGAACGTGAAAGGAAACATGCTTGTCCGATGTGCGACAAGAAGTTCTATACAAAGGGAAGTGTTCGTCAACACGTCAAGTTTAAACATATCTCTGGTACGACTTACAATTATTATAATTAGAATGTCCATACATTGTCGGTATATTTTAAAAGCTGTATGTGTTTAGTTAACAATTTGTACCGTAGCACCCGTTGCGTCGTGTGAAATTTGCCAGAAAGATTTTCCGAAAAGAGCCTACTACGAAAAACACATGGAAAAACACGTCCGCGACAACAATGAACCACGTAAATGTGAGATCTGCGATCGTGAGTTCGCTAGTAGATTAGGTTTAAGCAAACACCTGACGACGCATGGTTTTTCGTCTGGTAGGAAGAGAAGGTTCAAATGTAGCGTTTGTAATCTTGCGTTCCAGTTGAAAATCAGTTTGATAAGGCACGAGAAAATGCACACTGAAACGTACAAGTACAGATGTAACATATGTTACGTTAAAAGGTTTAAAACGGAGGAAGAATTGAGGTTGCACGAGTCACAGCATCGTGGCCCAAAGAATTATAAGTAAATACGCTGTGTTCATTATTTAATGATGTCACTAATTAATTGAATTACAGGTGTCAGATTTGCGGAGAAGCGTTCTCTAGAACATTTATCCTCTCAAATCATATGTTGAATGTTCATGACATGGACGATTTCTTGTTACAAAAGTCAGAAATTTTAGCAAAAATGAAACAGGTTAAGAATGAACAAGAGGAAGAACGGGACCACCCATTAGTAGTGGAGGAGGATCAGCTAGTTGATTATCAGGAGGTTACTTCAAAAACTAAAATTGGACATGGCGGAACTGATTTACCGACACTTAGGTTTAGAAATGAAGAAGGTGTAATTTACAAATTGTTCTAATTGTCTTACCGTTATTATAAATTTATCAATTAAACTCTATGTTTAAATCTTGATTATTATTTTACTATATATATCATATTACTAGGTGAAATTTTTATTTAATGTCATAACAATCCACCAAAAATCATACAAAGTAGTCGTCGATTTAACACGGAACCCCTGAATAAATAATTATTTATTTGAACTATCCACATCTAATATGTAGTTTAGCCAATAGATGTCGCAATTGTTTGAATTAATTCTCAAGTTCTTATTTCAAAAGTATTTTTAGGGTTATGTTAAAAGTACCGCACGTGTCAATAACATAAAAACAAACTGTTGTGTTAATAAACTTCGTAAAAAATGGTGAAATTAGCAAGTAAGTAAAATATATAATTTTTTTTTAAACAGCACTAACCTAAGTAATTTAAGATAAACAGTCAAAAAGACAGCCGGCCCGTCAGAGATATAAAATCGAAAAGAAAATCAGGCAGCATAACAAAAAGGCGCGACGAGAGGCGAAAAAAAACCCCAAAAAGGGCAACAAACAAAAAATTATTCAAGTACCAAATATATGTCCATTCAAAGAAGATATACTTAGAGAAGTTGAGGCATTGAAACAGCAAAAGGAAGAGGAAAGATTAAAGTTGAGAGAAGCTGCAAAATTAGAAAGGCAAAGAAAAAAGGAAGAGAAAACTAATGGACAACAAAATCTGGTATGTATAAAAATGTGTGTTGCTAAAAACCATGTTAAATGTTTTTAATAATTTGTTTTTAGGTTAACAGTGATGAAACTCCAGAATTAGAAAAAAATGAAGTAAAAAAAAGGGGGAGTTATGTTAAAGACTATAAAGAAATAATAGAAACTTCAGATATAGTCTTAGAGATTTTAGATGCACGTGATCCTTTGGGTACAAGATATCCACAAGCAGAGCAAATTGTAAAGAAACTGAAAAACAAACAGCTCATTATAATTTTGAACAAATCTGACTTAGTACCACGTGAAGTGCTTGAAAAATGGTTAAAACATTTCAGAAAAACCAACATAACTGTGCCATTTAAAGCTTCAACACAGCAGAAAAATATTAAAAATGGCAAATCAGTTAAACTATTTGAAAGTATTGGTAATGAGTTGTTAATGAATCTTCTCCATAATTATTTTGAATCAAAAAATTTGAAAAAACCTCTTAGAATTGGAATTATTGGAGTGCCAAATGTTGGGAAGAAATCTTTAATAAACAGCTTGAAAACTATTAAAGCTTCTGAACCTGGAATAAATGAGTGAGTGTTGTAAAATGTAAAATATATAACTATTTTATACCATTATTTTATAGAGATATTCAAGAAGTGCAGTTAGATTCAAAAATTATTCTCCTGGACTCGCCAGGATTAATTCCATTAATAAACATAGAAAACAATGTTTCTTTATTGAATCCACAGAAAATAAGACAGTTACATGATCCAATAAGTGTAGCAAATTCTATACTGGATAAAACCAGCAAAGAGTACATGATGGAAATGTACGACATTCATGCATATGAAACACCAGAGGTATATTATCAGAATTATTGACTGGAACTTTGTGAATTTGTTTTAATTTTAGGAGTTTTATAATTTGAAAGCAACGCGAACTGGTAGATTTAAAAAGGGTAGAGTACCAGATACAATTGCAGCTGCTAAAGGATTATTAGAAGATTGGAATAGGTACCATAATTTAAATATTTATAGTTTTAAAAATATATTTTGAATATTTTCAGTGGCAAAATTAAATATTATACTTTGCCTCCCGAAGATGGTAAAAAACAGACTAAAATAGGGGCAAATTTGGCAAAACAATTCAGTGTTTCTAGTCTTGAATCTATGGAAACAAGTGTTTTAAAGTCATTTGAAAAAAATTTTGACAGTAAATTTAAATTTTTTGTAATAGATTCTTTGGGCCCTCTGAGCTCTGCCGAAGACATGAATAATTGTAACAGAAATACTGATGTGGTAATATTTTTGTAATGATGGTGATTGAAATATTATCTGCATTGTATTTTGTGTTTTTAGCCAACAGATGCGATTCCTGAAGTCACAGTGTCAGAAAAGGAAAAGAAAAAGGCAAATATAGATACAAAATTAAACAAAGTAAAGAAACCTGCATTTAAGAAAGATAAAAAGGAAAAAGTGACGAAAGAAAAAGTTTCGAAACAGCTATCCAGCGGTTTGGAAAACTACAATGTTTGTCGTCGAAACAGTACAGATGAAACTTATGATTTTGATACAGATTTTAACTTGTAATTTAAATATTAATAAATGTGACCTTTACTGTTTGTTGTCGTTTTACTACATTTACTAATTCGTTAATGAAAAATAATTTTTGAATTTATCTTCAGACTACCCTATAGTTCAAAAGTAGATGGTGATGACGTCATACTTGCTATTCGGCATTTATGCGGACTTAAAAATTGAATAAAAGAAAGTGTGATTTGTTTTTGTAATAGTGTCTACAAATGATAAAAAGTGTACAGTTAATTAGGACGTTCAGTTCTAAATCAAATAATATTAGTTTTCTCACAACACCCATTTATTATGTGAATGCAAGTAAGTTAACCTATAACAAGGATCAACACGTTTTAACATTCATTTTGCCATAGATTTTCTTTAAGTAAAAATATAAATAAAATGATTTCGAAGCATGTTATAGACAGTAATAAAATATAAAACTAGTTATTTTTTCATATTAAATTTTAAACTAAGATTAACCCCATCTCTTATAAACACTTTACAGATCCCCACATCGGACACCTCTACACTTCGCTGATTGCAGACGCCGCACAGAGATGGCGACGCATTTCGGATCGTGGTGTGAAAATCGAATTTTCGACTGGAACGGACGAACACGGCTCGAAAATTCAACAAGCGGCCGCGCAATTCAAGAAAACGCCATCCGAGTATTGCGACGACATTTCAACGCAATACAAAAAATTGGCATCGGAATTCGGGGTGGGACACACTAAATTTATTCGGACTTCCGATCAGGGACATAAAGAAACTGTCTGGAAATTTTGGGTACCGTTTACTTAAATAATTAATAAATAATGTACAGTAATACAAATTAAAATTTTAGAACGTTTTGAGTGACAAGCGCTTGATCTATCAGTCTAAATATGAGGGGTGGTATTGTGTGTCAGATGAGACTTTTCTAGTCGAAACACAATTAAAAGAGAATGTCTCAAAAGACGGTAAAAAAGTATTAGTATCTTTGGAAAGTGGACATCCGGTTGAATGGACAGAAGAACAGAATTACATTTTCAAATTGGCTTCATTTAGAAATGACTTACTCTATTGGCTCAACCAAAATAGTGAGAAAATTAAAAACTGTTTAGCAAAATCTATTTACAAATTTTGCAGATGTAATACGTCCGAAAAAATTCCAAAAAATTTTACTTGACTTTTTACATAACGAAGATTTACCGGATCTTTCAATTTCAAGACCTTCCTCAAGGGTACATTGGGGCATTCAAGTACCAAACGATGATTCGCAAACAATTTACGTCTGGTTGGACGCTTTGGTTAATTACTTAACTGTCGCTGGATACTCCACGAAATCTCCAGAAGAATTCGCTAAAATTTGGCCACCAACACTTCAAGTTATTGGAAAAGATATTCTAAAGTTAGTATAGTTTATTTTTGGCTTAGTTTACAAACGAATTCAATTGACAAAATAGTTGCAAACACTTCTTTCAATTAATTCATAGGTATATTGGAATGTTTAGGTTTTGAATGATCCTTTTGAGAAAGATTATCTAATGTTTGTACAGTTTATTTTTGGCTTCGTTTACAAACAAACACTTTAGACGCTTTGAGTTGTTGATTGCACGTCGGCGGTTTTTATTGACTATTTGTCTCTTTCAATTAAATAATTAAACTAAGATTAAAGTACATTTTGTTGTCCGCCAACACAAAACAGCAATATCTCCTTGCATTGTCCGTAGAAACTTTACTCTAAAAATTAATCCAGAAAGAAGAATGAGAAACTCGAAAAAGTTTAATATCGACCAGATCTGATCCATTACGGAGCAAAAAATGCATAAAGTCGACTCGTGACAATACGCATTAGGGACAAACTTTGGCGAAAACGAGTCCGTCGAAGCCAATAACGTTTTGACAATGTCGTGACCTGAATGTCGAACAGTTTCACAATGCCATTAAACTTTCCATTCGATAATCAGTCAGCGTCAAAATTTCAATTATTAAAATCGAAAAAATCATTTGATCGGAGGGTAAAATTGGTCAACTAAACGAAAGTGGTTCGCCTCGAATAAATGAGAAATGGTCCGAAAGGAGGGAACGGGCCTTAATCTCGACTGCGGACGGACTCAATTCCAATTTAAAAGTGATTTTCAACTTCGTAACGAACTTCCATTTTGGATAATGTTTATTTAATATCCGACTCGGATTTAATTGCGCAGAAAGATCTCGTCATCAGTTCTTGTCTGGAACAACTTGATTGACTTGTCCCGTACAACGAGACGTAGAACAGTTGCAACGGACGTCATCGCCTTTGAAATAACTCACAGATAGTTTGCACATCAAACGGAACGCCATAAATTAAATTCCACACCCGTCTTTGATTTCAGATTTCATGGGATATATTGGCCGGCTTTCCTCATGGCCGCAGATTTGGCACCACCCAGTTCCATTCTTTGTCACTCCCACTGGACCGTTGACGGCGAGAAAATGTCCAAGTCCAAAGGAAACGTGGTCTGTCCCTTTGATCGCGGTGGCAAATATTCCGCTGATGGACTTAGGTATTTTCTTTTAAGGGAAGGAGTTGCGCACAACGACGGAAGTAAGTTTTTTTTCTTTTAATTGAATGTAAAGCTGGAAACGAAGAAATTCTAACATGAATTGAATTGAATGACAGTTTCAATAAATGTTGTTAATCTACTTCATTTCTTCAAAGACGTTCATTAGGCGTTATAATTCGCCTGTTTATAATTAAATTTTACGTTTGTGCGTCGAATTAGCAAAGGCAAAGAAAGTAAATTAAATTTTCTCTCGAATTACAATTTATTTAGTTCATAAAACGCGAAATGTGTATCTATTTTTAGATTACAGCGATACGAAAGTGATACGTATCCTGAATTCGGAGCTGGCGGACACATTGGGGAACCTATTGAATCGTTGCACTGCCTCAAGCTTGAATCCGGAACAGATCGTTCCGGAAATCGACCGTTTCACCTTCGAATCAATTGCAAGTTTGGACGTGACGAAGAAGTTGATAGAAAAGGTCGCGTCGTTGCCAGGTTAATTAAATTACTTTAGTTTTCGTTTCGGTCTAAGTGAGGAAGATTAATGGATCGAATACATTTTGTTGTGACTGCCCGAATTTTATGGGGATGAAATTTTAAAACGGCACGCTCGTATGTGGGTGGGTGATGGGGGTATTCAAAAAGAGATCAGACATTTCCATCATCTTAGACAGCGAGGGACTGTAAAGTTTTATTACTTCAAGTATGTGTATGTGTAAATAATGCAACTGATGACATTTTAAACCGTTGAATAATTAATACAACCAAATTATTCATCCATACCAATCCTTTTGATTATGAAATTTATCGAATCCAAATTACAATAAACCCATGTTTTACATAATCAATCTGTCACATACACTGCAATATTGCAACCGACGTTTGTTATAGATATCTGCGAACAACACTATTCAGAACTGAACTTTTACAAGTCAATAGACGCGATAATCGCAGCTCTACATTCGGCCAATCTGTTTTTCGAAACAATGAAACCGTGGGAGTTGAAAAATCGTCCCGAAACCCTGGAAGAACTGAAAGTGGTGCTGCACATCACGCTGGAAACGTTGCGAGTCGTCGGTATACTTTTGCAACCGATCGTTCCGAACATATGCGACGCGCTGTTGACTAGAATTCAAGTGGGAATGGAGGACAGACACCTGGGGAATTTGGCGGTTCTGTCCTGGAGCGACACGAACTTTCGTCTCAGGAAATTGGCAGGAGAGAAGGCAGTATTGTTTCGGAAAATCGTGACGGAAGAGGGGAAGAAACATGTAGCAAGGAAGTCGCTGAAAAAAGTCTAAAATATTTGATTTAATTTTGTGTTATTTTTTTTTATAAAATAAATTGTTAAAGTAACTCAAATTTTCTTACCTTACCTGTTGTCTTAGAGTCCATTAAGGAAGTGTGAGATAGATAATAGAAATTTTTATTTTTATTTACAATTTATTGAGACAGATACATGATCCAGAAAGTGTAGCAAATTCAATACAGGATAAAACTAGCAAAGAGTACATGATGGAAATGTATGACATTTATGTATATGAAACACCAGAGGTATAATATCAGAATTATTGACTGGAACTTTGTGAATTTGTTTTAATTTTAAGAGTATTTTCTGTTGCAAAATTAAATATTATACATTGCATCCCGAAGATGGTAAAAAACAGATTAAAACAGGGACAAATTTGGCAAAATAATTCACTGTAGTCTTCAATCTACAGAGATAAGTGTTTTAAAGACATTGGAAAAAATTTTTGAGAGTAAAATCAAATTTTTTGTAATAGATTCCTCGGGACCTTTGAGCTTGCAGAAAACATGAATTATTGTAACAGAAATACTGATGTGGTAATATTTTTGATATGATGATGATTGAAATATTATCTGAATTGTATTTTGTGATTTTAGCCAACAGATGCGATTCCTGAAGTCACTGTGTCAGAAAAGGATAAGAAAAAGGCAAATATAGAAACAAAATTAAACAAAGTAAAAAAAACCTGCATTTAAGAAATATAAAATCTAAAATATATCATTTAATTTTGTTTTTTTTTTTAATAAAATAAATTGATAAAGTAACTCAAATTTTCTTATCTTACCTGTTGCTTTTAAGTTCATGTCATGTTGGAACCTAAGGGAATTATGTCAGTCATTAATTATCATAAAATACAAAATAAGAGATCATAACAATTCATTTATTTAGTTCTTTATATACAATGTATATTTAAATAGTTACATCCAGTAAGGGTATAAAACATTCAGTTTTTACAATAGCTTTTTTGGAGAGAAAAATATTTGAGCTACATTTATTTACAATAGTGTTTTATGAACAGATATGTTATGTTTTTTATGATTTTATCATTCTACAACTTTTATAATTTTTTATCCGAATTGATAGAGTACACATAATAACCCTGTATCTTAGAGTCTATTAAGAACGTGTGATATAGATAATAGAATTTTTTTATGTTTATTTACAATTTATTAACCAGTTTCCACCAAATGCCTTAAACGTAACGAGTATGAGTTATCGTTATGCGTTATACAATATATCTTTTTGTACGCAAAATTTATCTGTCTGAAAACTTTTTATTACGTGATAGAAAACTCAAAAAAGGTTTTCACGGTATAACCCTTGTCAAAATCAAAACATAATCGATGGTTTTCGGTCAATTTCCGCCGGATGGAAATAACGCACAACGACAACGAAGAGTGAAGGGTCGTTTATTTGAATTTGCATTTGAAAAACATTTTTAATACAGTTACAAAGAATCACAACCCCAAAATATTGCTAACGTCAGCTGGAAATAACAGAAAGGTTTATTAGGTTAATTCGCAATTACTGTACAATTTTGGTGCTTGTTTAGGGTGGAGCGACCCGAATCAATCAATAGGATCGCAAAACGTTGTAAATTTATGTAAAAAAATATTTTAGTAGTGATTTGACAAGGTGGAAGTATTAGATTAGAGTCTAGAAGAATTTGTAAAAGGACATTTCTAATCTATTTAAATAGGACCATCTTGTCAAATGCATAAAAAGGAGTATATAAGTATAGTTGTACTATTGTACGATAATCATAGAAATAATAAAACGATATGTGTATAGCATTGGAATCAGGTACAAATGTATACATGTACAAAAAAAACTAACATTAAACTCGTTATATACAAACAAATCACAGATTTTTCTTTGGTCTCCACACCCCCAAAAAGCTTACAACGAATAGTGGACAGAACCACGTGAAACAGGTTGGAAATTTGTACAATGAAATGTGACTAGGAACGTAACTCGGATTAGAGTGTGTCGGAAAATCGTTTGTGTAATTGATCCTTCGATGTTTGACGAAAGAAAATCGAATGTGACGTGAAAAATGATATTTACAAGCCTACGAAAATACACATCAACGTTTACAAAAGGTGGGCAATTTCGGCTAATCCCAGTTACGATCCTGAAATCCAAGTATAAGAAATTGAAATGCAAAAATCTCCTTGGCATAAAAATACCAAGTTAACCCGAAAAGTGGTTTTCTACTAAGCTTATTTCGTTTCAGTAAGTGAGTTTCCAGTAATTTCATATTGGGTTTTCTCATTTTCTTACACTTCCGAACGTTTTCCATCCCTCATCGGAGAAAATCGAAGGTTCTTTATGGATTTTAGTGTTTTAAGCGCACAGCCTTTCAAAAATGTCTCTTTTGTTGCATGTTTCAAGTGCAGGTCTACAACTGGATTTTCGTACAACTGAAAAATTCCATTGCATTCAAACACTGGATAATTTTAATCACTGAGCTTTGACAAATTAACCCTTTTCAAATCGGGAAATAGCTCCCGATTCATTTACGATTAATGAATGCCGTTAATCAAACATTAACTACAAACGCATAAACGTTTCAATGATATGAACTTAAAATATCAGTACGATTATGGAAAACGGACCAATATTAATATTAAAGGTTTAATTTATCAAAGCGTAGAAACACAAAACCTACCTTTCATGAACATATGCAGTCAAGTTGAGAGTATCTTCACCACCAAAACAGTTCCGGCATCACTTGTTAAGTTCTATGTACATGGAAGTATTGCACCCCCGCAGCACTAAACCATAGTGTCCTGCAGGTTGTCGCAGTCCTGTCAAATGGCGCTCACATCTTCGCCAAAGAGATCCTTTTCCGCAGAGTTCACGCGCGTCTGCCGCACCGACTCAGTACTCAAGTGTTCACTTGAAAACTCACCAAATGAACCGTTTCTGCGCGCGTTCACCACCAACGTCTTGGTGCCATAGTCCGTGATGAATTTGTCGTTCGTGTTCAGCGACACCGATTGATAGCCGCACTTGCACCACGACGGGTAATGGGCGGTCAGGATGCGTTTGAACGCTTCTCTAAACTCTGTGTTGAAGATGGAGTAGATGATCGGATTGAAGGCCGAGTTCGAATAGCCGAGCCACGTTAAAATCTTGAACGTGATGTCGGGAATGCAGGTCTTGCAGAACGCGGCCA
Source organism: Aethina tumida (assembly GCF_024364675.1). NCBI lineage: Eukaryota > Metazoa > Arthropoda > Insecta > Coleoptera > Nitidulidae > Aethina > Aethina tumida. The sequence continues at coordinate 10,107,562 of NC_065439.1, forward strand.
CGATGTTGATGCAGAAGAACGGCACCCAGCAGATAAGAAACACGCCCATTATGATACCCACAGTGATGGCAGCTTTGTGATCGCTCACGTGGTACGGAGAGCTGTGATGGTTGTGCAGATGGATGTGCAGCGCCTTGTTCTTCTGTTTCATGCTCTTCTTTTTGGTGGTCGTGTCGGGCAGGTCGATTGGTCGGGTGATTGCGCGAATGTTCTTCACGTGCTTCTGGGCGTAGCAGTACAGTCTGCAGTAGATACCTGAAGCGAAGCGATCAACGAATCAATGATGAAATTCGGAAAATGGAAAAGTTCAACGTAAATTGCGGGATTACTTCCGTCGAACGTCGGATTTGGTTGCTTGAAATGACTGTTGGAAAACTGTGTCGCAGCGAACGGTTTTTTCAACTGCATGTCTGTCAGGATACAGAAACGAAATGGATCGTAATCGATGGATATTTAACACCTAGACGTGATAAAAACAGTGAAGAGTCGATTTTTAGATGGAAATTAATATTCAATTATTAGACAAAATTATTTTATCATACCGTAAAAAATGAATCTTGTTTGTTGAAATTTGTTTATACACAATATTTTTCCACTGGTTTACAGATGTTGAGAAAATTCATATGTATTTTAATTTAATGATTATTTATAATCAATTTCTTATCGCGAGTTTATTTTTGAATTCCACTGCAATCATTATTAGACCAGTCATCTTAGTTAAAATTAGGTGAATATCTTGGAAATCGAGATACCCAACTATAAACTCATAGAAACATATATTTTGACATTCCAAAACTTGTCTTAAAATTCACACATGATGGGATGGCCGCAACTTAAATAGTCAGAGGTCAAAAGTCACAAAAATCGATTTTTTGCACATTTGTTGTAAATATCTCGTTTCCTATGTGTTTTACGCTACTTGTATTTCTAATCAATTTTGTAGAGAATTGAATTCCCTACAACTTTTGTTTTAAACATTTTTTCATACGTCGAACCGTTGTCGAGATAGAGGGCAGAGAGCGCTCGGCTGCAGTATAATTTGTGGTCAACTGGTAGTCTCGATCGAAAATACGTAGTATAAAGTTTATTAATTATTACTAAATATATTATTATCATTTTTTATTATTATCATCAGAGTCTGGTGCACTTGTACAATATATTGGAGACAATGCCGATGTAAATACCCACACTCTTGATGGTAATAATACTCTTCATGTTATGGGGATGATTAAGAAAGTAACTCTAAAAAATGCTGTTTTCTACGATGAACGGATATAAAAATGCACAACCATAGCAAGTGCGAAAGAGTTCGCAGCCATATCACATATATCTCTCGTACCTGGATACAGTAAAATTCAAGTCGAAAATTTAAATGATGATGAAGCATTCACTGAAAAAAACATTAACGGAGTTGATTTTTTGTGGTTGTATAGAAAGTGGAGAGATATTACATCGTTACCAGGTTGGAATGGTTATCTTGAACGGCTCAATAAAAATAACAAGAAGCATCAAAGGCCATACATTAAGAGGAGTATCTCGTGGTCGAAGTACACAAGAAAGTGTTTTGTGTAAATGAGTCTATGCTGTGCATGCTACAAATACTATATGTGAGAAAATGGAAATTTAAGATAAGTAAGCAAAAAAATGGTAATTATATATTTAACAATAATTTATTAACTTTATACTACGTATTTTCGATCGAGACTACCAGTTGACCTCAAATTATACTGCAACCAAGCGCTCTCTGCCCCCTATCTGGACAACGGTTCGACGTATGAAAAAATGTAGCGTAAAACACATAGGAAACGAGATATTTACAAAAAATGTGAAAAAAATCAATTTTTGTGGCTTTTGACTTCTGACTTTTTAAGTTGCGACCATCTTATCATGTATGAATTTTGAATTTGAGCTGAGTATCTCGATTTCCGATGTGAACTCCCTATAATGACTGGCCTTTATGTAGCACGCTTCCTTTCAAATAGTCACAAAAAGATCGTGCATCAATTTCATTTAAATTTTCCAAAAATGCTGTTATTACAGCATAGAAAAGTTAATTTTCACGTTTAACAAGAAAATGTGGTAATTTTAGTTTGATACGTCTAACATCCTTTAATGGTTTTGTCCCGTTCGAAAGGAGATAACAATTCATAAATAACGCACTCTTCGGCGTAACAGGTAAATTCGTCTCTAGGGACCGACACAGCCATTATTGGCCCCGGGTTCTTTTCTCGTTCGTTATACCGCAGAAAGCTCATCAGATATTCATTATATATTACACACGCTCATGTGTGCACGCTTGACCCTCTCTCTTTTCCTCTCTCCTCGCTACTTCTTATCAGCGTGGCAATTTTTTTCTTTCAGACCTCCTTGTAAAAGACGACACGATAAATTCCACGCAAATTGAGTTTGGCCTCCGCGAAAGACTCAATCGAATCGCCGGAAGGACGAGGACAATCCTCTCGAGTGATTTTGGGCTTGGTGTGGAAAATATTGGATTCGGAAATTAGTTTTGCATTGTTATCCTTTCATCTCTTTAGAATAACGTGACTTTTTTTTAGAATTAAAAGGTAAAATGTAACAACGGGGGAAAGGAGTCGAGTGGAGACAAGTAATTTGGTGGCGTTTAATTGCACGGGAACCGAAATTCCCGGAGAAAAACGACCGGTATAATCCCCCTATTTGGCCGGGCGTCGAAAGGACTCCCCGAATGACTTTAATAAAAGTTTATCTGCACTGTTTGATGAGGCGTTTTTATATTCGGTTCGTGTGTGTTCAAGGTCTCAAGGACACGAATTGTTTGCTTGTTTTAGTTAAAACGGGCGAGTATATTGCGGTTCGTTAAGAACTTTTTAATTGTTGTGCAATTAAAGTAACTGTTGGGACGCATTATCTCGATTGAAGAAGCAGTACAGTTGCAGATTTTATCAAGGGGAATGGCTAATGAAATTGGAATAGTTTCTTTAAGGATCAAAGCTGGTACAGCAGGGTAAATATTGAAGGAAAGCCTCTTTAAACTTAATAAATTATTCTTCGTTGGTAACGTTTATTACAATTCTTCCCAATAGACGAAGTCGAGTATGTAAATATGAAAGTAGTGCGAACTGTCATTTTCATTGACGTACGATGATAAAACGTCGACTGTTCGGTCAAAATGTTTGTGCGGTTTAGATTTACAGTGAGATGTGCGACTTAGAGCGAGACTGCTACCAGCAAAACACTTGCGATTTGGGACGGGAGCTCCTCGAATGGAACGACATTATCTTGAACCATTTGACCCAGCTGAAGGAACAACGGGAGGAGCTCGACTTCATCATAAAAAAACAACAGGATGAACTCGAACGTCTCAAGCAAGAACTTGAAGAGAAAACTAAACTATCGGCGCGAGTATGGGGTGGTTTAATTTGCCTCTGGCTTTTTTGTAATTGTTTCCAATTTTATAGTTTGGAGAGAATAGCAAAGGGATGCTGGAATCTTTAGAGATTTTCGACAAGGTAATAAAAATGTTGGAGGAAGGTTACGGAAATCTGGTGGAGACTTCCGAGGGAGTGGCCAATTTGATCACAGACGAGATAAATCAACTTGAACAGATTATGGACAAGAAAACGAGCACGGATGAATCACAGAAAAAGTACCAACAGAGTTTGTACTATTTTGGCAGAGTTAATATTGGTTTGTTGTAGGAAAGCCGTTTGCGATTGTGTGACGGATATGAGAGGTGAGATATGTCAGAAGGACAATAAGGTTATCACTGATCCGGTTGCAAGGATTAAAGCTAAACGGCAGGGATGCTGTCAGAAACCTGAATGTCCAGCCATAGCCAGTCGACAAAAGGAAAAATGAATCAATTATATTGTCCAATAAATTTTCTATGTGAAAAATGCTTGTGTGAATTCTCAAGGTTCGCTCAACATCTTGAACAACGTTTCAGTTGTTGTAAATAAATTATTGGAAAACTCCGCACACTTTAAGCATTTCTATTGCTGGTATTAAAGATTATAATTTATCCGAAGTTCCATACCTGAAAGTTGTAGAGTACAAAACAATAATCCGAACAAACTTCCACATCTGGCGGACCCGAACAATCCGATTTTGGGATTAACAAAACAAAGGCGAATTAATCGTCAATAAAACATACGTACCGATCATGACGATGCACGGCACGTAGAACGAGATGCAACTAGAGACGACCGCGTAAGTGGGGGTGAGATCGAGGGCGCAGGTGGGGTAGTTCTGGCCGCCGGCGTTGTAGACCAGGGGTTGGGGCGGACGGTGCAACCCCAACGAAATCGGAACGAACGATATTAGCGCCGCCAGAAGCCATATCGTTGCTATTGTTCCCAGGGCCACTCGTCTCGTCACCCATCTTCCATATCTGGAACAAAAAACAAACATAAGGACCAAGAAAAAACTGCCACGTTATAAGAGTTCTAATCTAATTGGTAATAAGGGAGTTTTTTTTATATGAACGATTAGCGAGTGTAAAAACTGATATTAGTTTCAAGTTTGTTCTCTCGTGAAAGCGATGAAACTATGTTTTATTTTATTACAACATATTAAAGTTTTTTTTGAAGGCCTATTCCATTTCAGTTTAACTGGTCCATTCAAGTTATGATTTTATTTTTTGGTGAAACTTTGATTGTATTATGAATTGAGCATGGAATATTATATATACGATTATGAACCCATTATTTTCGGCATTGTTTAATATAATAACGATAGATTTAAAACCATTAACAAGGAAAACGTGCAACACATTATTAAGGCATACAGTTTATGACCACAAGTTACAGGTTAATTCAAGGTGGATTCATCTCTGACACGTGTGATCAAAAGTCAGCCCAAACTACCAACAAACTTCTGCTAGCAGTCACGCAAATGGATGTTGCACTTCGAAACTTACACAATTCATTAGGGAAGTTAACAAATTGATTTTGCATCGTCGTGTGTGCGATATTCGCAATCAATCCGAGTAAAACTGCGTCGTCCTCCTCTAAACAGATTGAACTGCAACTCCTCACTCGAATCACAATATGCCAGAGATGGAATGTCACTCGCTTATGGTATTTATTGCATCTCGTAATTGCGAAATTACAAAACCTTATTGGGTCGACGGGCTCGGGATCGATTTATGCATTTCATATCCATCAACACGACGGCGGAATGCAATCTCGATGACCCCGTTTAATCACCATCCCTGTTCCGGTATTTTTCGCTGCTTCGCCAGTTAATTGGACTTATCCTCGGTCATTTGCATCGGGACATTCTTTTATCTGATCCGGCAATAAAATTTGTAAGGAAGTTTAAGGGTTTCGGGTTTCCGGCGAGTGTTACATATTCATGATTCGTAGCCAATTTTCAATTGACTAAATATTTATCGAGGTCCGATCTTTTGATCCGCCCCTTAAAAGGGAAGATGCCGGATTAACTTGAAACAAATCGATTTAAAAAAATGTTTCAACAGAATAATGAATAATATGGTGCGAGCAAATCACTGTGTCATTTATTATAATTAACAAGCGACCAAACGAAAGCACTTGCTAACTCTGCACGTAATTAATGTAAAATGGGGTAGGTTAATTTATTTAGCGAGGACCAGCGTCCGTGTCGGTGTGTATAGGGTAATAAATCAACATTAATCGCGCCCCGTTATTAGCAATAAATATACAACAACCGGATTAACGAGCGGCGCTAGCGATTTAAACTTTAGTCTCCACTTGTTAAACGTCAGAGGTCTTCTGCTAATTGATTCTGCAGCGCATTTAATACATTTTTATTATAGAAAAGAGACGAAAGGTAACATAGTGTGGCATCTGGAGCATTCACGCGCCATTTCCCATTTATTTTTAGTGACAACTCGTCAAAACGCAACTGCAAGTGTTATGGGAACGGGAGGAAATAATAAAAATAAAACCTCGGACGTATCTATATAAAATATTTGTGCCGCCGTTCCTTTATGACAGACAGAATGTTTTTATAACCATCTGTTCAACAGAACGAGATGCAAACACTTCGTATGCAAGTTGTTACTTGTGATAAAAATGTCGTTTCAAATGTAACAACGATTTGATAACGAGATTAACATATGAAAATTGTTTTGATTTATTCAGTCTTACAAAATGAGGTTGACAACCTCTTTTGTGCCATGCAAATGCATATATATATATATATATATATATATATATATATATATATATATATATATATAGTTTTTCAAAGATATCGGCTAAATAACTCAGAAATGCTTTACCGATTGTTAACAGATACTTCATTCAGGTTTGTCGTTTAAAAAATCCCTATGAGTATCAAACAGTTCCAAAAATCTTTTCAAGTCGTTCCCTGTAGATAGCTATCTAGTAAAAATATTGTTACTGTGTAACGGGTTACCGATGATAATTCAATCGGTATAACCAAAGTCTTTTTGAACGACTCGTTACAACAGGTTAAGGGGAGCGATTTAATTTTACACAAAATATTGATGAGGTTAGACTATACAATTCTTACTCTATAATTAATTTCAATATCATTAACCTTTGTTTTTGTTGAACAGATCTTCTTCAACTAAGGTGATGTATTACACTCAATACTCACACCTTTCACCAAACCGAAATATTAGATAATTTCTACTCACTGTTATATTGTTCTTTAATTTATAGTTTGGAATTAATTAAAACTCAATTTTAATCAACCTAACTATATTAACAAAATAAATATAAGAAAAACAAAAACAAAACAAATATACATATAAAAATTGAATGATTTAAATTTACTTAAATTTATGGCAAAAAGGTTGAACTTTGACAAACAGTAAGTAAAAACAACTAAAAGAACTTCGATCTCGCCACTTGAAAAATTCGGGTAAAATCTGCCGAAACAAATGAATCCCAGAGTTTTATAAACTCGGATTCTAGGAAGGGGTGAAGTAGGTGGTGACTTAAGACCCTTAAGAATCTGAATGTCTCCAACAACGATCCTACTTCAACCAATCAGATGAACTAAACAAATGTTCCTTTTCTCAACATTGTTGCCAAATTAATTTAAGAGTTTTTCTATATGAAACCCTAATCTAAATAATAATAAGGTACTTGGTCTAAAAAACCTTATGCAATTCATAATTCAATACAATACATTATTTCAATACGACTACAATTCTGATGTTGCTTGCATAAGGAAAAACCATTGTACTTACAAATATTTTCAATCTTTTTAAAAATCAATTCATTAACTTAAATAAGACAAAAATAAAAGAACAAAGTTACAATTCTCATGTTGGGGTAAATTATTACATTTTCCTTTAATTAATTTAATTTAATTACTGAATAAGTTCTACGTAGAAGTACCACTATTTAAACTTCGAACCCACTGTGCGACCACACCCTGACGCTAGATAAGGGTTCGAAAAGAACACATGTGTGATTAAGATAAGTAATTTTTAAAATAAATTTTGTATTTTACGACTACCAAATGTAAGATTAGTTTTAAGAAAACCCATAAAAATATGAAAAAATTTGTGAGAATCTAAACAAAGTGGTGGTCTAAAAATTCTCCCACGAAGTCATTTATTAACGGTTTTCTTGCTCTTATTACAACTGAGTGGCATAGCTTTTACATCTTTATCATCTTTTTCAAGAACCGTTTTAAGAAATGTTGGTTTTATTAAATTATCTCCTATAGTATGATTTTTCCTAGTTTTAGCGTTGAATAAAGGAATTAGAACATGATTAATAGTTGAAGTATGAGCAGTAAATAGAGGCTTTAATGTTGTTCTCTTTTCAAAATTTTTCTTTCAAGTTTTAAAGTAATTCAAATGTGAATTAATATGAGCATTATGTTTCGCCTTCAAATGCGCATCAAGAGGACCTCGTTTCATTGATTCGTTGGTAAAGCATTGCTCGCATAAAAGACAAAAAGAAATCCACTCATCGTTGACAGCGGGTATGAACCTAAATTTTAAATATTCCTTCGAATATTGACGAGATTTTTCCTGCTTGCACCACTCCTTTTACTACAGAAGTTGCGAAGAGCCATTCAGGTGCGAACAACTGCGTTGTTTAATGAGATTTTAAAACATCCGGGGTCCCCCGCGGATCCTACTCTCTGCCGCAGAGAAGTTTACTTAATGACGCCAAACATCCAGTTGATATTTTGGTCTTGTCAAACGAAATTATCTATCTATACATATAAATAAAATTGGAGTGTCTGTTTGTAATATTGAAATAACCGTTTTTTACTACATGCATATGAATATAAATACGGTACATACACCAAAATAACATTTTTTACAATTTTTGTCTCTTTGTCTGTCTGTCTGTTTTGTTCCCGCTAATCTCTGAAATGGCTGGACCGATTTAGATATAATAAGGAGTAACTTAGACTACTTTTATTTTAGAAAAATTCTTTTATTTTAGAGAAATAAAGAAATGTTGCAATGTCCAAGTACTGTCCAGTACCGCGCAGCTCACGCGCATGCCACCACTGGGCCGTCACGTCGGACGCCTCCCACCAACGATTGATTGATAGTTTGATTTGATTGATAGGTATATTTTATAATTCCACCGATCCGTTCTTCTTATCTTATCTTATCTTAATTCAAAATATTTTGTTACATTTTTACTGCTTTCTTTTTTTACCTTTAAGTAATAATTATAAATTAAGTACACTTGTGTTCAATATTCAGATTTACATTGAAATTGATGAATTATTTATAGGTTATTTTATTTAGTTAGTAACGTAGATAGTTGTTTTTTTTTCTAATATTTAGTTATGCCTAAGTCAAATCTCTCTAAAAACATCAGAAAGGCCAAAAGCCAAAGATTGCGATGTGAAAATGAATCTGAACAAGATAAGTAAAGTCGTCTTACAAATTGTAGATTACGGATGTCCATATTTAGGTCGAATGAGAGTAGTTCTGAGAGGAATGAATGATTACAATTAGATAGAACGCGTCATTCATTGTTAACGACTCAAGAATCTTTGGAATCTCGAGATCACCGTCTAGAAAACGATCGTATTCAACACGCTATCGGACAAAGTCGTGAGTATTACAGTATTTAAAATTTTTAAATAACACATTTAGATTATGTATTTCGAAATAGCCTCTTAAATGAAATTTCTTGCAAGTTCCATTAATTTTGTTAAAATCTGCTTACCTGAGTGGATCTTTGATGTGTATGTACCGATCCAAAGAGATAGCACACAGATTGAGGATGCTGGCGGTGCTGCACATGACATCGAAAGCTACCCAGGTGTCGCAAAATTGGGCTCCGAAAATCCAGTAACCCAGTAAATCGTTGACACCGGCGAAAGTCATCACCAGGGAGGCGACGAAGAGGTCGGCTATCGCCAAGGAGGCGAGGAACAGGTTGCCGATGCGACGTAGACCGCGATCGGTGTAAATAGCTACGCAGACCAATATGTTGCCTGCCACGGACAGGAAGATCAACAATGAGAGGAACACCCCTGTAACAACGGTAAGTGGTTAATTGGAGATCTGATTGATCGGAGTTATGCATATTAATCTTGTCCGGCCGAAAAATGTACCTGACTCGTGTTGCTATCTAAATAACATCGGATTTCCATATAGATTGCTTCTTTTGTTCGGCCGGTGGGATTTTTTAATTAAATCATCCTCATCGTCAACCTCATCCAGGGTAAAAAAAGGAGGGAACGATGAAATTATTACCGGATAAGATGGATTAGCGGAGTTTTAAATTGAAAAAACCGCGTGCGTCTTCAAGTTTTTTACTCGTGAAAATGTAAACTCGAATTAGGAATCGTACTTTGCGTAATGCGGCGAAATCCTATTAAACTGTTCGTGTCAACACGACGAGCAAATTAAATATCTGGCGTGAATTAAAAACGGATTGTTGGAGGTACGTTCCTCAACAAGTTCCGAGTCGGATGGAAAGTTTCACGTTGAAATTGACACCAAATCGGTTGAATAATGAATGTGAATTCGCGTAATTGAACATAATTCTGAAACATATTTCCTCATCGAGTGCAAAACGAAAACCGCTAATTAGAAAATCGGAATTTGAGCGAAACCGCATCAAATTTTACCTGAAAACAATTTCGCATTTACCGTGGTGGATTTGCAGGAGGTGACAGATGACCGGCGACAATTTTACGTGCACGAACTGCGAGATGAGAACGTTATCGTAAAAGTGCGATTTTTCTTTCGCAAAGTGGATTAACGAGTCAAAGACAAATTATCCAATTACTGAGATTTAAGTGCATCTATCTCAACTCGAGATATAAAATCGAATATGTAATCAACCACAATAAATTTATACAATAAAATTTTTCATTTTTCTAAAGCAATACGGGTGTAGTGGTTATAATGATTATTTCCATTCTTCCTTTTATTTGTGTTTTACCGAGTTTGGAATCAACGATTTACCTATACAAATTTTTAAATTATAATGTTTTTTTAAACTATACTATTTAACTATATTACTTGAAAGTTTTTTATATGCTTTATTTATTATGTTATCTATTTTGTGTTCTGTAAACTAATGATATAAATCAAAGCGAATTTTAGAAGGTTAACTTGATATAAAATATCAAGAATCTGGATATCCATTCTACGGAGTTTTAGTCTTTGATCTGACACATTTTTTCTTTTTCACATATGCTGTATGCAACTGACTGGGACATAAACTTTATAACGTAAACTTTTTTGCAATAAAAAAGGAATAATATTTACGTCTTATTTGCATTCTAAAATAATAATAATGTTTGTGTGATTTTCAAGCTTTTGCATTTGATATGCCTCGAATTGAATGAAATTTTATATATAGTGGTTGGTGCTTCATGGAATACCGATATTTAAATTCGTAATGATTTAATTGATATTGTATGTAATTATAGTAAAATGTAAATTGACCGCTGTTTATAATTTCAAAAATCTCTATCAGTAAATAATTTACGGCACGGTTAATTAAGCTCGCATTGAAATGGTGGATGCGCCTAATAAATCAACATTTTTCATTAGGAAATTTTGGTTATTTACAAAAGCATAAAACATTAAAATAATTTATGGATACATTCATTTATAAAATATCGTGAAAAAGGTGCTTCCAATCCTTACCTACTACCAAAATTGACATTATGGTGACGGTATCCTGCTCTTCCAGTATCTCAGTTTCCATGAACGTGTCATTGTTAATTATCTGAAACAACAAAATCCAATTAGCCGATTAGATTTTAAATAAACATCGATTGTTTTAAATAAATTAATTCCCAACTGTTATTTCAGTCGCATTTTTCTCAATCACCATCCACGAATGGCCGGTTTCGAATAATATTTCATCCGGCAAAGTAATAAATCCATCAATGCAACAAATATCATTAACGTAATGAATCTAAAACCGACGAAACCGCTACTATTTTCAATGATTCGGTTCCGTTCTCTGTTAATTTGTATTTGTCTAGTAAATCTAGTCGTCAACCCGTATTTGTATATTTTACGCTGTCGTAAATATTTCAACAGGAAATCAGGCGAGCAGAAAATTTCACCGTTCGAGTGTTTCCTAGTTTGCGAGCTTCACTGTCTTATAACCCGATAAACATAGGTCATATTTATAAAATCGCTTTGATCTCATCGAAAATTGTTCGTAGAGCTGAATGTCTGCAGGGGTGTTTTCTATTTACACTAAATTTTATAGCGTTCACTTGCACAGGATCTTTTTTAAAATTTGGAACACACTGTGATTTATCACTTATTAACAAATATAGAAATATTTACGCATGAAGGTTAAGTTTGTAAAAGTGACGTGTTCCAAATTTAAATAATGTAGATATGTCGACTGTAATAATTAATAATTATCAATATTTAATGGTTATAAATAACGGTTTAATCTTCAACGCCTTGAATTAACTTTTGGAGTTACAAAAACGGCGAATGCGAATATTTAAAAAGTAGTATAATTTGTTCTATTTCAATTATTAGTTTTGGGCATAAAAATTTTATTCAAACAGAGTAATTATAATTTTATTTTTCACTTAAAATTTTACAGCTGTGAAACATGATCGTAATTATAGAAATAACTATAAAAAAAATAAAATAAATTTTGACTATTAAATCATGTATATCAGTTAAAAATAAAATTGTAGAAAATTATTAACTTTACAGTTAGTTAAAACTCATATTTTGACTACATAGAAATGCTACTAAAAATAATAAATTTTGAGCTTTATTAAGAAAATAAAAAAAATAAACTTCCATATCGGGTTTTAAAAATATTCTATAGTTAATAATTTTGACATAATTTGTTCAGTAAACATGTTATCCTATAATTCAGTTTTTGGTAGCGTTGTTTGTAAACATGGCAAATGCGCCGGGGGTTCAAGTGTTAATATTATGGAAAAAACATTCTAAACCATAAGCATGCATATCTGTTTGTTGATACCCATTATTCTTATTTGAGTCTCCAATATCATATCAAACTTGGTCAAGTTGGTGACAGTTCCAAATATTTATTACGTTTTATTGTTCTTATACTACCATACGGCAAATATTGCCTTATTGTTCATCTATTTCGAAGATCTCTCAATTTATTACAGAGGAACACTAGTCATCAAAGGAAAGTTAAATTATATCAAGAAGCATGCGTCGTTTTGTCAAAGGAATATTTTAATGAGTTTGGTGCTTTGCTCAACGAAATTCAATTTTTTAAGAATTTAAATTAATTTGTTACATTTAAGTACGACTTAAATTTATGTCCTATTACATCCTACTATAGTGTAAAGTAAGTCAGTAAGGTTTTAAAAATATTTAATTATGTTAAATTCATATTTGTAATAGATAATTTCCGTTAGTATTTTATAATAATTAGGGTTTCAGATTGATTATCATTAAAATTAATCGGTTAAATTCATATTATGTTACATTTATCTCAGATAAGATTACCATCGGTATCTATAAGAAACTGGAGTTTAATAGTTGAATAAGTGATTCGAATAATAGCATTTAATACGATAATAGTCATGAAACGTGCATAGATGCATCATGTTTATGAGGAATGGATAGATCGTACTTCCTCATGACATGATATCAGGCGTCTGTAATGCATTTTTTCATCACATAAAAAAAATCAACACAATTAGTTGATACAGTGATAAATGATGTATTGTTAAAATTGAAAAAAGGCACCCATTTACATTTAAATACGTTAAAATGTAAAAACTTATATTTTTTTGAGTAAGCGTTTGTAAAAACAAAAGATTCATTATTTCACTCAAAACGAAAAGTCGTTACGAGCCGAAACACTTCGAACAAAAACAAAAACTTACAAAAACTTTTCGCATTATCATTGTTCAGGGAGCGAATTAAATATTCGACATCGAGAGGGAAAGCGTTAATTAATTATAATTGACCTGAGGGTCTGAGATCTTTTAGAAACTTGCACCCTTGTCCGAAACTCAACAACTAAATGGATCGGAAAAACCAAGAAACTATCAAAGTTTCCTGCTTTAGGTTTATAACTTAGAGAGGACGCAATTAAAAAGGCTTGCTTTAAGGAGATGCCCTTTTGCCATTTTTATGAGAGGATGATAAAACGGGGTAACGTTAAAGATTAGATTTTTATTATTCTTCATTCACTTTGCATGAGAATACCGGACGGATTATTGAAAGTAGCGCGTTTATAATCCGCCGTGTCGTAATTTCAACGTTTTAATCCGTGATTGTCTCATCATCATCAATCTTTGTTCAAATTTAATTTTATTACGTGTTATATGAGCAGAGAATTTAACTAACCGAATTTACTGACATTATAAAATCATGTTTTAACTATTATCTAAGTACAAATTGCATGGTTCACTTGATTCTTTAGAATCTATAAGCGATTCTGTGAAGTGAACATTAACAGACTTTAAATCATTACTTATTCACGTCGTATGATTCAATCACATCAATTTATGATTTGTTTTTTATAAATATCAACAAAAAGTATTTTTGTAATTATTTTACAATTTTTGTAATTTGTTTCCATCTTTACTAACTTAAAAATTCGTCAACTTTGAACTTCTTCTTTCGCAGCCGAGTTTCGAAAATATACTATTTACTAAGGCAGACAAATTTTTTAAGGGTAATACTATTGCTGTTACTTCAAAGGCAAAAGAGAATCAAACCCAGTATATTCATTATGTAGGAAACCTTTTGGTATTTTAATATTTTTCTGTAATAAATATTGTTTTTATAGACCAGTATATTCTCAAACACCAATTTTCAATATGACTTTTAATTGAGAAATGAATAAATTAATCAATTTACAAGTCTACTTTTCCTAGAGAAAAGTGTATTACACAGATTGATTGTCAGAAATATTTATATTATTCACAGAGTCTTTTAAAGTTGTAATTAGAACAATCAGACACGCCCTTTTCGTAGCACACCCGTTTATACGCAAACATAACCTTAAAAGCAAAATCAGAGCACGTCGACAAAAAAACCAAACACACATTACGACAATTACGACCCTCTAAGCAAATAATTAACCCCAAAAGAACGAAGTGAATCAGTCGTTAAGAACGTCGGGAGTTAAAACCGAGTCGGTGATCCTTTCGGGTTATAACCAACAGATGTTCCAGTCCGAGTGGACTTTATATAACGCCCCGGGGCGCACTTCGTCGCCGTGAACTTGATAAATTACTCAGGACCTTGTTACGCGCTCAATGCGTGTGCCACTTTCGGTCCGTCTTCGTTTCTACGTTTCACAGTTTAAGTATATATAACTTGTTGATGCGCCCACGGTCGTAAATAAGGTCCTTTTTGTGCGAATTAGTCCGATCTTTGTTGGCAAAAAGTTTTCGGGGGTGGTGAGCCGTTATTGTGGAGGTGGTTTATAAACATAGGCGAATGATTTGATAGTAAACATTGCCTGTTATCGTTTATTATTTTGGACTTTTTGATGTATAGTATAAAAATAAAATAAAGTTAACTGGATTATTTGACATATTCGGAAAAAGATAAAAATATATTTGGAGTTGTAATTTAATATAGTTGTAGTTTAATACAGCATTCAGACTATTGGTCCAATATTTTTTTTATTTACAAATGATTTTTCCGTCCATTAACCAATGTAATCCATTATTGCGGTCGTATAATAAGATTTCCAGTCGCGATGCATTCGCAACGAAATTTCCGACAGTTTTATTAAAATTAAAAATATTTAGCGGAAGGACATTTCGAGTACCCCGGGTTTATTTACCTCGAAACGATCCGTTCGAATAGATGAATCCGACGTTTATTTACTCACAAGTTCTGTTTTATTACTTTTAAAAATCCCATTTTGAATTTGATCGACGGTTTTTCTTCCATCAAAGACAATTTCAAGCGATAATATTGCGGTTGTTTTACACGATGCAAAACTTAACTAAATAGCTTTTTCTTCTGAAAGGTTAATTAAATCTTTCAAGCCGCAGGAGCATTATCTATTCAACGCAGACACCTGACAACTTATTACTTTAATTTAATAAACGTTGCTCCTTGTAAAGCTTAAAAACCTCGCACACGTGCTGATAATTATAATCTAGTTCATCAGCACGTTTTAATAATTAAGTTATTGCTTAGCTGCAATCAAGTTTAGATTGACGGAACAGCAATTATACGCATTTATGGTTAATTATTGTCTGTTTTGAGCTGGTGTAATAATGCACTTGTTACTTAATGAGTGTGTTAAGTAATTAGGTTCTGTTTGGTTCACCCTAATTTACAATTAAAGTCGTTAAAAATTATGTCATTAACAGTTTTGAGCACAATTTTGCTTATGTTATTGAATTAGTGGAGAGACAAAGATGAAGTCAAAAACAACAGGAATTGTGGCTTTCGTTGTCGAAATAAAGAAGTTTTAATTACCACTCTAGCAAATTTGGGTGTCGGTTAAACGAAGCTTCAAAAGCAGATGCTGATGATAAAGTTTCGGTGTAAGGAAAACACTCGGTTATCGTTTCTCCCAGCATCCAGTTTGATGTCTTCTGAAATGCAGGCGCACTTCTGAACAATCCCATTATTCATACTAATTAAAACCGGCTTGTTTACTTTTAGGAAATCCAGTTGTGTTTATTTTTTGAATTGATGCACATGTTAACAATGAGTGGCATCCAAACTACTTTAAACTTCGTTGCGATCGGCTCAATTTCAGTTAACAAGCTTTTTATTTAACTTAACGTCGAAATTTTTTGCCTACAAACTTGACAACTAGTTACAGTTCACATGATCATCATCGGCAATATCACAGTTCAGATAAAAGGAATGTGTGGCGTGTTCATGGACAGTTTACCACTAATCATGGCGTTTCCATTGTTCGATGTGCGTGTGCGTTTTAATTATCACTGTGGCAAACAGACGTGTGGTATTTATCAGTTCGATTCGGTCTGAACTGCTGCACCCTTAAAGCGATTTTTTTCTTTCAAACGGATTTATCTGACGGCTTTAGGGATCATTTGCTGCGCATCCAGCAAGTTGATTGCCTGTCGTTGTTTCTGATGGTTCATGATTGGATCCAGATTTTATTCTTTATTTTTTACGACCTTAACTGATATTTATATGACAATTGACTCGCGGTTGTTCCTTGGTATCAAATATGAATTGATAATTAAGATCTCATCAATTATGTGAGTGAGGATGCTGAACGAGAAGCCAGATAATAATGGCTTTGTTCTGAAGCGAAAACAGATTTCTGGCATAAATATTCATGTCACACATTCATAAACGCACTTATCCCCTAGAAGCTGGAGAGCCCCGATAACTTAAAGGACCCGTCTATGTTTGTATTACGGATTGTCGAATAACAGATTATATTTGCATCGAATTAACTCCGTGTTTCGGTGGATAACACACCTGTAATGTTAATTATTAGTTGGCCAACTTGTACGGTCAATCAAATTTTGACCTCCACACAAACCATCCCTTTGGGGCCTAAAAAACAAGCCCGAATTGGATTTAATATAAGTTATTTGCGATATATAGACCCACAAGTGGGTTATTGCGGATAAATAACTGGCAGATGCCGCTGACAATGAAATATGTGTGGAAATGTTGCGCGGCCTACGAACATCAGAACACTCTGGATTAAATTGGGGTCGGGGCGTTTCCATATTAGAACCATGAAATGCAACACTAAAAAAAATAATATAATATTTATCTGGTCGTCATTTCGTGCACATGATCTGATAGTTGAAAAGGTAAAAGAAATCAGAATGTGTCCGTTTTGTCTGTGTGAAAAGTTAAATATTGCAAACTAGACAAGAATTGTGCATTAGCCTAATGTATGAAATTGAATGAGGTCATGCCTTACTTACATCCAGACGGTTGACTCTTTTGTATACGGAAAAGAGCTTTTTACCTTTTATTATTACTGTCATTATTAAAACGAATCATATTTACAATATCACTTCTTTTCATGCTGTTGCGCTTTTTCCTCTACAAAAAAAACAATGTATCGTTACATCAAAACAAGATGATAAAACAGCAGTAAGGATGCATGAGCGGAGTTCTCGTGGTTCTTGGTAATTTTAAAAAGGGACAGCTTTGTTAACGTAGCCGGCAAAGCTATCAAGTCGTTGAAATTGCGCCCAGACATGGCATTAGCATAAGCTTCAAAGCCACAGTGAAATTGATGTCCTTTAAAATAAGAAGCGGATGGAAAATTGTCCGCTCGTGTTATTACTGCAGGTTAATTTATTTAGTTTATTTTGACTCGACTAAAACTTATTATGATGATGGTACAAATATTAAAAAATTAAAGAACTCATACAGTTTTAATGTACTATAATTCTTAATCTTTTAGCCATAATAAAAATTCTAAGATTATTAGTATTAATTCTTACTTTCTTATCGATCAAACTTTCTAGTATAAAAAACTAGTATTTTTGGGAAGAAAATAAAATGAATGAGAATGGAAATCTTTGTATTGTATTCTATTCTAGAACTGAATCTGCAAGTGTTATTCACTTAACTAAACTTTTCTAATAAATTAATAAGAGCAAATAAGTTGATATAATTTAAGGTAGACTTCATAATATTTATGTTTATTAATGGTCCGCAATTATAAATACCTCAAATTTTTCAAGGAGTGTGCAGAGAAATTGCAGAGAAAAGCGTTAAAAAGTTTACATAACATTTACTTTGAAGGTGTGATTACTTTAATCCTCCCCGCGGCGTTTTTACTTCTTATTTGCCATTGCTGCATTTAAATTGCATCGTTAGTGTCTTTGGTGCCGGCAAAAGTAACATATTTTTAATTTGCACGTTTCGTGTTTTCATATTTCGATATTAAAACGGTTGAATTACGTTAGGTCTCTTTCATGTTTTCTGTTGACGGTTTAAATGTGGAAATTGTGAAAATGTGTGTATGGAAATTGTCAACGTATAACGCTCATATACCGAACCGGAAATAATTACCTTGGACCAAAATTGCGCGATGAAAACCGTTTTTTTTTATTGTTACTTTAATAATTAAACGGATATTAATTAATTAACAAGTAAATCTATAATAATTAAACAGAACGCAACTTTTACATAAACCATCTTTAAATCAGTGAGGGGAAAGAAAGAAAATGATAAAGTCTGGTGTTTGTCGGTTCTTATTCGTTCTCTATATTTTTTTTTCTCTCCCCGTAAAATCTATGAGGGTTATCTACGTCAAAACGCGTAAAGTTCTGTTTCAGTGCATGATTTTCCACAGTATAATTCCGTTTTCCGACGCACGCATAAATCAACGGGAGTTAGAAACCTTTTGTATCTCGCAGACGAAAAGTTCGATTTACAAGTCCTGCGGGTAGCGCCGCCCTCCAGAAAGGTCATTAAGACGGCTTTCCGGTGGGTTTTGATGGAGGTCGAATTGTGTTTCCTCGAGTTGATGCTGTTTCGTCTTGGTAATATAAATTGTGGGCCAAATCGTATTATGGATGTCGTTAATATCGGTTATAAAATAACGGGACGGAGGGAAAAGTTATTAAAAACTATTTATCCTTCAGCGATGCCGGCAATTCTAATTACACCATCAAATTAATGCTGATTACTTCTCCGTTGGCGGTTTAAGATTAATAAAAAGTACACATTTGAAAATTGATAAGGACGAAATATGTGTCCGCAGGGAGACGAAAATGGCATATTATACATTCAGTCGTAAAGTTGACAGCGCAATAAGGCGTCGATTGAAAAATGGGGCGAATATCGCACGACAAATAAATTTCAATTTTCCTGGGCCGCTTTTAGGGGAGCGGGGGAGGCAACCATCCGATATTATGACGCCGCTTGATGTGTTTAATTTAATAACGTCGACGGCTTTCATACAAACGGGATGCTTATCTGATGTAATCGATTAATTAAGCAATAATGAAATTGTCACAATTTTGGAAGAGATTTAATGCTTCTAGAATATTAAAATTAAATTGCAAATTAAAACGTTTTTTATTTAAACATATAAATAAATTGCTTAACTTAATATTAAGAATATATGAGTCAAATAACAAAATATACTTGATTGAAAATTTTTCAAAGAATCCCCAGAAGAATCGCTGTATATTTTTCACAAAAAAAACGACGTGAAATATTCCTTTCATAGCATCCTATACATAAACAATTAACTCCGAAAACCTGGGAATATTCCGAAACTGCTTTTGTGCTTGAGTTTCGAACTCGAGGCATGTGTTGTCGCGAACAATAAATAAAGGAATGAAAATCTTTCGAATTTACCAACCCGCATTTAATGCTTCACGTGGTCGTTTGAATTAGTCCCCGAACTTTAAAGTTTCCTCAGTTTTTCCCTATGAATCGTAAAATACTTTGGCCATATGTATGCTAATGTTTGTATGAAAAAAGTTTAAGTGTTCAGGAATGTGCTATATATTAATGAAACGCGATGAAATTTGGTAAAGGAGACTATTTATTTCCAAATGTTTGACTCAAAATTATCACATGATCGGAAGGCCGCAAGTTATAAAGTCAGAGATCAAAAGTCGCAAAAATCGATTTTTTGCACATTTTTTGTAAGTATCTCGTTTATTATGGATTTCACGTTACTTATATTTCTTATCGATAATGCAGAGAATTAAATTCTCATTTTTTCACACGTCGAAACTGTTGTCGAGAGCCCGCGGCAACAGTATCATTTGAGATCAACTGGTAGTCCCGATCGAAAATACGTAGTATAAAGTTTATAAATTATTGCTAAATATATAATTACCATTTCTTATTAACTATTACATTATATTCAATCATTTTTTTGCTTACTTATCTATTTTTAATTTCCATTTTCTCAGATATAGTATTTGTAACAAGCACAGCATAGACCCATTTACACAAAACACTTTCTTTTATACTTCGACCACGAGATACTCCTCCTTTTGTTTTTATTGATTTCATAAGACTTTGTTCAATTACCATATATGTCCATGTACCAGAAAAGTTCTCAAAAGTTTCATTCATAGTTTTTCCCATCTTTCAGCGCGAACAAAATCAAGTACTATTGACACCATTTCGAAATATCGCACCCATAACTGTGCTGTTGGACATCGAGCTTTTGATTCCAGTTTGTTCAGAAATGTCGCGTGAAATATGGTCGAACTACCTATACACCTTTCTATGATTTCACAGGAAACATATCGAGAAGTTATTTGCTGTATTAACTGATCCAAAGTACCATCTTCAATCTTCATATCTTTAAAAGTTATAATTGATAATGCAAGTCGTAATAATGTATGGCCTCTGATGCTTCTCGAGTAAGCGTTACCACTGAGCAATTTGGCAACAGAATTCTTTGCATGAATTTCACCAAGAGCTTCCCTCTTGAGTCCACTTCTGTCCATTATGTACCATATGCTTCCAAGAAAAAACATCAGCATATGAAATCCTCCTAATGGTGAAATAGCATCTGATGCAGCTACCATTTCATGTGCTTTAGAGTAGAGGGTTTGATCAAAAGTAATCTCACACGTTTCTTGTCCATGTGACCTAGCAATATCGAGAGCACAATGTGAAGTTGTTTGTGTAAATAGTGTCTATGTGACTGGCAGAATTATCAATAAAAGGAAGAAACATTATTTGAAATGTTGAAATGTTCTTGCCATTTCAAGATAATTATTCCATCCTGGCAACGATGCAATATCTCTCCACAAAAAATTAACTCCGTTAATTTTGTTTTTTTTGTAAATGCTTCATCAGGATGTAAATTTTCGACTTCAACTTTACTGTATTCAGATACGACTGGTTGAACTTGAAGAGATACATGTGATATGGCTGCCAATTCTTTCGCACTTGGTTTGGTTGTGCATTTTTGTATCCGTTCACTACGTATTTTCGATGGAGACTACCAGTTCACCTCAAATGACACTGTAGTCGCGCGTTTTCTGCTCTCTATTTCGACAACGGTTCGACGTATGAGAAAGTGTTTAAAACAAAAGTTGTAGAGAATTTAATTCTCTCTGAAATATAAGTAGCAAAAAATGTGCAAAAAATCGGTTTTTGTGACTTTTGACATCTGATTTTTTAAGTTGCGGCCAATTTTGAAATAAGTTTTGGGATGCCAAAATATAAGTGTATACGAGTTTATAGCTATGTATCTCGATTTCCAAGATATTCACCTAATTTTGACTAACGATGACTGGACTATAAAATGGAAAAGAGACAATGTCTAAAGTTTGACGTTTCAATAATTTAGAGGAAATCACGAAACCATCACAATTACTACTACTTTTGTTTCGTATAAATAAACAAAAATGGATATATTCTAATATAGAATCTGCAATAAATCATCCATTTTTCAACAGTAAAAAATATTATATTGATACCAAGCACTGACAACCAAAGTTAGTTATAGACAAGAAACTATTGTTATCCTAGGAAAATAAGCCGAATTAATTAATAATTCCAGTAAAATAAGAAAGATCCGGAGTGAACCGACAAACCAACTGACAATCGGTCGGTAAGTAAGACCGTCCGAAACGCTGACAAAAGGAAAGACGATTCGAAAGGATTAAGTGGCTTCGCGTTCAACAACAAGCCGTTTCCTTACTGTTCCCCAGTCTAATAAAGGCTTCCACATTGTATCGGCTTAAACCTAATCATTCAGATGATTTTCTTTGTCCTTTCACAACCCGTCACAGGTGACCCAGAAAAACTTCTCTGTTATATGAAGTGGGTAAACTCGAAAATCCACTAACCTCAACTTTCGGAAGTGTTCTTCTCTTCTATTTGTTCGAAAGGTATGTTGAAGTTGGAGCACGTTTATTAAGATTGCTTTCATTAACAAATTCATAAAGCATAAATATTAACGTTGAAACATTATTGTCTCGTACATTTGCGTTTTAGTTTCAAACAGACAGACGTCGTTTCACATTTAATATCGAAATTCTTTATTTCTCATATTTGCAACGATTATTTGGAGTTGCCGCCGTTCATTTCGGGGGATGTGAATAAATAACGTACCAGTTTTCCCTTTGGGTAATACATTCTGAGCTACATACAAATTTAAAAATGTAAGAGTGGGATTTGATTTTGCGTATCGACGTTTTTGTTAATCCAAATAATGTACTTTTAACTGTTAAAAAAGGTACAATAAAATGTTTGTTTGTTCGGAACATTTAATGTGAATAAAGAAAAGGTGAAATTTGTTCAATTAAAGCACTGTTTGTGCTTTGCACACTAAAAGTACAATTACCATCTGATTTGCATGCGATCACTTTGTTTACGTTTCGTCGGTTTTATCACCGAAAAACCGAAAAAAAGTTTGTGGGTAAAAATCTAAACGGCCGTCGGCATTCAGATTTCGGATTTAAGGAATCGTTTTATGTTATTAGAGATTTAAAACTGTTCAGCAATTCCACCGTTTTATTAATACTTAACGAAAAAATATTCTGTTGGGAATATTCTGTTAAGAGCGGAGTCAACCAGAAACAACCCACACATACAATAAGAGGGTGTGTTATTTCGCCTGGGAATAGACTACTATAAGATTAGACCACGTCTGGTTTCGAGTGCAGCTACGTTATTAATTCAAGACGGCGCAGACTTGAATACAAACAAACTGGTAACGGGTGTTAATTTCAAACAAATTTAGAGAAACATTCTAAACAATTTAACGTTTATTAAAGAATTTTTCGTTTATTTTCTCATCAAACATACTCTACACCGTAATAAAATCATTCCAAATTTAGACAGTGATGGTAATTTATTCGGATCCGTTGTTTTTCTCGTTACGGAAACCAGATCAGAATCGAAAGTAACGAGAGGAGAAGTGTCTACATGACTCTACGTAATGTAATTAGTGTTTCAAACGTTCCGCTTTAGTCGTCTTTAATTCGTACATTTTCCGAGCCAAACTTTGCTGGAATTTGTCTAGAACGAATTAAACTTTAGTCAAAAATAATTTCGTTCGAAATGCGATAATTACTTATGAAAACGATCGATTTTTGTAACTTTAATCTTTAAATTATAATCTGATAAAACCTTAATTAAACAACATTTTTACTTTTACTCTTATAAAAAATAAGATTTTATTATATTTAACAGTTTATTTTGCAGATATTTATTACACAATTTTAATTATACACATCATCAATTTAACAATTATATAGTTAAATAATAAAATTTTAATTGTAATTTTAATTTTACTGGTGATTATTTGTTTTGGGCTGGCAAAACGTAGAGTAACTTCGTAGTTTTATTGCTACAAATAATTTGCAATTAGCATTTTAATTAATTCTTCACTAATATAATATTGCTAAATTCTCATTATTATGAATAACTTCCAAACTCCTTTTTTTCATGGAAAGAAACAGATGATCAATAATATTTGGATACATATTTTGCCAGACCTTCTACAGAACCGTGAATAAATCTTGCTGATTATTATACTTTTTGTGTCTTATTTTTTTGTTCACTATCTCCCAAAAGTTTTTAGTGGAGTTTAGATCGGGAAATTGACATTATTTTTTTTTCCTCAAAAGCCACTACTTCAAATATTTTGAAGTGTGTTTTAGTGGCATATTTTTATCTGAATACGATACCATGTTATTCCTCAATATTTATTTATTCAAAGGAGAGGACCCATTCCAAATCTCGAAAAGGAGCCCCATGTTTAACAGTAATTATGGTAAACATTTCATGAATAGATCGCTTTACATATAAAATCCCATCACTGCTAACCATATTAAACCAATCATTTAAAGTCCACTGTAAAAGGAACCTGGAAAACTCAACTTTGGTTCGCCTGTTCCTCTCTGGCAGTAATGGTTTTTTTGGCTGGCCTTCTCGCATGAAGACTCCCTTATAGTAATCTATCTCATATAATTCTTAGAAAAACATTAATTTCGAGTTGTGTCCCAAGTAGATTTTTTATTCTGCTGGACCTCAGGAAATGATCTTTTTTGAAGTAGTATAAAATTTGTTTATCCTGAAACCTATTGGTTTTTTATTGATCTTCCAATTTTATTTTATCCTTCCACTTCACCAAATATTGAAAATTGTTGTAAAACAATCATCGGATTGAAAGAACGATACAATCCAATTTTAATTATGAAGATAATTTCTTTCCACGAGGCATTATATTAACTCAGTTTACTTTGGTATATACTGTAAATCTAAAAATTATTGTCGATTATGTAGAGATTAGTGACTTTAGTAAAAAAAGTTATTCTACTATTTGCCAGCCGAATATTTAGTTTCTTAATTTATAGTTGGCAAAATTATTTTTAATACAATAAATATTCACCAATATATTTGTATACAGTGTGTTCATAATTAGTATAAATTATATTAGATTTGCATATATAGGGCAATAGCAAGTTGCTCTGTTTTCTGCCAATACTGTACATCTATTTATTATTTCACTAATTTGTTGTAGAATTTATTGTTCAATTTATTGATTGCAAATTGAATATTATAAGTATCAAGTATTAAACAATTAGAATAGAGTTAAAATAATAAGATAACACCTATAAAACTTTTGGGTCAACATCCTTTTATCATTTTTGTTTAACTTCCTTTAAACTGTTATCAAAAACATACGTATTTATAAATTAACAATTGATGTCGCCGCAAAAATTATCGATTATAATATTTTATCATAGAACTAAATTATCTATTTTCCTCAAGTAACATTTAATTAAATTTCAATTACACATCTGTGTTTTTAATCACCTGTTCATTCAATTATTAATGTTAAATCTGCAAAAGTTTCATTAATTCCAGTTTTGCCAAAATCATATTTCGATGCTTTTTGTTTGAAGTATTCGATTTTAAAATTCCTCAGATTTATCGAACGGACAAAATAAAATTGCGGTGTAAAATTTCACCAATAATGCTCCTCCATTGTGGCCGAATTCCAACGTTAAATGAATCGACGAAAACTGTTTGCGTGACAACAATACAGAACGAATGCAAAAAGACAACTTTTAATAAATTTTTTGTTTTGGTTTCAGGCAAATTTCCTACCCGATCTGACTTTTACCTTCCAATACGAAAAAGAGGATTTTTATGCTGAGGATTGATCTCGTTCATTTTTCGACTTGAGGGCCACTTTTAGTCGTCGGGAATTAATTCTGGACGCTTTTATATGGGCATTAAACTAATGGGTTTTTCCTTTTTTTTCTCATTTTCTTTTCTGTGGCCGAGACGTCGAGTGTGGACAAAGCGCTGTTTTTGCCATTGATCTCGTCGTTAATTAATTCTGACGTGGCATTGAACCAAAAATGTGTATCATCAATATAATTACTTTTGCGAGAGGAAATAATTAAAAATTGGATACTCGTATGCACAAACAGGCTTTTTATCCGTGGTGCATTGAAGGTAGGCAAGAAAGAACAGCGAAAAAATTGTGTAAATTCTCGTTGCAGACGTCTGAGTGGTTGTGCGGAGCGTGTGTGTAAGTGTGTGATGTCGTCGTTAAATCAATATTAGTAATTATGCTCAGACGAATAGGTAGAACGGACTCTTTGATGGTAATTTAGTTTGGCGAGCATGAACAAACACTCTGTTCCGTTCTCTCCCGTAGAACCTGGTCGACTTAATGAAACACACATACACATACAAACACAGGGAAAATGCCGATAAAATCTACGCGAATTAATTATGGAAAGCTCGGAAAATTGGCGACGATAAAAGAAAGTTTAACCGTTGCGAGTCACATTATTCAAATGGTATTGGGGATTACACAAGGAAATCGATTTGTATATCCTGCTGACACGAATTTAAATGGATTAAGTATAAATGTTTATATAATTAGTTGCATTACTTATTGATATTAATAATAATATTAATTACATTTAGTATATACAGAGAGTTCTAAGTTCAGTGTAATTGGTGTACAGGCATTTCCATAAGAGAAAACTTACTAAGTCATTCATAAATCTACATACAATTTAATTTAACTTTGGCCAAAAATGAAATTTTTCTAATTTCTAATAAATTTTGGAGTTTTTAATATTATTGTATGTAAAATAGAGGAGATAATTAAACATTTATTTTATATATGTTTTTAAAACTAATATTTTAATGTACACAAACATACTCAAAAATTGTAATGTATTAAATAGTCTTTAGCTAAAATAAATTCAATGTAATTTATGGAGCAGATCGCAAAGCACTTACAGCTGAAGCATTGCCGCTTTGAAAAATGGAATCAATACAGATCGATATCGAAGGAAATTCACCTGATTCAACCGCGTGCACACATCCACAAATCCACAGACCTCCGATTCACGGACACAACCCGCAAAATTATCGACGACATAACTTCGTTCGGGAAACGGGATCCCGGTTAATTATTGTGGGGGGCCATGTTGCGTCCCGACTCCGA
This sequence comes from Aethina tumida, assembly GCF_024364675.1. Lineage (NCBI taxonomy): Eukaryota > Metazoa > Arthropoda > Insecta > Coleoptera > Nitidulidae > Aethina > Aethina tumida. The sequence continues at coordinate 10,134,360 of NC_065439.1, forward strand.
AATGGAACTAACAATTGACGCCGTATCGTTCCACCAGCACGGACATGGATTATTCGGGACTTAATCGCAACAACCGTGAATTATCGTTGATACAATTAACTATATTTGTGGTCTGGGATTGTATTTCGTTGGAACTTACTTCCTTTGTTGAGTTTCTAACCGGGTTTGTAATCACGAACTTCAAATTATTTCCCTATTTTTATACCACATTCCTATTTTATTGACCACCTGTTTTATGTATTTGATTTAGAGAAAAAAATTATATTTAAATTAAAATTATGAGATTAAATACAATAAATAAAATGAGTCCGTTCCTGCGAATTGATAAATTACATTGAACTTGTGGCATTTTGATGGTCAAATATAACTTTTACGGAAATAATTATCGCGCACACGCATGTTATTGTAAATTTAATTAATTGGAAGACTTTTACCATGTGACTCACGAAACGTAATTGGCGTTAATTATGTGAAATTTGCAAGTTAATGTGTAAATGTCGTATTCATCTTGTGGTTTTAGGCTTAATTATTTTTAATAGACGAGGACAAGTTGTAAATTAACAATAATATACTGAAAATGAATGAATAATGAAATTAAAAAAGTTTATGCTTACGCATAAGAGAAAATAATATACTTTTGACACATAATATATTTATCAAAAAAGTTTGGAATTTAAATAATTTTTATATATTTTTATTCAATATACAGTATTGGAAGAAATAAAAATATATAATTTACTACCGCCTTATGCAAATCTAATATAATTTATACCAATTATGTACACACTATATACAAACATATCGGTTAATATTTCTTGTATTAAAAATAATTCTGTTAACTACAGACCAAAAAACTAAATATTCGACTGGCAAAAAGTAGAGCAACTTTTTACTAAATGGCGCTAATCTCTACAAAATCCACAATAATTTTTAGTTTTACAGTATACACCAATGTAAACTGACTTAATATAGTATCTCGTGGAAAGGAATTACTTTCCGAATTAAAATCACAGATTGTAACGTTATTTCAATCCGATTAGAGTTAAATCAATATCGTTCGATTCTAACGCATGTTTTACAACAATTTTCAATATTTGGTAATGTGTGAGCAAGAAAAATAGGTTTCAGGATAAACAAATTTTATCCTACTCCAAAATAGATCCTTTTCTGAGTTCCAGCAAAATAAAAGGTCTATTTGAGACACAACTTGGAATTAATGTTTCTTCAAGAACCGTATGAAATAGATTACTACAAGGCAGTCTTCATGTCAGAAGGTCAGACTAAAAAACCAATACTATCAGAGAAGAACAGACGAGGCAGAGTTGAGTTTATCAGGTCCTTTTACACTGGACTTTAAATGATTCAAGTTTAATATGGTTAGCAGTGATGGGATTTTATATGTAAGGGGACCTATTCATGAAAAGTTTGACCTAAAGTTTACCACACTCACTGTTAAACAAGGCGATAGGACGGTAATGGTATGGGGCTGCTCTTGGGGATTTTGAATGGGTCCTTTCTTTTGAATCATGCTATCATGAATCGTTTTATGTATAAAGAATTATTGAGGAACAACGTGGTACCGCAAGATTTATTCACGATTCTGTAATAGTCCTGGCAAAATATGGATCCAAATATTATGGACCATCTGTTACTTTTCATAAAAATAAGTTATTGATAGTAACGGGAATTTTACATATATTAGTGCAAAATTAATTCAAATACTAATTACAAATTATTTCTAGTAATAAAACTTGAAATAGAATAAGTTGCTCTATTTTTTGTCAGCCCAAAACAAATAATCATCAGTAAAATTAAACTCTTTATTTTTTTATTGTTTAACTATGTAATTGTTAAATTTGTAAAGGGAAATTAATTTTCAATATACATTTTTATGAACCGGAACAAAATTTATTTGAATTTTAAATTTTCTGCCAATACTGTATATATAGGACAATCCAGTAGAAAAAATATATAGATATAAATTCTGATATAAAAATAATTGAAAATACACACTGTATTTTGTTTTTGTATAAAATAATTTAAATATAACGTCATATTAAAATGCATGTAATTATTCAATTCAAAAATACTTAACATAAATAAATTATAACGCACATTTAATAATTGCAACGTGTAAAATTACTAAATTGATTAATTATACGTCTATTATGCGTATTCAATTAACCATTTAATGCAACCCGTATAACTTTATTGTGCGTAATTATATTGTTAAATGCCACAATTTCGGATGTTGTAACGACTTAAAAAAATAATCGTACATCGGTTTTTATGAGAAAACTACACCGTCCGATGCCAAGTCAAAAGACAGTCCTGCTCTGTCCTTCAATTAAACGTAACACACATTGCAGTGTTATTATCCATCGCAATTTTTATCGCCGATTTACGCAAAGTTAAATTCGTTCGTTCGCTATATAATTAACGAGAACGTTAAGTGTTTGCAAAATGTTCGCTTCGGTCGCTCTTGCTGTCCTGCTGGCGCTGATCGGGTTCAAGATATTCTCCGTTCTGACCTGCATTTGGTGCAGGTGCAATGTGTGCCTCAGTGGGAAAACCGCCATCATCACAGGAGGCAACTCGGGTAAAAACAAATTAGTCAATTTCAAGTTTAGTGCCTTATTAAATTAGCTGTTGGATAGGGATTGGTTACCAGATCGCTACGTCATTGGCGAGTCGCGGCTGCAGGATCATCATAGCCGACAAGATGGATGGAACTGAGGCAAAGAATAAGATGATCGCGGAGACGCACAATCCCAACATAGAGTACAAATACATGGACTTGGCCTCGTTCAAGTCCGTAAGAGAGTTTGCAGCTGATATTATTGCAAAAGAGGAAAGACTGGACATTTTAATCAACAATGCAGGAATCGCGGCCACTAATATGGTGCTGACTGAAGACGACCTGCAGAGAACCATGCAGGTCAACTATTTCGGACCGTTCCTGCTTACTTGTCTACTTACAGGTAAAACACATAAAACGTAAAACGAAACTTAACGAAATCATAAACCTTGATTGCAGAACTTCTAAAGAAGTCTGCTCCGAGTAGGATAATTTTCGTAGCCTCCCTAGCGTCGATCATAGCCAATCTGACGACAGACAACTTAAATCCCAACAGCGATTACATCAGGAAAGGTAAAATCAACAATGAGATTTATGCCAACTCCAAACTGGGAGACATACTGATCAGCATGGGCTTCGCGAAAAGACTGAAGGGCACGGGCGTGACCTCCAACGTTTTCTGTCCCGGCGGTGTCAATTCACAAATCTACAACTCAGCAAAGGACGATCAAGGATTCAGGATATCCGTATATGCTTTAGCACTTCTCTCGTGGTTCTATGGAAAGGTACTTTTATTTATTTTTATTACACTATCATTTCAATCCGACTGTTTTTAGTCACCGCAAGCAGGTGCACAGACGGCAATTCACCTGGCATGTTCAAATGAATTGGAGAATGTGACTGGAAAGTTTTTCAAGGAGTGTTTTCCCATACCTGTTTTGCATCCGAAAGTCTACAACCAAAAGTATTGCGACGAAATTTGGACCGAGACAGAACGACTGGTTAAACTTAAAGAAAGCGAAAAAATTTCTGTGTAAGTCAATACTCTAGTCAATAAATTAAATAATTAAATAATGCGTGTTGTTTTATTGTAATGGGTTAATTAATATTGTTGATAGACACCTTGTAAAAACCGTTTATTACGTAACAAATTCCATAGAATTATAATTGCCTCAAGATAATTTACATGTTGAATGGGACAATTACAATGAAATAGTATTAATTTTATTCAATTAAATTTTCTACATAATAACAAACTATGTACACCAACTTCATCAACAAAGTTAAATAAAAATAAATATTTAAAATTTTAATTTACCGATACGTAAATCTACAATATTCCAAATTGATCGTGAATTACAGTTTAAGAATGTTAACTTTTTAAATACAGAAATCTTCTTTTAAATTTCTTAACGTATATGAATGTGTTAAATACTAAAAGTATATTATTTATTACGTTTCGGTCTATTTAATTAAAAGTGATTGAGCAAACCATAATCGGATAAAAAATGAAAATATTTTTCATTCATGTATACCTAGATAAAATTGCTAATTGAAATTCATTTTAATTGTATGAATAGTACATTTCAAATTTATAAAAAACTAATTTTAGATATTATCAAAAAGTTCAAAATATAAACATTCGAGGAAATCATTAACAAGTTTTTGAGACAATACAAATTCATACCAAATATTTAATTTCGATTTGGATATTGAAATTAAACAACTAAAATTCATGTTCTCCTTAATCATTTGATTTAATTCTCAGAAAATCGACAGGGTTGAAATGATGAAATATGTTTGAACAACACAAACAACATAAAAATTGAATGAAACCGGCTAATGAAAAAGAAATGATTTTTTCAATTACAATTTACAGACGAAATTTAATCAAACAATATCAATAATTATTGTATTATTTTAATATAAGTTGTTATTATATCCCGGCAAATCAATCAATCCACTTTGAATAACCATGTTAAACATACAAAAAGTGCAATTTTGTCTCTCACTGTGTGTAACAGTCGTTCCATCATCAACACATCAACTCGTAATCTTTTTGTTATGATTAATTTAAAAAACAAGATCAGAAACAGTAATTTGGGGTGCGTTTATCTGACACCCGTTCTATCATCATATTTTCCATTCCCAATCCTCCAAATCATTTTAGTGCGAGTCTTTGTCTTTTACAAAGATCCCGCAGATGAATTATTCAAGTATGTAAGGGTAGTAATAATTGATTTGAGTTGTGTCCTCTCCGAACATTTTACCTCCCCTTAAACAGTTTCTCTTGGTAAATTACGGTTGGAGCACTTTTTATATTACAACTAATAACTGTAGTTCAATTACAGTTTCTTATGGAGCGTAATTTGAGAATTTATGTTCGTTCACGTATTAGGTTTCGTAAGATTTTTACTGCTATATAAAATTTTCACTGCCGAATTTCGGCTTTTATAGGCAAAAACTGTTTTAATGTTGCAGCATTAAATTCAACCCGGTAATTAATCCCATAAGAAATAACCATTACAGAGATGGAATAATTAAATTCGAACTGACGTATTTCAATTTATTACAATTTTTACTTAATTCCAATAAAAAATAAGATAAATTAAAAACGTTATAATTAAATATGACGAGTGAATTGATATTAAATACAACTAAAATAGGAGTGGAACTGAAACCAACTCAACAAGTTTGTCATTCGCTGCGTTTTGTTTTGTGTATTTCTCGTTTTATTACTTTGCCTTTTTCCGCTTCGACACACAATAAACCCTTTTATGATTAAGAAAAGTCTGCCGGTGGCACAATCGATTTTCCTCTCGAGTGCATCGTTTCTAAACTAACATCACACGGCTTTTATTACTTTTATTATTATCATCCGAATACGCATGAATATTATGTCTGAATGTGAAATATATCAGTCAAGAATTTTTTCTGCGTGATCCTAGAAGGGGGTTAGACTTTGGCGGGTGCTAACCGCACATCAAACGGTTTTAGTCTGCGGTTGAACGTTGTCATGTCGCACGTCACACCTTGTTGCAAACAGGATATTTCGCGTCTGACGAAATCTGCGTAGTTTCAAATAGAAAATTTAATTATACAATCTGGATTTATTCCAATAATTTTATGACATCACATATAGATTTTTTTAAATAAAATTTTTCAATTTGTATGTAAAACAGAAGGGAATTTAATGTAGACTGAACATAGAAATAATAGAGACGGCAGAATTTTAATTAATTCAATAGTATACAGGTGAACTGATTCATTCAATATATAAATTAATAATAAATAAAGAAATAATCCACTGCATTTCCGAAATTTAAAATATATAAATGCAAGTATTGATTAAATAATATTGATTTTTCTAATAATTTAGGCAATTTAAAAATTCGAGTGGTATGAATCCGGGCTGTTTTCACAAAACAATTCGATTACTTGTCCGTATTTGTGAACAAGAAAAGTTTGAATGGAAGGCTTAATTAGATTTTGATAATTAATTCTGAGTTTTAATACAGGCCAGTTCCATAACTTTAATAAAAAAAAGTCACAAAAGGATTTTATTAACTAAAGTAATAAACAATGATCTAAATTAAAAACTAAATTTGCCTTTTAATTGTTCTCATTGTGAATATTTATGAGTACAACTGTTTTAATATAAAATTCTGATTATGAATGGAGATGGGGTTAATTAAAATGCGACTGGCATCCAAGTACGTGTACAGATTATCCCTTCAGATGAGGGAAATGTTTGTCTACAATCATTGTTGAAGGGGTTTATAAATTGCTATGAGATAACTTGAAGAACAAGGAATAATTGACGTTGGATTAGTCGAAATTAGACCTTATCAAATGTTACGCCATTATCGTTTTCCTGCTCCGCCCGTACGATCCAAATTAAACCATTAGTGTCTTCTTTATTCGAAAACTGTTAAACTTTGCTAAACGATCCTTTTCAATATTGCAGCAAAAAAATCCTGTTAAGGTTACTTGAGGTGTAAATATTAAGATAGGGTTGCCAGGGGAACGGAGAATGATGCCGAGAATCTTGGCATCCGAAAATAAAACTTTAAACTTGAATTACAATCGAAATCGTCAGATAAATTCTGCACGAAATTAAACCACAACCGTTGGCACGAACGTAAAAAATAGAATTTAACCGAAATTAATGAATATTCTGGATTTAATTAAGAAGTGTAAATAATTAACGGCATTCAAACACGACGGTTTTTACTTTCGTTTAATTTTATATATCCAGTGATTATATACATATATACATATATACATATATACATATATACATATATACATATATACATATATACATATATACATATATACATATATACATATATACATATATACATATATACATATATACATATATACATATATACATATACATATATACATATATACATATATACATATATACATATATACATATATACATATATACATATATACATATATACATATATACATATATACATATATACATATATACATATATACATATATACATATATACATATATACATATATACATATATACATATATACATATATACATATATACATATATACATATATACATATATACATATATACATATATACATATATACATATATACATATATACATATATACATATATACATATATACATATATACATATATACATATATACATATATACATATATACATATATACATATATACATATATACATATATACATATATACATATATACATATATACATATATACATATATACATATATACATATATACATATATACATATATACATATATACATATATACATATATACATATATACATATATACATATATACATATATACATATATACATATATACATATATACATATATACATATATACATATATACATATATACATATATACATATATACATATATACATATATACATATATACATATATACATATATACATATATACATATATACATATATACATATATAGATGGCAAACACTTCATTAGATCACAGAATTTAAAGATTAAAAAATGATACGGATCAATCTTTTATCTGAATTTATTTATTTATTACTCTCTGTTACTCGACACTGTACACCAAATATCAATCAAATTAGACCAGTGGACATATGTATTCTCTTTTCTATGTCACAGACTATATTTTCCTAAATCAAAAAAATGAAATTTAATTAATTACATTAACGTGTTCACACACACGCATATTTCAACTTGATGTAGTTGACATGAACGAATCACATTTTAATTAATTCAATCCCTCGTCATTATAAATCGGTCCGGCACCTGCCGCGACGTTCAACACCCCGAATCCAATAAACTGGCGACAAAAAAATTTGTAGGAATAATCACTCATACGTCTGACCTAAAAACAAACCCTTTCATCGGTCACACAAAGAAACTTTGTAGGAGATATTTCCTCAGGATGGTTGTGCATGTTCAAACACACTAGACAATGAAAAAGACTCAAAAATGTTTAGAAGGGCAAATAGAAAAAAAATGCCAGACAGTTTCATTTTAAATACACGCCACGTGTCTAAAGTATGGTACAATATGTCAGTGAATAATATACGTAAATGTTTATTTACAACGAAGTATTTAACGAAAATTAAAAACTATTTAAAGGTCATAAACAATTTATTGATACGTGTTTATGCGTCAGTTTCCGAAGGAGCAATATTGATGATTAATGTCGGAGTGATTTATCCTCTACATAATATATCAGAGGAGGTAATCACGAAGAGACAACGACTTGAAAAATTATCGCTGGGGGAAAAACCGAGACGGCGACACATGTTCCGACTCCACCACAAAATTCGTTACTTTTTCCGAATGCAATCATCCTTTGTTAGAATATTCGTTATTTCATTTCGCACCGACAATTCACATTAAAGAAGCTTTTAATTAAAGCCAGCGATAAAATTAACGGTACATCGTTATCTGCGAATAATAACTGTGGATCTTGATAGCTGTGAGTATTTTATAATTTAGTGCATCCGTGGTCCCGTTTTATTTCGTTTTTATGCGGCGGTTTGTTCAGTAAATTGCACGTTTACGATAGCGGCTTTGCATCGGATTTAAATCTGAACCGGGATAACAATCTGACCTCGATTGATGGTGAATGCTTCGGAAAAATGCGTGTAAGGGCCATTCAACCCGGAAAAATGTTTTTTTAATCGATTCATTACAATTGAACAAATCTCAGAGCACTTCGGACTTATCAGAGATTAAACTGATGAAAGGTACGTGTTGTAATGTCATTGAACCGTGTCGGGAAGTAGTATTGCTCGTCCCATAAAAGGAGACATCAAAAGTTTTCTCCGAACAATAGGAAAAAGAAAAACGAACGCAAACAATCTCGCCGAAAGGCGATCCATTAAAGCCGCGGCCGTGGTGCAATCTTGCCAACCAGGCCGACTTGTAAATGGGCAAAGTACGGGCAAACAAAAATCTTTTGGAAAAAGGAAAAAATTAAATCGACATAGGGAGGAGATTTCCCAATTGGATTTCAAATTTCACTTTGGTGGCAAATCCTTCGTACTCCGACATCCAACCACTTAACCGGGGGGATCCGGTTCTATATCTTTTCGGACTAAGTGCACCTTGTCGAGGAACTAATACGACAGTATTTTATTGTGCAGGAACTTCCTGTTTCGCGCACCTGTTCTAAAATCTACTCGTTTCCAAGATAATTTATAAATTTGAATTAAACGAATGAATATCTTTTTTAATATCAAATCCATATGAGTTTACAAACCTAAAATAACTAGAACTACCTTTTTTGATTAAAATAATATCAAAGTAACAATAAAAAATAATTGCCGCAAAGACAGTACAATATATACAGTCCAGTTTTAATTAGAGTAGTAACAAAAAAAAAGAATAAGCTTAAATTATTAAAGCTTATGTGGTATAAATTCCAAATGGATAATTCACCAAAATATATTAATACGAACTTCAAGGGAAGTTTTAATTAAATTTCCACGTACGATTCGTGCACAACTATACTGTTTTTAATAAAACACGCAAATGGTGTGTAAATAAATGCATTTCCATTTTCGTCCTTTTCCCCGTATTAACGATGGAGTTGTTTGGAGGGGACGACACAGTTCCACAAAACACTCCACTTTCACGTTGTTTCTGTAAATTAACATGTCGGTGCTTTAGAAAAATCAATTAATAACTGTGAAGGCACGTCGAAAGGAAAACATTCTTTCGCGTTTATTTAACACGACTGGTATTTATTTGAAGGGTGAGAAAGTGCCGACAGCTTTACGGCGCAGCTCATTATCCTAATCTGAGTGCTTAAATCGTAAATCATTTTAATTATGCTTGAGGAAAAGTGCAAGTAAGGACCCTCTAATATCGGGGCAGAAAATTTAATAAAAGCGGGATTGCCTTATGTTACCGTCTAGACATTTAAATGTAATTATTTTACTTTTATATTGGTCCAGTGTGTTTATATTCTGTACACCAAAAATAAAGTCTGACTGAATCTTCGTGATCTATTATACTATACATATACTCAAAACATATAACTATTTGTGTGCATTCGCCATTTTTGTAAAACCAAAACCTGCTCCGTAAATTTCTTTTGATCCCGAAATAAAAGTGATACATCAATTTGTCGAAGATTTAGTTGTTTGCAGCGGGACAAACTGCAAATAGGTACTAAATCCCCAGTGATTAATTTAGCCTCGTGTAAAAAACAAATAACAATCCTTAAGGATGATGGATCATAAAAACGGGATGCGAGCCCAACACGTGTAATAAATATTGATGATGTAGATGTTTATGCACTGATTGGCGTCCGTTTGGGTGGAATAAAGCCGATCTTCGATTTATTTACACAACAATAAAAGGGTTAACGTCATTCAGTTGGTAATAAGTATTAATTAAAATTGATTAGATATTTATTTATTCATTAAATTCCATTATAAATTCGGGAAATTAATCCTAACACAGTTTAGGGTGAGAACGATTATTCAAATAAAACAATTGGCGCGACTAAAAACCCGATAAATAATTTATAATATGTTAATCAGTGGAGTTCAACGACCGAGTGTGGTGCGCGAAGCAGGACTAAGGCCCTTTTTAAATTTAATATGCACCACAATTTACACGTCGTAATCGATAAAGTGGAAGTAATAAGCCGCAAACTAGAATTGCAAAACGTTAGTTTGTGTTATTAAACGAATAAAACTGAAAAATCGGTGAAATTGGAGTCAATTTAGTACCGATAGAAAAATTATTGATTTCATTCAATATCTAATCCGACAATGAGAAAGTGCAGAGCATAATTTTGGTAGCACGTGAGCCAATTTTCGGGTTAAGCGGACAAAAACCGAGCCGTTCGAAAAATAACTGACGCAGGATTTTTTTTATATGATTGCCGACCAGATTGGCCGTACCTTTTTCAATTTACTTGTAGCTATCCTGTCTTGCAGTTCTTTAATTCGAAACTGTATTTAAAAATCTTGAATTATAATTCAACAATATTCAATAAATTGTCAAATTAATAATTTTTTATATAGACTTTTATTTTTAGAGATAAATTAATTTTTTTAATAGATTTATTTCAAATTCGCATTATACAGTGATACTGTAAAAAATTCTCTGAGATGGTGAATGGAACAAGATATTAAATAAAATTTCAAATAAGAACTATGCAAAATGTTGTCAATTTAACTAATTCTATGCACCAACTTTTTCATATTTTTACTTCTCAAATTTTCCATTTTTTCATAAAATGGAAAAAATGGAAAATACCGTTATTCATTATTTGTTATTCATTATTCATTATCTTAATGAATCAACAAAAAGACAGCTACTATTGAGTTCTTGAGCTGTTTCTCTCAAACTGAACTCTCACTGTTTCTTGATCACCAAGGTTACCTCGGTCGCCTTCATTTGTCAGTTGTTGTTGTTTTAACATGCTTAATTCTATTTTATTGTTTATATTAACAATTATCATTATTATCGTTATTATCGTTATTATCGTTATTATCGTTATTATCGTTATTATCGTTATTATCGTTATTATCGTTATTATCGTTATTATCGTTATTATCGTTATTATCGTTATTATCGTTATTATCGTTATTATCGTTATTATCGTTATTATCGTTATTATCGTTATTATCGTTATTATCGTTATTATCGTTATTATCGTTATTATCGTTATTATCGTTATTATCGTTATTATCGTTATTATCGTTATTATCGTTATTATCGTTATTATCGTTATTATCGTTATTATCGTTATTATCGTTATTATCGTTATTATCGTTATTATCGTTATTATCGTTATTATCGTTATTATCGTTATTATCGTTATTATCGTTATTATCGTTATTATCGTTATTATCGTTATTATCGTTATTATCGTTATTATCGTTATTATCGTTATTATCGTTATTATCGTTATTATCGTTATTATCGTTATTATCGTTATTATTATTTCTGACGTAGACGAATCGTTAAACATAAATCATCGTATGTACCATACTTATCTGTATATTTATTGGGAATGTTAATAAATAGAATAATTATGAATTGAAAATCAAACATTAATCAAATCTCTAAACTTTCCCATTAAAATTATTTCTAGATTAGGCACTAATGAGAATTGATCATTTATTTGAATACACAATAATTACATACAATTTTCAGTCTGTATAAGCCATATTGAATGACGAAAATTGTCCATTTAAACTAATGGATAAATTTTTGGATCAGACCTGGAATTCTGGTCCATGTAAAGTGTAACACAAAGAGGCCAGGACAAAACATTTCCGTCGCCCCGAACAAAAAAGGATATCCGACCTTGTCTACGACACCCCCAATATTTCGTGCCTTTTCTCCGTAACCCGCACTTATCGGTGATTGATCATCACTAACGAACGTTACAACAATGCCCCGTAAATAAATACTAGTGGATCTTAAAGGTTCATCACAGACAACGCTCCCCGGGGATTGTTATGATGGAACGTACACAAGAGCGACTCCAGACGAATTCTACGAGTAGTTTGAAATTAACGTCTTAATAAATGTTTATGGTGTAACTCCTATTAAAACTTTGACGCAACTATTTCAAACAAGTTTGATATTTACCCCCTTAGATTGCAAACAAGAAGTGCTCGAGTACGTGGCAATTAATTTTACATGAAGAGATAATTTGATTTTAAAACAAGCTTCATAATTGCGCATTCACGTCTACAGCGCATTCGCCACAATTTAAAAGTGACTGCCAGCGAAACATTTCCTTATAAAGAAACGTTAATTACGAGCTCTTTAAAAAAATCAAATAACGGTTTATTAATAAAAGTAGTAAAAAATGCAAAAATGCAAGTATTTGGCAACGTTTCATAATTTTAGAAATTTCGAAGTGTTTACCTAGTTTTTCAATATTAATTGGTTCCAACTTGATAAAAATAAATTTAGAAACAATTTTACTTATGTACGCGAGCCATTCCCTACGTATCCCAAGAGCTTTTTAAGTTGAGCGATTGCTCAGTTTGTGAAATTTATTCCGATGTCATTTCCCCTACTTTATTTCATGCACTACATTCTTACTACTCGAAATACGGAAAATATTATCAAATATTATCTTAAATATTATCGTATATTTTTTCCCTATCGGCAAAATAATCTAATTTAAGAAGACACGAAAAGGGTGGCCTTAATGGAACCGGAATCCCCACGAATACCTTTTATTGTCTAAGTCGGACTTTCTGGCGGGATAATAAATAATTTAAGGGCCTTTTATTACGCTTAAACAGTCAGGAATGGATGTTTTTGTTGTCGAACAATGGAATGTAATGCTGCTTCTGATAAAATAAAGAGCTATAAAGACAATTTGGTGGGTGTTTTTACGTCCCGATCAGTAAGAAACGGTTGTGTCAAAAAATTCTTTATTGCTAAAACCGCACCTTTTTTTTAAATTGACAAACTTTATGCCAATAACCTGAATTAATTTCGTGTAAAACACACATTTACAAAAAAAAACAGTCGAACAGGATAATTATTCTTATCGTGTGTGCACTTATTTATTTTAGATGTTATCGAGAATGTTATTAAATAAATTCTCCCCGGAATTATTTCCGTGTAAATCCCTAAGGCAACACGGCATGGTTAATTAATTAATAAAAAGAAAATAAAATAAGATATATATATATATATATTTTTTACTTGCATCAAAAGAATCTTGTTTAGTTTCATCTATTTTGTGGAAAAACACAACACCGGGTAAAATCCGTAACATCCTAAACAAATGTTACGCAAATCGCTTTTGAAGTAGTCGAAATTCGAAAGCGGATTTCGATGGGGGAGTCGCAAATATTTTCATAAGGATATCAACAATAAACGATCAGGGTTGGAGCGACCTTTTTTTACGTACGATCAAACCAGAATTGATTCTCGAAGTGCGAATTTGTTGATATGAATTTTAATTTAACTCCGACGAATTTTTCATCACTTATTTTTTTTTTTTTTTTTCTTTTTTGTGAAGTCAATATTTGAACCATTTATTTTAAATTTATCATTTTACTACATTTTATGAAATATGTATCCAATGGCAAATTATTTTTTAATAATATTTTTAAATTCATTTTCTATATTTTATGTTACACATTCATTCATTACTAATTAAATTTTCATTATAAATTTATATTTCAAAATTATATTTAAATTATAAATGTATCTAAAAAATCTCATTATTCTGTGATGTTTTTTGCATAAATTTGTATAAATCAATAAATGTAAATGTCAGGAAAGGAGGATCATTTGTAGTGAAAAGAACGAAACAAGCAAATTTACGTTATCTTAAATTTAATAATAATTAATATAATCTTTGCCACAAAATATGTAATTAATCAAAACCTGAATAAAAAATTTTAGTTCCCTTAATTAATCATGGTAGATTGAAAGGAAACTTCACAATGTGATATCAAGGGGGAAAAGTCTCGATAACATGGAACCTACAAGTACTTTGTTGACGGAGGGTAGAAAACTTTTCCAAGAAAACGCGAGATAAAGCCATAATTATCTTTGCGTAATAATTGGCGTAAAAATGTTTTGTCATTCCCTTAATTCTCTTCTTAACCATCGAAATCAAAAGTTTTACTTTTCCATTGAACATCAAATCAATGGCACACACTTGTCAAGTAAAGTTCGTGTAAAATTCAAGAGACATTAGCATTTCGTTCGTTTTGTTTCCCTTCAAACTCCACTTAGCCGGAGTTGATTAAACAGTCGAGCCCGATGTGTTCTCTAATATCTAATAAAGGATAACGCGAACGTCATGAATGTTTAATTAGATCGGAGACACGAGAAACGCCTGCATAATTTACGTGCAATCCGCGTTTCGGGCTCGATTTACACTTTAAAAATAAAAAATGGCGTTGGCGGAATTCGCACCAGTCCCGGATTGTGTGCGACGACGTTCCGGGATGGGAGGGACGTAATTGCGTTACGCGTATGGGAATTATCACTTTGAGCGCGGAACCGCGACGGATTGGTTCCCGAACGGATTAACTGGGGATTGATTAACTCGGATGACTGACGATGTACACATCGAAGTGCAATTTCGGTTTAACGTCGTCTTTAATTATTCAAATTTCGATGAATGTTGGGATTGTTTAAGATCACCTTGCGTAAATGTTTCTGCGCAGTCTGACTGACTGTCCCAGTCACAACTTTTTTGGAATGTTTTCTTTTTCAAATAATTTCAAACATACCAGAGATTAATGCTTTAATTATTAAATTTTCAATGGAAGCTTTCTAGATATACCCTGAATGAAACTATACCTGTACTGTCTCGGGTGTAATTTTCTGGCGCGTATAATTTACGTTGAAAACCATGCGCAAACGTTCTGCGCACTTAATCAACTCTAATTGAGTTTTGCTTTTCTGTTTAACTTCGAGATCTCTTCAACCTGTTTTTTGTTATTAAATTAACGAGATGCCGTGAATAAACATATAGGCAGAGATTGAAACAGTTACAATCAACGTGAACGAAAGCGTGCGTTTTGAAATATATATAATGAGGTGACACGCTACGAACTCCGGGTTTTTGCGACTCGGAAATTCGGATTGCTTTTATGGAAAAAGCTTCCGGGGGTAGCTCTATTTGATTACGTTATAAAATCCGAAACGATGTGTAAATATTGCTTTTAGCCGTGAGACAGGGATTATGGAGAATTGGACCGTGCTTAATAATTTAAGGTGGGATTAGGCATATTTTCGGATGATGTTATTAAAACCTTGACGGCGACTTTATATTAAAACTTTTTCTTTTATTATTTATTTATTGTGTTATAATTAAGTCGTTTTAATTGCTAATTAGGAGCAGTATTTGAATGGGTACGCCGAATCTTCAATTAATTCTTAATTCTTTGAAGTTTTAGATGAAAGAATTTAACGCTTTTTTATGGATGTTCACAATTTTTAGATGCCTACTTTACATTCCATGTAAATAGACAGAATTGAATACTGAAAATAATACAGAAATTTATTTAAATTAATTGAAGAACATAAGGCTCAAAAAGACCAGGTGTTCGAATAGCCATAAATTTCTGATATAAGATTCTCAGTAGAAAATTTACGATACAACTTTCATGAAAGTTGAAAATCACTTTCCACGTGTTAACTCACTAAATAAAATATTATCGAGCTGGAAAAGTTATGGACAAAAAAAGTAAATCAAAAGTGAAGAGACATCTGCGAAGTGGAATATATGATGATAAAAGTTCCCCTGCTGATAAAATAACCGTAAATGTTTATGGGAAATAAATAAAGTAGTTGGGTACATTATATTTATATTGAAAATTCAGCAGTTTTAAACAGAACCGAATCCAACCAAAATTAATTTTATCCCTTGTCCATGAAGGATTTTCATATTAATAAAGCAATTAGGTTTTATTGTGTGCACAGATTAAATTTTGAGATTAATTAAGCGTATTATGGCCAATCAAAATGTAATTACGTTTAGTTATCAATTAGCCGAAACAGAAATTAATCGGACGACGAACAATACTAGGCAACGATGTACAATAAACCGTCACGAAATTATAGTTAATCATTAATAATTGACTAAGCCTAAAACACATTCAGATTATAATATTTTTATACTAATAAATTAAAAAATCAAATTAAAATTCAAAGATTCGGGTTGCATCGTCCCATTATTTCGGCAACATTATCCCTCGTTGAAAACCATCCCCAAATCCTTCCTTAAAGGGCAACAAACGTTTCGATCGTTTGGACCACATCAAACTTTAAATTGAGCGAACCGAAATCCGAAAACTACCCGTACCCGACGGTTATTAATAGATATTTCAATCCCGTACGAATCTAGGTTAACAGTAGCCAATTTTCACGCTCCTGCAACCTGTATTTTAACAATGGATAAATAATAGACGTGTTTTTTTAATAAATTAATTTGCTTCAGTAAAGTATGAAATATTGAAATGTCGCAGAAGAACCTCTGCGACATTTCAATATTTGAATTGATATTCGGTATTTCGGCGTGTTTTGATTTGCATCGTTGCGTATGAAAAGAAACATTCTTCGAACTAGTGAAACCTGCCAATATTTTCCGTTGAATGTAAAGAGAAGTCACGGTTCGATTGAATTTTTGAATAAGGTCGCATTCGAGGAAATCTTGTTTAGCAAAGCCGCAACTGTTAGTGTTATTCAATCGGCTCCAATCGGCTCCTTGTAAATGCAATAATTCCTTCTACTATTTGAATCGCAAAACGATTCTGATGTCGAACAAGAACAACAACACGTCTACGTTACACAAACGAAACGTTCATTAACATATCCAATTCAATTTACCTGTATTTGCATTATCCGCATTAACTCGTCATTTATCTAGAAACTAAGTAATGTTTGCTTTCAGCCAGTTTGATTGAAATTTAGCGCATCCGACGAACTTGATATTCACCGGGCCGTGATGAATGGAATGCTAATTTATATCCACCCTATTTTTCTATACCACTCTTAATTTATATCTTTCATAATTTACACTTTCAAATTAGATTAGTGCGTCGTTTCAGTTTTTAATTAAAAAACTCAACTGTTTTTAAAACTATTAAAATTGTTAATTCTCTTAGTTATATAAATGATTCTAAAACTTTACAACTGCCTTTATAGAATATAATAATTTTTAGAAAGTTTCAGAACTATTTAAACTGAATAAAGGTTTGGATTCTTTATAATTGTTTCAATTGTATACAAGCTTGTTTTGAAAGCTTCAAATTTGTAGAGATTTAGATTTAGTAGAGTATAGTTTCACAACTATTGCAAATTTTAGATAAATTTGCAATTAAAACAGTATTGTTTTAATTATTTAAAATATTCATATCTACAGTTGTTCGGGTTTATTGGTCGGCGTTGGTTGAAATTATTTCCTGACGTTTTGCTAGCACGAGTGGCTGGCATCTTCAGAGGTCTGATTTGGTTCGTGTCACTTTGACATGGTGTTTTAGAAATTGATCTAATTTTTCTTGTCCATGTCTCGAAAGTATTATCCAAGTAAAATACCAAACGGTAGGTTTGTGTTTGGAAGTCTTAAGCGCTTTTTGTTCAAACTTTTCCATAAAGAAGAGTACTACCCATTGCTAATCCTTTAGTCTGTTCGTAGATTTAGTTGTTCCAAACGTGAAACGTGAACAGCGCATGCCTAAGAAGTTCACTTCTTACCTTATGTAAATAGACTATACGTTATAAATACAATTTGATAAATAATCATCATCCCTATCCATGTAATGCACTTGTAGTATGCGAATGACATTGTTAACATGTGTATTCGTTGTAGCCAATGGTCAACGTTTGCATTAATTAACCTCTCCAAAATTAATTTCGAGCCACTTAATGTGTTGTCCGAGTCGGTAATTAATTACGGAAATCTTGCACACACACAAACACACACACGCCGGAAATAATAATCCGGGATGAAGGACTAAAACTTGTTGAATAGGGGAGAAAACGTACTCGAATCGTTGATTAATTTGTATGTAAATCAGGAATGTGGATCGCTCAAGCTATAATTGATTTCGAGATAAAAATGAAATTTCAAGGCGACGGAAATCCTTAATTTGATGGATTATGCGTTGTTAAAAAGTAAACAAAACCGGTTCAATTTGCGGAAAGATACGGATGTGTATTTATTGGTTAATTTGGGATTTGTTCAATTTACGAATGGATGCTGGACTTCGAAAATTTTAATTCGATGGATAATTAAAACGCCCCGGTTTTTTATAAACGTGATCGACCAGTTTTGGGGTAATTTAATAAAGGAGCTCAAACACGAAACAGCTTACTTTAAAATGTCTTTATTAAAGCATATTTAAAAGTTTTTTCATTATGAAATGTTTTAAGCGTTACACTAATCTAATTCGAATCTCCCGCAGCACCCATAAAAAACTCGCTTCCAAAAATGGAATGATGTAAATTAACACTCTATTCACTACATGTAGAAGGAAACTTTACTTATTTTCTGTGCGATTCCATTTTCGTTAACTTTTGACAAAGTCACGAACACAACAAAAAAGGCTCTAGGATTTTTATGTGAGTAGGAATCCCCACCGAAACTTTATTCCCATGACTTTATCAGCAAAAAAGGTTTCGCTCTTTGTTTCAGGATGCGACTTCCACAAAATAGGACAGGAGGTGAGGCTGGCGGAAAAAACCGGCAGAGAGACCAGCAGTTCGTTCTCGCATTCCCATCGGCGGAATGCGGGAGGCATCCTGATTAATAAAAATGAGAGTCATAACTCCGTTTCAGTCGCACCGCACCCCAAAATCACCGGCGCTAATCTGTATTTACCGTGCGCGTGCTAAAAACGAGAGGAGATCCGTATAATTACTTAATCTCGCAGATACACAGAGAAATTTATTCGCACCATCTCCAGATTATGGCTGATTTGTGGCCGTTTTATCATTTATAATCGGATTTGACGATTTTAACGTAGATACGTTCGTTAGCGGCACCAATCATTTATACATTAAGGACAAAACAATATGTGTGTCTGTTACAAGAATTCAACAAGTAGTGCTATATATACGCAATACGAATTGAAACCGGTTAAAAATAAAACACAGTGCAGGCAATAAAAGTTGGTTGCTCTGCTCTAATGTGGTTTTATCCGCCCCTTCGTTTTATCACCTGTATTCTATCCCAGTTATTTTGCAAGGCGAACATTTATTCGATGGGGGGGAAGAACCGGAAGTGTCCTTTTGCTCGACTTTAAATTACTGGATATGTATTTGCGAGGGATGCGATAGCACGGCAAGTATTTTTCAAGCACGGTGGAATCCGGCGTCTCATTTGAATTCCTGAAAGAATTAACGCCGTCAAGTGTTTTCGCAATGGGCCCTTTTAAGTGGCAGATGTCTATCTACAAAAACTTTTTCATTATCTTTTAATGTTTCGTAAGGGTGTTTGGATTTGAGCAGATACATTCATTTAATTATTATCTGCAAGCAAATTTTTGTGTTATCCAGTTATTGATTGGCAGTGTTAATCCCCATCACCTCGGGAAATTTAATCGGCTAACAAGTTTCGTAGAGAGCGTAGTTTCTGGAAGAGCTTAAAACACTGTTGCAAGATAAATTTAAAATAAGATTACTTAGTTTAATATTCCATCTTTTCTAACACACACACACACACACACATATATATATATATATACCGTATCAAAAATGATGAGCGTGTCTACTCGCATATTGAGACGGAACATCAATACCCCTTTGTAAACAAAAAGGAAAGATATACATGCAATTATGTGGGCGGGCCGAACTGACTGGAGGGGATCATTTGGTTTTGCTGCGTTTAGCATGCGGTTCGTCTCCGCAGACAGACCAAATTGTCCCGGCAGTCCGCCGATTAGAAATAAACCTGGAAAGTGTATGGTTTCAACAGGATGGTTGCCCTGCTCACAATACGGCTCGGGTTAGAGAATATTTACTACTTTTGGCGAACGCGTCATTAGTCGTTACGGAAGTATTCTTTGGCCAGCTAGGTCACCGGACCTCGCACCTTGCGATTTTTTTCTGTGGGGTTACCTGAAGTCAAAATTATACACTTTCCAGGAGAACAGGCCTAATAATCTGGATGAATTAAGAGACGGTATAATTAATTTAATGGAAAATATTACTCCTGACACTCTGGCAAACGTACGTGAAAATTTTTATAACAGGTTGGGGTATTGTACCACTGCGTATGGAGACGTTTTTGAACACCTCATTTAATTGTTTTTAGTATATTTTATTTAATTTTTGGGATACATTTTTATTTTGAAAAAAGTAGTTTATTTTTAGAATACTTATTTTTGTTTTTGATATACCCTCAAAAAATATTTCATTTTACAGATTGAAAATTATACAAAGTTACGGAATTTAAATGAAGCATCCGAAGAACTCGAACTACATCCCTACGCATACGGAGAGTTACTAAATGCATTCGCAAAAATTAATTTACATTGTGCGCCGGCGCGCACCAGCACGGCGCATTGTCTCTGAGAGTAGGGATTCTTACTACCGGGCAAAACTTTACTCTCTTTGTCGTGCATCCATCTCTTACAACATCCAGACACGAAGAGCATTTTTCGCACTGTATATATAAAGAGCGATACGGGTCGTATAAGTTATGAGTAAATTAAGAGCCTTTCTCTTCTTTGCGACTTCTTTCAACGGCGATAAATTTTAAGCAGTTGTACGATGAAGCCGTCTCCCAAAAAAGCGATGTGTCGGAATCTCCGCCGTCGGTTGGAATCGAAAGGCCCCAGCACGTTATTAATTCACCCAAAGGGCGGCAATTATGCGCTCAGTGGCGTAGAAGGATGTCGGGTGGTGGTGAAGGGAGAGGGTAGTATTCCTGAAATAGATTTGTCAATACTGATCACCCGGTTATCGATCACCGACTGTGTGTGTAACATCCAGTCGAACTGTTTTCATTCATCGTTTCGAGCCTTTGGAAATTCTCTGCGATCCAACTTTTCCCATCAACATCTATTGTTGGGACTAATATGCGAAAAATATAATTTATTACGGTAATGACTCTTTCATATGCTGCTTTGATAACACCTTTATCGTGCTTAAAGTGAGTTGACTGATTTCACAATACAACGAAATGAAGATGGCGCTCCTCCAGTCGACTGGCAATAGGCAAACCAGTTAACAACTTCTGATTTATTATGTTATTACGAAAAGCTTGTGGTGTTCATTCAATTTTCCGAATACTTCTGTATGTTACAGCCGGTTTGTTGATAAATTTAGGAGTCGAATTCGGTACATTGGAGCCTCTCGCCCTGAATCGTTTCCGAGGAATAAACCCGGTCCGATGGTTCTTTATATAAAGCAGCTGATGCCGACTTACGACCGAATTCTACCGGAAAAAAGGGTCCGGTTATGTGCACGAAAATCGACGGAAATATGGAGTCTTTTTATCGGCTCAAGTGTATCTGTGCTTGATGGCCGTGGAATTTGCGTGAGTCTTGTTCTTTTTGGGAAAGGCAAATCACAGGATTAAGTGAACAGAATTAATGTTGTAATTAAAGTTTTTAATTGACAAACTTTAATATTGCTATTTGACTTTTGGGGAATTTTCAACCTGAAACTTTTTGGGAACGTTTTGTGTTCTCAATTAACAATGGGATTTATTTATGTGTAGTTTGTTATTAATAATAATAACATTGATTTAGAAGCTATTCGAGCATTGTCAAAACTTTGAAACCAAATCGTATTGTATAGATTGAAAACAAGCGTTATTATGCAAATAACGGTTAATTTATGCAGTAACTGGTTTCGCTTAATGTACAGTATACATTAAATCAATGACTCCTATTTCTGGGTACGATTATGTAGAAGAGCTGCAAGCATTGTTTTTCGAAATAAATAAAGTCAAACATAAATTGAGCTGTCTACTATTTAAACAAAACACATCTGGCTGTTTAATTAATAAAGTTAGGTTCGTCGGTGAACATCCAAAAACGTTCTGCCAAAAACTTGTTTTAATTAGTACTAATTGAGTTATTTTCGATAATCGTTCAACTTTTGCTCTGTTTCCTAAACAGTTTCGTAATTTAGTTTAACGCCGAACTAGAAACTCGAAATAATCCACAACTCCATGTAAATCCAGCAGTGCATCTTATTATCCAATATTCCGATAACATCGAAACACCAGAGCGCAGCAGATTCGCAGAATGCTACTGTTCTTTATCCCAGCATAGAATTTGACGGCGGGATAAATTGCTCTGGTTTTTCGTTCAAGAAAACGCCTTACCTAAGAGGATTTAAATTGTAGTCGGCACGTGTAAAACCACACGCCGAATTTATTATTCGTGTGTGCCGCCGGTCGAAAGGAGGCTAAAAAACAAGAACAATTCGCATCTCTCATTCTTTTAAAGTTATTAGAAGTGCGAGACGATTTTTTTCACCGCCGAGATGTTCGGTTTTATTATAGTTTTTTTTTTTTCACTTTTGACGCAACGCAGTTTTTTCTCCGCTTTGTAAGACGACGCGTCGTGTGAGCCGGTGCTAATTAATTGTGGAAAGTTGGGGTTTTTGCAGCGTATAAAACAATCCGAGTCAGGTTAAAATTAGCAAGATTTACGTCTTAATCCAGACCGTTAAATTGTCACAATGCTTATGTGCTGTTGTGCTCTTTAAGTCTTATAGTCACGCGACTTTGGATGTGATCGTTATCTGCAGCTCATTTGAAAGAACTACATTGCCTACAAGGTTAAGCTTAACTACAAAAGAAAAAAAACAAACTAATATTCTACCAAGTTACAAAACAGATGGTGTCACGTAAAGAACTCTACTAATAGGCAACAACGAGTGCACAAATTACAACGAGGTGAAACTTCTGAATACGTTTATTACTAAATACCTTCTCTTTATGTGAGTGTGGACCATTGTAGTTTGACGGCATAATGTTAAAAGTTTCAAATCGATATAACGTCTTTATTAAACTCGTTATCCCAAGTTTCTAGTTAACCAACATACACACCATAATTGCTGTTGATCAATATCTAGCTGTAAAATTTACTCCGGCAGCGAAACAGAAGCGTTCAACGCTAATAATGAAATGAAACCCTTTTAAAAACATCAGATACGTTATAGGATTAAACCGAAATATGTATGGGAAAAGGAATATAAAATAAACAAGAACGAAATTATCGAATTCAGGTGATAAAAGAGAATGAGGTCGGATTAAATTGGACGATAAAACGACATTATTCCATTGCGATTGTAAATTTTATGATTTTGAATAGTTTTCGTAATGTCCATCGTAAATTTTGAACGGTGCAAACTGGAACGGGAATTAAGTGCGGCCTCGTTGCGGATAGTTTTATGGGATTTCAATTTCGATGTTGGCATTGCGAAATTAGTTTCGTGGCTTTATGACCATCACTAAAATAATTCACATGTTGCTGACGGTAAAGTTGTTACGAAAAAATTGAGGGTCCGAAACGAAAGTTTCACGTAATTAAATTAATGTGCTCACGCAAATCGTAGATCGCAATCGTCCACGAGTATATCTAAATCGAAGTCTCAAACAGTTTTCGGGGCAGCAACAGATTGTCGTCGCGGTCGTGGACAAAAATAAATGGCAGCTCGTTTTTAACTTCATTAAGGAGACGGATCTAATGTTGGAAGTTTATCATTCGGTCCGATAAGACGAAGAGCCTCACCAAGAATTTATGACGGTCGTGAAATGGTTTAATATTGATTTATTCAATCAGATTTATCCACGGGAGATCCTCTATTTATTTGATGCAGGTTTTTGCTATTAAACCATTATTAATTTTATATTGTATTGGTGGATTTTTAATTAACGATAATCCTACCAGATGAACAAATGTAAACATTGTTCACCTGTACACAATCGCATTCTATTTCCACTCGTTAGTTTATTAAATATTAAAGTAAACATGCATTTATATAAATATTTTTAATTTATCAATCAAATACTAAATATATATTTATTTACGAGCCTATTTGTACGTCATCCATTTGGATCATTTGGAATTAAATATGTGCTCTATTCTGCATAAATTTTCATACAAAATTTACATAATTTGTAACAAAGAATGAAATAAAATATATATATTGTCACCTGTTGAACACCAATTTTATGTATTTTGATTAAAAAATTTTATAATTTGTAAAAAAGAGTTAAAATTAATCAGAATAATTTATATAAATTAATTTTTTTTACTACATTTGTTCTCCATATCAGTGTTTCATCCTGTCTGATTTCTAGGGATGTAAAACAATACATCTATATTTTGTAATAGAAGAATCCATTCGATGGAAAACATCGATTGTAAAAACAGCAATGTGATTCCAAACAATGTTTTCATCAACCTTACAGTCCAGTCACCTTAATCAAAATTAAGTGAACATCTTGGAAATCGAGATACCCAGCTATAAACTAATATAAACTTATACTATAACATCCCAAAACTTGTCTCAAAACACATGACAGGATGGCTGCAAGTTAAAAAGTCAGAGGTCACAAAAGTCGATTTTTTGCACATTTTTTGTAAATATCTCGTTTCCTATGGTAAATTCATAACATTAATTTTTTCTCTTAAAAGCCACTGCTTCAAATATTTTGAAGTGTGCTTTGGGTCATTATGTTGTTGAAAATAATGTTTTAGTGGCATACGGTACCATGTTGTTCCTCAATATTTCTTTATATGTAAAACGATCCATAATACCTCTATTCAAAGGAGAGGACCCGTTCCAAATACAATACCAATTGCCTTACATATAAAATCCCATCACTGCTAACCAGATTAAACTTGATTTCATCACTCCAGATCGCTCGTTTCCAATCATTTAAAGTCCAGTGAAAAGCAGTCCCATATCATTACCGATCTGTCGCCGTGTTTAACAATGAGTATGTTAAACTTTGGGTTAAACTTTTCATGAATAGATCGCCTTACATATAAAATCCTATCACTGCTAAGCAGATTAAACTTGAATCATTTAAAGTCCAGTGATAGTAGTGGTTTTTTAGTCTGGCCTTATCGCATGAAGAGCCACTGTAGTAATCTATATCCTACGGTTCTTGAAAAATCCTTTTATTTTACTGGAATTCAGGAGAGGATCTTTGTTCGAGTAGAATTAAAATTTGTTTATCCTGAAACATTCCAATTTTATTTTTTCCTTTCACAAAATGTAGATGATACCAGCAGCAAAACAGTAACTATAGTTAACTGACTTTTCATAATACACAACCTGTAGCTGTTTTAATACGTTGATACAAAATTATGCTTTATAATTTCCACGAATAAACTTCATTTTGATATTTTCACTAAATAAACATTAATAAGGACAAACCAAATATTTATTTATTCCTTTTACTTTTTGTTTCACCTTTATGTGATTTTAATAAAGGTTGCATCATACTAAAGACCCGTCGTATTAAGTCGTATATTACGTTTCCACTAAAAGGGGATGGAAAAACGAACAAACGCAAATATTAATCGAGTATTGGGGCAGTAAACATGTCACACCGCTGAAATATATAATAAAATGAACGAGATATACTTGCAACCAATGTAATGGGAAAAGGATAAGTTTAGATAGCTCCGCGGGATTATAGCTTCCGCTGGTCAAGTGCAGGAAAACACGAGAGCTTGGAAATTGGAGTTTCGAGCAATTAGAATCAGTTAAGCAATTAAGACCAAATAAAACACGTATCGAGTTTAATTAATTTTTGTGATGGCACTAAATGAAGTAACTTTAAACAAAACGTTTATTTGCATTTTATTAAAACAGGAAGCCGGAAAACTTTCGAATGCATTCACGGCAAGTTTCAAATTAAGAAACATTTCGGAACTGAATAAAGCACATGACCGAGATTAACGCAAATGTCTGGTTTCGCTTCATTTAATTCGGAATAGACAGAGAAACTTTATTATTCAGAAAATAACTCGCTGATTTATTATGGCAACGAATTTCTAATAAACACAATTAATAAAACTACTTGAAAGGATTTTTAACGTGCGGAGATTACAATGACTAATCCGTAGATTAACAGACACAGACACTCGATGGAAAGGGTTGTGTTCTTGCATCCGACAGACAATGCAGAAACGTCTCGAGATTGAAACGTAAACCGACCATTAAAAATTTCATCAGACATATACCCAAGAAAACTCCCGTTATTGTTTCGCGTCGAAAACTCCCCGAGTACATTATTTATATCTGCGCCGTCGGGCCGGTTATTATAGTAAGTAAGGAATTCGGGTGGTAGCAAGATCCACCGTCGTAAATTATGTGCATACATTTGAATGGTAATGCATAAAAAGTGATAGACGTTTGCCGGAACGCTTATGAAATATCTTCGCGCGGGAGAAATTCCCCAATTCGTGGAATAAAAAAAAATCCGCTGTGCCACCCGAATAATAATTGCACATGCAACGCCCGCAATCCGATCAATCGGATACGAAATTTGGACGAGGGACGAGATATGAATAACCGAGTCGCCGGTAGTTGGAAACGAGTCTCTTCGAGGGCAAAAACTTTATAAAACAAACGAACAGACGATTTCGCTTTATGAAAAAGTACAAATGGAAAAGTATCTCTTTCCATGTGTTTATCTATAGTTTTGATTCCTTTTTAAAATTCTGCATTTTATTAAAACATTTTTGTTTTTTTTAACTCATCAACAAAAGTACATGCAAAGGATGAGGCTTTCGTGACCATTGTTTCCATATCTATAGTTGCTCGGATTTATTGGTCGACGTTTGTTGGAATTTTTCCTTACGTTTCACTAGCACGAGTAGCTATCACCTTCAGAGGTCTGATTTGGTTCGTGTAACTTTAACAACTGTTTCGTTCTGTTCGTTGCTCCTTTTTTTAGCAATTTTGGTGTTTTTGAGCACTGGTGTTCATATTTTACCAAGCTTCAATGTTTCATCTTTTCTATTGAAGTTGTTTCCATGTTTATGGATTTTAATTGCTTCCTTAATCATTCTGTTATGATATCCAGTTGTTGAAGCAAGCAATAGTGTATCTTGGAATTTTATTTTGTGAGTTTCATCTAACAATGCATGTTCAGTTACAGCAGACTTGTCTGATTTACCTAATTTACAGTTTCGTTTGTGTTCCTTAATCCTAGTCCCTAAGTAAGAGGAAAGTATATCCCAGAAGCTGTTCGATGGTCTCTCCTATCTTTCACAGACCTGAGACTGTATTGAATCTTGCTTGTTGGTATAAAAACTGATCTAGTTTTTCTTGTATATGTTTCCATATCACAAAAGTACCATCCACGTAATGATACCAAACAGAAGGTTTGTGTTTAGAAGTCTCAATTGTTTTTTGTTCAAACTTTTCTATAAAGAAATTGACAATCACTGGACTAAGAGAGACTGCCCATTGCTAATCCTTCAATCTGCTCGTAGAATTTGTTATTCCAAGCGAAATAGCTTTTAGAAAGAGACGTATGTAATGCTATTAAAATATAACATCGATCTGATTTTATACCAACAAGGAAGATTCAACACAGTCTCAGATCTGCCAAAGATAGGAGAGACTATCACATAGCTTCTGGGATATACCGCATACCATGCTCTTGCGAGAAAGTATACATCGGTACTACAAAACGTTGAATAGGGACTAGGATTAAGGAACACAAACGAAACTGTAAATTAGAGCAATCAGGCAAGTCTACTGTAGCTGAACGTCAATGTGACACGAACCAAATCAGACCTCTGAAGATACTCAATACTTTTCAATTGCACTATCTAATAAGTTCTTCTTACAGGAGTGTTATAAGAAACACATTACAAAACTAAAAACTGTAACGAACCCTAAAACAACCTACATGACCAAAAAAAGACAATCTTAGGTATCGCTTTTCATTAACTCTTTGTATAACAGTTGTAGAGAGCCGTTTACTATATACAATAATTTGTAAATGCAATGTAGATTTCAACAAAGTTAAAGATGGCCATTAAACAGGTCCAGTAAGACAGAGAAGGATACAACATTGCGGATGTAATCGACGCAACGATTAACCCCTCAAAAATGTTTTTATTAGTCGAGCGGTTTCAATTTAGAGGGAGATAATTAGAGGGCGGTGCGTTAAAAATGGTTTCTTTTGATGTGTTGTTTTACGTGTAAATTTAACGGCTGGTTTATTTGGCTGATACGGCAGCACTCGGATTTATGCCAATGTGCACTTCAGTTTCGAGTGTTTGAAAAGAGCTTGTGAAAATTGCCGAGAACTGAACAAACCTTTGTCGTTTTTAATAGATTCCCACAGAGAACAGAAGAAGCCAATAAATGAATCTATCTATTAAAAAACTTTATAAACTATAACAAAAAGTACATTAAAAATAATTCTGAATCATTGGCAGAGATGCAATAAATTATTTCATAAAATTTAAATCAGTACTAAAATGCAGATAATCTAAATTACCGTCAGCACAATTTTTATCGAGCACTGAGTAATTTAAAATTAATGACAGTCATGTTTTCATAATAAAATTGACATTTCGAAATTAATAATTCTTGAAGAAGAAGTTTTATTATAGTTTAAGATCGTAAAGTAAAATAGATAACAAATTATTCCAGAAAATAAAATCGTTTAATCCCCAGCCTACGAAGAAAATTTGCACCGACAATATAATAAAGATTTTATTATTTTTCGTATTAAATTTTACAATGAATCAAAATTATGACATAAGAAGCGTCTGTTAACAATAAAACAATTATTCACAACTGATAATTTCCAAATTAATTAAATTAAAAAAACAAATGTAGGTTCTCAGAAGAAAAATTCTGTCTCGTCTTCGTTATTAATCACCCATCAAGTAAATTAAACAGTTAAATTGGAATAAATATGCAAAGGGGGCGACAATAAATCAATTATCCAGTTTTCCAGCAGACTAAATTAAAAGCCCGGTGCGATTTAAAGAGTTGAAAAAGAATCAGTTTCATCATATTTAACTCGGTAATTGCATGACGCAATTTAAATTTTCTCATTACGGCCGCTCTTTCCTCGGACAAAAGGACCTGAGAAACTTTCCAAATTGGTTCAGCTTTTATATACATAATTTAGAAAACATAAGTTCGCAGTGTTCGGGTTTTTTTTCTGCCAGTGTTTACTTTGCGCATTAAACTTCTTAGACGGATTAGGTGGGGGGAACCGAATGCAAAATGTAATACTGGAAGTGACAAGTGGCGATAATGAAGTTTTTCTGTTTTTCGGTTCATTGTTTCGGAGCAACTTTTGCTTCGGTTTTTGTTCGAGTTTGATTAGGCCCAGAAAAAATTGTCTCGTACCAAATTTGTGATAGTTTATTGTAGTGATGGGAATACTTGTTCCATAAGAATCGCCCATTCCAAGCGACTGCTCCAAAAAAATACCGCGACAAAATAATGTTATTTTGTGGAGCGTTATTTTTATAATATCGTCTCCGAGTTCGACAGCACGTCGCGATGCATTGTCGCGACAATGCGATACCGAATGACTTGTTTTCATAAATTTTTATGTAAAATATTTTAAACCAAAAATCTAATATATAACTGTGTTTTAGGGGCACGTAATTAATGAATGGCCTCTAAGAGCGTGATGAGATTTATTTGTATTGGTTTGTTCGGAAAGTAATTTCGTTTTTTTTCTCTCTGTGAGAGCTTCGAGGATAATCCCCGGCCTTTCAAGTGGTCGCAAACTGTTGAATTTGGTAAATTTAACCTCAATCCGATCTCACGTGTTGTTATTCGCCGGTTCGCATCAACTAATGCTTTTATCGCGTCTTTATCAGCTTCAACCGGCCTTCCCGAACGTGGTGCAACGACATCAAAATTGCCGGATCGAAATTTAGCGAACCAGTTCTGGCACTGGCGTACTGTCAACACACCTCCATACATATCGGTCAATTTCTTTATGGCTTGAACAGCATTTTTACCCTTTCTGTAGTAAAACAGTAAGATATGTCGAAAATGCTGCTTATCGCTCTCCATATTTAAAAGGGTACCAACCAAAAACTACTGCGTAGAATTAATTAAAGCCTTGCTATATGAGCTCTCAATGCATATAAAAATTATACGGCTTAGCTGTGAAGTTGGGTGCAAAAAAATACAATCAAATCCTCTGTCGGGAAAAAACGAAATGGCTTTCCGAACAACTCAATATATTATAAACAACACTTTTTGGGTCTGGGTATTTTTAAGACGATTTTTTTTTTTAATTGACTAGATTTCGATCATCTTACCACTGTGTTTAAAAAACAACTAGTGCCTCAAAAAATTCAGTGTTCCACATTTTTTTTCAAACCAACTTTAAACAAGTCGAAGAAAATCAATTTAAGGTAAGTATGTAAATTTAATTTTTGTTTCTTTTTTGAATTTACATTTATAATATATTGTTGAGTTTTTATATGCGAATATTAAAAATATTTTCTCTACATTTAAATTAGATTTTAGTAGGTATATTGAGTGCTTTATTTAGCAAACAAGGATAAAAATTCCTATAAAAAATTTAAGTTAAATCTTTTAAAATATTTACTAAGGATAGATACGGTACGTTTTAGATACGATTTATCTGACAGTTATAACTTGGATATTATTAAGTTAAATATATAATTTTAAATTTTTTTTTTTGAACGAGATAAAATAAAAATATTTCAAATATTGACTTTTTAATATTTGAAATATAGTTATTTAGATTTATTATTATTTTTTAAATAAAACAGTCAGTAATTTTGTTATTATTATATTATTTTCCTAATTTACTCTATAAAAGATTTTTGTTTTGTTTAAATAATAATATATATTAATTTAAAAAAATACATATAAATTTGCATTTTTGTTTTAGATACAATGTCGCGTAAAGAATCTATTAAATACTCAATGATTTGAAACTTTTTTGAAGTAAAACTCATATCAGATAAAATTGCCATATTTGAATAAAAAATCGAGAGTGAATCAAATATTGTGATGACTAAAACTAAAACACTAACATCCATTAATACTTTTTTAATAAAAAAAGTGGGAGCAAATGTAAAAAAGGAAATTGATAAGCTCTTACCACTTTTTACCCATGAGTTTCAGCCATTTTCGGTTGTGGAAGATTATGGATTTCGAATGTTTGTAGGTACAGTCACTTCAACCATCATACCAATTACCTACTATAAAAATAATAACGAGTATCTTACTTCCGGCTAAATATGAAGAAATATATTATAAAGCTAAAGAAGCAATGAGCAATATAAATAGAATTACTTTTACAACTGATTATTGGATACCATCTTAAACAGAAAATTTTTTAGGAATTACTGCACAATTTCAAAACAATAATGTGCAGTATTAGGATGCGGTCAAAGATATACTAGTGTCAATCTTGCTAACATTATTAAAAATATTATTGAATGGAATTAAAAAATAAAATTTTAATCACTATTTCAGACAACCCTCAAAATATTAAGAGAGCAATAAAAGAACTTCAGTTAAGAAGTTCAATCATTTTGGATGTTATGCACACATCGCGAACCTTATTGCTCATAATTATTTAAAATGCACTTCCTGAATTTTGGAAAAAATTAAAAAGATTGTAGCGTTTTTTTTAAAGAAATTCATCTGCCATAATACTATTTTTTAAACAAAAACAATTAAATATTGAACCAGCGAAGAAACTCATACAAGACGTAAGTACCAGATGGAATTCATAAATGACAAAAAGATTTGTAGAGCTTGAAAATCCCATTCGTACCACTGTAGCTCTTATAAAACATGATTTATCTACACTGTCTTGAAACCAGTGGGAATTTTTAAAAGAACTAATAGTATTTCTTAAATCACTAGAGGATGTTACTAAAACTAAGAGTGTGAGAATTATCTAATCTATGATAATTTATACTAAGGGATTGCTAAATATTTATCTAGAATTACGTAATATGTATGTTTCCTACCCCGAAGGGAGGGAAACGGTTATTTCAGGTCTTGCCAAAGGCTTGACCTATCGGAGATTACCTACCGTATCTTTTACGCATATTTACCCAAAGTTACCAAATTCTGGCCTCAGTCCTGGTCGAAGGAGGGGAAATTCCCTCCCCCACCACTATGGCTTCCATGGTGCCGGGTAGCACGCACCGCTTAGGTCCGTGAGTCGTTAGTACATGTTCCGATTTAAGCCGGCAAGGGCTTGCTCAGGTCAAGCCCCTTGCAAGACCTGAAATAACCCTTCGGGGTAGGAAACGTTCATATTTCAGTTATGTGCCTTTGGCTTGACCTATCGGAGAGATGTTTAGTTTCTGCCGGCATCCATCGCGTACTGTGACCCTGAAAAGAATTACCCCTATCGACCTTAACTACTTGCAAATAAGGCAGGAAGACCCTTTTTAAATTATATATTTATTAAACATAACGTCATACATGTAAGTAATGAAATTTTAAATGAAAGAAAAATAAGCTTAGAATATTAGGTGGAGATCAACATTTTAGAGAAATCACTTATATTATTTGCCAAGCAAGACTAATCTAATTGACTGGTTCAAACACATTTAATACTGCTTGATTTTGAGACTTAGATTTAGGTTTTTGCACCTCCTTACAATAGTACTTAAAGAAGTTCTTAGCACCTTGCCAATTACCCCGCTTCAAGATTTCATCCAGCTTCATCCCCTGTTCAAACCTGTACGAAGCCACTGCCGAACGGATAGACCCTGGACTCGTGCCAATGCCCAGGTCTTTGAAAATCGTCTTTAACCAGCCGGCGACCATTGCATTCGATGCCTCGGAGACTTTTCCTCTCGTCGTAATAAATAGCCTAATCAAGCCTGGCACCGCCTTGCGCCTCTCTGCTGACACTTCTATTAATCGCTTCACCCAAATCAAACTCTTGCTGTTTAGATTTTGACAGCTTCCACCCAGACTGTCGATGATCGGCCAAAAGGTAATAGACTCTCGCTGTGACACATAACTATTCGCATCTATGGCTAGAAGAGTGAGATCGTGAATGCGTCTCCCAGAAACTAACAGTAACAAAATCGCTGTGTGTTCGTTCCAGGTCTTAGCTGCTTCTCGATTACCTATCGCCTTAATCATTGATCTGACTAACGGGTGAGCACTCAACCGATTTTCACTACCTGGGTTGGCTAATGAGCTAACCACCGATTTCTATGTTAAAATAGTCCGGTAACTCAGCTTCCTTTCACTTGCTAAATACCCTAAGTATGAAGCAAACTGCTGACCCGACGGCTGGCTAGGCGGTACCTGGTTCTTAGCACACCACTTCGTCCATTGGCTCCAGGCGGAACCATATGTCTTCCACGTTGAACTCCTCCACGTCCATGACACGAGGTCTATGTTGGAGCTACTCAAGCCAGACACTAAATCGGCCCACCCCGTATCCGCCAAACCTCCAAACACAGGTCTTTCACGTTCTGGGGGGGGGCATTCCGGTCACCAGATCCACCAACGAGTGCTCCAGGTTCCGTAGTTCAAATGGAGCTGCCAGATTCCGCCAAAAGGTTCTCTCCCATCGAGGCGCCACGACCAGAAATACTCCTTTCGCTGAGTTCAAGCGGTGTAGAACCTCCGGAATCAATGGAGGTGGAGGAAACACCCAGGCTAGGTCCACTATCCAAGCCTTGCTGAAGGCATTGATGAATGCTGCTTCGCTGTCGCTCGCCTCCAACGTGACATATGCTTCGACTATCTTCGACCGGCTTGTGGCGAACAGATCTCTCTGTGATGTTCCCCACTTCTCGAAGACCAGTTGCGTCGCATTGCTCTTCAGGTGCCAGTCCGTGAGAGGCATTCCCCATGATAATCTGTCTGCCCAGCAGTTGTATATTCCTGGCTGGTAATAGGGAACCAGGTGAATTCGGGCTCGGTGACTCAGGATCAGGATCTCCTTGACTACCTCTTGCAGAACTTTGGATCGGATGCCTCCCTGCTTCCTGATGTAAGCCACTACAGTTTTGTTGCCGGACTGCAACATCACTGACCTGGCTCGGAGCCCCCTCTCGAATTCCCTGAGAGCTATCAACACGGTGTAAAGCTCCTTGCGATTTATGTGCTACTGGCTCTGCTTCTGCGACCACTGACCCGCTCTCGTCTCGCCATTCAGATAGAATCCCCAACCCTTCTCGGACGCGTCTGTTGTCAGAAATATTGTCGGGTGATTCTGGAATAAAGGACTCGTCAGGTGGAGATTCTGCTTCCACCAAATACAGTCGTTCACGGCAGGCGTCGTAATCGCCCTCTTCTCTTTCGGTTTGAACTCTGAGAGCTGCAGGACCGCTCTCTGCAGATTCCTCGAGAAGAGACGACCCAGTGGATTCACTATTGGTGCGAAGTTGAGCTGGCCCAGTAGCGACGTTCCTCTTAGCCAGTTCCATCTGTTCCCCGCTAAGATCCAGTCGATGACGCCCAGAATACGGACCTTCTTGTCCTCCGGCAAGATTTTCAAGTCCTTTTCGGTGTACCAGATGATTCCCAAGAACTCCAGATTTCTTGTCGGGGTGGTCACTGATTTCTTCAGATTCACTACCCAACCCAAATACCGAAGGCAATTTATTATTTGCTCCACGTGATCCCGCAGGATCTGAGGATCCTGGTGCACAATGAGAAAATCGTCCAAATATACTAAAACTCTTATTCCCCACTGACGAAAAAGATTTGCCAACCAGTTGCTGATTCTTGCGAATGTCAGAGGAGCCGTAGCCAGGCCAAACGGGAGGCATGTCATATTGTAGACTTGACCTTTGTACACTAGACATAGGTATCTCCAGTGACGCATGGCAATCGGCACGTGGAAATAAGCCTGAGAAATGTCTAACTCCACCATATAGACGTATCTTCTGAGGAACCGAGGAACCTGCCGTTGATTGACCAGGCGAAATTTGTGTGGCTTGAGATACTAATTTAAATTGAAGATCTGTCTTACTGACCCCTCCGACTTTGGGACTAGAAACATGGGCGATATGAATCCTTTTGACCACTTTGCCTTGGTGCTAGTGCTTGGTCTTCGAAATGAAGACGAATTAGATGATCTGTTTGAACTGCTCCTTTGGTCTCGAGACTGGATCGAGCTACCTGAGACACGACTTGGCTGGGGCCTGGAGTTGCGAAAACCTCCCCCTCTAGCAGCTTTTGAGGGAAAGTTCTGAAACTTTTGGTATGAGTAAAAGACTTTTTGAAAGCCTTGATCAAAAAACTTTAACAGAGTTTCCTCATCGAACAGGTGAGACTCAGAAGGAGGAATTTCAGCTAGCTTCACCGCAAGATGACTATCCTTGGGCTTAAATGTATACATCGGGATATTTTTGCGCAATCTTCTGCACTCCCTCGGAAAACTTCTGTCGCTGCTTAAGAAGACTATGCATGATCGTTCCTACCGTTTCTTCCGCTTTTTCTAGCATTGAATTAGCAAAGGATTGGGGCAGCAGGCTCTCCAACTGACTAATCACCTTGAGAGCATCAAATACCGACGAGGCTTGAAGTTTTTTCTGGACATCCTTGTATCTGATTCTATTCCAGCCTGGGGTACCCAGCTTCTGACACTCCAAGCCCTGCGCTTTGATTTCCGGAGTCGGTGGCGGCACTGCCGGCGCACTTTCCTTAACCTGAGGAACTAATGCCAGAGCTTCTAGGTCGACTGACGGCTTTTCTTGAATCGGCATTAAAGATGGTGCCTTCCAAGCTGCAGAATCGCCACCCAGTTCCTGCTCTGACTGGCTCTCTTCATCAGACTCATCTATACAATCGTCACTCCATTCAGGTTCGGCATCCCTGTTCTCCAACTTGTCCAGCAACACTTGGAACATGTTCTCCATTCTCTGCTCCACCATTGCAATCCTTGATCTCTTGGCCGACTTGCCCTGCAGATTCGAGCCCTTTCTTTTACCAACGAGGCTATCAAGGGCATCGTTTTCATCCTGTTCGTCCTCCGAAGAGTCTTCCTCCGGCCCTAGCAAGTGTGCCGCTTGCCTACAGGAAATAAACTGCTCTTTCAACGGCTTCAAGGCATGCAGAAATAGCTCTGCCTGACTTCCTGAACCCTTGATCCAGTTCACCACTGCCGAAGGGCTCATAATCGGGGTCCTACTGAAGGCCCAGTCCAGCATATCGACCTTGAAGTCCCGATACTGCTTTTCCGGCAAATCCTGAATTGACTGATTAAAGGCGCATGTAATTGCTACCATAGGTAGGGCAAATCTCAGCTTGTCGAGCACCTGGGGATCTATCTCGTTCCCAAAAACCTCTTCCTTGGAGAAATTAACCACCTTCCAACTTCTCCAGCCAACTGGCTCTTCCGCTGCCAGCTTCAATCTATCCATGATCCTGTCCTGTTCTTCAGTTTCAGCTGCTTCCTCTACCAACTCCTCCATCGTCACGAAGGCCGATTCTCGAACATCCATCTGTAATTTAGAAAGAAAGCCTGAAGACAGTGAGGGTTCTAAAGTGAGCCGCTTGAGAGAGAATGTCTACAAGCAGGAGTTTGTGTCATCAAACACAGTGAAACTGTGCTACACACCGAATCGCTCCGTTTTGTATGCTTTACCAGGATTGAACGCCGGTATCAGCAAAACCCCGAGCCGAGGGCTGCGGAGACACTCCTCGAGCCGTAGAGGCTGCTTAGCGGAGATTAACCGACGGCTGCGTCTCAACCTGAGCCTCCCAGGGAGAGCCGTCGCGGCTTCTCGAGCCTTGAGCTATGGCTGCGTACCAAAAGTACCGAGCCGTTACGTCCGCGGCTGCGTCTCGCAGGCCGTGAGAGCCACTGCTGCGGCTGACGACCCTCCATGTAACCTAAAAAACTTAAACACATAGCATGATATCTTACCTTTACTCCTGGTCTACAAGCACGGGTAATTCTTTTCACTTATAAATGATTAATTATTTAATAATTAATCTAATAATTAATTACTATTAAATAAGATTTACCAATCTTCGAACGTTACACAACGTTTGGGTACATACACTTCGGCCAGGACTGAGGCCAGAATTTGGTAACTTTGGGTAAATATGCGTGAAAGATACGGTAGGTAATCTCCGATGGGTCAAGCCAAAAGCACAGAACTGAAATAGAAATTATTGTAGTGTGCCAAATTCAGTGATAGTCTCTATCTATCTATCTATGTCTATCTCTCCCTGAAACATCAATTTGGAGTAAATGTGATCAAAAAATAACTTATCTTAAATCAACGACATTAGTTGAATCAAGGGCGAACCGAGAATCCAATGTTGTGGTGGTAAAATAACTCTTACAATTTTACGTATTTAATTGTTCCAACTTCCGTTCTTTGTGGGAGATTATTTTCAAAATCAGGTCTAATATTATCGGATCAACGAACCAGACTTAAAAGTAAAATCAATATTGTTCCTAAATTATTATAATTTATATGTATTGTTTAGTTTTTATGTATTTTATTATTTTTAATTAAATTTTAAATAAAATTATTTTATGCTATTTTTTTTTCAATAAATTTATTTGTTGAGTCATTGAGTTTTTTTATAATGGTAAATAAATAATTTATTTCACAAAAACGTTTTTTGTTCTATTAATTAGTTTATGAGTTAGTGTGCTAAGAGTGATGCTACTTTTGTTATTTTCAAAACCAAAAAAAAAAATTTCGTGTTTTAATTTTACACTGCTTCTTGATAGAAAAAATACCGTTCAAGCGAACCAATTGGTTGAAAAGTGTTATGGGGACTCCGCTCCATCAGAAACAACAATAAAACGTTGGTTTGCTAACTTCAAACGTGATCATAGAGACACCGATGATGCAGAACGCAGTGGACGTCAAAATGAGGCGGGAACATCAGAAAACATCAAAAAAATCCATAAAATCGTTTTTAATGATCGAAAAGTGAAGTTGCGTAAATTAAATGACATCGTAAAGATATCAAAAGAGAGTGTTGGCTTTATATTGCATGAGCATTTGACTATGAGAAAGCTCTGTTCAAAGTGGGTGCTGCGTTTGTTCACTATTGACCAAAAATGAAAACGTGTTGATGATTCTGAGCAATCTTTGGTCATGTTTCAACGTAACAAACCAGATAATTTATAAATTATTTATAAATTATCTAAGAATCTGGACTAATATACTTAAATAAAAAAAATAAAAAATAACTTTTTCTATCAAGTAATTAACAGTTTAGTTAATTTATGAAAAAGCTTAAACAAAGAAAAACTATAAAATATTTATTTAATTTAAATGTATTGAAATTTATAACACTTTTTTTCGGGATAATATATTTACATTTCTCCGATATTTAAATGACACATTTAAAGAGAAGACTTTTAGTTTCTGGGTCGGCAAATACGACTCGCATATTTGCATATCTTTAAGGGAAGTTTTAAGGGCGAAGACGGAGTGTGTACACCAACTCAGGTGGACGAGCAAAAACGACAAGTTTAATAAAAAAGGAAAAAAGAACGTAAAACCGATCCGCTGATGCTTTGAGTCGGAATTTTTGTGTAGGTCGAGGTCGAAATTATTCGTCTATATTGACTTTGTGATGTTATAATTTAATGAAGTAAAAACATCAAGCAGAATCTTAAAGTTTAATGAACCATTTGACTGAAAACGGTGTTCGTTTGTTTTTGGTAAGAAAAAAGGTTTGCGTGTGTATAAATTAATGACGTCCCCGAAGGTATTTCTGGAAGTCGTTTGCTCACCTGAATGACTGAATGACGATTGTCTGGTGTGCGGCGAAATCGTTAAATTTTGGAGGGCCCCGTCACAAATTGAATTTGTCGTAACGCTTGATGTACGATTCGAAACTTGCTAAGCTTTTAAGTAAATTGTATCTTGCAGAGCTTGGGCCCTGTAATAAATTTAATGTCAAAGCACTGTTGTTTGTTTCCTACCCCCTTAAAGTATTTGTCAGTCTCAAGTTTGCACGTCTAGTAATTAATCCGTACACGAAAATGTTGTCTTAATATTTTTTAAAAATAAAAATTTTCCTCTGTTGTCCAACGCAAATGGATTTTGAACGTACGAGGGTCCAAGTTTCCTGCGGATATGGGTGAGTTTATGATCGACAAGTTCGCCGAAATAACTTTTGTGTGAGAGCACTCCGAGCCGACGGAAATGCTGCGTCGAATCATTCGGATTGACTCGATCGCAAAACGGTTTTTGCATTTCGAACTTTATTGGTAATATTGGAAATCGGAACTTCATTGTGTGCTTGTGACACGTTTTATTACTCTAACTTTAAAACGGTCCAACTGCCTTGAACTTTCCCAAAATATCATCTAAATAAATTTGTTATTGTATTATATAATACATATTATATTAAATAATTTATTCACCATAAACTGTCAAAATTCAATGAAATACGACCGGAGACAAAATCCTACAAAGAAAAAAAATTATGAATACTCTAATAAATAATAAAAACAATAATATTTTAACACATAACGAATAAAATAAACATAAAAAATTAATGTAAAAAATAAAAGCTATAAATAATAATAACCATAATAAATATGTTAAATTTGATGAAAAGTCAAAATTCAATAAATTATAAACTGCGTAAATAACTTTCCTGAAAAATCCCCTTGTCACTGAAATAAACAGGCAATAATTGCCTCGTTCGCCCAGTTTAAACAGTTTGTCAAAAAATTAAGGGGATAAATTAGTATTAAATTTAATTTACTACCCCAGAATTCGTGGTGTTTGGTATTTTAATTATCATTCCCCGTAAAAAGTTTGTTGCTGCTGTGACATGTCAGTTTTCGGGAGTTTAATTCTAGTCATTATTGATTATTATGAGCTAAAACAACATTGTATTTATAATACAACAAAAGCTTATTATGTTTCGAACACATTAGGATTTATTTTCTCGTCGTTAACACAGTGCACCTAAAACTGGGTTATTAACTTTTGAAAGTAACTTAAATTTTAGTAGCGTGATGAAATCATTTGCAAAAAACACAGTATATGCATAACAGTAAAGTTTAAAATTACACGATGCAAATTTGAAATAATTGTGGATAATTTGTTGAACACAAAAGTGTATTTAATTTATTAAATTAAATTATGTTGATTAAAAAAATAAATTTATTCTCAATCATAACAAAATTTTATCTTTTTTCATATAACAAAATATATAAATACGTTTGTAATAATAACTGTTGAATTGAAAATATTTTTTGCTTGAAATATTTTGTGACAAAAATTTTATTTGATGTGAATTTATATAATGGATTTTTTTAATAACAAACATAGTCCTTTTTATTTATTTGTCGAAATATATATTTTTTTAATTATATATTTAGTTTTTCTAAATTAAAATTGATTTCGTTTCTAATATCACATAAAGGATTAAATCAAGTTTTGACAATTTTGACAATCTTTGTACGAAATTAAAACTATGTCACGAAAACGTCGCGTTTTATTGGCTCGTAAAATATACGAAGAATTGGAGTGAATTAACGATAGCGAGATAAACCCATCGAATTTACAATTTGTTCGTCAAGATCCGATGTAAATGTAATTCAAAACGTTTCTTGTACCGATCCTCAATTGGTATATTGAGAATTGATTTCAGCAAAAGAACTACGTAAATATTATTATAAACGAAAAAATTATAAAAAAAACTCACCCCAAACTCGACTGACTCCATATTTTGGCCCAAAATGTTGTCAGTATTATTCTCCATCGTCTCCATGTTTCAGGCACATTTCACTCCATCTGAAATCGAAAATTTCAGACATTAGACAAAAAAACAATAAAAATTTGATCTATACGATTGCGTTTGAATTATTTATAACCCAGAGACAAAAACAATACTTGTATATACTCATTGACATAGAAAACAGATAATATAGACCAGTGATAAATTTTAACAAAATTTGGTATATCTAAGTGAGTTTGAGAGAAAAATAATTATTGGCTTAAAGATTTGTAGAAATTGCCAAAATATTCTAGTAGATGTCGAACGTCTTAGAATCTTTTGCTTTACAATCAACCGTTCAATTGACAATGAGTGCTTCTATTGACAATTCGATTTCGTCCTCAAAGATTGTAAACGACTATATTTTTGGAATGGAATGAGATCGTTTTATTAATGAGCAAGATTTTCATATTCATCATCGATTGAACGATGATCGATCCAGTCCTGCACATTAAACATGACCATATCATTAGATTAACACCAAAGTAAGTCAGTGAGTGTGGAAGTTTGTTCCATTATTAAATATAGTGACCTATATATTCAACATTTTAGTTGGAGTTTTTTAAATCATTTACCCTGTATTAGCTAAAAGAATACACAAAATATCAACGAAATCTGATTCCGAGATCTATTTTCTATGTCGCTAAATATAATGTGTGTAGGTTTATTTAATATTAAAATTAAATCAATTTTGTCGAAAACAAAGTTGGCTTTAAACTATTTCTAATATTATTTTTTGGTTTCTGTTCAGTGAAAATGTATGCAACGCTCATTTGAATATTTATTAATTCGAACAAAAGCATTCTGATGTGAACCGAAAGCTGCATTATAAGCTCAAAAATAATCATTTCTCTTTGATAGTAACATAATAAAGGAATAAATTAATGAAAATATCCATAAAAGAATTGTTAGATAAATGGCTTTTGAACATTTTCGTTTAACTCTCGAAAATAAATCAGCAGGCAATACATTATCGCGTCCAAGTTTTGTGGAGTTATCATTAATCAAAACTTTATTAAGTGCATAAATCATCAATCACTATTAAGTCGAAATAGACTAAGATCCTTGTTAATTTATTCAATATGGCAATAAATTCCTCATAAAATTGATATAAATCACCACAATTAACCAGGTTGCTATATTTTATTCATTCTTAAATAAAATAGACAAATTACTGTTTCAATTTTATATGATAAATGTAATTGAAAGTAACTTTAAAAATGTAAAATTAAAATTAATTCGTCGGCAAATAATTGTATGAAACAAAGAGAGCTAAATTGATTAACAATTTGCATTTTAAACCATCAATTATTTCAGACTAATGTATTATCAGACAATCGTAAAATTTAATTAGAGGACATCAAAAAATTGGCGACCGTTAAAGTAAACAGTAATTAACTGAAATCGAATATAGTTACAAGAGAATGTTTATTTTTTTTGTGTATCGGCGGATATTACAGATGTTATCTGTAATATTGTATTTTTTAAAAGTGCTTTCTGCATTTTAGCAAAAACGATTTTTATATTGCACTGGGGACGAAACAAACTGGAAATTTGTCGTTTTTGAATCAAATTTTTATATTCATTGGCTCGAAAACTCCTGATACCTTATCTTAGTTTTATATTAAAATGGTAAAATTGTAAATTTCCCATATGACTTAGTAAAATTGACGAATGCAGAATAAAATGTGAATTCGCCATCCAAATAATGGAGAAAAATAATGTTATAATATATATAATCTTATGCATCGATGACAAGTAACAAGAGTGTGTTGTGACACTTGATAAAAAATTAAATTGCTTTATAATCGTGCAATTAAAATTTAAATTAAGAGTGACGTAAATTTGCATATACTCTAATTTAACACGTAATTTAGTTATGAACTGTTCCTAGAAAACAACGTAAAACACAATCAAATTTTAAGTGGATGAAAATACATTTACTGTTTTATCAAAAGTGTGTTAATTTCAATTGTAGTATTTTCTGACATAAAGAATGAGACATAATCTAGATGTAGTTAAATTATAAATGAAGCTACATTTGTTATGGCATAGAAGAATATAAAGAACTAGTAACTGCAGATCTGTCTGCATTCATAACGTAATTTTCAAAAACTTCATTATTAAAGTAACCCAAAAAACTTAAATAATGTTAAATAAATTTTGAGAAGTATGTCATACATTTCTTTAAACATCTACAAAAAGTTAATATTTATTATTTTAATTATTAAATGAAAAATAATCTAAATGACGGTGTAGAATGTAATTTTAAAGACACTTAATCACTAGTCAACATATCTGTTTAATTTTTTTCATACATTCAGATTAATTTCTTGTATACGTTCTCTATTTTCACCATGTTCAGTTCCTAAATTAAAAAATATAAAACCAGAAAATGCATTTTTAAGGGAAATATTGACACCTATAAAATAGTTTTAAAATTATTTAAAATGTTTAACTACTTTTTACATAATTGCAAATTATCTTGCTTTCTAGAAAACTAAAAACAATAACGTTAAATGTCAACCACAACCAAAATCGTACGCTTTTTGTTTGTACATAAATTCATCATATTTCTGCATCCGCT
Source organism: Aethina tumida (assembly GCF_024364675.1). Taxonomy (NCBI): domain Eukaryota; kingdom Metazoa; phylum Arthropoda; class Insecta; order Coleoptera; family Nitidulidae; genus Aethina; species Aethina tumida. Next base: position 10,178,224 of record NC_065439.1, read on the forward strand.
TATTGATTTGAGAGATTAAAACAGTGTAGAAACAGTGTTTGCTTAAGTGTTCAAATGTAGTCTAATAGTAATAGAAAGCTAGTGGAAATTTATTATAACTGTGTCATAACAGTATTATTCAGACTTCGTTTATGTGAATTTATAAATACACTGCACTCGCAGACATTAAAACTTGTGGTGTGATTATTTTTACAATCAATTTAATGGTTATAAACCGTCACAATAAAATTTTAATTAAATTTATGTTTTTTTTTATAAATATAAGTTTATTTGGGATTTTTTTAGTCTTGATAGAACTTTAACTATAGTCAAAAGTAATTCGCGTCCATCTTTGCTGGTTATTAATAAAAGTTTATCAGACAATCCATAATCAAAACCTTCAAACCATCAAAATACTGTTATCCCCATGTACTGTTATTTTTAAAAATATTACATAATATATAGTCATGGCATGCAAATATGGCAATTGAATATTCTTGATCGAATATTCTCGTCCTTTCGTAGGTTTTAGGCGGCACCGCACTGTTTACATAAATTATCAGTTCAATGTTATTTTTCCCCTGAAATCGGAGTCCACGCGAAATCGCCGGGTATTAAGTCAACACTCCGTCGGCAAGGACCCTCGGCTAGAAATCGGGATCGGGAAAGATTTCGGTTTGTTCCTTGAGAAAATATTTGATGATCCAAACCGGATGTTTACCATGATTTCCATTCCACAACAACAAATTTAGCAAATCGCGCGTGTAGGGGAATTAAATTTAAGACGGGGATTATGAAATATTCAGGCACAGGTAAATGCGGTCATGAATTAAATTGTTCGGGGAATATTTGAGATCGCGCCACCGAAATGACTTCGTGTTTGCACGGTAACAAAATTTAATGAATTACACTCACGTTTTTGGACTGTTCACTTACAGTTTAATCAAATATTTACGTTGTCACAAAAGGACTGTCGCCGTTTTATTGGCTAAACGGAATTTACATATGAACTGCTGGTTAAATATTAATGTTTAATGTCGCACTGTTTTATATATAGTCAACTCAATTTGCGACAAACGGCCGGTGAAAAAACTAAATCAAAGACAGATTTTACTTTTGAAATATAGAAGGTATAGAGTGTGGAAATTCACCTCCATAAATTTTTTTTCATGTCATAATTCTAGGTATAACTGTCTCGTTAAAATATGTGCTGAATTACTCTGGCGCATCCATCATTTTATTATTATTATTATCATTTTCACAACTCCACCATTTTTAATCATGTATGTCATATTTGATCACGATTCGCCAAAATTAAAGATTAAACCAAGAAATTTATTTCTTCGCCTAAAAATGATTTTGAATTCGTTACAACACGTTAACAAAACGAAATTCTTTCCAAGTCTTAATGTTCATTTATTTATATTTTTAATTTTAATTTATAATTATATTTTCTAATTTTTATTTATAATTTAAAAATAAATATATTTTTATAAAACATTTTCGTACTTTCATCACTTTTTATTAGTTCATCGCATTTGATATTGACAAGTGCTCTAAACTAATTTGAATTTGTTTCAGTAAGTTTTCAAGTCTTACAAGTAAGGAATATTTTTGCACGTTCACTATTTTTTATAATTCACATTTAATGAAAGTAAAAATATAAATTTTTATTTCTGTTCTCGTAAATAATCCTAATCTCCTTTATAATTTAACAAAATATTTTTGCACATTCACCAATTTTTATTAGTTTGTCGCATTTATTTTTATTAATTGGCGCATTCGCCCATTTTAAAATTTATGATTATAATAAAAAATTATTTTTGTTTTCGAGATTCATTTACAATGTGAATTATCTGAAACAACTGTAAAAATTAAAATTGTCGTAAAAAACATAATTTATTTTCTAAATTTAATTTAAATATTACTATCTATTTTTAATTAGCATTATCTTTCCACTTTTAGTTTGTAATGTTAAATTTAAAGTAAATTTTAATTCCCAACATTTTCACAATTTCACTATTATATATTAATTTATCATATTTTGTCTTGTTTTGTAATTTTAAAATACACCATGTCTCATTAGTTGGTTGGATTTGACATTGAATGGTGTGTCACCTAAGATTAAAATTTAAGATTAAAAGCATTAAAGAAAATATATGAATTGAAATTGTCTTCAAGTCTTACAAGTAAACATGGACCATTTTTGCACATTCACTATTTTTCATTATTCACATTTGATGAAAGTATTAAGAATAATACATTCATTACTGTTCTTGCAAATAATCCTAATCTCAATTTAGGTTAACTAATATTTTCTTTAATTTCAATTTTAATTTTCAATTTCAAATTTAATTTAAATTACAATTCACACCGTAAATATTAATATAACAAAGTATTTTCACACATTCATTATTTTTATTAGTTTGTCGTATTTAATTTTATTAGTTGGTGCATTCACCCATTTTTAAAATTTATGCTTATAATAAAAAATATTTTTATTCTCGAGATTCATTTACAATGTGAATTATCTGAAACAACTGTAGAAATTAAAATCGTCGTAAGAAAACAATTTATTTTCTAACTTTAATTTAAATATTATCTATTCTATCTATATATTTTTAATTAGCATTATTCTTTCTAATTTGTAATTTTAAATTTAAAGTAAATTTTAATCTCCAACATTTTTGCAATTTCTCTATTATATATTAATTTGTCATATTTTGTAATATTAAAATACACCATTTCTCACTAGTTGGTCGCATTTGACATAGAATGAAGTGTCACCTGTTTAAAATTAAAGATTAAAAATAGCATACCTGCGCTCGAAAATATTTTTTTTCCTGAATTAGCCACGTGAAAAAGTGCATAAAGTGAATATAGGAAATGAAATCATCCCAACTCCGACCGTTCATCCAGAAATACAGATGTGACCTGGAAACATGTAAATTACCAGACACGAAATAAAGTATTTGTAGACTCGTTCACCGCATAAACCATTCAATTTCGACGGCTTTATTCATTCATGAACACGAATGAAAAGGGACGATAAAAGAAAACCGACCTGTATGTTTTTCATGTACTTAGTAGACTACATTTGTTTTCGAATTATGGATCTACGTAATATGTAAAGTGGAGTGGTAGACAATATTTAACGAATTATTGGAGAGCGATAAAGTTTAGTGAAGTACAATGATAGTTTCTCTGTGACAAATGGTTAATATAACAGTCCGACGTGAATTTAATTCATTTAGTTTGAAACATCGTGCTAATATTGTTAATTGAGAAGATTATTTTAGCGGCGCTCAAATATTACCATTCCATTCAGTTCTCTATATAATAACCGAATACCACAACTACAGCTACATGTAATCTGAGAAATTTTAATATTGTGTGTATGTTATTCCTGTTCAAATAAATATTTATACAATGTTAATAATAGTTCAGAGAAAATATTGTTGACTAAAAACGTATAATATTTAATTAAATTGTGGTATTACCACAATCAAACACAACAAGGAATAACCAATCATATTTCCAATTCATAATGCAAAAACTATTTAAGACAAAATTACGAAAGTACGGAAGTTTCAAAACAAAACAAAAAAACTTAACAGGATTTTCTTCAACTTCTATAAATCTAAAGTTGGGACGTTTCTGTGAAATCCTTTTAGAAAATTGTGGTAAAACGTAATATTAAACTAATGAATAGAAATAAATTGCCTCTTTATTGCTTAAAGAATGAGTTGCATTGCATTTTCGGGCTGTGCATTTTAACGTGTTTTACGGTACAATGCCTTTTTTATGACTTATGGGATTACGTGATTGCAAAACGAACAAATTTTAATTACAGCCCCCATAAATTTCATTATTCTACGACTTAAATTTTATTATTTATTGTTTAATCAGTATAAGTTTATCTTTCTGTAAAAAATAAGATTTTAAAAAAATTAGAATAGAAAAGACGTCTTCGAGTTAAACTATTAATAATTTATTTGGCGGCCGCTGCTGTATATTTATTCCATTCTTTTTAAAATGACAATTTTGTTCTGTTTTCAATTTTATTTTGTATTATATTATATTTAAGTAAAACAAAGCCGTTCAATTTTGTATTAGATTACGACTGGTCTATTTGACTTGAATATAATATTTCACAATAACCGTGAAAAAAATTACGAATACGTTTGAAAGATTAGGTAATGCGATAGAAATAATGTGACAACACGAGTCGTTTCGTTTCCATAATTTCCCAGATACGTTTCTATTCAAATAGGATTTTTTTTTGGGTTCGTTGAAATGTGTTCGACAGGATTCCAGCTCCGATTTATGGTTGGATTATTCACGTCTCGTCCTAGCCATATTTTCACTTTTGTCGGACAGACGAATCTTTGAATATGTTACTTTTTACCGATTTTTGTTTGTTCATATTTTACCTCAAACTATTATTAATAAATGGTGATCACTTACTAGTGACAAACTGGCTACAATTAAAAATAGCACAGGCATAAATACCCGTTCAGCAAAAACATTAGCATATTCTTAACACAGGCCCATTGTTACTTTCATTCACCGAGAAAAATTGACTCGACAATAAAAGATCGCGTGTTTGACGCTAGTTACGAAGGTGTTTTTTACGAAATTAAATAAACGACCTGATGTTCTGTTCGCCAACCCCCCAAAAAAGTCGATATTTACTCGTTCTCGAGCCGCTTACAGAAATATTTCTATGATGTATTAAATTAACAAGCAATCATCGCCTATTACTGTGATTATGAAGCGATAAATCCAAAAGATTTAATGAAAACCAGATAAAACGAAAATTGCCTCCATCAATTTATACGGAACTTAAAACGATACAAGAGAATTTCCGTTTCAAGTTTTTCGCCGGTCAAATCCAATTTCACCCCTAATTTGTTAATGATCGAACGAACCGAAATCTAATTAAACCCTTTGTGTTTGTTCCATGAGTAAAATACCTGAGTATTATTTACAGGGGCAAGAAGAGATATTTTCATTGGGATTATCTTAATTCATCATTCGACCTTTTTTCTTTCATTTTTTTTTTTTCTTTTTGATTTGTCTCACTTTTATTATAGGAACAGCCGCAAAGGGGAAGGAAAATAATTGAATCTTAATTCACCATTGACCGAAAATCATTGCCAGTTTATATCCCAATCAGTTGCGACATATGGGCCAAATAAGTCAAATCGAAAGACATTTATGAAGGAATCGGCCGAACAAAACCCTAATTCCAAATTGATGGGTATTCTCGGGCGAACCGGATATCCGGCATATCAATCTTTATGATGGGCCTTTCATATCCGCAGGTTTGGCACTGGACAGGGGGATTAGTGTCGATGCAGATAAAACTTGTTGATATGTCCCGATTCAATGTGAAAATCAATTAACATTAAGGTGTTTCAGTGAAGGAAAAGGCCAAATGCTTTTGAATTGGGTTAATCCCAAAAACATTATTTAGAAATGTGACATGAAATCAATGTTTCATAGATTTTTTTTATTGTAACTAAGTATATTAAATAAAGATATAAATTTTACACATGTAATCACTATAATAGTTATAATTAATATAATTTTATAGTTGATATATAAAATGTAATAAAGTTTATGTAAGTAACATTTATACATAGATCTTTTGTTAAATATATTCATCGTATCAAACATCACAAAATTAGCAATAATAAATTATAGTACGTCATAAAATAATATTTTGTAATTTTTAAAAAATTATAAAATATGAAATTTGACATAATCAATATTGCAAAACCACTGTTGGCAACTAAAGAATACCAGCAATAGGTGAACCGTTAATATTTTCCTGATTTTTAATATTCATACCCATGACAAAGCTGTAATATACGGAAAATCGTAAAGCTGCAATAGAAAAATAGAAGTTTCTGAAAATAAGTGCAATTGGATGATCTTGCGATATATTTTTTAACTTGTGGATCATTATATGCTTTTATTATATCATATTTCAAATATTAATATTTTCATGTACTTCCTACATTGTGATATGACTGATTAAACATTTAATCAATTTTATTAAAATGAAAAATTGAATATTATTTTAATAATATAAAACTAATAATACATAATTAAATATTGAATTTACTCAGTGAAGATGCGCATTCACCAAAATACAAATTTAATAATTATTATTCCACAATTTTAATCATATATTGCTTATTTTGTTTAAACTTTGGAAGTAATGCCCTGCAATATATGTTTATTGTTTTTCAATTTAAATAAATAATCTTGTCACACCTATTTTTAAAATACTCGCTTTTAATTAATAATAATGAAATCAAATTCAACATTCAAAATGGTATTCATTAAAAACTTTAATTCACTTTGAACTTAATTATATTTCACATATTCACAGTTCATAATTATATTGCCTGTTAAATTATTTGAAATAGACGCCACTCTTAATTAAAATTTCACAACTTTAATTGCATGAACAAAAATTAATTTTGTGTTTTTTTTGCACAACAAACATCCATTTTAATATATATTAAACATACTGGTTCAAAACGAGCACATTTTTTAATACTTTAGTTTTAATGTTGTATTTAAATTTTTAATTTTTATTGTAAATTTACATTCTAATTTTGGTTAGTTTGAAATGCATTACAAATTTCATTTCACAATTTAAAACATTATATTTATAGAAAACAAAACCTTTTAATTTTATATAAAATTACATTTAACAGTAACTTTTTTCAATAACTGAATGAAAAGTTTTCTTAACGATATGGATTTATTTCCACAACACCCATATATGTATATTTTTACATACATATTAATATTTAATCTATATTTAATTAAATTTTCTGTAATATTTTTAATATTTACTACATAATTAATTATATATTTAATTAATTTTTGGGGAAACAAAAATGTATTTTCAATTGCTGGCATAATTGTTATACTATTTTATAAATTAATTAAATATTTAACTTAATTTTTAAAAAACCGACGCGTTCACAAAAATACAAAATGCGAACAAACAAGTTAAATATTAAAATTTAATAATAATAATAATTTATATGGGATTAAATTAATTTTTTATCGGAAACTAAACGTGCGCATTCGCCAAAATTTACCTTAATCATAAAAAATATTAAACGAAATATATTTTTTTTATATTTAAATTTCATGATCAAAATTACCTAAATGTATTTCAATTTGTTACCAGCTTTTCCAAATTATCGATCTAACGATAAATTCGTCATCGAACTTTCTAAACTCCACGAACTGTCTGTCTGTCTGTTTATCTTGGAAATGCGGAAAAATAATAAAAAAAAAAATTCCAGCGACACACCAAATCCGAAAAGTTTGTACCGGACAAGAGTAAAACTTGAAAACTTGTGTTGGGATCGCGCTCCAAAACAGCGGTTTGTTGCGCCCACTTACGTTCACTCGGTCACGGTCGCAACACGACTGGCGGCGGCGGCGGCGGCTTCACCGGCGGCACAGTTCACCTGCTGCTCCCGCAGAACGGCACACTTTGCCTATTTTTTTCTTCTGGCAAAATTCGCTGGTGATTTATCTTTTTTTAGTTTCTACCATCATTACTGTTCGCATTCACCAAATATTTAACAACTAATTTAAAAAAAAAAATAAAAAGCTTATAACGTTTATTTAATTATATTAATTCATATTATATGTATGTATATTATATTTTTTGTTTATTATGATACTTGAGTACTTTTCAAATATATTAAATTATAAAATGTAAATAAAATGATATTTGAATTAATTCAAAACAATATAAAATAATACTTGTAATTATTAAATTTAAGTAATCAATAATTCATTAATTATTAAATACAACTCATATAAAATGTAATTAAAAATATTCAAATACGTACAATTTAATCAATATATTTAAATTTAGTCAACATCAATTAATAGAATAATTTTTTTCAAAAATTACACAATAAATATACAATATATAAATAGTTGGATGCGTCTGAAGAAAATTCAATTCATATTATTGTTTATTTTGATTAAATTTAAAATTTACAATAGAACATAAATTTTATATTTTAATCAAATAATACATAACATATTGTTAACTTGAACTACCAACAAAATTAATTTTAATTTCTATTCGTATAGTTTATTAGTTGTAGTACAACTCAATTAATTTTAAAAATAATAATTATTGATCAATATATTCAATATTGACTGAATTTTTAATATTCTTTTTTCTAAATCGATTTCTTCTGTTTTATATCACTAGCAATGTATTTAATATTACTAATTATAAACAATTGTTTAAAAATAAAATAAATGAAAAATATCAATACACTTTCGGCTCGAAAATAAATCGGTTTTGACCTCAAAATTTAATTAAAAACTCTCTGTTGATTTTTCGTAATCCGTCACTTTCCCATTGTAAACAAACCTTGAAACTCGATGGATGCCACAACCCCTTTAGCCGTTTATTACTTTCCCAAAGTACGATCCCCCGAGTCACCATAATTTATATTTGTGTCCGAGAGAATATTCCGTGCACACCCGAACGTTAAACCAGGAACACGATCAAAGGACACTTTATCTAGAGTTTCGAATTACAAACACGACAAGAAGTTTTAACCTGGCAACATACAAAATTTAACACTGAACAATTTGAATTAGCCACAAAATAATTAAAATCTTTCTGTAGTATTCTGTTACAAGTTTCTATTAATATTCAACAGATAAAATTTTGAACCTTTTACCTGCAATTTTTATTTTATGCTCCGTCGTAAAACATAATTTCTCAGACCGAAGATGAAGTTAATGAAGTGTTCGAAACGATGATGATATTAAAGGTTGTAAAATTAAAATTTCACTTAAACTGTTTTCTAAAGATCGGTTAAGTTTGACAAAATTAAATTATAAAATTAATATAACGGTTCGAAATTAGATTAAAGTCATTTAATTAAGACGTTTAATAGGGAAGTTTGTAGCAAATTCAAGAAAATATACTGTTAATTTTAAGTCGTGACAAAAAAGTGCATTTCATAGAAATTTGCACGCTACAATCTAATTTTAGCTGCATTTTCTCGTCATTGCAAATTGATAAATACTGTTTTTTCTTTTGCATCAGCACTTAATCAATTTAGTAGTTCTTATTTTATTAAACAAAAAGCAAACATATATTTACAAATTATAATATAATATTCTTTTGTAAGAAAATCACTAAACAAACATATAATAATTATTCAAAGTACATACCATATCATTATCTTTTTAATAAACTCAAAAGAAATATATATTCGCGTATTATATTATTTCCTAACACAATCGCAGGTATATTACATACAAATGGAAAATTTAACAAAAACTGGAACTAGTCTTTTTTTCCACATTTGGCTGAACATCATCATAAAGTGTTTATGTTAAAATAGATAAGTCAGTATTCTTTAACTCATTTGGCTAAGAAAATTTTTTCTGTGAAAAATTAATTAATATAATGTAATAATAGTTATGCTTACACTTCTTTTACTTTCTCTTGTTGTTCTTCTTTTATTATACTAAAGAAACATACGTTTGCAGGTTGTTTTATCTCCAAACACAATAAAAAATAAAGTACAAATTGCAAATTGAATAAAAACAAAGATTGAAAAATGATCGAGTTAACTTGGAGTGTGTGTCCCTTGAAAAGAAAACTCGATTACCCGGTTAAAAGACGAAACATATTCATATTTGTTGTGGGGTGAAGGCCAAACTTGCGGACCCGATAACACGAATGATCGAGTCAGATGGATGTATTTATAAATGTAATGGCCTCCGATATAGCGGGCCAAATTGAAAGAGGAATTTCCATTTGCGACATGAAAATATTAACCCCTAAATTGTAAATAAAAATTGTCGAAAACGAAGTAAAAAAGTCCATTTGCATTACGACGATTTTTCGTTGCCATTCACTTAGTTAATGCATTTGTGTTGTTCAATTTTAAGGGAATTGTTTTGGTTGAAACAACACGCAAATTTTGTCACCTATTATGAATAAATTTTTGAACACTTGGTGATTGAAATCTTGTAAACTGTTAAAAGTCAACAAAAAAGTTCATTAAAACAAACAAGGGAGGAAATAATATACGGCAATTCAACTCTAAATATATTTTACAATTTTTAGTCGTGAATAATAAATAATTGTGCACCATAAATATTAAATATGGACGCAGAAAAATCATAAATCACAAATTAAAACAATTGACAAAATTGCAATTCACTATTTAAACTAAACTCAACTAAATATTTCGGACAAGTTTTTCCCAACACCCTCATAACAAAATCCATCGCGTTTCAATGCGGATGCCTCAATAATCGTGATCAAAATGTTTATAAGCATAATTGGACCACTGAATAGTTTTCCATTCGCGGATGATTAATATTTCAAAAACCTGTTTCGGCCCTTTTACCTATTGTCGAGGGTGGATTTTCGTTGCAATTTAATTTTGGGGAACGAACGTGTCGGATCATTAATTCGTGACGTCGGGATGATGTATGTTTCTGGAGGCGGGCGACAAATTGTACGAGAAACAGGCGGTTAAATTCTATTTTCTAATTTACTACTTAATTATTTTCTAGTTGTCATTCTCATTTATTTATATACAGATAAAATAAAATCTAATTTTAACTTTTTTGTTTGCTACCACGCACACATGATATACTACAAAATTAATTAAATGTTATGTTTTACACAAAGGCAAAAAGACTTTCTTTTTACATACTGCATGTACATTTTCTAACGCCTAACAAGTTTAAAGTCAATAATAATTCCAATAATAACATATTTGGCATTATTCTACCATTTATGTTGTTAATATCAAAACTTTTATATAGTAACCCATCAGGAATTCTCAACGTACGCTTCTAAAATATAATTATTTGACACTTATTTGAATTAATTGTCACCTAAAAATATATTTCGTTTTGAATTAATTCATGCTACAAGTCCACTAATCTTTCCTTCCATTGATCAGCTTATTTATATGTTGATAGAACCACCCAATCAACGTAAAGTGTCTCACACAATACATACATCTCTCACAACATCAAAATATATTAGTTACCTTATCTTTACTTACTGTTTTACTGTTACTGGGAAGTTTTTTACATTCAAAGATTATTATATATTATTTTTTACTTGACTGATTTATTTTTATACAAATCTCGACAATTATAACTTTCTAGTAGTATGTTTCTAATTAACATAATGCTTCTTTTTTTATTGAAGTTGTTTCCGTGCTTATGGATTTCAGTTGCTTCCCTAATCATTCTGTTGTGATATCCAGATGTCGTGGCAAGCAATTATGTATCTTGGAATTTTATCTTGATGGTCTCCGATAAAATTGGAAAAATCTTATTAAACACAAACGAAACTGCAAACTAAGACAATCAGATAAGTCTGCTGTAGCCAGACATACACTATTAGATGAAAATCATAAGATATAATTCCGAGATACACAATTGCTTGCCTCAACAACTGGATATCACAATAGAATGATTAGAAAAGAAATTGAAAGCCATAAACACGGAAACAACTTCAATAAAAAAGAAGAAGCATTGAAGCTTGATAAAATATGGACATCAGTACTCAAAAACACCAAAATTGCTAAGCAGATAAGAACGGTCAATGAACAAAACGATATTTCAGATGTCAAAGTGACACGAACGAAATCAGATCTCTGAAGATACTGGCCACTCATGCTACCGAAACGTCAGGAAACAATTCCAACAAACGTCGACCAATAAACCCGAATAACTATAGATATGGAAACAATGGTCACGAAAGCCTCAATTTTTAAATAATAAATTTTGGATACATAATATTTACTTTATTTTTTGATAATAAATTTCATTTTAAACTTAAAATGTACATCGATTTTTCTCTAATTAATTTGTTTTTAGTGTCGCGATCTTTAGCACGCTAACTTCTGGCATTTAAAGCATTCAAAATGTCACAATTAATTAACCAGAAGTTTAATTACAGCAAAATTATTATGCAAACTCGCCAAAGTTAAACACCCCATGGTTTCTGTAAAATAACAACAGTTTCCTATCCCGAATGCAGATTTCAATTAACGTGTACATTTATATGGAAATTCAACACATACTAGTGAATATTTTGAGTGGAATTGTTTCGTTAAAACAAAATGTTCAATCATTTCAATCCAAAGGAGGGAGTGGGGAAATCTTCGACAGAAATGGAAACGTCGAGCGTATAAATTGCGAGTCATTAATCTAACTTGCGTGTTGCGGTCGCAATTTTAATTAAGCCCTTAAGAGCGCCGAGGAATTTTTTAATAACAACACTGAGAATTATTTCATTTGTGTCACATTCCTTTATTTTTTTTTTTTTTTGTAGGGGAGAGGACGCAAAGATTTGCTTGCTTTTGCCCGTCTGAGATGTGCAAGAACAGGGAGCAAACTTGCTTTTGTTTTGTTTGATGAAGGTGATGGTGAATAGTTAATGTTCTAAAGTTATGTTTTATTTTGTTTTACTTAATTAATGTATAAAAGCAACAAAGTTAATGTTTATAATGTTTCAACATCTAACAAAGTTACAGACAATAAAAGGGTAAAACTAATAATATTAAATAGGCAACATTTTTTAATTCCTGTAATGTTTTTCGGTTTCCATAAAGGATGGGAAATATGAAACTGTGAAAAGACCATTTATAAGTATTAAATGAGGTTTTTCCCTTTTATTATTACACACGTTTCTTTGACGTTCGAATAAAAGTGATTTATATTCTCGAGAACGAAATGAAATCTGACGTTAAAAAGGCGTATGTTATATGGATATTTCCGTGTAAAGCGTAAATACACATTGATTTATGTATATGTTCAGATTTTCCTTGATGTTTACGTATCTAAGTAATTAGTTGTAGTCCTTTGAAACTTTGAAAACGACATCTAATCTTTACATACTATCCAGGATCAATATCCAATCTGTTTTCTTTGAACTATGTAACTTGAAACGAAGAGACGGTTGCACATTATAGTTTTCAACCAGGTTCAATAACTTAGAAATTGTATCGAAAATTTGGTGATAATTCTCCTAATTTATTCATTATGGAAAACGAAAGAAAGTATTGATTTAAAATTTCTTTTGCAATCATAACTTGAACTACTTTTCTAATTCATTTGGAACAAAATTTCATTTCACGTTTCGCCAGAAGTGACTTTCAAAGAAGAAAATAAAAATTAATAATAATTATACTTCTTGAGAAATCCCAATGTAAAACAAATAAGTTCGTAAAGTTCTGATTATTTAGATAGTAACAGGGTAACAATGTCAATTAACCTAGACGACAAATTTGCTACTATATAGATGAAACAAATGAAACGAAATGAGTAAATAAATTCGTTGATTTTCTATTATTGTTTTAGTTATATTATCTTATATTTATTTTATATCGTAATTATTTATTTTTGTTAATAAATAATTTAAATCTACTACTGTTAAAAGTTTAAATACTATCCAAGAACTCATGTTATAAATATCATGATCCAAATTATAACTACCATTAAATTGTATTTCAAAATGTGTCAGATTTAAGTTCTGTATTATATTATACCCAATATTAAAGGTTTTTACGAAATATATCAACACTTTTAAAAATTTCGAACAATTGAGTAAATAATATACTATTTTGATAAATGCAATGTTTGTCAACTTATTTTTCACATATATTTGTAAAATGCTAACATTTTGTTGTTACTTTGAAAAATATTTTTAGTATTTATGAACAAAAAAATTTTGAATAAATTAAAAATTATTTTGTGTTTTGTTTTAAATGTCTTGCTGATAAGATAATATCTTCAAACTTATAAAATCTAAAAACTTTTATTGTTTCCATTACATTTAAACTAGAAATAAAATTAATTAAAATAAGCTACATAATAGACACTAGTTTATAACATCACAAAAATACATACATTATGTGGTACCCTGGTAAACGTGGTAAATAATACTCTAGGTACTTTGGTAACCAAAACTTGTTTATTCAAATAAAAATAATCCATATAAACAATATAATAATTAAACAACAACACTAACTATAACAGGGTCTTCGCTATACGACAGTTGCCATCTGAATGACTCGGCTTCATGCATTCATTATCGATACGTATCCACATTCCCTCCCTCTTTTTCAACTTCAGAGGTGTAACCTTTGGAGTTTCTTTTTGGGAGTCCTGGTCTCTTTTTTGGGGGTCCTGGTTTCTTTTTCAGGAATCCTGGTTTCTTCTGGGTGACTGGTGAATATCTCAACTATTCCGCTGGTAGATGTTTGATTAGATCTAACTTGTATGTATGGAATGGACATCTTAATGATCTTGGTATAACAATGTGGTTACCTCTTAATAGAACGGAAAAAATTGATTCTTAATGTTTGAAACCCAATCAACTTTGTCAATCATGCTCACAATTTTTTTTATTTCCGAATCTGTCGTACTTTCCAAAATGACTTGACAAATTCGCATTGCTTTTTGCGTATTTATTTCCACAAAAGAAAATACGTGCTTTTCATTTTCTTTGTCGAACGTTCTATACAAAGTGATTTGGCGTAACCGGGAAACGGAGTCAACAATATTTTATTTTTCAAGTTAGTAAATTATTTTAAACTAAAGATTGTAGTCGTAGTACCCATCTTTTAATTCGTGCTGGAAGTTTTGTCGTCGGTTTAAATATTGCCTCTAGCGGTTTATGGTCAGTAACAAGTTCAAATTCAAGTCCTGCTAAATAGTAATAATATCTTTTAACTAACCAAACTAAAGCAAGACTTTCCTTTCCTTTGCCGTTTGTGAATATCGACGATCAACTTCCGAAAGATTTTTGCTTGCGAAAGCGATCATCCTTGGGTTCTGTTCTTCATCAAACTGTAGAAGTACTGCACGTAGATACTCTGGGGTACCATCAGCTACAACACGGGTTCTAAGACTTGGGTCGAAATATGCCAAAGTTGATAGTTTGAATAGTACAACTTTCAGGTTATTAAAATGTTGTTGATATAATTTTTCCCCAAAAATTGTACATTAATGTTTGTTAATTGTCGTAAAGGGTCGATCAATGTTCCCAAGTCAGGAATAAATTTTCTTAGGTAGGTTTTAATTACTGTTTCTACTTTAACTTGCTCTGCATCAATTCCCTTGCTTGATGGTTTATGTCCTAGAAATTTAAGCTCTTGGACCTTGCAAATACATTTTGTTTTATTAAGATGTACATTATTTTCTTCGAATGTCTTTAGTACCTTTTTAGGGTATTTGTCGTGTTCATCTTTATTTTCTTCATAAACTATTACCTCATCCAGATAGTTTAAGCATTGTTGCAGTCGGATAGTATATTTTCGATGATGCGTAAGAAAATCTCTGGTGCTGAGTTAACACCGAACATATCGAAACGTGCCCTTATGTGTTATAAATGTGTTATTGGTTTGCTATCTTCTTCCAGTTCCAGTTGATAGGAGGCGTTTTTCAAGTGCAGTCAGGAAAAATATTTAGCACCATTTAGCTTTTTCATAAATGAGCCAAAGGACGGAAGTGGAAAGTTTTCTCGTAAAATTGCTTTATTCGTTCGACGCATATCGACACACATTCGGATATCTCCAGATGGTTTAAATACTATAACTATTGGTGTTATCCATTCGCTGGGACCAGTTACTTTTTCTGTAATGTCCATCTGCAATGCTTCCTCTAATTTCTTTTCTACTAACGCTTCAAATGCTATTGGGACTCTCCTCACTGCTTAACGTACTGGTTTTACATGAAGTCCTATTGGGTTTAACTTTAATATTTTTTACCTTTGGAAATGGGCTTTTCTTTTCAATGTTGTTTATGTTAATTCCCAGCCTTAAGATTCCCAGTTGCTTTGCAGTTTCTTTACTTAGTAGGAAAATATTTGTTTACTATACCACATAAAATGTTGTTATTATTTCTTAACGACCTGAAATGCAAATCGTAGTCTAGAACCTAGTTTCAATTTATAGTGGCTCTCCAGAAGCATTTGGTTTTAATATATCATTTGTTTCTGACGCAACAATCTATATCGCTGCATGTTTTTGTGTTAAAATCTTCCAATCGTTACCATTTAAGATGTTCGCCTTTGATCTCTACTGAACAAATAATTTTATCATCATCCATCCATTTTTCGTTCTTCTTCCACATACACGTGTTTTGTTGAAATTTAATTTTATTGACGTTTATTCCAGATATACTTGGTCTAGCAGATGAGGTATCCATGGCCTTGGATTGATCCTTTATTTGTTCTTTAATCAGGAAAAATTCAATTGCCTCGTCGAATGTTCGTTCTTTTTATAACAGTTTCCACTTAAGGTCTACGAGGCCCATGTATCAATAATTTTGTCTTTTATGTTTATTTCCAAGACTTCATTAGCATTGTTACCAAATAAACATTTGTAAGATTGATTACGTATCTTTATTTATATTTAAGTTTATTAAAATTGTCTCCTTCCGTTTTAATGTTACGAAGGATATGTCTTTCGAATCCTGAATTTTGTTATGGTGAAAAATGATTGATTAGTTGGTAGACAAGAGTTTCAAAAACATTAACCTTGGTCGAATTCGCAAGAATTGCTTCAGAAATATTATAAGCTACTTCTTCCAGCTGTGCTCCGCCCAAATGTAGTAATTTACTTCTTTGTTTAGAAGAAATTATTTCTTCTGATTCTTGCTATAATTTTAATTAACCACTTTTTCCATTCGTATTGAATTGATGCTTTGTCAATTTTGTCGCATAATTCTTGGGTCCGTCATCTTATTATTATTTAGTTTGTTTTTTACGTTCGACATTTTATCTTTATTTTGATGTATTTCGGGGCTTTTCCCCACTCGTATTCCTGGCCTGTAGCCACTTTTATTTAGGTACTCTGTCATTTTTTTTTTTTTGGCCTGTAGCCGCTCGTATTGAGGTTCTCTATTCTTTTTTTCCTGGCCTATAATCTCTCGTACTGAGGTTTTCTGCCCTTTCTTCCTAGCCTGTGGCCACTCGTATTAAGGTTCTCTACCCTTTCTTTCTGTTCTGAAGACACTTGTATTAAGCTTATCTGCCCTATTCTTTTGGCTTATAGTCACTTTTTTTAGGTTCTCCGCCCTTTTTTGACTTTTTATTGAAATTTACTACTACCTTGGTTCGAATAAAATCCTCGTCACCACTTATGGTACCCTGGTGATCATGGGAATTAATACTTTAAACACTTTGGTAACCAAAACTTGTTAATTCAAATAACAATAATACAGATATACAATATAATAATTGAGTAACAACAATGACATGACACGGTTTTCACTATGCGAGAGTTGCCGTCTGAATGACTCGCCTTCAGCATGTTACGTAGCTCAGCGTTAGTCATCATTCTATCGATAGGTCTCCACACATTACATTAAAATACAGTACAAAGATAAATAAATAAACAAACTTGTTGTATAACTATTTAATAATAACATAAACTTGTAAAATAAATGAAAATAAAATTCAAATAAATATTAATGCAAAATAATACATATAAAAAGTAAAAAATATTTAATTTAATTTGATAACTAATTGAATGTATATTGTTGACTTATGATATTCGAAGATTCATAAATTTGTTTCTCCAAACACACTCGTGGGGTAGAAGGTTAATAGCTCCAAACCACCAAACAAATTTAACGATAAAAAAAACACCAATCTACTGATAAAATATAATTAAAAAGTTCAGACAGTTGTTCAAATAGAGCTGTTTTAACCGACCAATATTGGCGTATTATATTACCAAAAATAAAATTCAACACCACTGAAGCCAACACCTAAAAAAACATCTGAACTCCTAAGCACTGACAACAAAGAAGTGTCACTGTGGAGACCTATAGATAATGAATTATGACTAACGCTGAGCTACGTAACAGGCTGAAGGCGAGTCATTCAGTCGGCAAGTCTCGCATAGTGAAGACAACTACAAGTGTTGTTATTTAATTATTATATTGTTGATCTGTATTATTGTTATTTGAATATACAGTACGAAAAATGCTCTTCGTGTCTGGATGTTGTAAGAGATGGATACACAACAAAGAGAGTAAAGTTTTGCCCGGTAGTGAGAATCCCTACTCTCAGAGACAATGCGCCGTGCTGGTGCGCGCCGGCGCACAACGTAAATTAATCTTTGCGAATGCATTTAGTAACTCTCCTTATGCGTAGGGATGTAGTTCGAGTTCTTCGGATGCTCCATTTAAATTCCGTAACTATGTATAATTTTCAATCTGTAAAATGAAATATTTTTTGAGGGTATATCAAAAACAAAAATAAGTATTCTAAAAATAAACTACTTTTTTCAAAATAAAAATGTATCCCAAAAATTAAATAAAATATACTAAAAACAACGTCTGCGGAGACGAACCGCATGCTAAACGCAGCAAAACCAAATGATCCCCTCCAGTCAGTTCGGCCCGCCCACATAATTGCATGTATATCTTTCCTTTTTGTTTACAAAGGGGTATTGATGTTCCGTCTCAATATGCGAGTAGACACGTTCATCATTTTTGATACGGTATAAGTTTTGGTTACCAAAGTAGCTATAGTATTATTTACCATGAATACCAGGGTACCACAAGAGGCGACGAGGATTTTATTCGAACCAAGGCAGAAAACCAAAAAACAAGTGGCAATAAGCCAAAAGAAAAGGGCAGAGAACCTTAATACGAGTGGCTACAGCTCAGAAACAAAGGGCAAAGAACCTTATACGAGTGGCTACAGGACAGGAAGAAAGGGAACGGATCCAGGAATTAAATTATTCCTATGCGACAACATTGCCGAAACATCAATTCAATACGAATGGAAAAAGTGGTTAATTAAAATTATACCAAGAATCAAAAGAAATAACAACTTCTTCTAAACAAAGAAGTAAATTACTACATTCTTGCGAATTCGACCAAGGTTAATGTTTTTGAAACTCTTGTCAACAAACTAACCAATCACTTTTCGCCAAAACAAAATTCAGGATTCGAAAGACATATCCTTTGTAACATTAAAACGGAAGAAGGAGGCAATTTTAATAAATCTCTCTTAAAGATACGTAATCAAACTTACAAATGTTTATTTGGTAACAATGCTAATGAAACCTTGGAAATAAACATAAAAGACCAAATAATTGATACATGGGCCATTTTAGACCATAAGAGGAAACTGTTAGAAAAAGAACGAACATAAAAAGAGGAAATTGAAGAACAAGTAAAGGATCAATCCAAAGCCATGGATACCTCATCTGCTGGACCAAGTACATCTGAAATAAACGTTAATAAAATTAAATTTCTACAAAACACATGTATTACATGTGCAAGGTTGATTGATTGGTTTTATTCAGTTCATAAACAATACACTGCAAGCCATACTGAATTCGAAGTGTAACTGCAAGTTTGTCGCTGACCGCAACTGTTATCATAATGAAGTCAAACACGATATCTACGTAGCTTTTTTGGAAACGAATTGAAAAAATAATAAGTAGTACAGATAATCTGTATTGTATATCGTAATGTTAAAGGTAGTGTGCGTTAATTAATACAAGTTGTTATTCCTTCAAAATCTGGATATCTCATAAATTTATATTTTTTTATTAAATATGTACTTTGAAACACATTATTACTATTTTAGGATCTGTATAAATAAAATACGTCTTATTCGTAGCCTGTTTATTCACTTTCTGTTACTTCTCAGTGAGAACTTCTCACCCGATCATTATACATAGTTTTAGTTATAAATTCATTATCCAATTTTAAATGATTTACAATAACGTCTTAATAATTACTTACTAATATCAATAATAATAAATTTCCAAAAATTCCCAACCAATAGTTGAAATTCGAAGCATACAACGAAATAAAATCTATTGATTTATAATTTTTAAATATTATTCAGAATTAATATTTAAACTTCTTCAGTTACTTTCTATTTGCAATTAATTTAGAATAAAGAAAAATGTAATTGAAAATGATACGAAATTCCTATACCGTTCTTGGCATTAACAAGAAACATCTGCAAATCCATAGAGTTGTTTTAATGCCTTGGCAGCTGTCTGATCCCCTCTCGTTCGGTTGATCGTTGCTCACGCACAAGACCAAAATCAATTCGCCGAACGTTCTGAAAGAGGCAAAATATTAGATCGGACGGCTTTCAGATTGAATATTTTATAAATACGACGCTCATGAAAAAATAATCTCGAATCCGTCGTCGATTTTTTTCAACCGCTCTCTTAATTAACTGCAAAAGAGAAACGTGGCGTTATATTCAAGACTGGGGGAAACCGCCGAAATCAAAACCGACCAATTGGTAAAAGGTTTCGAGGAAGCAAACAGTTCGTGAGTGTTTCCAACACACTGATTTATTTCGGTGTTTGAAACAGCTTCATTCCAAAGAGAATAATAACGTTTTAATAATAAGAAGTAATTTTATACGTCGATGGTAGCGGCCTTTATCATTTATTTTAATTTATCTAATCCGTGGCTTTATTTAGTCCCACGGGGGAACGAACGGGATTAAAGGATTAACTGTCATGAATATGAATTGATTGCGGAAAATTGCCTTCACAATCAGCCTCCAGTTTCTCCGTGTGTTTGATTGAAGACGCGCTCGGATTGCCACGTTAATACAGTAAATAGTGTAAATAATGTTGCATGAAACATAAATAAATAACTCTCTAGAAAACCTGATGATGAGTCGATCCCATAAAATAATAATAAAAACCACATTACTTATATTAATTCTGGTTACAACTCATTTACCCTTGCTATGATTTGAGTTCTTAGCTAGACTTATTGTTCAATATGATTATAATTACTACTCAAGGCAATATTATATAAAATAGATTAATTGTTATCTTTTATCCAAAAAGGAACTAAAAATATTAAATATAATTGGATTAAAATATCATTATAGATTAATTGTTTAATCGAATAAATTATTACCTGTCAATATATCTGTTACCTGATTTATTTCAAATATTGTATATAAGATTGGTTGCTATCATAAACTAAATTACGCTTGACATAACCCAACACAACAAATTTCCAAACAACAACAAAATGCTGATCAAAAGAACAAAACGTTGTGAGACCGAGGCCGACTTCATGAATCCGGCAAAAGTTGAACAATCTTCATCATCAGTTCAAATACCTAACGGTGACTTTTACGAATTCGCAACCGAATTTCAGGATGATCATAAAGAAACAGGACACACACATCAACACTGGATGAACCAAGCCGGAAACATTATTGAAAAGTACTCTGGAAACGAAGGCAAGAAGCAGGAAGCCCTACAAGAGTTGTATTATTTTTACGCCTTCGAATACTTTTCCCAGGAAGAGTCATTAAACAATATGTCTTGTGAGGAGAGGGAACGGTTCGTAGGCGACTATAGGGAGCTTTCCGCTTTTACGGGGCCGTGTGGTGAGATCCACGACTATATAGAAGGTGTTGTACAGGAAATCGCCAGGAAAAATACTCTTGAAGTAAAATTCAAGAACTTTTCCGTGGAGTCTGAAGAATTCGACGAGGGTATGCTCTGGGATTAAATAATTAAAAGAATTTTACATATTTTTTGACATAGTACTTTGTAATTTATGTAATACAAATTTTTGTTGACAACCTCCGATTTTTATTTACATATTTGTACAATAAAAAAATCCGTGGAAGAATTTAACGAGGGTAAAAATTTTAGTATAGTTTTTCATTATAAAAATCATTATTAAAAATGAAATGGGAATAGCTTAGGGATTGTTACGGACAATACACATGACAATAAAACATAAAATGTATATTGCTGAATTTAAATTTTTGCGCGCAAACTAGAGATACGTAAATTGTTCTGATAATTTGCGTAAAAGCTTTTCCACAACCAATCGCTGTATTTCACGTCAATTTCAAGCTGGTGTAATAACGTAAGTGTATACTTCTACCAGCAAGTAAATTCTCAACACCTTATTAATAATCAAGGTGAGCAAAAATATATCCAGTATATATTGTTGTTTCAAACATATTTGAAATTATTAAAATGTTAAAATAAATTTGAAACTATAAACATATTAATATTTTAAATTAAAGTCTCCTGTTCGCAACCCTTAATTCTCTCTCAAATCGCACCCTCTCCGGTAGATGTCGATCAACCATTGTCCATGACCCTTAATATTTAACAACAAACATTATAAAATAAATTGGATATAAATTATAAATAATAATATACATTGTTGTTTCAAATATATTTGAAGTTATTATAGTCTGTTAATATGTTTTTAAGTTATATAAATTTGAAACTATATACATATTAATATTTTAAATCGATTACAAATTAAAGTTGCCTGTTCGCAACCCTTAATTCTCTATCAAATCACACCCTCTCCGGTAGATGTCAGTCAACCCTTGTTCATAACCCATATTTAACAACACACATTATAAAATAAATAGAATTAAATTATTTAAAATTTAAAAGGCTTGATCAAAATCCACTTTTCAATTTATTTAAAAACAGTTATCTAAATAAGTACGCCTCTGTCTTGCCCCACCAACGGTGAACGGTGTTGTCATTGTCAGTTTGCAGTCGTTGACAGAAGTGAAAATGTTTTAACACAAAAACAAATCCGACAAAAATATACTTTTTAGATTTGTTGCTAGAAACGGTCCCGCATCCAATTATCCCGTTGCGTAACCGCACATTTAGTCAAGGAACAAGTCTAAGAATTATGTGAAGGGATCTTATGTTAACGTCTGCATTGGCCTAATTAGTTTTGTTTGCAGATTTTGTGCGATTTTTCAATACATAATGGGAGACCAAGGCGTCGATCCGTGTGAGTGCATTTGGGGCCACGAAATGGCGATGAGACGCTTATTAAATTTGGTAATGCACCATAATATTATTTGTTTTCTGTTTAGTAATTTTTTTCTTGTATGATTCCAGCTAAGAAACTCCCAATCCTATTGTACAGATACTACATGCTTCGACGACGGTGAGTTTAAGTTTTTGAAACGACAATTTGCAAAGAATAATTGCAATGTTGTTTTTATTAAAGGAATTTTGCGACGACCTTGAGTTAATGTTGTTTTAATGTGTATTTATCATAGTTTGTTTTGTATGTCTACCCACATGTTAGATAATAATAAACCTTTAATTTATCACATGGATACTTCATAATATATAATTTTTATTTATATATTTAGGTACAACACCAAACACAGGACAAAATGATAACTTTATGCTTATGGGATTAATGTTTGTTGCCGCTTTGTTGCTGTGTTATTTTCGGCCGACATCTCAAAGAGTAAATGATTCGCTCACAAAACCAAACAATGGAAATGTGAGTATGACAGTATTTTTAAAATAAATAAGACATTGCTAAAAAATATATTAAATGTAAATATAAAATAAACCTGACCATGATGTAATGAATATTTTATCAACTTGTTTATTTTTAATTGGAATATTTTTTTAACATTTCCTTAAGTTCCTTCTCAATAATTTCAATGTTTTTATTTGTTTTAAAGAATGTGTAGCTCTAATATTTTTATTCTAGGACTCAAATGGTTCGCCGCCTACTCCACCAGCTGTAAATTAATAGGCCGCATAAAATGCCAAACTTAACTTGAATAACAGGTTTTGACACTAATAACATATACGTGTTTAATAATATTTGAAAAAATCTATCTTAGCAGGACTAAGAAATGAGCTATTAAGAATTCTCACTATTATGCATTTTTATCTTTATATCTTTAGTTTTATTGGTTTAGGGTATATTTATGTGTGAATATATTAATTATTGTTTGGTTTCACTTGTGAATTTCATTTGATTATAATATTTATGATATACATTCCTAAGCACTTGACTTGTACTAAAAAGCAATATTTTTGAATTTGTTGAATCCAAACAAATGTGCTCAAGGCTTTATTTCTCTAGTGTACATAACTTATCAATTTTATTAATTCTAACACTTCAATTATAGTAATAAATGTATTATATTTTAATAAATGTGTATTTTTATTTGAGGTTTGAATAATATAAAAAATACTGTAATAAATATAGTTTATTGAAATAATTTCAGGAATAATTACAACAAATATTCTTTAATACAATGTTTAAATAATATAAAATCGGTTTTAGCTTTACACCTGTCACAAACTTATATAACACATGTGCATATTGTTGAATTTATTTAACAAATATACAAGAAATCAATTGAGAAAAAGAGAGATGGAAAAAATTCAATTTAATTTTTAGGTATAGTTAATAAACCTATAATAAAAAAGATGTGTAAAATTATTGGGTGCTAAACGTGAAATGTAATTTCACGAAACATACTTATGTTCAATTAACAATTGCCTATACTGTAAAAGTATAGATGGTCAGCAGTAAAACTATTATAAATACTCCACACATAATAAATTTATATAGATCCAAGTTTTAAAACATATTTTTGTATGTTCACCCGTACAAAATATATAAAATCTATATGTAAAACGTTGTACTGTCGTATTTATCATTCTAATATGATACTCATAAACGCCACAATCATGATTTACAATTCATCTGCCTCATTTCTCTTACTTTTTGTATCACACTGGTCATCTGTTCGTACTTTCCGGTCGAGTCCGGCAAATTTTCGAAATTGATAACCGGACTGACGCCTTTCATGAAATTGTTTAGGTCCGGTAGCCGCGAGTACGTCGACTTACTCTCAATCAGCGGCGTACCAAACGTCGTGCCGATCACGGGCCTTTCCTCTGTAATTCCGCGCGTCCGCTCGTCATTTTTCGACGTCTCCAACTCCTCCAACATCGAGGAATCGGAACCCTCTTTCAGTTCCAGCAGCAACTGTTTCTTCTGCAGCTCGAGCGTGTTTAACGACTTATCTGCCAGATTCGAGTTACTGGGACACTTTTCCGCCTCGTCGTCCGTCGCCACCGTTTCCATATCAGTAGACTCAAGATCGTCTTGACTGACCATTGTTTTTTCATAGAATGAAATCATTGCTTCAGTTGCATAATTTTCGGAATATGGTGGAACGTTGTGTTTTCTATATTCCTACAAAGCAAATATTGATTTTAATTCCACAAGTTTGTTAAAGTTAAAACATGTATTACATCTTTGAATCCATCTTCAAGAGGCACATTAAATCCGGGGTACTCAATGATTTTATCGCGATTCAAACCCGGTTGCCGCTTCGCGGCCTTGTCCTTCACGTTTTTGCCGTCGATGTCAAACATCTGGAGGCTTGAGGTGATGTGTTTCGCTTCTTCCAACCAACCTGGTGGGTAACCCAGTTTTCGCATCATGTATATGTGACGCGGCAACTGTTTGTGACCCAAACCCAAAGCATTACGCAAGTTATCTGATATTATTCCTGGTTTTAGGTGGCCATATTTTTGATCATCCTCCAAATGATACCGACTAAAAACGTTAACAAATTAATCAGATTTCCCATTAGATATTATACAATGATACAAAGATACTCACACTTGTTTAGATGATTGAAATGATCTTCTATTGGCATTGACCCTAGCTGGGTTAATCTCTATAGGACAATCACTCAGACAGTGTTTCCCATTACAGTTGAAGCAAGTAACATTACTCTCCTTTACATGCGAATCTTCATGTGATTTAACATTAATTATGAACTTACTATTGTAAACCATGTCAGTTTTAACAAAATCTTCTGATGGCATTGTGTCTAAGACAAACATTTCTTTATCGCGTTTTTTTGACTTACTATGCTTTTTATGTTTTCTACTAATTGGAGTTACATTTGGGGAACACAAATCTATCACAGATGTATTTTTAACCTGTGAATTGGTATCCAGTTCTGGAATTCCACTTTGTTCTAATATGATTGTAAGTTTTTCTTCAGAAATGACTTTAAGACCTACAAACTGCTGCAGGAAATTTAAAATTTTATCCTTATAATAATCAGCCATGACTTTTGTGGAGAATGAAATTTTTAAATGTTGGTCACAGTTATCTGTAACCTTTTTTGGCGTTTCTGCCTCATCCAAAATAATTAAAGAAAAGTCATCCTGTACAGTGTCATTAACAACATTGTTTACTTCATCTATTTTTTTATTTGGTGATTCCATTTCAATAATTTTAGGTGCCAAATCAACTTTACTGATGTCAGTGTGTTGGTTGACAGACTCATGGACATTATAGTGTTGTCTTGGTTCCAACAAAACACTTTTTTCATTATCATCTGTAATGACATTTATTTCACCCTCTTCTAATTGCTCAGTTTCTGGCAAGTCTATATTAACATTAACAGTTATTTTATTTTCTTCCAGTTGTTCAGTTTCCTGTAAGTTTGCAATGACATTTATTTCACCCTCTTCCAGTTGCTTAATATCTTGTAGTTCTTCAATAACAATTAGTTTATCTTCTTCTTTTGTTTCATTATTTTGCAGTTGCTTAATATCTTGTAGTTCTTCAATAACAATTAGTTTATCTTCTTCTACTATTTCATTATTTTGCAAAACTTTATTGGCAGCTACAATATTTTCAACTTCCTGCAGGTGTTCACTTTTGTAAAAATCTTTTTTAACATCGCCTGTCATTTTTTCCTTATCCAATTGCTCAGCTTCCTGTAAATCTTTATTATCATCAATAGTCATTTTCTCCTTTTCAACTTGCTGCAAGTCTTCATTCATATCTACAGTCATTTTTCCTTCTTCCATTTGCTCAGTTTCCTGCGAGTCTTTATTAAAATCAGCAGTCATTTTCATTTCGTCCACTTGACCAATATCTTGCGAGTCCCTATTAATATCGACTGTTATTTTAGCCTCTTCCAACTGCTCAGTTTCCTGTGAGTCGTTATTAACAACAATTTCAACATTTCCATCGCCGTTTTGTTCCAATTCAACGTCCCCCTTCAAAAAAAATATTGACAAGCGTTTAAAATGTTAGGTTATATAAAATGACCTCTGTACCTCTGTCATACTCAGGCGTAATAATTTGGCGTTGGGGCCGCTATCCTCGTCGAACGGCGCCTCTTCATCCGACACCACGAATATTGTTTCTTCGCTTGAAGGTTTTCGCTTTTTTCCCTGCCGTGTCTCCATTTTTTAATCGTTTTTGTTGACATCTACGTGACATGCGTACTATCGGAAACATAATTGCACCGACTGGAAAGACGCTATTATGTTTCTAGTCATTAACAGATGGCAGTAATACAGAAATTTTTTATGTATTCTCAACCAAAACACAATGTTTAATTTAATGATTTTTATTTTTGGCTAGTACTTTTTACAATAAATTAAAGAAACTTTAGGAACACATAAAATTGTTTTTGATGGAAGTTTCACTAAGGATTCCCTTCCAAATAAACCAAATTCATATAAGCGTCTTCGTATTGTTCTTGTTGATACGGAAGTATCTTCACCAAATATTTCTAGTTTGATGAATGTTGAAGTTTTTTATAACGTTGAATACCACGGTTTTTGAAATTTCTAAATGGTTTGCAATTTTTTGATGTGGCCACTTTTTATTAAATAATGCTAAGTTGACTCTTCTTATGCTAGCATCCAAATACTTTTCTTCTTCTGTACACTACAACTGTTTGTTCTTGAATGTCCTTATTTAGTTAAAATTGTTTTTATTAAAATAATGCAAATAAACCAAAAAGAGTATCTAAAAAAAGTCAGTTACAACTACCGATATACAGGGAGTAATCGATTAATTCCTTAACTTTTATTTAAATAGTGCCTTCTCACTTTCTTTAGTCCAAAACTAAAACCTACAGGGTAATTATTTATCAAATCAAAATTGAAGAATTGTTTTATAGTAAATTTCATACAAAAATTCTATAGAAACATTAAAATTTATATTCTTCTTATGTATTTTTGTTTTAATTAACTAGTCATATTTCAATTATTATTTTTTACAAAATGACCTGATACGTTTTGGGCCAAAAACGTGTCATTTTGTCCATAAGTACATATTTTTATGCTTTATTAAAAAAAAATGTTAAATAAAAAAAAAATACAAATTTTATAACTATTATAACCATAACTAGTTAATGTAGTATCATTTTATAGTGTATTCCAAAAACAAAACATTTCTTATTCTGTAATTTACTCAAAAAGTCTCCAGGCTGACACATATATGGCAACATTATTGATGGACTCACATGATTTGCGGATAGTGGTAACATGCAAATAGTACTTGTTAAAATTTCATGATATTCTGATTGTTGGTTTACAGGTTACAGTCGTTTTAGTGAGCCCATTTTTGTAATTTACAAGATAATGAGTAGAAAGAAATTTAGTGTTGATTAAACACCGTTTTTTGATGGAAAAAAATTCTGTTGAAGTCAAACAGTGGCTTGATAAGCAGGGACTCTGCAATAGTGAAATTAAGTATTATTGACTACACTAAATTAAAACGGCAGCGCACAAGTATCGATAATGCTAAACGCTCTGGTCGTCCAAAATCGACAGTTGTTTCGGAAAACATAAAAAATGTCTAAAAAATAATTTTGAAATACCGTAAAATGAAGTTGCGTGAGATAGCTGACATCCTGAAGAAATCAAAAGATTCAATTTTACATGAAAATTTCGGCATGTGCAAGTTTCTTTCAAAGTAGATACCTCATTTGCCATCACCGGACCAGAAACAACAATGCGTTGACATTCACAGCGCTATTTGGAAGCGAAAGAATTTTTTGTGTCTGTATGTGACAATGAATTGATCATGGATCTACTACTACACTCCTGAATCAGGTGAGTGGACAGCAACCGGTAGAAGTCGTCCAAAATGATCAAAAGCTCAAAAGTCGACTGGCAAGATTACAGCATGTCTTGAGTCAGGCAAACTATCATAGTGAATAAACGGTGCCATATGCAAGAGAATAAAGTGTAGTTCGTCCAGTCGATGAAAACAATGGTTACATTGAATGAAATACGTTTTGAATTGCTTACGTACGGTCTCTCCAAATTTGGCTCCCAACGATTACTGCTTTATTGCAGATATAAAAAAGATGCTCAACGGAAAGGAATTTCGCTCAAATAAAGAAGTGATTCCCGAAATTGAGGCCTATTTTTAAATCGATTTACATAAAGGACATCGAAAAGTTTTATGAACGTTGAAATGAATTTATCACTCTTGAAGGAGAGTATGTTGATGAATGAAGTAAAATTTTTAAAAATTGTGTTTCTTAGTTAGACAGAAAACTGATATATTAATTTGAAGAGAATTTTTATTGAGTAAATAAGTAACATTAAATTTAACATTAATACTTTGTATATCTACTTTCTTTTGTAATTTCGGTGCATCTAGAATATGTGAAAAGTAGGTTGGTAGAGCTGTAGGTTTTCTGTGTCTGTAAAAAGGTCTACACATAATTTATTTAATAATTGTAGTTTAGCTTATGTTATATGTAAATATATTATATTAGTGACCAAATAAACGTAGACAGTGACATCTATTCAGTCTGAACAGTACTAAAACAACCCGGCAAATTTAAACTCCTTTGTATAACCTATTAGGGGAATCCTTTTGGATTAGGTTTAAATTTTTTAACTTTATGATATATTACGATATTTCGAGTAGTGGAGTGAATTTCTAATCGAAATCTTGCAATATTACAGAAAAAATTAAATCAATATTTTTAATAAAAAACAGTCTATTAATATACATTTTTTATTTTTTCATTTTTAAACATTTAGTAAAAGCTTTAATTGCTATATTATGTAAATTTTTATGACTACTGTCTTTTCCTTTTAATAAATTGTTTCATCATCGGGCAGTACCGCTCCACAAGCCAGTGGTGGCGGGAAGCCAACGGATCAACTGCAAGCCCAATCCTCACCCAGGGAGGTTCTAGGACCTTCCTCAGATTGGGCTTGTTCTTCCGGGAACCAGTTGACAGGGGGCTGGCATCTTTGTCAGTCCCGTCTTCTGGTTCAACTTCACCCGTATATGTATATATACGCCCTTTCCCCCATATGTGCTTGCACATATGGTTCCCGATTGGTCATGATCTCCGGATCGGCACCCGGAGAGGGGTTTACACTTTCCCCTCTCTGTCCCAAAAAAAAAAAAAAAAAAATAAATTGTTTATTATTTTTATATAATAATATAAACAAATATTTAAAAAAAAAATAAAATTTTTATGCTTTGCACAAAATAACGTTTCAACTTCGAAATTTCTGGTTTGAATACATTTTAAAATAATTTTGTTTAAATTAATTTTATGAATGATGTTTGGAAGGGTGTTAAAAACTATAGAAGAAGTATTGTAAAAAATATTCGTAAACGTTTTCACTTTATGAATATATTTTACGGAAAATCTTTTTCAGTTACCATTAACTTTATGCAATTAACACAGTTTTTTAAACATTTTTTTATACACAGTTATTCTGAAACAAAAGCAATTTCGCTATTTGACTCACTAGTGTCCTCTAATGCAATGAGGTCTTTTAAATTATCCAATGCTCCAGTCGATAAATACTTGTTTACTATCAAAGCTTTGGTTGAGGAGATAAAGCAGGTGCACGTTGGACTGACATTTCTCTCTATGACTTCTTATTTGCCCAAAAAAGTTTTCGAGAGGGTCTTGGTTAAAAAAACTGAGACTAACGAATTTAAATCCCGACTCTAATAACTTTTTCAATAAATATAAGAAGCCACGAAGTGTAAAATATCAGTTATTTAGTGATGGTGTGACAATTTGATGGGAAGCGGAGGGGAAATGAAATACATTGATTTTAGAATAGGAAAGGAATGTTGCCATAACATGTTTAGATTTAAATGTCACAACACTTCTCAAATCTTTTCCTACAGGAGGATTTATCGCACTGTCCGCTGTTTTTGTAGCCTTAGGGTCTACAAAAAATTGAGAATTTGGTGAAAGCTATTCACTGATTTCAGCCCTAACTTTCAGAACTTTAGCAACAATGCTATTAAACACTTGAGTGCAGTTTGTCACCCTCATTTTTCGTATTTTATTAGATGGGACAACTTTGAAAACTGTCTAAAATTTCCCATTTGCTGGTCCATTACATAAATATTTACTATATGTGACCAAGAGCAACAACTAGTGTACACCTCCTTCAACTCATAGAAGAACACGTACACGGGGATTTATTAAACAATAATAATTTGCTTCCACATAAAAGGAATGCAATTAAATAATTCTTTCAACAAGGTAACAATCCCAAACATAAATCCAAAATTGTGACCGATAAATGTTTTGTCTTGGCCGACGCATACATCGACTAGAATTCGCAACAGAGCTAATTCTCCGAAACAGAATTTTAACCTACGATTTAGCGACATTTCTTAAAGACTAGAAAATCAATAATCTGTCGCAGTCAATTATTTAAATAATACTGTCTTTAATCATCTCTTAATGACTAGAAAGTACGAGGGAGGTCCGATAAATACATAGCCTACAAAAGAAAAACAAAACTTTTGGAAAAGTGGCGATATATTTTCCACCTAGCGATGTTCCAACTTCTTCAATCCGTCGGAAAAATACGTTTTCATGAGGTCTTGTGACTTTTTCAAGTTTAGAAACAAAAATAAGTCGCGCGGGGCCAAATCTGGAGAATGCAATAGCGTTTTCCATACGCGATCAAAACAAAACTTCGAGTCCGATCCGGCTGAAGTTTCGACAGTAGCCGTTTACAAGAATATACTACACGTATACAGCCCTTGCGATACTGGCGCCATTAGGCGGTGAGGTTAAGTACTTATCGGACCACCCTCGTAAGTGAACGCTAATAAGTTGATGGAAGTAACCAGGAACTTTGAGAAATTTAATTTGTAATATTTAATAATTATTATTGTTTATTGTTTACTTCAACTCCAAATTTCAAAGATTAAATATAAACTAAAATAAATGTAAATTTATATATTTTATACTTGGTAATCTTAGAGATTTGTAACAAAAAACTTAAAAATAACATGTTTAAAAAAATAGTTTTAGTATAAAAATGCCCTTTAAAAAGATTTTTTTAATCTTTGGTTACGTTTAAGATTTAGTACTCTGTGTTAAATCTCAGTAAATCTTTTTGATAATTTATATTACTTATACATGGAATAATTTTAGTGGGGCATTCAAAATCTACCTAAATTTAGTGTAACAATTTTTCATTTCCGAGAAACGGCCATAATCTCTTTTATTATGGTCAATATTCGAATGTCCCGCGCATGCACCGAGCACGCCTCTACCGGAAAACATATCGACGAGCTCCTTTTCCCTGTGTTTTGCGAACGTGAATGGTTCACCAGTAAACACAAAACAAATCGAAGGTAATCTTAATATCCGTGGACCATCTGTGATTAAATTTAAGTTCATCGGACACACAAAAGTGCGTTAAATATTATGCAGGGGGTATTTTTTATTCTTCGTGTATGAATTGTTGAAAAAACTTTGAAGTTCGACTGTTTCACATTGTCAAAACACCGATAAGTTGATTTTTACTGAAACTGTGTTTTATTTGATGGAAGTTCTCAAAGGACAGATTTAGAGTACATAAAAGTTTGTATTTATTTGTTACCCTAACAGTAAAAATCGACTTACGAAATTGACATAACCTGTAACATCAAAAATAATACCCCTTGTATAATATTGTGTCTGGAAGTTGAAATTTGAGTAAAGTAATTAAAAAACTATTACTTTTTAGCCATGGTGCGTATGAACGTATTGAGTGACGCTCTGAAATCCATAAACAATGCCGAGAAACGTGGAAAGAGGCAGGTACTCATCAGACCATGTTCAAAAGTGATCGTTAAATTCCTGACAGTGATGATGAAGCATGGTTACATCGGCGAATTCGAAATCGTTGACGATCACAGAAGCGGTAAAATTGTGGTGAATTTGACCGGCCGTTTGAACAAGTGCGGCGTGATTTCACCCCGTTTTGACGTACCGATTACACACATTGAGAAATGGACCAACAATCTGTTACCTTCGCGTCAGTTTGGGTGAGTTTTTGATAGGTTTTAGATGTTTTATTTCAGCCCTGTGATATTTGAGAATTTTTGCCATTCAATGCAAAGTATCTTGATGCACACAGGAAGATTAAATATAGGGTCCCATGCTGACATATTCATCAACTGCTTTTGTAATATTCAGTATTAACTAGTAGTTGAAATTTATGCTCAGCTCCGTTTACTCTAAGACAATCTTATTTTATTAAATGTTTGAATTGCGTGTTACTTATCATTGTTGGCTAATATGGTGGTTTTGTTTTATTTTTGTAGATATGTTGTATTGACGACAAGTGGAGGTATTATGGACCATGAAGAAGCCAGAAGGAAACATCTTGGAGGCAAAATCCTTGGATTTTTCTTCTAATGTAAAGTTATTTAATAAACTTTAATAAAAAAGTGCTGTTTTTATGTTAAGACTTTTATAAATATATTTTGTATTTACCCCAAAGTGCTTTTTAAACAGTATCCTTTAAAATTAATGCAACTATAAAGTTTTGAAATATTACATATATAAATATATATTTCTTTTAGTTCAAGTAAGTAGGTTAATTAACAAAATAATAATTTTATTTGTGATAAACAATAAATTATTTTAGAGTATTCTTATGGAAGCAATCAATTAGGATGATTGGTCAAAAAAAGTTTAACAAAATAATAGATCTATTAAAATTATGGCCTTTAAAACAGAGTAATGAAGTGTTAAAGTTTTGTTTATTACAATGCTTTGTTAATTATTTCTTGCTAGTGTAACTGTCACATGTGAAACTTATGTTTAGATCATACAATAACAATTTATTTAAATTACGATTTTATTACAACTTTTTGTGACGAACTGTCAACATTCGTGACAGACATGCAACATATCACCATCAGATTCGAAAACAACGTATTTTATCACATCAAACGAGAGCCCCTTTATTGTGTAGATTAATGTTATAAAATTTTTTGTACAAAACGAATAATACTCGTATCATTTCAAATGGTCACTAGCAAATCTAGTTTCTTCATCCATAAATTCATTCTTAGGGCCAATTAACTCGTCCCAAACCAAAATAATAAATAAATAGTGCCAAAATTATATCAATTATCAAGACTTAAAACTCTTAAAAGTACAGAATTTGTATTTGACGAATCGGTTTAATTTTTGTCCTTATTCTGCAATTAAATATTTGATAGTTTAAGGATTTATATAAATATATTTATAAGGTCATCAATAACAAAACTTTGGTAATAATACTTATATATTAATAAAATTTACGAAAAAAGTTACATTTTAATCCTTTTCTTTTTTGATTTTATCGCTAATGGTCCGGGTATTTTAAATACAGTCCTGAAAGCATATAATTAATGCACAACAAATTACCATAAATTATATTCTACTTACTGGCAAGTTGTGCAAATTGGACTAAACTTGCAAAATACTAAAAAACAATATAAAATTATTACAAGAATTTTGAATATATATTTTATTATTGATGAATACATACTTGATAAACAAACAGAACAAACATATCCAATATCAATTAATTCCCTGTGACAAAAACAAGCAGCCCTGTAATCAACCTTAACAGGAGGAGGCAAAACTAATTTTTGTCTAATAGGTGGTTCTGGTAAAAACACCCACTAAAACACCCACAATTAATAAAAAATACAATTGATTTAAGAACATTTAATACCAGTAAATATTGTAATAATCCTTGTAACTGCGGACATTTCAAATACAAACCACCTGTTATATCACAGCCCTGTTGTAACAGACTCAAATGTTGATCCAATGCACAAACATCAATGACAACATTTTGTTTTTGCGCCGTAAAGAAGACGTTCATATAATTCATATACTGTGAGGCAGAATCACCACTTCCTGTCACTACTAAAATTCTATTGTTTATCTAGAATAAACCTGTTTATTATTTCTACAACTCCAAGTTCTAATTTTACTTTAATTCCTGGTTGTTTGGTCCTTTGTATCCTTGCAATGTAACACAGAGCCATAGCGATTGCACCAGCTAAAAGTGATTCAGTCACTATGTTTGGGTTTTCTGTGCTTAACAATTTGGTTAAGTTTTGTTTTATCGTTCTTTCCACCATCGTGAACACCTCGTACTGTCCATCTACTTGTCGGATATCCAAGGGCTTCCCAGGTCCAGGAAATATAAATTGACTACAATTTAAACTGTTCAAATGTCACAAATTGTTTATCAATTGCTTACCTTGTTTTTGAATGACAGGCCATGACGGCCAATTTGTTTTGCGACTTTTGCATCAAATGAGAATTGGAGAAGGCAATAACAGAGTCCACGCAATGCGTTAAGGCGTGAGGATGATCACGAAGCATTTTTTGACCCGGATTACTATCAAGAATGACCACCAGTAAACTAGTTTCATCAGTCGATGTGAATTCGGGTGTTTTATCTTTTGGTAGGACTAAATTATTCATTTCTTCGTTGTTTACTTACAAAGTTAACCTAAATTTAATTTCGGCGTTTACGTGCGCGCGGCGCCAGTAGCACACTTGGCGCCCCCAAGCAAATACGAGAAGCAATTACATTACATTACACATTAAGTTTAAAAAATTCTAATTTAAATTTTAATATATACATATTTAAAAATGTTTAAAACATAACAGCCCTTTTACGCCTTCGTAGTTTGTTGATATTACCCGTAAAATGATTATATTGAAGAAATGGGATCTACAGACACAAAAAAGAACACAATTTTTATCGATTATGTTGGGTTAGGAATATGCAGAGTGTCCCAGAATATGTGGGGAATCTTTCGGCAATAATAGGACAAGTTCCTATAATTTTTTTTATCCTACGGCCTTCTTTACGGAGATACGGGTCCATAATGGACGCACTCGGAAATCGTTTGTTTTTAAATAAGTTTTGAAGTACTAGGTGGAATTGAATAAAATTTAAATATGAGGGTAACAAGGTAAGTCTCCTAAAAATAGGCCGTTTAAATTACATTCGGTTTATTTAGTTTGCCAGGGAGGGTTAATGCTATTTTACCTTATATAATAAAGGCACAACAATAATATTTTTGAACAGCCTTTGTAAAATCTTTTACATCTTTGCTAAATTTAATCTGTTATTTTCTGAAAAACAAAGATCTTTGTTAATTAATTAAATTAATAGCTCGAGTTATTAATTTGATGGGTATAATTATGTAATTCATAGATAGATTGACTGGGTGTTTTTTTTATTCAAGCGGCCTATCGTTAGTGCTCCTGGGTCACCAATATATAACTTAGCTAAGTATCTTACCAGATTGCTACTACCTCATGATGAAAACACCTTTATCAAAGATTCCACTCTTTTTGTTGAGATATTGAAAGGATTAAGTACATCTTGATGTAGAAGATATATTGGTCAGTTTCAGACTACGACGATCACTTTTCACCAAAGTTCCTGTCAAAGATTCCTTAAACATGGTATCAGAAATATTCCCTCCAGATATAGTGAATCTTTTCCGTACGTGCTTTACTGAAAGCAGACTGAAGGGTTAGCAAAGTTTGAACAAAAGGCGATTGAGACTTCCAAACACAAACCTTCTGTTTCGTATCGTTTCGTGGATGATTTTTTCATGGTATGGATACATGGACAAGAAAAACTAGATCAATTTCTAAAATACCCAAACTCTCAACATAAAAATATCAAATTCATAAAAGAATTGAAGAAAGAGAACGAAATACCTTTTTTGGATGTCCTGGTAAAAAAAGTGGGTGTACATTTAGACCATACAGTATACCGAAAACTTACACACACCGGTATCTACATAAACATCTAACCATCATCCTAGTCAAAAACAACGAATCATCAAAACACTAACCGAACGATCCAAAAGGATATGTGCCACACAGAAGAACACTTAGAAAATATACTACAGGCCAACGGATACAAATGCTCAGAAATAAGACATACAAGGAGACCTCATACTAATAATAAAGATCCACCTAGTGAGCCCATGATTGGTAAAGCTTTTCTCCCATATATATCCATATTATTTTTATAAAAACAAAGAAGATTCAACACAGTCTCAGATCTGCCAAAGATAGGAGAGACCATCAAACAGCTTCTGGGATATACTGCATACCATGCTCTTACGGAAAAGTATACATCGGTACCACAAAACGTTCAATATGGACTAGGATTAAGGAACACAAAAGAAATAGCATCCTAGGACAATCAGACAAGTCTGTTGTAGCTGAATATGACCTGTTAGATGGAAATAATGAGATAATAATTCCAAGATACACAATTACTTGCCTCGACAACTGGATATCACAAGAGAATGATTAAGGAAGCAATTGAAATTCATAAATACGGAAACATCAACAGAAAAGAAGAAGCATACAAGCTGGATAAAATATGGACAGCACTGCTCAAAAACATCAAAATCGATAAGGAGATAAGAACTACCAACGAACAGAACAAAATTTCTAGAACATTGTCTAAGTTGTCATTTAGTTGTAAATCAGATGTCAAAGTGATATGAATCAAATTAGGCCTCTGAAGATGCTAGTCACTCGTGGTAGCGAAACATTACGAAATAATTCCAACAAACGTCGACCAATAAATCCGGACAACTATAGATAAAGAAAATACATACCCCTAATTAAATGCAATCAAAATAATTTCTACTTAAATTAAACCTTAAATATTGTATTTTTAGCTGAGTATGTTGCTTCATTTGTTAATAACATTGTAAACCCTTTTCCGAAAGCATCTTAAGCTTTCACTATATAGATCTTGATTTTTCTTGTTAATTATTATTTTATTTTTTTCTCTAGAGTACAATATTTCTTTCTTCTTATTAAAAGTGAGTTATTTAGTAAAATAATATAAATCCTACTAAAAATAAATTCGTACTATTAGAGTATTGTTAAATAGTTTCACAAAACGTAAATATATTTGTATATTTCTTTTGTCAACTAAATCTGACTAAGTACATACGTTTAAAATATTATATCCCTTGAAATGGTACCAACCGGGGTATCATTAGAATTTACACAAATACAAAGATATGGCCACATGATCAACTAGAATAATTATGAAACCTTGTTGTGTATGATAATATAATATAATAATTATGAAAATATAGTAACCCTATTCTGAACGAGTAGAACTGAATAATCAAGGAAGACTACAAATAACATAATAATATACATAAACATAACTCAGAGTTATTTTCACAACGTCTCATGAACAATATAAATAAGTACATAAATAAATACTTAACGGTCGGAAAATGACATAAAAAACTGCATAATTCTGAACAACAATTCTCACATAATAATTTAAAATTATTGAACAAAAATTATGATGCAATATTAAAAATAAATTTGGTCCTCTGAAATTTATACATGAGAAAAACTGTTTTACGAGATCATATTGCTTTTAAATAAACAAGAATAATAATAAAATGATTGAAAAGATTATATGATGGAAATTCAACATGGCGGACAAATTTAACAAAGACACATGCACACGTTATGTCCGTTGATCATCTTGATATCTCGTGCATTCGCGTACCAGATTTGCATAATTATCGGGTATTAGTCGAATTGTTTTTAATGTGTGAAAACAAGTAAACGTATAGAATATTGAAATATGGGTTTCAATATTTACTGCACAAATTTGTAATTAAATTCTTTTATGAAATATTTTACAAAATGTTTAATTTTAAATTTGTGTTAATTCACACCAATGTATTCTTTGTATAATTTTTCTTATACATTTTAAGGAAATTTGAAAGCAATGAATACAACTAACGTACAGGGTACCGCAAAAGTAACGCAACAAGGTGATAAATTTGTAAGATGATTGCGTAACTGATAATTTGTGACTTTTTGGAAGAGGCGACTACTCTTTAATTTTTTAAATGGTAACATTAGTAATGCGACACATTTTAGAAAAGCGTATTCAATGTACTTTTACTTCGGTTTCTTATTATGTTTATATAGAAAAATGTTAAAATTTTATTTTATTGAAAATGATTGAAATTGAACTTCTTGAACATCTTGATTCTATTCTTAATCTAATGAATCGAATTGCACTTGTCTAAAGGATGTTACAATTCGATCTTGCAACCATTCCAAATTCGCTGGTTGATGGTTGTACGCACTTTTTAAAGGCAACTATATAAAATAACAGAGTGGTGATGAATCGGGAAACATAGCCGGCGAGTCTCCTTTCTATCTATTAATCAAGGGTAAAGATTTTCTCGTAATAATGTTAGATGGCTTGGAATTATGAAAGTGCCTTCAACGAAAAAGGTTTCAATTACATGGTGATTAACAATTCCAGCCCATAAATTTCATTTTTGAGTATGAATTCCATCCATCCAATGTGGAATGTCCAATACTGAATATTGTATCTGTTTACACTACTATTAAGACAAAAGATAGCTTCATCAGAGAAAACAGCATAGTTTAATTTTTTCTTTTTTAGAATTATTTAAATTATTTCTTTACAAATTTCGATTCTTCTATTAAATTCCTCTGAAAAAAGTTCTTTCAGGAAAAAATACTTTTCCCAATGTAAAATCTACCACACAGAATGTCCTGTTCAAAAGTTACTGTTAAAAGTATTATCTTTTAGACTCGTCTTTCTATTAAATGAGCTATCGTGAGGAAAGTTTTTAAAATCTTAATAAAACACAAAAGGCTAGCTAAAATTTCATGTTCTCACATTTATTTTGGTAAATTCTGCTTATCTAATATTTAAAGGAATGATCGATCACGGTGATCCTTATTATATAAATGACAAATCTCAGCATAGATTCTTTTCCGATCGCCATAACCGGTCATCATTAGAATCTCAATTCTTTCTTGTCCACTTAAATAAATTAAATGAAATAACTCAACATGGACTTTTTAATTCACAAAACTTCTTCACATTATCATAAAACTGGTTTAGCAATATCCTAAAAAAGTAAAAATAAAAAAAAACTTGCACAAAAACGTAATTTCAGTATTTGGTCTTTTGAAATAATAAAAATAATATTAATAACAATTTTAATACAATACAATAAAAATGTGATTATCTTAACACGACTATTTATTGATTCCTCACTTTAGCCTATCAGCCTTTTATTCTAAATTCACGTTTACAGACTTATTTTGGTTTCGAAGTGTTTACCAACACTTCGGTGGCAGAAGATTCAGCGAAACCCAGGTAATCAAATTCATTTGAAAGCTGCGAGATACCATCAGACACTTGAAGAAGATTCAACTTGTCCGTTTCTTTAGATGTTTTTGGTCCTTTATGCAGGCGCTGAGTATTATTATCCTTTTCCGGTACGTGAATCAAGGATTTTTCTTTATCTTCGTCTACCATTTGAAGGTTTGGTACTCCGGGACGTTCCTTCCTCTCGTAAATCTTCACAACGTGTCCTTCTTTTGTTGCGTTGTTTTTCACTCGCACCGGTTTTTGTCTTTCCAGCTTTTCAGGTGTTTCTTCGTGGATTCGCACCTTCTTCCGTTCTTTATGGTTGTGCGGTCTGCTCGGTAACGATTCTGCCGACGCATGTTTCTTGTGATGGTAATGTCGCTTTTCTACAAGCGTTTCAGCAGATCCATGTTTTATATATTGCAAGTGGTTGTTTTTCTCTTCACGGATTTCGTGATGTTGATGTTTCTGAAGCTTTGAACTCAAATGATCCACTTGCAGTTGCAGACATAAATTCTCGTAAATTAGGCAGCTGTTCTCTTTCACGATCTGAAATAAAACTTGATTTGACAACTTTCTTTTAGTTATTTACTGTAGTTTACCTGTAGATATTTTTTACTGCTGGTTGTTGTACTTAAAGAAAGTTTACTTTGAGCCATTTCTTCCATTTCATTGGTCAACTTTTCAATCTTCCCCTTCAGATCAGCTACTACCTAAAGCAATGCAAAAAATAAAACATTTCTATTAAATCACCACTAACCTTCTCATAATCTTCTTGCAACTTTTTGTATTCGTTTCTAAGACATGTTTTAGTATTTTTCATTCTTAAATATTTTATGGACAAATTATAGTTCGCCTCCATTGTTTCCTTAAGTTTTTCCTTTAATTGCTCAATTGAATCTTTATATTCTTGAATCGTTTTCTCTCCTGTAACCAATGTTGAGACGCTACAACTTTGCTTGAGCTTTTTCAATTCGTTCATCTCTTGACAGTACATCTCCTTCTCCTTATAGTAAAAAATACGTTCATCCTCCAATTGTTGTGCAATACTGGTATTGGATCGTTTCTGTTTCAGCAAGTCCTGGCTAATTTTTTCCTTGTCCCTCAGTAGTTTGGCAATAACCAATTCCTTATGTTCGGAGTCCCGTTGCAGGACATCAAGAGATGCTTTCAGATTGTCCACTTGCTCCTTGAGACTCTCCATTTCCTGCGTAATATCCGATTCCGCTTCGTCCTTCATTTCCGACTCCGAACTTTGTGATTTGCATTCAACAAAGGTGTGCGATGAAATGGAGGATTTCGACAGGATTTTCCTGCAACGGACGGTCAGAAGGGTTGATTAGATTGTTTCGGAACGTTACCTAACCAATTTCTTTGGTCCTGTCAACTTATTCAATACGTTTTTCATTAAAACTACCGTGGATATTATTACACTGTTTCGTTTTATATTACGTCCCAAAAGTCATCACATTAAAGTTTCTAAATTTTGTCAAAAAAAAAACAGTTTTTAAGGTAATTATGAGCAGCAGATCGTTCAAAAAAACGTCAACAAAACGTAGTTTTGACAATCAGTTATTGAGTGGCATACCTGTGAGTAA
This sequence comes from Aethina tumida, assembly GCF_024364675.1. Taxonomy (NCBI): domain Eukaryota; kingdom Metazoa; phylum Arthropoda; class Insecta; order Coleoptera; family Nitidulidae; genus Aethina; species Aethina tumida. Next base: position 10,219,961 of record NC_065439.1, read on the forward strand.
ACTGTTGGTTTTTCTGGGGGTAATAATAGCAAGGATCGCGCAGAAATTCCGAACCCATGTAACAGGATTATATATCGTTTCTAATGTTGGATAATGTTAATTTAATGCCGGGATTTTTATGCATTTTGTCATGTGTCAAATGAGTAATAAAATGACTATAAAATATTTAAATATTTATTTAATAAATTACAGGCTAATTACTAATTATATTAGTGGTTACACAGAGTGACACACTAATATAAATAGATCAACATAAATGACTACGTTTAACAACAACAAATTCATTTAAATTCTCTAATTTGTTATTAATTTTTTTAAAGCCATATAAGAAGTGTTTGCGTTATTTTCTAAAATATAAATTTCCATCTTAATCTTAATCTAAATCTATTGGCAGTTTTCAGTGTATTATATTAAATTTTAATAGTTTAATTTCAAAATATATGTTTATTTAATTGATTTCTAAAATAGGAATCTACGTGTCTATATGTAAACCATTTTTTGATTACAAAGCTTCATATACATTAGGTATTATAAATGAATTTCAAATTGAGGTATATCAGATTTGTTTTTGGATTAAACCATTCCAATCTATTATAGCAATAGACTTTTTGTATCTGTATTAAATTCTAAAAACCTTACTAAAATTATGACTAGTCTGTCAAGATTATATAAAAATTCAGGTTTCTTCAATCGTGCTGTGATTATTTAAAAATGTTACATGACGTAAGTATTTATCTTAATTGTTAAGAAGGTTTTACCGATATTGCACTTTTTCTTTTCAATATATTTTAAATAGTAGAAGACATATTTCAAAATTTTTGGTATGAGTTGAAAATGCGATGGACCAAATTTTTCATCCACCGCATTCCAATCAGATTTCTTGTAGTCCCGCAATAGAAAAAAAACTCGTCGATTCTTGCCACAAATGACTAAAGTAACCCGCCTCAATAGCGCACGTTCAGGACCTCGAAAGTTGTACTATCCGAATCGAAGTCGGAGTCCTCGTAGTCGTTGCGAACGTACGCGTTGCTGGTCCTGGCGATCGATGGCAGATAGACGTATGGTTTCTGCTATTCCTCTGTCAGCTGCCACAGCATAAGACTGGCGTCGGTACCGCCGACGGTCACTACGTTCCTATCGTTGAAAAGGAATCTTGCACACGCTACTGTACCACTGTACAGCTTTTCTTCGTTGTATTCTGCTTTTGGACTCAAACAAGGGAACCTAAAAAGTAAAGTGTTTAACAATGTAATGGATCTGAAATGACTTATTACCTGAAAAGTCTTATATAACCGTCAGTGTCTCCTGAAATCAGTAAATCGTGGGCAGCTGATCTACTTGCTGTACTGATTATAGAGGTCATTGGATAGAATCTGTTATTCCAGACACCTGATATACATATAAATGGTTAGATTTTGGAGAAAATATCTTTAACACAACGTACCTGCTACCATGAAACCTACTGTTGAATTATGAGTGTACCACTTGACGTCTTTCATGGCGATTGGACTCTTTTCTGGTGACAAAGACTTAACATCCCCTAAAATAATTGATTATTGATTGTGTAAAAACAAAATATTAGACATTACAGAATGAAAGATCATAATCGGCAGTGACGGTTTGCAGGAAGTTACTATCAGAGCTCCAATCCATCTGCATTAACGGTTGTGATCCACGAATCTTGTTCGACTTCTTATACGAGAACCCATCTCTACTCACTCTAAACAAGTATATACTTCCATTTTGTGAAGCAATAGCTATCAAATCTCCAGCTATTTATAACAAAAAAGTCATAAATAAATTACAATTAACAAAAAAAAAAAAAATATGAAACTTACTGGGATTGAATCCAACACAGTTCAGCGGTGACCCACAAACTCTAATGGTATTCACAGAAACCCCAGTTTCGGTATTGATAATAATCAAGTGTCCTTCAGTGCTGCCAGCAGCCAAAGCAACTCCAAATGGATGGAAGGCCAATGAGACGCATTCAAATGGTACTTGCGTGGTCCAAATGAGTTTGTTTTTTCGCCAGAGAGCGATGTTTTTATCGTGCCCAGCCGTGGCGAATACTTCATCATCAGGATGGACGGCAAGGCCCCAAAGTTGTCTTCCATGCCCGAAAACGACCTGGTTGAATCTGCGTTGAAGTGAACCTTCCAGGATGTTGTTTTTGGTGGTACCCACGTAAATGTTGCCGTCGTTTCTTCCCGGTCTTTGCGGGTAGATTGAGCGGACACCTCCAAACGTTTCAGGTAGCTGGAAGTATTAACAATAAATGTTTTTTGTTATGTAGTTTTTACAATGCTTTACTTTAGTGTCTGTTATTTTTTTGTAATTCTGTAACGAGTCCCATGCGGCAATTCTTCTATCTTTTTCGCCTCCGGATAGTAATGTTCCCTCTGATAGCATGATTAGGGCGCTTACTCCTTTGTTGTGAGCCTTAAAAACAACATAGATAGTAGTTTAAATTTCATATGAAAAAGAACCTAGCTCACTTCATATTCCATTCGAACAAAATAAGCACCATCAGCATCTACACTGTAAATCGTGATGAAACCATCACTGTCAGCTGTGATCACATCTCCATCTTGTTCGAACTGAAGGGATGTTATTAAAGTCCTCGAGGGCTGGAAATTTCATAAATATATTGTTACAATTTTGTTACAACATTTTTGTAGTGATGAATTTTAGTGACTGTTTCGACTTGGAGAAGCATTTTTTGAAAATTGTCTGCTGATGATGAAACATGGTTTTTGTTTGTAGTGTCTTTGAACATTCTAAAAGCTTAGTGTTTTTGAGTGGTTTGAATATTTTTGCCAAGCACATGTTTGATGTGAAACATTTAGTTACCGTTTTTATACTTATTTTAATGAGACATTAAAGAAATCTACAAATGTAAAAGAGTATTATTAATATTACGGTTTGCTTAAGTCTCTAGTTCACTCTATTTTGCTTTGCTTCAAATGCATTTGTGTACAAAACAGATGATAAAAAAGAGACTTAAATGTCGAAATACATACATAACCACATACCGGTTTGATAATGTCGGTGCGTTCGAAAAATCCATCTTTCCTCCTGTTCCAAAACGTCAAATGTCCCTTGCCATGTGTAATCATTAAGTTATCGTCCAAGGGATGGAAAACAGCCCCAGTCAGTTCCTCTTGTAACGTCTGCAATCGTATTAATTAACATGTTAATCGGCTTATGGCGTTGATAAGATTCCGTGGCACACAAATAAAAATATGTATAACATGCGAGCGTGACGTCGAATTGGGGGTGACACGACGCCGCCGTCGAAAAACTCTATTAAAATGCGGTTACGTGCCGCCAACAACCTCCTTTCGTGCATACTTTCACATTGCGAAAATCACTAAATGCACTTGCCACCAAAAACAAGAAGAACCGTCTTTGTTTAATAAATTTAAAGAAAAACATCCTCTTGGTTCCCGAAGTCGTTGAAACATCTATGGAAACATGAACAACATCCAGGGAACGTAAAAAAAGTATGAAATGCACGTGTAAAATTCAAATAAATTCGTAAAATGCGGAATATGAAATTGGACATATGAAAATCTGCATAAGTACAACGTTCGTGCCACCATTTGCATAACGACCTAAGGTGAAACGTTCGTTGCCCAAAAACCGCCTTGAACTCCTCCTGAATTATTAGCATTAATTGCTTCGTACTCACCGCAACTTTTCCCAGAAGATGACCCCATTGCCACTGCCAAACCGACAGGATGCTCTCTCTTCCTGCGTCTACAGCCAGAACATAACTTCCGCCGTTCTAAAATAATGAAAAATATTATTTTTTTAACATTTCATGTGATATAGTTACCAGTTGTGAGAAGGCAACTGCTGCAACTCCAACTTCGAACTCCCCCATGCCAAACACGTATAAAGTCTGAAGAGTTTCGGTGCTCCATATTCGGATGTGAGCCTGAGTTTTTCTGTTTCTTCCCGCTCTTTGGCCGGACGCTACCATTTCTCTCGAAGGGTGGAGGTCCATGCTTCAAAAACAAATAGTAATTACCAAGAATGACGCGAGGAATTAAATAGTTACCATTGAATATCTTCGGTGTGTCCGATATAGTGTCTTTGTGATTCTTCATCTCTGTCGTACATTACAGCAACCGCAGCCACGAAATAAAGCAGCTCTCCCGTCGGAAGAACCCATAAATTTTTCCTAGAATCCGTTCCTCTGTATCCGTATCTGAGTTTCGTTAAGGAAAAGTTTAATTACGAAAAACCTTGAAACCAATAAATATCTCGCACAGACTAAAAACACAATTTCATAAACGCAAACTATATTTAGTTGGTCAAGGAGCAGGCACAATCATTACTGACCGATTAAAACTGCTTTTGACACGCCTTTTTCCATTTAACCATTCAAATTGCAAGCCAACATGCACTTTTCACTTTCTCGCACTAAACATTTCTCTTCATCCGTCAAACCGTTTCGCATAAATCCAGATCTTTGATAAAAATGACTACATTAAATACCTCGATTAGATCTGATTGAATTATTGCATTGTAATTGTATGCAAATTTAATCTGAAAGGAAATATAATTACTTCGGTTTATAAATTACTGTCCGAGTTGAATGTTTGTTATTTAAAAGGATACACCCATTCCAACTGAAGTTTCTTTTCAGGTGGGCTATTATCCATTGGTGCGTGATGAATTGGTGGATAAAAAGTTCTTCTTAAGCCTTTTATGGTCACTCTTACTGGTTCTTCTTTCAGAACTTCTAATAAAGTATAATCTAAAACATTTTTGTCTTACTTGACTACTCTTTGTCTACTATATATTTGAAAAGAAGATGAAAGAAGGAAAGCTTTAAGTCTAAGAAGAGTTCTAACATATAGTAGATTCGATGGTTAACTAGAAAAAAAAATTCTATGTATGTTCTTACCATTGGTTCGTACGATTTCGCTTTCAGGCGCGTAAAGTGCTCGGGGGCGGCTCTTGCTCCTAGCTCTCCTCTGTTTGCTCAAATCTTCAACGATGGCCGTTTGGGGAGCGCGACCCCTCGCCCTCCGCACCGGTGACAACATAACGTTGCTCACCCCTCCGCCACCAACACTTCCCACTCCCAGATAAAATGTATCCACGTCCGCGAACTCGTTGCGCAGCTGCGAGAAGCTGCGAACCTCCTGTCCGGACACCGTGTACATTCTCTTCGCCCCGTTCATCTTTAAAACCTGTCCCAAATCCTCTAGTACTTCTTCGAACGGTTGTGACGTCCGGAGGTTCAGCAAAACTCGACACTAGAATCGTTGTTAGTTAACATTAAGTGATTCTGATGTTAAATGGTACCTGGACGGTGTGGTCCATGTTGTTGATGATCCTGATTACCCTTCCGGAACTCGGTTTGACATTACCGCCTCCGGGAGGTGGAACGTCGGTCTCCACTATCGAAGCTTTCCGACTCGTGGCCTTGCTCCAGCCTTGGCCTCCAGGGGCGGCGTACCAGATGCCGTTTTTCTTGCCGTAACTTGCCGCCTGTGATAGCAAAAATAAAAAAAAGTTATTCGATTTTCGTTAGGAAAGTTCATTAAGTTGTAATAAAGTAAATTGGCCCGTAAATGGCCGTTTATCCTTGAATATCAACTAGAATAATTATTCCTGGTTTATATATGCAGGGGGAAAATCGGAAAGAAATTACTGACACGAATACGCATGTAAATTTGTGTGTAACTGGCGTATAATGTACAATTGCGGCGTGATTTAAAAATTGCTAATTTGTCCTTTTACCAAGAATTATTTGTTGGTATGAATACTAATTATTTTAATATTTTACTATGCTTAAATTATAATTATAATCGTTACTAACTTTTTATTTAGTTTGAATTAGTCTGGATTGGATTAGGGTAGAAGAGTTAATTTAAGTTAAAATAAATTATAATTAATCATCTTAATACACAATTAACAAATTGAGTAATATTAATAATTTTATTAAAATCATTGTTTAATAAAATATTAATGAATGAGAAAAGTCGTAGTATAGGAAATGTAAAATAATTTGAAATATTATTAAATTATGTACTTAATAATATAATTTTTTTTATTAAAATGATTGTGATTAATAATTTTATTAAAATCATTGTTTTATAAAATATTAATGAATGAGAAAATGTCGTTGCTAATTTCTTTGGACGTTTAATTTTAGTTTAGTATAGGAAAATAAAAAAAATAATATTTTAAATTTAGTATAGAAAATATAAAATAATTTCAAATATTATTTGAAATAATGTACTTAATAATATGAATTTTTTATTAAAATGATTGTGATTGACAACGCATTAATAAGTGAAAAAAGTCATTGCTGATTTAATAATAATTAAATTATACTTATGAAGGATTTATGAAGCATGAAAGATTACAAGAGTGACAGAAAGCAGCAAACAACGACGCAACGATTGAAGCAATCGATAGAATATGAATCAAGAAACAATTAATAATCACCATGTTCGGTACGGAGACAACAGCGAAGGTGGTATCGTCATCAAACTCGAAATCTATCATTGGCGTTCCACTGTTCGAACAAATGCAACCGAAACCAACGACATGCAAAACAACAACCGAAACCGAAAAATGTGCAACCGTTTCGCCGCAAACGCGCCACAAGAATGGCAAGCGAAAGAAAAACGCTCCAGCAGATTTTCCGGCGCGATTAGCCAGTAACGTACGAACGTGGCGGGGCTGACCAAGGTCAGCTTTTCACGGGACCCCGAAGTTTCGAGTGTTTGGAGCGTGTCGTGACCCGGAGACCTGGGGATGAAATTTGGGACGGAACGACCCCGAAAAAAACCGATTCGCATTTGCATGTATGTGAAGCTGAACGATTTAATTGTTGTGTTGATTGTCGCTCGATTTATCGCTCGATTTTGTCAACCTACTGCCCTAAATTTCGACTATGTTAATTCGTTTATGCATATGTGGTATACATTTTTGATCTTAACTCGAATCAAAATATGTAAATTTCTTACAGGACTTTATTTTTGGGGTTTATGGGACAATTAAGCTCAACGTGGAATTTTTATTTAGTTACAGTTTAATGGTTGTTGATTATACTCACTTTTGATATAAAAATAACATTACAAAATATCATTATGTTTTAACATGAGAATATTTTTTATTTTCACTTTTTTTTAAATTTTTGTCTATTTAACTATTCAATTTTTACATTCACATTTAACAAGGACTCCGAGGATAGGATTTTCACATAGACAAAGACAAGAAACATTAACATATCAATAAAATTATACATTTCTTGGATATATATTAATTCAATTTTGTTTTATGTTTTTGACATGACACTGACAACGCTTAGACTGATTTTTTGAATCAAATATCGAATATTTAGTTTGTTGAAATTAGTACATGGTATACACACAAATTTAAATTTTTAATTATTAAATTTTGTTTTATATTATTGTTGTTCAGTTCTTTGTCATTTTTTATATTAATTTTAGAATAAATCTTAATTGACTCTAATTACTATATTATACGACTGAAGCAATAATAATATAATAAAAAGTCGTCATTGTTTTGTAAATCAATATAATTATATCGTGCCAATTTGCCAAGTAATAAATGTGAAAAATTGTTAAGAGGTGCGGCGTTCGTACTAATATATGTGCATAATAAAGTGCAACACATCCTCATAAATAAGAAAAATCAATTCCAGTGCACCACAGGAAACGAATAATTAGCAAACTGTGTGAAAAATATCATTTCCTATAAAACGTTTTATCCTTTATTGATTTTTAGTGTTTAGCAAAAGAAATCGAAAGTTCACATCAATCACAATTACGCTTTCGCTGCGATAATTCATAACGTTTTCTGTTCAATGAGCTTTTTATTGTGCGAGACTAAATCACGATTGTAAACAACGGAAAACTTGCATGTTTATCATGTGCTTTCATTTCTTTCCCGCGTATAGGAAGACAATGATTAGTTTAGATTGATATTTCTTTTTTAATCTTGAATCAAAATAATCAAGCAAAGATGTTGTAAAAATGTCGAATTCGCTCGTGTTTTATTCCTTAAAGTACATTTAATTGATTAGAAAACAACGTTTTAAAAGATACACTTACTCCTCAAGGTTAATGCCCACACTTCGATCCCTTTTAAGAGGTCAGTATCGTTCTTTACTTGTTTTTCATGCCAGATTAAAATAGAATCTGTTGTGTAAAATCTTAACAAACACAAATCTTTAAGTATAAATTTAAAAATTCAGAACTACTTCAAATAAAATTTTATAAAGAAAAAAGTAATAGAATTGAAACAACAATAAATAAATTAATTCAGTGCTTGACACAATTAATCTATGAAAAAATCATTTTTGAACAAGCACTCAATGGTAAGGCAACAAGGACTTCCACCTACCCCTTTTCAGGTAATATTTGAATAATATTTTGTAAAGAAAAAAGTAATCTAATTGAAACAACTGTTATAAAACGGGCAAATTTAAAATAGAGCAATTGTCCTTCGAATCAACAAATCTGTGACACATTTTCCAGTAGAAACCACTAACAACCTTCGCGTTAACATAAACGATCACATAAATAAATTAATTCAGCGACTGACACAATTAACCTATGAAAAAATCATTTTTGGACAAGGACTCAATGGAAAGGCAACAAGGACTTCCACCTACCCCTTTCCAGGTGATATTTGAATAATGTTGTCAGAGTGGTTTTATTTACCGTCACATTTAAAAGGTGCTCGTAAATATTTATGAGATTTTGTTTTATTTTTGCTTCCGTTACGTGCTAATTATCGTTTTTAATGGAAACTTCATTAAATTACGTACTGAGCATAAATCTCTTGATATTATAATGGAAAAAAAATGAATTTTTCAAACGCTTAATTAATGTATTTTTAATTGTTTGTATCAAAGGAAAAATATTTTTTATTTATGAGTTATAAAGTACATTATATCCCGATTTTAAAGAAATAATATTAATACTTTTTTATTTAGACGAATTTTATAATTAATGTTAAACTTTAAAAGTTAATAATTAATGTTAAACTTTAAAAGTTGAAATACAAAAGGTTGGTTGAATTTTTACGAAATTACATCTTGCTTTTAAGCATTTTCATTTGAATTGTTCTTTTACTTAAGATTTTAGTGAAGTTAAATTAAAATAAATTTACTGTACTATTACTAATGAAGATTTTTTCGTATTTTAAATAAATTTTTATTTATGTGATTGGAAGAATTAGTTTATAATCGTAAGTTTTTATAAGATTTTATAAGTTTGTCTAAGTAGCTTTATTAGGCTTTTGTTGTTTTTCCTGTGACATACATAAGTATATTTTTAATATTAGCATTGATATTTATGACATTATTAATTCAAGGCACAACATGCAAATTGTTATGGAGATTTTCGCATGTCGTTCTATATTACACCGCGTCGAAATAAATCGTGGAAAAAATAATCGCCACGAGGTCAAGAAATCAACCGAAAATTATGGTTTAAGTTCACATCTTTACTCTTTTATTATTATTATAAACGACAACTTATCATTTATGTGTGATTTATCAGCGGCCTGGTTTTGTTTCGACCTCGTGTTAACATAATAATTGTGAACAGGACAATATAAAATCCGATTCGATAAAATGAAACAAATAATAGAATGTAAAAAAATCAGGGAGGTAAAGTTTGAATATTCAAGAGTAAGAATGGACTGAACCGTACTCTTTGCATGTGGACGAGCCGAATCGATACTGTACACAAGTAAATACGGAACACTTGGCGAATTCACTTTCGTTCCTCGTGTGTGCCACACCGATTTTAAGAAGGCGGTCTGGAAAAATGCCGCAATTAACTTTACACAATATGTAGGTTAACATCAATGTTGCCTTTCATTTACTTAATTATTTTTAAACTCAACTCCATTTATTTTTCTAATGAGAGACTGGTTCATTTTTTATGTAAGTTGTAGATTTTTCCTGGCGCATTCACCATTTTACTTCACATTTTACTAATAATTTTAACTTCGCATATAATATTTTCTAATAATCATTTTAATGGTCTTTAATCATATTTATCGGACATGCGATTGAGCTTTCGATTTTTGGGAGCGGCCAATACCATTAAAATCTTGCACCAATACATTATTATTCCTTAGAACATTATTCCGAACATAAATAAACTAACATGAACATGAATATCATCTTTTATTAGAAATTTATAACATTTTTTCCTCATTGAAATTGTTTAACGCTTTCCTGTAACTGTATCAAAGACTGATTTTTGTGATTCATAAAGTTGATTTTAATGGAGGGAATGGCCTATTTTCCATGAGAGGGTGTCTAGTAGTAATATGTATTATAGATTGTGAACAGCTGATTAAGGGGTCAGTTGGCGATTCGGCACGTGACCTTGCTTACAACCGATAACTTTTATGCACGCACCTCGACTCTTTTATTTTTCTATAGCCACACAAGAAAAATAATAAAATTCGTAATTGTTCTAAAAATATTAACTTAACTAACTCAGTTAAAATTACTGTGTGTTGTATTTTTAATCATAGTTAGTTAAACCTTTTATATCAACAAAGTAATTAAACATTACATTTTTGACAAGTTGGACACACGATAAAAAGAAATAAATGGTGCTTTGTTTAATTATTTACAGCGTTAACAAAGAAAATGCAAGTCAATTACATTTTGTGTTTTAATATTTTAAATAATCAAGAAAAAACCTTATTCACAAGTATTAAAATGGATACATTGTTCAGCTATCATTGAAGTCACTATCATCGTATTTATCATCGTTTCCAATGACAACGAGACTCCCACTTTTAAAGGGTGTGTTTAACTAACTTATTACATTTTTCTCTCTCCCCCACATTATGTTTTAGTTGTTGTTCTTTTTTCATTGTTATTACAACCTGTTGCCAAATTCTACGTAATTTGAGTCTAGAGGAATAGCAAGCATGGGAAATAAACAATAGTTTGACGTGCAAAGATCATTATCGTGCTAAAACAAACCACGTGGAAGTAATTTTAAGGTTGAACTTACCTTGAAAGCTTTGTAGGAAGAAACGACGTAAGATGCACCATCCTCCAACTCGTCCAATCTGTACTTCCTGTCGCCATCCATGGAAAAAATATACCTGGCACCACGTGGAAGATCCATCCTCAGGGAGAGTTTATCCAGCAGCGACTCCAGACTCACAATGTCCCTTCCCGGCTTAAATCTGAACTCGATTCCGGGAAAGAAGGGATCGCCGTTCTTGTAGAACACCACTCGTCTAGCCTTCCAGTACGACAAGTTCGAGTACCTGGAGGCGGTGGCTTCTTGAGCGCGGCTCTTAGGTCTCGCCGGCGGCATCATGCTGGAAGCGTCGCTCGCGTTGTCCGGCATCGGTGGCGACGGCGGTCTCGACGCGTCCGCCCGTCTCCAGTAGCCGGCGTCCGCGTCGTCCTCGGAGTCCGGTGCGACGCCGTTGGCAGCGTCGTCTGCCGCCGCACTGCGCTGGTTCGTCGGTTTGTCGCCGCGAGGCGTTGGCGTGGACGCGTCCCGCTCTTCGGCGGCGCCGTCCGGTGTGGCCGGCCCGTCATCCGCTGCGGCGCCGCCGCCGTCCTCGTACTGCTGCATGCGGCTGTTCGCGCGAGACGGAGCCACCGACTGCAACAAGATGGGGAGCTTACAGGAAACTGTTTTCCTTGATTTAAATCAATCTCGTATGGACAAATTTTTACATTTGTAAGTTTTTAATAATATAAAATTTTCCTTCTAAACTTGGTCAAATAATAGACAATATTGTAATAAATACATAAATTTTCAAATAATTAAGAATCTTAAAATATTTCTTTTTAATATCTTAAATACATCTGATAAGGACTAAACGGTATTTATAGATAATAACGGACTATTTTTGCTTTAAACTCGTGTAACAATGGCTTATAAACACGGCGGTTATAAATCAGAAACAACAATGGTAACACTGTAATTAATAATTAGGCCATGTGCAAATCACCCTTCAGTCACACGCGTACAGTTCGTTGACACATTTACCCCCTTTTAGAGAAAGACGCTAGAGACTTTTCGAACCGTGAACTTTGTTAATTCATCGTGTTTATTTCGACACGGTTTCATTTTTCTTAAATATTAAATGTTTTATTGACGTGTTGCGTGGTTTAAATGCGGTATGCAAATACGAAATTTTGTTTCAACCGGCGAGAATAATTAAATTTGACATTCAGTGGTTGTTTTGAATTATTAGTTGGTTTTACATTTTAAAGTGAACCAATGCAATTTCTTCAAATACGTTTCGGAGAAACAATTTCTACTCAATTATAAAAGAAAAATTATTAATAATATTATTACAAAGCATTTAGCATAAATATTTTTATTAAAATAATGTCTTCGACAAAAGATTTTATAGTATGTTGTTGATAATTTTTCAGTTTTAATTTAAAAAATACTTAGCATAAAAGTGCGTGTTAAATGTGAAATTCGTTCGATAATTGCATGATTATTTTTAAATGTTATAGGTTGCATTTTTATGGCTGCATTTTTATTAGCGAGCTTGCAAATTTGACACGTATGGAATACGGACCTTGTTAACTCGAATAGTTCGTAACACGACACAAAAATTATGATATTACAGTATTTTTCATATGATAATCTTATGTGACATTTTTAATTTCTAAACGTTAGATTTTATATGATATTGTGATGTATCAAAATATGTATTCAATGTTATGTTTTGCATAAAAACATTTAAAGAATTTAAATTGCTCAATTATACATGAAAATTAAATCAATAATTTGGGGGAAACAGACATCAGAATATTAAAATATTTACAAATTTTTAGTTATGATACAAAAATTAGAATACTTTTTCTGTGTTTATGTCAATCGTTATTTTTAGAGAAGCTTAGTTTATATCTGTTTATAATAATGTAATATCAAATTACTCCATTGAAACACTAAATATAACTTACTTTCAATGACCCCCCCCCCCCCCAAGAAAATAAATCATTTTGCAATTTTGTAGTTTAAAATATATTTGAAAAATGAATTAAAATGGTTTTTAGAGATACTCTTTTAAAAATATATTTACAATCATACATATTATTTGAAGCAATTTATTACAGTAGTTAACATATTATTGAAAATAGTTTATATTTTAGAAAGCTTTTGAAATAAATAAATAAATAATTAAAATATCGTTTTTAAACGTTTGATTAAAATACAATATTACAATATTTTGTTTATTAAAATTATTACATTTATTAATATATTTTTTGTGAGTTTGTGATATGTTAAAAATTATTTTGTTAGAAAAAGTTTTCAAATTCATTTAAGTACTTTTTAATTCCTAAAAATTGTTTATTATTACAAATATTCAAATTTATATTTATATATTATTTATATAAAACAATTTCCCTAAAAATGTCCTAAAATTAATTAAAGTAAATGGTAATTTACTTGAGTATTTAATATATTTCCAAAATAGTTTGTATTATAGAAAGCAATACAAAAAACATAAAACATCGTTTTTAAATATTTGTTTAAAATACGATATTAAAAATTATTTTCTTAGAAAAAGTTTTCAAATTCACTTTAATTATTTATTATAATTCCTAAAAAATGTTTATTATTACAAATATTAAAATTAATATTTATGTATTATTTATTTGAAATATTTCCCCTAAATATTTAATATATTTTACAAAAATATTTCTTATTATAAAAAGTTTTAAAAAAAATTAACTTAATTAATTAACAATTTAAAATACATTAAAAATGTATTTTAAGGAATTATTAAATGTGACATTTATTAATACATATTTGAAAGATTTGTTCAAAACCAATATCCGGATACATATAAAAATTATTAATTAATTTAAATTGATTACATCCAATTTACTAAAATTATTTTAATTATTGGAAAATTAAATATAGTTTTTAAATATTGTGAATCTAAATAATATCTAAATATAATATAATTTACAGAGTAATTAAAATTTATGACATTGATTAATATATTTATTGTCTTAGAGACTAATTTCTAAATATAAACATAAATGATTTGAATCAATTCTCTTAGAATATTTAATATTTCCTAAATGACTTTTATTATAGAATTAGTTAGTTGTTAGTTTGAAAATATATTTTAAGGGTTAAATTTAGCTTGTCTACATTAAAATTTTAATGTAGACAAGCTAAAGACTTCTTTCGAATATCTACCATAATTATGATTATTTTTGTGATAAAACTTCATTCAAAATTATATTTTTTCAGTTTCAAATTTCAAATATTTTAATATACTATACAATTTAAAAATTCATTCAATTGAATACAATCTATATATAGACAGTATAGAGTTATGTAAACTTTTGAAATCCTTACCATATTTTCAAATTAAAAAACTATCCACAAATAAATGTAAACATCGAACCGACTACATGTGACAATCTTGAGGACAAAAGACACATGAAAAACACCGATTAGCATAGGTCACTAACCGGGATGCGGGCGAGAAGCGAGCCGCCACCGGTTTGCGGCGCCGGCGAAACTTCAACTACCCCCTGATCGTTCGCGGCCCCCCGGAACTTGTTGCGCCGCCAGGAGTCAATAATCCGAAGTTCGGGGATTGGACGGCGGCACGGTGTCATTGACCAATGGCGGTCGGGGACGGTTGCCCTCTTTTCGCGACCCCCGATTGGTGTTTCCGGATACCGGCACGCCGCAGTTGCGAACTGATCGTTATCGCGCATGCGGCTCCCTTCGCGCCCGGGGGTGCGTTCACCAAAGACACTTTTTCTCGACCTGTCTTTATTGGCGAGACGTGGAAAAAATGAACGACATGATTGATTCGAGTGTTAATTGAAATAAGTGGTTTATTTACCAATTTTATGTTACAGGTTTTTTACTTTAATTAATTACAGTTATTTTACAAATGTATGTTACTGTAATTTGGATCATTTTTATGTAAGTAAGGTATCTAAAAATCTAAGAAGAAAGAAAAATATATCAAATAATTCATAAAACTAAAAGAATATGAAATATATAAAAATGTCAATAAAAAACTCTGTATGAATAGAATCAAGGGAATGCAAAGCATGTTATATATATATACAAAATGTTTCACTACTTATCCCAAAAATTTTAACCACATACTCATTGTTACATAAAAAGCCCACTTGTAATAGAGCTACAAAAAGCTGTTCTCATTGATTTGAATGCAAGCTTTGGCCCGCCAAATTCTATTTTAGCACACCGTTCTTTTTAACTTTCTATACAAGGTGTTTTTCCGACAAATTTTAACTACATACTCACTGTTGCATAAGTAGTCGATTTATAATATATTTTTTTTTTTAAATGAACTTCTTATGAACAGTGAGTATGTGAGTAAAATTTATCTATATATTAGACTGTTTCAAAAAAATCGACAAAGTAGTATATATCGTTACACTAACAGACTTTTACTACAATTTGGCAATTTTTTTCATTGATAAAGATGTAAATTCTTGGGCTAGTGATGCAAGTTTTGAAGAATGTATGTAATTTTTTTACGAAATTAATGGTCATAAATGATGTGGCGGAGCGTGGTGTTGCATTGATTGAACAATACAATACGTGTTTCACGAAAAATGAAGAGCAATTACAACACTTATTGCTAGTTATAAGTGAATACAGAAAAAAATTATTACTTTGATAATAATAAACAATGAATTTTTTTAGTAAAAATCTATTTATTTAAATAAAATGTTTAATTTTAAGCAGTAAAATGACATTTATTTAATAAAATTTTTAGTTTTCTGCAGATAACAGAGATAAGTTATAGGAAATTGAATTCTCTACATAAAATGTCATATAAAATTTTCCCATAAAGTTGATGGTTGCGTCAGAAAAAAATGTCAAAATTTTAAATCAGTCCAACTTTAATGTTAAATAACTTTTGAAAAAATGAATATATCAAAAAACTGTAAAAGACATTTTTTGTAGAGCGCTAAATTTTCTATAAAAATCTGTTTTGATCATTTTGAAATATTATCTCTAACGGGAGTCAAAAAATTTCAAAATTCAAGAGAACACCGTTTCCGTGTTATTGGGAAATTAAAATTTACGATGCGGCACCTCTTAATATTAATATTAAGAGCTGTAGCTTTCACAGTATTTTTTTTACCATTTACAACAAGATTTTCGATATAAATAAGAAAAGAAAATTGTCGATTTACAAATACAATTATAGAATCTATAAGACTAACTAAAGAATAGATAAAAACTATTTTTGATCTTAAATCTCTTTGGCTTAAAGAATTCAGAAAATCTAAAAAACACGTCAAAAGGAGCTACAAAATTTAAGCGCCCTAAAGAAAATGAAAATGAACTATAAAATTTAAAAAATCTAGTTTATAAAAAGAATCTAAACAACTAAAAAGGCTAAACAAATAAAGAATATATCGAATCTGGAGAGATGAGGGATTTACATATAAAAAAAATTTAGATTTATTAAATACCCTCATCTCTCCAATTTTCAGATTTGCTTAAACTACACCAATTTCCTTGTACGTTTTGTAGTTTATTTACATTCCCTTGATTCTTTATATTTTGTTCATAATAAGTGTTATATTAGTGGAAGAAGTTATGTTAATGGTAAGTGTTAACTAAATTAGGTTGAAATAATTAATAGTTATTTGTTGGGATTGTTTAGCAAATGTTAGCAAATCATTATTAAGAAATTATTAGATTACATATAAAAAATATATTTAAATAAAATATATGTTTAAGAAATATGTAAAATTTAAATAATTTAAACAAAGGAGTTCAGAAAATATATAGAAACTAAATAATATAAAAATTCTAACAAAAAATCTAAAGAATTTAGAGAATCCAAAAATATATATAAAAATATGAAGAAACTAAAAAACATAAAAATCTAGAGAATAAAAAGAATCTAAACAATCTTATAAAACTACGTAATCTAAAAATCTAATACATTCTAGAATTCTAAAGAATCTAAAACAATCCATAACATCTTATTAACTTATATTTAAATATAATAAAAATATAAGAAATTTAAAAAGAAATCTAAAAGATTTCTAGAGTATCTATAGAATTTTAATATTTTGATTAACCTAACATTAAGAGTCTATAGGATACAAACAAAATTTAAAAAATTTAGCACATAAAAAGAATTTGTGTTTGATCCTACTGAATTGTAAGAGAGACATTGTGCAAGACAGAGACATTAAAACTCTGCAAATTTGTTTCGTAGTGGGAATCTCCTACTGTCTATGTCATACATGATGTTTCTCTCAAAATTCAGTATGATCAAAGACTTTCCAATCCACATGTTATAGTTACATAGTATAAAAGGGAGACTGGAAATGTAATAAAGCGGTTATTAAAGTTCAGAATCAGGTAATCTATCTATAGTGTGGCCTATTTGAAAGAGTCCGATGTTCGATTTTGACAATTGTTTTTTTTTTCAATTGTAAAGCATAAAAATATATGAAAAATTTACGTTTTTGTCGTAAAACCAAAACCTACTTGGTTTTACTTATGAAAAAATCATACTAGCAAATTTTTTATAGAAAATTTAATCACCCCCTTAAATGGATATATCTCAAATTTCATAAAAAATATACATGTTCATAATTCGGTAGAAAAATAAAAAATCATATTCTTCTTATGAATCTATTTTTTTAATCAAGTAGAGTAGGGAGTAAACCGTCAGAGCAGCACTAATTGAATCTAAATAATCTAGATATTTCGGAGAATCTGAAGATTATAAATATATGAAGTATCTACTGAAGATTTTAAATAATATATGGTTCTTGAAATATGTGTTTTGTTTCGATATCGACCGATGCATGGTTGAAAGTAAGAGTTTTTATGTGGAAATGCAAAACGGCCGTCCGACAAATGTATATCTGAAACGATAAACCGCAACGATAAGCAACGCAAATGACCAGCGAGGATTTAAATATCGAACGTAAATCGTCAATTCACCGCAATAAACTCACCAACCGCTTAAATTTTATCGTTTCGTCTTCAATTTAATACGTTCAGCTTTCTGTTGGAAATGCAAAATTCGACCATGCATCATTCACCTTCACGTGATAAATCAAAATATACTTCGAATTTGACCAACATTTTTTTATTATTATTTTTTGATGCACGACGTCACGCGAAACTTTAATCTTTGTTATTATAATACTACGGTACAGTAATCGAGATCAATTCGTATCGTTTTTTACTTTGAAGTTTTAATCAAATTTAGTTTTTACGTCGTTGTGTTTTTATGGGCGTGCATTTAATTAAAGTAACGACTATTTAATAATTACTCACCTCGACAGCTATTTCGGACATTTTCTGAAACTGTCTCGCCGCAAAATGAATTCTTCTGTTTCGAGTCTTTGCTAATCAATAAACTTTACAAGCACTCAAGCAACAAACATTTATTATTTTACAACCGAACTTTGCAAATTAAAAGTGACCCACATAAATAAATGTGATCGACCATAAATGTGCCTGTTTTTCGGTTTAATATATTCTGGGCAAGTTGTATTATGTTAATGTGTTTGTTAGTAAAATCTTGTACGACATACTCATATTTCTTGTTACCTTTCTTAATAAATTAATAAAGCGCCAAAGTGGAACAACCATAAAACTATTTTTCACCTAATCAAAATTCAGAATTCAAACTATCTTAAGCGACAGTTTTTTCTATTTATTTTAATTAAAGAAGAAACATAGATGAGCATTTTAAATCACCACTCTCCAAGATCGTATTAAAAATACGTTTAGCCCACTTTTTGTAGGGAAAAATCTCATGGGTTCACGTCACCGACATGCTACGACTGGCGCACGCGCAGTGTGCTGTGCGCCTTAGACACTTTTTGGATGGGTGAAATCTTCTGTGTTTGCGCCACTGACATGTTTATAGCAGTTATCTGTAGCTATATAGCTGACGTGTAGTGCTGTGTTTATCTCTAAGTGAAATTGAATGGGTTTAGTGAGAAGTTCAATGTGTATATACTGCGCATTGTTGAAATAGTGTTTTTGTTTGATTATTATTTGAATGACCATGTCCACTCACTACTACAAAATATAAAATGACAATCGATGCCGTTTTTAAACGATGCTTATATCAATTTGAATCAAACATTTTCATTTCTTACTTTAGTTACCATAAGCCTATTGTATCTTTTTTTAGAACAAAATGAAATAATTGAAAGTACAAAAACTCTAAGTATTGATGAAATTAATGATAATAATACAAACTATTAAAATAATGTTAAAAATCAAGTACATTGAAATTTAAGTAAATACAAATATTATCCATCAATAATGTGATTGTATATTAATTGTTATTTCAATTGAATTGTATTTATATTTTGTCATGATCTTGTACAACAGTTTTTTATTATTCAAATATATTACGATATTTGAATAATAAAAATCCATATAAACATGCATATAATTGTTGTTTGGAGTGTCAATAGATGTGAAAACCAGATTGATGTTAATTTTAATTCAAACATTAAGAAATTTCAAATTTTAAGTGCCAATTTTAATTTTTTTTTATTTTTAAATTTCTATTCAATTATGAATTATTAAAATTTTATTTAATATAAAACATTGAAAAAAAACTTTGAAGAAATATTAAAAATCTACAGAATTTAAAAAATATAAAAAATTTAATCTGATAAATTCAAAAAATCTTTAAAATTTAAACAATCATATAATATAATAACAGTAATAATACTATTTTTACAAAGAATTTCCTACATTTAATATTTTCTTTTTTTAGTTAGTTTAGTTTTAATATAATTTTGAATTGTGATATGTAATACATTGATAAAAAACTACTTTAAAAGTATTCTTAATATATTTGAGTATATTGATTCATAAAAATTTAAAAATAATCAAATATATAAATTATACATTCATAAAACATTAAAAATTTGTTTTTTAATTAACTTTAATCTTTTTACCTCATGACGAACAATAAAAAAACGTTCTTTAATATTATAGAAAGACTGTTTCAGAAAACGTTGACAATACTTTGAAATATCTCTTCAGTTTTTTATTAATAGTACAAGTCTTTTTCATTTGATAAGAGTTGGATTAAGAACAACTACTGTGAATGTACTCTAGGCTACTTACTCAATGAAATAGTAATCTCAGTGACAAAAGAAAATAATTACTAAACCTACAGTGAAAACCTGTAGTTATTGGATGAGGTTGTAAAAAAATAAGTTTAATTGACTTATTTTTATTTAGTTTCAGTTATATTTTAAAATAAGGAAAATGTATGATGATGGTATTAATTTCGGTTTTCGAATTCTACGTAAATTTTTTGAATAAAAAAAATATTTATTAAACTGCTAAATAACATAATATTTCCATAAGTGGAACAAAAATCATGAAGTTAATTGTCATCCGTTTTTATCATTAATCAAAATTCGGAATATTGCAAAATTATAGTTATTTTAAACGCAAATTTCTAGGAATAAATTGTGTTTACTCACACTAAAAAATGCACAGGCACGCTATTGCTATTATTATAATAAGTGGAACGTTATATACATACTTAGTTATAGTATCTAAACTAAGTGTTTAGTGTCGTGATGGATAAAACAAAAATATTCGGGGAAATCATATCTGAAACATAGATTAATGGCTGTTTACGTATAATTAGCCCAGATCGTATAATATTTATTCTGAACCAGTATAACATTCAGATTTTTACTCATTGGTAAAAACATGGTGACTAAAAATAATTTCTAAAAATTTAAACAATGCTTTTGGTATTTACTAAACTATTCAAATCAATACTCCTTCATACAAAATTTATTATTACACATGCAGAACACGTAAAGGTTAAATGTATGAATCAAAATCCACAAAATGCAACTAAATTCCTTCATTGAATTGCAAAGAAAACAAGAACAAATGCCTCAATTAAAAGTAAATAATAAATATGTAAATGGCATATGCATTGTTTAAATCAAAATAAAAATTCTTAGACATACTTCTGCATGTAATTCCTGTTAATTAAACCACTTCAACATTTGTGATTAGTGTCACATCACGTGCGAATGTGAATTTGCTAAATTGTACCGCATAATATTATTGGAAAAGTGTTGCACTCAAGGGCGGATTTTGCAAAAATGGAAGAAACCAAATTGACACAAAGCAAAAAAAGGGCGACATAATCACGCCATCGAAATGTAAACGATATAAATAGAGGGAAGTTAACGATGCAAGTGAAATAACACTTGTCCTAATTGGTCCGTAAATTTATTCGGAACAGCCGAAACACAATAAAAATTCATTTTACGACGCATGCAACTATTACATATACTTATTGCACCACTATTAATAAAACTGTTTCAAGTATGTTATTAAAAAAAATTATATACGTACCGCACAATATTATAAATATAATTAGTTCGTGTAATTTTTTTCTATTTATAAATAAATGCACATACAAAACACTGATCAACAGTTCGTCACAAAAGCGAAAACATCAATTTTGTTCTCTACATACTCACGTTTGTGGCCGAATTAATGCGTATTGATAGGACATGTTTTATGTGAATATTTTCAGACATAGATCTCGATATTCATCTGTGATTCGGTCACTCCTGAAATTCAAAATCTCGTTTAGAAAAACCTCAAAGAAATACGACTTCGCATCCACCAATTTTAGCATAACTCATTTAACCGACACGTCCGTCGATTCTACAATTTAAAAAGGTCAAGTAAATGAATCATTGTTTCGTGAAAATTACAGGTTTATTAGTGCACAATTTCTCGTAAATAATTATTCCTTGTTCGGTGCTAAATTTTAGGTCACACAACATTATAACAATGATTAAATATGTCGCATGAATTTCTTGTAAAAATGACGCAGAACTATCGATGTTAATTCTATCATTTTCTATTGCAGTATTAATTAAAATTGGACAGTGAAAAATTAATAGGTTAATGTTTACCTATTTTCTCTAGGTTTTATTGTCGCATTCTTATTTTTGCGTGACTGAAAAACAACACATGATAAAATTTGCGATTTTTTGCTCGTGAAATGCCAGGTTATAATAATGCGTACGGTAATTTTTATATTTATGCTTCAATGTCACTGTTTAATATAATATTAATCTCTGAATCAGATCGAAAGTAAATTTAGGAATAATGGGGACGAAATGCCACGAAAAACGCTAGTTTCAAACGTAAATTGGTTATTTTACCTTTTTTACAAGCTGGGAATTTGATGTAATTTCAGATAGAAATACAAGTAAATTCAGAAAAAACTATTTTAAATTGTGTTACTTAATCTATATTAATTAATCTATTTAATTATGTACATTTTGTATTTTCGTTTTCGACTAAAAAAAAAATGCGAATTTTGAAATCACTAAAAAAGCTACTAAGTAAAATTTGTGTTGTCTAATGTATGTAAACAAATTACATTGCCATCTATTGAAATAATCAAAATAATGATAAAGAATCACTGAAGACAAAACGCATTTAAAATAACATTACATAGATAAAAAAAATAATATTCAAATAATTAAAAAATCAATAAATTAATAATGATGAAAACATTGCGGCATTGGAGGCGCGAAAAAAGCCACATCTAACCCCGCAATTCGATTAGCATCTACCTCAACCTACATTCTAAGCGTTCCACGCAATCGAAAATCGCCTGCCGAAATAATACATCCCAACCCACCCTTAATAAAACACTAAAAATCACAAACAAGACGAACATCATAAAAAATAATCACGCTCACCCTTCGACGTGCTGCCCACATTCACTTTTCAAGACAGTGTGTTCGAGTCACTCTTAGCCTTGACCTCGTCGCCGATTACTTTCTAGTCGAAACTCCCGGACCACACAAGAAAACGAAAGCTCGCCGATTCAGATCGGGATATTTATTCGCGTGCAATGCGGTCCGCTCGGACACTCCGGCCGTTTTTAACGTCGCGGCGCCCGCGACGAACGCACGTGCCCGTTTATACGAAGTGGGGCACAACTTCAATTCGATGGGATTCGTTTCACCATTAGATTAACGAGCGTTTAACAATAAACCGGAAAAAAATTCCTTCGATAGGCAACCTATGCAACTTTGAGTAATTAAAGTTGCCTACTATTTAAAGACGGAAAGTGCTGTCATCTCTTGTGGAGAAACCGAAGACTCGTTAGCTACAATAGAAACTAGAAGACCCACCACGTTTGTAAACATTTAACTATTTTTAGTTTGTACTTATTGTTTATGCTATAATTATAGTTATAAAACCGGCAATTTTAAGCAATCACCAAAACACCTACTTTTAATTTACTCCTGATATCGATAATGGCCCAGGTTTACGAGTTCGCCCCACATATTTAGTTCTTTTTTCGGATTCGAAATCTGATTAGGTACCATGCATATTCATACGGGGGGTAGTGAGTTGCAACGAAGTTTATAAGTCGATTGGGGTCAAGCTTTCGTGGCGTGTGAGACGTCAAATATTTTCGCACGCAATACTGGCCCCTCGTCTAGTTAAAAAGGTAAAGAAATTGTGCTATACAGATTATTATTATTTTGTAGTTTATATTTATTGCGTAACTCTTACCGTTTTTTTAAATAGATAAGATTTTTAGATTAGAAGATTAGGATTTTAGATTAGAATGATAGATAATGAAAATGGCTTACTGTGACGTTCACAATTGATAATAAAAAGTATTTCAAATGTCCAAATTGTTTGTGGCAATGTGACCCATTTGAGAGCGGGACACCCTCAAAATTTGTATTTTTAATCCAATTTTGAAAAACTTTTTCAATTGAGCATGAAAATAATATTATGTTTTGTGGTCCCAAATACAAAACTACAGGGTAATTTTTTAGGTTTGAAAATTGAAGAAATCATACTAGCAATTTTTTTTATAGAAAACATAACTACACTACTGGATTAAGCACCCCTTAGAACGGGTATATTAAAAATATCAAAAATAGGACAAATTATTATTATACTTTTCAAGAATATTCATATATTATAGTAATAATAATATTTTTATAATAATACTCTAAATGTGTTACGTAAATTTTTTACTTACACTAATCCTCCGTCCAATTCAAGTACAGTCGGCGTCAGATCTGCAGTTACATCTTAAAGGCTATATTCGCTTCAATTGTGACACAGTAAATAAATGTTTTTAGATGTGTTTTTGCAGCAGATTCACGTCATTAATTCTTGACAAATTAAGAATATTGCTTATTCACGTTATGTATTTTGAATTGAATATTGATGTATACAACTTTTTTATAGTTACAGTTCTTATTGTTTAATTCGTATAATAATTGTTGTCCTAATTCTAATATATTTATTCTAAAAGGTATTTTACTCAATTAACATATAATAGGTTGGTAATTAAGAATTATACTCTATCATACGAAAGTTTTTACCATATCGTATTCGTATTAAAAGTTAAATGTATAATTAATGTAAACAAATAAATTCAAAAATAAGAATATATTTAACAAAACAAATTATTAGTATTAAATGTCTATTTGAACAAAATATATTGTATAATACTCCTATAAATAACAACTAAAATGAAATATAATATATAAATACAAAATTATAAAATATAATTGGTATTGTTTAATATTAAAAAGGAATCTTGCATTTTAGTGAAGTTGGATGTTGGATATGCTAAATAAAATGTTCCATTAAGACAAGCTATTTTGAATTAAAAAACTACAATCTCACAAGCCATAGAAGTTTTGAAAATATTTTGAAATAAGTAATGTTGATTTTTCATTATTGGTTTAGTTCTACTTTTTTATATTTTTTATTTTATATGGTTAATTTTTGTTGATCAAGATTATAATATTGTAAATAAATTAATTTAATAAATAATTCAAATCTACTATTGTTTAAAAGTTTAAATACCACCCAAAAATTCATGTTATAAATATTATGATCCATATTAAAATTATAACTAAAATTGAATTCGATCAAATAATTATGAGCAGTTTTTCATATACAAGATTCTCAAAAAATGAAAAACAAAATAGTTATTAGTGATAATTAGAATTTTAAATTTAATAACAGTTTTAAATTTAGACATATCTCTGTATTATTGTTCCCTTGTTCGTGTAAAAATATAATTCGCATTCGTGTAAAAATATAATTCGCATTCGCGTTTCATCAGAAATTTTTCGAAGCATCTTCACCTTTCGACAGTGCAAGGTAGATTAATTGTTTTTAATCAGTTATCATAAAAACGCAGAGTGAGCGGGCAGTATGTGGTGGGGGCCCGACAATGCACCGCAAGCGAATTTGAATTCGAGGTGTAACTGCAGATCTGACGCTGACTGTATGTTAGTGGTTTCCTTTTTCGATTGTACTGAGGTAATTTCCGCACATGATTTATTAATTCTACCATGAAAAATTTTAAAATTAAAAATATTAGTATAAGTATAGTATAATTAATATAATATTCGAATATTGTTCAAAAAAAGCTTATTTCACAGAATACTTAATAAAAAATATAATTCATAAGAAGTGTGATATTTTCCACAGAATTATGAATACGCATATCTTTTTATGAAATTTTCAGTAAGTGCGTAATCCAGTAGTATATATTTTCTATAAAAAATGCTAATATAATTTCTTCAATTTTCATGACTAAAATTATCCCATAAGTTTTGGTTGCGGCCTAAAAAATGGAACATTCTGTCTATCCGTACATATTTTCAAGTTTTACAATTAAAAAAAGTTTGTTAAAATGGAACAAAAATACAAATTTTATGTGATTTATTGACTAAATTTTATAATATTTTAATAATAATAATAATAATTTAATTTGCATTGTATAATATCCTTTTGGTTTTATAATTTCTATAACTAGTTTGTTTAGATTTGGTTGGTTATCAACGTGATCCCGCATGAAGAGTTGGTACTTGGAGATTGCGTCGGCTAAGGGGCAAAACATTAATAGTCGATATTTCCTTCTATACGATGAAGTGAAAAGTAAAGAAGCAACTTGGTCCATATTAACCACTACTGCATTTCACAGTTCTTAAAGTAAATTTCATTTAATTAATTTTAGTTCGTTATAAGAACTGATTGTTTTTTGAATAAAAATAAAAAGTTGCTATAATTTTGTTCAATGAAAAATATAAAATGTACGCAGTTTTAAAAGGAAAAAATAAGTGTTAAATATATAAGAATCTAATTCAAGTAGTATATGTAATAATAAGAAATGTGCACATTCAAATTGATCTGATCGTTTATTACCTGATCGTTTATTACCTGTTTTTTTTGTCAAAATACTGCAGAATAAATAACACAAAAGTTGCAAGTAATTGAGAATTTGATTTTTTTCAATTATTATACAGTCTATCATAAATCAAACAAATATTTCAGATAAATTCTGCATATTTTTAATAACACAATCTGCAATAAAATATAGGAGTTCCTATTTAAAATTTATTAGTTATTCGTCATTTAAACAATAAGGACGAGAAGTGAATATACAGAGTACAAAATATCACAAATGTACTAGGTGTTAACAAATTGAAAAAACATGAAAATATTATCAGAAAAGGGTATCGTTATTTTTTATTTAAACGAAATTGCTATGAAACAAAGTTGTTTTTAAATTTGTTATCAAATTTATAATTTTTTTAATTTTAAACATCTCTTGTTCTACTGTTTGTACAATTAATTAAAAAATGAGATTCCTCTTCTGACCTCTTCTGACTTTGGTATGTAAACTTTGTAGTTGATAATAACTTTTATATCAAGTTTTAAGTTTCAAAATGTTTTAAGTGAATTATGTAACAATAAACTAAAATAATTATTATGGGTTTATTTTGATTATTTCAAATTGATTCAACGGATTATACCTATACAGTTTAAAAATTCTAATATAATTTATACCAACACGCTGTAGACACTGTGTTAAAAATAATTCTGTTAGTTACAAATCAACTAATATTCACATCACTAATTTTCACAAAATCCACAATAATTTTTAGTTTTACAGTATACACCAAAATAAACTGAATTAATGTAATGCCTCGTGGAAAGAAATTATTTTCCGAATTAAAATTACGGATTGTATCGTTCTTTCAATCAGATGAAAAAAATATCGATCGATTGTAACGCGTGTTTTATAACAACTTTCAGGATTTGGTAATGTGGAAGAAAAAAATAAAACTGGAAGACCAAGAAAAACCAAGAGGTCAGGATAAACAAATTTTACCCTAGTCCAAAAAGGGATCCTTTCCTAAGTTCCAGCAAAATACAAGGTCTACTTGGGACACAAGTTAGAATTAATGTTTGTTCAAGTACCGTAAAAGATAGATTATTACAAGGGGTCTTCATGCGACAAGGGCAGCCAAAAAACAGTACTAACCGACGACTCAGAGTTGAATTTACCAGTTCCCTATTACACTGGACTTTAAATAATTGGAAACGAGCGATCTGGAGTGATGAGATCAGGTTTAATCTGGTTTGCAGTAATGAAATTTTATAGATAAGGCGACCTATTCATGAAATGTTCAACCGAAGTTTACCATATTTAATCTTAAACACGGCGACAGGTCGTTAATGGTATGGGGCTGCTTTTTGGGATTTAGAATGGCTCCCCTCCTTTGAGTAGAGGGTCATGGATCATGGATCCGTTTATGTATAAAGAAATATTGATGAACAACATGGTACCATATTCAGATAAAAATTTGTCACTAAAACAAGATAATGACCCGAAGCACACTTCAAAATATTTGAAGCAATGACTTTTAAGGGAAAAAATTAATGTTATGAACAGGTCATGTCAATTTCCCGATCTAAACTCCATTGAAAACTTATGGGAGATAATGAACAACAAAATAATACACAAAGATTATAGTAATCAGAATTCACGGTTCTGCAAGAGGCAAAATATGGATCCAAATATTATTGACCATCATGAAAAAAAGGTGTTTGGAAATTATTTATAATAAAGGGAATTTTACAATATATTAATGTAGTATTAATTAAAATACTAATTACAAATTATTTGTAGTAATAAAACTTGAAATAACATAAGTTGCTCCACTTTTTGCCAACCCAAAACAAATAATTATCAGTAACATTAAACTCTTTATTTTTTTATTGTTTAACTATGTAATTGTCAAATTTATAAAGGGAAGTTAATTTTCAATATAAATTTTTTTGAACATAATAACCAGGACAAAAATTATTTAAATTTTAAAGTTGCTCTACAAAAAAGTATAAGCCAATTTTGTATAAAAAAAACAGAATATTTTATTTTTATTTACGAGTAATTAATAAGATACACTGCTTTTATCACGCAAGTTTAGTACACAAGATCTTATAGTTAAGGGGTAATTTTAAAATAGGGTAGTCCCTTTGAAAATATCTATTCATTTCTGTACTTCCCGTTAGCCAAGTAAATTTATTGTACTAAGATATAGTAAATCTGCAGCTTTTTGTTCCGTATTTGTTAAAGTTGTTCAAATTAGGAATTGGGTAGTTAATTTTTTTATGTTAATAAATTATTTCGTGTTATTACTGACACATCTATTAAAAAACTTTCAACAACAATCTATCAAACACACACGATCAAGTAAGTAGTTTTTGGAACTCAAAAATTTGCAATGTTCGAGAACTCGTGTCAGTATCTGGAGTTATCTCATTGGATAGAAGCACGTCTCAACTCCCCTAGCATTGAAACAATACCCAAGTTTAAAGAGCTTGAGCGAATGTTGGAATAAGAACAGAAATATTCAAGATTTACTTATGAATCGTATTAGCGTTAAGATGCATATTTGTTAATTATCCTCTTAACTTAGTTTAAATTCACAATTCATAACCGATGTTCCGTTTGAAATTAAAATAAAGTAAAAGGGAATAATATTTTACTATAGGTTTAACCAAATGACAGTATAATTTTCATTAATATTGGATAATTTATAAACTATTTTCCATTCAAAGTTTTTCAGTGAATTCTAAAAAATATTTTAAAACATATAGGAGATATGATAATAATTGAAATATGCAGAATCGATTATTGAAAACCATATTTCAATATATTTAATAGTTTTTGTATAAAAAATCTTTTTCTGTGAAATGTACGTGGCCATCTAGAATAAATTTATTGAACTACCAAGGTAAAATAGTTTCACTATTACAGAAAACTGTTTTTTAGGAATTATATATTTAGATTTATTTCTTTATATATGACACTCAATTGGTTTAATAGAATTGTTAAAAAAAAAAATAAATTTATTACGTGTGACACAATCCCACATAAATTCCAATAATCAGATAATGCAACATTTGATAAAATATATAAATCTGAAAATCATCACTAAAAATGTTGCATTTAAATAAAGCGCTTCCAACCATTTCCCTGTACAGAAAAACAGAGTTGCTTAACCTCAATCCGGGGTTCATTCATAAAAAAAAATCTTCTAAAAATAGTCCCCGGCGTTTCTTTGCGGGAGACCTGTTCCAACGATCTGGCCCTCGCAAACGCAGATACAAGTTGACTCTTGACCGCTGCAACGCATTGTGGGGGACAAAATACACAATTTTCGCAACAATCGCGACGACGTAACGTGCAGAACGTCACGATAATCCGGCAAAATTGCACGATTGTCACGTGTGTCGCAACGACGCACGCGCCCGACGCTGTCAATCTCTGACATTTGTGAATGAACTCTTTGCAAGGGATTTATATTATTATGGAAATCTTCGTTGGTGCGAAAAATATTTAAAATTAATAGTTGTGTGCACCGTTATGCTGTGAGAAAGTTCCCGTCGTTCCGAACCACAACAACAATCGAAAGGTAACTGTTCTCTGATTCGTTTCTCAACGTTATGTTTATTTTGGCGGGTGTAATTACGTAAAATCCTCATTTAATCGCAGGATCATCGTAAACATGGTCGTGAAAACCCACCTAAAACGCAATGTGAGAATCCTCCTGGTCGGCGACAAAGGGGTGGGCAAAACGTCCCTTATACTGTCGCTCGTCAGCGAGGAGTTTCCCGAAAATGTGCCGTCAAAAGCGGAGGAGATCACCATACCAGCAGACGTGACCCCAGAACAAGTGCCCACTAATATAGTCGATTATTCGGCTAGCGATCAAACTGACCAGGAATTAAGTGAGCAAATCAGAAGGGCCAGTGTAGTTTGTATTGTGTATGCAGTTGATGATGAGGATAGCATCGAGAGGATATCCAGTTACTGGATACCTTTGATCCGACAGAGCCACCCAGATGAGTGCTGTCCTGTTGTTTTGGTGGGGAACAAGATAGACCTAGTGGAATATTCAACTATTGATGTAAGAACAAAATGTTATTATATTGTGTTATTTATTGAGCCTATTTTTGGTTTTGCTTATTGGAAATATTAAACTAACTGATAGTGAAATTAGATAAAAACCTTTTTAATTCATTTATTATGTTAGTTATTTATCTCATTTAATTATTTTTTAAGTGTAGATTATCTTAAAATTCTTTTACTTTTACTAAAAAGATTGACTATTTTATTTCTTTTATAATACATAATAAGTCTGGACAAAAAGTTTCATTAATAAATTTTTGTTTGTTTTTTTGACAATGTTTAAATTAAATAGAATACTCTATTTTTTGTCTCATTTATTATTCAATTTTTAAGTAAATGTAGTTTTTACTATTTTTTAAAAAGTATATTGCCTCAAAAAGGGTTATAGACAAACAATTTTATAATTTGTTGTTATTAGCAATCCAGTTGGATTTACCTTATGAATTTTTAATTTTAGACTAGTTTATTCCTTTAGTATACCTCCTTGTGTATTTTTAATTTTGCAAACTTCAGTCATTAATGTTTTAATATATTTGTGTCAGCCTTGAAAGGTGTCTATAAATTTTACGTCTTGCATAATAATAGAACTATGATCCTTTTAAACTAATTTGCATGAAACCGTTGCACAATTTCTAAATGTACACATTTTAATCTTATAAAACCGATGACATAAAATATAAATTTTCCTTTAGGGCTTGGTTGAAATTATGGAGGAGTATCCGGAAATCGAAACATGCATTGAATGTTCGGCGAAAACCTTAAAAAACATCTCGGAAATGTTCTACTACGCACAAAAGGCCGTATTACATCCGACAGCGCCGATTTACTCCGTAGAAAACTCCGACGTAATTACCCTAATTCATGTTAATTGTTCCAGAATAATTTTTAATAAATTCCAGTTGACGGAAGCGTGCCAGAAAGCGCTGGTGCGCATTTTCAAGATCTGCGACATAGATTGCGACGGTTTGCTTAACGACATCGAGCTGAACAACTTTCAAACCAGGTGCTTCAACGCGCCACTCCAGCCGCAAGTTTTGGACGACGTGAAGGCGGTACTGAGGAAGAACAGCGACGACGGCGTCTATCAAAATTGCGTCACCTTAAAGGGCTTCCTCTATTTGCACAGTCTGTTTATACAGCGTGGCCGGAACGAAACCACGTGGACGGTGCTGAGGAAGTTCGGGTATAATGATCACTTGAACATGGCCAAGGATTATCTATTTCCTACGTCAGTATTCGTCGAGAAATTGCATTTAAACCGATAAAAACCGTTGCTTGTAGGTTGAAGGTCCCGAACGGCTGCACAACGGAACTGTCGCACAAGGGTCAGCAGTTCCTGACGCACCTTTTTGAACGACATGATAGAGATCGTGACGGAGCACTCTCGCCGGCTGAGTTCGAGGAAATGTTTTCGACGTGTCCAACGCCCGCGTGGCCTCCCGACGTCAGCGCTATGGTGCCAACGAACGAGAAAGGGTGGATTACCTATCAGGGGTATATGTGCCAATGGTCGCTGATGACCCTCGTCGATCTGCCACGGACGTTTGAGTATTTGGCATATTTGGGCTATAATATATACGAGAACGAGAATCAAACATCAGCAGTTTATGGTAAGTAGTCGCCTTGGGTTTGTCTGTGATAGAAACTACAATTCAGTATTAGAGGTTTCAAATGTCTCTTCTAGCAAATATTACAGATTATTATTTTGAATGGAAAAAAATTATTTGTGCTCAAAGTAAAGGTGTATATTTAATGTCTTATTAGAAGTCAAATTAAACATAATATGTTATATTATGGCTTTTCAATATAAATAAAGAAAACGAAAGGAAGAAATTTATTACATGTGATACAACTCTCATATAAATCACAATTGAATGGAATAGAAAAAGATGTTGCCCTCAATTAAAAAACATACTAAATTTTGTCATGTCCAATATTATATGGACACTACTATTCTTATTAATTGAAAGGATTTTGTGATGGTTGAAATGTATTTTTATTCTCTATTCAATAGCAAGTTTACTGGCTAAAATTTGGTAGTTACACAATTGTGAGTTATTTATTTTGTGAGATTTTTTATATTTATTATATATTATGGGGAGTAGTTCAGAGAGTTTGTTCAATAGAATTTTTTTTCGTCCCATAACAATTCTCTTGCGTAAATGAAAGTTATATTTGTTATGAATGAACACAAAATCTCCACCTTCGAATTTGTCCTAAATAATATAATTCCACTACAACCCTTTCACTTAACGAGGACATCTTGTTTACTAACGTTAGTAATTTGTGCAGTGTTTTGACATTTTCCCACTAATTCTCTTAAATATTTCTACATATAGAATATTCAGTGTGGCTGTTATTAAATAATCCTTTTACTTCATGTAGAAAATAATTGTTTTATGTTTCCAATGGACGAATGTGAATTAATTCCAAAAAAATATATAGTACGTAACCAACAATTCAAAAATCAACGTGCTACTCAAAATTGCATTCTCTTGTATGAATATAGTCGTTTTTGTTGTAGTAGAAAAATTTCAATTAGTACATAAAAATAAATATACAATAAAAAATATATGAAATACTTGATACAGCTAGATTTGTGTAGAGAGGTTTATATATTTTAATTTTAAAAATTCAAAATAATATGCACAATATAGTTAGATCCCTAACCATAGACATTATTTAGAACAGTTTCAACATGCATGTTATTCTTTCAGCAGTACTACATTATTATTAGAAAATGTGACAAAGTTAGTGTAGTGTATTGTGTATACACAATTTAACATTATACTTCTATAATATTTTGACAACAGGCATCAAAGGTCTTAATTCTTAATTAAATTGCGAAACGGGGAAATGTAACATAAAGTAAATCTACAAAAATGTATATGGATATTAGTTAAAATTATACTTATGAATTGTTAAAACTATTCAATTTTTGGAACGAATTTAGAGTATTATACTGTGATGATGTGAAAACCTTAATTTATTTAAATATTGAAATATAAAATATGTAACTGTTACCAAATAAATACATAAAAACTTGAAGATACCTTAACAAAGTTTCTTGTTTAATGTAATGTTTTTAGTTAGATAAATTACTTTCTATTTATTTATAAACTTCGTATTGTTGTTCAGAAGTAATTACTCAAAGTGAAAATAATAAATATTTTAATGATTTATTGTACATTTTGTCATTCATATTAACACACTATAGGCGGGTAGCAAAATGATCCAAACTAAGTTGTTGAATTATAACAAAAAATAAGAGATAATTCTTTCAGTTCCGTATGTAAACCAATAGAGTAAAATTATCTCACCCCGCTTTTAAAGTAAGTACATTAAAAAAGGTAAAAATTACCCGACCAGCTAACAATCAACAGTTCTCGAGACGGGTATTTTTACCCGACCCGCTTATAGTGTGTTAATTAAAGGAGTTTTATTGAGGTTGATTATTATAAGTAGTTGGGTAAATATATAGAACTCCTAAATTTTATACCGATTTGATATTGAAGATGTTACTGCAAAGAAAGTTGTGTAAATAAAATGCATAAATGTATTTCCAGAAATTCTTTTGTTTTTAATGTTTATTAAAAAAGTATATATTATCTATTAAAATAGCTATCAAACTATTAATGTAATTCATTTAAATTCCTCTGAAGATTACAGAATCTGGTTGTTGATGAATAGTTAGTATACATTGAAAAAGCTGCCACTTTTTACTGAAATTAGAACAAGTTCACTAATTAATACTGACTAATCTGTCACGTAATTTCTTGAGATTAGACCTAAATCTTCAAGTAAATGTTTCTTTCTTAGTAATCAATAATTGTTCTTTATTGTAAGTAAACCACCCAGGAAGAATCTAATTAATAATGACATCCATCTATTGTATATATCCATGGGATGTCTTTAAATGTTGTTTCTTAAGATCGACTGTATATAAATGCTAAAATATGTAGAGTGCACTGCAGTGGATAAAAAAGTGATATTTCATTAGTTGTTTTCAATATTTAAATCCAAACTCATTTTCCTGTAATTATAATCTAGTAATTATAATCAATTATAGATTTTTAACATATATTTATTAAAATAGTGTGGTTTGAATATAGAATATTTTTAGAATTGTTGGCCTGATGACACCGCGTAAATTAATAATACAAATTAAAATCATAGAGTAGGCCTCTTAATAATTTTATACTAAACATTTACAATATTTCAAAAATACATAATATGAAGTTAAAAAAAAATATATTTGAAATATATTATTATTAATATTGTGTGGTTTAAATATAGAATATTTTTAGAATCGTTGGCCTGATGACACCGCGTAAATCAATAATACAAATTAAAATCATAGAGTAGGCCTCTTAATAATTTTATACTAAACATTTACAACATTCCAAAAATACACAATATGAAGTTAAAAAAATATATTTGATATAAATTTAAAACCATCTAAAGCGTACTAGATATCAGTAGATAATAAAATTCTTCATTGAATGGTATAAAATGTTATGTTCATTACATTTGAAATAAGGAAATTATTGATATTTAAAATGGAAATAAACAGTAATACTAATCATCCTGATCAAAAAATTGGAATACTATTAGCAGTGAATAACCAAATTTAATATTACTTAATTATTGTGTTTTCAGTGACCAGAGAAAAAAAACTGGATTTGGCTAAGAAACACTCAAGTCGCAACGTTTATCAATGCCACGTAATCGGTCCCAACGGTGCTGGGAAATCGACATTCTGCAGGAGTTTCATTAAGACGTTCATGGATGTAAATCTAGTTACACCAAAGTTATATACATATCACACTGCTAATTATGTTTTTTTTAGTTGAAAAATTTAAATTTGGACAAAGCGGGAACGCCACAATGTACCGTGAACACTGTACAAGTTTACGGTCAGGAAAAAATCATGGTGCTGCGGGACATAAATGTGAGATCGATGTCCGATCCTTTAATGGCGAGCGAAGTGCAATGCGACGTCGCCTGTCTTGTCTATGACATTAACGACGAAAAGTCCTTTGAATACATCGCCAGAATATACATTGTAAGTAGTGTTTTTATTTTTATCTGTTTGTTTTTGATTTTTATTTAAATTATAGAAATATTTTGCTGAGAGCAAGATACCAGTATTGGTGGTGGCATGCAAGGACGATTTGGAAGAGGTGCGACAAGAATATCTATTACAACCATCGAGTTTCTGTCAGAAATATAAAATATTGCCGCCGCAACGTTTCAGCGTCAATTCGCATCACAAGAAAGATATTTTTATTAAACTGGCCACTATGGCTTCGTTTCCGTAAGTATTTTAAATGATAATACTACATATCTACTACTTGGTATAAACTTTATGTGCTAGTAAGGAAATATTTTGTTTAGTCGTTTTCAAGCTGCTTGGATTATGTTCTACAAGCACAGGTTTGTTGTTACATAATTGGTTAAAATTCTATCTTTATATCTACCCTTTAATTTAGTTTTTGGCTGTTACTTTGAAGGTGATTAATAAAATTTTATCATCTGATAAGTAACAAATAAACTAAAATTTAGGCTTTTACTGTTTTCTTTATTAATACACTGGACGCTTGTATCAAAGCTTTATGGAAAATCTATTCGATTTTTTGAATATTTTTATTTATTGTTTTTAATTTATAAAGCATTTTCATTTCTGAATAAGAAAATCACATATTGGTTTTTATGTAAAATTTTATTAGTTTATTTTCTTTATTATCACAAATATAAATAATATTTTACTAGAGAACACAGAAATTAATTGTGAAAATGCTGAAATTCAATATACAAAACAAAATTAAGACAGTGTTGTGTTCGTGTAGGTGTTAAAAATCGTTTATTCTTTTTGTTTTTGCAGTCCATTGCGTCGCATGGTACATATGTTACTGTTGAGGCCACAACCGACAGAGTGGTTTAATGTGTTCTACAGGTTGCTAAAATATATATATATTTCTCTCATATTTATATTTATTTAAACTCGACGGAATGATTTAATTTTCGATCTTTATTAAAATTACTAATCTGTTTTACAGTTACTAAAATAATATTGAACGATGTGATACTATTGGCAACCATTTTATTAACTAACGCTTGTGTTTTATAATTTATTTGTTTGTTTTAAGATAAAAACGTGATTTTAATGTGTGCTGTGTGTTTTACGTTCGTGTTTAATTCGTTTGCAGTGTTCATAATCTGAAACAAAATGCAACAATATTTTTATAGAAATAGTTGCATTTTGTTATTTATCACATGCATGGGCTTTTTGCGGCATGAGTGAGTTTTATTATCCTGAAGCTAATCCTAATTGATTAAATGTTCCCTTTAGGAACATCAGGGACTTCGGCACGATCAGCGGCGATTCGGCGGTGTGGTGGAAGGCGGGCTTGAGTCTGGCGGCGGTGACCGCTTTTGGAATTGTGATAGCGAAGGTGCTAAACACACCCGACAAGGTCAGATAGTCTGCGATTGTATTGTAAAATAAAAACGATTTATTTTCACGTGTTGTATTGTTGAGAAGGCGCATCTGGGGATTTATAACCCGTGTATATACAAGCATTTATTGAGGATATTCGGTTTTTTTAATACAGTTTTGTTTAGCTGAGTTAGGTTCGTGAGCAGAAAAAAATGTTTTAGGATGTAGAGGTGGACGTTTTTGTTTTGGTTGACTGATGCAGTTTTGTAACTGTTTTTTTAATAGTATTTAATTACGTCCCTCCATATATCGTTCCCCAGCAATTACTTAACAAATTAAGACTGCCCACTTAGATGTGAGGTGCAATTTATGATTATTTTTTTCATGTAGACCAATATGAATATTTTTCCATGATTAAATCATATACGGTAAGAAGTAGATAGATGTACATAAAAATTAATTCGGCAGGTTCCCACAAATCTTTTAATAATGTAAGCGTATTTATTTCACTTTATAGTGGCGTTGAAAATTTTATTTCAATATATCAATTAATTGAAGTTTTATTTTACTCCCAACACCTAAAATAAAGCATTTATTAATCATTACATGCTATTTTATTTACATAATTTTGTCTAAGAATATTAGTAATAAAAATGAACTAAATGAAAGATTTTTGATAGAATAATTTGCCTATACATATTTTATAATAATAAAATAATTTAATTCATTTATTTCATTTGTCCAGAAAGTAAACATATTTCAATATTCATACGTTTTTTATCTCGCATATTAAAAACAACGTGGTTGCGTTAAGCGTAAATATTAGTTTGATTCGGTTGATCAAAGAATAGAATATTTAAATATATATAATAATAAGAATTTATTCTTTGTCTACTAGGTCTATAAAAATTAATTAATTTAGTCATACAGTGCATGTTCAGTTACAACAGACTTGATTGTCCTAGTATGCAGTTTCGTTTGTGTTCGTTAATTCTAGTTCCTATTGAACGTTTTGGGGTACCGATCTTTACTTTCCCGTATGGTATGTGGTATATCCCTGAAGCTGTTCTTTGGCAGATCTGAGACGGTGTTGTAATAAGCAATTAAATTGCCATATTGTTGTTATCAAACATACTGCATAAGTGGACTTTAAATCAAGACAAATGAAAATTTTTGAATTTACTTTACATATGAGCTATAGTGTACGTGACCTGATGTGTTTCTAATTGAGTGCAAACAATATTTAAATTTGTTCTCGTCATACAATGTATAAATTCAAAATGATTTGAAGAAAGTTGAAAATATCGTTAATTAATGTCAGGGAATACATTTTTTTGAAATGATATGGTATTTTAGTCAGATTAAAAGCCCGGTTTACACAATCCGGGTCAGTCACTCAGTCAGAAATGCTTATAATTATATAAAGTACAATATTCATAAAAAAATTTAAGTTCTAAATTCCAGTTATGGATATTGAAATTATTTAGTGTTGAAACAAATAACTCGAATGACAAAAATTACTGAAAATTATCAAAAATTTCCTGAAATTTGAATATTTTATCAGCTCTTACACATAATACTACATACTAAAGACATACTACGGAAAAACTTTAGAAATATTATTTTACTAATTTTTACATGAAATAGGAGAATTATACTATTTTTTTAATTAACGTCATGAAATACATTTTTTTGAAATGATATGGTATTTTAGTCAGGCTAAAACCCCGGTTTACACAATTTACATATATGTATAGCCTCGAGATCTAACAATTAACTTATATAGTAGCTTTCTTATTTCTTTTATTTAATTTCGGTCTACCAGAGTCCAAAATGCTTATAGTTAAATATAATATTCATTAAATTACTCAAATGACAAATATTACTGAAAATTAACATTTCCTGAAATTTGAACATTTTATCAGTTCTTATACATCATACTACTTACTAAAAAACATACTACAGACTGCATACTAGACAAAGTACAATCATAATTCCTTATCAATTAAATTTTTAAATTAACATTGATTACAACTACATGTTATTTTTCCAATCAAATCGAAATAGGTAGGTATCGTTGGAAACATAATTTAATTAACTTTCTACCAAAATATTAGTTGGGTCATTCATACTAAATGTTTGAAGTAAAATCATAATTGAAATGAACGTAAAATTGTCATTATTTAGTTCGAATGAAAAAAGTGAATTCAGGGTACCTGAATTGGGTTAAAGGCTATTAAAATAAAGTAGAACACTTATATAAATAAAATTGTAATTATGTAAATATATTTTAAATTTTAAACTAATATGATCGTGCTACTTTTACAGAACCCTGTAAGTTGATTTCATTAAATATTTAGGTGCATATATCTCACAATAGATGGTAGCACAAATTTTAAGGACAAGTATTGGAAGTGAAATGTATTAAATATTTTTAACAATAAACAAATATAATTAATTATATTGCTTGTTTCATTCTCCTTTCACTTTTTAAATCTTGCCAAAACATTTATTTCGAAATGTAAAACGGAAGGGTTGATTATAACAGCAAACCAATATCCTATTGAAAACGATAAAACTTTGAATCAAATTTATTTTTCAATTTCGACTTGTCAATTATTCCAGCGTTTGGAAGAATTTGGTTTCGGTACAGTTTTTAACTGACACTTGTTGCATGTGCCGGAGTGAAACAGTGCTGGACATCGACTTGAATTTTATATGTGTTTGGAACAACTTAACAGAATTTCTCATTTAAATAAATTTTTAATGCTTAGTAAAGAGAACATTTATGAAATATTAATGAAGTGAATTTAAAACAATTTTAAATTATTAAAATAGTAAAAGATTCGAAAGTAAAGTGTTGGCAAAAATAATATAACGAATCAACTTATTGGAAAAACATTCATATAAAATACGACGTTTTAACACAACACACGTGTGTAGAGTTGATTTCAAACTGATAGTCGTCCACCTGCCCGCCAGGGGGCCAATCGCATACTTCATTGGCCATTACCCTACCTTGCGCACGCATGCGCCCCTTCCACTAACATTCTCTCGAAACGGGCAGCGTGTGCAACACCGCCAAGTTGCATTTACGTGCGTCGCGCTACCGGACAACAACTTTACGTCCGAATTATGTGAACTAGAATCATTCCCCTAAACATCGAGCCATCGACAGCGTATCGACTATCGAATAATAGTGGATGGGTGTGTGTTGAGTGTTGAAAGGGTTCTTCGCGATGTGCCGGACGATCCAGTGATCGCATCCACAGGTGTTTGTGTGTCCTGGACCGGGACAGTGTGAGAGTGTCATGGTTAATATCGTCGAAGAATAAATGGGAATGTGCGAGAGAATGAAGGTGAACGGCGCTAAGGGGTGGAATATGGAGCGCCTTCGATTTAGATGCAGACTGTTGCTGTGCTCTTGGTTTCTTCTTGGTTGCTGCGGACGGTTAACATTTGCAGGTAATAATCA
This sequence comes from Aethina tumida, assembly GCF_024364675.1. Taxonomy (NCBI): domain Eukaryota; kingdom Metazoa; phylum Arthropoda; class Insecta; order Coleoptera; family Nitidulidae; genus Aethina; species Aethina tumida. The sequence goes on from NC_065439.1 coordinate 10,260,214, forward strand.
AGTTCGGTTATTTTTATTACTGTCTGTTTAGATTTGGCCAGTTTCTATAAGATAGATACCTGGTTTTGTAAGAGTTTAAATGTAATAAAGCTGGGAGATTTCAATGCCTGAGATGCGCTGCGTTTTATATGGTTTAAAGGTGAAAAAACTGGTTGGTTATACATTGGATTTTAAAGTTAAATATTGTTTGCAATTCAGTTAAGTGCTATTAGAACATTCATGATTTAAAATTGTTATGATGCAGTTTCATTTTACGATTAGGTTTCAAATTTGAGAATTGTTTATTTAGTGTAATAAATTTTAAATAGTAAAATTGACGTTTTATTGTGCAACAAAAAGTTTATATCAATCCAAAAAAGTAAAATAAAAGTATATTCTAAAATCTAATGTCTAAAATTGTATAACACCATAAATATGTAAAAATATGCATTTATTTACTATTCAAATTCATTTTGAAAATAGAACTAAAATCTAAATCTAAAAAATATTTTATATTATTGTGGTAAAATATACACGGAGGAATATATTCGAGGATTCATATAATTTATTATAAAATACTTTAATAGTATGTATTATGTACTTCATTTTATAATAATGAAAAAATATTTCATTGTGATGTTTTCGTCATAATATACTAATCCAAAATATTGTTTCTATTGTGGTAAAATATATGAAACGTTTAAAGTTTAAATAAAAAATAAAAATGTAGGATTAATTTGAGAATACATAGAATATACTTAAAATTGTCAGAAACAAATAATAGAATGCACAACTTTTTATAATAATGAAATAATGTTCCATTGTTATAAAATATTAATAAGATGTAAATCTCGTGAACATAATTAAATATGTAATAAAGTTACAAGGCAAAATATTTGAAGTGATTTAAATTTTCTGTTTACTTGATTGATTAATTAAATGAGTCAGTAAAAAATATAATGTACTTATTAATTATACGAAATAAACAAAATATTATTCTTACTGGAACAGATAAAAGTAATTTTCAAGCAAATTTTTCTATAGTGCTTCAGGAAAAATGCTTAGTTCTAGTTCGTGTTCGTGAGTCACAAAGCAAAACAATTCTAGATTTATAAATGCTACTATTACGAAATCCATCAAGGACATTACTAACGAGATGAAAATTGCACTTTCACAGATTCATATTTATTATTTGCGAGTTTACAAAGATTTTCCACTTGCTTTTTATGGAGTTTCATGCAGTACTCTCCAAATAATCTTTTCTAACAATTTGCTTGACTGTAAACCTTCCTAAACTACTTTGATAGTTGTTCATTGGTAAATTTTCGGTTGGAATGACAAAGCGGTTACCGGTTTATGTTTCTATGGATGACTAGTTTTATAATTGTATGTATACGACCTCTTAAATAAACCTCATTCAATACCCAGAACTAATATACACACAGGTAACCAACCAAACTGTGATTCATTCTCGTCGAAATTTCATGTGGAGTGTCATTTAAAACTGATCATTTTACCTGACATAGTTTACGTTGTGTCAAAGTAAGAGTTTGTATATGACGAAGTTCCAGACAAACTAGAAACTATGCGTTTTATTTCATTACATGTTTTAATCACGGAAGTTTTCAAAGTTAAAAAAGTCTCACAACTTCCAAATTATTTTAAAAATAGAGTCAGCGATAGAGGAATATTAATTTTAGTACTGCTATTTATTTTTCTTTTAAATTGCATTAATAATTTTTTGTGGTTCATTCAGTAAAACGATGAACCAACGGGGAAATATCACGATTAGCATACTAACGAAGGTCGGTTCTTCGTGCCTACAAAACTCATCAAAAATAGCGATGACTCTTTAATATCAAATGCAAAATTATTAAAATCGCGACCATATTTTAAAAGGTTGGTTTAAAAGTTTTCATTAGTGAAATGTTTAATAAACAACACCTGCGGGGATGTCTAAATTACAATTATGTAACTAACTGATAACTTATCTGGGGAAAATGTTTTTCGTGGAATGAGTTTATCGACTTGCTGATTTTGCAACTTATCGCAATAAAACAAATACTAGATCACAATCAAGTTGAAAATCTTCGCTTGAAGTGTTGGTTTTGTATCATACACGCAGTTCCTAAAACAGGAAACAGATTTGTTATTATGTAAAGGCGTCGCGTCACAGATCCAGATCTTTAACCCCATTAATTAAAGAAATAAATCGTTTTATCATCGGTCGGCTGCAGTGACATAAAATCGAAGATAAACAATCACATAAACTCGGGACAACACAAAGAATCCACAGTTTTAAATTCCAAAAGAAGGTTCCAGTTCAGAAAAACGTTAGAAATAAATTTTGGCTGTCCGCCGCAAATTGACAATCACAATAGTCAGGCGGGCCGACAGAACGACTTAGCCAGGTGCCAGACGTTTGGTAACAATTGCGCCTCCTCCTCCTCCACCGGATTAGCACCGACTAATTAAAGTTAATAATGCGCCCGGATTATTTATCGGTATTGCCATACACATCCGCAATTCCGGGGTTAATTAAGTGCCTCGGATAAATTGCCCGTTTGCGTCTGGAAGATGTCCAAACTGTGTTAAGTTTCACTACCAGCTCTATCAATTTTTTTTTATTGTTAAAAATTTTACTGTAATAGTTTACGTGACGAATAAAACTGGCAGTTACAAACGACATAAATCCAGATATGTGTAAAGTTGGACTATAAACGTGTAATATTCGTAATTGTTGTTATTACTGTTGTTGTTCTTGTAAAAATTGTGATGAAAAATATGCTAGTTCAGCCGGCTTGTTTTTATAAAAATATAGATGTGTCAAGAAGATTAATGAACTTTTCTTTGTTATATGTGGATCGGTTGTACACAATAATATCAAAGGTTTAGCAATAATTTATACTCGATTAAGTATATTATTTTTATAATGGCGTATATTATTTTTATTAATGGTCAAATTAAGTTTAAGATAAGAGTTATAAGGTTTGGAAAGTGTTTACTTTATTCTTATGAAATATGTTAACATGCTTAATAAATTTAGGTAATGCCATTTTCTGGAGTGTGCAATACCTATCATGTTTTCTTTCGGGATTTAAGATTTAAAAACCATCACTTATTGTTTTTTTTTTTAAAAAAGTACAACAAATTTATAAAACAACGAAAAAAAATTATTTTATAACTAACAGCGAAAATTAAATTATAAGCCAGTATATGGCAGTGTGATTCTCTTAAGTTATTCCTTGTAAGTTTATGAAGAATGAAAAATGGTACTGATTTGACATTTTTATACTAATTACAACTCTTCTTGAACAGACTTTCTAATTTATTTTGCACGTTTACTTTTGTCACATATTTCTTTCAAAATATTAGATTTAATATTTTTGTCCAACTCCAGACAAAACTACTAATGTGCGTACTAATATTACATTAAATTTCTTTATCATCTGTGTCTGATATATTGCGAAATCTAGTGCAATTAATCCATATAAGAAAAAAATACAATAAAATAGATACAAATGAAATTGTTAATGGAAACAAAGATGTTATACAGTGTGTCCACAGTTATTTCTCAAAAAAAATTATAATTAATCGTCGTGAGAAGTGTTTACAAAAGTACTCATATTATACTGTTGTGAACTTTATTTGAAATAGTTTATTAAAAAATCTGTATTTTTTTTTTTTTTTTTGAACCAAAAGTCAAATTTGATAACAGGATTCTAGTTTTTTAATTATTACAGTACAAGTACAAATGATTTATAGAATTAAACAATTACAAATATTGTTTGTTTATTAACACATTATTATTACTAAAATTTAATAAAACAAAAAAATTCAGTAAACCTGAAAAAACTGAAAAACATACCGGATACTGTTACATAAGAAATTGATTTATCAAAAAAATTATAATAAAAAATAAATAATACAAAATATAACATATAACAAATTTTATTTATAGAGTTTAAAACCTGAGTTGAAAATATTAAATTAGCTTGAACTTCATGGTCGCCAGATTTGAATCCTGAAGTTCGTTGAAACCAAAAGCAACAATTTCCAACAACTTTGGTAGGTAGATTGAATTGAAAAAAAAAAAAATAATTTTCATATCGTTTCCTGTCATACTTTTTCCACAAATTTAGAATCATTAATTTTATTTTAAAATGATTCATTTGACAATTAATATTCATGTTAATTTTATAATTCTCAAGTTAAAATTTTCAGTTTATTGTTTAAAAATAAAAATAAAACCCTACAATTAATCATTTAATCTACAAATTGATAAATTACTGCCTACTTGAATATTTTTTCTTTTTTAATGAACTTGACCTTTTCTTAATTCTTATCATATGATAAATGCCAGAAGCCAAATTCTGTTAAAATAAAGAAAAGAAAAAGAAAACGATAACATTGTCAGAAGCTTAAAACCTATTAATGTTAACAGTGAATTTATCACTCGAAAAAAGACTCGGAAGAGGAGCTTTTCTTATTAGGTGAATATAAAAGGGCCGGTCGAGTTGAACGTCCTGCGAACAATATTCGGAGGGTACTTGAATTCTAATTTAAAAAGGGCTGCTTTAAAGGTTTTCACTCGGTGACACACGGCTTCATCAGGTGGAGGCGGATGGATGGATTTGGAGATAAAGGTGTTACTGGTCGGTTTTTAATTGTCAGTGTTGTTTGTTTGACCCGTAAACAAGTGTAAAAGTTAATTAATTAATTGTTTTTTAATTATTTATGTCGTACTAACGTGTGAGACTTGGAGGAGACAGAAACTTACAACTTCCGTAATTAATTACTAACACAACGGTTGTGAGTTAAAGTAGTAAGTTTGTGTAGGAAAACAGAGAAATTTTAGTGTAACATACGACCGACTGAAACTACAACAGTTATGAAAGTTGCGAAATTAACAAATTATCAAAATATTTGTAGTCACTATGGCGTAAAACAAAACAGCATTTTCTTCGCGATAAACCACTCTAAGTTGGTGCAGCTGTGGCTCGGACCTATAATAGTTTTACGTCGTTGCATAAATTAACCGGGAGGCGATAAAATCGCCAAGCTAAACTATATAGAAATTAGGTAACCTTGCGAATTAAAATAATCGATGGTTGGTTGTGCGGCGATGCTTACATCATGCAACCCCGAACTGAGGGCCCCAAGAAATTTATGAACCACTCCGATTTATACATATTTTAAACGCTTCTGGTCAACCGCATTAAAGCTATGGTATGTAAGGTACACACATTAATATATGACTCAGTACTTTTGAAAGTTTTACATAAAAGCTGCTTAATTAAATATTATTTAATATATTTTTTGTATTTAACATGAATTATTAAAATTAATTTGTCTATTTTTGATCAGAATTATTATATTGAACATTGGGGAAATTATACAGTATAGACAGAAACTAAAGCAACTTTAAAAAAATTGCTACAGCAACTTTGCAAATTTAATATAATTTATACCAATTATGAATACACTGTATACAAACATATCGTTGAATAATTTCTTGTATTGAAAATAGTTTGGTTAGCTACAAATCAAAAAACTAAATATTCGGTTGGCAAAAAGTAGAGCAACTTTTTACTAAATGTCACTAATCTGAGGAAGGTAGAATAAAACTGAAAGACCAAAAAAATCAATAGGTTTTAGGATAAACAAATTTTAGCCTAGTCCAAAAAGATCCTTTCCTCAGTTCCAGTAAAATAAAAGGTCTACTTGAGACACAACTTGGAATTAATGTTTTATTAAGGATCGTAAAAGTCAATCAGTAAGTCAAAAATTCTGGAGTGATGAGGTCAAGTTTAATCTGGTTAGCAGTGATGGGATTTTATATGTAAGGCGACTTATTCATGAAAAATTTAACCGAAAATTTACCATATTCACTGTTAAATACGGCGACGGGTTGGTAAAGGTGTGGGGCAGTTTTTCGGGATTTGGAATGGGTCCTCTCCATGGAATAGAGGGTATTATGGATCGTCTTATTTATAAAAAAAAATAATGTTATGAACTGACCACGTCAAATTAAATTCTTTATTTTTTTTTTGTTTAAATATGTAATTGTTAAATTTATAAAGGGGAGTTAATTTTCAATATACATTTTTGGAACATAATAACCAGGACAAAAATTATTTAAATTTTAAAAAAGTTGCACTACTTTCTGCCAATACCGTACTTAAAAAATACAAATTCTCAATTTTTTTTGAACTTTAATTAAAATCTTTGAAAAATAATTTTAAATAGCATATATTCTAAAACATATTTTTAAATTATATTTAAGAAATAGATTTGATGATATAAATCATTTAGTAAAAAGATCTTAAGCGACTGACTCGTCATTATTTTATTAGCGAACGCCCACAAACCCGAAATACTCTCAATTAAACTTCAGACGAAATTCTTTCGGATGTTAAACCACTTTAGACTTTAGAAAGAGGACAAAGGCAATTTTCAATTGGCTCCGAAATTAAATTGTTTTCGTTACTACGAAAATATGTGATCTATTTGTATTTTTTCCGCAATTTCGCACTGACTTCGTTGTCGCATCTAATTGCAAGTTGTTTACTTAAAGAGTTGGAATTACGGGCGATAAATTTGTATCGACAATAAATTAGTTCGGTTCGATTGAACGTTCAATCGTAGTGAACGCGATAAATTTGGAATAATTAAGATTTGAGGCACGCCAGCCGAACATTTGCCTTAATACGATTTACTTCACCTTAATTCACACGAAATGAACAGAAAAACGGTGGTGTTTTCTGACGATTTTTCACTCGAAACTTAATTAGTTATTTCTGCGAAATTTTATACGGACTGTATAAATAAAATGCACGAATAATCTGGGACCTTAATTAAAATTATAAATCACAGTGTTTATTTTAAAAGTCGGTTTATTTCGAGCAGTTGGCCGCACTGTCTGTGGTAATTCAACCACCAGGCGAAAAGTTTTCATAGAACAATTGAAACTTTTTACTTTACATTCGATTTTTTACTCTTTTATTAAACGAAACTTCCTTATGTTATTCTTATGATGGCTTTTATGCGATCGATGTATTTAAAAACTTTAATAATTGCCTTTGGGGAGCGGAAATAGACACATGTTCATGATCAATGAAAATTATAGTTGGAACTTGTCGGACATATTTATGACGCCATTTTGTTCTAAAACTTTCAACAAAAATATAAATAATAAAGTATTTTGTTATTTAAGAAACCACTCGATGTCCATAAAAAAATTTCTATTTCTAATTTTCTATTTTAAAAAATGTTCCACCAAATTCGTATATTTGTTACATATTTTATTTTAATTGTTAACTTTATTTTATTTATTATTAATATTTTCTAAATTACTACTACTTGTTTTTAAAATATACAAAAAGAGTTGTTAAATTTGTTTATATATATATATATATATATATATATATATATATATTAAGGTGAGAAAAACTGCATCCCGTACTTCCCCAATAAGCCATAACAATTATATGGGAAAAATGGGGGGTAATAATATTTTTAAATTCTTTTTTTAAATCATATTATTAAATTTTATTAATTTGCGTTAATTATTAGATATAGATACACTTTAGTTTTCTATATTTAAGGGTATTTTCTTTTGACCATTTGGCAGCCAAAAATTCCTACATGTAAAAGTTTTGGATTCGAAAGCCTCAGTCTTTGAAACTCAGTGGGAACTAGCTGTCTAGTTTTATGGTAAAACTACATCCCCCATTTTTAAAGTCAAAAATTTTTATTTTGTGCCGAAATTAGAATTGTTATGCCGTTTTGAATTTTATTTTTTTAGGGAACTATTAAATTTTAATTAATTTATTTTTTTATGTACTTTTACTTTTGTTATTTTTTAATTTAGTTTCTTCAGAATTAAATAATAATATTAATTTATTTTGTATATTTATCTTAAATATATATATGAATTTTTAATGAATTATTTTTTTTTATATATATATGTTAACTTACATTTTACAAGATTTAAATGTTTTCGAATCTGTTAATAAAATAATACTTTTTTTAAAATTTATATTTATTTTTTCCAAATAGTTTTTCCGATTTTATGGCAGTTTAACTTTTTTGTATTGAATACCATTATTCATTATTTATAAACTAAATATTTATATTATTTAATATCTTTTTACTGTACAATAAAATTTTTAAGTTCTTTTTTTAAATAATATTATGAAATTTTATTAATTTGAGTTGACTATTAGATATTTCAATTGAATATAAATTTTACTTATTTAATTTATATCCATTCCGTTCTCTTCGATGCATCGCGACTGAAAACAAACCGCGTACAAAACAGTACTCTCACATGCACAACAAGGAATGAAACCGGAAGTAGTAAATTTCACGGCGTCCACAACGAGTCTTGAGAACGTTCAGGATGTCGGTTATTTCCTATTCTGTTCGTACGTCTTAAAATTAACCGATTGCTACGAAAAAATGCGCATTTTGCATTTCGAATTTTTACCCGACCCCATTTCATTTCACCCCAGTTCATGGTTGGTAAATGAGGGTTGCAAGGTTTTACTTAGTCGTCGAACATCTGTCCACTGTGCTCTGTGCAGTTTATTCCCGTTTTACCCTAATGTCGCACCAAATAAAAGCTATGGTTTCATTTTTATTGCAACTAAACGAAATAGTTTTACAATAAACGAAACATATTTGTTTACATGCGTATTAATCCCTTTGTGTTTCCATTTTATTAAACCGTACAAAGGGAATTGTTGACATTGTTTTTCCATCAATATTCGATAATTTTAAACTCAACTCCACTGAAGATTCGTCTACGATGAAAACACGGCATTTTATTACACGATAAACAAGAGAAAAAGGGAACCGATAATACCATCGGCGCGAATAAATTTATAATACGTCGAATCCATAAAACCCGTTTTAAAATATACGCGTGCATGCATATAAAAACACACGTGAAAAAGTGCGATCAGAACACACATAAATTATTGAGGTAATCTAGTGAGGTAAACAACCGTAACTGCTGCATCCAAATTTAAAAATATTATTCTAAGAATAGAGTCTTTAATCTCCTTTGGAATAATACACATGCCGGAACAATTTTGGAACGCACACGAACTGTTGATTTTTTCGACTTCATTCAAAGATTTTCAATTAATGAATTCTTCTTTGATTTCTACAGTTTTCAATTCAACATTTTTTATGCATTTCATAAACAAGATTGACAGTTAAATGTAAATTTTCGAGTAAACTAATATTATCAAATTGTTTTTTTATTTATATTTCCTTTTTCCTTCGTCTAAAAGTATAAAATACAAATTATTACATTGACACTTTTAGAAACAGAAGGAGGAGATTTTCTGTAGAGGAAAGACGGACGAACATTTTAAATCATTATAAAACTTAACTATGGTAGTTCAAAGATTATCAGTTAGTGACGGTTTTAAACGTTTTATCAATATTTTTATGCACTCTATTCTAATCAAATTTGACTGTGAAATGTAAATTTTCGATTATATTGATATTTTCATTCTTTTTATAAATGGTATATATTGTCGCTTTTAACTAATAAATTAGAGTGCCTGGAGGTTCTTAAGAATTATGAAAGACGAACAATTTAAAGCATTATAAGACTTCGAAACTATGGTAATTCAATGAAAATAATTTAGTGACTTTTTCTGTGATTTATATAGTTTTCAAACATTCATCAGGATTTTTATGCACTCTTTTGTAAACAAAATTGAAGGTGAAATGTGAATAGTCGACTACACTTCGTTGTACGACTTCGTAACAATGAGTTTAAAGAAAATCAATTACTGACTTTTTTGATTTATACATTTTTCATACATTTATCAGCATTAAATAATTAGACTCTTTTGTAAACAAAGTCAACGTTGGTAAACATAAAATTTATTGTACAACTAAACAACATTAAAATTTTCAATCAGGTTTCTTACCTTTAGCTTGAGCTTTGATGTTCTATCCCAAATAAAACGTTCAGCATAACCGTAAACCCTTGACAGACCGTCAGATTATTCCCGATTGATTTGCGAGCAACATGTTACACCTGAACAGTAAAAAACCGGTCGCTCCCAAAACGTGTCATTTCCTGCACGACCGGAAATAAAGATGCCGTCAATTTCGAGTGTGCGAATCGTATCGGTAATTAAGCGTTGTATCTCGGGACACATTCGTCCCGTTTTCATTTCGTGTAGGCGGCCAAAAATCAAGAAAATGGAAATTTGATTGCGACCGACGAAAAAAATAAAAGCCGACGTACATTTTCATTACCGCCTTGAATGATTAAAAATGTGAATCAGCCGAGTTGGAAACGTAATCGGCCCGTAAAACCCGGACCTAAACAATAATTCCGGTCTTTATCGTTCCGGAATCGTTTCGCAAGACGTTTCGACGATTTAATTGACATTTTCGATGTTTTTTTTCTCTTCTGCGAGACGACGACTGGATTATTTACTGGACGAGAAGATTACAAGTGAAATGCTGCGTGGGTTGTAAATTGTTCTTGGAATAAACTGACACTGTTTGCACGGATATGATAATGTAAAAGAAGACGATAAGATAAGTCTTGAGAATTTTCTGTGTGCTTTCAACTTTTTAAACATCAAATATAATTAAAGTGAAATCTAATTTAATAAATATTATTTTTCATTAAATATATTTTTTTCAATAGACTTCTTTTTTAATTATGGCTACAACAATTTTAAATGTTTAATAAATTTCTAAAAATTTTGTTTTAAGAATTTGAATTTAAGACTTTATTAGATTATTTATTTTATTAATTTTAGACTTTGATATCTAAATTTAGTTTTAAAAATGAATTTTACATTTTGCTTTAGTAAATGAAATTTTTTTTTAATTATTGTAATTATTAATATTTCGTAATTTATTTCAGATTATTATTAATTGTAATTTTTTAAATAATCTTTTAGTATTTTTTAATAATAATAATTTTTTATTATTATATTATATTATTATTTTTAATATTCGACATACATTTTTTGGAGTATATTAATATGTGTCACACGCCAATTTTCATTATGATCATTATAATTATTAATTGTGATATTTTAAAGAATATTTTATTACATTTTAATAATAATAATTTCTTATTTTTCTATTTTCTTTTTCTAATTTTAGCAAAGAAATTGCAACGAAATGATACTTTATGGTATTTTTCATGCCTTTATTTAAAAAAAGAAAAAAAGAATATGTTTTTGCACATATTACTTAACATGTATTTTTAATTTTGTTTCTTGCTTGTACTAAACTTTTTTCAATTTCCCCTTCAAATTTTATCTATTATGTCATTTTTAATGATTTTTGTCAAAAAAACAACACAAAAAAATTTTGCTAATTTAATAAATCCAAATTTTTTATAAATAGACTTGTTTTTTAATTATGGCTACATTTTTTTTAATTTTAACAATTTATGACTAATAAATTTCCAAATATTTTGTTTTAAAAATTTGTTTAAGATTAGATTATTTATTTTATTAATTTTAGTCTTGTTATCTAAATTTAGTTTTTATTTTATTACCTTTTTAATATCATAAATATTTTTGTTAATTGAAAACGGATTTTACATTGTTTCAGTAAATTATTGTGATTATTAATATCTCATAATTTATTTCAGATTATTATTAATTGTGATGTTTTAAAGAATCTTTTAGTATTTTTTTAATAATAATAATTTCTTATTTTTAATATTCGACATTTTTTAGAGTATATTAACACGTCTAGCACGTTAATTTTCAAATTTTTTATGAATTATCATTATTATTATTAATTGTGAAATTGCAACCAAATGATAACGTAGTATCTTTCATGTTAAAAATAATAATAAAAAAATATATTTTGTACATGTTAAGACATGTAACAACAATTTGTAATTTTCTTTCTTGAACTTTCTTACTTGTTTTAATGGAAATTTGTACTTTTTTCAATTTTCTCTTCAAATTTCATCCATTATGTTATTTTGTCAAAAACATCAATACATATTTTTGTACATATTGCTAATTTGTATTTTATTTAGTTAATTAATCTATTTTCTTTTTTCCATTTTGGCAATAAAATTGCCAAAAAATATTATTTGTTAATTACAATTATCTTTATATTTATATTTAATATTCTATTTTTCTTATATTTGTTATTCGGTATAAATTTATTAAATATTTCTTTGTTCTGCTTTTTAAACTTATGATTTTTATTTTATTTTGTTCTATCTGTATTTAACAATAAGATGATTATGTAAATCTATACTTGATACATATTTATTATGTATTTTCGCCTTCAATTAATACTTTTACTCATTTAATATGTTAATTAGAGTTTAAATCTTAAGCGAATCAGACCATGTCTTTGTTTGGATTCATTTTTACTTTCCCCACTTCCAATTGAACAACGAAAGAATCCGGAGATCGTATCTATCAATCAGCGAAAACGATATAATCCAATTATTTCCGATAAAAGAAAAAGGCAATTTTTTGGAATCATGGGGAAAACGAGGCAGTAAAACGCAGGAAAACACGCGTGCAGATGATTTGTTTAATCGATGTGTGGCGGACTAAGGACGGAACGAAGAACGGGATGGAGGGCAGAACTCGAAACCGTTCTTTCGTTGCATTCCACAGGTCCGCAGGTATTTTCTTTGTGTGACCCACGGTAACGTTGCCATTGATACGGGGAATCTCAATTTCTGGGAAGATTTATTCTCTGAAACATATTCTTTACATAATAAATTAATTAGTTTTCAAGTAATTTTTTTAATTACGAATAATTAATTTTAATATCTCAATAATTTTATGAAATTCCTCAGAATTTCATGTTTCTAAATTTATTTATTTATTAAATTTGAATGGAAAGTTTACTTTTTAGGGAGATTTCATCTCTGTAGTATGTTCCTTGGTTACTTAATTAAGTAAATAATTAATTGTTATGATTAATTATTTTGAATAGATAAATAATTGTTAGAATTCTTCAAATTCTTTAGAATTTTGTATTTTAAAAATGTTAGATTTGGATGGTAAATCTAATTTTTTGAGTATTTTCTTCTCTGTAACATACTCTTTAGTTAATTAATTCAGAAAATTAAAGATTGCAAATGATCAATAAGAATAGTTTAATAATTATTAAAATACTTATTTTTTACAAAATTTCATATTTGGAATATTCAATTTTATATTAAATTTATATGCGAAATCTTACTTTTTGAGTATATTACATTTCTAATACTCGTACATACTCTTTGGTTATTTAATTAATAATAGGATTACAATTAGTTAATTGTTAAAATTCTCACTTTTTGAGAATATACTACTTGGTTATTGAGATAATTAATGTTCAAAAGATTAATTATATTACAAATTATTAATCAGTGTAGTTTAATTATTATGTTTAATTTTTTATCAAAAGATTTTTTTCTGTAACATAATCTTTGTTAATAATTAATAAAATACTTTAAATTCTCTAAAATTTCATATTTCAAAAATGTTTGATTTTATATTAAATTTGCATGTGGAATCCTAGTTTTGAGAAAGTTCCCATATTTAATTTTTGTATAGAGAAATTTATATTTAAAAAATTGTTTATTTTATGTGAAATTTGATTTGACAACGTCGAGATTATTCGACCTTTCGTATTGTTCGCCATTATGTCACATGCAAAATGTCAGGCCCAAACCTTTCGCCGTACGATTTACGAACACGCATAAAAATAAAACATTGAGCAGGTTAAGTTTACGTTTTCGTCCCATTTCATCTCGTATCCGGATTTACGGATACGAACTTTCCATCGAAACTTTTGTTCCGGATTTAATTATGCGACGAGAAAAGTCATTTAAAGTGTGAGATTGTCTCATGCATAATAATGTTGCATATGGTAAAAATTTTACGAATATATAAAATGTATGGAATATTAAAGTTGCTGGTATCATTAATCAAATTAAACAGGACTAAACATAATAATTTACCTGTGAATGTGAACTCATCGATTAAAACTGCCAGTTTCAAATCGAACTGGTGATTATACTTAATAATTAGCCTTTTTAATACTTACTGGAAATTTATGTTTATAAATTCATTGATTTAGTGCTGTAATTAATTTTTCTATTCGTTTTCTTTCTCATACTCCATCGATTTTAGATTTACGAATCGAATTAACGAATTGTTAATTCGTTTAAATTATTTTCAGTTTATAATACTGTAATAAATAATTAATATATCAATTTTTGTTTCAGGTAAACTTATTTTTCAAATTGTCGTTGATCATTGTTTGGTGAGTTTTATAAAACCATTAAGAAAGAATGCATAAGAAACAATGGTATAAATGTATTTAGAACTGATTCAGTGATTGTTTCAAACTTTCCCACAAATTTGTTACCGTTTACCCATTCATAAAGGCCTTTTGAGCACAGTCGTATTAAAGGCAACATGGCCCGAAGAAAAATCAACCTATTGTTCCTTGTGTCTGTCTGTGTGTGTGAGTGTGGGTGATGAATATATTCCCCGACACATGAAATAAGATATTCCTTCGACATAAGCAGTTTCCAGTTTTACAAACCGTCAACTTTGCATCAGCCATGATGAACAGCACGTCAGCAAACAATCATATATATCCCACCTTTCAGATCCATCCGAGATAACGTTTTGCTCATCATAATTTTCTAGATTTTCTCCGCCGAAATCGCGTACTTGAATAATACATGTGGTTTTACACCACACGACCTGGGGGGAGGATGTAAACCGTGAATGCGGTTAATTTCGCGCGTGCAATTAATCCGGTCGCGAACCAACCCTCAATACACTTGATAGCCTATTCATGGCTCGTTTAATATTAATCGGGGTGGCCACTGTCGAACCGCCACGATGTCATTGTCCTACGCTTTTTGAAACGTATACACTTTTTGTGATGGAAGAACAATCCCTTCTTCCACTCTTTTATGGGGAACGTTGGTTGGGGGGTTAATCAAAATTAACAGGGTATTAACCGGGAGGTGTTGTTCCCCTCGTGAATACAACTGTTAAGATATACTATCTCATTTTGTTTACATGTTAATAATGAGGTAAGCAGTGAGAAGATGGTAGCACGTTCTATATACACCAAATATTAAAATTAATTAAAAAAATTTAACTTTAATATTTTGCATGTCTTGTGGATACATCGCTGAGAAGCTATATTCTTCAGATAATTAATTACTGTTCAGAAAATTAATTATATTATAAATGATTAATACGAATCATTTCCAATTTTCCAAAATTTCAAATTTCGAATATTTAATTTTATATTAAATTTGTAAGGGAAATCTCAATTTTTGAGCGTATTTCATTTCCCTCTTTGGTTAATAAATTAATAAATATGCATAGGTTTAATTATTTTACAACTAATTAGTTGTTAATATTCTTGAAATTCTTCGGAAATTATATTTCAAAATTGTTTGATTTTCTTTTAAATTTTCATAGAAAATTTTAATTTTTTTTTCTCTGTAACATAATCTTTGTTAATTAATTAATTAATAAAATACTTCTCTAAAATTTTACATTTCAAATTGAAACGTATACACTTTTTGTGATGGAATCACAAGCCCACCCCCTCTTGTACTCTTTTAAGGGGAACATCGCCAGTTGGTTAGGGGGCTAAAGCAAAATTAACGGGGTATTAACCAGGAGGTGTTCCCCTCGTGAATATAACTGTTAAGATACACTATCTGATTTTGTTTTTATGTTAACAATGGGGCAAATATTGAGAAGTTGCTAATTCTAACAGATGGCAGCTCGTTCTATACACAACAAATAGACAACCAACATCTCATGTACTAAAATTAATTAAAAAAATTTAACTTTAATATTTTGCATGAGTCTTGTGAATATATAGCTGAGAAGAAATCCAGGTAATGAAAGGGAGTGAATATTGAAAGGATTCCGTCCGTAACAACTTTTTAAATAATGAGCCTCCGTTGCATCATTGAAAAGACGGGCCGTCGTAGTAAGTCTCTGCCTATTTGTTCGGACGAACTTTTATGTACAATGGCCATTATGCCCGGCGAGCAATTTGTATTTGACTGGCGGACGTGAAATATACGCTAAATAAAATGAGCGATGAACGAACAAGTTTTTACCTACCGAAAACGTCAATAGATTCGCTGCGAGACACCGTTTTGTTCCGATTAAATGTAGTAAGGAAGTGCTCAGTTGCTCAGCGAAGGTATTTGATTAAAGCCATCATGAAATTGCTAATAGCCAGTTGTTGATTTGATCCATTACAGCATTTTTCTATCCACTTCGACTTCCTGTTTAATTTAATAGAAGCGAGGCATCGGATTTCAATACCGGGATTCTACAGAATTTTCGCCACGTCTAATTTTCCGGTCGGCTGTCGCTGCGTGCCAGAATCCGCGATCGCGACAACGTACATGATGCCGTATCAAATTACGTTCGCGTATACGCTAAGTGGAAAAAATTAAATTATACAATGGTGCTGCACAAAGGAAAAACCTTGCTCCCGTCGCTAACCGTGTTTTCGCGCCGTTCTTTTACAAAACCAATTTGGCTGCGGAATTTTAGGCGAACATTAAACTGGGTCGTACATAAATCACCCGACTTCATGATCATTTCCTACAGTAATTTGTGCAAACAAAAATTTGACCAATACAATTTTTTTGTGTTGTTTTGGTCAATTCGGATTATTTCACGCATCTCTATAGAAACTGGCACGATCATTTCCATTATGTAATGTGTGTTACGTGTGGATTCTAATAGAGCCGGACCGGAGTCATTAATTCGCAAGCGTAATTAGTGGGACGGCCGCCGTCAAAACGAATCTTTGTCTGATGCTAGTAGAAAACCGCGACATGCTATACCATATTTCAAAATGTACAATTTTCTAGTCTTAATCGCCTTCTGGACAATACACTCATGTGTTTCATGCTCGACTTTAATTGGATGGAAGCCTTGTAATTAGGACGGAAGTCGTTCAATAGATAGCGACACTTTATCTGTTTCGGTATTAGACAACTCGGATTACATGTAAGTGATATTGGTTGTGTAGCAAATCAGTAATTGATAGATTTATGTAAATCCAGATGAAAAATTCTTTCAAGATAAACCTATTCCAATATTGGAATGCATAAAACAGTTTTGTGGACAGGTACAACGCTTAAAAATTCACATAATGGCTGTGCAGACAGTGTTTTTTTATTTTTGAAGAGAACTCAATAAAACATAATGAATGATACATCACGTGAACGTCCGCTAAGTGACAGTTTGATAACTCGGGTTTCGCATTTCGCGTACAGTTATTGATCAAAAATTGGAATATAGGTATCGTGTTCTCCAACGAAAATTATGTTAATGCCGTTTTACCATGGCTGGTGGGCAGTTCGTTGTAATAATGAAGAAATATCTGAGGGACATAAAAATTACGCCGTTTTGATTTATGGACCGTTTTTACGACCGTACAGTTCAAAGGACTTCAAAAGTGATTCGGGCAAATGACGTGCACGTTTATTACTTCTTGATATCTTGCTTTACTCGCCAGACGCCAATTTTCATGTTCATGTCGTTTGTGTACGATTGCAGAACAAACAGACCAGACTATTTCAAGCTGTGTTATTAAATTCATTCGAAATAAAATGGTGCAACAAAAGATGACACACGTTGTGCTATTAACAATTAGACAAACAGAGGGTTACGGGGTGTCCCAAATTGATTAACTTTGGCTTCGAGTATTTCCAAACAAGATAAAGAAAAATTGACTTTACATTTTTGTAAAAGCAAATCGCTTTTTTGGAAAAAGTAATATTCCCATGGTATAATCGACATTTTTTCGACAAGAAAATGAAGAAAAGATCAACTTCACTGTTTACCTCCTTTTCAGAATTAAACTGTTAAAATCAAAGGGTTCCACCTAATTTACCAACTTCAATCATTGTTTATATGTATAAACATTATTGTAATCAACTATTATTATGCTTAATTTATGGTAGTTTAATAACTGGTCTTTTTTCTCGACGAAGAAAATGAAAAAAAAAATGTCAAGTTCAGTTTTTACCTCCTTTTCAGAATTAAACTGTTAAAATCCAAAGTGTTTCCCCAAATTTACCAGCTTCAGTCATTCTTTAGACGAATGAACATTATTATAATCAAATATTATTATAGTTAATTTATGGTAGTTTAATAACTGATTTTTTTTTCGACGAAGAAAATGAAAAAAAAGTCCATTTCAGTTTTTACCTCCTTTTCAGAATTAAACTGTTGAAATCCAAAGTGTTTTACCAAATTTACTAGCTTCAATCATTTTTTAAAGGAAAATATGGTACGGCAAAGCTTTTTTTCATAATAAGTAATTCTCACTCACATCTAAGCAAACTTGATTTATTGAAATAAGAAATATCTCTGTGTGTTCATTGTTATGAAAGAAGCATAGTATTCTTTAAAAATATTTAATTCAAGGAATGTATTCATTAAAATATCTAGAGAGGTTTCACACATAATTTTTACCACGTTTATCCGTAGATTTAAATCACTTCTAACAATAAGTAACAACCAAAATCAACCAATCTGGTTAATTCGAACGAACGAGACATAAAAACAAATTAAGTGGCAAAAGTGGTGGCACACAAAAGAAATATCTGGGGGGTTTGCGACTCCAGCTCATTTCCTGGAGAAGTAATCGTTTAGGCGGTCGCTCGATTATCCATTAACATAATGGCGGTGGCAGCCTTGACGTCGGCCGAGCGCAAGAATTAACAATTTCATTGTATCAAAATGACTGAACGGCTTGACCGTCGGTCACGCCAACTTCGTTGTACACTCTCGACAACGCGTTCCTTTTTTACCAACTTTTTATTGGTTTTTGCACGGGGACGCGCGATCCGTTTCGTAGCTTTTTAACGGCAATGCAACAAAATCCGGGTGCACGCCTCAAAACTGGTAACTGGGAGGTTAATTTCAGCCTCCATCTGTTTTACATGCGGAATTACAAAAGTCATAACACGAAAAAGGTGAACAGACTTGCCGTACGTGCATGTCTCTACGGCTTGTAAAACAAACACGGTCGACGTGTGTAAACAGACGTAAATTTAATTAGCGGAGAGATTGTGCAGCAAAGAACTTAATAATACGACCGATAATAAACAATCCGAGACGCACAGACGTTCGGCCGAAACAATGGGAGAGCGCGTTTTGTTTAAAAACAGACAAACGTCGAGTTCTGCACGAGTAACTAACTTAAACAAGTTCTAAGTGTTTCGGAGTCAATATACTGGTTATTTTCGGTCGCGATGAATTACTGGTCCGCTGCCGGTTAATTGGAGGTTCTGTTACGTCTGTTGCGTCTGTTGCGTCACTCGACGGTTATGTCTCTCTCGTCATTTCAATTTCTACAAGATGTCCTTAAGTTTTAACTATATATTCAAGATAATAAATTAGGACGACTGACCAAAGAAAAGGACAATGTTCTTCCTTTTAAGGTCATATTGACAAAACTTTTAAGTAAATTATCATGTAAATACGGCGGATCTTTGGCGTTCCCTGAATCCTCGGTAGGTCCAACTGAGATTTTACTATCTCGAAAAAAAGAAAAAAATGTGAAGAAAATTGTACAGAATAAATTCTAAGTGAGAATATTTTAAAACCATTTAATTCAGCTATTTTAATTCACTTGGTCAAAACAGAATTTTTGTAAGTTAATACTGTAAAAACCACTTAATAACTCTCTCTCTCTCTCTCTCTCTCTCTCTCTCTCTCTCTCTCTCTCTCTCTCTCTCATATATATATATATATATATATATATATATATATTATATATGCACATATTTTTTTCTAGAAATTTTTAAAGGGGCCCTTGAAATTCGAGTTATCAAGATTTAAATGCAGTAAAGCATTAAACACGTATAAGTATTTATTAAATTTTTTTACATATTGTGTCTTGCAATAATAATTATTGAAAACTAATTAAATTAAAATTAAATTTGTTCACCATGAAGATATTCTATCGAATACTAAAAACCAATTTGGGGGCCATTATATCGTTTTCGATCATAAAACATAAAAAAACCACATAAATATAAATTTTATGATTATCTCCAAAACTACCATTACATTGGAACGAATCAACTAACAAAAGTTAAAAATAGTTTGTTTAAAATTATGATGCAATATCATAAATTAATTAATAGAAATGACATGTTAAAAAACAGAAATATGAACGTGAGAAAAACTGTTTACGAGATCATCTAGTTTCTTAATTGAGAATTATTGTAATAGTGAGTTAAGATATTGTGATAAAATGGAAATTCAAAATAGCTGACAAAAATTAACAAAGGAACATGTGGAACAAGTTTCGAAATGCTCAAAGAGAAACTAAATATTTAACAAACAGAACAAATACAGATTTCAGTTCTATTTTACATGAAAATAGAATAAATATGAACATTTCAATGACAATTACTCTTTTAGAAGTTTTAACAGTTCAACAGTTCAGATCTATAAAAAAACGAACCGTACGAGCGGAGGATCGTATCTAGGGTTTCATATACAGGGTGTCCCTGTCCCAACAAATTTTGTACAGTTACATATCTTATTAAGTTTAACAAAATAGATTTGAAATGGTTTAAAAACTTTAGTACTGGGGTTTTGGAGGCGGTAATGGGAGCTTAAATATTTCCTAACTTTTGTTTGAAATCACAGTGTTAGGAGATGTTGTTGAACTTCGATAGTTTGCACCGTTTCTGAACAAAATCAATTTTGAAATTTCACCTCATAAATTCTAGGAATATTCTAATATTTGTATTAATATTTATGTTTATTTGTATGCAAATATTAAAAAATTAAAATTGATTTAGAATTTTGGGACCAGTTACTAAGAGCATTACAGCAACTGGAAGAACCTTTGCAGGCCTGTATCTGTCTGAGGAAATATATTGGTATATATAAGTAAATTGGGTTGAATAGGCCTATTTTGAAGTTAAGAATGTGGTTAATTTTTGTACACTCAATTTAGTGACATCCTGTATATTTCCAATAATCCAATAATATCAATAATTACTTTGTGAAGCAATAAAAGAAAATATTATTTCTAGAGTAGTAAGAGATTGTTTGAGGTGGAGTTTAAGGTCTGCTTTCTTATATTAGATAACAACTAAAAGTTTTACTATAAATTAAAAAATATTACACTTTTGGAAATAACCAAACATCAGTTTTCCTCGGTCTGGTCTGGAATTACTCGTAACCATTAAAATTTAATAATTTGGGACACCTTGTACTTATAATTTCATTAAAAACTAACAAATTTTAAATGTGTGAAGTAAATTGTATTCTTAAAAGACGAAAATACATAGGAGTAGCAAAGAAAAGTTTCAATTTTATTTTTTGGCTTAGCATTGCCCATAGAGTTTACGCCTGAGGATAAATTTAGTCAATTTCAAACATGTTGAATTCATGTAGCATACGGTACTTGAATTCATTTAATCGAACCGAGGCATTAAACAGTTGCACTATGTTAATATGTTTGAACGGTTTTAAAATTACCGTTATCGAAGTCCAAATATTAAACGGCAATATCGGATCAATTGCAATTCAAATATTGAAGGGTCCGATGCGACATAGGAATATATTTGCTTGTTAATTTGTGGTCGAATTTAAATTGGTGATATTCGAGTAAATATTACGTCGTTAATTGGTAAAAGAAAACGTTAATTACGCGGTATTTTATCCTCGAGTGATTTAATAATTGGAGACCGCCTCTCCTTTTTTTCTTCGACATAATTACCACGACTTAAATTATGTCGGGCATTATTAAATCGTACTATTTAAAGCCTAATGAACGAGACGACAACAATGCAGAAAATTGCAATTAAATACTCCTGAAAGAAAAATCCCGATAACAAAGGCAAATCCACGAATCTACAGACGGCACCGGTCTGAAGGGATGACGCAACGTTCCACTGACCCTCTACCCTCCATTCAACAGATCGCCCCTGAACCGTCTTCCTCCTGTTTGCCGATCTTCCTGGACCTGGGCCAACGTGGACGCACTGCGAGACAAGTGCGAATTTTTCGACGTTCGTGCGCCCGACCGATTTGAAATAACATTGTTCAGGTTTCGGGGTCGAATTAGATAGGGATCTGGGTTGTTCCCTTTCTGTTTCAGCTTGCACTTTGACATTACGCAGCTCGATATTTTATTTATAAGGGTCGGGTGTTGGGCAACGTTCGGTTCACGGAACTGTTTAACCCAGAACGTGAATATTTCTGAGACAGTGGCAGATTGTTGTTATAACGAACGGTACCGGCAATACTGAGAATACGATATCACAATTGTAATATTGTGTACCGTACTAAGTACCATCGTTTTTGCAAGAAAATTTCTCTTGCAACTTCTTTAATTTTATTTAGGTTAGATTATAAGATAACGGTTTGTTAAATTGCATAATTCACGGTGTAATTTTGCAACAATTACTACAACTTAATTACCTTATTGTATTCAAACCCTTCACACGAAACGAAAGAGTCAAACTTGACCGTATGTTCCTGCATTTATGATTGATTGAATTTATCTCGAATTGAATCCTTTGAGACCCAATTTCCTCGTCTGCAACCGAAGTTATGCAATTACAAAACTTTCAATGATACCGTCACTGTTGTTCCACTGCTAATATATATCATCGGTCGACGAGGAATTGATGTGAATTGCCAAAACATAATATCCTGACTAGAAACGATTTCAATGGTCGTTCAATCTGCTGTGGAACTTCCCGAAATATTTTAACTAGGTCGAGGGCGTCTTTCCGCTACAACTCAACAACTTTATCAATCATTTTGATCACTTATTATTAATTGTGTAAATTCGGTTTGACTAAATTTTAATTGTTGATTATGTTTCGAAGCAACAGATGTCGACATAATACATATTTAAACATATGCAACACCGATTACACATACTGTCAATGTATCAAGGATTGGTTGTAAAAACAAGATTACACGTGTGTAATCTCTCCTTAATAAACCCGGTTACATTCGGCATGTTTACCATATTCTCGGTCGCTCCAAATATACTTGTTGATGTATAATTTAGTCTAGTAGGGAATTACATGAGACACACGACTGGGGAAGGGATAATGGGGTTAAGGGGGGTTAATAACTGACCGATGAAAGGTCGAGACGTCACGTCGCGGGATGAATATACAATCGATTCCAAGACACTCATTCATTATTGAACACGTCCATCAACAAGCCGCATTTTGAATTCCGTGTCGCATTACCCGCGAAAAAAAAAATGTACGAGTGTTTACGTGCGGTGTTTTACTTAGGACATAACACAAACGGTTTTTTTTTTTTTAATTGTATTTTGCTTGAATTTGTAGTAATTCTGTTAGTTAGTTAGTTGACTAACATTTATAATATACGAATCGAAAAGCGTTTGATCCGACTGCATTTAGAGAGAGGCATTATGCACGACAAAACCAGTAAAAGTCTAAACTCCGTAGTGGGAATCTTTTACTGTCACTGTCATGTATGTGCTCTTTCAAAATCCAGTAGGATCAAAGGCTTCCAATCAGTATATTTAATATACAACCATCTATATTATTTGTTTTCACTATGGATGACTTTGGATTTAACTGGAAAACCTCGCCGGCGAAAATATCCGACGATCAATTTTCGCTTCGTTTTATTTTCGTAACAATTTTCGGACGCACATTCTGCGCGTTTGTATTGTAAAAATCGGCTTAATATTTAACGGCGGATTTCGCTTCCGGCAAACAACCTGTAAAATATTAATGACTATAATAACCGCAGGATTTTCTCGTCTTTTTGTTATTTAACGAATTATTTTTGGTGACAGTTTTATATTTTTCTCTGGTTTATCTTAATTTTCTGCGATTTTTTACGGAACAGAAAAAATGAAAAAAATCATTTTAATACAATGGGAAATTTTAGGCATTTTGTCCCTATTTGAAGATTGCTTGAAATTATTTTATATAATTTATCTATTAAATTCTATGTAAAACAATATTTTTAAAGTGTATTAAATAGTTCTTAAAACGAGGGATGATGCTAATGAATTAATTATTTTCTTACTGTTTAAGTACTTCTTAGAATTAATTTATAGGATTTAGTTATTAATTTTTTTAGCTACTATGTTAGATAATAAAAAAAAATATTTACATAGTTTTTAACTATTCAAAATTTAATTTATTTTTTCAAACTTTTCTTAAAACCGCCATAAAAATGTAGATTTTAAGACATTTCTTAAGATTATTTTAAAAAATACCTGAGAAAATGTCAAATTTTTCTTTAAGTAGTATTTCATATAATTTAGCTATTCACTCTTCTTACATATAACTAGAAAGCCATTTTTTATACACTTCTTAAAACATATTTGATAATCTAGCTATTTAAAGAGTTCTTATATCATTTTATTCAGTTTGAAACTATTTAAACAATTTTAGACAGTTTTATACTACTTTAAGTCGTTTAGTTATTTAAACAATTTTGATGATAATGATAATAATGATAATAATGATTGATAATAATGATAATAATGATAATAATGATAATAATGATAGTCGTGATAATCGTGATAATCGTGATAATCGTGATAATCATGATAATCATGATAATCATGATAATTAATAATGATAATAATGATAATAATGATTGATAATAATGATAATAATGATAAATAATAATGATAATAATGATATTAATGATTGATAATAATGATAATAATGATAATAATGATAATAATGATAATAATGATAATAATGATAATAATGATAATAATGATAATAATGATAATAATGATAATAATGATAATAATGATAATAATAATGATAATAATGATAATAATAATGATAATAATGATAATAATAATGATAATAATGATAATATTGATAATAATTCCACTTTGTTATTGTTTACTTTTTAAAAATTTTTTATACAGTTTTGTTTTTCGAGTTTTTCAAATCTTAGAATGTTTGTATATTTACTACGAATAGTTTAAACAACTTAAAATGTTTGTAGTCATTTAAATAATTTTTAATGTCAATGTGGTTTGTTTTCGGCAATTTATGCAAACGCTAATGAAAGAAACGATTTCATTTGGATCGGGAACCTTTTTAGCTTAACCATAATTATTAAAGCAATTACACCGTAACATTTTCCGTTTTCGGTTATAATTTACATGCATAATCGCTTGTTCGCATGTAAATTTCGTCGGTGCAAAAGTGGGCGTAGCGCCATTCTAGCATTATTCGGACTACCTTGGCGTCGTGTCATTTTTGGGGCGGCAGTGAAATTTTCCGGAACATTAATAATTCGGCAATTGATCGAGTCGTCGCAAGACAGTCAGCCAGATTCCAAATATCCGGCCGATCAATCATCAAGTTGACCGCGTCATTGGCTCAGAATGCATAATGCATAATCCGGGTAAAGGAGCTTCCGGTTCTAAAGTTCAATTAAGACCGCTCCGTGGATTCTAAACTATCTCAATTTACTGGTTCACTTAAGCACGTGTTTATAAGTACGGCGCCGACATAAACAATACACTGTGCACAATATAAAAGTTTTTAAAGCTCCAACTCCATTTTTCAGTTTTAAGTCGCGAGTCTGAAAGTTTGGCCGCGGCCACGTTCCGTTTCGCCCATTCCTTTATTTATTTACTTTTTCCATACTTAAAACCGGATTTATTTCAGCGGGTTATAATGAATGAGGCGCGCAACAAGAACGGAGACATTTAACTTTCCCAAATGGCTAATGTGTTTTTAGTGACTGGGCCAGATTACAATTCTCGGATTTAATTATTAAAACGAGACCCGAGGGAATATTGAGATTTTAAGCGAAATTCGTTGATTTTTTTCTCAGGTGTTTCTTTTTTTTCAGTATGCACCCAAAAAACGTTGAAGAAAATTGTGAATTGCTTTTCAAGCGATAACGAAACGTTATTAAATGATTATTATACAATCAGTTATTATATAAAACTACAGGTACATGTGTAATCTATTGTTAAGTGTGAATTCAAAATTTTTAAAATGTAAAATTTTATTTTATATATTTATACATTTATATATTTATATATTTATATATTTATATATTTATATATTTATATATTTATATATTTATATATTTATATATTTATATATTTATATATTTATATATTTATATATTTATATATTTATATATTTATATATTTATATATTTATATATTTATATATTTATATATTTATATATTTATATATTTATATATTTATATATTTATATATTTATATATTTATATATTTATATATTTATATATTTATATATTTATATATTCTTCATTACAAGAAATTATTTCTTTAAAATAAAATTTATGATTTTGGAAATGAAAAAGAAATTTACCTCACTGTTAACTACCTCTTCAAAATGCAACAATGTGATAAAAAGTTTAATGTGACAACGTCCTTCGACATGAGGTTTTGTTGTGTCATGAAGAACTTCTTTTCTATTCACTCCTTTCAGTAATTAAGTTATTCAAAAAAATAATTTTTAGAAAATTTTATTGCCATGTATCTTAAAATTTAAAAGATTTAGGAGATGCGTTCATATGAAGTTTTTTTCTTAATATAAACTCAAGATTATCCCCTTAAATATTTTTACCTTACTGTTAGAATACCCTGTTTATAATGTGATATAAAAGTGTTATTAAAAATATCTTAACTTCTCACATTATTCTGATAAAACCATTTTTCATAATCTGACTTTTTAACGGCTACCAGACTGAATAGCGTGTTGAAACGCAACTAAAAACACTCACACACACAGAAATAAATAAGAAAAATTAAATTTACTCGTTTTCAGATGTGCCGTGCGAGTCTGTAATAAAATTCCAGAGGGTAATTAATGACATTTTTGTTTGGCTAATGCGAAAATTGCGTACTTTGAAATATGTATGAAACATTCGGTGCTCCGGTTAATAAATAAGAGGTCGTCTGAAGTTTTTCACGTCGAGAACGCATGTACGTTAAATGTAATTCTAATCGAAAAATCTTTCGAAATGTAATCCAATTTGTGGCCGGGATTCCACTCATATTTCCGTTACGTTGCCTTTTGAAACGTTCGCAATGGGTAGAAAATCCGATACGTTTTGCCGTATTATTCATTCAAAAGACAAGATGTTTGTGCCTTCCTTTTCCCTCCCCATAAGAAAATCGTTACCGTTCACTTTTCAGAATTATCGATTTTGGCAATCAAATGCTTTCGTATCCTTTATCTGTGCCACACTCAATTTAATACCCAGAACAATCTCCCCTCTTACGGGATTTGTACGTCTTTGCGTCACTTTTAAAAAGGCTGACCCATTTTTGCGTCCGTTTAAATCCCCGTGTAAATTTTGTCTGAAATCAAATTTGCGGCACGGCGGAACAAACTACCAGAATTTTTATCGGGCTAATTCGGTTAATTCACGCCGCAAAGCCGCAATTTCAGACCGGGGTTTCCCCGCACTAACGCACGCGAAACACAAACGGCAAACACACGTTTCAAATGAAAATTATTTTCGCGCTGCAAAATTGTTTTGTGCCGCTTTTGTTTAATTGCAAGTCGGAAAAACTGTAAATTGGTGGTGCATAAATTAAAATAACAATTGTTGTATGCGGCGAAAAAGTTTATTCATATTTGCATGCGACTTATTAACATTAAATTGTAGAAACGCCGTTGAATAAACTTTAAAATGCCATGTATTAAAGTTTAAAAGTGAATTAACTCTTGTTCGTGACAAATAAATTAATTGTTGTATTGTACATGTTTTGAAATCGTGGTTTTCTTTGATGTTTTGGAGGGTCGTTCGTTTTTAATAAGCACGTTGTGAAAACTACTTGAGAAGTCACAAAAGCTTTCTTCTCTAATTCCAGTTAAAATGTTTCCATTTGCGTTTGAATTCAAACAAGGTACGAGGTGATTAATTCTGAATTGCTATCGATTTGCGTTCAAATTAAAACACCGTTCGAGGTTTTCATTAGAAAAATTAAAAGCATCCTACCGATCATTTCCACTCGGCTACAAACTAGCCGAAACAACCACTAGTTAAAGTCACGCTGCCGCCACAAATTTATTGCCTATAAACATTGTATTAATTCACATCCAACAGTCGAACACACGAACTGAACTCGGTTCGTCCGGTCGCGTGGTTTTATTCAAAATCCACCACTTAGGCAATACATAAACAATTGATTAAGGACCGGCAATGACCGCACATGCAACTCCCAATGCACTCTATCTTTACTGCCATCTTTAACACATTTTTATTACCTTTATTTTTTCTTTCTTCTGCTTTATAATTTTCTTTTTTGTTGCACAAAATTACATTCATAACACGTTTAAACACACTATTCAAACATATTGCACAGTTTGCCTATTTATTACCATTTAGGCATTCTATTTAAACACTTTTAAAAGATCTTTTAGGCAGTCTTATACTGTTTAAGCACTTATTAAAATTATTTAATGTAGTTTAGCTATTCATACTCTAAAATTATCATAAAAATTTTGTAGTCATAAACATTTTTTAGACAGTCTTTAGTCTTTTCTGCCATTTAAAGATTGTTTTAAACTTTTTTAGATAGTTTCATACCATTCAAAAATTTAAAAAAATAGCCACTTCAATATAGTTTAAATACATAAAACCACCTCAAAAAGTTTGTAATCATAAAAGCTTGAAATTATTCAGTTATATATAGTTTAGCTATTCAAACACTTATTAAAACCATTCAAAAAGTCTGTAGTCATAAAAACATTTTTAAATGGTTAGTTAAATCTATTCAAATAATCTTAAAACAGCTTTAAATACTTTTCTATAGCTTAAAGATTTCTTAAAGTTTTGAATAAAGTTTAGTTTTAAAACCAAAAAAATGTTTTTTAAAAGTTACATTTTGCTTTACTATTTCAATTGTGTTTAAAAGCAAGTTAGAGTAAATTTATTGAAGTTATTTTTAGACAGTATGTAACTATTTAAACACTAAAAGCTTTAATCCGCCAATGCTTTGGGAAAAACGAAGTCACGGGCTGTTTTCGTTGGCGTGACGTATATTAATAAAGCCGTTCTTGTAAAACAATGGGGTTTTCAGAATTTTTGGCATTCCGGCCGAGGTAATCGATACGTCAGGGACGAGGGGTTAATTGTAACCTGCCGTGGCACCCTTACGCTACGATAACAATGATCAATCGCAATGATCGCATGTTTTACCTTTTCGAAATTTCGCTTTTGTGATAATGGCATTACGTTGCATCACCAGACTGTGGATTGTGTTTGTTTCGTCCGAGTTGTGTGTGGAAAAAGCAAGAGGTATTATCGTACACGGTCTGGGGAGCAGAGATTTCAATTTCATCTATGCATGTTGCGGTCGGGTGCGTTCACTTACATTTTTCTCTCCAGGTTTCTTCTCAATCTTAATTTAATACGTTGGTTTTTTATGGTTTTTGGTGGAAGAAACGTGGCGTCGAATCGGATTGTGGTCTAACACGTTAACTATTAGTTACGAGCGGTGATATAAAATATTATTATGTGGATCAGAAGGGCAACAAGATTATTAGTATTAATAACAGGAAACCAGTATGCGGTTTTGAAGTCTTACAAACTCAGGATGTCTCATTAAACTAAAAAAGACTATAATAACAAAATTTACATTGTTGCCACGTTCAGTCTGAACATTAACATTGACTTTAGATTAAAATGTTTAGGGTTGGTTTTTTTTATTTATTTTCTTGCGTCTAACACAATTATATCGCCGAGTTTGTTGCTGTTTCGAACTGAAATTGGCCAATTGGCTGAGAAAGAAAAAATTTGATCGATTCCCCAGACGATCGCAAGTTAAACTTTTAACTCGCAACTGGTCCAGCATTTAAAAACTTTTAAGTGCAGGTAAGGGATATTTTTCCCGTCTTTTTAACACAAACTTAAATTGGGTTATTTAATTGTGTCTTGTTTCTTGTTTTCAGGTCAGTAAACTACACTCGCACCAAAATTACAGATAAGTACTTAAATTATTCAGTAAGAGTGGAAAATTAATTTTCGGTTGATTCGTTAAATAGAGCAATTTGTTCTTGACTCTGAACCGTTACGGTATTGATTTGTTATTTATTAAGTTAATTACTTCGCCATTGTATGTTTTAAAGGTTAAAATCGATCTATATTGATATACGTAATTTGAAGTTGACACGAATATTTTTACTCGTAAAAGAAAAAAAAACCGAATGATTGTCTTATAAAATGTGCTTTACTGAGTTTATTATTTATAAAATAGTAAAATCAATAAGTTGATTAAATTTTTATTGAAGTACATGTCCCGTTTGAACGGGCTCCTTTTAAAATATACGGTGAGTTTTTTTGGTTGGTGGCCGTATTTTAATATGTTTTTATAAATTGGCCGCAGTCAATTCCGTCAATTTGAATAGAATGACCGTTAAAGGACTTTTCCACGTTTTCATTGAAGTAATAATGACCGTGCACGGCAATAAATCCTTTCCTAATAAAACCCGCAATAAAGCCGAAAAATTACTGAAAAATTTTATTACTTCCTAATAATAATGGCGTCACATTTCGACGTGTAATGCACATTTTTACTGCCGCCTCCGCAAATCTTTCGTCCTTTCGCCGCCCGCGAAAATATAAATTTTTAAGAGTTTAACAAAAATCAATTCGCTTTTTATATAAGACACCGGAGGGCCTTGCTCGTTTTTTTCTTTTCTATTCGCTTATCGTAAAACGTTAAGACACCGGGACGGAAGGAATCTCGTTTTATGTCGCCGCGGATGTGTGCTCTTGCCCGAAGTGAAATAAAAGTCCGAGGTGGGCGGACGGGTACCGAAAAATAAAATTAATGTCTGTGAACCAGACGTGAAAATACAAATATCGATCACTCGCATCGCTCAGATGTTCACCGTTTTTCCAACGTGTTGTTTATTCTATTTTTATCTCGCACGAAGACCGGAAAAGCTCCAATAAACTAAGGAATTTATTGGAAAGAGTCAATCCATCAGTTTAACACAAAAATCTTTAAGAGAAAAAAATTGTTGGAATAATACGAGGACCTCCGTTGCTGAATCAGTCCTATCAAATACGAGATACACCACTTTAAAGCAATGCTATGGTTCAAGATGAGTATAAGGATGATGGACGATGTTGTGATTGCGGAGTTGTTAATGAGAATGAACAATCATTAACTGCTTCCCGGAAAAAATAAGAACAAATAAAAGTTATATACTGACTGTAACTGACTATTCCACCTTCGACTTAAGAGTAATCTCTGATTCTAAAGAAAATTCAGAACACAAAAACTTTTGGAAAAGTTTCATCCACCAAAATTTATGTCGGTTTATAAAAGTAATAAAGTTATTATTAGATTATTTGATTTTATTTGCTTTTTAATTACTTATAAAATATATAAAAATCGAACTTGAGATTCGATCAGAATTTACACTCTCGTCGAAATTACTTAAGTACTTATATATATATATATATATATATATATATATATATATATATATATATATATGACAATATCTTGTCATACTATCTGTTCAAAATGGTTAAGTAATGACAATTAAGAAAAATAATATTACACTAATTTGACAAATCCCAAAATATTTTCGTTGATAAAGACTATAACACTTGAATTTTAAATCAATTTTATATAAAATATATAATAATTTTCACATGTAAATTATATAATATTTACTATAATAATATCAATAGGGAAACACAAATATTAGACACAAGTTGCTTATTTAATATATTTAGTTTTTCAAAGTTATCGGCTAAATAACTCAAAAATGCTTTATCATCGATTATTAACAGATACTTTGTTTCAGGTTTGACGCTTAAAAAATCACTAAGAGTATCAAACAATTCTATAAATCTTTTCAAGCAGTTCCCTTTAGATT
Organism: Aethina tumida; assembly: GCF_024364675.1. NCBI lineage: Eukaryota > Metazoa > Arthropoda > Insecta > Coleoptera > Nitidulidae > Aethina > Aethina tumida. The sequence continues at coordinate 10,292,118 of NC_065439.1, forward strand.
GCCATCTTACTTCAGTATGATCTTCATTTTGTTCTTCACAAAATAGCTTGAAGAGACGCTCACATTTGGCATTAGCTTTAATAGCATTATCACACTTTATCACCGAATGTAGTACTTCATTTAGAACAGGCTAGATGTTTCTAGCAAAGATCATTTCTGGATTCGCATCTTTTATTAATTTTAAGCCATTTTTTCTTTCCCATCATATTAGGAGCGCCATCTGCAGCACAAGATGTTATATTTTTCATTGGTATATCATTGACATTTAAGTAGATTTTTAATCTATTATATCTTTGGAGATAGTCGTGCTTTCTAATCTTTTACAGAACAACAATTCTTCAGCAAAATGCCCTGAATCAATATATCTTATGTAAGTTATCAATACTGCCTCACTGTCTCTCATCCATTTGCACTGAGATATTTCTTGTTTTCAGCTTTTTAACAAGTAATTTTTCGATATCTTCATCCATTTTGTCTATTCTTCTGTTAACAGTATTGTTACTGAGTGGCATAACTTTTACATCTTTGTCATCTTTTTCATTAACCGTTTTAAGAAATGCTGATATTATTAAATTCTCTCCTATGGTATGATTTTTTCCAGTTTTAGCGAAGAATACAGAAATTTCATAACTAACCTCATACAATTATTAGTTGAAGTACTATAAGAAATAAATAGAAGATCAATTAAAAACTAAAAGTATGTGTTTAATTTGCACTGAGAGTAAACGTATACTTAAAAATACATATTTATTTAAATGTATATAACATTAACTACACTGCCATCGCAAATAATATATATTTTTTCCATTTGACACAATATTCTGGAAAATTATGCTTCTAAAATTAAAATTAATATAAATAAAATCAATTACTTACCAATTATATCTATACAATGGATATATTTATTAAATCAATGAGCTTTTACAACAGTAGTGACGGACACTTATTTCAAATTAACACCAACTGAATGCTGTGAAACTCTGAAAAAGCTGCGATGGGTCATTCAGGTGCGAACAACTGCGTTGTTCAGCGAGATTTTAAGACGTTCGGGGTTCCCCGTGGAGCCTGCCGTCTGCCACAGGGAAATTTACTTAACGACGCCAAACACCCAGTTGATATTTTGGTCTCGTCAAGCCAAATTATACTTAATAATTATTTAAGAATTTGCCTTTCATGTAAAAAAAAATAATTTTAACACAAAAGTTGTTCATCACAATTAATTTCCAATCCTATATACAAAACTAGTCTTTGAATAAATTATCCTAATGAATTTTGTAGCATGGATCATTATATACACTTTAATTGACAGAGCCTACATGCTTTTAAAATGTTTGACTCACTCAAATGGTGCAATAATAAATGCGACTTGTTTGAATTTTGATGTGAATTAGTGGCTGGTTGTATTTAAAGAGTAGCATCTATTAGATAATAGAGGAAAGTCGTGTGGTATTATGCAGTAATCGTCGGATAATGTGGAATAAGAAATGAGTCTCCGCGGAACCCGTTAAGATTAACGATCATATTAAAGTTGACGGGCAGTTCGTTTCGTGTGCCGAAAACTTACCTGAGACGCTCCCGCCATTGATATTAATGAAGGCGCGGACGTCTTCGAAGAAAAATTCTGTCACTAATGGACATTATGTACCCGCGGCGTCTGTGCAATTAGCGTCGTAAACAACGCTGTTCCCCAGAGACGAAACGGCGGAAAAGGCCCCTGGTTTGTTAACAAACGCCGTTTTGTACCGTTTTTCAATTTTCCTTTCGCAGAACTGGGCTATTGATTTAAGGTTATTACCGATAAATTATTGAAATCTTCGGCTCACGAAAACCAATTTTCCGACCAGTCGATTATTGCCACGGTCGGCATAACGTAACTGAAATACAAAATCGGAATTCTCATGCAGGGATTTACCGTTAGTTTATCGCGAATACTTGCCCACCTCTGTCTCTCTCTTACTCTCCCGCCCCGTTCTTTTCGTTAGTAGCATTTGCTTTCGGAAGAATTCCGTGGAATGGAGTGACGTTTGGTCGTATGGCTTTCTTCACGGTAACCTTGAAAGGTCACTGCCTTGGCATACTGAGAGGCATGCATCTCGACAGGAAAACGTACATTTCGAACATCCTCCAAGACACACTCTACGGAATATGTTTAACTTTTTCTACGAGTACATTTGCTTGCTGGACATCACACATGTAACGTTTTGTGTTCGTGCTTTCATTACACTAGTTATGATAATTAAACAATGGTACAACTAATCGTAAATGTTAATCGATCATGATGTAATACAAGTATTCAACTCCTGACAGATTCGAGTGACAAACGTGTATGGTGTCTAGAAAAATCTCGAATCTCAAATGACTCACAAACATTGAAAAGTTATTCCCTATAATTGTATAAAATCCACCAGTCCCCAATTATCATGCAGTCTTAAGTGAGTCTTCATCACTTGGTAGTTCAAGACTAGTTTCCATGTTGTCAGTCTCCCCCTTAATTCAGCTTGAATCAGAACTTTTTAGCGTTTCTGAATTATAATCAAGCTTCAATTTTAAGGCTGCTGATAATATGAAAAATAATTGAAAATGATTCGGTGTTTTGTTAAGAAATTTTTAAAAATTATAAAATATTCACAGAATTTACAAAAAAATTAACAATATTTATGACATGACCTCCAGTTTTTTCAGTGCCCATACACCTTTGAGTAAGTCTTCAACAGTTGTTAGCGCAAAAAAAAATTCAATGTTATCATCCTTTAAAAAAAATAAATAATAAATCGACCACTTATGCAACAATGAGTATGTGGTTAAAATTTGTCGGTTAACACTTTGTGTACGTTTAATACTACAATTAAAAAAAAACAAATTCTTAATAAAATACCCTTTTTGCAAACTAGTACATGATTCCATATATTACAATTTACAATAAAATATTACAATTAACATAATTAATTTAAAAAACCATAAACTTTTTCGAATTCTAAGCAAATCGTTACTAAGGAAATAGCTCATTTTCACGTGATGTAAACTAATGATATTAGTTTGTTGTGTTTCAAAATAGAGAAACTAAATATACTATCTAAAATTTGGAGTAATGTACAAATCAACTACATAAAATTATAATTTATAGGAAATATCAAAATGGATATTCCGCATAATAATTTTAATTTTGATTCTGCGTCTTATATTTATGAACTTTTTTTGCTGAATGACCCAAGTTCATTGCCTTGAATCTACTAACATACAGTCAAGTGTTGTAAGACACCGTTTCAATTGATCCGACAACAGAAGAAACCATAACAAAAGTTAAAGTCATTGACGAATTTTATCTGGTTGGTTATTTTGAAACATTCGGTTCCGATTATAAACTGTTTCCCCCACATTTTATAGGCCACACGAGACCAGTTGAATGTGCATTTCGTGGTATTTGTTTAGGTCCCCCGTCTTAATAAAAGATGTATGTGCGGCCCACACGCAACAGATATGTGTGTCATGTGTGAATATTTTCCGGTTTACCGGAAAAGGATATTTTTTTCAAAGTTTCCTTCCGACGGATGATTTGTCATTTTCCACCTGAAAGATGTCCTTAATGCGCGACATTCGCAGCAAAAAGCAAGATTAATTACGACAGAAACACTTTTAACGCGATTTCTCGATAAATTGGGTTCGGGTGCTTTTTTCTCGTACCCGGTTTGATGTATGACATGTGTTTCTTTTGTGTACGCGACGATGGCACCATTGTGCAGTTTAATTAAAACATTCGCCATCGATCGCTAGTCTAATGGCTTTAATGAAGAATGACTTGACACCGTGACTAATTCATGTGGATTTTCCGAATATATTCATTTCATTTACGGTATCGTAGAACTCCGGGTGGATCACACGTCATTTTAACCAAGACATTTGAATACACTTAATGGTGAATTTTCATGGGCGTCTGTTTTATTTTTACGGTCGATTCCGCAAATTCCGTCGTGCAGTTGAAACACTGGTTTACGGTGTTGATCACCGTCGTCTGGCTAAGGTTAAATGTCTTGGTCGCATTTAACCCCGTCGGGACCATACAATTAAACGTTTAATTTTCAGGTTTCCTTGGTCACGTTGAAAACGCACCATTCCGACCTGTTAATTCGTGCCATTTAAACTAATTATGATTTTGTGCGTAATCCGGTTTTCGACTGCGACCCGCGGGTCATGAGAAATTCATCTAGCCGCGAACAATTGTACTTTTACAACATTGTCTATTCCTTAAACTCGATGACCTGGCTTTACTATGGAATTTAATGATCAAGCTTTGTTTATTCAAACATTTTAATAAGGTATACTTTCGGGGCACAGATAATATTTCTTCGTCAATTTTAAATTTAACATTCTTTGTTTTCCTGGAATTGAATATATACTTCAACACATTAACAAGTGTTTTTACTGTTACAAATTACATAAAATATTTTTAAAAGTATTGAAATAATCATTAGAAACTTTTTCAAAAAGTGTTTGTATAAAATATTACTAAAATTATTAGAATTATTTTATGCATTCTTTAAACTCTCTTAAGAAGTTATTAAATAATTATAAAGTATCTGGAAGTGTTTTGAACTGTTTTAATAGTTATTAACTATTAAAAGTACTAAAAGTATTTTGATGTATTTTAATAATTAATAACTGTCATAAATATGTTTAAATGTTTGAGTAGTAGCCCAATATTTCTTCTTCTTAAAGTTATTAATAAATATGAAGTATCTGAAAGTATTTTGTAGTGTTTTAATAATTATTATATGAAAAATGCTCTGGAAATAAGTTGTTTAACATTGTTTTGCGAAGTGTTTCAGTAGTTACAAATTGCCTAAATATCTTAAAAAGTGATTAAATATGTACAAAGTGCCTAAAAGTATTTTGAAGTATTTTAATAATTAATTAATTCGTGTAATTGCTTAAGTAGTAGGCTAATATATAAAATTAATCTCATTGTTGTGTTTAAATGGTTATAAACTAGTGAAAAATGTGTTAAGAACTTTTTAAATAGTTACAAATAACCTAAAATCGAACTGTTGGTATTTATAAAAAGAATTAATGCTTAAGTGGTTAAAGTGCCTAAAATTTTTAGTAACTGTTCAAATTGTTTCTAGTATCTTAAATTGTTTTCCAGGTGAATATTTTAAAAATTGGATAAAAGTGTTTGAATGGAAATCTATTATTTAAAATTGTTTCTCGAAATGTTCGAATAGTTACAAACTGCCGAAAAATATTTTAAGAATAACATAAATAGTTATAAAATATCTAGTGTTTGAATATTTAGTTATAAATTATCGAAAAATGCTTTAAGAAGTACTTAAATAGTTATGTTAAGTGTTTGTTATGCGAAGTGATTGAATATTTAAAAATTCGACATTGTTTTAAAAAGTGTGTCGTTAGTGAATAACATATTTCATAAATATTTTATTTGTCATACAGTACCTAAAATGATTAAAATTTTCAAATATTTTGTAATGAATTGTTAATTAATTAATTTCCATTAATTTTTAATATTAAACTAATACACTAAAACAGTAGGGTCGGCGATTATCAATGCATGATTATTCGTAATTCGGATCCACCTGTAGCAAAAATAACGGAATCGGTCTGATCCAGGAAAGGCGACTTTTATATTAAACGTCCCGCTTTCCTCCGCAGTGCAGCATAAAAACGCACAAAGGGCCCCATTGTCCGGGACATCTTGAGTTGATTAAACATCGCAGCGCATTATGTCGGAATAGTAATCTGTTCATGTGGCATCGCGATCAATATCGCGTATGTAGCGTATATCGGCATAGACAGATGGACGTATCAAATAATATTATCCAGACGGTGACGCGATGATGATCGATGCCGATTTCTTCCTTTTCCGAAAAATTGGCCCGGCCATTTGAGAGACGTAATCGCATTCGGGATCTACGGCATATTATTTTTGTTCAGCGGCTTGAATGGAATTGCGAATAAAAGAGAGAGAATGGTGGAGGCAGCTCTCGAAAAAAAATCACATTCGTTTTTGAAGAGGTGAAAAATTGAAGTTGGAAAAGTGTGACGGATTAATTGAGTGGTGGTGCAGTGCAATAACAGGTTCATTTATAAATCCTGATCATAAAACAATAATGTGACAGTAATTTTAATTAATAATGAATTATCGACGTATAAATATATTTACGTATTAGCGACACAATAAAAAAGCACTAATTAAACCAAAACAGCAGTAGAACAGCAGCAACCGATTTGATTACACAATTATGTATTAAAACAAATAACATTTCAATAACGCATGTTATGCAAATTAATGAAATTATTTTTTTAAAACATGTAAAATAAATACTTGATGGCTGTTTACAAATGCAAACAAAATCAAACTAATAACAAACAATTAAATAAAGTAACATATCATCAAACAAAAATCCAATGTCAATAAAACGGCGATAATTCCTCGACGGTAGACATCACTTTATGATCCGTTAATCCGATCGGGATTCGACGCCGGGATCCGTTATTGGGACCGCCGCGTTCCGAATGATTTACAATAATGCATCAACGAACAATGCCCGAAAATATAATTCACTACGTGCGAGGAACCGACTGCAAACACATTTTCACTGTAACACACACTACCGACCATCGATCTGAAATTGCATTTGGGTTATCGGACCAAGATTATATTTACGAAAACTGGGTACATTATCAGTTTATAAAACGTGCTTTAATTGTTTTTATATAGTTTAAAAATATCTATGTGGCTAAATAAATATATTTGATAATTTGAGTTAGAAAATGCTGAATGAAATAGTTATAATTTGTCTAGTAGTTATAAAAAGTGTTTAAATAGTTTCAGACCGAAGTGATTCTAGAAATGATTCTATAAATGAGTTACTTTAAAAATTATTTTAAGAGAGCCTAGACGAAATTATGAACCTTTTAATTATAAAATTATTAACAGATTGTTAAAAAAATATAAAGCAATTTAGATTAATATCAAGACCACAACTAAATAAAATTTCAGTTTATAAAACGTGTGTAAATCATATTTAAAGTGTTTACTTAAGAGTGTCTAAAAAAAATTATACTTCTGAAATAGTTTGCTTAAAATGGTTTTAAAAGGTGGTTGATTAAATTATTATACTTACCTCAATTTAATGTGGAAGTGTGTAAATAGTATTAAAAATTGAGTGAAGAAATACTTAAATAGTGTTTAAAATTTTTCTAAAAAGGACTGAAAGAGTTATAATTTGTATAAAATAGTTTTAACAAGTTGTTTAATAATTATAACTTTAATTAAAAATACTTAAATAATATAAAATTTAAGAAGTACTTAATTAGTTCTGATTTATCTATAAAAGTTTAAAAAGTAGTTGAATACATATAACTTTACTTAATAAGTGCGTAAATGGTGTACAATTGAGAAAAAAGTACTGAATTAGTTCCAATTTATTTAAAAAAAATAGTGTTGAAGTGAATAAATATAACTGAGTGTCTAAGATTAGTGCCTAAATAGTGTCTATAATTAACTAAAAAGGTGCTGAAGGAAGTAGTTATGATTTTGAAAAGTACTGAATTAGTTCTAATTTATTTTAAAAAATAGTGTTGAAGTGACTAAATATATCTGGGCTTAGTATCTAAAATTAATTTAAAAAGTTCTTAAGTAGTTATAATTTATCTAAAATAAGCTTAAGATGTGGTTAAATAAATATAATTTGACTTAAGAAGTGCCTAAATAGTGTCTAAAATTAACTAAAAAAGTGCTGAAGGAACTAGTTATGATTTTGAAAAGTGTTTAAATAAAATAAAAGTGCCGAAATAGTTTTAGACTGTTTCAATAAGTATTTAAAACACAAGAACTGAGTATTTCAATCTATAAAACATGTTTAAATTAGATTTCCAAGTGTTTAAATAGTTTAAAAACATCTAAAATGATTCAAGATAAACTAAGTTGAGAAGAATTTTAACAGTACCTACTATAATTTTATGTACTGAAGTAGTTATCCAGGATTATACATAAGCGGCTTGCTGCTATTATCAATATTACTCAACGTACAAATTGTTCACTAAAAGTTATTTAAAAACATTGTTGTGCATGCATGTGTACATTTCAAATACAATGACATTTATTTAATTCAATTATCAGAAACAAGATTATTATTTTTGGGAAACAACTGAATACTGCTATTTTTATTTTAAGGAATGTTAAGCTTTCCTAATAATATTAAGGTGCTTAGACGACGTGGTTATAATTTGAAAATTATTTAAAGTTTTCTAGTAAGTTAATATGCAATTGTTAATGTCCAGACTACAATTTTAATAAATCCTTAATTTTTTGTAAAACTAAAAATCAATGTCTGTATGGTCCTTTGTTAAATTATGAGTATTGTACAGGTTTCAACTTTAATTGGCAATAGTGCGCGTCCAATTAAGAGGTCCTAATTCTTACGTCAGTTGTTCAACATTGCAGCCACATGTTGGGTTAACTGTTAAATTATGTAATCATCGTTGTATTTAGTCTCGTTTAATTGCAGTTAAACTGCATTTTTTCCCTTGGTTTAAAATGAAAAATTAAATCCTATTCGTAGTTTTAATAGAATTACCCAGAGATTACAAAGTTGGCCAATTAGAAATTGATTAATATCGACCCCAATTCTTTAACGAGTGCTTTGTTGCGGTTGTAATAATAGATATTATTGGTTAGATTTGTACTTGCCATTATCGAGAACGTAACATATTGTAAAGTTAAGAATAAATGGTCAATCGATACCAATTATTGTGGAAGGTCAACTTTTGATATTGTATACCTCAGTGAAAACCCCATTTTTTCAATGTAACGTGAAACGAACATCTGAAACTTTATTTAATAACATTTCAAAGAAAGGTATCTCATTAAAATTTCCCGTACCTTAGTAAAAAGCATAAATACACAACTCTAACATTCACATGTATCAGAAAAAAAACAACTTTAATACCACCATTAATATCCGTAAACAATTTACGATCGTGGGACCGATAAAACTAAATATCAATACGTATTTTAAAACGTCTCGGGAATTCCCCGAGAAACTGCGTCCAAAAAACGGCGTAATTCCAAGTCAAATAGAGCCGTATTTCTCTCGATGAATAAATTGAAATAAATACACATTGTCCGAAACTGGTGGCCGTCCAGTTTTTTACGCAGGATAAAAGTATCCCCGAAAGTCCCAGGATAGGTTTTTTTGTGCGGCGGTCATAATTCAATAACGCACAACCTAATTATCCCGGACAAAACAAAAACGGGAAGGAGCTTTTTGGGGGATTGAAATAACATTTAGGCAGGAAATAGGGTATTTATGTAGATTAGAGTTCGATTTCTGATCTTACGCGTAAGTAAAACTAGTTTTAAGGTTCATTGATTTTTAAATAAGGATCAGTCGACGGATTATTGTAGGGATTCCGTTGAAAGCGACGTTCCCGACTTCAGTCGTAGAAAAATGAAACAATGCATGGCACAATTAAATTCAGATTAAAGAGTTTATGCAAACGTGGGAAAGACGGAGGGGAATAAATTAATAACGTTTCAAGTGCCGACTTTTTAACTGTTCAACGTCTCCAACAATAGAACAATTAATTCGCTTATCCAGTTCGAATCTCTGTTTGGACAATAATTACAAATTTCCAAATCGAAAACACCTTTAGCAACTTACGGGAGAATTAAGGATTGATCTTTGAAGCCTTTTGAAAGCGAGGTTTCCAATTTCCCCGTCATAATTAATTTCTAGTCCCTTTTCCATTTTCGTAGGACGAGTGCTTTTTATTACCTTCGAACAATTCGCAAATCACCAAGACTGGGACCAATTAATAAATACGGGGCAAGTGATTTAATTAAATTCTTGCGTTCGACGCAACGACGGATTTATGTAGTCCCGGAATTAACCCCCCGAACCTTACACGATTTATTGCATTTTGTCATTGCCAAATAATTGCCTCAATATTGCCAGTATTTTTATTTATTTTAATTTATTTGTTAATTACTTTATACATTGTTCATTTTTGTTTATTCTAGATTATTTTGTTAAATATATTAATGTTATTATCATTAACAATATTTTCGTATTTTTTTCTTTTTGTTAATTTTTAGTGTAAATTAATTATTTTGGTTCAGACTTATCCCTTAATTTTAATAAATTTATTAAAATACTCTTTTGCTAATGTTTAAACTTTTTGTATAATTTATTTATTTATCAATTTGTATATACAGTGGTGGTTAAAAATATGGAATAAATTTTAATTTATTAGATTTATAATATTTGTATTCATTTTTTATTGAATAGAAACAACAATGCATGTATGTTGTTGTTGTACTTAACCCAATGCAAACAATTCTATTAAAATACATTTCGTACAATATTTTTTTAATATTTTTAATCTCAATTAACATTTACTAAAAGTCTTTTTAATTAATAAAGAATAATTATTAGTTTTTATGTGTTTATAAAGTTTTGCGAAGTTATCATAATTTTAGCTTATCTGTTATTTTCCTTTATAATATTTCATTTAAAAAATTAATTAAAATAATTATTTATAGTTGTATTATAAAATTTTTCTTTTATACTACAATGATTGTTTATAATTTGTTCAACTATTTCTTTAATATTATATTTCCTGTAATTATCATAAAAACTTTTCAAATACAAAATTAATTAATTCGTATGCTAATTTTGTAATTTAAGTACTAAAATTTTTTTGTGCTGTTCAATTTTAGTTGTGTGTTAATTTCCTTAATTTATAATTTAGTTGTTAATTAATTTTTACATTTATTTTATTTTTCATCATAATTATTCAACTAAAAATGTTGTTGTAATGTAGTAAATTTAATTAATTTAATATTTATAGAATTACTGAAACATACTTAAAATTGAAATTGTATAACCATAATAATTAAATCGTTTATTCATGCATCTTCTGATTATTTTATAGTAATTAATTTGGTTGTTGCGTGTTTATTAATTAAGTCACCGTTAAACTAATGTATGTTTTGAAACAGTTTATATTACTTTATTCGCTCCACATAATAAATAATCGAACCTCAAGAACAACAAACTTACTAAAGTGTAGGTAACTATTATCGAGTGCAAAGTTTATTTACAAATCCAGATTTAATTGCAATTTAACGATATGGGCACACGTGCAGAAAACGAAGCAAAACAGACAAAACAGGCAAAAATCTAAAATCTAAATATACACGCCGGTACGAAAATACCCGACCTGCCTCACCACTCACTCGAAACACGATTCGTCACAAAAGTGTAATTTTCACTTGTGTCACGGACCGAAAAACGAGCAAAAACCCAGTAAATAACCTGAGGGAGGATATTTTAATTGTTACGTGTCTCGATTTTTCCTAGTTTAATTGCGGGGGTTGGTTTTTGTCGGTTGTCGAGTGGCACACATGGTTTCGATACGTCATCATCGACCAGATGCCGGGTTAATGCATATTCATAGGGAGTTATGTTTTTAAATGGGGGGGGGAGCTGAATTATTATGCGAACTTAAGGCACCCTCCTACTGCTTATTAAAACACATTCATCGCCGACGTATTGAATAAATCAGCGTCGCGGCGGCGTTTAATTACCTGAATCCTGGTTTATTAACGCCTAATCGCGTCACTGCGAAATTCTAAATCAACAAACAACTGATAGATATTTGTGCGTCGTAATTCGATCTGACACCGGAACCATGGGGTGGGTGTGCGGTGTGAGGGTAGGGTGCATGCGTCGAGCCGGATGTTCGGATTGATTACACGACTATTTTTAAACAGACTTTTTTCTATCTTCATTATAATAATATTACTGGATATTTTCAAGTGTGAATTATGAATAAAATTGAATGCAATAGAGTTGTTATCAACAAAAAGGCAAGAACAACGACCACATGATCGTTTCTGGGATTTGAAAATTATTATATTATATATATTATAAAAGTAGTATCGCTATATACCAATCGAAAACCGTTTGATTCGGATTAATTTTGAAGAGAGACATCATGCGCGGTAGAGACAGTATAACTTTGTAAATTTGCTTCGTGGTGGGAATCTTTTACTGTCTCTGTCATTCATGATGTCTCTCTCAAAATTCAGTAGGATCAAAGGCACTTACAATTATATTATTTTAGTGTTTATAACTTCAAAATATCTATATCATTATTTGAACATACCTAATATCAATAACAATTATTACTCTTCGAAGCGTTATAACAGTTGAACGGATCCATGAAACTATAAAATAATGTATGATTGTTGGAGTTTGCTTTGTAGGTTATATTATTATAGATACTAAATATAAAACATACTTCTTTGAAGCAATGTTGAGGTTCAAGATAAAAAACAAACTCATGGGTTATAATAACTAAGGGTAATACCAAAGAGTCTAAAATACTCAAAGATTGCTAAATTGTTGTTAACGACCTTTGACATCTCTTGAATTATCTCTGAATGATTCTAAAGGAACCCAGATATACAATGGACTGGTCACTGCGGAACATTTTCTAATTAATAATTTATAAGTGCAGAAAAGCTTAATGCACTACAATTTATCTCGATTTATGAAAATATAATATAAAAGTTCAATTATTTTCTTTGTTTTTTCTACCTTAGTATTTTCAGGTCAGGTCAGATTTTAGAGTTCCATCAGTATTCCAGTACATTCCTATTCGTATTATCTGAAATAATATGAATTAAGAAAGGTCACACTACACTAATTTGTCTCGAATCCCAAGACATTTACCACCATACGCCATAATAGCTCTGTTTAAATTCAATGTTATAAAAACATTACTAATCATTTTCGAACGTAAATTATTAATCACTTTAAATATGGCAGAGTAAACAACAGTAGTATGTAAAGTGCAGGAAGTGCGGCAATTTACAAAAATATATTTCAAATATTTATTAATGTCCCGAACATCACAATCGTTTTAATCTTCCCAATGGATTTGTCGAGTTCGAACATTAAATATTCAACTTTCGGCCTCATAAAAGATCAAACAGCCAACTTTCCATTAAAACGAATCAATATTTCATCGCCACGCATTTATAAATGAATTAAAAATGCAACGAACTCGACAAGGACCCAGTCAATTTGACGTGCTTAAGTTTTTAGATGCGCACGTGTTCCCAAGTCGTAACGGGGGATGTTAAACGGGGCTCAAGATTAACAAAATGAGACTCTTTTTTCTGGTAAATTAGTGCGTGCCCTTTATTTTATTTTGTTTTTTTGTCGGACGCTTATCTTTATCATTCGTCTCTCGTGTCTCCCTGGAAATAACATGTAATCGCAAATACTTTATTGTTATTTCAGTTTAAACGCCGACATTTGTTTAATCCGGTGTGGAATTGTTTGAATTTGGCGTTTATAAAATATAAATGCGATCGCAAGTTTGAAATATTTATTTCGTTGTTGGACAATCGATGCATGATACAATGAATTCATCAAATATTGAAAAACTCAGGAATTGTTTGATCGAATTTTTAATTAACATATTGACGACTAGTTAGCGATTGCATTTAATTTGAATTGTTTGTGAAATTTTGGCAAGTGATTTTCATCATCTTTTATTCTTTACGAATTTTTTAATTGTGTTGTCTGTCCTTTTTTTAAATTTACTTACTTTTACTTAACCTTACATTTAACTTTACTGTTCTTTAAAATATACTTATATTTATTAAAAGGTTTCAATAAAAATATTTATAATAAATCAATGTGTCAATTATTATTAAATGTTCATAATTTTTGTAATTTTTTTTTTTTCAATTTTTTATTAAATTTAAATTTGAAACTATAGTGAAAATTATTCGTGAAAATACAATAATTATTATATTAATTAATTGTTTGTAAAAGTGAAATAAAATAATTTTTTCTAATAATTTCCAATTGATAATTAAAAACGTATGATTAAATTTAATTGAAAATTTTGACACTTTTTATTTTAAAATGTTAATATACATTTTTAATTTGAAATAATAGTGAAAATTGTTCTTCAAATTATATTTTTTTTATTTAAAAATGCTTGGTATTAAATCAGACAAATTTTTTATGTGTCATTTTCTTTATTTTCAAATGAGTTTTTGCAATAATTTATTAATTGCAATAAGCAATTAAAAATAGTTGAAGATTTGGGACGTTTTTAGTTTTTAAATTGTTTATTAACTTATTAAGTGGGCATTATAATGAAAATTGTTTTTTAAAATACATTAATTTTTATATTTAATTTAATTTAAAGTTACCAATAATATAATAATTTTTTGTTCTATTTTCCTTTTTATTCTTTCAAATATTTTTTTGTACTAATTTATTTTCAAAAATTTTATTAAAAATATTTATTAAACATAACACATTAAACAACATATATTAATTAATTAATATAATATGTATATATACAATATACCGATTAGAAAGTCTTTGAATTTTGAGAGAGACACTTGCAAGAAAGAGACAGTAAAATATTCCCACTACGGAGCAAATTTACAATTTGTCTTTGTTGTGAATGATGTCACTCTGAAAATTTAGTGGTATCAAACGGTTTTTGATTGGCATATATATTTACAAATAATGTTTCATCTATGTTCATTTCTATGTTCTTTTAATAAAATATTATTCAATCGCATTTGCATTACTAAAAATATCATAATAATTTTTAATATAAATTTGTTAATTTAAATTATAGCTATATTAATTAACAATAATACACATATAATTATTGAAATAAAATTTTAATTAATTATGACGAAATTAGTATTTTCTGAATTTATTATAATTCAGATTTTATTTCGATTTGCATAATAAATACATATATAAAATTAAGCTAATAATTTTTTATTGATCCATTGAAAATGAAAATAAAATTGAAGTACATTAATTTAGTTTACATTTTTATATAACAAATAAATTAATATTTAAAGTTTTTTACTTTAAAATATATTGTATTTCGCAATTCATTTATTTTCCAATTATATGGACATGAAAGATTTCTCTTAATCATTTTATGGTATAAAAAATTAATTTAAAATATGAATCTTCGTTATCAGAATAAATTTTAATTGGTCACATGGCCAATATAATTTTATGCGTTGTAATATGGAATTTCGTATTATAAAATGCTGGACGGTCCGATGCATATTTAATGCTCAATATAAATAATCGGTGTAAATAAACGGGAATTTCGTAAAAGCACTCGTTTTAAAATATAACACGTTTGTTTTAAATACATCTGATATGCAAATTTCTATTTTGATTTGCATTAAATTGAGTAATCTGCGTGCATAAATCACTATGTATGGGATTGAAAAAATTATTGTGCATCAAAATAAAAATTATGCGGCTTTGTTTGTTTAATAACATGTAAAATGTAATAAATTAAATTGCTCCCTTCCGATATGAATTATTCACTGGAAAATAAAGAGATAATGGTATAAATACGGCTAAAATATTAATGCGTATATATAACATATATATTAACAGGCCTTGGAAAAAAGGACGGAAATTAAATATAAATCGCCGGCGACTTCTTGATCGATAACGTGTACACTGAATAATTAACGGCGACTACCGAAAATTACCACGTTTTATTCGACCTCTCCATAATATTAACATGCATCGCATAAATATACGTGTATCAATTCGTATGAATTTGTCGAGAATTGCATATAAAATATTCACAACACACACGTAAAACTGATGCCATTTCGAAATATACTCGCATAATATTTTATGTTGGAGAACATGATGAAATTGTTGGGATAATATTTCGAAAAAAAACGGCGAAACAATTAAAACCATTGTTCGATTTATTTAAATGAAGCTTGAATGGAAGATCGAGTTACTCAAAATTTGCTGGCAGTGAACAATGTTGGAGAATCGATGCGGGGATGATTATACTCAACACCACAACAAACGTTTTAATGTTAATGAATTATCGGCCAGCTTATGTTCATTTGCAGTTTTGGCTTTTGTGTAATTTAATCAATGAAGCCGAATACAAAAATTTGTTAAAATATTTAATTAACTCAGTAGGTTGGGTATTTACTAATTAAAAATTGTTAGTGGTACAAAATAGATTTAAATAGAATTTATTTGAGTATATCTGATGTTTAATGAAAGACTGTATGTCTCTTAACCAATGGGTCATAGTTAAATACTTTTGCATTTTTTGGTTTCTTAACAAAGCTTTAACAAAAAATTTATATTTATTGTAAATGTTGATTTGTTATTAAATATTATATTTGCACTTTTCGTTCCTTTCAGAAAAATTATCACCAATAAATAACTAATAAATTAGTATCATATGACTAAGAAATGGCCATGGGATCAACTAGAATAATTAGGAACTATAAATATGTGATATGAAAATAATTAGAGTTAATATAATGCTTAGTAGAAAGATATTATCTTTGAATAGAGGATATCATGGATCGTTTTATGTATAAAGAAAGATAGAGGAATAACATGGTACCGTATTCAAAACAAAATATGCAACTAAAACATTATTTTCTATTATATAATGACCCGAAACACGTTTCAAAATATTTGAAGCAGTTGCTTTTAAGGAAAAAAATAATGTTATGAGCTGACCATCTCAATTTCTCTCCATGGAAAACTTATAGAAGATAGTGAACAACAAAATAAGAGTATAGTAATCAGCAAGATTTATTCAAGGTTCTGCAAGAGACCTGGCAAAATATGGATCAAAATTAATAATAATGGAAATTTTACTATATATTAGTACAGAATTAATTAAAATATGAATTACAAATTATTATTATTATTAGATTTAATTAATAAAACCTTTAAATAGTATAAGTTGCTCTTAGTTTTTATTGTTTAACTATGTAATTCGAAAATTTATAAAGGGGAAGTTAATTTTTAATATACTATTTTGAACATAACCAGGACAAAAATTATTTGAATTTTAAAAAAGTTGCTCTACTTTCTGCAATACTTTTTTTCTAGAAAAAACAAGAATATTAATAAAATGATTGCAAAGATTATAATATAATCTTATATATTACCATCTCATTTCATTACGAACTTAAACAAATGGGTGAAATAATGACAACAAGAAACAATATACAATAATAAAAAATCACATTTTAATATAATAATATTTATATTAACAATATTCATAGTTTTGTTAATATAGTACCCTTGCTTATATTAATATATTTCGCATTCGTGTACTAGATTTGAGTAATTATTAGGTATTGGTCGACTCCAAAAAATATGAAAAATATGAGGATCAATTCAAAATCTTTGTCCGATTTTCTCCTAAAATCTTTAAAATAAAATTTTATTGAAAAATTCATTTTACTATTAATTGTCTTTGTGGTTCTTCTAAAAAAGCTATCACCAAAAAACAACTAAATTTTCACTAAAATTTTTATTTTTGGAAATTTGTTGAATTGTAAATATTTAAGAATTTATAAGAATTTTAAAAACATCCGGAGACGTCAAAGTGCAGTTTGCAGAATCCAATATTTTGAAAAAAATGAACCCTGTACATTTAAATTAGTTTTTCTCTATTTGGACTGTAAATGTTGATAACATTATATGGTTGTTATCGCAGAAAAAAATCTATCCAAGAATTTCATAATATATACTATAGATGATCATATGTTCACGCCACTGGATTTTTAAGAATTTTCATAAAACATGGCTTTGTTAATTTTTTATTTAAAACTTTCGTTTGTAGCTTCTAAAATAAATAAATAGACGAATGGCAAAAATATTACCTATGACCAATAACGCTATACGCGTCTAATAAAATTGGTAAGTGAACAAAAAGCTTCATACATAACCATGATGTCATTACCGGCAGATTTGAAATAGAATAAGTCTAATTAAAAATTTTATTTAATATAAATATTTAAAATTAAGGCGAGTATCTTCATTAACCCCGGCACATTTCCAGCATCTTCCGACGTTTCTGTTATTATACGTACCCCCAATTAAAACGTTAATTACATCCGAACGACGTTTTGAATTAATATTCCATTAGAAAGCATGGAATTCGTGCCTTCCTTAATTTTTTCGTGCAAAACCCCGAAGTTTAATAAAAGAGAATCCATTGGTATTTACGATGTGAACTAAAAGACCGTAACAACATCTGTGTGCAGTAATTCGCGCAATGACACACCGATTTGATTTCGTTTGTATGGCGGAAATTTAATAAATCGCGCCGGCTCGAACAAAACAGCCCCTTTTGTTGTGCGATATTGTCGATTATTCCCCGGAGAAATGAACAAATCTTTCCGGGTTCCGTTTTGAATGCAATTATCATCTGTCCGCGGTAAAAATTACCGACCAGACGTTCGTGGCGTGTCGCCGCGTAACGCGATTAACGGATAAGAAAATCCGTCGAGGAAAAAAAATGAATATTCGACGCACCGCGACAACAATTGCGCCCCGGAATGATTACCATAAATAAGAAAGCAGATAATTCGCTCATTAAAGGGGGCGAACGGGTCGGGGGCTGGTAATTCCGATGGAAATTTCATCGTACGGGCGCGGACGCGGACGCGGTGCATGCAAGTGAATTTGCAGACCGCCTCCAAGACTCCGGGGTTCGCAATAAAAAAACCTAAGGGGGGTTGAATGTGTATGTGTGTTGCTAATGGACGTTCCAGAACATTGCAATTACGAGTTTTGAATCCGACGCTTTGGAAATACCGGCAAATGTTTTATTTAACTTGGAAATTCTCTGCTTTGAAAATCGGGATTTAAAGAAATTCTCGTTTTTGTGTTTTGTATAGTAGTTTTTCTACTAGATTTAGTTAGTCTCTTTAAGAAACAACTTGGTGTAATTAATATTCTACAATTTTATAAACGTCTGAATGAACTGGTTTAGAAAATTCATCTGTTTTATTTTATTTTCAGAATTTTATATATTAGTGATAATTTACTCATCGCAATAAAATTCAATATGATGAATGAAACTGTCAAAACTAGTAATCGAAAGTATATATTATAGTAAAAATAATAATTTATACTAAGATGAAATAGTGAATAAAAATAATTAATAAATGAATTAAAAATACATCAAAAGCTCTTTAAATAATTGAATTTGCTCATCGCAATAAAATTCAATAAAATATATAAAATAATAATCATCAATAAAAAATAATAACAAATTATTAATTGATAACCAAAGTTTGGAGGATAAAAATTTGAAAACTATCAAAATTAGCTATCAAAAGTATATAGTGAAAATAATAAGATGAAATAGAGAATAAAAATTATTAATAAATGATTTAAATATACGTCAAAATCTCTTTAAGTTTTTAATAAAAAAATAATAACAAATTATTAATTGATAACCAAAGTTTGGAAGATAAAAATTTGAAAAAATATCAAAACTAGTTCAAAAGTATTTATTTACTTTTAATTTTAAAATTAATAATTTATACTAAAATAAAATAGTGAATAAAATTATTAATAAATGATTTAAAAATACATCAAAATTTTTTAAAAACTTTGATTTTTAGCTATTAAATTTGATGAAACTTATTTGTTTTTAGGTATAACAATTACGAAATTTAATATACTTTAATAAGTTAACCAAGTAAATAAATATCACGAAAAACTTTTATTTGAAAATATTATTTTATATATTTTTTGATCGTCAATTTTCAATTAAATTAATTACAATAAATTTGAAATGCCGGAAAACTACGGAACAACAATAAACAAATATATTAATATTTTAGTTTATATTAAAAGACTAGTTAAAATAATATTTAAAATAAAGAACAATGCTGAATAAAAATTGTAAATGAACGGATTAAGAATAAATTTGAAAACTTTTTGAAAAACTTTGATTTGAAGCTATTAATTTAGAGAATGTTACTTATTTACGAACTAAAAATAAATACAAATATAATATTTAAAACAAAATAATAATTTGAATAAGAATCTTAATCAAAATTTTGAGACATTACAGTAAGGGAAATTATAAAAAGAACAAACAATTAACAGAAAAATATTACGTGTTTTTGTATTTTATTATGATTTGAAGAAATTTTATTTACTAAATTTTAATAATAATAAATTATTTTATAAATTAAATATGTATAATATAGTGTATAATTATTAATTTATAATAATATGAACTAGTGAATAAGTTAATAAATATTTTTTAATATTGATTTTGAGAATTTTATTTTTTAACAAGCACAATAAATACAAATATAGTATTTAATAACAAAATGAACATTTAAATAACAATTCTTAATCAATGTTATGAAAAGTTACAAATAGAAAAACTACAAGAAAACTATCTAACAAAAGCATATTAAGTGTTTTTATCTTGTCTCTATAATAATCCTTATTTTAAAACAAAACAGAAACAAGAAATATCCGATAAAAATAAACTGAAAAATTTCCTTACACGTGTCAACTGATAAAATTTATTACAACATTCGACGGCACGAAAGTGCCACAATAAGAAAGTTAAACTTCTGAAGGAAAATACTGCCGACTGGCTCCCACCCAAAAATGGTTCAGCCAAAAGTCACGACGAACGTTTTTCGGATGCGTATTCGGCTCATAATCAAACACAAATCATTAATTAGGTTAATTACGCGAAACAGGTGCACGAACGTGTCAAATTTGATTTTAATCGTGGCAATCGGTTAATTGGAAATGGTATATTCTAATCGCAACAGATTTTTTTCCTTTTCCCTTTTGAACGTGTCGAATTTTATTGTCCATTAAAAATGGATTAATTTCGGCGGCAATAAATCTCAATATCGTTTTTATTATTTCGATTTTGTACTATTCATTGATTTACAACAAAATCAAAATACTTCAGTTAATAGAAACTTATATTTATTTTAGGTGCTCAATTTTAAAAATTTATTATTATAGAATCAAAAGCATTTCATTGTTTCGAACCTTTAAAGATTTTCACATAAAAAATGCGATAAGTATCGACCAATGTTTAATAATAATAATAAAATAAAATATGAAACCATCGGTTGAGAGTTCTCTGACGTTATTCATTTCTACTTAAGATTATTTTTACTAATGTGTGAGGTATTTTATGTTAATAAAATGTTTTATATAAAATGGTAGTTGATGTTATTTTTTATTTAAAACACTTAATTTATTATATGTTTATTTAGTAAACCAAATTTTGTTTCAAGTATAAATTAACTGATTTGTGTTCATCCAATATTGATCTGTAAATTGGTTCTCTTTGAATTTAAATATTTTATTTGAGAGCTTCACTAAATTTAAATATTAATTCAATTTTCTTTCTATCTACATTATTTGTTATGTTGTTTTATTAATGTTCGTTTGTACTTTTGATTAAAATTTTTATTAGTTTTCATAGATATTATATTATTTTTGTAGAAATTATTGATTTACAACAAAATCAATTGTTCAATTTTAAAAATTTATTGTTATAGAATCAAAAGCATTTCATTGTTTCGAACCTTTAAAGGTTTTCACATAAAAAATGCCATAAATATCGACTAATGTTTAATAATAATAATAAAATAAAACATGAAACACATTACTAATGTGTGATGTATTTTACGTTAATAAAGTGTTTTATATAAAATGGTACTTGATGTTATTTTTTATTTAAAACACTTAATTTATTATATATGTTTATTTAGTAAACCAAATTTTGTTTCAAGAAAAATTTAACTGATTTGTGTTCATCCAATATTGATATGTAAATTTCATATATATTATATTATTTTTGTAGAAAAATCTGATAACTATTATTTAATTTAAAACAACTTTTATTTCCCTTAAAGTAAACTGAATTTAATAAAATATCAGTAACATTGTTATTTTAAATATTTTTATTATTATAAACACTTACACATATACTGTGATAAAAACACGTATACTAAAATCTAATTATTAAAATTAATTAAAATATTATCTTAAAAGCATTTCATTCTAATTAAATCAGATAAAAAACTCAATCTATAGAAATACAATTGAAATAATCGAGTCATCGAAAATATTTCATTAACCTAATTTTTACAAAGCATTTTAATAATGTTAATAACTAGATAAAAAATATATAATCCCATATTTCTAAGATTATACAACAGAACTAATCAACTTACTGAAAATCCCTCAATGACCTAATTTAAGCATTAACTGATTAAATGTGTTTTCTTAGTTACGGAAAGACGAAAAAATAAAATCGCCTAAATGGATTAAAATATAACTCGGGGAAGTATAAAAAAGCTCATTCTGCTGTTATTTTATACCAAAACATTTCTACCACAGATAAAATATTAAAAGCTTAATTTGCATATTTCAACAGAGTTTTACTTTGTCCTAATATATTGTATTGTTTTAAAATAATTTTCGTCGTTTGAATCCAAGACAAAAACAGAAATAAAACGGGAACATTTCTTTTTTAGTTTTAATTTCAAACGTTCTGTTCTTTCTGTATTTCGGTTTAATTAACGTCTCGTTTACTCGGAATTGTCATTAAAAGATGAAAAACTCTTTATACTATAATAAAGGTCAATTTATTTCGCGATTAGATGTTTAAATCACAGCGTTTAATTTTTTGTTTAATTGAATTTAAATGCAGCTGTTTTAATTTAAAAAGAGGAACAAATCCAACATAAACATCAAGAATTATAAATTCTCATAAGAATGAAAAATACGACAATTGTACTTTTATGAAAAATACAGAAACCATTTTAGAATTTATGTTTGATTTTTCTGTGTCCAACATTTTCATTTTTTTTATTAGATTTGATTTAAATGAACAATTTTGAATTTTTATTGAAACATTTAGTTTGTTATTAGATACTATATTTGTACATCTTGTGTCTTAAAGAAATATTTAGACAGAAAAAATCAAATAAATTTGTACTTTTTGATTCTTTCACAAATATTATCACCAATAAATATTCAAAAATGTGTCAAAATTTTTTAGCATTAAATTAGTTTCAAATGAATATTTTTCATTTTATTTCTAACTTTGACAACACTTAAACATAAATTTTATATTCAAATGTTCATATTGCAATAAAATATTATATTTTCAGTAGTGAAAATCAAATAAATTATTGTCAAATTAATATTCTCTAATTTTTTGGATTTACTTTAGTTACAATGTAGGTTTTTCAGTTTTTTACTTGTTTCTTTACGAAACATAATAATGCATAAAATGGACAATTAAATAAAAATTGTATGCCAAAGTATAAATATGAAACAGCATCAAAAAATTATATTCACAACTTGATAAATCTCAAGGGCAATTTCAATGAATAATCTAAAAAATATATTTTGAGCACTAAATATTCAAAGCTGCTTGACAAAATCGTTATTCCCGCGGCAATTTCCGTTCGACGAGTATCCGATAAATCTACCGAAAACAGTTCCAATTGACAGACAGAGAAATAGAAATGATGAATCTGTTCAATATCCCCGCGACACTCGATATTCCACGTTCATAATTTGCCGTTCCTTTTAATTTTGTACTTAACATTTTGCCTGTAATTAATTAGAAAAAAATGGTTGAAACCCTTATGTTGGAAAATACCTCGACCACATATTATATTAATGCAAACACACACATACACACACATCCCGTCTGCTCACGGAATATTTCCTCATATTGCGAAATTTCAAGGACCGGGAGCTTTAATAATTTTCTGGTTTAATTAAAACGGCCGAAGGAAAGAATCCCAGAATCCCGCCAGAGCTCTAACCTCATTTAACTGGAAAATGCACTTTTCTCACATCATTTTTCATTTAATTACACACGTATACGTTGCTTGTGTTTGATAATTTCGTAATAGTCACTTAATTATCTCTCGAAGGGAAAATTGGGAATAATAAAGTCGCGAGCTCGTCTGTTTTCTTTCCCCATTTCGTCGTCGTCGGGGCACAATGACAAACTTGCGAAAATTTATTGCGAAACTGACAACGAAAACCGACCGAATTGGGGGAAGTACATAATGTAGTTTTTATGACTTGAATACGTAACTGCTACATTATTCAATTTTTTGCTGGAAAGAAAATCTGAAGAGAGGTTTTTTCAAGTTGCAAACAAGTAGTTAAGTAAACGCGTGGAAACTTGGATTAATTTACTGATTTTGTTTGTTTCGTTGCAGGTAAGGATTTTCCAACGACTGAGGGAAGTATTTTTCGACTTTATTTAATATGTCTCTTTGGATAAAATGGATGTAAAAGCAAATTTAATTTAATGTTTATTAAAAATCTTTTAGTTCAGTATGTTTAAATTGTTTTAAGCTCTTCCGTTTTACTCAATGCTTTCAAACTTAAATATTTATCATCCTACAATTTAATTAAAAAAATATTTCCTTTTATATACTTACATTTTTATATTAAAATATCCATCATCAATCAAATCATAAGGACTTGTTTATATATGTCAATTTTACAACCAAAATTATTATTACATCTTTAACAATTATAATAAAAAAAATATTGTTAATTGAAATGAATCAATTGGCGTTTGGTAATGTGTTTGTTTAGTAAATTGATTCAATTTGCTGTGCAGTCTATTTGCTGATGGCCGGAACCGCATTCGTAGAAAATTCGATGGAGCCTGAGGCTTAATTAAACGTAATTAAGAAAAATAGAAGCCCGATCACGCGTTCGTGTCGCCCGTGGTGTTTCTGGGAGGATGCGTTATGCAAATTGTACGTGTTTACTCGCCAATCAATCGGCGATTTGGTGATAATTACAGATACAATTATGGTTTGCGTTACGCAGTATCGAAAGCTTGTTAATTCACTGTAAATTGAAGAGGTTAAATATAATTAAATGCGAGCCGGACAAATCATTTTATGTTAAAACGTGATTTCAAATATTTTTAATGAATAAATTGTTCTGGCATTATTAAATTTCAAATTGTACAAATATAATATTACCATTATAATTATTAAAACGTATAAGTATCAATGAATTAAAATGATAATCATTTAATATTTTTTTCTGATTTCTTCATAAAACTACAATTAAATTACTCGAGATGTTTATTTTTCACAACGAAATTTTTTATATTAATTTGACACTAATTTGTTAGTTTTTCATTGCCATAATTTTTTTGGATGACAGAAAAACTACAAATTTCAACTTTTTCTAATTAGATTAATTACAAATAATCATTTGTCAATTATTTTCTGGCTTCTCTTTAAAATTTGACAAAAATATTTTTATTTAAATGATAATTTTGTTACTAAATATTATAGTGGTGCTTTTTGTTTTCCAGTAAAATTATTACCAATAATATATTAGAACCAATAATAATTGGTTTTTATTAATATTTTCTAAAAACAGGAGAAATAAGCAACAATTAAAAAACATATTGTTTTCCTAAAGTAATTAAAAATTATATATGACTGAATGTATATGACACGTCATGTTTTTCTATAATGTAAAGTAACTTTCAGCATTAAGGTTCTCATTATTTATCACCACCAAGTCGGTACGTGATGTTAAAGAAATGCCTCCCTACACCATAATTGAGCTCCTACCAAATAATGTAGTATTTGCGAAGTTACATTGTGCATATCTTTCATTTGGCCATCGAAACACACGAACGCGTCTATCGCATGAGTTCAGAACAAAATTTGATTCATATGCAAACTGAACTCGTTCCTAATCCGTTTTTATCCAATTGATGTGTTCATAGCAAAATTCAGCCGGGCTCTGCGATGACCCACGACTAAGCTTGGGCCTCGAGCAGGAACATAGGGTGGCAAATTATCTTCCCTAAGTCGTTATTGAATAGTTCCAATACTTATTCGAACCCCTTCTACGTTTCCTAAATTAGTGTCAAATGAACATTTAGCATATCATCAATATATGACAAATAAATTTGTCAAAATCAAATCCTTCTATTTTTTTCTGACGAGATTTTTTCACAAATTGCAAACTTATTTTTTTAATACTCATATAATATTATGTATATTATACAGAAAAACTATCGCCAATAAATAACTAGTAAATTAATGTAAAGTATTGGGAAAAATTCAAATAATTTTTGTCCTGATTATTCAGTTCAAAAAAATATATATTAAAAAATAACTTTCCTTTATAAATTTTACAAGAAGTAGAGCAACTTATGCTATTTTATTTTATTACTACAAATAATTTGTAATTTGTATTTTAATTAATTCTACATTAATATAATGTAAAATTTCCATTATTATTATTAATAACTTCCAAACATTTTTTTCATGGAAAGCAATAGATGGTCAATTATATTTGAATTCATATTTTGCCTGTAGCTGTGGTCTCCTGTAGCTGCTGTCAATACATCTTGCTGATTACTAAACTCGGCGCGTCTTATTCTGTTGTTCACTATCTCCAATAAGTTTTCAATGGAATTTAGATTGGGAAATTGACATGGTCAGCTTTAAATATTTTGAAGTGTGCTTTGGATCATTATATTGTTGAAAATAATGTTTTAATGGTATATTTGGTTCTGATTACGGTACCATGTTGTTCCTCAATATATTTTTATACATATAACAATTCTATGATACCCATTCCAAATCCCGAGAAGCAGTCTCATACCATTACCGATCTGTCGCCGTGTTTAACAGTGAATATAGTAAACTTTTGGTTAAATCTTTCATGAATAGGTCGTCTTACATATAAAATCCCATCACTGCTAACCAGATTAAACTTGACCTCATCACTCCAAATCGCTCGTTTCCAATCATTTAAAGTCCAGTATAAAAGGGACCTGGTAAACTCAACTCAGACCTATCTGTTCTTCTCTGATAGTAGTTGTTTTTTGATTGGCCTTCTGGCATGAAGATCCCCTTGTAATCTACCTCTTACGGTTCTTGGAGAAACATTAATTCGAAGTTGTGTCTCTTTTATTTTGCTGAAACTCAGAAAAGGATCTATTTTGGAATAGGATAAAATTTGTTTATCCTGAAACGTATTTGTTTTTTTTTTTGGTCTTCCAGTTTTATTTTTTCTTTGTATATATATATATATATATATATATATTATCATATATATATATATATATATATATATATGGTAAAATTTATATTCAATGTTCATTTTGTTAATAGATATAATATTTGTATTTTCTGTGATCCCATTTCTCCACAAAACAAGATTTAAATGTTCATTTTATTTTTTATATTTATAAAAAACTGTAATATTTTATGCAAACTGAACTCGTTCCTAATCCGTTTTTATCCAATTGATGTGTTCATAGCAAAATTCAGCCGGGCTCTGCGATGACCCACGACTAAGCTTGGGCCTCGAGCAGGAACATAGGGTGGCAAATTATCTTCCCTAAGTCGTTATTGAATAGTTCCAATACTTATTCGAACCCCTTCTACGTTTCCTAAATTAGTGTCAAATGAACATTTAGCATATCATCAATATATGACAAATAAATTTGTCAAAATCAAATCCTTCTATTTTTTTCTGACGAGATTTTTTCACAAATTGCAAACTTATTTTTTTAATACTCATATAATATTATGTATATTATACAGAAAAACTATCGCCAATAAATAACTAGTAAATTAATGTAAAGTATTGGGAAAAATTCAAATAATTTTTGTCCTGATTATTCAGTTCAAAAAAATATATATTAAAAAATAACTTTCCTTTATAAATTTTACAAGAAGTAGAGCAACTTATGCTATTTTATTTTATTACTACAAATAATTTGTAATTTGTATTTTAATTAATTCTACATTAATATAATGTAAAATTTCCATTATTATTATTAATAACTTCCAAACATTTTTTTCATGGAAAGCAATAGATGGTCAATTATATTTGAATTCATATTTTGCCTGTAGCTGTGGTCTCCTGTAGCTGCTGTCAATACATCTTGCTGATTACTAAACTCGGCGCGTCTTATTCTGTTGTTCACTATCTCCAATAAGTTTTCAATGGAATTTAGATTGGGAAATTGACATGGTCAGCTTTAAATATTTTGAAGTGTGCTTTGGATCATTATATTGTTGAAAATAATGTTTTAATGGTATATTTGGTTCTGATTACGGTACCATGTTGTTCCTCAATATATTTTTATACATATAACAATTCTATGATACCCATTCCAAATCCCGAGAAGCAGTCTCATACCATTACCGATCTGTCGCCGTGTTTAACAGTGAATATAGTAAACTTTTGGTTAAATCTTTCATGAATAGGTCGTCTTACATATAAAATCCCATCACTGCTAACCAGATTAAACTTGACCTCATCACTCCAAATCGCTCGTTTCCAATCATTTAAAGTCCAGTATAAAAGGGACCTGGTAAACTCAACTCAGACCTATCTGTTCTTCTCTGATAGTAGTTGTTTTTTGATTGGCCTTCTGGCATGAAGATCCCCTTGTAATCTACCTCTTACGGTTCTTGGAGAAACATTAATTCGAAGTTGTGTCTCTTTTATTTTGCTGAAACTCAGAAAAGGATCTATTTTGGAATAGGATAAAATTTGTTTATCCTGAAACGTATTTGTTTTTTTTTTGGTCTTCCAGTTTTATTTTTTCTTTGTATATATATATATATATATATATATATATATATATTATCATATATATATATATATATATATATATATATATGGTAAAATTTATATTCAATGTTCATTTTGTTAATAGATATAATATTTGTATTTTCTGTGATCCCATTTCTCCACAAAACAAGATTTAAATGTTCATTTTATTTTTTATATTTATAAAAAACTGTAATATTTGATGAAAATTAAATGACAATTGTTTGTTTGCGACACATTTTAAAAAACAATTGAGTTTACAAAATTCAAATAATCCACAAAACTATTCGAACATTTAAAAAAAGTAATAAAATAAAGATCATTTATCAATTTTACAAATATCCATCGCAATTCAAAATAAATAAAATGAAACTACAACAACAATCATCGATCTTCTCCCATTTACGTTTTTTAGTATATTTTCCATATCGACCAGATTTTTTCGATTCCGTGTCTCCATTAACACACGAGCCCGTGCGAAAACTTAAGAAAGTTATTAGACGACAAAAATGGAAAAAAAAGATCGGCACGCACCACTTGAAATGTCCACGCGACTCCCGCAATATGGACAACAATGAATGAGAACATTCATCATTTTTCGGATTTAAAACAGAAACGATTTAATTATTCCGCATCCGCGCTGCGAAACGAAACGAAAGAGAATAAATGTAATTAACTTTGAATTATTTGATGTGTACTTTTCTTTCGGCTTCGCTTTAAATTGCATTTTTAACCGTCAAACATTTCGATCCTTTTTGCGCGCCGCATCCCTAAACCATAACAATTTCAGTTTGGCAGAGTTTTCGGAAAGTGTAACACTCATCTGGCGTAATGTTTGTGAAATAAATTCTCTCGCGGGCATAAATATTAATTTACATGAGTGGCGTGGATTTTTATCACTCTCAACTTATTACTTTAAGTGCGAGGCCCCATTTTATTATTGGTAGACTCGCTTTTATTTCCCGCCATCAACACGTCATTAAAAATCGATTGAGTTACTTAATTTTTTAACGTTAAATTCTTTTAATATCGAGTGAAACATATTTATGAAAACGTTAACTTAATTAAGTGATGAATATTTGCGGTAAGTGACGTGTTTGCGGTGGTGTTTAATTAAAAATTGGATTTTACAAATTAGACTATATTTATAAGATATCGCGGACTAAAATGCTGCAACATTTTCAATATACTGAAACAATATTTGACTAATTAATATTCTATACTTAATGGTTAATTTAGTATTTTTATAAATATTTCCTCTAAATTATATTTAACTAAATTAACATATATGTACACTATTGCCCACCTGTAGAGCAAATTTAGAAATTTTCATTTTTTTAATAACTTCTAAAAACACCTTTTTTCATTGATTTCAGTAATTTTTCATTATAATCGTTCGATTTTCTTTCCACTGATTTTGAACTTCTTCGTAGAGTTCCTTTAAAATTGTCAGTGTTTTTGCATGGATTTTACGATCAATTTCATCTCAAGGGTTTTCAGTTGGATTGAAATTTGGGTTTTGTCTTGGCCAAGACATTATACATACTCCTTAAAAAAAGTGGACCATTCTTTAACTAGCTTAGAAGTGTTTCGGATCATTATCGTGTCGGAAGGTCCACCTTAAACTCATATTATCTTATGTTGTTCCCAAAATTATTCATGTTGTACCTATTTTGATTCTAGTTAAATTAAATCATAAACAGAATAAAATAATATATAAAATATACATTTATTAAATAATTTTTATAGTATATAAAATTTTTAATATTTTTTTGGAGTTGTTATAACGCCTATATAAATGGAGACAGATTGATTCAAAGATATATAGGTAATTGTCGTTTTAGACGAAACACTTTCTAGACCAATATTTGTCCAATTATCAGTCGGTTTTCTTAGGCATATTTATATTTTTGCAGAACCGCGAATAAATCTTGCTGATTACTATACTCTTTGTGTCTTTTTTTGTTGTTCACTATCTTCCACAAGTTTTCAATGAAGTTTAGATCGGGAAATTGAGATGGCCAGTTCTTAACATTAATTTTTTCCCTTAA
The DNA here is from genome assembly GCF_024364675.1 of Aethina tumida. Classification (NCBI taxonomy): domain Eukaryota; kingdom Metazoa; phylum Arthropoda; class Insecta; order Coleoptera; family Nitidulidae; genus Aethina; species Aethina tumida. The sequence continues at coordinate 10,322,695 of NC_065439.1, forward strand.
AAGCCACTGAAAAGAAAGTTTTAGTAGTCCATAATATCCTTTATTCAAAGGAGAGAACCCATTCCAAATCCCGAAAAGCAGCCCTATACCATTACCGACCTGTCGCCGTGTTTAACAGTGAGTATGGTAAACTTTGGGCTAAACTTTTCATGAACAGGTCGCCTTAAACATAAAATTCCATCATTGCTAATCAGAATAAACTTGGATTTCACCACTCCAGGTCGCTTGTTTCCAATCCAAAGGGACTCACTCCCTCTCTCTCAACTCTGACTCGTCTGTTCTTCTCTGATAGTAGTGGCTTTTTAGTCTGGCCTCGTATGAAGACTTATTTGTAGTAATCTATCTCTTACTGTTCTTAAAGAAGCATTAATTCCAAGTTGTGTCTCAAGTAGACCTTTTATTTTGCTGAAAGTCAGGAAAGGAACATTTTTATTGTAGGATAAAATTTGTTTTTCCAGAAACCTATTGGTTTTTCTTCCTTGTCCACATTACCAAATCATAAAAAAAGTTGCAAAACGCGTTACAAACGAGCGATATTGATTTTTCTCTCATCGGATTGAAAGAAAGATACAATCCGTGATTTTAACTCGGAAGATAATTTTTTTCCACGAGGTGCTATGTTAACTCAGTTTACTTTGGTGTATACTGTAAAACTAAAAATTATTGTGGATTTTGTTGTAATTAGTGTCATATAGTAGAAAAGTGCTGTACTTTTTACCAGCCGAATATTCTCCGGTAACTTTTTAAAGTTACTTTACTTTCTGCCAATACTGTACAAATGTATATAATTTGAAAAAAAAAAAAATATTTTACTCTAATATACTATGAAAGCAAAATTATTTTCAAAAAATATCCATTTTTTAACTGATAATGACAGTTACTAATCGAAAACAACGGTTGTAATTTAAAGTAATAATTTGTCTCCAACCAATTTTTAAGTAATTATATAATTACTTTAAATGTTTAAATGCAATAAGAAGAAAAAACACAAAAATAATTGTTAAATAACAGACAAAAAAAGTAAGTATATTTTATGATACATAGTAATTATCAAGCAAAATATTTTAGATTTCATATTTAATATAAATCGAATACTATTTTAATAAATATAAAATATAATAATAATAAAAATAATTTCAATAAAAAATGAAAAACAAACAAGGCAAATACTATAATATAAATGCGAAATTATTAGAAAAAAAAAAACATTTTAACACGTAAATTGTTAATTTTCAATAAAAACAAATAATGTTATCATATATTTTTGTTTATATTCCGAATTTCACAAAATTGAAACGAATAATTAGAATTTTTTAAACCTAATATTTACCAGATTTCGCTAAATGAAAACAGTTCTATGAAAAACAAAAAATCAAATTCATAACACAAAGGTCCAATCGTTAAACATGCACCGATGCGAATTTATGCTGAATCATTTCGGTATTTGCATCCGAACCGGAAAAGAATATTAATATACCTGGAGTCTGGAACACTCGAGGTCGGAGGTGCAAAAAAAAATCCGGACAAATTGAAATTGAATATTTAAGGAGTTTGTCAACGTGTGGGGTTGGAAAGAATGCGGTCGTTTAAGAGTGAAGGTGGCTGCACAAAGGGTACCGTAAACTTTTCAGATTCGGTCCGGAATTGCGCCTCTTCAACAAGTATCTGAGAGAAATGCGCTGCATCTTCTTTTTTATCTACGGTCTCGTGTTCTAATTTTACTCATTCATGCACTAAAATTTAAAAGTGTTCTACTCGTTTTTCTATTTTTTAATGTTTAACATTGTACAGGGTGATTCACCTACTGAAAGAAAGAAAAGTTTAAAGCTCTTTACAATTAAATTATTTATTACGTAAAAATTGGCCAATAACAATATAAAAAATATTCACATAGAGAAATATCTGGATTATTTAGTGCATGAAGTTAAAATTTCTTATTTCTAATGTAATATTATGAAGAAGCATAAAACATTATCTTGGTGAAAATTCAATTTTTAATCAAGCATGCTATATAATTTTCTCAATTTATTAATCACAAAATAAAATTAATAAAAGAGAATATTAAAAAATATGTTATAGTTACTCTATTGGGTGGCCTGTTTTCGTTATAAACGGCAAAACATAGGTGCTTATTATATTTGAAAATAGAATGGAAACAATACTTAAAAGAAAGCTGAATGGTCAAAAAATTACAGTCTTTATTAGAGAAATTTTGTTTGTGATATGTTTTTGTAAAAATTAAAAATATAAAAAAAAAACAGTGTTTGAAAATATTAATTGATAATTATAATATTATTTTATTAATTGATAATAATAATAATTATTTAATTGCTTAATATTTGATATATACTTGATGGTTTTTAATAGGATGCTCTTTTGTTGGATACTGAACTCTTCAATGTAACAATTATTTATAAAACATACGAACCTTCAAGTGTGAAAATTGTTTTAAAAAATATTAAATAACTCAAATAAAAACACGATTCAAAATACAGTAGGTTCATAATTTTGCATAGAATTGAAAATTGCAATGGTAATGTAAATGTAAATTCTGTTTAAACAGGGGCCTATCGCAGCAATCAAAATTTCAGAATGACGTCTTTCCTAATTGTCTGTAAATTAATAATGAATCAGTAAGTCAATTAAAGTATACAAACAACTGTATAAATTGAATCATTTATTTTAAATATTAGGTTTAAAATTAAGTAATTATATTATTTATAATATTAACAAACTATTTATAGTAAAAAGTTTGAATATTTCAAAACACTTGTAAATAAAAAACAGCCGTAAAAATAATCTATTTGTAAAAGTTAACGATTACAAAATAAATAAATGCACGTGTTTGTATCAATTAAAGAACATAAACTTGTCTAGTTTTCGGTGAAATTTATCACATCTTATTTATAAATCGAGGCGATCTTCAAACCGTAAAGTCGCCTGTCAATCAGACCGACTGTAAAATGTAAAACCGTTCGTTTGAATTTTTTAAATGTGCCAGTTGAAAAATCAGTTTGCCCTTTTGGCGATATTTTTCGGACCCCTTTTTTGCATTAGTAAACAGTTCCTTCTGTTCGACCGCCGGTCAGATATTGCCAGTCAGCTACGTCGCCAATTCGGCCATTTATTTTTCAAAAGTGACCTTTTACATTTCGTCCGAGCCACCGGAGAAAAACGGTTTAATATTCCGGCTTGTTGCGGGCGCATTTTTAATAAAAATAAATAGTAATAATTTCGCGGCGGCCAAGCAAAGTAGAAAAAGCAAAAAAATAAATAAAATAATACGAAACAAGACCGTGACGTAATTTTTAATATGTAGAACAAAAACGGAATTAATTCGAGTCAACCAGATGAAAACGGCCTTAAATAAATTGCGCGATATAAAATTCACGGCTTTTAAAAATTACACCCGAATGCTGTGTACAAAATTACAACATTTACGTCCGGTTTTTCAACCACTCCGGAATGACCGGCCATAAAACAAACACCACCCCCGTTTAATCCAGACTCGAGAATCACACCGAAATGTTTGATTTTGTCACTTTTTTCAACTTTACTTTATTACACGAGTGTTTAACAAAACATTTAATACTACTGTTTGCAAAGTGTTTTTTCACCAAACTAAATTAAATGAATTCATTTATTATTTATTTTCATGTGTCTTAGTTGTTAATTAATTAATTTTCAACTGGTACGAAAATTCATTCGAATTGTGAAACCAACTCAGCATTTCAAAACGATAAAAACCCGGAACAATCCACATCCGGGTGCCGGAGTACGTTTAATTCAATCGGAACGTCGCTCCTGCAGTCTATAATGTACCTGTACGTTCGAAATTCAGTCCTGCAGTCTCTCATTCCGATGCCGCGTTGCATATGCAATCGTTCTACCTTATAATTCCGTTTCGTTCTCTCGATCGAAACACAAGACAGTTTCCTTAGAATTTTTACAGTGATGGTTTAAATGTTAATTGACCAATAAAAGTTTTTTTTTAGTGTCTGAAGACAAAGAACATATTCAGGATATTTTTAAGAAGTACTCATCAGATTTTGTTCATCAATTCTAAAGTTTTGAAGTGAATAACTTTCATTATTTCAAAATTTAAAACACTTATGACATTATATTGCAACAAATATTTGGTCAAAATAAGTTTTAATAAACAATGTAATCTCCTGCATAAGATAAACACAAGGACATCAATAACGGAACTCAAAAAATAAAATAATTCGTTGGGAAATTAATACAGCACAATTAATTAAAATTAAAAAAAAAAAAAACATATTAAACGCTACTTTTTTCCAATTTGTATTAGTCGGTCTCCTCCTGATTTATGGACAGACTACACTCTCCTTACCATTCACAAAATTAGTGAACAAATAAATTGTTGATCTATCGTAGCTCGTTATTTTTTTGTAAGAGCATTAGCATTGTCTCTAAATATATAAAAATAAATAAATAAATCTCATCTTAATGGAATAATATCAAGTCGTAATATCGGCGACTATTCATAGATTCTCAGTTTAATATGAAAAAAATCTCATTACACATACCACATACACGCTTACAGCTATCCACATGATATGTAAACCTAGATTTAATTACACCATTCGACAATGTTCTGCGGGTTACCCAATGCTCCCTGTTCAGCAGAGAATGTCGAAGACGTCTTCATTCAATCTTGTTTTCATGGTAGACAAACATACAATGATTCCAACGTCCCCATAAAGCCTCGATATAGAGAATCTGCGATTTTGTCTAACAGAAATGATCAGAAAACGAATCATCTGATCGTAGTTCGTTGTAGACCACTACCATGTCGTATATTGGGACATTATACATTTATGTTACTTGTTACCAGGTTCCAAAATTTCAATTATAGCATGCACAATCTTCAGAATAATGTCCTTTTATGGTGCTAAACAACAAATAAATTAAGAATGAATCTAATAACATGTGTTAAAGTTCACATAAGACATTTTTTTCTTTTGGTAAGTAAAAAAGACGAACAGCATATTTTTCAATTCAGACTAATTAACAATTTAAAATTACTTTTGATTAATAATATATCGAAATCAAAATAAAAATTTCATATATAAAATTTTAATACAACTAGCTGCTTTTCGTATGTAAAACGTGTTAAAAATTTATAACAGTGCATCATAGAAGACAGTCAGTGCCGAAAGTTTGGCCTACCAATGATTGAAGGGAACCACGCAACGATCATGATGACAGCTATTTTTGTCTATTAAATATAAAAGACAAGAGACAAAAATAGAGATATTCTTAAATTCATTACTAAGATCTGGACGGAATTCTGAAAAAATATCAATTTCATTTTTGACTTGAAGTACATTTAACTATTCTCAACATTTTAATCGCAAAAACTGAATAATCTGATAAGAAACCAGAAAATCTTGAAGGAATCTACCGAATAACTTGTATTCAGATTAAACGAAAAGATCCTACTTTTACGAGATACTAGTACATAAAAGAACAAAGTGAAATACCGATATCCAAGGGTGTTAAAAATCTTTAGCCTTCCATGTCGTATAAAAGGACATTTTTAAGTAATAAATAGTAATGTATGTAAAACTACTTTTGGAAATTAAAACATTAATAATGCGTCCAAAAAATATCCAGGAGATGTTGATAAGTATCTGGCACCAAAACGGCTTTTGGGTTATGAAATAGAGTAAAGAGCGTCTACATAATCAAAATTTAAAAGTAATTGTGTCGTCGCACAATGCCCCAGCTCCTAACACTTCCCCAATCTCAGACAGGTCATCTTTATAAAGATTCACCCGTTTTCCTTCGTCGGTCCGCATTTCACTTTGTAATGAGTTTGGTCCTTTCCCTTTACAAGTAAGGACTGCAGTTTTTCCTTGCTTAGGCCTTTTTCAATCGGCTCTTCTGTTTCACGTGATTTTTCTCGTGGGCCGCACTCAATTACAACATTGTTTGCTAATTCTGTCGAGTCGGTTTTGGGGAATGGCCTCGCAAAGTTTCGTAACGGGCGAATTAAAGTGAGGAATTCCAATTGTGCAGGCGTCCCGTGCATTAAAACACGGCGAATTGCGTTATTAAACCGGGCGAAATTCACCCGTTCATGTGCGGGGGTAGTTTGTCAAAACGCGTCCCTAATTACCGTACAATTGCACTCCCTAAGCCCCAGTCACCCGTCCCACTTCGTTTATTATACCGTCCGGCGATTTCGATCGTAGAAGAAATAAAAAAAACTGAGTTAAACTAAGCAAACGCCGAGGAAATTAGTCGAAAACAATCAGGCAAATGCATTAGGGATTTAATATTCTAATAGGGTACAGGAAATTGCTCCAGTTTTTAAAAGTATAATCAAGGCCGTCACGAAAACATTATTTTATTAATGCAACGCGAAATTACCAATAATAAAAATAATCTTACTATTTGCTACATACTTCTTTAAGGATGTTCCATTTTTTTGAATATCCTTAAAACACCATTAATATTCGATTATTTTCATATATAGGGTCCCCAAGGGGGCTAAATAGAAATTCTCAAAGTGAAAATCGTTCAATTTGTCTTATGTTACCATAGTACCAATTTGATAATTACGGTGATACAGGGTGTCAAAGTTAGTTATCTTGAATTTTACAAAAATTTCATCAAAACTTAAGAACTTGAATTATTTTAATTACATATATTTAAGTTTTAAATTATTTATAATGCTTCCACTTTTTGTTTTAATTAATTGTTGATCTATTTTTGTATTAATTCAAATAGATGATCTAAAAGAAAATTATGTTGTTTAAAATTTTATTTTGTTAAAAATAAAAATAAGACAAAAATTAAAGGAAAATTATGTTTAAAAAATGTTACATGTTTTGTTAAAAAATATATTAAAATTTAAAGAAAAACTAACTTCAAGAACATAGTTTTAAGTTTTATTAAAAATACATAAAACAGAAAAAATATATAATATCAAATTTTGTTACAAAATTTAACACGATAACTCGAATTTTTGATAACTCGAAACAAATTGGCTGGTGATGCCGTCCAGGGTTAAAATTATTTGTTATTTTTACTTGATAACTCGATCTAAATATTTGGCACAACCTTCGATAAGTTGAATCTTTTCTGCCTCACGTAACTCTTCGAGGTTTTTCCTTTCCGATGATACCTGTTTTATCTTCGAACGGTATTTCGTTTCGGAAACAATTGTAAGACTAATTATCGATTGATTAGAATAATGCTGGAGACTCCTACAATTTAGTTTATGATTTTCACATGATTACAACATCCTAAATTCTAAATAGAAATAGATTTTACCAAGGGTTGGTCCAATACCTATAAAATGATAGTGCCTATATTTTGTTATTAGATTTTGTTTGAGAAAACCTATGTATTAAAATGTCGATAAAATTATTATTATGATTTAATAAATTTAATTTTTTAAATTTATAATTAATAATTTTAAATTTTTAAAATTTAAAATATAATAAATTTGAATTTTAAAATATAAAATTAATAAATTTAAATTTTAAAATTCAAAATATAAAATTTCGTAAATTTTTAAAATTTCAAAATTTAAAATATAATAAATGTAAATTTTAAAATACAAATTTCAAAATTTAATATTCTAAAATTTAAAAATAATAAATTTAGATTTTTAAAATTTTAAAATTTAAACTTTCAAAATTTAAAATTTAATAAATTTAAATTTCAAAATTTAAATTTTAAAATTTATAATTAATAAACTTAATTTACGATTTCAAAATTTTAAACTTAATAAATTTAAATTTTAAAATTGCTACAAAATTTAACAAGATTTAAAGGAAAATTATATTTAGAGTCATGTTAAAGAATATAACAAGTTTTGTTTAAATATATAACCAGATTAAAAGAAGCTATATTTTAAAGTTTGGTTACAGTATAGAGCAAGAATCAAAGTAACGTTATTCTGAAACTTTGTATTGTATAATAAATATTGTTTAAAATTTTGTTAAAGAAATCCATCATAAAATTTAACTAAAAACTACTAAGTTATTTAGTATTTTATAATGTAGTTTTTCTTTACTCCGTTAACTCACATCATTCATAATCTTAATTTCTTTAAAAATGTTCAATATGTCGGGTAGTCATATAATATAATATATCAAAAATATAAATTTTATAAGTCTACAAGTTCACTTAATATAAATAAGGAATTTAAAATTTATATACAGTAAATATAGTATAAAAGAGGACCAAAAACGAATAACCATCTTTATGAATATTACAGCTCGCCATTGCGAATATTAATCAACCCCCTAAATTACTGTTCATTATTATTTCGCCTTGTGCATTTCCAAACGTTAATAGCCTTATTAATTTTTATATTGTTTTCCTAATCGTTCCGCCGAACCCGATTATTTCCGCAATATCTGATTTAAATTGCCGAAGGAAAATTGCGGCCGAATACAACGCTTTTTGCTATGATTTCATCACAAAAGATTAGATAATTATATTTTATTCTCGATAGTATTTCCTTACATCAAAAATTCATTTTAGTCGAGACGCAAAGTAATCCACATGTTTCATATCGGTTACATCATCATCTGGGCTCAGATATCAACGTCGTCATAATGAAATTTTTTACCGCAGCATCCCACAATAGAAAAAAGGACATTATAAACTTTTATGCCGCTCGACATTTAGTTCACGTGCGAACGCAATTGCACACGTATCCACAGACAAACAAATAAGTCTTCGTAAACGTAATGAATGGGTGTACTTTGGTAAATTAAAGATCCATCTCGGAGCTACGGCGATAATATCGTTAATGCGTCTTCCATTGTCCGTATTAAAAAAAAGTGAAGCCGCGACCGATACGTTTGCGAATAGCGATCATAAAACACCGATCGAATCCGCGAACTTCGCAAATGAAAGGACGTGAGTGTGTTGCCGTGTGTGGCGGGTTCAACAACTCTCGTTCTCAAAGACCGCATTCTGCAGAAATGGCACCGGACATAAAAGGGGCAAACACTTAATGCAACGACTCATTAATGGCCCCATATGCTCGTTGCGTTCTGCGTTCTACGTTCTACGTTCTACGTTCCATCTCGATTGATCGAATCGACGAAATCGGACGACCAAAAACAGATTGCAACGCATGTGATTACCAACTAAGCGGGTGCTATTGATGCTGATATTAATAATAGATTAATTAGCGTCTAATAGGATGTAGGAGGAGGAACTATCATCGCATTAGCGCCGTTTAATTGTCCCCATTAACGCAGGAGACGATAGCAAGGGACAATAAAATTCTACAATGTTGTTTATTGTCGTTTTCTTAAGGACTTTTAAGGATTATTAATACTGAGAAAGTTTTATCATTTCCTCGATTGTTTATGTACACAATCCAATCTAACTTCTGGTCAAGATAATATTGATTCAACTGCAGCAACGCAATGAATAATAATTAGTTTACAAATTACTTTTTAGTTATTTAAATTGCTAGTGTTACCTATTCCGTTTCAAATAGATCGATCCATTCTTACCATTGTTTTATATGTTGAACTAAACTAGATTGTCGAGTAAATAATATAGATTTATTATATTTGTTAACTTGTTAACTTCTTTAACAACAATTTATATATAATTTTATTTACAATTTCGCTGGATTCTAAAACAAACTTTGACTGAAAATTTTTAAATATATTCTTGACAAATTTAATATCTGGAAACTTTTTTAATTTCATTATTAATACAGTGGTGACCAAAATTTAAAATTAAATATTTTGTAAGATATTTCATAAAGGGATTTAATTCAGTATACATAAAATTTATTTGTATGTTTAATACGTTTTTTTGTCGTACGTCTTGAAAATGATGAAGGTAAACGCACATATTAGTGAGAATTGGTTGGCCAAAGAAATAGCACATAAACAATATTTTTAATAGTATTGTGAGTGGGATATTTATTATTTTATTGAATAATTCAATTTCAGTGGAAAGAGAGAACCGTTGAAGTTGGGAGATGAGGGAAATAATAATTAACATTAAACAAATATTATTGACATCACTATAAACTTAATAGGCTGCCAAGAAATGGTTTATGGAAATGTTATTAAAAATATTAAATTTTAAAACACCTTAAGAAAACGTTCTAACAAAAAAAATTAGAAGAATATGCAAAAGAATGTCCTTATCTTCCATAGGAATAGGACCAGGTAATAAACAATAAGGTTTTGTGAAAATTATGAGAGATATAATAGAAACTTTGATCAACGATAATTTCGTTCAGTTACATGGATTTTTATGATGATGATGACGATCCGAAGCATGCTTCTAACGTTGTTCAAAACTGATGAAAAGATCATCTCGAGGTTCTTAATTGGCCAGTGCAAAGACGGGATTTAAATCCAATGAAAAACTTGCGGAACAACCTAACCTCTCATCTTCAAAACACCAAAAACCATTAAATTTAGATGAAGAATTGAGATTATTAGACATTAAAAAAATTTATGTTATGTAAGTTATGCATAAATTATTTAATAATTATTTTTTAAATGTTTACTATTTCTGTGATTTAAATAATTTAAATTAGCGTCATAGTGAATTATTGTAGAAAGAATGTAGTGTATTATTTTAAATATAAATTTAACAAAAACTTGTTATATTTTTAAGAGAACTTTAAATCTTGTGTTATGAATCAACAAACTCTAAATGCAAAGTAAATCCATTCGAATTAATGTAAAAATATATCATCAGTTAGTAAAAACAAAACCTTATTGTTTGTGTGCTTCCATTTCAGTACCATTTAAACATTGATTCATCAATTCGAGAAAAACCGCATTTTCCTTTATCCCAGCACGTTGTCCCTTTCCATAATAAACAATGGAAGCAGGTTTGCAGTGCAGTTCCACAATCCCGGAGCATTGTCGCCACCTGTACACAAGCTGGGTGCATTTTGTACCCATTCAGTCCTTTGGAGTGTCTCGGGACGGTTTTCGTCCCGATAATGCCAGACGGAATTGGGTCGCATCGGTTTATTGCCTTTACCAACCGACCGACTAAGGAGTGGGACAATGCATGATGTGCATGTTATGGTAGGAGATAAAAAATTCCATGTTGCTTTTATTTCAAACTTCTAGTGTGATTTACTAAATCTGTGTTTATGTAAAAAAAACATGTGATAATTAAAAAACAAGTTTAATACAAAATCCAATAAAGCGAAGTGAATAAATATCGATGCAGGTGTAACATTCCATAAATTATGATAAATCCACACTACTTCGCAAATTATCGAACGATGCGAATGCGTGGCCGTTAATTAATTAAACAATTCAAACCCGAATTTATTGTTTTCCTACACTAAACAATTTAATTTACGGTCGGTTTTGTTATTAAATAATATACATAAATTATTAATCAGCCAATCGTTTGAAACTATTAACTACTTTCGGCATAAGCCGAAAATATGGTCAATAGAAAACACGATCCGCCCATTTTATAATATTCCATGGGGTTTAATGGCTGTGTTTAATTAAATTATCGTATTATTATTATTTTATGGCGGCGATTTTGTAGGCCATTAATGCATCAGGAGCCAAACTATTTATGTCTGAACAATGTTTATTAATTTTATGAAGATTAATAAATTTGTGTAATTGTTTTTATTTAATGTTTCTTATTTATTTTAGTGTGCGTATTTTAGTTGCATTTCAAAACGCTATTTCTGCATAACCGTCGTTAAAAATTAAGATTGTAAAAAACGGTTTTATTATAATAATGTAAAAAGTCTATATATTTTTTAATGACGTAATTTTCATTGTAATTATTTAGTTGGCCTATTCCATTTCACAAACTTCACAACTTTCATTGCTCTTTCTAGCTATGTTATTTAAATTTTCATTTCGTGTTTAAAAAAAAATCGTACAATTTATTTGAAAATAGACTAATCGTTAAAATGTGATGACCATAAAAAACAATAAAGTTAATCAGAAAGTTAAATAAATAGATTCTACATAAATTAACAGAGGACAATTGACAATACTCCTCTTGCACGCAATGCAAATGAGGCTTTTATTGATCATATTATTACAGCGACGAAAAATGATTGATTACAACAATTCTCGATCTGGACAATAGGTTGAAATTGGTGAACCTGGTGTAACAGGTAAGCCTTAACCTTACTGCCCACCAAGTTTTTAAAAAATTTACTCAAAGATAAAGCTCTTTCGGTCAATAAAAAGAAGGTTCTGATTCTTCACGACAACTCAAGCCTACGTGTTGCATTTTACTTCATTCACTATACTGATGGAAAAACGTTTATTCCGGCTGACTCTTGAGAGAGATATCATGCATGACAGCACAGAACACCCATGACAGTGACAGTAAACGTCTTCAGTTTGTTGTGTAGTAGAAGATTTTTACTGTCTCTGTTTTGCCTCTCTCATGATTTAATTGGAGTAAACACTTTTTGATCATTATTTTATTTATTATATTTATTTATTTTCGTTAGAAATGTATGGGTTGTAAAAATGTAAAAATTATTGTTAAAAGCTTAAATAACCTTTTCTGGTACTTTATTAAGTAATTTAATATTTATTTTTATATTATAAAGTGATATCCAAACAATACAAAAACCATGTGAATATACATTTGATTAATTTTGATAATAAAAAATGAAAATTAAATTTTTTATTAATTTAATAAACATAAATTTCACTCCGTCTGCATTAATGTATAAATTTATTCTCTTTGAAGTTAAAAACCAATAAATCCGGTCTTTTCCCTTGGCTAATTTCATTAAATGCATTTTCAGTTCTTTCTTTTGGTATCAGACTGTAAATTATAATAAATTAAAGTTACCATATTCATATACTTTTTACAAATACAATAATGAGATTATTTCATCATACCTACTTGATTCTTTATTATATGAAAAGCAACAATATTCAGAGACGTCTTCGTCTAAAATAAGACGAGAAAAGGAGAACCTTCCACTGTCTACGCTTCTGTATCATTATGGAAAAAGTTTTTTATGCTGAATTGTAACCTGTTCTACCTGTTCCCATCTATTTTAAAGAGACGTTGTACATAGATTTAATTATGTTTAAAAATTGCCTTAGTTTGTTTACTGCAAACTAATATTTTTTCAAATTGTTCCACATTATAAAATTTATTATGTTCTAACGAACATTTACATATTACTAGCAAAATTGCAATGTAATCAGTATGCAAATAACATTGTAACGCACAAAACAATAGAAAATAGAAATAATTTTTATTCCGCAGCGGAAATTGCAGTTACATGAATTTATTGGACATGGGTACATTTTTTTTAGTTTTGTTTTAATAAATAAATTTTAATTCGCTGCAGATGAGATAACGTCTCTCTGGATCAGCGCTTTTTTATCGGACTTGGACCGGCGTAAACAGAATATGGGGGTTAATCCGAAATTATTGCACCGACACTACATCATATTATATTTTTAATCGGGGTTAAACTACTTTTATATTTATGCTTGTTGCTAAGTCCCACACCGAATTTACGTGCTTTTTTTTTCGTTGTTTGTAAAATCATTATTGTGAGAGTTAAAAAAAATATAATTAGAAAGGGCTATTGTATTTAAAAATTATAAAAAGAAACACGTGAATTGCTATTAATTATTATTTTATGAAATACAAATAGCTGAAATTATTGGTTTATATTATTGGCAATTATATTATATTGCGTATTTTAACCATTTTATGTACCTGTTGAAAGTATCATGTGGAGTATGATTTTCAATATTCATATAGATTAATATTTTCGGCCCAGTTTCATTTGGAGTCATTCATCATCCGAAAAACAATAACGTATGCGATATCCCACATGGGTGTTTCAATGCGGTTAAATTAGCTACAGTCGAGGTGTTGTAAATCAGTTATTGAGGTGCCTAATGAATATTACATTGATTAATCGTGATCATTTATAATTTCGACCGCACAAATTCACACAAGGTTCGATTTTTGTTTTAAACTCGGTATTAATTATTTTCTTTTGGCGTAAGTTTGTTGTCTTGAGCTTTTTCCACGTTGCCTCATCCGGTAATTGATCCGCAATTAAACTTTGACGATGTTTTCGTCTGTTCATTTAAAATCTTTAATCCAGAAACAATAATGGACTAATGATTTACCCAATTTTGTCACAGTTAAAAAATAATTAATTATACTCAACAACACCTTAAATTGGTAATCAATTTTTGACACGTTCCTTTATGAATGTTTAATCGAAAAATATTAATGGACTTTCAAAGAATCTTAAAGAGTCTTAGTCAGTGGAAAGTTCTCTTATTGCTCCCTCAATAAAATCCAGAATTTTTTTAATAATTTTCTATTTTTGAACCCATTAGATATACCTAGATTTTGGGATATATCCCAAATAAAATTAACTAAAATAATTTTACTTTTTGTTTTACATTTGTGTGGTCTTCTGTTTTATATTAAAGAGGTTCTAACATTACTCAATTTATTTCTGTAAAAGATGGAATAGCCAGTTATTTGAAACCGTTTTCTTATTGGCTAAATTTAATGTATATAATATTCTGATCTTTCTTGGGGGAATAAAAGGGAATAAAAAAATGTCTTATACAATTTTTTATTATTATAGAGAAAATGTACGATAAGCAGTATAAGACATTATTCAATAAAATGCTAGTATTTATCCTATACAAGTACCAGATAACTATTACAGTAAACCAGGTACACATTTTCTGACTTATTTTTTTAATTAATTTGTTGAAATATCACAAAACCTTGAGAAATATTTTGAATTAGAACATTAAACCGACAACAATAGATGAAATTGAAAACAAGTTACAAAATATGAAGACGAAAAATCATTCATAATAATCAATCAATTATTTTTATGGAGTCATATAAAAGTGTAAAATGTTCATCTATTATTTCTGTATAATCTAAAAAATATATTAGGACTAATATATCATAAAAATATTAATATTTCGATATTTAAAAAACCAAGTCCAATGTGTTTTTGCGTGTAAACTGATGTAATTAGCCATAGAAATATAAAGCTATATGAAAACGGGAAGGTAAAAACGAAACAATCGGACGACATAAATTAAGTTCGGTCGCATTCGATCCTCGGAAATAAATTTCGCATTACGCCGCGCACATAAATTACCGGAATATTTAATGACAGTATTAAAATGTTTGCGTTGCTTATTACCGCTCAATATTCATGGCTCCGGCTCCATGAAATTCATTAAAACGGCAAATATGATCGAACCATTAGTTGCATAACTGATGTTCGTAATTCTGTGTGCGTTCAATCCCCTCGCAAAGGTTTTCCAGATGCATTTTCCGCAGCAATTTTATAAACACATTTGGTTGAAAAAATCACATTTCGAAACATCTCCATAAATTCGGTTTTTGAACAGGAGCAATTTTCTGCAAAAACCCCACTTTAATATCCAGACTACGAAATCCAAGTAAACATATTATAACAGACAGTGCAATTTCACCGATTGCATTAAAATCTCCGACAAACTAAATCAGTCCCAGTTTTAACATACGAGTGGCGGCTCTTTTTTTCGTCGTTTTGGGGTAATTGTGCCGCGCACAAAATTACAAAATTAAAGGCATAAATCATTCGGGTTGTTTGCGCCCCTCGACCTACCAGTTTCGCGTTGCAACTGTAAATTCGTGGAGCGTTCCGTCTTGCGTGCAGTCACATTAGTCGGATTGTGTTGTTCCGATGTCGTGGGACAATTAACTAAATTAATAAACGGGTATAACGGATTAGGTGAACGGTTCCGAAAAATTTACAACCACTCGCATAATAGAGGCGAAATGAGTTAATGTTCTGTAAACAATTAGAGATGGAGCGAAACTTATGTACTTTTAAAATGAGGAATTTTTTTATCAAATATCAAAACAGGTTTTTAGTTTATTAAAACTTTGTGCCAATATGATAATTTATTAAAAATGTAAATCACAAATATATATACATTATACTCTGAAAAAGTTTCATCAATTTATTAAATTACCTAACTTCTATAGATTTAAATTAGATGAAGTTCCATATAAAATTTAAATAATTATCAAACCTCATTCGCAGTATTTTATAACTCCCTAACTTTATAAACAGTTCTGCATAAGGTTTATATAAATGAAGATGTCGAATTCTACAAGAAATTTTATGTATTTGTTGTAATTTAGAAATATTTAAAAGTAATACTATATAAAATTTTAAAACTTAATAAGCAACTTTTATAACATCTAGGCCGCTGAGAATATTTTTAAGTAAATTTTTATAAAATTTATGTGATTTTGGATCTTAATAATAAGAAATTTTGTATAAAATTTAAAAACTAAAGTAATTGTATATAAAATTTGGATAGTTGCTAAATTGTATAAGAAAGTCTAAGATGAGGCAATTTTCCAATTTTTTATAAAAATTAGACAGCTCTGAAACTTATATATAATTTTATATATAATTGGTGGTTGAGGTTATAATAAGTAGAACAACTATATTATACATTGAACTATATACAATGTATATTTTATTATTTTTATGTATGTATTTTACCAATTTCCGTTGCAGACATAAATCAACATACATTGAATTTATTGACCATTTTTAGCATACAAACATTAAATTTTATTCCAAATAACTGATAACACCGAATCATATAAATAAATGTTGGACTTTTATGGTGCAAATTAATTTCGTTCAATAAAAAAATAATAATAAAAACGTCAGACATTATACTTAGTAAACCGCACCACACATCAGATCCATCATCCGGAGGATGGATGGGATGAAAGGCATAAAAGAAGTGTGCGAAATTAATTGCGTATTAACCTATTTCGTTTTAATGTAAACCGAATTTTATTCAAGGTGTGCAACTTGTAATTACTTGTCTCGTTACGAACACGATAAGTCCATTATGGTCCGCATTAGCATCCCCGAAACGAGACACAAAGGACACGGGTCCTGCGAACAAAACACAACGGTAATTTTTATTTCGATGCACCTGAAATTGAAATATCAGCGCTTTTAAAACGTTGTTTGTTTATTATTTACAAGCAGTAGCGTGGTGTTGCATCTGGGATGCTGAGATGCATGGAAGCAACATCGATCCATGGCACAAGTATGCACAGCAAAGTGTTACGGCCCCAATATTCGTTGTAAAACACCCCCAAATCTACTTGTAAATATAACGCAAAGGAATAGCGACCTGTTCGCTCTCCGATTTTCGGTCCCGCAGGATTTGGGAGTTCTTTATCTATTTAGGAGTCGTTCGTTGTTCCACCTGTTGAAAAATTCCTCTCTGTGGGAAACTGTTCTTTATTGTTTTTATGAATGTTTTGCTCAAAACGCAGTTTACACGTCTTATGGCTTTATTATTCATGTATATTGACGTTTTTCTGTTATTTTCAGATAATTCGTTGCAAGCACCTCGATTCACGACCTCTCTATCCAGCAAGATTACGATCAGATTAGGGACGATTAAAATTATGCAGTGCCAAGTAGTGGGTGAGTAAACTTTGTTTTTAAATAATTAACTTTTAAACAGTTTGTTTGTTGTATTTGCAATTTCCTTTAATAATTTACTGCTACTAAATTAAGGGCGATACTTTCAACTGTCCATACACATACATAATTTTAATCATTGAGAAATATTAAAAATTTAAATTGTGTAAACTTAAAATTTAAACATTGAAACTATAAGCTATTCTACATAAAAATTGTGTGACCTTTAAGCTGCTCTATATGGGCTAATTTCGGCCCAAGAGCATTTTGTACTCTAAAAATAGTTGACTTCTTATTAAATTTTTAAGTTAGATTGTGTGTAAGCTGTTTACTTATTTAAATAATACGGTTGGCTATAATAAATTATAAATTCTCAAATTATAGGTATTTCGAGCTTCTTATGTACATATTATACTACATACTTATATTATCTTATAAAATTTGTGAGTAATGGGCTCAAAAACCTATTTTTTTAATTTTAAGTTATTTATGTAAAACCAGTTGTCTCATTGAGTTTAAATGGGTGTATCTCGCATAATCTAATTTTGGCATAACAGGAATTTAGGGCACTTTATGGGCTCGTTTCGGACTAAAAATAAAAATTTTGAACTCGAAAAATAAGCGGTTTTTTTATTTTTAAAGTGGGTTCATGAATGGTCAAATGAAAAAAAATATAGCTCAAAAATTAATGGGTGTTTTTTAAATTTTAATGTAGTGTAGTTCCTATATAGTGACATTAAACAATTAAATCTATCGATTCCCAAGTGTTCCTAGTATGAAAATTTCGTGCTGTTTATAATAATTGAATTGTAATTCATCTTCTTCAAACTTCTTTGGTCGATTTCCGTGTTCTTTGTCAATAAGAATAGAGCCGTTTTTCTTAATAAGAATTTGATAACTTTCCAATGCCTTTTGATTCAACATGACCACGAAACAAAAATTGTTGTGTGGTACTAACTCCTAAACAACTTAATAGATATGATGTTTTGTAGCGAAGTGTCTTACCTATAAAACAGCGTCTTGGGTTCGTCATATACTTCAATAGGTTTCATATTCCAGCTCATTACAAAAACGACAACATTCTTGAACATCTTTTAAAAAATAGGAAATTGTGATACATTTTAACCAATTCAACTTGAACTTACCACATTTCCGAATCTTTACAAGCATATACATATACCAATCGAAAACTGTTTGGTCTGACTGTATTTTGAGAGAGAAATCATGCACGACAGACACAGTAAAAGTCTGTAAATTTGCTTCGTAGTAGGAGCTTTTACTGTCTCTATCATGCATGATGTCTCTCTCAAAATTCAGTAGGATCGAAAGCTTTCCAATCAATATATAAAGTTGTGAAATCTTTTGAGTAATTATATATAGATTTATATAATTGTCGAACTTTTTATAGGTTCTGTAGAATTATTAAACTTTATTAACAATTCATCATAAAATTTAGAGTAGGTGAATAAAGTCCGTTTTGTTACCAGTTTGAAAGTGTTCACAACTCCCTTTAATATTTCACAGTGATTAAATTGAGGATGAAACCTTTTCAGGACCCACCTCCAAGCGAATTAACTTTCGACTGTTTACACACAATTGTTTCCTGAAGGATGAGCGTATTGAATTTCTGACCGAACCACAGTAGTTGATAAACTAGATTAGTGCGACTAATTACCTAAAACGGTGATTAGATAATCAATCACCGCTTTCGATATCAAAATTCCACTAGTGTCCTCAGGATTAGGGTGATTTAATGGAGCGTTTTTACGAGTACATTTTAACCGCCCAACTTTTTGACGAGCGCGTCCGTTTTAATGAATATTAAATCCTAGTTTGAATTCTTAAGTAGCGTTGGGGCTTAATGGCCGATCAGATTATTTTATTTGAGCGCGGGTCACATAGATCAAAATCCGGGCATCATTACAACGAACCAGTCCGTACTCCCGACACCGGACCGTGTCTGTGTAGTTTTTTCGTTTACATCGACATAGATGCATGGACACGCCGATGCGGACACGATAAATCTCAATTTTTACATTCCGAAAATCGAAAGTGAACTTCACTCGGTGGATTTATTACATGTTTACCATAATAAAACATATTTTTACTGAAAACAGTTGCACACAATAAGAATATATCGTTTAACAATACGCAAAATCCACGATCCATCAAATCGTAATTTAGCAGAGTAAATATTAATACGCTGTTCATGTATTATTCATAAAATCAAAATTGATTAAACGTACGACTTACGCAACTATAAAATATTCTATATTTGTATAAATAGTAATTAGATTTTTATCGCAAAATCCATCGCTTTCTCCATTAAAAAATCCTGAAATCGCTGTTTGTTTCATTAATTTATGATTCCGTTAAATCTAAATTGTTTACATCCAATATTTTGTCGGCGATAGAAATTTTCGATCGACGAAAAATTTTGGATTTTTTCAGTTTTCATCCTCCCTATTATTTTTATAAAAATGTGCATCGACACTGAAATTATATGCGCGATTGTGACGCAAACCCCGCGGGTAAATGTACTGGAAATCATCAATATGCATTGTGTTGACTAGACTGAGAAATCTGTTAGTAAATATTTCATGATGTACGTTTTAAATATTCCACACCGGTACGCCGAAAAAAATGTGATTTACTGCGCCATATTATTCATATTTAGTGTCATAATTTAGGTAATTCAATCAAGCACAAGCAGGATTTTTAGCCCGTTCGAACAAAGTAACACAGGTTATCTATTCAAGCATAAAAAATGGTTCCGATCTGTTTTAGCGGTCGTTTTATGAATGAGTCGCGCTAGCGGTTGTTTTGTCCCGTTGTAAATCGGGGAAAATTTAAATAAGCCAACAGTCGGCATTGTTCTTGCCGGGTGATTTATCGCACATTTAAATCGGGTTGGTTTTCAGAGTCGGGAGTTTGAACAGACGTTTTTCGATTGTATTGCACGTCTATTTCTAGATTTTCAACGTTAATTAATGGTTTTGCTGGGACATTTACCACCCTTTTCCTCCCCCGAATTATTGGTTCAATGACGCTTTTTGAAAAATCGTATGCAGTCGAATGTTCTATTAATCGATATGTCGAAGTGTCGGTTTGGTTCGTTAATTAGGGTTGGAATAGCTGTATTGACGATCCAAACCTTTTTCATACATAATTGCATGCAAATATTAGATTTTGCCTACTAACTGTACTTCTATACACAACTTTGTCAGTTGCTAAATTTTGCACATAATTCTGTATAAAATTTAGACAATTATGAAAGTTTATATATAATAAATCTTAACTTATTAGGTTGTTCGGAAAATAATTTCGTTTTTTTTTTTGTGGAAATGAAAGACAGTTTTCGTATAATAAACAAATACTTTATTAAATTATATATTGGCCGTTCTGATCCAACACATTTTGCCATTTTTCTGGTAGTAGCATAATTCCACACTCATAAAATTTTTGGACTTTGCTGGGAAAAAACTGATCGAGATGATTTTTGGCCTCCACATTTGAGGTGAAAGTTTTACCGTCTAAAAAATTTTGGAGTGACCGGAACAAATAATAATCCGATGGTGCTAGGTCTGAAGAATATGGTGGGTGTGGCCTTGTATACCATTCAAGCTGTAAAAGCTTTTGGCGAGTGACCAAACTTGTGTGAGATCTCGCATTGTCTTGGTGAAACACTACACCTTTCCTGTTGATTAGTTCTGGCCTTTTCTGTTGAAGTGCATCATTCAGTTTGTCCAGCTGACGACAGTGGACTTCCGAATTAATCGTTGTGTTATCCGGTAAAAGCTCAAAAAAAACGATTCCTTTAAAATCCCACCAAACAGACTGCATCACTTTTTTTTGGTGAATATCGGTTTTGGAAATGGTTTGAGCCGGTTCATCTTTTTTGCTCCATGACCTCTTGCGTTTGACGTTGTTGTATACAACCCATTCTTCATCCCCAATGATGCTGCGCTTCAAAAACGGATCATTTTCGTGACATTTGAGAAACGAATCGCAGACGTCAATGCGGCGACACAGATTTCTCTCTGTGAGAACATGGGGAACCCATACATCGAGCTTCGAGGATAATCCAAGGCATTTCAAGTTGTCATAAACTGTTGAAATTGATAAATTTAACCTCAATCCGATCTCATGTGTTGTTATTCGCAGGTTCGCATCAACTAATGCCTTTATCGCGTCTTTATCAGCTTCAACCGGCCTTCCCGAACGTGGTGCATCTTCGACATCAAAATTGCCGGATCGAAATTTAGCGAACCAGTTCTGGC
Source organism: Aethina tumida (assembly GCF_024364675.1). Classification (NCBI taxonomy): domain Eukaryota; kingdom Metazoa; phylum Arthropoda; class Insecta; order Coleoptera; family Nitidulidae; genus Aethina; species Aethina tumida. The sequence goes on from NC_065439.1 coordinate 10,344,478, forward strand.
ACTGGCGAACTGTCAACACATCTTCTCCATACACATCGGTCAATTTCTTTCTGGCTTGAACAGCATTTCCCTTTCTGTAGTAAAACAGTAAGATATGTCGAAAATGCTGCTTATCAATTGTGAAACTTTATAAGTAATTTTATTTAATATTTAGTCTGTTTTAAAGATTAATAATCAATTCAAAATTGAATTCAGATAGTTGTGAAATTTTATAAATTGTTTAGAGAATTATGAAACTTAATTACTTTTCTTTGTCGGTTTATAGTTCTAAGACTCAATTTCACAATTTTCTAAAAGTGCTGTTGATTTAAAAAAAAATAATAATAATGTCGGGAGTTTGAACAGGCGTTTTTCGATTGAATGCACGTCTATTTCTAGATTTTCAACGTTAATTATTGGTTTTGCTGGGACATTTACCAACCTTTTCCTCTCCCAAATTATTAGTTCAATGATACTGCTTTTTGAAAAATCGTATGCAGTCGAATGTTCTATTAATCGATATGTCGAAGTGTCGGTTTGGTTTGTTAATTAAAGTTGGAATTGCTGTATTGACGATCCAAACCTTTCCCATACTTAATTACATGCAAATATTAGATTTTGCCTACTAACTGTACTTCTTTTGGTTGCTAAATTTTGTACACAATTCTGTATAATACTTATAAAGCTCTTAATATAAATTCCATATACAATAGAGATAGTTGAGAAATTTCATATGTATACTATTTTATTTAAATTTAGATGGTTGTAGAATTTATAACCAATTCCGTATTATATTTAGACAATTGTAAAACTTAACAATTGCATATAAAATTTCATAAGTAATTCCATATGAAATTTAAACTATTATGAAACATTATGGCAATTTTATATAAAATTTTATGAGAATTCCATATAAAACTTAAACAATTATGAAATTATTCCATAATTCTATGTAAAATTTCGATCATACTAAAATAAGCAACTTTATATAACATTTAGAAAATTGTGAAACTATTAACAGTTCTTTACAACATTTAATCAGTTACGAAGCTTTATAAGTAATTCCATGTAAAATTTAAATAATTGCTAATTTTATAAACAATTCTATGTAAAATTTATACAATTGTGAAACTTAAAGTAATTCTATTTAATATTTAGACTTTTTTAATTCAAAATTAAATTTAGATACAGTATTGGCAGAAAGTATAGCAACTTTTTTAAAATTCAAAGACTTTTTGTCCTGCTTATTATGTTAAAAAAATGTATACTGAAAATTAACTACCGTTTATAAATTTAACAATTACATCGTTAAACAATAAAAAAAATAAAGAGTTTAATTTTACAGATTATTATTTGTTTTGGACTGGCAAGAGTGGAGCAACTTATGCTATTTTAAGTTTTATTACTACAAATAATTTATAATTAATATTTTACACTAATATACTGTAAAATTCCCATTATTATGAATAACTTTCAAACACCTTTTTTAAATGGAAAACAACAGATAGTCAATAATATTTGGATCCATATTTTGCCAGGACTCTTGCAGAAACGTGAATAAATCTTGCTGATATACTCTTTGTGTTTTTTTTTTTGTTGTTCACTATCTCCCATAAGTTTTCAATGAAGTTTAGATCGGGAAATTGAGATAACCAGTTCATAACATTAATTTTTCCCTTTAAAAGGCACTGCTTCAAATATTTTGAAGTGTACTTTAGTCATTATCTTGTTGAAAATAAATTTTTAATGGCATATTTTTATTTGAATACGGCACCATATTGTTCCTCAATATTTCTTTATATATAAATCGTTCCATGATACCCTCTATTCAAAGAATAGGACCCATTCCAATTCCGAAAAGCAGCCCCTTACCATTAACTTTCAGTTAAACTTTTCATAAATAGGTTATCTTACATATAAAAGCCAATCACTCCTAACCAGTTTAAACTTGATTTCATCACTCCAGATCGTTTCCAATCATTTAATGTCTAGTGTAAAAGGGACCTGGTAAATTCAACTCTGAATCGTCCGTTCTCTGATAGCAGTGGTTTTTTAGTCTGACCTCCTCGCGGACCCTCTTGTAGTAATCTGTCTCTTGTATCTCAAGTAAACCTATTATTTTATTGGAAGTCAGGAAAGGATCTTTTTTGGAGTAGGATAAGATTTATTTATCCTGAAACCTATTGGTCTTCCAATTCCATGGTCATCCAGTTTTATGTTTTCCTTCCACATCACCAAATCTTGAAAATTTCCACAAGTTACTATATTAACTTATTTTATTTTGGCGTATACTATGAAACTAAAAATTATTGTGTATTTTGTAGAAATTAGTGACATTAACTAAAAAGTTGCTCTACTTTTTGCCAGTATAATATTTAGCTTTTTGATTTGTAGCTAACAGAATTATTTTTAATACATGAAATATTCACCGATATATTTGTATACAGTGTGTTCATAATTGGTATAAATTATATTAGATTTGCATACACAGGGCAGTAGTACTTTCTGCCTTTGTAGTTGTGAACTTTATGAATAGTTCTCTTTAGGTTCTATCAGTTTAGGGAATTATAAAACTTAATTACTTTTCTTTGTCGGTTTACAATTCTAAGACTCAATTTTGTTGTAGTACTGTTGGTTTAAAAAAAATGAAAAAATCGTAAAACGAAAGGAAGTGCCGGTGAATCGCAGCGTGGCAATTTACTGTAGTTAATTTCAGAAAATTTAATGGTCGTCGCGTGTATTTTTACCAGTCCTCTCGTTGCACTGTATTTGCATATCGAAGCGTAAGCTCGTTCCCGTCCCGCGGGACTTGCCCGATCCGGCTCTATTTTAAATCGGGTTTTGATTTCTCAGATGCACAGTAGAGATAATGATAAAAGAGACGCACGATCGGATGCGCAATTAAAAGTTCGGTAGGTCGGTGTTAATTAAAAGTTTCGACTTCCGAAAACGAGGCGAGGCACCTGCTGAACCACTGAACTGTGCTATTTTCTCTTTAGTCGCGACGCAATATAATAAAGGTCCAATTAGCACGGCTTAAATCATAATGAATTCGAATCCATAAATCGGAAGGTGGATGCATTGTATATGCAAGGAATTGCCGGTCCCGGCGGAGCGTCGCATCTTCGGTGCCGGCGTAATCAAACTTCATCCCCCGGGACGCGATCTTAATAGCACTTAAGTTAAAGACACGCGTTAATAACCTGTCCGGGCGGCAAAAGGAAAAGTCCGATTCTATGCATAGTTTCTTGTGCGGATCGGGCCCGCGAAACCCCCGGTAATTATTCACCAAGTGTAATCTTGAGTAATTGCGATGGCTTCGCATTAGTGTCTCTGCGTAAACTTGGCCCATTAATAATAATAACAGGCAACAACAGGTAACGGTCGCTAATTTTAATAAATCACATTTACATTAATGAACCTTCTCGATTTTGGCGGATGCGCCGCCGCAGCACTGGGTCAACCCCGGATTTCTATAATTTATGATATGCATTCAAATTATACCGATCAGCGATTTGTCGGCGCTGAAAAATGCAGCACGCTCGATGGAAGCCCCAACTAATTGTATACAACAGCTCAACTAATTTAAATAATATTTTAAAAATAATCACGCATCGTTAGTGCATATGTTTAATCCCATTTGTTTACCGTTCAACGGTTCAAGGGGTCTATGCTGCAACTTTTTGGTTAAAAATAAACTACCAGTGTTTATCGACCGATTTTAACCAATATCTGCATTCTGTATGTCTAAGATGGTTAAAATTATAACCTATATAGATATGCGGTTAGGTTAAAACGAGATATACAGTAGGAAAAGCGTTTGACCCGTCTGAATCTAGAGAGAGATATCATGCTCGACAGAGACAGCAGAAGTCAGCCGTGTAGTGGGAGACTTACCGTCTCTATCATACATGATGTCTCTCTCAAGATTCAGATGGATCAAACTCTTTTGGCACTGTATATAGACATGCGTTTTGATGAATGATAAACATAACCCTATGGTTATTTTATGGAAAATGATTACTATTGATCGGCTGTTTATTTTTCTGTGTGTTAGACATTGCTAGATTCAAACTTAGTATTTTTTAATATTATTTTATTAAAAATGTTCAAGGGACGCTCATTCATTCATTATTCAATATTTGTAATGAATATTTTGCATTTCAAATAAATATAGTGATTAGTAAATGAACATATCATGTAAAAATAATAATAAAAAATATAAATAAACGGAAATATTTATGTAAAAACAAATAATAGATATAATAAAAAAATATAATATAAAATATTCATATTTTAAAACCTAAATATTTAAAAATTAGTATAATGTATAATATCATAATTATTCACCAGCGAATTTAACTGGTTTTTTGTCGATCTATCCCGTTTCTTAGTTTCCATTTTTTAAAATTATACTCCTGTCTGCTAAAGTTTCACTAATTTTTAACTCTTTGTCTTTGTTTTAAATGCTTTTCCAATACTGTTGTATTTATTAACAACTAATTAGTGTTTTTACCTATTTTTTTACATCAATAGTTTAAAAAACTATTTACACTATTAGACTTCTCATAACAAAAACGTATAACGAGGTGCACACCGTTGCTAATAGCACGGCTGGCTGTACTATAACTATGTACGATATAAAGTTAAAAATAACCAAAAATTAAAAACAATCGTTATAATAAAACTTTTAACCCGTACGTATTACAGTTCGTAATACAGTTTTGGTAGAAAGTAGAGCAACTTCAAAAATATATAAATTATGTACCGCCATGTATATCTTATATTAAAGAACAAATCAAAAAACTAAATAATCGGCTGGCAAAAATAGAGCTACTTTTTACAGAATGTCACTAATCTCTACAAAATCCACAATAATCTTTAGTTTCATAGTACACACCAAAATAAAATAAGTTAATATAGTACCTCTGGGAAAGAAATTATTTTCTAAATTAAAATCGCGGATTGTGTCCTTTCAATCCGATGAGAGAAAAATCAATATCGCTCGATTGTAATGCGTGTTTTACAATTTTCAAGATTTGGTAATGGGGTACGAAAAAATAAAACTGAAAGACTAAGAAAAACCAATAGATTTCAGAATAAACAAAATTTATCCTACTCCAAAAAATATCCTTTCCTCAGTTCCAGCTGAATAAAATGTCTACTTGAAACACAACTTGGAATTATTGTTTCTTCAAGTACCGTAAAAGATAAATTACTAGGGGGTCTTCATGCGAGAAAGTAAGGCAAAAAAACACTACTATCAGAGAAGAACAGACTAACCAGAGTTGAGTTTACTAGTTCCCTTTTACACTGGACTTGATTGAAAACGAACGATCTGGAGTGACGAAGTCAAGTTTTATCTGGTTTGCAGTGATGAGATTTTATATGTAAGGCGACCTATTCATGAATAGTTTATCCGAAAGTTTACCATATTCACTGTTAAACACGGCGACAGGTCGGTAATGGTATGAGGCTGTTTTCGAGATTTGGAATGGCTCCTCTCCTTTAAATAGAGGGTCATGAATCGTTTTATGTATAAAGAAATATTGAGGAACAACATGGTCAAATAAAAATGTGCATCTAAAACTTTATTTTCAACAAGATAATGACCCGAAACAGTAGCTTTTAAGGGAAAAAATTAATGTTATGAAATGGTCATATCAATTTCCCGATCTAAACTCCATTGAAAACTTATGGAAGATAGTGAACAACAAAATAAGACACAAAGCTTAATATTAAGTAATCAAAAAGTGGCCTGTCAAAATATGGATCCAAATATTATTGACCATCTGTTGCTTTCAATGAAAAAAATGTGTTTGGAAGTTATTCATAATAATGGAAATTTTATAATATATTAATGTATATTAGTAAAATTAAAAGCTTTATTTTTTTATTGGTTAACTATGTAATTGTTAAATTTATAAAGAAAAGTTAATTTTCAATATATTTTTTTTAGAAATAATAATCAGGACAAAAATTATTTAATGTTCCACTTTCTGTCAATACTGTATGTAACAAAAAAGTTACAGAATATACTTCTAAGTCGTGAAAATACCGATTTTTTGGTTAAACATCTAAAATAATAATCCGAGCTTAATTATTTTCGAAATATCATCCCGCGATTGCCACCGGCACTAAACTTTATGTCGGCAATGAAACAAAGCCCCGATGGCAATCTCTTTCCACGTCCGGTCTTAAAAACTCGAAATTTTTCCGACATTAAACGTACTTCGAGCTAGTTGTTAAAGCTTGCGTCGGACATTTCATTATTTCAAAGGCACGAAGTTTTAAACTATTATTTGGTCGTCAAGCATTTTATTTTTTTCACCATCAATTCATTTTATTCTAATCCGTTGTTTTTAAGCACTGGAATAAAATAAATATATTGATATATTACCCATATTTTCAGATTTAAATAAATAATAAATTGATATACCATATCAATTCAACTTGTCCCTTCTGGTAATGATGGAATTGATATTCCATATTTTGTTTTCTTTCATTTATGGTGCTGTTCCAATGGCACGCAATTTTATTTAAAACCAACTACTTTGAATCGGATAAATTCAATAAAAAAGTGAAAAACCATAATTGGTCATCGAAAATTATCAGTTTAATGAGAAAAATAAATATTAATAAATATTAGTAAATAAAATGATCAAGAGATATTCAAATAGACACACTACTCAGTTGTGAACTGCTATTTAATAAGTGAATCGTACATGAAGGCCACCACTTAATTGAAAATTGATATGACGAGAGGTTGTCAAGCAAGCATCTTGATAAGTGACAGTTTCCTAATTATTAACAATTTGAAAAAATAAACTTTTATGACGACTAATATTGCATAACGTAGGACTATTTAAAAGGAATCAAAAAAATACTAAATACTAAATAAATACTACGTATTTTTAGTAAAAAAATTCCTGAACCTGAACCTGAAGAAAAAATAGTTGTTCCTATTTAAAATTATCCTTACCCCCTATAAGTTAACAAAATCATCCTGTATACACATAATTGTTTATATACAGAATATTGGTAACATGTTCTGTTCTTTCAAAAGCCATTAAAATGTATTAAATTTTATAATATGTCATAAATAAACCATAGTTTGAAATAGTAGAACTATGGTGCCCCCTTAGATCTGTTTTGTTAAGTTTTATTGGACCCTCATTAAAATGTATCGAATTTTATACAACATACGTGATTTCTCTAGTGTATTTCCGGTAAAACAATATTGGAAAAGTACAGAAAGCCCGTCCTTTGATTCTATCATTCGAGGAATCAACAAACACGCGCCTGATTTTAGCATATTTTGATATTCCGTCTGCATGGATAAGGCCGAGCTACGAGATTGTTTATTTTCTTATATAAACATTGCGTCAGTGCCGTACATTTCTTCAGCAATTCCTCCAGAGAAATTATCCCCGGTTATTTGAATAAGTATTACGGCCGATTCCTATCAGATCGTGTACCTAAGATATGTGGGTAAATATTTCAAAAGGACGGTCGCCCTGTCAGTTATGACGATAAGGAGGCGTGCTGTTTCTTTTGTGCGCCCGTTCTATCCGGAAGACACAATGGGACCTGCCAGTTTCAATTAAAATGTCTCTGTGCGTTTCATTTACTTCTACAGTCTTTGTTTGGCTAACAACTAACATACAACGTCAACGTGTGCTTCATAAAACATTTGTATAAATGGTAAAGTTGTCACATTAGCAATAGACCATAGGACGTAAAAACTCCGTCAAATCGAAGAAGCAAAAAGACATAAACTCGCACATAATGGGCGCTCATTCAGAGGGAGGATAAGCAGTTAAGTTGTCGGCGGGCCCCGGGGGCCAAATGGAGCGGTGGATGCAGCAGATTGCACCGTACAGGTAATGGGATATTTCCTTAATTCGGAGCGCCACCTCGCCGTCTCGATGCAGGCATGCTAATTCCGTTGATGAGCCAAATAGCTGTGGAGAATTCACTTCAGTAGAGCGCAGATCAAGTTTCCGAGAGGGCTGGAATGATGAGTGTTTATTAGGGTATCGTGCCTGGTTTTATGGGGGTAATAAGTAAAAATGAGTTTTGGAATGATGAAGCGAATGCAACGGGACACGGTTCCCCAATCATTGCGCCCATTTTCGAACGCCCATCCACTAATTACGTGACAAATCAACCGTGCCAGAGATTTATGTAATAATTTTCGACAAACAAACCAACGGAAGACTACTCTTATTACCTGTATTGTTTGCGTGGTATACGTACTGGAAAGGACAATTAGAGCTATTTTTCCAGCTGTTCCCAGCACGGTAAAACCTCGTAAACCACAATTTATTAGATTCCATTATGGCCCAACTGCATCAATCCACTTTATAGTTTGGCGGTGCCTTTTCACGAGCTCGTAACATGTCCAAATGTCCGGCAAGCCATGAATAGAGACAAAAACGTTAATTTCGGCGCGAAATTGCCAACGGTACGGGACGCAATTTCCCTCCCATTCACAAGAACCCACTCAATGGACACAATGCACAAGACCCAGATGCATTCGCCCATTGAATTTAAACCGCGGATCACCATAAACAAAACTCTCGTTACGACTATTTAGAACGTCGTAATAACTGCCGCAGGGGATTCCCAACAACAATTCGTTTTAAACGAGGAAAAATAAAAAACGACCACAGATTAGTAGTAATTAATTTAGCCCGTGTAATAGCCTTTTTAACGTTTAACTTGCACAAATTACTGAATTTATAGTCGATGTTTGCGTTGGATCAGACCAAAATGAATGGCACTGATTCGTGTCAGTCGAGGGCGATAAAACAACGATTATGTTGGACGGTTCCAGTTAATTTTGTCGCGCAATTCGGTCGTCCGCTAATTAACACTCTTTCCGCACACAAACCGTTGCATCCGATTAAACAAATGCAGAGATTACCTTTACGCGTCGGTTTTGTAATTGTTTATTTTAATTAATCCGCATCGGACTGGAGGCCAAATCGTTGTTTTTAGAACGAAAATCTCCAATTAATTTGATTGGCATTGTTTTTCGACATTTCGTTTTTCTCTTTTGCTGATTAATGGGAGTTTACAAAGGCCGCGAGAGTTTTGTTCGTACGAATACAATGCGTTTGGGTCTGTTTATATTTTTGCATCCGGTGCGATTGTTTTTCGTAATGCAAATTTTAAAAGTTTGGCGATTTTTTTAACTTGGTTTTATTCGCAGAATATCTATTATGTGTATATTATCAGTTACTAACGATTTTTTTATTTATTTTTTTATTGCAGGATATCCACCACCACATTACAAGTGGTTAAAGGACGGTCAACCCATCACCGATTTTTCCACCGATCCGTTTTACAAGATAATCTCTGCGAAACATGAGGACGAAGGTAGTTACAGGTGCATCGCCTCCAATAAGATCGGTTCCATCGTAAGCGAAGAAATTAAAATTATTGTTGCGTGTAAGTACAAAAGCCTTTGTATAAAGTATTGGAGAAAGTAATTTATAATTTTGAATAAAATTAACAAAATAGCACTATAAATGAACAATTTTTTGACAACGCTCTAAAAGCAAATTCTTGACATGAGAAAAAAATGTGCAAGTGAAAGTGAGAAAGACATTTCTTAAAAAAATCGACAAAGTTAAAAATATACAATAGTCACATGGAGAAACATCTGGCTCATAAGGAAGATAAGTCAGAACTTCCCATTTAACATTTTAAGCTTCCTTTGAGATTCAAATGCAACATGTGGTGATGTAGAACGCAATTTCTATTGAATAAAGATGCCTATCTTTGAGTAATTTATGATGTTGGGTAGAAAGTTAAAATGTAAACTTCCATATAATGTCTACTATAGAATTATTAAAATCTTTCTTGGGTTAAGTTCTGTTCCGCTAATTTTACCACCTTTTAACCTATTTTCCGGACCGGCAAGAATTGTTGTGATTAATACTTTTTTCGTCCCATGTGAGAACACCATCAAAGACTAATTTGCATTGAAGATAATTATTTATTAAATTTTAAAATTTCATAAACATTTTAAAATTAAATAAATTTACGTTTTAAAATTTAATAATTAATTTAAATTTTAAAATTTATTAAATTTATTAAATTTTAAAATATAAATTTATTTAATTTTTAATTTTATAATTTAAATTTATTAAATTTTAAACATTAAAATTTTAAAATGTTTATTAATAATAATTGTCTGAAGTAAAAATGTTATTCGCAACGGATCAATTGAGGACCCTGGAAAAATTGATTGGAATCCTTCCGCCATTAAATCCTATTGGTCAATTTCTAATCACAATGTCCTTTCAGACATGAACGTTTTCAAGGACCAAACGGAACACAGCATCACGGCTGAGGAGGGTCAAGTTGCCATAATAGATCTTCCGGAAATCGAGGCGAAACCGCCACCGGATGTCACTTGGTACACCGACGAAGGCATATTGGATTACGCTCAAAAGTACTACAAATCCAAATCCAATCAGCTCATCATCTTAGCCCTTGACAAATCCGACCAAAAGCCATACAGGTACCCGATCAAAACCAACAATCAACTAATTCACTGATTAACTTGAATCGTTTGTGTAGGGCACGTGCCATAAATACATTGGAAGGTAACGAAGAAAACAGCGCATTCATACGACTGACCGTAAACGAGAACAAGGACAACAAAGAAATAGCCCCGTCTATAATAATCGCTCCGGAAGACACAAAAATCGTAAAGGGCACCGCACAAACAACGCTGGAATGCGTGGCGAACGGCAAGCCGCTCCACGAACTCGAAACGATTTGGTACAAGGACGGTATCCAGATCGAGAGCTCCGGCATCGCTTACGCCTTGAACGACGTCTGGAACCGCAGTTTGTCGTTGATCTCCGTCAACACCACACATAGCGGCAAATACGAGTGCAACATCAACTTGCGCTCGGGCGGTTTTCCCACCGTCAAGGCGGTCGCCCAGGTCGACGTACTGGAGAAACCCAGGTTTTTCGGTAGCTCGAAGCCGGAAACGTTGGGCGAGTATGGGCTGCAACTGAGCTTGCCCTGCGACGTAGTCGGGATACCAACGCCTAACGTCAGTTGGTACAGGAACGCTGAGCCTGTTGACTTAAGCGATAAGAGGTAAATATAATTCTTATAAAAACCTAATTTGTTTCATAAATCTACAGCTACTTTGTTATCAACTGTTAATGGGTAATTTTTGGGCGCAGAAGAGTTTTTGAGATAGATTATAACATAATTGCCGTTATATGTACTTCACGTTATTACTAAAGATACAAAGGAATACGTACATACAAATAATAATATTGGTGCCTCAATGAAATAGATTCTGTTCATTTAGTCTGTATGTAAGTAATTTAAAAGATCCCTTTGTGATTTTCATGTCTCTCAAGACATCGTTCAGCTCATACTTGAAGAATTGTTGAATCTGTTTCAAATACAACATCATTTTTCATCAGATGATGTCTCTGTCATCTTTTTTTCGTGGTACACTGTCGTATCTATTCAACATATGTTTTACTAAGGGAATGTGGAGCCAAAATGTATCATAGTCTCTCGAATTAACGCCAAAGTGTCGAAAAAACCTTTTCCACAACGTTAGAAATAGGTTTTCTATTTTCTTCCAAAGCTACAAAGCTTGTGAATGCCATAACTTTAATATTAAACAAAATCAAAAATCTATAAAAAATGAAGGGCACATATTTTTTCACCAACTCAATAACATACTGAGCTGAGTAATGTGAGCAATTCCAAGTACATTTGGTTAATTGGAGTAATTTTAGGCATGAAATTCCAATTTAATCTCTAAAGGTACCTGTCTGTATCTCAAAGACAAGAGTTGATAGACGAAATCTGAAGACATTTCCATAGTTAAAAACCAATAAAAAAAAACTTTGTTAAACTAATATTTTTTTCCTGTTTATTCAAATGAGGACTTACATTTTGATTATTATATTATTTATTAAGATAAAAGTTGACCCGCTAAATAACTATATTATGGTAGTACGTTATTGACTCAACATTTCAGTTGAATTTATTTGGAGTTTATTTATAGATTCGTCATGCAAGAGGACAAGTCTCTGCTTATTAAAAAATTATTGATAACCGACAGCGGAATGTACCAGTGTTTCGCCACCAACGAAGCGGGCGAAAGCTCCTTGTCCACTTGGCTGAAAGTAAAAAGTAAGTAACCTGTTGTAATAATATACTAACATACTTAACAATTCCAATTGACATTAACAGAATCGGACAGAATAAAACGAACGCTGAGCGCAAAAATAGCGAGACTGCGCAGTGGCAGAGATCGACACCGCAAAAATCACGTTGTTTATTTGCCGCCATGTAAGGGATAATTTCGAGAATGCTGTTGTTATTATTATTATTTTTTTTTAATGCACCTGTAGATAGATCTCAAGTGTGACATAGCAAAAATATTACGTTTACACGTGTTGGCCGATTGACAATCTTGCATGGAGTGCCAGAAACAACCAATTCGTATTCAGCCACTAATTTGCTTTTGTGTTTTAGCGGCAACACCCGTCATGGAATTCGGTCCGAAGAACATGACCGTGCTTGACGGCAAAGATGCAACTTTAAGCTGCAGGGCTGCGGGTGCACCGATTCCCAATGTGACTTGGATTTATAACGGTATGAGTGAGAAAAAAAAATAAACGGCTTATTTTGTGATGTGTTTTCATTCGTTAACTAAACTCGCATGCTATTGCTTACCGGCTACTAACTGGTTCTTGCAGGCGAATACATCGAAACGACCAGTCGCGTTCAAATTCTGGAGACGGGTGATCTTTTGATAGCGGCGGTGCGGACGAGTGACGCCGGTCACTACACCTGCGTTAGGTTCAACGAGGCCGGCGAAGTGAGAGGATCCGCCTATTTGTCAGTCCTCGGTATGTTTTACAAGTGTTCACTTCCCCAACTTTTTGTGTTACATTAATTGTGCGTGTTCTGGTTCTGATCCGTCTTGTTTTTAGTGAGGACGCAGATCATACAACCACCTGTTGATACAAGAGTGCTTCTGGGACACACCGCAACGTTGCAGTGCAAAATTTCATCGGATCCTGTCGTTCCATATCAACTGGACTGGTTTCGGAATAAACAGTAAGTGATTTATCAAAAAAAAAAATAATATTGATTTAACACGTTTTTGTGTCATAGGAAAATCAACCCGACTAATTCGCATCGTATAAACGTCCTGAGCGACGGAACTCTCGAAATACAAGCGGTGAGAGCGTCTGACGTGGGAGTTTACACTTGCGACGTCCGTTCACCTGGCGGTAACGAAACTAGGGCTGCGAAATTGAGCGTTATCGAACTACCTTTTGCACCAAGCAATGTCAAGGCGGAACGCGTTGACGTCGGCACACAAAGAGCGGTCAACGTCAGCTGGACTCCAGGATTTGATGGAAACAGTCCGATAAAACAGTATATCGTTCAAAAAAGAGAAGTTCCAGAACTTGGTAAGTAAATGTACTCAGGAAATTGTAATTAAAGTTCGAACATTGTTTTTGTGTTGTTCATTTCTGTACTAACATTTTTTTACTTACAGTAGTGATTGAGCTATTATTAAAATTGTTGATTTAATAAATTAGAAGCGTGAATTAAAACAGTTAATGAACATAGTAGTCTTGAATTTACTTTAGGATAAAATGCAGTAGTGATTATAATTATATCAACTTATTAATATATTAAAATGTAAGCTACACCTTTTGCAACTCTGGATGAAATGGATGTTGCGGTAATTTTCTCAATATTTTTAATAATATGAGGCTCTGCTTAAGTGAAGACCTGCAAAAAGTCTTATTTTTTTTAAGAATATGGAAGCCCAAATTCAGTTTGTTGAACATAATTTTTAGATAACAGTATAAAACATTATTAAATTAATATTATTTTAACAGTTTATATTAAATATAATAGTTATGGCCAAAAATTTAAAAACTATAAATTGGCCTCTACTGTATGTATTTTCTATTATTCCTTTTGAAATTGCAGTAGCTGTAGTAATAGTAATCAGCATGTTGGAATATTTTCAATATTAATTATTATTCTAAACATTGGAATATGTGTTGATAGACAGAACAGGATAGGAAGTCTTTTTACATATTTCTGTGACTAACATTTTCAGAAAATGACACAAAAACATTGTTCAGCATGAGCATGTGGTTTACGGGATTTATTTAATTTCAATTTTTTGTTGTAAATAACTTATTGTAAATAAAAATATATTTATTTAGCGTACTTGTGGTTGTTGGAATTTCTGTTTTAACTTAATTTCTTCATTGATAGTTAGAACACAAAATAAAATTTGGGAAATTATTTATTTTAAACTTCTCTAATAAATAATTTTCCAAACAAAGTGAATAATCCGACAACATTAGACGCGTTAATAACTAAATCAAAAGAGAAAACGATGCATGCTCATCGTGCATACCAAAATTTTAGTTTGTCATCGTTTCTTCGAGACAGTGTTACCCTTTTCCATAGTCCCGCCGATTTCAGGTCCCATCCCGGATCCCCTGCTCAACTGGGTGACTGAAATGAGTAACGTTTCGTCCGACCAACGTTGGATCCTGCTCACAAACCTGAAGGCCGCCGCCGTTTATCAGTTCCGAGTGAGCGCAGTTAATAGTGTAGGCGAGGGAAGTCCCAGCGAACCTAGCAATCAAGTCATGTTGCCGCAGGAAGGTAAATTGTAAATTGAATCATCATTTATAACTCAAGGAAACGTTCAAGAATTAGTTAAATATTCCTTGCGAATGCATGTTGAAATGTATCAAAACATGAATTGTTAAAATTGGCTTTTTACTCATCGATAATCATCAAATTCAAATTGCACTTGTACAGTTCATGCGAAACAGTAACGTTTAACTATGCTATAGCATAACATAAAATTAAATCCAATGAACTATAAAAAACGAGCCGTTTCAATTTGATTCGCTCTAAATAAAACAATTAAATAACGCATGCAAATACTCGTGAATAGTGTAAACTGTTTGATTTTTTTTCATTCATACAGGCAGCTCATATAACTTTATTTTCAAAGGTGGGATGTGATGTGATTAAGTTAATTTTTTTTGCATGCCATGTCCGTCTATACTCTATATTCTTAATTAAGACATTTTAGCTTTATGTTACTTTTACATTGCTTTCGAGTAACAAAATAAAATATCTGTTAACTCTTAAATCTCTTAAAGTATTTGATTATAAAAGTATGATGAAAAGTCCTTTCTTCATGTTGCACGTGCCACTTGTAAAATGGCATAAGCAGATTCTGATTATTTTAATTTTATAGCACCGTCTGGACCACCAGTAGGATTTGTGGGTTCAGCTCGTAGCTCATCAGAAATCATAACTCAGTGGCAACCGCCACTAGAAGAACACAGGAACGGCCAAATCTTAGGTTACATTATTCGATACCGCCTTTACGGTTACAACGACAGTCCTTGGACCACTCAAAACATCACCAACGAAGTATGTCCCTATATAATTTTAACCTCTCAGGATTACTTAATTGATCGTTTCAGGCACAACGAAATTATCTGATCCAAGACTTGATAACGTGGAAAGATTATGTGGTGCAAATTGCTGCTTACAATAATAAAGGTGTGGGGGTTTACACGGACGGTGCCAAAATCAAAACGAAAGAAGGCGTTCCAGAAGCACCACCGACGATAAAACGCGCTGAACCATTAACTTCCACACAAGTGCAAATCTGGTGGATTCCTCCAGATCCGCAAAAGATTAACGGCATCAATCAGGGATATAAAATTCAAGCGTGGCAGTGGCATCCGACCAGAGGGCACTTGGTTACGAACACGGTGACCGTACATCCGAATCTTTTAGACCCTTATGCAGAACAAACGGCAATAATGGGCGATCTAAAGAAATTTACTGAATATAATATGACCGTACTTTGCTTCACCGACCCAGGTGACGGCGAAAGAAGCGACCCCATCGAAGTGAAAACGCTTGAAGACGTTCCTGACGAAGTCACTAGTTTGCAGTTCGATGACATCAGCGATAGAGCCGTCAAAGTGCTCTGGCAAAAGCCCAAACATATAAACGGTATCCTAACAGGTTACCAAATCAAATGGCAGATTAAGGACAAGCAAGAAACGATCCGTGTGCGTAATTTGACTGCTCAAACACACAGTTTGAACATTACAGATTTACAAGCTACAACTCACTACCGATTCGAAGTGACCGCAATGACTGCGGTGGGGTTGGGCGTGCCCAAAGTTGCGATTATCCAATCAGGAGTCGAACCAGTTCTGCCACATCCTCCATCGAAACTCGCCCTCAGCAACATCGAAGCTTTTTCCGTCGTTCTTCAATTCACGCCTGGTTTCGATGGAAATTCCTCCATCACCAAATGGACGGTTGAAGCGCAAACTGCCAGGAACGCCACCTGGTTTGTAGTTTTTGAGATTTCCGATCCGGACGCAACGACAATAACAGTAACTGGCCTGTTTCCGTTCACCATGTATCGATTGCGATTGGTGGCAAACAACGTTGTCGGCGCGTCTTCGCCATCTGAACCTACGAAAGAGTTCCAGACAATTCAGGCACCGCCTGCACACCCGCCTAAAAATGTTACTGTTAGGGCCATGAGTGCAACCGAACTAAGAGTTAGATGGATTGTAAGTTTTATGTGTAAAACTCATTGATGTGTTATGTGACAATTGATATTTTTCAGCCTCTTCAACAAACGGAATGGTTTGGTAATCCGAAAGGGTACAATATTACTTTCAAAGAACAAAGAAGTGGTGTATCCCTAAGCTCGACCATCGACGATCATACTGCCAACTCCCATGTGATAATCGGTTTGGAAGAGTTCGCCCTGTACGAAATCACCATGAGGGCTTGCAACGATGTTGGTTGTTCAGCACCAGGACCAAAAGCTCTGGAACGTACCAGAGAATCTGTGCCATCTTTCGGACCGTTAAACGTCGAAGCTAATGCTACTTCCTCGACTACTATAGTGGTAAAATGGGGTGATGTTCCGAAAGAACATCAGAACGGGTTGATTGAAGGTTTTAAAGTGTGTTACGCTGCTGCCGAACCGAAATCACCTCTCGAATACAAGGTCATACCCAGCAATTCTACTTTCACTGCAACTCTAACGGAGTTACGGAAGTTTGTGATTTATCACGTGCAAGTTTTGGCTTATACAAGACTTGGTGATGGTGAAGCGAGCGTTCCACCTGTTGTCGTACGCACTTTCGATGACGGTAAGTGTTTTAAATAAGAGAATTAGTTCAAGGTGTTGATTTGTATTTTTACAGTACCCGGTGCTCCATCAAACGTGTCGTTCCCAGATGTTTCCTTCACATCTGCAAGGATTATCTGGGACGAACCAGACGAACCTAACGGTGAAATCCTAGCCTACAAAGTAACTTACCACATCAACAATGCTGTGACCAACAACAAGTACTCCAAGGAGTTTCCACCATCAGACAGAACGTTCAGATTCACACAACTCGAACCAGAAAAGTATTACATGTTTTCAGTGACGGCACAAACAAAAATGGGTTGGGGTAAAACAGCTCACGCCTCCGTCTACACCACTAACAACAGAGAACCACCTCAACCACCCTCCTTGCCGCAGATCAGCAGAAGTCAGATACAAAGCACACAGATCACTTTCAGCTGGACACCAGGTAGAGATGGCTTCGCGCCTCTGAGGTATTACACTGTACAGAAGATGGAGAACAATGGTCCGTGGCAGTCAATATCCGAAAGGGTTGACCCACAGGCTACTTCTTACACCGTCTCCGGTTTAAAACCTTTCACGCCTTACCGATTTAGGATACAAGCGACGAACGACATCGGACCGAGCAGGTTCAGTCCGGAGTCCGTGGAAGTCAGGACTTATCCAGCTGGTAATATTCCTTGATTATTGTGTTTACGTTTTTTTTTTTTTTCAATTAAACAAATATTTCAGCTCCTAGTAAACCAGTAACGAACCTCAAAGTTGTACCAATAACTACCACAAGTGTGGAAGTTTATTGGACACCAATTGAAGAACAGTATTGGAGTGGTGATATCAAAACTGGTGGTTACAGGGTGGTTTTTCAACCTGTGTCTGATTTTCCCACAGCCCTTCAGGCTACTCCCAAGGAGGAAATCATGGGAATACATGTAAGACTTTAATTAATTCAATGAAATTCCATTAACCTATTTTTCTTTTAGGCGAACAAGATGGTTTTGAGTGAATTACTTCAAGACAGAAACTACGAAATTATAGTAGTTCCATTTAATTCTCAAGGTGAAGGTCCTGCAAGTCCTCCGGTAACTGTTTACGTTGGTGAAGCCGTACCAACAGGAGAACCACGAGGGCTTCATGCCGATCCTGTTTCTTCGACTGAAGTACGACTTAAATGGGAACCGCCGCAACAACACATGCAAAACGGAGAACTGTTAGGTTACAAGATATTTTATTTGGTGACGAATTCTCCCCAGGAACTGGAAAAGAACAAGAAATTCGAAGAGGAGATTGAAGTTGTGGCAGCTTCCACAACGTCGCATAGTCTTGTTTTTCTGGATAAGTACACGGAGTACCGCATACAGATTTTGGCCTTTAATCCAGCAGGAGATGGACCTAGATCCATTCCGATAACTGTAAAAACAAAACCGGGTTTGCCTGGAGCCCCTGGTAATCTACGTTTTACAGAGATTACAATGAACAGTCTCGTTGTTTCTTGGGATCCACCGAAAAAACGTAATGGTGACATCGACGGGTATATTGTTACGTACGAAACCACAGAAGAAAACGAAAGTATGTTTAACTAAATTTACTCATTTCATAATTTTTAATATCTAATTGTGTTTCAGAGTTTAGCAAACAAGTAAAGCAGAAGGTTTCTAAAAACTCTCTGCATGTACAGAGTCTGGAGGAAGAAGTAACTTACACCTTCACAGTCAGAGCCCATACAATTGATTATGGACCAGCGATTTCAAATAACGTTACAACTGGTCCTCAGGATGGTTCTCCACACACTCCCAGGGAATTAAAATTGACTAAAACCGTGTCCAATGTTGAAATGCATTGGGTAAACGGGCCAAGCGGTAAGGGTCCAATTGAGGGCTACTACATTGAATCTCGTCGGAAAGGTATAATTTAAAATAGTTTAATCTGTAATTTTAATTACTGAAATATTATTTTTAGATGATATTCGTTGGCAAATTGTTACAAAAACATCTAATGGACCTTTGCAAGAATTTTCAGTGTCGTATCAAAGTCTTTTGCCATCCACCTCCTATAATTTCAGAGTGATTCCTTACAATAAATTTGGAATAAGTCATCCAGCTTATTCAGATCAATCAGTACTCACTCCATCGAAACTGTACCTTGAATATGGTTACTTGCAACACAAACCTTTCTACAGACAAACCTGGTTTATGGTTGCTCTAGCTGCGACTTCGATAATCATAATAATTATGGTTATTGCCATTTTATGCGTGAAAAGCAAAAGTTACAAATACAAACGTAAGCACGTTTCTTTGAGTTTACCTGTTTTATATCTGACACGTGATTTTGTTCAACAGAGGAAGCCCAGAAAACTCTAGAAGAATCGATGGCAATGTCGATGGGCGAACAACAGGACGTGGCGATGGACTATTACCGTTCCAGAAACGGAACGGGAACGGTAGCTTCGTTGGCCGGTACAATGTCGAAACGGGGCACTCTTTCTAGGAAACCTCATCAACATCAACACCATCAGCCGCCCCCAATGCTGGGCAAAAGTCCACCAAGACCGTCACCCGCGTCTGTACCCTATAATTCGGACGAAGAGAGCCTAAAAGGCTACGACGAGAATCCAGACGACAGCAGCGTCACGGAGAAACCATCGGAGATGAGCTCGTCCGATCAGGTAAGATATTGTTCGTTTGTTTGGGTTCTCAGCTCCATTGGAACTGGTTGAAAGGTTTAAATCACACTCGTTACATGTGAACACTGAATTATACGACTAATAAATGACTGGAACTTTCCCATAGTTCACGGAAGCAATGCACAATCTCAGGCGTTGTCTTGTTGAAGCCAACGCGTCTCGAATGCGACAAAATACTAGAGTTCTGGTTAGTCTGGTTGAAGGTTTTATTAGTTTTGTTGTTGTACATTATCTGTTTCATTTTACACTTTTTTACAGCAACACCCCAGAAAATAATATCCCTACCTCCAATGTTGTTGTTCAATGTATACATGTTGCTTTTGGTGTTGTTTGTAAATTGAATACAGGCATTGGATGTATCGAGGATTTTAAAAATGTACAATTTCGCTTTAGCACTGCCTTATTATAATGTAAAAATTATTCAGTTTTAAGTAGTGTGTATATAAAATAGGGCAGCACAGCTCACGCAACAACACACGACTCGTACTGACACGTTTTCATTATCCAATTTTGCTGAGAACTCCGTAGAAGTAAGCAGGAATTTTTAAACCGTGTGTTTTTTTGTTAGCTACTCAAGGAAATTACGACTAGTAGGTAGCACATTAAGGGGCCTGTATTTTTTTATTTACACTATTTTAAATGTGAAATTTAAACGAGGCTACAAAAATTCAAGGAATTTTCGACAGTTTATGAAACGTTGAAAGTTTCTTAAATTGTGTGCTTTAAAATAATTGGTGATTAAATTATAATTTTACATGGTTGGGAATGGTTTTAGTAATGCTGGCGATTTATTACACTAATACTGTTTATTTAAACAATTGTATTAACTAAACAACATTAAACAGTGGAATAATGCTTTACTTTATTTATTCATTTATATTTATTTTTATGAAGGTCTTTGAGTAGTACTCTAGAAAATTAACAAAAACAATACATTATAGTGTATTATGTAATTTTACAATACAATTTTTTGTACCTCTATATTGTACATCCACTTATAGATTTAATAATTTAGCTACCAGAAAAAGAAATTTACGTTTTTAACAAAGTTATGGATGGTGTAAGATTTAACAAAATTTAACGTAAATAACGAACATCCTGTATACAATTTGGGAGTACTAATAATGAGTCCTCATGATCCTTGGTTAACGTTATGGGACAAAAGAATTTCCGAGCATCAAAACTCAAAACAAGGTATTCTATTTGTTGACTCATTTTCAGCGAAATCGGAAATCAAATTATATTAGAAAAATAGTAGAATATGCTATAAAAATTCCATATTAATACCTAGTCCATAAATTTATGGTGAATAATTTCATTAAAAATTAGAAATTTTCTACTGTGTAATATATTATATATATATATATATATATATTTCACGCACTGTCCACCATAAAGTCATAAAATTTTACTTAAGTTTCGACTTCCCACCGCGTCATGAACTTTAACCCATTATCTAAGCCGGCATAATCAATCCATTTTCCATTGTAACAATACCATGAATAAAAGACTCACTTGCGGTGCCTGCATGGAGGGTATTGTCAATTGTTAAACGCCTAATTTTACTATCTTCACTACATTTATGCGAAGTCTATTTGTCCAACTTTTTAATGGAGTTAATTACATAAAGCCTCTTTCTAATGATTAGTTCATCGCAGTTAAATGACTTCTAAATATTTTATTAGGTATTGCTTAATTTCCACATTGGTACATGGTTCATGAAGAACTTGAATAGTTCAGTTAAACCGCGAAACCAAAACGTAAATTACTTTTTCTGGCAAACAATAATACTTTTTTGTAAATCAGTTTAGTTTGTGAACAATGTAGAGGTTTCTAACACATACATACATAACTTTGACATCTCTTGATTCAGTCAATTAAATCAATCAATCAATCAAACTAATCTTTATTTTGCATGATATCCAGACGTGTAGATGTCCAAATTTACTTATTATTGGTAGAAAACAGTGCAAAATGCGTCCAATAAACGACATTTGATTTATTACACGCATTTGACATTGAGTAGAGTGCACACAGCATGCATACCTATCTGAATGAAGACTTGTCACTGTTCCGTGCATGTATGCGATACAATTAGTAAACGATCAGAGTGTAATTCGATGAGTTTTGCAGGGCTCTGAGAGCGAGAACGAGAGCGTGCGCTCCGATCCACACTCGTTCGTCAACCACTATGCCAATGTGAACGATACCTTACGTCAATCATGGAAGAAACAGAAGCCGGTGAGGAACTACTCTAGCTACACGGACTCGGAGCCAGAGGGAAGTGCGGTGGTCAGTCTGAACGGAGGACAGATCATCATGAACAATATGGCGAGATCGCGGGCACCGTTGCCCGGTTTCTCGTCGTTCGTGTAACTCGCGATCACGTCAGGACGAGGGTCGTACTCCGCGATCGGTACGCGGAGCTCGACCACGAAGCGGTGCTAGTTTAGGATGATCGGTCGGTTTTTAGATTCTTATTATTGTTTAATTAAATCTATATTCGAATATCCCAGCACTCGTCTACTACTAGCACCAGTTAGTATCTTGATTTTCCAATGGAAGACGTGGAAAATTTGATAATATATTGTCTGTGAATGCTGAATAATTTATTTAGTTTGACTCTCGTTTCGTGCATTGTACATATGCGATACTCGTTAGATAGTTGTTTGATATATTGGACCAAATATATGCATTTATTTTTTTATTCTTACGACTTTCTACGTATTATCAAATTTTCGATTGACAAAAAATATATACAGTTCTTAAAAGACTTGAATTTTAACTTGATTCTATTATGAAATTATTTAAATTTGTACATATTACTTCTTGTTAGATAAAATTGTTACTCTTTATACAATTTAAACCTAGATCAAATTTAACTGTACATATTTATCATCGTTTCTCATGCTGTTCCTATTTATTCATAAATCATATACTAATAATAATTTTATCGTTTTATAAAGCAAATCCATAGAATCTCGTTAGGTGCAATTAGGAAAAGATTAGTTATTAATTAACTATAGTGTGATTATGTATAAAGTTTATAAATAAGGCTCAATACAAGACATGCCATTTTGTGATTTTTTCTTTTGTATATATATTTTTTTCTATTATTAGCTTTTGGTGTTATTTCAATAACAATTGATGTTTGCTAAACATAGTCATAGAAAAAAATGTCCCCATGGTTTTAATTTATTAATATAAGCACTCTATACAATTTTTGATGTACAAGTTCTTAAAAATAAATTTTCAATATTTTCACTATTCATTCAAATCAAAAACTAATAAGAAAATTTATTTTCAATGGCTTCTCTTTATATTAAACCTTTTATATTTTTCTATAAAATATTATTAGATATGTGGTTTTATTTGGCATAAATAATATAAGAAACTGTACTTAAAGTCAATTTCTCTATACAAATAATAATTCATTGCACTTTGCCGATTGCAAAATCTACCTACCTACAATCTTGAAGAAATTGTGTAGCAAAATTTACCAAATGGAAGTATATAAGACTTATTGTATTCTTTAAAAAACGATTAGCAATGTACTGATAGGTTTACACTGCCTTTGTTTTATATAATTTATTATTGTAATAAGAATTGTTTGTAAAATAAATCTGTGATTCTAATAAACAATACATTTTATTTCATATATATTATTTATTATGTGGGTAAGTAAAACACGACATAAAAATATTGTAAATGTATTTATTGTTGTTAAACCGTCGGCATTTTTACTGTCGACCAAATATAAAAATTTTAATGTGCAAAACTTAAAATTTGTTAATTAAGTAATAAAACAATATCTACGAAATTTATCTACAATGGCACTACATAAGACTGTAAATAGCTTCTTTAATATATTATTATAAATTACTACAGCTTTAACTTTCTCAAAAATATTGTACATAAAAAACACTTGAAAACCGTTTATTATAAGAAATAAAAATATAATAAAAGTTCATTTAATTTCAACGTTATTTAAAATAATCATTGCAATAAATAACTGAATGAGTTTACTAATTATATGACAATAATTACAAAATGAAATGAAAAAATGAAATTCATCCACAATTATACACAAATTAATCAATAAATATTTACATGTTTGGACTTCAAGCAGATCTTAACATTTACATTCAATATTTTATAAAGTTGAGATCGTTTCAGACCTGCTGAAAGTCATCTAAGACTCCTTAATATCTAATTAATATACTTAAAAGCTCTCCTCATCTTCCTATTTTACACTCACTTATTGTTTTCAAACAACTTATCCCTCAAACACTTAATCTTATTCACAAAATATGCCTCCAAGGATTCCGCACATTTAAAGAACGGAGATTCCTTTGGATTGTAGTATCTACAGTTATCAAATATCTTTGTCATGTCTCCTATGAAATCACTAAGTTTTGAGTAAGTCTGATCGTTGATTTTGTTCTCCACCATTTGCAGGTCTATAAAGATATAATTAACAAATGCAGATTTATTTTAATATGGGATGAACTTACCCATTGGTTCCTTTATTACTTTGTAATAATCAGGAGCTTCCGTTGGATCTACAGGTTCCATAAATGGCCACGCGCTTTTATGCGCCTGAAAAATAATCAATTAATTAGTATTTCAAATAGTAGTTACATATATGCTAAAAACAACTGACCTGTAACTGTTTGATGAGTTTTCGAAGTCCCTCAAAATCTTTTTGTGTCAGGTCTTTCATATTGGCGAAATTAACAGAACTGTTGTTTTGACACCTGGGACAAACATATTCGTCTATGTTATCCGCTTCCGACTGCAAGATACCCACGCACCGTCCATGGAACCAATCCTGACACCGATCGCAACAAATGTAAAACCTATAAAATAAATTTCTTAATTAGAACAAATCTAATCGGTGATGATGATGAAACTTACTGTGAGTCGTCATAGGGTTGCTGACAGAGACAGTAAAGTTTTTGAGTGTCCCTCGCCTGACGACACTCGTTGCAAACAAACTCCGTCAGCGATTTGCTGCTTTTTTCCGTAATGCCGACACAATCGCCGTGGAACCAATTGTTACAAAGGTCGCAACCGACGTAGAACTTCGTCTCGTCGTAAGGCTTACGACAAACACAATACAGCTTGCCCTTTTTCATGCCGCCGCGACCTGGTTGATTAGGCTCCGCAGTTTGCGTTTGAGGTGGCGACGTCGCGGCTCCACCTCCCACCGGTTGCTTTTTAGGAGACGGCTTCTGTCGACCTCCCGCCGATTTGACCGCCTGGTGCGCCACGACGGCCGTCGTCGCCGTGGCGGCCGATTTCCGTCGACTGCTACCAGTTCGCACGTCCTCCTGCCGCGATCGTTCCTGTTTCGTCCGAAGCGCCAACTCTTCTGCCACCTCACGCTGTATTTCCGCTTGCAGTTCGCGTTCCAACAGCGCCCGCTTTTTTAATATGTCTTTCTTGAGCATCTCCTTCTGCCGGAACAGACTCACCATCACTTTCGGTCTAATGTTCAGCTTTCTGTCGTCCTCGACTTCCTTCTTGTGGATTACGTTCCTGATTCGCGGAGACGCGAGCTTCTCTTTCAACTGCTGTTGACTACAACAAAACCCCCCAATTACCAACCCAAATCAACAGCAACAAAAATATGCAGCAACTTACTGTTCTATAATCGGTTTACGAATGTCACTGCTACGACTCGGCCGACTCCTTTTGGGCGTCTCCATCACCCAATCGCTGTCGTCACTGTTCGTCCGTTTGCGCGTCGCGTTGCCAAAACGGGACGCACTGCCCGGCCCGCTGTTCAATCCGTTACCACCGCCCGACTGCAACTGATGCGAGACTCGCGACGCCGGCGCTGACGTGTGGTCCGGTTCCCGGCTCATCTGACGTTCCTGGTACCGCTGCAACTGAAGCAATTTCTCCTCGATCTCCGGGTTCAGGTTCTCCTGTTTGAGGGCCGTTTTGATGGCTGCACACGCGAAACGCAGATAGAAAACGAGAAGATAAATAAAGTGGGGTGCGGTGGTGTAAATTAGAAACGAACGTAAATGATTCACGTGACGGCGATATTCCGCGAATCATTTGTACGGACGTCACAATAATAAAAGAAAAAATACAAACAAGGCAAGAGCCAAACGCAAAATAAAATGAGAAAATAATAATAATAATAATAATAAAAAGAAATTTCGAGGGACCCAAAGCAAAACGACGAAACAAAAAGAAGTGCAAGGGTTCATAAGAAAAGTCCTTCGTGTTTTGTAACAATTTATTACATAAAACTTTCGGGTACAATTAGTTACACTTTACATTCTTTGGCAAGATTGTAACTACGTTAATAAACATTAAAATAAATAAACGGTTTAAGGAACTCGCCCCCATTTGCGAAAAGTAGAATCGGAATATCAAAATTGACCGATTGCAAGAATAATACGTAGTACGCGTATAAGGGATGGAAAACTTGGTCCCAAAAAAATTGATTATTGGCCCGTGTTGCCGCTATTCTACTTTTCTCAGTCGGTTGGAGCCAAATCAATCACAGACAAAAATTTCACAACAACAGAAAGAAGAGTTATATGTATATCATAATCAGTCTTTTTCCCGAGAATGTTGAAAACTAAATAAAAATCGACCGCGCACATGCTGTTTTATTTAATAATGGGACAAATATTGGTTGGTATTCTATACATTAAATAGACATGCGTCTCAGTGTTGACGTTACGATTAATTATGCTATTATAACGTGCATTGTCCGTACTTCGATCATTTTTGAACTTGACGTCTTTGGACTCCACTGAAATTTTTATTTGTCATATTGTGTTTTTTTTAAATTTTTAATAGAACAATAAGGAAATATATACATATATTTTTTTTAATATAGAAACTTTCTCGTAGAAATGTTATGGTGATTTGTGTATTCTTAATACAAAAAACATATAACAATTAACATAACAATCTCTTTTTCAAATTATATTTAAAGTGTGTATTAATTGAGATAAGTGATAGATGTTGAGATTTCATCAATTGAATCTGGCTTTATTATAATTAATTCCAGAAGAAAACTGCTATGAAATGCACATTTCTTTAAACGCTGATTACCTTAAATATTATTTTGGTATCTCACTCTCGTTTATGAAGTATCTATGAAAACAGATTGATTTCTTAAGTGGTTAATGAATTTATAATTTTTAATTTGGTTTTGAAAAAAACTATATAAAAAACTATTAATTATATTCCCTTTGTTTCATAAACAACAATATTAAATATCTCGAAATTTACAAAAAATATTGACATATTTTAAATAGAAGCAACTTGAATTCAATAATAATTTCAATTTTAAATAAAATAGTTGACCATGATATCTCGAAATACTTTTTCTTAAGTGAGTAGCTAATATTAAGTGCTTATACCAAGTTTTTTATTTTCAGAAAAAACAAAATGTATATCGTGGCAACCGAGGTTTAACATTACTTGAACGAATGTGCTATCCGGTATATTCTTTTATATTTTTTTAATATTTGATACGGTACGATAAACGTATTATTTTGCCGGTCTCGTTTTTTATTTCCAAAGAGAAAAAAATCTAGTATAGAAGGAATTTTTTATGATTTGAGAAATCTATCTTGCAGAATTTATGTAACTATAGTACCAATTATTAGAATTGTATGTTGTTAATTAGGCTTAAATAAAAATAAAATATTTTTTTTTTTGTTTTTCATATATTGTGCCTCGCCAGATTCAATAATTAATTTGAGACACCGCTAGTTAAGTAAAAGTTTTATGTCACTCTAAAATGTTATTAAGAGAAAGTTACTGTATTTTTCTTATAAACTAGTTTTATAAAAGAAATGGAAAAAAAAATATGTTTTAATTACAAAAATAAAATAGAAAAAAAGGTTGGCTCTCTCATGATACTACTACGCATTAAACAAAAGATAAATGAAAGTTTTATTAGTAACAAAAACAACATTTAAAAATTAAATTGAAAAAATTAATATTTTTTTTACATAATTTTTTTTGGAAATTCACGTGATTTTTAGTCAATTATGGATACAATAGGGCTACCCAAGATGAAATTTTAATAATTTTTGAGAAAAAAAATATTCAGTAAGATAGCATAAAACAAAAATTTCAGCGTAATCCAAAGGGGTTCAGTCCAAAGAGGTTCAGATTTAGATAATTATACATGTTTCCTACATAAAATACCAATTATCGCGGAAAGTACGAGATTACAATTGATGTGCATGTACGCGACATTAAAGCAATTAATACTGTTACGTTTCAAGCTATAATAAGGAACCCTTGCTCTTCCATTTAATTGAAACAACCCGTCGCCCATTTATACAAAATCGTAAAAACCGTAAAAACCAAAAAATAATTAATTTCGATTAAAACCGGGTCAAGAAGTCGTTTTGCAATGGGTACGCGCAATTTGGATTGTACACTATGACCGACGGCTGATATACAAACATACTTTGCTGGATGTAGTCCGGCGTCACGACGAACTGCTTGTTCTGATCCTGTTGCTGTGCTTGCTGCTGCTGCGGCACCTGCGCAGTGACAGCGGTCGCCGAGTCCATATTCACTTTCATCGCCTGCAGCAGCGCGGACGTTTGCGTCTGTTGCCCGTTCACGACGATCTGGCGCTGCTGCAAAAAGTAAACGAGGCGTAATGTGGCGGTTGTCCGCATTCGACTAAACGAAGTAATCCGACTATCACTAGAAATTTTCTGACACTCGATTCATGCGCTGTTTAGATAGAAACATTCACTAACATTTATCAGCCCGTTTCCATCAAAATACAAACCCAAAAAATACAATGTAGAGGGTAGAAAAAGCAGATGCAAGCAGGTCTTTAAAGCAAAACAATGATCGTAATGTAACAAATTTATTAATAGGCATAGATTGTCGATGATGATCTTACAAGTTAGTTTCAAAAAAATTTATATAGAGATGATTAGGGTAGCAAAATTACACCAGTTTACAATGTTTTAACAAACATGCTTATTCATAGAAAATATGAAAACATTAATATAGTTAATAAAAATGCGGTTTACAATAAAAATACTTAAGTTAAAAATTAAGCCACATCCCAAAACAGTGTGCAAAATAATTATTTAATTAATAATAATTTATTAGTTTCAATAAGTTATTTTACATACTGCATAATGCCAATAATATTGTAATATAGGACCATCACCAAAGCAATAAATATTGAGTAACTAACAAACAACTTAAAAACGAGAAATAATGATCAAAAATGTCATATGGCATCTAAGTGAATATATACAAATATATATGTATAATTAATTGTTACTACTATAATAAAAGAATAAATTAAAGTCATGCTAAATAAAAACAAATACAACACATCTCATTAGTCGTCAGGAAATTGTTTCAACAAATTTGTTAATGCATTCGACAATCACCTTTTCGGCCTTTTCGGGCGAATTGCATACCTGTTGAACAACGGGCGTCGCCCTCGTCTGTACCTGTCCCGTCGTAGTCGCCACGGTCGAAGTGACAGGCGACTGTTGCACGGGTGCCAGTGGAGGAGGATTCGAATCGGCGCCGGTTTCCGGTGACGCGTTGTTTGGCTGAACCGCCAGATAGATTTTGGTGGGTCCTAACACGCCTTGTTTACCGGTTGATGCTTGTGCTACGGGAAAGAGTAAGGTGTAACATGAACGTACACAGTGACAAGATTAATTACCTTTGAGCAGTTGTTGTTTGACTTGTTGCTGCACGGCGGCCAGCTGTTGCTGGGTGAAATCGGCGCCTTGAAGACCCTGCAGAACGATACGAGGCCCCTGTTGCGTCTGTATAACCTGCGCCGTCACGCACTTGATAACTGTGCCGGCCGGTTGTCCGGCCAACAGTTGGTCCATTGTAGCTTGATCTATTGGAGTTGCTTCGGTGGCGGGGACTGCCTTTGTCGGAGTCTGTTCAACAGGCTGCGGTTTTGTCACCATCTTGACGGTAGGTGTGGTGGTAGCGACAAGCGTTTGTTGAGCGGGTTGAACACCTCCTGTCGCTTGCACTGGTGCCTGGGTCAATTGAGCGACAACTGTCGCTTGATTGTTCCCCGTCGGCCGGATTAAAACCTGTTGACCGTTGATTGAAGCCATTTGTACTTTACCCGATACAAGTTGCTGAGCGAGATTTTGATTGTTGACCACAATTTGATTCGTAATTACCTAAAACAGAATTGAATGTAGATGTGATTCATTTACTGGGTTCCAGGTGCAGGAGACACCAAAAGATGATTTGACAGTAACACCGCAGAGTGTAATGTACAGAATTCATTTTTCCAGTTGTTCAATTCAGGAGAATGTGTGTGGACAAATATTTTTATGTAAATTAGTAAAAAATATATAATTGTTTTTAAAAAAACTTCTATTATTATCTTATAAAAATTTCATTTTAACATATTATAACCGAACTTTTTCCCATAAATAGTTAATTAAATAAATAATTTTTATAACATTATCTAATCCTAAATTTATGCAGCTGTAAATGTTTTATATAAATCTTTTCTAATTTTCTAAAAATATACAAATATATGTTTATGTAGGGTTTTATTGAAAATAACAAAGTTGAAAATAAATTATAAAAGTAGTTCAAGTCAACAATTTATAATTGCTACAAAAGTTTCAAATCAACATCTTTTCCCATTCTTCATAAACTACTAATGAGTAAGTTAGAAAAATCATCCTCTCTTTGAACACAGAAAATTTGTACGAATTTTTTCAATTGAATCTACTTTCTGATATTTTAAGTTTTATTGTATTATATTTAAATAAAACTGAAGTCAAGTCAGCTTCAGAATTGTCACATACACTGCCTAACCAAAGACGTTTCTATTTTAATTTTTAAAATATTAATTTGTCCTTCATATTTTGTTACATTAAAGTTTATACTTTTAATCACAGTTTACTCGTTTCTTATAAGTCATATTACTGACAAAAGTGAGTTTCATAAAAATAATTTTTCCTTCAAATTATTTATTCTCAAAAAGTTTCTATAAATTTTCTCACAGTATATTAAAATTTGTTCACAGATAAATGAAAACTATAGATTAGAGCATTAGCGTTGTTGATTGCCAGTTATCATACACAAACTAGATATATTCAATACCTCTCTTCATGGAACTAAAATTATTCTAAACATTTTTGTGTGATGTGCTCATTTACGAAATCATTCAGATTCTTACCTGTTGTCCTGGCGAAGCCGCAACAATTTGATTGCCCTGTAACACCATCTGCTGCTGCACGATCTGTCCTCCACTAACAACAATGTTACCCTGTGTGGCGATCTTCTGCACAGGAGTTCCCGCCACTTGCTTTACAATCGCCGTCTGTTGTTTCGCCGGTGTTTGCTGACCCTGCGTTGTCAGCACTTGCTTGACTATGGTGGCCTTAGCGGGCGTCGTTACTGTGGCACCGGCCGCCGTAGCGGCAACGGTCGCCTTGTTGATCGTAACCGTTTTCGGGGCGACCGTCTGTTGAGGTGTCGCCACCGCCTTGGTTTGCAGACCGGACTCACGTATTTGGGCCTGGGTCATCACCTGCAGTTTTCCGTCCGGAAACTGTACTAGCTGCTGCCCTGGGAGAAGACCTTTTACAGTAATGCGGCCGTCTGGCGTGCGCATGATTTGGACGCGTTGTGGCGCCGCGGCCGTACCCTCTTTCGGTGCCGGACTCGCGGCCGTTGTTAGAGTGGGTTGTGTTGTACCTACTGCACGGACAAGGCGAAACAGTATTTAAAAAAAATTGCACATGATGTGTGAAAAGTATATGTTAAGTGTATATAATAAAATATGATACGATTACGTACTGACACTAATTATTCATAAAAGACTCACCGGTACCTTGTTGAAGTAATTGTTGGCCGGCAGTCGTTTGGACTTTAATAAGCGACTGTTGACCGTTTCCTGTAGTGGTAATAATATTCTTTGGAAGTAAATTAGCGCCACCAGTCATGACTCTCGTCGTGCCGTCCGGTGCCTTCGTCATGAGTATCCGTCTGCCGGCTAATTTGTTGTTGGATGTCAACAACGAGGTGAGGGTGTTTTTACCGCTTATAACCGATTGGTTAGGCAACACAACGTTTTTGATTATCTTCATCTGACCATCTACTGTGGTTGTAACTGGAAATTTGTATTTATAATTAATTGTATCTTAAGATTTATTATAAAATTACACATATATGCATACAAAAATGATCAAAAGATAAATGTAAATTAAGAAAATACGTGAAAAAATCATAGAATAATGCACAACAATACGGATGAATCGTTGGCATACCTTTTGGTGCTATCGGAGTGTTTGTCGTTGTCGGTTTTGTGGTAGTAGACGTACTTGTAGCTTGCGAAACAAACCAACAAATGTTACTACCGATTAATCATAAAATCTTTAATTTTATTGAACTTGTCGCAAGTAATCCCTTTACAATTGTTTCTACAAGGTGTCCTTAAATTACTACGATAAACCTTAAATATGAATTAAAGGTAAACAAATTTATGACTCGGAGAAAGTATTAATGTTTTTCCTTTTATAAAGTTATTTTTTTATTCAATATTATGCAACGGATTGATTAAACTTGTTAATAATATAAGAAGGTATTCCAATTACAGAATCTAAACTTACTACTGAAAATCTTCAGGTACAATTGTTTGAAATCCAAACTTATAGGGACAATTAGATATAAATATTATAATTATGTGATTTTTTATTTGGTACAAATACAAAATTACTTGATTTTGTATTATATAGAAATCATCTCACATTCTTGTTAAACAAAATAACTGAACTGAACTAACTATCTCAAAAACGGCTGGCAAAAAAAAAAATAATAGATATTTGAAAAAAGGGACACACTGCATAGTATTTCCAATTTTTAGGAAGTAAACACTACTCTAATTTGCTTCCATGAATTAGTAGTGTAATATAAGAACACCCAGTACAGAAGAGAAATTGAAGTAAATAAATAAATTTGAAGAGTACTTACAGGTACCAGTGGCAGTACTGCCGATCTCGACAATCTGTCCGCGTGAATTCTTCAATTCCAAGGCGCGCTTCTGCTGATGGGCGGCCCGCTGCAACCGCAGCTGTTGTTCCATCTTCTCCTTGATCTCTTCGGCGGACGCCTTGCCGCTGACAGTGATCTTGTTGGCCGGATCCACAACAACTGCGGTGGTGCCGGGACCGACTTCTAAGATGGTGCGGGACGGAGGCAGATTGCCGGTCCGGCTCCTGGTAATAACTTGTGCATTAGCCTTCTCAAGCCTGCGTGGAACAGAAAGAACACACGAGTGGGCAAGCGGTTAGTGTGAGTGTCGGTGGTTGGACGGAGGTTCTTGTATAATAATAACATGCGATTCTACTTCGGCTTCGATTAATAAGATACGAATGCTAATACTTTTACTCTACAATATCGACGTTTATGCTTCTAGGAATTGGGGACTGTTAGAAGGACAGCCGAGTAAAACGTTATATGCACAAGCTCTGATACTTACTTCTCTCCGTATTGCTTGATTTCCCACAGTTCAAGCTTGTCCTCGTCCACCCATTCCTCGGTGACTTGTGGGTCCATGGATTGAGGAGATTCCGGTCGTTTCCTCTTCCGCAACCCACTTCTGATAGACGTCACTTCTCTGACCGTTTTAGGCAGTTCCAAAGGAATTACAACCTTCCTCCGCAAGTACTGCGTCTTTTCCATGAACTGACCAACATGTCTGTGCTTTAATAATTCCAAAGAGAGAATTTCCGTTTCCGTTGTAATCTGCATAACGAAAACATTAACATAAATAGTTTATCCATTCTAATATCAAGCACAAAATATACCTGGTGTTTTCCGTCAGTACTAGCTGGTTTGGCTTGCATATCATCCCATCTCAGACACACCCACAGTATTTTAAGTTGCAATGCGGCTGCCGAAAGTGATTTCAGGTTTACCGTTCTGTACACCCAGCAGGTTTTAAACAAAGGTCTGGCGCATGGATACGGCCAAACGCTGTTGTTCGGTTTGGCAAGGGCATGATAACCACTAGCTTGAACGCGACCCGCGTTGCGTGCCAGTTTTCGTACCTCCGGCTGCGACAACACCAACAACGATCGCGTCCCCCTGTGCGTTTGGAAAGTCGAACTGGTCGGATATTTGATTATTTGTCGACGTTTCTTCTTCTGCTCCGCGGGATTCGGAATCTTTTTCAGCATAATTTTGCCTGCAGTCGATTGTGTGGAGTATATCCGTTGCGTTCCATCTTCCGCTGTTTCTGTTTTCACGGTCTTTTCCTCGCGTTTTACGCCGACTTTGTAAGCGCAGAACCGACGATTTTGTTGCGCACTATACGCCGCCGACTTTGCGTTCAATGTTTGTATCGTCTTTTCCGTGCCGTTGAGGGTGGAAGACAGCGTCGCCGAATCCGTGGTATTCTTGCTGCCAGACATGGACTTGACAACGCCATCGACGACAGTTTGTGACGTGGTAACGGTGGTGGTGGTTGTTGTGGTAAAGGTGACACTTCCAGGCTTGGCACCGCCGCCGAGAATCATTTCTTTGATGTCGTCGGGTGTCATGGATTTCATTGTGTCGTCGTCCTCATCATCATCGTCGTTGCAACGACGTTTTTTCTTTACAGGTGAATCAACTACGATATCTTCGGAGTCACTCTCATGCTACAACAATTAAGATAAATAACAAATTAAAAAATTAATTAATAGTGACTTACGTCTTCCTTAACAACAGTCTCAATCTTCACCATGTCTGGTATATATTTCCTAGGTATCGACATTTTAGGAATATAAATATCATCTTGGACTTTAGCGGCGTCTTCCAGGGCGTCCATCAACCCTTTGCAAATGCTCTCGTTCGTTAGTTTCTCCTCTTTCTTGACTGTGGTCTGTTGAGCGTTTTGAGGAGCCTTCAGCGTTTGCTCCAAAATCGACGGTTTCTTGATTTGTATGTTGTTGACCGTTATTTTTAAAGTCCCGGGCGAATTAGTGGCTACGTTGGCCTTCCTCAAATACGTCAGTAATTCTTTGCGTACACGTATGCGTTGCATACACATCGGTGAATAACAATTGGTCTCAATATTAGTGCTGGAGGAGGAATTACATCCCTTGCTGTAGCACTGCATATCCTTCGCCATGCGAGATACTGCCACGTATTGAGTGCGAAGACTGTGTATTCGTTTGGCGATGCTGTTTATTTGTTCTTTATTCGAGACGGTGTGGGTTACAACGTTGTTGGCGGCCACGTTCACTTTGCCGCTGAGCATGTTATTTAGTTGTTTGTCCAGGCCTTCGCTGGAGTTGTCTTCCACGTCGCCCTCCACGTCTACCAGTTCGTCTTCTTTTTCCCCGTCGTCGCCCTTACTTTGGGCGATTTTCCGCTCCTCCTGCACCTTCAATTGGACTCGTCGTTGTAGTAAACTGTCGAGTTTAGATTTCTTGGCCACCTTCGGATACAATACGCGATTGGTAGTTGTTAAAGCTTTGCTGACGTCCAAATCTTCAAAATTGCACGGTTCTGGCAGTACAACCAAGTCTTTCAAAGCATCAGGTATCTCAACATCAGAATCCCCCTTGCCTGCTTTAACATGTTCGATCAGAAACTGATGCATTGCCGGATCTAAAGCCAACACTTTCTTGTCGCCTTTCTCTTCGACTTGCACTACAATCTTCTCCGGATCAGACCTTAATCCCAACTCACGAGAGTTGACGTGCTGGAAGTTACGCGGCGTCCTGATCCACAGCCAACCCCAACGACCGTGAATACGATACTCCTCTCCCTTTTGTTTCCAAAGCTGGTGTTTGAAACCCATCGTATACTTAACGTAACCGGTGATTATCATTCTGTTACGTTCCTCCTCTTCGTCACGCTCCTTTTTCTCCCGCTTCTCGATCTTTTTACGTTCTTCTCGCTCGTTGGCGGTTATCCGGGCTAGTTTGATGTGCCCCAATTGCTCGTGCCAAACGTTGGCGAAAACAACTGGTTTAATGCAGGCCTGTAGAACGATCAAGGCCTTGGCGAAGTCTTTGGGTTTCTGGCAACTGTTGATGATGGGCAGCCAGTGTTTCCTGAGCTGGTGCCAATTGGTGTGCATGAACGGGGACTGCACCGCCTGTTCCAATTGCAGGATGGTGTGACGTAGCGTGTTCATCAATAGGGTTTTGTTGCCGCTGACTGCGCCCATCCACTTGAACTCGGATGCTTGGGTCAGAGAGAATTTATGGGACAGGTGTCTCTTCTTGTCACGTTCCTCGTTCCTTTGCGGCTTGTTCAGGGCGATTATATTTGTGGTGAATTGATTCACGTAAGATTTAAACGTGTTCTCCATACCCAATTTGTACAAATAAGTTCCGTTGGCGATTTGTACCGATTTTTGGCGCGTCATACGGGACACATCATCGTCGTCCTTCATTGTTAACTGAGTTTTTCTTCGAAGTTCCTCTATTGTGAACGTTTTAGGAGTTGATATTCCAGTTTTCGATTTCTGGACGATGTCTTTGGGATCGTCGTCGAGCAGGTTCTCCAAAGTGCTTTTACTGACTGTGCTTGTGGTTGTTGTGGTAGTGGTAGTTTCTGTTACGGAATTTTCTGTGGCTGTAATCTTTTTTTCAACAGTAGTAGTAGTTGTGACAGTTTCTGTGCTTTCTACGGATGTTCCATCACCAGATAAACTGTCTGTGAATTCTTCGTGCATTTTAGCAACCATATCTTCGGCGTTTTGCCTATTCTTCTCTTTCTTTTCCTCCTCAAGCTTATCCTCTTCTTCTTTATTGGATTTCAGAATTGCAGCATTTATAGAGTCCAAGTAAGTTCTTTTTCCTCCTTTGAATTGATTAGTCAACTTCTCAGTCAGTTCCATTTGACGACAAATTTCTTCCTTGTACTCTTGCAGTTCACGACATAACGACATCTCCATATCGTTTGCGTCCAAAACTTTCAACAGTTCATCTAGTTGTGTCGTAGTCGAATAATACCAAGTCTCTCCTTCATCATTCTCTCTGGAAATCAACAACAGAAAAACACAATATTTCCGAATCGTGATAGAAAAAATGCCAACTTACACGAATATCCTTCGACATAAGAAATAATACTTCCGTCCGTGCCGGTCGCATCCGATGTGATCCTGTCGCGACAGCTGTCCCTGCTTCTCGACGTCGAGGACACAATCAACGACGCCAGAAACGCGGTGCGACCGACATATGCCACATTGCCAGTCCTCGACGGGCACGTCGACGAGTGGGGGATCGACGCACTCCAAATGGTATACCGCAGGGCACGTCTCGCAGCACAGCAGGTCGCCGAGTTTGTGGCACACGCGACAATGGTCGTCATAGTGCATCGGCACTGAAACATTGTCAGAATTTTCAGCTAGAAAGAGACACTACCGTTAGAGTTTTCGCCGGACGTGCTCGATTTTAACAAAGTCTTTGTCAATCGACTAGTTAATACGAAAATGTTCGGTTCTCACTCTGCAGTGTTTAAAAAAAGTCAACATAACATTCTTTTATTAAATCATAAAGTAACAACTTATTTAATGTGAGAGAGAAATGCATTTCAAATAATAAAAATAGTCTATTATAAATAAAACATATATTTTATCAATTGTGACTAACAAAACCTGTAAACAAATTATAACTAAAACAATATAGATTTGATCAAGTACATAAAAAATTTGACATTGTAAAAGAACAAAAACAAAACAAAAAACCCATTTGCTTACATCACATGGTAATCAAATCAAGTTGTACATGTCAACAAATATGTCCAGACAATATTTACCTTCACTTAATAGATCTTCTCGAACTGGGTTTGTGGTCAAGAATTGGTCAGTCAGAAACTGTAGTACTTGTATGCGACATTCCAGAGGACAGAATGGATAATCATTCTCGGTGAGAGCATTGTATACCTTCTGATCAAAACTCTTGTCACTTTCCACATACATTCTCAAAACTTCTGGATAAGTTATATAGTCAATCAAATACAATGCAATGTTGATGCTGTCCTTTTGATCAAGAGGCCCAAAATGTGTCTGTTGTGAGTCCTCCTCCCTCAACAGAGCCTTGAGCAACATGATATGGACTTCGGCTAGCAGACTGCTTTGGTCCTCACACATTAGAGCTGCACAAAAGTCTTCCAATCGAAAAGGTGACAGTCTAACCAGGTTGCGGAAGTGGCGGAGCACTTCATAGATGCTTATGACCTCCATGATCCGATCTTTGGGTACGAGTAGATCGTCGGACGATTTGGGCAGATTAAGCGGTGGAATTTCGCGATTTTGAAGCCATAGGGGCTCGGGAGTCGGAGGCCGTTGCATAGACTTGCCGTCTTTTTTGTTGGTGCCACTTAAAGTACTATAACTACTGAGAGAGAAGTCACTGTCACTGCTATCGTCACCGTCGACAGACTCTGGCGTTTCAGGCTCGCTCACAGCCAACTCATCCTCAAGTTCGCTCTTATTATCGCTGGAATCGTCGCCGAAATCGGACCCGTAATGGTACTCGGAATCGTGATACTCAGCAGAGGATGTATTATAGCCGCGACGTTGGTAAGCAGAGCCGGTGTAACCGGACCGTTTGCCCGCCCGATGGCCATCCTTACCCCTGATCCTGTTGCTACGCCTGTTAGAGTCGTCCTGCGGGGACGAGGCTCGCGACGCGTTCGGGGTGCTCGACTGCGAATCGGACCCCTTGTTATAATTTTGCAAATATTTCGGTTTTTTCAACAAGTGATATTGAAATTTTTTCGTCCGTTCCGCAACCTGTACTTTGGGGGGTCGCCCCCTCTTCTTCACACCTCTTGTTGACATTCTGTGTTTTCGATCTGTCAATCGGTCGTCGTAATGCACGTGGTGGATTACGAAAACAAACGTTTGTATACAAAGCGAATGTCAAAACTCACACAGAAAACGACTCACGGTCATTTTTCGCCATACTAATCGGCTACGTCACGTGACCGAGAAACGCATTTCGTACTCGTCGTTTCGTATGCGAATTCCAAGCGTCCCGTTCCGTTCAACGTCCGTGTCCCGCCGAATCGATCATTCCATCGGGACGGGACGATATTTGCGGATGACGCGTTACCCAAAGCGAAAAAGAACACCTAACAACCGAAGCTTCGAGCGCTCCCATTGGTCGACGGTTTGGCCGCCATGACAACTTGCACTATCAATTTTTATTTTGCCACTGTGCACGCACTTTTGTCGCACTTTTTCACCATTCCCTTCCGGAAAATCGACACGACAACCCAAAACGGACGGCACGATCACACAAAAATTGCCGGAAAATTGATTTTCTCTCACAGCCAACTTATCCAATCCAAGCTTTTCGGCGCAGATTAATTCGCGTTCGTGCTACAAGATGTCGTTATTACGGACGGCCGTTCACGCACTCACTTTCACATCGATATTCGGATTTATGCGCCCTTGTTGCCGAAAATTTTTACGCCATTTAATAAGTCGCCCGGCGTCTAAAATTTTCAAAAAAACACGCTTTTACTTCCTGTCGCCACCGGAACAACAAAGATAGACAATCATAAAAGCTCGCAAGATGGCGGAATCGACGCGCCCGCACCAGTGGCGCCTCGTTCGGCATTTTTCTAGCATTTTCACTGCACTATTTTCACTTTTTTTCGCACTTATTTTGCATCATAATGCATCTATGATTTTATACAATACTGTACACGCAGTGATTTTCACACAAACTAACATTGGGAAGCATACAATGTAAGACAAGGAAATAATTGCCTTGTAATGACGGGTGCCAATGGGTTGACAGACATCGCGCTGACATAAGTCATCGCGACATTTAATTTTTACTTGGTAATTTTCATGAAAACGATAGTAAAATACGAGACAATGGCGATAAATGGTCCGATAAAAATGTACGAAAAACGGCCGATAGTGCGTCACGATGTGCCGGTCGAACTGCCGACTTGTATGTATAAATTGAAGAACGTTTACGGTTCAAGAAATGGTGTAGTCGAGTCCGCGGATCACGTTTCGACGTCGGACAAAAAGTTGGATATATTCGACCAGGTTAAACAGTTTTTAAAGGTTTTATACATTTCTTTATCCTCATTACGTTATTAATCGTTTTAACAATAAAATAGCCGCTTTGGAACGTTGTACTCACCATAATTCACCTGAAAAACACAAGTGTGACACCGCAGTTATCAATTTTTGTGAACAACTGTCAAATAAACTAATGAAAACGAAGGAGGAACTATTAATGTCCTCGTGTCGACTTTAATCTGTCACTCAACCAGCTAATTTTTCTCGTTTTTCTCCCAAAAATCCAGATTTGCAACTAACAAGCTCGTCAACCGCACAATTAACCATAATTTCGGCCAATGTTGTGAATTCATTTCGTTATTTTTCTATTCCAGAACAACCAACAAATACCAGGAATGGCAGAGTTACAAGCTAGACAGGAAAAAATCCTGCAGCAACTGGCTGAACTGAAAGATCAGATGATGTCCATTAAATCTGACTTAAAAATAACCGCAGTGCCGGCAAATACATGTTTGAGAGCACCACCTGAAAAGGTAAATTCATATTGTCTATAAATTTTGTGCTTTATGAAAATTTATATATGATATGATACTTTTAAATTATGACCTTTCAAAGTCCTTGCTGAAAATCTCACAAGAAAATGCCTTAAAATTATATATTATCTAATATTTTTATAGTATTTAAAAAATAATAAAGGTAATATACATCTATAATTAATTTACATTTTTTTTGTTCAGATAATCGATTTACCAAATATAGTGATACATGCTGGTCCAAATTTCCCACCATACTCTTTGGCATTGGTTCAAAGGTTATGGCAGGACAGGATACATTTGTCTGTGACAACACATTTGCACTCTACTGTACCAGTTTTACCGAAAAATGCCAAAGATTTATCAGACACTTTAAAGAACTTCAAGCCAAAATCGTCTAATCTTCCTAAATTGTCTGTCAGGCTCATTTGGAACAATGGTAACATCAATAACTCCATGTTTTTAAAAGATATTTCATTAATTTTCCTGTTTTCATTATAGTAGGAGCTGATTTGGAATTGTTGGTATCAATCGTGCCGATCTT
The DNA here is from genome assembly GCF_024364675.1 of Aethina tumida. Lineage (NCBI taxonomy): Eukaryota > Metazoa > Arthropoda > Insecta > Coleoptera > Nitidulidae > Aethina > Aethina tumida. The sequence goes on from NC_065439.1 coordinate 10,385,455, forward strand.
GGGCGAAGTGAATGTATTAAGATACTTATCCAGGTGTTGCAGCAATATTTTATCTTATGAACAAGATCCGGAAGTCTTTGAAATCGACTCGCTTTTAGATGTATCCCATTCTTTAATTTCATCAAAGATATCTTCAGAAAGATCTCAACTGGTGACTCACTTTATTAAATCCTTGGGAAAGTCGGATTATTTGATGGGCAGAAATAAAATCAGCGTGGCCGACTTGGCGGCAGTTTCAGCGATCAAACAAGTGGCGACGAAGGACATTTCAAGTGGATTGAGCAAATGGGTGCAAAGATGTGAATCAATAGCTGTGTGAATTGTCACTTATTTTATTTAAAAAAAAAACTATATTTTAATTTTGCGTTTTATTGAATAATCCTTAATTACAGTACAAATGTAAATTCGTGTAATTCTGGAGAACACAATATAATAATATATTATTATAACATAAAGCCATTACATTTTGCCAAGCAAAATATTTCACATAACCATAAAACATAAAATTCATAGATATACATTATAAAAAGTAGGGAGATTTATTTTGTTTCTTTTAAAACAGCCCTCAGTCTATCTAACAAAATGACAGCGTGCGTTGGTTGGAAAATAAGAGCAGGCCTTAAACGTACTGAATCATTTCCACATCCACCAAGGAGTACTCCTAAAAAATTTTATATATTATACATTTTAAACAAAAACTGCATTCAACTACCTTTATTCTTCAATCTGGCAACAATGTCATCTCTCAATTTAGCATTTTGAGCATGGAAGGCCAAGAATGTGCCTCTACCGCGAACCGAGTGAATGAGATTAGGAAACTCTTTTTCCAGTTGAAGAAGACCGGTCTTTAATACTTGGCCAGTTTTATTCACATTGTCCAAAAGATTCTGTTGTTTTAAAACTTTAATAAAAGCCTCTAGCAATAAGATTTTACTCGGCTCTCCCATCCAGGTGTTGAAAATTCTGTACGGCTGTTTTGCCCTGCAGAAACAAAACTTGTTATTAAAATAATCCATTTTGAATAGCCGTTTTCACCTTTGTTCGATACTGTGAAAGTAACCACCAGTCAACATTTTCTTACTAAAGGTCACGATATCTGGCGGAGATTCCAAATTGAAGTATTCATGACACCACATCTTTCCTGTAGCCCCCGCACCAGTTTGCACTTCGTCAATTAAAAAGCCAGCGTTGTATTTCTTTGCAATTTTCTGTAGTTTTTGGAAAAACTCAGGTGAAGCTTCATTATCACCTAATTTTAAAAAAATATATTTATTTAATTTATTTAAATATATAATATACTCTTAATACAAACCTCCTTCTGACTGAATTGGTTCAACAACAATACCAGCAACAGGTTTGCCCTTCTTTTGCCACTGCACAATCAAGTCCTCCACCTCAGCCAAGCACTTCTCATCCTGTGCCTTGTTCTCCCTAACATTTTCCTCCAATGGATACTTGTATTGGGGAAAATGTGCAATGGGCCAATCCAGCGAAGGGACATCGATTTTATGAATGGCTTTCGAGTGTGTGGTAGCTAAAGTTCCCATGGTCCTTCCGTGGAAACCTCCATGGAACGAAAGGAGACTGAGATCTGGGCAGCCTGGTGGCTTATTGATCATACACGTTTCGAGTTCTTCCGGTGAAAAGTCGGCGCCACCGCGTTCTCTGGCGCGGTAACTCATGAATAAAGCTTTGTAGGCATTTTCGTTGGAACACGAACCGCACATCATCGTGTTTACGTTCGGCAGACCAGGTGATACTGACAGAAGAACGTCGCGGAGTTTTTGCACCCAGGTTTCCGACGGAAAGTTTCCTAATGCAGGCCGATTCACCAAAGCTTTCTATGATAATAAATTCAGTTTAGATGAAAATTTGTAGAAATAAGTAGATACTATATACCAGGTTGGTTTGGTCCTGGAAAACTTTGAGCATCTCTGGATGGTTGTAACCAAGTGGTACCGATGAGATTTGGGTGTAGGAGTCGAGGATGATGTTACCATCGACATCGAAGATGTAGTTGCCGATGGATTTGTCGTAATCTGCGAAAAATTGTACACCTCCAGCTTGCTGGAAAATTTTTTTATCGTTGAGGAGAATTCAAAGGGGTTTAATATTGAATTTACCTGAATGGCACTGAGATCTTCTTGTAGTTTTTTGGATTTTGGTCCAGGAATTTGGGTTTGTACATTTGGGCCGTTCGGTTCACCTTGTACTAATGTGCTGGCAGTTCTGGAAACGCCTGATGAATATCCGAAAACATTAAATAAAATGAAAGTTAAATTTGAATTTAAATTACAGAATTGTTCTTTGTGTTTATAAATAGTTACGTCGGCTGCTTGCAGATGACGCAAGCAACCAATTATTTGAAATATTCTAAATTTAAAACATGCAAAAAAATATGCAAGTCTAAAAAACATGTTTATTTTATATCAAATTTAAAACATCTAATAAATTTGTGTTAAAATAAACTTAATAGTGTTTATTAAATGTATAGTAAATTTACACAAATATAAAATTTTAAGTTTAGTTTAAATATTTTTTATAGAAAATTTATCTTTCTGTATTATTAAATTACATAATTTATAAAGATAAGAAGTAATTCAAGTAAGGTTCGTAAATAGTGGAAACCATATGGCAATGAAAATATTCAAGGTTGATGCAGTGTATTTTTAAAAATTTGAAACTAATCACGATTAGCATATATTATAATTATAAATATTAGCATTTAGATGTCATTTTAAATTACATTTTATCGCTAATTTTTATTTTCAAACAAAATTACATAATTATCACATCAAAGAAAATAATAATAATAATAATAGAAAGAAAGCAAAAATATCCTTCAAAAGGATCCTTCTTAATGAAGAAACTAATTGTTCACATTAAATCTCACAGATGAGGGTCAATTGATGCTAATTGTAAGATACGACCAAAAAATGTGAAATACCAATGTGATAAAAATAATCGAAAATCAAATTTTTATGAGTTTATTATCTAAAAATAATGCACTCACCAATTCTCATATTGTTAGTTTGTATTATGGTTCTAGCCCACATGTTTAGTTATTTCAGACACTGACACTACTGCGAGAACGCTGCTCGGCAAGTAACTGTAAACTGGTTGCAGGAGTACGTATTTTTGTTCCAAACTGATAACAGAAAATCTTGTATATTTATTATTCGGCCGTCACTGAACCGACATTAAGGGGCTTGGAATCTTCTGACTATCAGAGGCGCACCTTATCGTGATTATCTGTAGAAATTTCCACTTTGGGGGTTACAAATTACTTGACAATAAGATTTTTGTGTGTTTACGAACTAAAATTTATCTCAAATGATAATTCTGTGTATGTATATAGTACAGAATCTATAAAATTTTAAATAATTATTGTCGAGTTGTTGCATTAAATTAGCATAAATCCTGATAAATGTTTGTATAATATTATGATGTACATAAGTATGTGTAAAAATATAGTAAAGTAAGATTTGAGCAAATATTATTAATAATATAAATTTGTTCATTATATAACTAACTTTAACAGATGTGTTGATAAGGAACATAAATTACATTATTATTTGTCCAAGATAAATGTTAGGTACCATATCAAATTTTGTTCGTATAATTTTATTTTATTCACACGTTTTATAATTTAAAATAAAGTAGTTCTATTCTACGCTCGTGACAAACGGAACAGTCAATTCAATTCAATTTAGACCAATTTGAATATTTTTTATCAATTCATATACATTATTAATAGTTTAATAGTTCTATTGCGTATTTGTGTGCGTGTTCACATTTTAGAATTCACCTTAAATAAACAATACAAGATAGTCATATAATACATTTATTCCAATCAATAATTAACATTAAACATTTATTATCAAGTTCAAATAAAGCAAGGATATGTTTTGTAAACATTGCAATAATTGCAATTCACCAAGTGTCCCAACATATATTTTATCAGTAATAAAAGTAGCGTACATTAACATCAATCAATATACATATATTAATATAACTATAAAAAATGGAAGACTTCTTTACTAAGGAAAACCTCTTTTTTGTACTTAAAGGGGAAAACCGGAAGCAGTTCTGAAAATAGAATTACTTCTTGGAATTATTCTTTAATTCCCTCACAGTGTCCCTGAATTTGTCCAAAAATATATCTGCGTGATTCTTTTTAAAAATTAATGCTGGCCTTAAACGAATTGACCTTAAGCCGCAACCTCCACCTTGCACCCCTAAAAAAATACATTTAGGTTTCTTTACCTAACAAGAAAAACGTGTAAGAAACCTTTTCGTTTCAAATTGTTCAAGATTTGATCCCTGAGTTTGCCGTCACTAGCGTTTATTGCCAAAAATGTTCCTCTTCCTCTGGTGGAGTCCAATATGTCGTAGAACTCTTTCTCGATATCCAAAAGTCCACACTTTAGGTATTGTCCAGTTTTCTCAACATTTTCTAACAAATTTTCCTTCTTTATCACGTTCAAAATTGCTTCCAGAATCAGCATTTTACTCGGATCTCCCATCCAAGTGTTGAAAACTCTGAAAGGTAGCGCGGGTCTGCGAAAACAATCAATTTTACTACAAATAAACTACAACAAAACGAAAGAAATTACTTCAGTTCATCGGAGTGAAAGTATCCTCCAAGTTGCATTTTTTTGCTGAAAGTCACAACATCGGGAGGAGTTTCTAAATTGAAATGTTCGTGACACCAAAACTTGCCGGTCGGTCCGCCACCAGTTTGCACTTCGTCCATTATTAAATATGCCGAGTTTTTCTTGCAGATCTGTTGTAATTTTTGAAAGAATTCTGGTGAAGCTTCGTTGTCCCCCCCTTCCGATTGTATCGGTTCCACAATTACTCCTGCAACTGGCGTACCTAGAAGAAAATGTTTGTCAGATTGTTTCATGCTTTGGAAGTTTCTGTAGACCTTTTTCTTGGTATTTGTGGAAGAGTTCCTCCACTTCAGCTAAACATTTTCCATCTTCCTCATTGTTATCCCTTTCGTGCTCATCTAATGGGTATTTGTACTCCGGAAACTTTGCCATGGGCCAGTCAAAAGCCGGCATATCTAGTTTGTGAATTGCTTTCGAATGCGTAGTTGTCAAGGTTCCTAAAGTTCTACCATGGAACGCGCCCTAAAACTCAGATTATAGTAACAACCATAATGTTTTAACTAATTTTCAATACATAGAACGAAAGGATTGTTAGCTTTGGAGAACCTGGTAGGGCATTCACCATACAGGAATCAATTTCTTGTTGTGTGAAGTCTCTGCCGTTTCGAAGACGGTTTTGGTAAGCTATGAAAACGTTTTTGAAGGCGCTTTCATTACTGCAAGCCCCACACATCATTGTTGTCAAATTGTTTAGTTGTGGTGAGGGAGAAACCTAAAATGGTTAAGTTTTTACACGATGACTTTAAGAGGTTTAATTAATTACTGATTTGATAATATTTTCTAATTTTTCAGGCCAGTCATGTCCAGGGAAAACTCCTAAAGCCGGACGGTTGATCAAAGTTTTCTACAAAATAGTCTTGTTAAAAATGTCCTAATTAACATCCAACAAATAGTTACAATGTTGTCTTCATTTTGAAATACTTTTAACAGTTCAGGATGGTTGTAACCCAGAGGAACTGATGATATTTGGGTGTAAACATCTAGGAACAGATTCCCATCAACATCTGCCAAATAATTTCCACTAGAATTTTTATAGTCAACGAATAATTGCACAGAACCGGCTTGCTAAAACGTATAATTAAAAACTGCGTAAATTTACAATATAGTCAATAAATCATAAAAATATTAAATAAGATTTACATAACTTCTTTCACAAGTAACATTTTTATCAGTCGTTAAATAATACTCGTTTCATTACCTGGGTCTGTTGCAACTGACAAATCTTCTCTTTTGTGTTGGGTCCAGGAATTTCGTTTGTCTTTATTAAGGGAATAGATGGTTGATTTTGAGAACATGTTCGAAAACTGGCTAAAATTAGAATGCAAGTTTTTTAAAAAAAGTTACATTTACATTTAGAAAGTTCTTACTATAACGAAAATGCCTCAATTGTTTCGCAGAGTTCACCCACATTTTACTAGTGCTTATTTCGTAGTGGTGAGGGTGGATTAAACAGCCCTTTGGAGGTATCGACTGATGCGTATTCATCTGCGCACGTGAAAACTTCAAGCTGACATTTATTTTTAAATAAAACTCCTTAGTGGTTAAATATTTTTATTTGAAACATTTAAATTCATTAAATTTCAATAGCTTAAATAACTAATAATAATGTGCAAATATAACCCACTTCTTATTCAATAAATTCCTCAACAGGTAGATCGTTAAAAGACTTATCGTCTTCTGAAACAATTATATTGCTGGATTTAACTCTGTCTTCAACAGTATTCATCCTAAACCTTTTGTAAATAATTTCAATAAAAAGAATAATAATAGAGACCATTAAACCAATGCCAAAAATCAAGAACAACGCATAACAATCAATAAGTCCGACACTACCAAAATTACTACCCTGACCTTGACACACCGGTTTTTTAGTGTATATCTTTAGGAACTCCCTTTGTTGAAGTCCAGACTCTGCAATTCTTTCCATACTAAAAATAAAACTCAAATTCCAAATTAAACACATTTACAGTAAATCATGATTATACCTCGTTTTAATTATTTCCCTATAAGTAGTATTTTTCCTGACCAACGAATGGGGTGCAACAACATTGGTGAAGAAGATAATCTCCCTCAGGGCGCATTTCTCCGTCTCTTTAAACGTGTCAGCTACAACTTTATAACCACGCGAAACCTCTACATGAAAAGCGAAGAAATCCGACCTCATCCTCTCAATCCCCTCTTCTATTTTCATAAAGTTTGCCTTTTGGCCTTTTGGTGCGATTTTTTGATCATAAATCTGTTTCCTTAACGGTTCTGTAACTGACTAATGTAACAAATTTTAGTTAAAATTAAACATATGGTTAAAGATTCAAGGTTTTATTTTATTAATATTTCAAGAGGTTTCAAATAATTTTAAATACAATAATAATTTAGTAGTAAACAATTGTTGAATATTGTCAATTTCATTTTAACTTTCAATTTAAGTTTAGTTAAGTTTTTAAGTTTTTATCGAATGAAGAATAATTATCAGTAAGTAAAAAATACTGATGAATAGAAGTTCAAATTGTAAAAAATCGCTCACCTAATTTTTGTAAAGAGTCTTTCAAAAAATCTTTATAAAATTGTTTATATTCTATTAAATGTAATAATAAAGCTTACTTCAAAGTAATAGTGAGCATAGACAATGTCTTCCACTCCAAGCTTTATCCTTGAATTTAAAATGTCTTCCAAAGAACGAAGACTGTCAGTTCTAGATTGCAACAAAGCAACAATGTTTGCAGAGTATGCCGAGTACAAAAACATCAAACTTAACATGGAGAAAAACGTGGCGATCCTTCCTCCGTTGCTTTTAGGCTCGCACTCACTTCCTTGTTGAGTTATTAATCCTATTTCTGCAATACAAATTTCGGAAATATCTGGTTGTAATGGTGAAATGAAGTCTTGATAATCTAAGGTCTCACTGAAACGTTTCGCGAAATTAAAACTTCCTGATTTAATTAACTACTACTCAACCTAAAAATTGGATCCTTCCACTCCCAATAAACTATACCATACGTAGCTACCATAACGATACTAAAAACTATAAAAAAAGCATACCAAACATACGTATCGAAAGGTAAGGTGAAAATGTTGGTTACGTAAGTCAAAGGTGGATCTCTGAATATAAACCTCATGAATGTTTTGGTGGTGGAAGCTGTGTAATCTACAACTTTTAACCTGTCTATGGTTACAAATGAGGGTGTGCCTCCGATTTCCGCTCTCCCACTTTGCAAGTCACCAATTAAGCCGTCGTAATGTTTAGTGGTTTGGTTATAATAACCCCAGGAACTTCTGAAGGTGGGAACAATCGTTGCGTTCATAGTGTCAATCAAATGGTTTGTCAAGATGTAGTTGTTCTTGGTGATAGAATCTATGTGCTTGTCTCTGTAATCGTCTAGATGGTTTAACGTGTCGGGGTTCACAGTCACGTAGGAAACGCCAAGAGGCAACCCCATTAAGTTACTCCGGTTTCTAACGTTGGAAAATTGGTAAGCTATGGAGATTCCGCCGAAATGCGACCAAGTTCCCAATTCATTTTCGACCAGGTTTGTGGAATTAATTGTGCGTTTGTACAGTGAAGTGATTTTATATTCGATTCCTGCTTTGGTGACTGTGTAAATGTGGCTGCCAACTCCGAAATCCATGTACATAAAGTCGTAGATACTATCGAAATTCCAGATTAACCAGCGAAATTGTGATTTGAAAAATTGTTGTTTGTTTGCCTAAATTAATGAAAATTATTTAAAATCTAACTGTATTATTGATGACACTTACATTTGTCAGGAAGTTTTTGGAATTGTTGCAACTCATATCCAAAACGAACATCTGGTGTTCTTCTGGTAAATTATAGTTAATGGAGTTGACGCTAGAAATTTTTGCAAAAATGTTGTTATGGTGCAAAATTTTATAAAACTGTAGAATTTCATCTAAAAAAATTAAAACAATATATTTTGCATATGTAATATTTGCTATACTTACTATTTTTCCAACAAACGTAGGCATTAAGTTTAGTAGTTGTTTTTTGATAATTAACAAAATCTTTAACCAAATAAATATAGTCATTAGACTGGGAGAATTTGATCGAACAAAAAATTACCAAGTATAATTTCAACATTGTATTTAGTTATGTTCAGTTTTAACACGCTCCCAACTTTTATATGGAACACTGTATGAATTTTTAAGCAATCTGTTAATTACACGTTGCCACAGAATTTAATAACAGTGTATTTCATTTGAAAAAAGTCACTCCTACTATTTAATGTGATAATATAAATATTTACAAAAAACAACTACAAACGAACTTTATGCTTATTCTAATTGTGATAGTTTTTTGTGGTAACATATTTATGATGTAAAACTTCGCAAACCAATATGAAAAGTGCCAAAACCAATCCAAATCCGTACAATAAAAAAGCTGTGTAACAATGCACAAAACCAACGTTCACAAAAACAGTATCATCCAAACATAAAGGTTTTATCGGACTAAATCTTAAATACTGACATTCCAGAATGCCAAATTCATGCAACTTCATCATCCTAAAAAAAATTTCAAGTTATATTTTCAGAGAGTTTGATCTCATTACCCAATTTTAAACTTTTCTTTTATCTTCAAGTTTTTTCTCATTGCGATCCTTGGAGGAAAGTGTTTCAAGAATGGCACGACTTTCAAACAGCAGATTTCAGATTCCTGCAACTCCCTTTTTATGGTTTCATAGTCAGATAGTTCTTGTATATGAAATGCGAAATATTCATCCCTCATTTTACGAACACCTGTTTGCACATCGAAAATATTTGCTTCTCCTCCTGGTGGTGCTAATTTATTTCTATAAATCTCTTTTCTCTTTGGATCTGTTTCATTCTACAATCAAAATTGGCTGTTTCCGATAAAAAATTCAAAATTTTCTTACCTGAAATAGGTGAACAATAATTGAATTTTTCTCAATACCTAGAACAATATTAGAAGTACCCAAATCTGTTACACTGTCCAAAACATCAGCTCTAGACTGTATCAGAACTAAAATCATCGCACAGTAAGCGATGTTCAAAAACATCATAAAGTACAACCCGATAATCCTAGTTATACCACCAGCAATTCCTTTTGGCTCTAATTCCGTACCCTGTTGAGCGATCACACCAATTTCTTCAATGCAAACCTCCAAAATGTCCGGACGATGGTTGCATTTTAGCTGTGGTACAGTCCATTCCCAAGTGCAAATAATGAAGATAAGAACAATGGAGATGGTAACGGTGACATACCCGGCATACCAGACGAATTTCTCGAAAGGCACAACATAAACATTTTGGACAAATGCTATTAACGGTTTACGGAATATAAAATACATTGGAGAGTCCGTGGTTGTAGACACAAAATCCAAAAAATTTATGTTTTCTGGTGTCATTATGAGAGGAGTACCTAAAAATTTATTTGAGAAAAGGGCAAGAATAATTTTACGTTATTACCTCCAATATCTGAGCTTCCTATTGTTAAATCATTGGTTAAAGCTTCTGGTAATTTGTGAGAAGAAATGTATGTCTGGAACGAGTGTTTGGTGGTTTCATTTATTGTTTCAAGAATTGTTGTAATGAAAATGTTGTTTAGTTTTGTTAATGTGTCAATATGAGTGAATCTACAAAAGTATTTAGGTATAAACATGTTTGTTTTTGTATTTAAAGTCTTATTTGTACTTATAATCTTCTAAGTGATTTGCAGAATTTTTGTCCAACAAATATGATGATACATTAGTGTACAAACATCCAAAATCTGATGCATAAATATTTTTTATAAACACCAATAAAAAATATGAAACAAGATAAGTGTAAAACATTCTGTCAATATTTATAAAGTACAAATGAAAATATATAAAGATTTCCATGTGGTTTAAAATTATATAGAATTATCTACAAAACAATAAGATGTAATTTTAAATGTGGACAAGTATTTGATATGTTATTTTCAGTTTAAGTATTAAATAAATGTAGGTAACAATCGTAAATGCAGGGAACACTTGTAAAAGATAACTTTCGAAAAATTATTCAACATAATTGACTGTTACGATTTGTCATTTACTTATCTTTTTCGTCATTTAATTGACGGTTTCTTAAAAAGCAGATAGACAATTTTTTTACATCATATTGCATTACCTATTTTTAAATGCTATTTAAATTATTATTTAATATTTAGCAAAGTATGTTTATATGCTAATTTGTACATTAATGCTGAAAAACTATTCCTTTTTATTAAAATTCCATATAAATTGTTTATTATACTAAATTATTATAATTGGAGCATTAGAAAAGTAAATAAATAAAATGTTACCTTTTTCAAAAATTTGACTCAAAATATTACGGAGAACTAAACATCCTTATTTATTTACAAATACAAACTAAAATGATAGAAACTTTCAATTGAAATGTTTTATTTTTATTTTATTTTTCACATTAGTTTGTTATCTAACTCCAAAGAAAAATTTTGTGGCAACTTCTATTTCCATCTATTAACAACACTAATGTTGTTTGCCCTTACAATTTATCTTATTCTCTACTACCACACATTTTTATTGTGCTTCATCTCAAAATAAAATCTGTGGCTAAATTCCAAAAAAAATATAATTAACGATAAAACTAATCCAATTCCTAACACTAAAAACGTAAAATAACTATCAACAATCCCTACATTAACATAATTGCCTAGGCACGTGCCTAGGGCCCGCAATTTTTGGGGCCCGAAAATTAGGTTTTTAATTTTTATAATTAATTTTTATCTAAAAGAAAAATCCACCAAAATCAATAAATGGATCTTTGGAATCATCATCTATTCGATGTAACGAAGGGTCAAAACAAATCACAAGGAAATTAACTATTGCCTCCTTCTTCAGAACAATTAATAGCGGGGAAAAAGTTGAAAAAGATTGTTTGATTGAATCCAACAACTTATTGTACTGTTACGACTGTAAATTATTTTCCAAACAAACAACGCTAATGAAAGCCAAATTTTACTATCTAATTATTGATTCAACACCTGATAAGTAGATCAGCTGACCGTCATTATTCGCTATGTTGTTCCAAGTGGTATAAAAGAAAGATTTTTGGGTTTTCTACCTATATTTTCTCATACTCGTGAAAACTTGAAGTTATTTTAGAATTTTTAAATAATATAGATTTATACATTACTAACTGTCGGGAATAAAGTTATGATAATGCGTTTAATATGTCAGACAAATATAAGGGACTCCAATCCAGCATATAACAACAATATTTTTCATCGTATTTTATACCATGCAGAAATCATTTATTAAATTTAATTGGAAACCATGCTGCCGAAAGTTGTATGAAAATGATTACTGTTTTCAATATCATTCAGGAATTGTACGTATTTTTTTCAAGTTCTGCACATAGGTGGAATGCATTACAACAATTTTGTAAGAGCAAATACTTGAGTATTAAACCTATTTGTGACGCCGGGGTGGTCTGTTCGTTCCGATGCTGTAAAATTATGAAGAAATTAAACATTGTTTACGTCATTTTTCCTCAAACAAAAATGAAAAACCATTAACAAGGTCCGAAGCTGCCTATTTACATACAAAAACTTGACACATTTGAGTATGTACTATTACTTCCTATATGGTAAAAGTTTTTAGAGAATATAGATGCCTCAAAAAATACCCTCCAACAAAAAGACGAATCCCTAAATACAGTAGTTTTAATATATGATTCATTGATAGATTTCATACAAACTGTTAGAAATGATTTTGATAATTTAGAAAAAGAAGCAGGAAAAGTTAAAAATATTGCTTATACTACGGCAGAAAATATGAAAACTATTTGATAATGAAATTCCAGAACATGAAATGAGATTCAGTGGCAAGAACATTTTAAAGTTAATATTTTTTATGTATGCGATTCTTTAATTAAAAAAAGATCTGAGGGATATAAAACTATTAACACATTGAGTCAACATAAATAAAATAGTTTATCATTACTTTATATAGAAAAAGAGTTATTAAATAACTATGACAAACTAATTGACCAGTTTGCAGAATTAAAAGTGAGAAAAAAGACAATATAACTAATCAATATGTGAATACTTGTAATCTTTGTTTTAATAATTTATGTTTGTTTGATTATTTTAATAAATTATATTTATTTAATTTTTGTACATGTATATTTTTTTTTTCCTTTTTTTTCTTGGAATCCGATAATTAAATAGAATTACATACTATATGTTTTAAAACCAAACTACAAAACGCAGAGTATGTGAAAAATAGGCACGGAATTACAATGGACCCGCTTTAGCCTTAGTCCACCACTGGTTGATACTCTCAAAGACTCCCATTGATGCACTCTGTTAGCCCGCAATCTCTTCAACCTTAAAAGGCGACATTAATTATTATACATTAATCTGTGTGTAAGTCTTTGTAATTATCACCTACCCAACTCTGAAAATTTCCTTAAACTCTGAATGGTTTCTTGTAAATAATTTGTTTAAATCTACAAATTTGTTGAACAGACAGTTTTTCTTTCGTTTTATAAGATGAGAGTTCTTCCATGTGAAAGGTAAAAAATTCGTCGCGCATTTTTGTTATACCATTGTCAACGTTGAAGTAGTTTGGTTTTTTACCATTTTGTATGATTTTTTGTTCGTAAATCGCTTTTCTTACCGGTTCAGTTTCCATCTAAAACAATAGTGGTAACATTTAATAAACAATTTATGTTTACACATACAGTAAAGACAAATTTTCATAAAGACAATATTCTGAACCTCTAAATTAATTCTGAAATAGAGCAAATCTTCCACAGTATTAATACTATTGCTGTGCTTTTGTAGCAATGCTACAATATTTGCAGAATACGCCAAACAAATGAACATCAAAGAAAACAATGCCGTAATTAAAGCGAATTTTCCCGAAATACTTTTCGGTTCGTTTTCCTTATTGTGTCACCAAACCGACTTCACCAATACAAAAATCTAAATAATTAAGTCTATATTTAGAAAAAAATACAAGATGTACTTAAATTATTGAAAATTATTTACAATCTAACTAAATTATTGATGATACTTGATTTGTCAATAAGTATTTGAATTGTTGCTCATACCCAAAGCGAACATTTGGTGTTCTGGTAAATTGTAGTTAATGGAGTTTACGCTTGAAATTTTTACAAAATGTTATGGTGCAAAATTTTATGAAACTGTAGAATTTCATCTAAAAAAAATAAACCAATATATTTTGCATATGTAATATTTGTTATACTTACTCTAACGTAAGCATTAAGTTTAGTGCTTGTTTTTTAATAATTAACAAAATTTTTAACCAAATAAATATAGTCATTAGGCTGGGAAAATTTGACCGAATTACCAAGTATAATTTCAACATTGCATTTAGTTATGTTGAGTTTTAAGACGCTTCCAACTTTTATGTGGAAGACTGTATGAATTTTTAAACAATCTGTTAATTACACGTTGCCACAGAATTTAATAACAGTGTATTTCATATGAAAAAAGTCAATCCTGTATTTAAAGTAATAATATGAATGTTTCCAAAAAACAACTACAAACGAACTTAATGCTTATTCTAATTGTGATAGTTTTTTGTGGTAACATATTTATGATGTAAAACTTCGCAAACCAATATAAAATGTGTCAAAACCAACCTAAATCAGTACAATAGTAAAGCTATGCAACAATACACAAAATAAACGTTCACAAAAACATAAATATAATATATAACATATCATCGGAACATAAAGGTTTTATCGGACATAATCTTAAATACTGACATTTCAGAATACCAACTTCGTGCAACTTCATCATCCTAAAAAAAATATTCAAGTATATTTTCAGAAAGTTGATCTCATTACCCAATTTTAAGCTATTTCTTTATCTTCAAGTTTTTTCTCATTGCAATCCTTGGAGGAAAGTGTTTCAAGAATGGCAAATAGTTCTTGTATATGAAATGCGAATGCAAAATGTGAACACCTGTTTGTACAACAAAAAAATTTGCTTCTCCATTTGCTAGTGCTATTTTATTTGTATAAATCTCTTTTCTCTTTGGATCTGTTTCATTGTACAATCAAAATTGGTTATTTCGGATAAAAATTTCAAAATTTTCTTACCTGAAATAGGTGAACAATAATTGAATTTTTCTCAATACCTAGAACAATATTAGAAGTACCCAAATCTGTAACACAGACCAAAACATCAGCTCTAGACTGTATCAGAACTAAAAACATCGCAACATCTCAAAAACCTCATAAAGTGCAAACCGATAGTCTTACCACCAGTAATTTCTTTCGGCTCTAACTCAGTACCATCTTGAGCAATCACACCAAATAATGAAGAAAAGTACAACGGAGATGGTAACGATTAAGTATCCAGCATACCAGAGGATTTTTTCGAAAGGCACAACATAAACGGTTTACGAAATATAAAATACCTTGGATAGTTGTAGACACGAAATCCAAAAAAAAATATGTTTTCTGGTGTCATTTTGAGATGAGTCCTACAAATTTATTTAAGAAAAGAGCAAAAATAATTTTACGTTAATACCTCCAATGTCTGAGCTTCCTATTGTTAAATTAGTGGTTAAAGCTTCTGATAATTTGTAAGAAGAAATGTATCCCTGGGACGAGTATTGTTTTAATGAAAATGTTGTTCAATTTTGTTAATGTGTTAATATGACTGAATCTACAAAAGTATATACGTATAAAAATGTTCGTTTTTGCATCTAAAATTTTATTTATACTTTTAATTTTCTAAGAGATTTGCAGAATTTTTGTCCAACAAATATGATGATACATTAGTGTACAAACATCCAGAATTTGATGCACAATAACATATAACCTCCAATAAAAAATATGCAATAAGATAAGTGTAACACATTCTGGCAATATTTATAAAGTACAAATGAAAATATTTAAATATTCTCAAAATTATATAGAATTATCTACAAAACATTAAACGTGGGCAAGTATTTCCTATACTGTTTTCAGTTTAAGTATTAACTAAAAATGTAGGTATCAATTATATAAGATAATTTTTATTATCCACCGTAATTGACTGTTACGATTTGTCATTTACTTATTTTTTTCGTCATAAATTTGATGGTTTTTTAAAAGACAGAGAGACAATTTTGTTTACAAAAACATGAATTGGGTATGGCATAATGATATTGCATTACCTATTTTTAAATGCTATTGAAATTATTATTTAATAATTAGCAAAGTATGTTTAAAAATTTAATTTTTACATTAATGCTGAAAAACTATTCCTTTTTATTAAAATTCCATATAAATTGTTTGTTAAATTTATTTTTATAATTGGAGCATTACAAAAGTAAATAAATAATATTTTTAAAAATATAACTACGAACATATTAATGAAGAGAATTGTTCACATTAGTTTATATTATCTAAACCTACAGAAAAATTTAATGGTAAGTTGTTTTTCCATTTATTATCAACACCAATATTGTTAATAAATATGTTAAGTTTGGCCTTATAATTTATCTTATTATGTAATACCACACATTTTTATTGTGCTTTCTCTAAAATAAAATTTGTGGAAAAATTCCAAAGAAAATATAATTAACGATAAAACTAATCCAATTCCCAAAAGTAAAAACGCAAAATAACTATCAACAATCCCCACACTAACATAATTGCTAAGTTGACCTTTGCAAGTTGGTTTTTTTGTAGATAGTTTCAAAAACTCCCGTTGCTGCACTCCGTTAGTTCGCAATCTCTCCAACCTTAAAGAACATCAATTATTATTATACATTAATCTGTGTGTGATTCTTTGTAATTATCACTTACCCAACTTTGAAAATTTCCTTAAACTCTGAATGTTTTTTTAAGGACAAACACGGATAAAAAGTTTTCTTGTAAATTATTTGTTTAAATCTACAAATTTGTTGAGCAGACAGTTTTTGTTTTATCGTTTTGTAAGATGCCAGTTCTTCCATATGAAAGGCAAAAAATTCGTCACGCATTTTTGTTATACCATCGTCAACGTTGTAGTAGTTTGGTTTTTTACCTTTCGGTATGATTTTTTGTTCGAAAATCGCTTTTCTTACCGGTTCAGTTTCCGTCTAAAAAAATAGTGGTAACATTTTATAAGGAGTATATTTTTACACATACAGTAAAAACAAATTTCATAAAGACAATATCCTGAACCCCCAAATTAATTCTGGAATTGAGCAAATCTTCCACAGTATTAATACTATTGCTTGGTTTTTGTAGTAACGCTACAATATTTGCAGAGTACGCCAAACAAATGAACATCAAAGAAAACAATGCCGTAATTAAGGCGAATTTTCCCGAAATGCTTTTCGGTTCGTTTTCCGTTCCTTGTTGCGTCACCAAACCGACTTCACCAATACAAATATCTAAATAATTAGGTCTGATTAATCTTGAAGCGTTTTCTAACCTTTTACTAAAAACTGGATCCCTCCATTCCCATTTAACAATCACACAAAGGACGGGAAATATTAAAAGAACAAGTAGCAAACACGCACACCAAACGTTAGTTTCGAACGTTAGTGTGTAAATGTTTTTGGAGTAAGATAAAGGTGGCGAAACGAACCCGAAAAACATACTAGTTTTGGAATTAAACGTTGTGTAATCGGCATGTAACATTCGCTCTTTTATAATTAATCCACATGTACCTAAAACCAAATCAGACAACAAAATAAATTAACGACGATCTATTTTGGGTGTTGCCTCCAAGATCGAGATTTCCTTTTTGGAACCCTCCAAATATTCCATCGAATTGTTTGGTAGTTTGATTGTAGTATCCCCAACTTTTGTAGATTTTTGTTACTCTTGTTGCATTGAATAAGTCGCAGACGAAACTTAGTGCATTGTAATTTATTTTTGTTGCGGAATCATCTATTGGGTTTCTGAAAAATAAATGAATTCATACCGAAAAATCGTTTTAAAAGATTTAAACCTGTAGTCTGTTAGGTGGTTCAAAGATTCATTGTTAGTGATGACTATTCCAACAGATACGTTTAATCCCCTCAAATTGGTTCTATTTAAAGGTATCGAAAAAGAATAATCTTGTGTCAAACTTTGCAGATGAGACCATTTATATAACTCATTGATTATATAGGAAGAATTTTTTATAAGTTTATAAGCACTGTTTATTTTGTATCCTTGTGGAGTTTTTTGAACGTAATGTATTCTATTATTGAGTTTCAGATCTACTCCTTCAAAATCTTCAACATCTTCAACATTTAAAATTAATATTCTGTAAGCAGACCTAGCTATTACATCTTGGCAAATCTAAAATTGTGTTGTTATATTAAACGTTGTAAACCGTAAATTGTATACCATTTGCAAAATATATTTGGATCCTGGACAGTTAAAATCAAGCAAAATCATTTGATGATTGTCTGCAATTTCTGTTCCATAATTAAGTGATTGTTTAATACTGTGTAAAACTAAATTCTTGTTCAATTGTTTTTGTAAAGTCATAATTTGCTCTAAAAATTAATAAATTAGATTAAAAAATAAACGTTTCATTACGTGAACCTTTATTCCAGCAAAGATAAGCATGCAGACCAGTTGGAAACCTTTGAACCTTGATGAAATCTTGTAAAATCATCACGTTCTCCGAAAAATTTTCACAATTGCCAAACCAAAATAGCAGGAAAAAAGCAACTTTATTTAACATATTTGCCCTTCAACTACATAAAGCCGTATGAAATGATTACAGTTTCTTTCCATATTCATTAAACTATTATTTCTTTAGAAATGGTAAATTTTTAAATAACAAAAGTATAATTAGACTAACAAACAATACGAACAATAGTATTATTATTAAAAATTTGTTGCGGTATCCACTAAAAATATGATATTAGGTGCACATGAAAATTCTTAAAGATTACATATCATAGACTTTAAAATTATATAAAATTATACACCAAATTTTCATATACAAATTTCACATCGTAGAAGTATTTGCTGTGTTATTTACTCAGGTTCAGGTATTTATTTCAGGTATAAAATCAATAACTAATTGTAGGAGCCGGCTTTATAAAATTGTAAAGTATAATTTACTGTTACTACTATTTATTCAATTATCTCTTTACAATTTTTGCCCATTATATTTCGCTGCATATTTAGAAAAAAGTACAAAAAATATTGTAACTATAAATAATTTAATTTTTTTAAAATATCACGGTTATGATTTCATTTGTTCATTTCTCTGCAGAAAGCACTTATTCTTATCTTTTTTTTTAAGATTACAACTCTCATACAAGTAGTAAAAAATCACACTTTCTGTTAATTGTAGTGCCTCAAAAATAAATTTTTGAATACAAATATTTCGATTAATTTTCCATTTTTATTTGATGACTACACAGAGGATAATGAATTCTAAAAGTGCCAGCAGCAAAACCCCCCTAAACATTAATTTTGAACGTCAGCGTGTTAATATTTTAGAATAAGATAAAGGGGGCGAAACAAAGTAAAAAAAGAAGCCAGTTTTGGAATTGAACATTGTATAACCGGTATGCAGAATTCGTTCTTTCAAAATTAAACAACATGTGCCTATAACAAATTCAAGTAATTATTAATTAGGGGGGCGTCCAAATAAAGCTGAAAATAATACTAGTTTTGGAGTTGAAAATAAATGTACTTAAAACAAAATAAAAAACTATTAATCAAGGATAAACATATTTAAGGATTGTCTTCAAGTTCGAGAGTCCCTTTTGAAATTCTCCGTATATTCCGTCGATTGCATTGCATGGGACATCAGTTTAATTTGGTCAAAGAATGTTGAGTAAAAATTATTTTACTCGGACCAATGGTTTTTTAAAGAAAGATGTTTTAGAAATTTATTTCAAAATAGTTCTTTTAAAGATAATTTTGAGTCAAACTTTGAAGATGAGACTATTGATGCAATTATGTAGGAAGACTTTTTAAATAATTATATAAGCATTCAAAATTCACATCTTTATTTCAAGAATTAATTTTAATTTCATTCACAAGTATAATTAAACAATACAAACAAAAAATTGTAACGATTAGATTTCATTCACACAAATTAAATTATATAAAGTTATTATTGTACATTTTGAAAAAATGTATAAAGTCAGTTAGTTTTAATTTTTTATTATGTCCTAAATTTTATAATAATTAAACCTAACACAACCACATAAACTTGCCCACGATTGGACCCATACTAGTACCTGTGTCTTAACCGACTCAGTATATTCCTCAGTTTTTGTGAGTTAAGTTATATTATTATTTTGTGTAGATTTTGACGTTGCTTGGAATTAACACTGAACTAAAATTGTGCTATACCGAAGGAGCAACTTTGTAAATCACCCAATCAATTTTGGTATATTTATGGCGAATATACTTTGAAAGAAAGTAGAAAACCTATGATAGAATGTTACCTATAGTCCAGTCATTATAGGGAGTTCACTTCGGTAATCGAGATACCCAGCTATAAACTCGTATAAACTATATTTTGACATCCTAAAACTTGTCTCAAAATTCACAGTCAGAGGTCAAAAGTCACAAAAATCGATTTTTTGCACATTTATTGTAAATATCTCATTTATGCTATTTGTATTTCTTATCAATATTGTAGAAAATTAAATTATCTACAACTTTTGTTTTAAATATTTTTTTCATATATCGAACCGGCACACGTTGCCGAGATAAAGGACAGAAAGCACGTGGCTACTGTCTACAGTCTCGATCGAAAATATATTTTAGTTTTGCCGTTAAATATATTTTCTTTGGAATTTATCCACAAATTTTATTTTAGAGAAATCACAATATAAATGTGTGGTAGTAATAAGATAAATTGTAAGGGTAAATTGTGAAAAATAAAATAAAACATTGCAATTGAAAAGTTTGTAACATTTTGGTTTGTATTTGTAAATAATGTCAAATTTTTGAAAAAGGCAATATTTTTAAAAGTTTATTCTCTTCATTAATGTGTCTGTAATTATTTTTTTTAAAATATTAATGTATACTATCTTTAGTTATAATTTTAAATATATTATTTATTTACTTTTGTAATGCTCCAATTATAATAATAAGTTTAATAAACAATTTATATGGAATTTTAATAAAAAGGAATAGTTTTTCAGCATTAATGTAAAAATTAACATTTAAACAACTTTGCTAATTATTAATAGCATTTAAAAATAGGTAATGCAATATCATTATGCCATACCCAATTCATGTTTTTGTAAACAAAATTGTCTATCTGTCTTTTAAAAAACCATCAAATAAATGACGAAAAAGATAAGTAAATGACAAAACGTAACAGTCAATTATGTTGGATAATTTTTCAAAAGTTATCTTTTACAATTGTTATCTACATTTTTAGTTAATACTTAAACTGAAAATAACATAGGAAATACTTGTCCACGTTTAAAATTACACCTTATCGTTTGTAATTTTTAATCCACATGGAAATATTTAAATATTTTCTTTTGTACTTTATAAATATTGACAGAATGTTTTACACTTATCTTGTTTCATATTTTTTATTGGTGGTTATAAACAATATTTATGCATCACATTTTGGATGTTTGTGCACTAATGTATCTTTATATTTGTTGGATAAAAATTCTGCAAATCACTTAGAAATATAAATAAGATTTTTGTAAATTCACTCATATTGACGCATTAAATGAAACCTCCAAACACTCGTCCCAGACATACATTTCTTCTTACAAATTATAAGATGCTTTAACCAATAATTTAACAATAGGAAGCTCAGACATTGGAGGTAATAACATATAATTAATTTTGCCCTTTTCTTAATTGAATTTGTAGGTACTCCTCTCATAATGACACCGGAAATTATATTTTTTTTGCAATTTGTGTTTACAATCACGAACTCTCCACTGCAACAGATGGGCTGAAGTGTAACCACTTGACCACCAAAAAGCACTGCTATCGCGAAATATATTATGATGCCTTACAACCCATTCATAATACGCCGACGTGTCAAATTTCAGCGCGATACAGCACTTAGCTTTGTTTTTATAGCAGATTTTCGGTTACGTGTTTGGCATCATTATTTTCGATCTCTGATAATACATTATTTTTGAGAGGCAAAACGGTGAAGTAAATAAAAGAAAAGTTGGATAAAAATTATGGGATTAATGCTCCTTCAGATTACACCGTGAAATATTGGTTTCGAAAGTTTCATAGTGACCAAAAACTCCACTGCCGATGAAGTCCGTAGCGGTAGGCCCTCCGATGCCTACCTCGAAAAAAGAAAAACCATCAACAGCGATTGTTACTGCGCATTATTGGCGCGATTGAAGTCCGAAATCGCTGCGAAACAGCCTCACATAAAGTAAAAAAAACAATTGCATCGATTTAAGGGAAGTAATTCCCCATCCACCTTCAATAAAAAATTCAGCTCGCGGGGGATTATTTTGCAGACCTTCCGGAAAATTATTTCTTTAATTTTCGTACAGGATCAAAAAGTTGAAAAATTGCTGGAATAAGTGTATGTATCTGAAAAGACGCCCTTGAAGGCAACTATATTGAATAATAAAATCAAATTCTATCAAAAAAAGATTTTTTCAATGCTAGCCTACGAACTTTCAGTCCAACTGTTATTTTATATTCCGTAAATCATTAATAGCATTTGTCGAAAAACGTTTATGTGGTATCTTTTGAAAAAAACGTCTGATATGCCGGGTACGTAATCTACATTGTACTTATCTTCATTATTTGCTCTTGGGAATGGGCGGTACCACAACTAAATTAGCCCGGACAGTTTGGAGGTTTGCATTGAAGAAATTGGTGTGATTGCTCAACAGAGTACGGAATTAGAGATGAAAGGAATTGCTGGTGGAGCTGATGTATTAGACAGTGTAACAGATTTGGGTGTTTCTAATATTGTTCTAGGTATTGAGAAAAATTCAATTATTATTCACCTATATCAGGTAAGAAAATTTTGAAATTTTTGTCGAAAAGAGCCAATTTTGATTGTAGAATGAAATAGATCGATGTCCAACAGCACAGTGCAATATTTCGAAACGGTTTCAATAGCACTTGATTAAATAAGCAATAAAAAGATTGAATATAATTTAATAGGTAATAAAAAATGGTAATTATATATTTAGCAATAATTTATAAACTTTATACTACGTATTTTCGATCGGGACCACCAGTTGACCTCAAATGATACTGTAACCGGGCGCTCTCTGCCCTCTATCTCGACAACGGTGCGTCGAATGAAAAAAATGTTTAAAACAAAAGTTGTACAGAAGTTAATTCTCTACAATATTGATATGAAATACAAGTAGCATAAAACCCATAGGAAACGAGATATTTACGAAAAATATGAAAAAAATCGATTTTTGTGAATTTTGACCTCTGACTTTTTAAGTTGCGGCTACCCTATCATGTTTGCATTTTGAGATAAGTTTATGCGAGTTTATATCTGGGTATCTCGATTTTCAAAATATTCACCTAATTTTGACTAAGATGATTGGACTACTAGTGGAGGCGACGGATAGGAAGAGCACACGAAAAACGTTGTTGTTATTGTTCAACAATTATTTTATTAGACACAACAGTAATCTAAAACTTAAAAAACTATAGCTACAAAGAGTATATGTAAGTAAGGATAAAACTACTTCAATTCAAAGACTAAAAACAATTCAAAATAACTATTTATAACTACAACAATTATACAACTATTAATATATGATATGATATAATTCTACTTAGAAAATTTGTTCGTATTTTTTTCAAAATACAACTTGTAAAATATTTCTAGAGAAAATATAATTATTGATAAAACGAATCCAATTCCCAAGACTAAACATGCAAAATAACTATCAACAACGCTGATACTAACAAAATTATTAAGTTTGCCCGTGCAAGTTGTTTTTTTGGTCGATATTTTCAAATACTCCCGATTTTGCACTCCAGTAGATCTCAATCGTTCCAACCTTAAACAAAAAAATCACGAATCCATAAATAATAAACACATCAAACGGTTGATGTATAATAAGTTCTAGAAAATTCATGTCAATGTCTTAGCATTTAAACTGGAAACAATATTGCTTTTGTTATAAAAAAATCGGTTATCCTTGAGGTAAACGACTTACACTTTTTTTCTGATTGTCTTAGATCCTAAGATAAAAAAGCGTGATGTATTCATGTGTTGTAACTGTTTGTTGGACACGATTTTATTTACTGCTCATTTCTCTCTGCAATTAATACGTACCCAACTCTGAAAATTTCCTTATACTCCGAATTTTTCCTCAAAGTTAAACACGGATGAAAAATTTTCTCGTAAATTATTTGTTTCATTCTACAAATTTGTGCTGCAGACAATTTTTCCTTGATAGTTTTATAAGATGACAGTTCCTCCATGTGAAAAGCAAAAAATTCATCACGCATTTTTGTTATACCATCTTCATTGTTGTAGTAATTTGGCTTTTTGCCTTTTGGCACGATTTTTTTTATCGTAAATCGCTTTTCGTACCGTGTCAGATGCAGTCTAAAAAATTATGTGTAATATTTTTTTACCATTTATTTTATACGTACAGAGAAGAGAAACTTTATATAAACAATATCGTGAACACCTAAACTGTTGCACGGCCTTTGTAATAGTGCAACAATATTTGCAGAATACGCTAAATAAATGAACATCAAAGAAATCAACGCCGTAATCAAAGCGAGTTTTCCTGAAACACTTTTCGGTTCGTTTTCCGTTCCTTGTTGAGTAACCAGGCCGACTTCACCAATACAAATATCCCAATAATTGGGTCTGATTAATCTTGAGCCACCTTTTAATCTTCTACTGAAAACTGGATCTTTCCATTCCCACTTGATGTCCACACAAAGTACGAGGTATATGAAAATAACAAGCAGCAAACACACATATCAAACTTCAGTTTCGAATGTGTGTAAATATTTTTAGAATAAGATAGAGGGGGCGAAACAAACCCGAAATATAAGCTAGTTTTGGAGTTAAACGTTGTGTAATCTACATGCAACATTCGCTCTTTCAAAATTAAAAACATGTACCTAAAAGACAATCAAACAATTATAAATTAAGAACATTTTCAGATATTACCTCCAAATTCGAGAGTCCCCCTTTGAAATTCTCCGTACAGTCCGTCAAATTGTTTCGTGGTTTCAGATGATCGCTTTATACTATGTAAAACTGTATTCTTGTTCAGTTGCTGTTGTAGAGTAATCATTTCTTCTGCAGTAAATAAATAAATTCAGTTTTAGAGATAAAAAGATAAATAAACATAAACAGATACATAAACCTTTACCCCAACAAAGATAAGCATGCACACCAGTTGGAAACTTTTGAATCATGATAAAATCCTGCAAAATCATCAAGTTTTCTGTAATATTTTCACAATTTCCGAAACAAAACATCACTACGAAAGCAACTTTATTTAACATGTTTGCTCTACAACTAGGTAAATTCGTGTAACGCGTATTAAGGGATATATTGTAGTTTCTTTACCTGTTCATTAAATTTTAAATTACAGTAATAGAATACTAAACTCCTATATGCGGCAAATTTTTAAACAACAAATTGATATCTAGGTCGAGTACAATAGGCAAATAAAATTTCCATCAAGAGTACAACCAAGCTTGCAAACAACCCGAATAAAAATATTATTATTACAATTTTGCAATGATACCCATTGACACTCACAAAACGACTAATTTTTCCTATACATTTCGGTTTCTGAGGCGTCATATTCATTAATTCCCTTTTGTGTATTCCCAATTCTCTTATCCTGTCAAACCTACAACAAAATACATCAATTTGTAATTCTTACATTAAGAACAAGAATAATGTACGCGACGTTCAGGATTCCTCGCAAGGAAGAATTTAACGGTAGAGTAACATAAGGTTTATCCACGTTCATGAATTTTATATTCTGAATGTCGCACTTTTGATAATCTTGGAAAGTGCGTTCGATAATTGCGTAAGCCGTTGATTCTTCCGTGTGAAAACCGAAAAACTCATCCTGCACTTTCTTCATCCCTTCATCAGCGGTCATAAATGCCCTTTGACCTTTTGGTGCGATTTTTGTCTTATAAATCCCTTGTGATATAGGATCAGATGCGTTCTAAAATATATTAATTTTGTTAAAGATATTAGTGATTGTAGATAAGACTTTGATTTGTATTAAGTTGTTTTAAATATGAACTATACCTTAAAGTAAAAGTGATTGTAGACAATTTCTTCAGCTCCAAGTTGGATGTTACTTTCTAACAAGTCCTTTAAGCTTCTAATATTCTGGCTGCTAGATTGCAACAAAGCAACAAGATATGCCGAATAGGAAGTATAAAGGAATAAAACCATCCCTGATGTGAAAATCACCAAAGTTTTTGTAGAGAAACTTTTAGCATGAAAGGTGATACCTTGTTGAAGTAATATTGATGTTTGCACTTCTGTTACTTGAGAGAAAACTGATTCTTCTTGTTTTATAGTGTGGGTTTTACGGCATATTTTTGTTTCAATTTTTAAAGTGCAATAAAAGCAGATATTAATAACTACGATTAAAAATATGTAAGCAATCCAAGTGTGCGAATCGAAAGGCAGATGATAGATATCTTCAGTTTCAGGAAGAGGGGGATCTCTATATATAAATCGAACATAAGAAGGGGTTGTTACTCTAGTGAAAGTAAAATAATCCATTCTGTCAAGAGTTAAAAACGCAGGAGTACCTGAAAAACAACATTTTGAACATGTCTCTTAGTTCGTAGTTTTTGTTCTTACCACAGATATCAGCAATTCTATTTTGTAAATCCCCTAACGATCCGGAATAGTGAGTCTCGTTTTCTAGTTTGTAACCCCAAGTTTCCCTCCACAAATACTCCTCGGTTGCGTTAAGAATTTCATAAATGTTCTTTATGATGTGATAGCTGGTTCTGCTTATGTTATCCCAATCGAGGTTTCTGGATAACATTAAATTAAGATAATTAATAATAGTTAAGTTTGTTATTTACCTTGTGGTGTTCCAAACTTCAAGAGATTTATTTTTGAGAACGACGTAAGTAGTTATTAGGTTTCTACCCATAAAATTTGACCTGTTTTGGTAAATACCATAAGGTTTTTTAAAGATAAACTTTCCAGATTTCCAAAGAGCAACATCATCTTGAATATAATTTAAATATTCTCTTAATGGTTGATAAATTGAACTTATTTTATAACCACGCTTTATATTTTCAAACAGATATACGTTGCTATTAATGGGAAAGGGATAAGGCAAATTATTCCAGCTTCCAAATATCAGAAAAACGTTCCGTTCATTAAAAACTGTAGAAAAAATCTAAGAGAAAATGTATCTACAATATGTTTCAGTAATTAAAGTTAGTTTCTTACGTTTTCCAATGAAATATTGTTGCATTTAGTGTCGATTACAAAAATATGTTTACCAAAAATGTCAGGATTTGTTATATTTGTCGTGTAGACATTTTTTATGTTCCTTTCTGAAAGATACTTGGAAAATCTTGTTATTACATCTGAAAATAAAATTTTATTATTATTATTTCTTTTTAATAAATTTATTTTGTAATTACGTTTTTCTTCGCATAATGAAAATGTGACAGAAATGCTCTCTGAAAAAAATTGTATAAAATCTTTAATAACTTGTATTTTGTTCTCATCTGCGGCAAAAGTTTTGCTGAAGCAAAACACAAACCAAAACTTGACCAGTAACATTTCTAAATAACACTTGGAAAATGATACTTAAGTGACCATCCTCATTAAACATTTATGCACTTTAACAAACGAACAAACATATTCAGACCACTTTAATCCAATTTCAATGATTTAAATTTATGAAATTCGTGATCGTTTCAATGTCATTGCAGTTTTTCCATCAATAATCATGCGGTTTTGATTAATGTCCTCAATCGAATAAATAATTCAATAGCATTATGCAATATTTATTTTTCATTTAAAGAATAAATGTTGGTTTGTTTGGTGAAATAGAATTATATAATTGGAAATTAGGGTATAAAAAACAAATGTTTGATGGAGAATAAAAATATATTCAAGGTTTAAAAGTTTGCCTGAAACCAGTTTTATTTCATTTTAATCCGCAATAATTGAATTATTATTGAATGACAAAACAAAAACATTATGTTGCGATGTTAAATTTAAATATATAATTTATACAGTGGAATGTTTCACAATCTGGTTCAATATTTAAAATCAAGAAAAATAAATAAATTGATATTGTTGTCAATGTTTGAGTGAAAGTTATATTAAAATATATTGATTCATTATGGTACTAATTTAAATGTTTATCTTTCATCTTCTGAATGAATTTCACCATTTGACTGACGTAATAAAGGGAGATTGATATATTAGCTCAATTTAAACGAAAGTTTATGTATTATATATGAAGTTATTTCAAATACTTTAATGAAACTACAACAGGAAGATAACGTACATTTCCATAGTTTTTTCTAACAAAACTAATTAATTCTTAATAATTTAATGGTATGAACAGAAAGAAGCTAATTTGTTTATAATTAATTGTACAATTATGTTTTATTATGTTGGTGTTTTTTTATGAATCAGATTAATTTTACTCAAATTCGATTCTTTCAAAAGTCTTACTTTAGATATATTTACTGTTGATGTGTAATAATAATTTTATCAAAAGTTAACGACATTAAGATGTTTGAAAAGTTAAATTATTCACCTAAAGCAAAGTTTATCAAAATAGTTTTTTGACTTTTTGATTGTATAATTGGTACTGGTATTAAATATTTGTTTTTTGACTTTTTTAGAAACGAAAAAATGAATAACCAGTTGTAGCATAATTAACATTTCAGTATTAACATGAAATACTAATAAATATTTTGAGGTGCATATGGAATTACCATGTCATTTTTTAAATGGAAAAATATGATTTGGAAATTCTCAGATGCATTAATAAATATTTTTGTTTTCGACAATTTATAAAATGATGAAATTATATTTAAGAGTTGTGTAAATATATATGGTATTTTATGTGAAGTTTAAAAAATTAAGAATGTTAATTAAAGTGTTTAATTAATTAAACATGATGAACACTAGTTATTCATCACAAATATCAGTAATTTAAGTAAAGGCCAAGTTACAACTTAAACTGTTTACCTTGTAAGGTTTATTTCAGATTTTAATGTTTACATAAGATATTTTATAGAACTTTTTAAAGTGTGTATTATTTATTGAGAAATTAATGCTTTCTTTAAATCACTTAATATACTTTCAACTATTTTTATTTTTATATAAAACCATTTCCTAATAGCCTTAAAAGTCGAGTAAACAAAGAAAAGTATAAAATAATTTCAATATCAGTTAATGCGTCACGAAAATTAAATATCCACTAATTTTGACTTTTCCAAGAACGAAATATTTGAAAAAAAAAACATCACTGTAAATTGATTCAGAATAATTTAATGGCATAAATACAAATCAGCAAATTAGTTCCTAATTAAGAACACAGTTATGTTAATAGTTTCGGTGATTTTTTTTTTTTTTTTTTGATGAATCATTAATTTGACGTATATCCAACTGTAAACCCAAAAGTTTTACTAGTAAATTGGAGATATCTATTAATGATGTGTATTTAATAGTTAATTTGATCAAAGTAAATGACATTGTTCAAATTAATAAAATTATTCACCTGGTACGAACCTTTTTATAAAGTTTATCAAAATATTTTTTATTGCTTTAACGATATAATTAGTACTGGATTGAAACATTTGTCTTTTTTTATTTTTTAAGAGATGGAAAATTGAATAAACCAGTTGAAGTATAATTAACAATATGCTGTTTGTTAAAATGTTTAAAAAATTTAACACGATCAACACTAGTTAATTATCACAAATATCAGTAATTTAAGTTTCACTTTAAGGCCAAATGACAACTTAAACTGTTTACCTTGTGAGGATTATTTCAGATTTTTTTATCTGTGTAAAATACTTAATAGGAGTTTTTGAAGTGTATTATTAATCAGAATTTAAGGCTTTATTCAAAGAACTTTCTAAAAAGAATAAAAAATTAATTAAATATAACTTTAATTTACACGTCATATGCTATAATTTAAATTTTCTCTTCAATACAGAACATTCAATGCGTAACAAAAATTAAATAGGCACTAGTTTTGACTTAAAATTATTTCCAAGAACGAATAATTTTCAAATTTCCATTAAAACTTAACTACATTATGATGAAAATAGTATTCAGATTATCGGAAATCCCAACGAGAAGAACATAAACAACCATACAAAAATACCCAGAACGCCGATCAATTAAGAAATAGATCGTATACGAACCACCGTACAAATTTGAATAATTCATGAGCGGCAATAATCCGCAAGTAATAGTAACAAGTAAGATAAAGATAAATCCAGGTGTTTGGGTTCAGGGCCGCCACGCCAACCCAATCCGAGACCTAGTGGGAGACGGCTGACGCCAATAATACCGATTGCCGATCGCTAAGCTCTTCAGTTTGACTTGGTTCTGGGTCCGGAACCAAATTGTCACCATGTTGCTGAAGTCGATCGCGGTTCTCTCTTTGGTCGCCGTCTGCAGCGGTGCCGGCAAACTCGACAACGTTTTTGAATGGAAAGAACTGAGCTTTGCCTGGCCCAGCGAAGGCGCTAAGAACGACGCCATCAAATCCGAAGCCTACGTCGCCGCCAACAATTTGCCACTGGGATTGGACAGATGGAAGGATAAGCTCTTCGTCACTGTGCCCAAGTAAGTTTTTTTCTCCACATTTATAAATTTTGTTTTACTTATAGTATTTTGTGTATTTTAAGTCGCAAGGAGCTTTTATATTATAATAATAAATTAAATATTATGTATTTTTCATAAAATTTTAAATCAATAAATTTATAATTAGTTTTTCGTAATTTAAATAATTATTTCTTAACAAAAAACTCTATTTTATTGCCTATTAAAATTTTAATGTTTAGTAAATATTTATTTAAATATTAACTTATTAAATTAATATTTAATTATCCCTTTCTAATATCCATAAAAGAGTTTATGTTTTTTTTCAATAAACTTAAAATTAGGTTTTCTTTAATTTAATGTTTTAGAGATAATATACTGATATATGATGATAATACTCATTTATTTAAATATTAATATATAAAATTAATATTTATATATTAAGAGGTTTATAATAATTCTTTTCGAAAATATTTTATTTTTCTTTCATTAAATTATTCAATTGTTTTGTTTAATAGCAAAAGCTTCATTATATCAGAAATCAGTTTTAAAATATGTAACTTATTGTTTAATTAATAATAATAATTCTTGTCCAGAACAATTTTAGTTATTTAGTTAAGTACAAATTTTACCTCAATGTATTAAAAACAAAACGATTTTCATTAATTAAACTGAAGCAACAATTATTTAAGCAAAACAACAAATAAATTAATCGATTTATGATCCATGACATGATTAATAGTTTGAAATACTCGCTGACATTGCATGGCAATTAAAAAGTTTGAGTCAAAACCAGTCAACAAAGAATTTGTTGTATAACCATGTCACTCATGAAATGAAGAACATAAACAGGAAGTGTACAATATTTTAACATAATAATTACGGAAGTGTCTTTTATTCGTTAAAAAAGTTATTCCACAATCCGTTGAAAATTATGAAAACCTCCGCATGATCTACCCGAACAAATTCGTAATAAACGTAAACACGCATTAATTTATGCATAAAAACAGATGGCAATGATGATAACAACAAATTACTTCCTTTTAATACTATAATTCATATAAAAGTTTCACTTTCACTCGCTCAAAAAATGATCTGCACCTGAACTTTATGTGAAAACTGATCCATGTAATCGTTGACATTTGCCAATCTGGTTTAAATTAATTAAAGGTCGTTTCTAATTAGTCCATATGATGAAACAGTAAACGGTGATTATAGGAAATAGGTGCGATCAAATTTATGTCTATCCCGAGGAAACGCCATAAAATATTATAATTATTCAACTGCACAATGTCGAAGATTCTAATCGAATACATTTTTGCATAGATGGAAGGCCGGAGTCGCTTCCTCCCTCAACTACGTCAACATAAGCAACCCAAATAAAACTCCGGACCTGATACCATATCCAAGCTGGCAGGCTAATACGATTCCCGCTGGAAAAGACGTAAAAATAGCCGACGATCAAATCGTTTCCACCTTTAGAGTGCGCGTTGATGAATGTGACCGCCTTTGGGTCATGGACACTGGACTCGAAGACATTTTGGGCAACCCAAGACAAGTTTCCAAACCTGCCATCGTCGTTTACGATCTGACCACCGATAAATTGATCAAGAGATATCCTCTCAAGGATTCCGACCTTAAGGAAGACTCATTCTTTGCCAATATCGTAAGTATCGATCACTGTTAATTATTTATGAGTTGGTGTTAGCGTGACCATATATTTTTTTTTAATCCAGTAATTTACAATTACAATTTAAATAATATGGAAGACAATATAGGAACATAATTTATTAAAGGGTTTAAATAGTGAACAAGATCAAGGTTTGATACGACCACAAAGAAACAACGAAACCTTGAAGATTGAATAGGATAATTCATCTAGTACTTACATAATTATCGCCTTTGAATATTAATTTCATGATTACGTTTCGCTGTAATTCATTCTTGTCTATATAAAAAGCATTTACAATAAAAACTTTTTTTTATTTTAGATCGTCGATGTGAACCCTGACAAATGCGACCAAGCCTTCGCTTATTTGCCTGATTTGGGTGGTTATGGAATTGTCGTTTATTCTTGGGAGAAAAACGACTCGTGGAGAGTCAAACACAACTTCTTCCATTTTGATCCATTGAAAGGAGATTTCAACGTTGGTGGCGTAAACTTCCAGTGGACCGACGGAGTTTTCGGACTCGCCCTTGGTCCCAAAGAAGATCACGGGTAAATTGTTTATTGTATTTTATATACCATTGTTCTTACATGTTTTTATTTTTTAGTTATCGTACTTTGTACTTCCATCCTTTAGCCAGCACTAAAGAGTTCTCAGTTTCGACTCAAGTACTCCAGAATCAAACTCTGGCTACCGACCCACATTCTTACCATTTGTACACCGTAAGTATCTTTTTCAAACACATACAGATGATGATACGTCATCCATGAGTTTAAAGATATATTTAAAAGAATTAAGTCGCATAATTATCAAACTATATAATAATAATGCCATGCATATGGACTTTTTAAAACTTAAAATAATTAAAAACAGTTTTATTTATTTGTACCATTTTTGAAACACTCTGAAAAAGAAATGTAAATAAAAGTAGACTGATTAAAAAAATTATGTTTTAACAGATTGAAGGTGACAAAGGCGATTTGACCCAATCATCGGCGTCAGACTTCGATGAGAAGTCGAACGTGCTCTTCTTGACACAACTGAACAGGGATGGAGTGGCTTGCTGGAACCCACGACGTAAACTGAACTCGGAAAATCTTGAACTTGTCGCCGAAGATAAAGATCAGCTTATCTTCACCAACGACTTAAAGATAGACCGTGAAAGAAACCTTTGGATTCTGTCAGATAGGATGCCTGCCTTCATATATCGCGGTTTGGATCCCAACCAAGTGAACTACAGGATTTTCAAAATTAAGGTTGACGACATTATTGCCGGAACTAAATGCGTCGCCTAAATTTTTATTATTTATCACCTATACTAGGTTTAGTTTTATATTGTAAATTTTAGATGAGTGAAATTCACTGAATATTTAAATTTTTTACAATTATTAAAGGTGTTTTAATTAAATTAATACCACGATTAGAAGATAAACCCTTTATCGACATATAAAAAAGATAAACATCTCATAAATAAAAAAGCTGTGAATAAATAACGAAAACACGTGTTCGTGTACTATAAAGACGAACACGAGAACATTGCAATTGCGGGATCTTCCGTCTCGTAAGTGATCAAAACATCCCTGAACTTGTCGAGCAATTGCAACAACTGACTCCTTCTCAGGTTCTCCAGGTACATGATTTCCTCTATGTGATGGTTTCCTTGGAAATATTCTTTGCGACACAGGTTCGCGAAGAGCTGCAAATCTTCAGGATTATTGGTCGCAGGAATCTGAAACAGACAACCAAACAATATGTTGTTTTTCTTCATCCAATGAACTAATACTTTAAAAACAGAAGAGCGTTCCTCGTCGGAAAAGTCCAATAACAGTTCTTCTTGATAATCTTGTTTATCATCATCGGCGGAGATGTAACTCAGATTTTCTCCACTAAAACCCAATTGTCAAATAACAAATATAAGAGCGTCCCGTAATCTTACTTGTAGTTTTTTAGCACAAATTCTGGTGCTTCGGAAATCGTGCTCGCCCCACTTTCAGACTCTGCTCTGGAATTTTCTGATTGAGATGGTTGATACGAGGTGGATAAAATGGTACTGTTTCTCGGCGACGGTGACTTTATTTGCTTCTTTTTGTGTCCCCTGCAGGAATAACTACAAGCCATGACAATAATTTAAAAAATCGGTGTTATACTTACTTAATTTGTAGCCCGTTTTCAGTGGGCATGTATTGAATGTAAGTGTGCAGCTGTAGTAGTAAATGGTGTTGCAACATCCAGATTATAGTTTGAACAAGCTGCGACTGTTGCGAGGGATGACATAAAGGATTACATTTTTGTCCCAGTGACATTGGCAGCGAAAAATCGCTGATAATTCTAGCCAAATTTAAACCAGAAAATGTTTCGTTGAATTTTTCCACAAGGGGCGAGTTCAAATGTATCGGCGCATTTGGCGAAATGACGTACTTATTCGTCGAACAAATTGGAAAAATAATCGTTGCTTTTGCCCAGTAAACCAAATGAGCAGTAAGTTCAAAAACCTAAAACTGTCATTATAATAGCAATTTAACAATTTTTTAATCTTACATGAGCTAGGGTTAATTCAGCATCAGCTGCTAGTGTCTGAAGGTTTTTCAAAGGTGAATAGTTGGATAAGAGGCGAATTAGAGATGGTGAACCATCAAGGGGTGTGAAATCGTTCATATGTTGTGCAGGGTAAAGCATCAACAAACTATGGTATGGCCTTAAAGCTTTCAAACACTTATCTATGTCCTCTGGTTCAACAATTTTCCCTCTCAAATGCCACTGATGAACCTAAATATTTAAAACAATATGTTGTAAATAATTTAATGTATAGGAATAATTAAATCACTACTTTTTGTGGTAGGCAAAAACTTAAAGGGATCCACTTGTTAATCCTAATATTAACCAACCCAGTTGAACATAGATCATCATACATTTTTTTTATATTCATGGCAAGTGTGCACTTTTCCAAAATGATTTGGAAGGCTGAGCTTGTGTTGTTCGTATCCCCATCGTCGTGGGCAGATGTCATTGTTTGCGTCTGATCTGATATGTAACCGCAACGTTTCTCTTCATGTTTTATCGCTATACCGATCCGTTTGCTCAAATCATGGTAACATTTTACTACAAAAATTGTATTATATCTGTATTATAAATACTAATTTAATGGATGTACAGCAATAAGAAAATTTTATTATAATTACCAACAGAATGGCTGGCGAGAGCCTGTAATGCAAACACAATATTAATTAGCATAATCCCAGAATCATCTTGTTGTTGCTGCTGCGCCTTTTTCTTCAATTGTAACAGAGTAGGGTGACTAACAAATCGAACATCATTAACCTTAAGTTCAAACTTTCGGTCACACAATTCCATCTTGACTGCAAACAATGAAGATAGAACTTCATCAGTGAAACCAGCCAAGTTGCCCTTGTTCATATTAGAACATGGTTGTGCAGGGGATTGTAACAAATCTTCCACAACTGGAAGTGTGTATGGATTTTTTCTTCTGGTATTTGATGGTTCACTGTTTTCTTGTGTTTGAAATGGGTATCGAAAGAGAAGTCTGTCACCTTTGCTGTCTGATTTTACAAGGATAATACTTAAAGGATTCACTTCCATTTTTAGTTAATTGTTTTTTTTACATTCTTTGTTTTTGTTTATAAAATACGATTGTTGTGTTTATTTAACGTCATACCTAACCTAAAAACATGACAACTAATCTGATGTCTTAAACTTATTAATAATTAAAAAAAAGTATATGTAAGTGTCTAAAAGAATAAATTATATTTCATATTTATTAACTGAATACGCAAAAAAATTGTAACAATATTGAATGAGTAAATGTGATTTATAAATTTTTAATTCGGTACAATGATATTTTGAAATTTTGAGAATTTTAAATTTTTAATATTTGATTAAACGCTGTATAATTTTATAAAAAAGGCCACTGATATTTATTTGCTTTTTAAATATGCTTATGAAGATTAAAATATTAAAATTTCAACAAATTATTCAACCGACGATGACAACACTGAAATATTACTGTAACTTGACATCTCATTCATTTCACTTCCTAAAGGAAGGATGATAAGACAACAGAAAAAAGGTAAAGTTAATAATTACATTTTGTTAATAATTAAATCATATTGAACGTGTCGAAATGATTCCAGGTAGTTAACTGGCAAAGCGAATTATTTGGACACATTGTTCATCAATAATTCAATTTCCTCTAATAATTTAAAAGTAAATAAATAAAAGTTTTTAACGCAATTTTCTACTTTTTTAACTAGTAACAATTTAATATATTTCAATAAATCTCTCTCAGACATAAAAGTAAAAAAGAAATGTAAGTTTTTATATAATTAGTAAAATTCTTAGAACTAGTGTCAATTCATATTATTTGTTTATCTGATTGAGTTTAATTTTATTACTATTCTTTTTTATAAATCTCATTTGAAAAATTAATAAACAATATTTTTAGATGCAATACAATATTAGAATATTATGTATTTAAATTGTATTTGATGACACTGGGAAAATAAAACACAATTTTTTATTATATTTTATTCATTTTTCATAATATAATCACAAATATAATTTCACTCCAGTTCATCATCATTTATCAAAGAGAAGCTACAATATTATTAAATCTACTAAATCCGTTAAACAAACTGGAGTGAATACTGATCTGGGTATTATTTCTCGTTAAACAGAAGAAATACTATTGGTATTTTTAAAAAGTATTTTTTTAATTTAAATGTGCAATAAATACTTGTAGTGAACATAAATCAGTTTTCTTGGCACAGACAAACGCTTCTCTTGAGACAACCCCAAGAAATTTCGCGACACGAATGATTGTTTAATTAAAAAAAAATAATAATAATAAACAAATAACACATTACAAAAAACAAGTTAAAAAACACTAAACATAATATCAATATTTACAAGGAGAACTCAAATGAAAACAAAAACGTAAAATGTACAAATGATAAAAACTTAAAATCGACGCGGGACGCAACATCTACTTTTTTCTGTGCCTCATGATCATCTCTCTTTTGCGCGTGTCTGCGTTCCTCAGCACGTCCGCGTACGATTGCTCCAGTTTCCTGAGCTTGTGCAGATCCTGGGACGCCGAACTGGGTTTGAACTCGATCACTCCCTTCCCACTGCCCTGACTGGGCGTGGGAGAGGGCAGATTCCTCGGTGCAGATCTTGTAAAATGTAGAGTGTTGCCGTTCCAATTCGTCTCCAGACTGTCCAGACTCGCGTTCTTCATTTCCCTGCGTCTACGACCCGAGTTGGGACGGCTCGAATAGTTGATTTTGGGGCTGCCAATTATATGAGTAACCGGGGAGTCTGAGCGGTCGAGGAATTTGTTTTTGCGGCGCGACGACGACCGTTTTCTACCCTCGCAGATGTAGTCGTTCTGTTGGCGCACCAGTGGTCTGAGTACTCTTTCGTTGCTCGTGTTAGCTGGCGTTTCCGGTTCGGGGATCGGTTCGTTTTGGCTCTGGATTATATTCTCGATCACCGTTGTGGGTTCGTTTTGGGACGTTGACATTTCCGACATGGTCGAGGAGAGGATGCTTTGCGTGTCATCGTCTGGGAAATCTGGAAGTTGATCGTTGGAAGGTGTGACGGGAGGTACTTTCGGCACATTTTTCACCGGTGTTAAATCGTCTAACTGGGGCAGTTTCTCTTCCTCGTCTTTCGTTTCGGCCGCTCGTTTCAAAACCGTAAAGATTTCCTTGAACAGTTTTTGATACTCGGGCCTGGATCTGAATCTGGTTTCTATGGGGTTCGCGTCGTCGTAGATGGTGAACTTGCAATCGTCTCCGTCTCCGATTGTGCACAGGAACGAGCCGACCTTCCCTTCAGTCTGTGTCGCTTTATTGCTAGTTTCGTCTGAGAAGCCGGATGAACTAGTCTCAGCTTCGCTAAAATCAGTGGGAGTGTGGGACACAGTTTTTCTGGTCTTTTTGTGTTGTTGCACTCCTTCAGGTTGGAGACTGTCCCCGTGCCCGCTTTCTTCGTCCGTGTCTTTTGTGGATAAGGTGTTGAACTCACCGGAAGTGGGGATGTCTTCTTGTAACGAAGTACGGATGGGCTGACGATGTACTTCAACCAGTGCTTCGTATTTTTCTACCAGCACTTTGTAGGGGTTTTCTTTTTTGGTGCTGGGCGATGAGTGAACCATTGGGGAGGATTGTGGGACCGCCGGCGAACCCTAAAACAGAGATAACGAACAGTTTATACAGTTTTAAATGATAGATTTATGAGAGAGTGTTAGGTTTATCTGTAAAAGGTTCCCAGTGCACCAGATTATTTTAGTACTACCAGAATAATAAATTTAATTTGTATTTTTGTTGTTTTCGATTGTTTCCCAAACTATTATTATATTTGAATATGTTATTAATAACATTTTACTTATAAAAATATTTTATGTTTGAAAAATTAAATCTAAATAGTTTAAGAATTTACAACATTCAGTTCTTTTAAATATTTAGAAAAATTCGTAACTAAAAATACTTACCTATATAAAAAGAGAAATAATTATGGGAGTTAATTTTTGGCAATAAAATTTCTAACAGATACTTGAAAATAAGAGTTACAAGCAACAAAAATTGTATACAAATGTTTGTACTCACCTAAACAGTCCATGAACAAAAGTCAAGCTTCTATTTTAATAGAAGTTGGACTTTTGTAATTTTGTAAACTTTTAACTGACTAATAAAAGAAATGTGTAAAAGATTCTGTTAAAAAAAAAGCACAGCACTAAACAAAAATAACAAATTTATTTCAACAACAATACAAAATATTAAGCGATAAAAAAGATAAATTTTAAACAAGCTAAAGCTGATCTGTTACATTGTTACTCTAGTAGGTTTCGTTGTGGCTTTCAATTCAAACAAGTACGGATAAATAAAGTGAGAAATATAATCATAATCATAAACCACAACGAAATCACAAAATTATGTTTTTAATTAAATTTAATTGAACCCGCTGTAAAAATTAATATTTACAATAATTACAAAAAATAACCTAGTAAGTATATTAAATACCTAATTCACCATCACAGCCCTTTTGTAGTTATTGTTTGTGCGTAATAATGAACGCATTATCAAGATTGTTATATATGTATATTATTAATTAATTAATGTTTTGTGTCAATATTAATTTTTGGTACATACCTTCGTTGACTTTCGGAGTTTTTTGGGGAAGGAAGAGGAACGAATATCTCTACAATTTTTTATGTTAAAAAATGAGGATTTCTATTCCATAAACAAAGACATTTTATTTTTTTATGTATTAGTGTGTACTTTGATTAAAGTGTTTGAAGATGTTTGTAATCAATTTAGAAAGAGGTCTTTTGTCAAAAAATGGTATAATTTATCAGCAACTGTGAGAAAATGGCACAACTTTTATCCTAAAAATGTTATTTGAACTCGAACCAGAAATATAGACCTCAACGTAAACTTTAACGTTTATCAATGTAGTTTGTTTTTGGCACAATATTGCAAAAATACGAATGGGATTTTGAAGGGACGGCACAGAAGGGGGATGAGGTAGATGTCTTTTAGGTAGAGGCACAAGTCAACAAATACTGATAATAGAGTCGCTGTGGGCGATATCCATGTGTCAGACATATCCCTACGGAGTATGTCCTCCAAGGATCTGTCCTGGGAAAACAAACAAACACAGCAGCTAAAACATGCACTGCACGTGCACAAACGAAACCCCAGCACATTTTGGTACGGGGCTTCGTCCGTGTAACACAATAAGTACAATTCGTTTCATAAACCAGGAAAACCAGCCCATAAAACAGGACAGTTGCCTTAACAAAACCAGCCAGAAAGTGAGTAACAAAGATACACATAAAAACAAAAAATAAGAAAGGAGAAGAAGAAGTAAAGGCATGCACGCGCACCAAGCCTAGACACAATGACCACCTGAGGCAAAAAAGAGGCGTGCGTGTTCAGAAGTAGCATTGTTCTAGGCTGAGGAAGCCCAGGTGTCGGACAAGCATGGTTTTCAAGCGGCTCACCTGCACCTCCATGTAGAATGAGCTGCGGTACTGGGACTCGTTCATCAGTGCTTCGAGCATGCTTGAGTCGTCGTCCTCCGGTATGCTCGAGCTCGCGTCCACGTTGCGCAGGCACCGCGCACACATTTGCCCTTGTCTGCAACAACGACAGCGATCAATTTTCTCATTAATTCTGATTAAAGAGACGAAATTACCTGACTTCTTCTAAGGTGTTGAGTTCCTCGTGCATGCTTTTAACGTCATCATTCTTGTGGTGCAGCTCGACTACTTGGTTTTCCAGCGCCTGGTTCTGCTGCACCATCGTGGATAACTGTTCCTCTAGCTCGGCACTTCGTCGTTCTTCTCTGCACAGTTGGCTTCTGGTTTCCCGTAACTGCGCCATCAAAGCGGCCACATCTATGCCGGGGTCCGTTTCTTCGCCGTTTTGCGCTGGTGGTTCCTCCTGCTTTTGTTTCGGCGGTGACAAAGTCTTCGTCGAGGAGGAACTGGACGAACTATTTGCGCTGTACACCTACCAAATACATACAATTATATCCACTAATACAAAGGTGTTATCGCGAAAATTACCTCATTTTTAGGTGCTGTGATATCGGGACTGACACGATCATCTTTCGTCACATGTCTTAAGTTAATATACTCCTTGTTTGTGTAGGTAGTTTCTGATTCCGCACGCTGCTGCGTCCTCTTCCTTAATCCGTCAACTTGGATCCGCAGTTCATCAATGACGCCTTGTAGATCCTCGCATTTCGCTTCAAGCGATTCAACGGTCGCGTTTAGGCTTTTGATGTGTTTTTTGTCCGCCGAGTTTTCGAGTGCCAGTCGATGGTTGGCTCGTTCCAAGTCCTGGATGCTGACCTCCAGTTGCTCATAGATGCGCAAACGTGAGTCGTTCACTTCTCGCAGGGCCGCGGTTTGTTTCGTCAAGTACTGGACGTAATTAAAGATTAGAATGGGCGATTGTATAATTTTTTGACTTTGACATACCTCTATTTCTTGTGCTTGATCATCGATCGTGGTCACCTGGCATTTGACCAATGCCTCCAATTCTTTATTACGCTCGAGTAACGTTTTGCCCAGTTCTGCTGCCAATTGCAAATCTGAAAAATAAAACATCGTTAAATCTCAAAAGAATGTATTTTTTATTAGAACAAAGATAATCATTCGAAACTGGTAGTGAGTTAAGTACGCCTGGTCATTTCTAATCGGGTACGAGGTTACTTTTACTAGTAATAAGGATTAAACCGTTCGCGAGGTCATTGTAAATTTTAATGTACCCCAGAAAGTGATTACTTTCGATATGCAACAATCA
Organism: Aethina tumida; assembly: GCF_024364675.1. NCBI lineage: Eukaryota > Metazoa > Arthropoda > Insecta > Coleoptera > Nitidulidae > Aethina > Aethina tumida. Next base: position 10,426,814 of record NC_065439.1, read on the forward strand.
TGATGCTCACATCAGGGACGAAAAATTGCACAAATTGACGGCGTTTAGGATAATGAGGAAGGAAATTCGCTATCGTCTGCCTCAAAGACAGCTACCGCACAAAAATCGTATACACTCATCGTGTAGAAAGCATGTGAAACTACTCATTATATCAAGACGTTGCAGTACTTTTAGTTGTGCAACTACTAAAGGGTTCCTGTGCATAAATTACGGATTATGGTGGTTATTAGAAGTGGAGTCGTGCTGTGATTGTAATAAAAGGTGTTCCAAATTGAATGTTGCTATTTTCTATTATGTTATATTTAAATGTTTATGAGGCTATTACAGTTAGTTACAGTATTATATTACCATAAAATAATATATAAATATTGGATTACAATTAGTTTTACTGTAAACTAAAGAGACGTATTTTATGTGTTATTACATACAATTTACATAACCAGTTTTAATTTCTTTTAATTATTCTTAAAAATAAATCAATTAAGAGTTTCATCCAAAAATAAAATGTATTTAATAAATTATTGTTTTTATTATAGAAGTTTAGAGATTTTCACAAATTTCTGTTATGTATAAATTAAATTTAAAAGTTTGGAGTCAAATTAAGGGAAGGAAAAGGTTTTCCATATATTTAGTAGATTTCGAAAAAAATAACATATGACTTGTTAATTATTAGTAAAAACATAATTTCAGTAAATTTTGGCCTAATATTTTTTTGGTAGATATAACGTAGTCACTTACGTAATATATTATTTTAGCATATTTCACATATTTAAGATAATTTAATATCACATTATTAAACGGAAATTTTTAAGTAGATATGTATTTTTTGAAATAATTATTATATTGAGCAAAAATTTGCTTCTGGAAAATTTTATTTATTTTCACAAAAATCACATTTTTTGCCAAAAATCAATTTTGAATTTTTTTGAAGGTACAAAATCTTTTGATTACAAAATATTTGTAATATAGGATCAGGTAAAAAAGATTTTTCTGTATGAATCGACAAGAATAACATATCTTAACGCAACCTACCATAGTTAAAAAATCTTATAGTGATTTGACATGTTAGTTTATGTATTAAAAAAAGCAAAATAATGATAAAAATGTCGTTTTATACAACTAAACGTCCATCCAACTTTCAGAAAAATATATTTTTCAAAAACGAAAGCTAAATGTGTTTTTTTCACATAAGGTTTTTGAATGTCGTCATAATAAATTATTGCTTTAATTATTAATTGTTAATTGACCGACAGTTAAAGAAGTCAAAGAAAAGATAAAGATCTGCACAGATTCACATTCATTCATCATAAACGGCATAGAAGAAAAAGTTTGAACGTAATGAGTTCCCACCGAAATATTTTGCCAGCTTATCGTACAAAGTGAAAACCAAGCAACCAATCACCACGAAAGCATCATTAACAATCGAAAAATATTATTAAAACCATCAAATCACGTTAATCAGTCATTAAAACCAATTATATTAACTTACATTAGGAGTACCGAATGGACCGGTTCGATTTGAACGACACAATGAAAGGTTGTGTCGGAATTTCGGTTGCGTAACTTTCGATGTATGGGTTGGAGAATATGGGCTACAAACGTGCATGTCACAACTTTTTGTGTTGCGGCCATAGAATCAGATCTATCAGAGAACGATACACGCACACACATTCCATATTCCGGGTGAAATTGTGTCAGTTTTTTACCATTTTTTTTTTGTTTATTAACATTTCACGCAAACATTTTCGTGTTACGGTTTCAATTTGCATCTTTTATGGTGAATAAATCCGAACGCTTTATGACCCGCAATTAAAATATGTGCATGTAAAGTATGGAACAATTTCTAGAACATTAAAGGAATTTTTTTATATCGACTGCAGGAAAATAGTACTCTAGATGTAACTATGTTAAGAGTGTAAAAGAATGTTCAATTTCTAGCACATAAATGTTATTGGTTGTCGTTTTATTTTTGTAAATTGTATGTATTTAACGAATATAAAAAGATAATGGTGTGCGAGCACAAAAATTTACCCTAGATCTATCTGTAACAGGTGAACAAAATGTTTTTCGCATCCGTTCACACTTTAGCACATTTCCTTTGATGTTCCGGCAACATTACGAGTTACTGGAGTAAATTGATTGATTGGAAAATGATTAATTGAACGGTCGCGACGTTTATAGAATTTTTCCGTGAAGTTCACGGTCTAATTTGCGAACTTTTACCATCTCCCATAGTAAATAATGAAATGAGCTCTTTCTACGGGTGTCAAAGAACTAATTGTTACATAAAACATTCTTCGAAACGAAGATGCATGCAAGGTATTTCGTTTCGTAAAGCCCGAAATGTTATTTAATCCGGCTGGTGTGTCGAACAAAATCTGACACAGTAACAGCCTAGTTGCGTGGCATATTAACCTGGGAATTATCTAACGAGCTATTGCAGACTTGCAGACACCCGAGTGTGTGTAGACTACGTTCAAAATCGACGATTTTAATAATTACGTAAAGGCGTCAAATTGTAATTAAAGAGCGCGGCAGGAAAAATCCCTTGGAACGATCGACTTTCGTTTTAATAATGTGTCCCCTCGTATTCGAAGTGGTTGCTTTTATTTCGACGCTTTCACTTGCATCACGTTCACAATTTTTTTTATTCTGATAAGAAACATGCACTTGTCAATACTCAATACGTTTTGTAAGCAGTTTATTACACCAGTTTTATGTAGAAGATATTTCCATATTTTTAAAAATTGGAGTAGTACACACTGTACTTTTGTAGACAAAAAAAAGATATTTTCTAGTACCTCGTGTACTTTTCGTATATTTAAGTTAAATAAAAACTATACACAAAAATTTCTCCTTATTATTTACTACCAAAATGAAGTGAAAATATTATTAGAAAGATGACATACTAGTTACAATTACAAAAAATTGATTATAAGAAGAACAAAACAGTGATTCTTAAAATAATTGCATCTTTACATTCAATTTCTCATGGTTATTGAACTGTCATAGTTATATGTTAACCACATATGAAAATTACAGAAATTATTATATGAGTGAAACAAAGTTCTGTCAATAACATAACCAGTTTTAATTTCTTTTAATTGTGTTTAAAAATAAATCAATTAAGAGTTTCCTCCAAAAATAAAATGTATTTAATAAATTATTGTTTTTATTATAGAAGTTTAGAGATTTTCACAAATTTCTGTTACGTATAAATTAAAATTAAAAGTTTGGAGACAAAATATTAACAGAAATAAAAGGTTTTTTCGGGTGTTTAAAAGATTTCGAAAAAATTAACTTGTGATTTAGCAATAGCAATTTATAATTTATATTCTTAAAAACCAAATTTAATATTCACAGTCGAGAGGTTAATAATATTTTTTTGGTACATATAACATAGTCACTTATGTAATATACTATTTTCGCATATTTCCCAAATATCTTCTCCATATTATAATACTACCAAAGTAGTGACAATTACAAATAATTGATTACAAAACAGTGATTCGTGAAATAATTGCATCTTTACATTCAATTTCCCATAGTTACTGAACTAACATAGTTATGAAGTGGTTACAATATTCCTATACTTCTTCTATAATTAAAAAAAATCTATAAAAAATAGATTTCAGATATTAATAACTATTTTCAATTATCAAACAAAAAAAATAAAGAAATTATAAAAAAATCCATTTTTTATTTGTTTTTAAATATATATTAAAAATGCTTTAGAAGCAAGTAACAATTCAAATATGTAAATAATATACATATGAAAATTACAGAAATTATTATATGAATAAAATTTAACGTTATGTTAATAATATAATTTGTATTTCCGGCAAACACTCTTGATGAAATATTTATTAATAACTAATTTAATAATTAATGTTTGAGAATAATAAGTTAAGATGTGTATGAGATTTCAGAAAACCGACAAACAGATATTCGTAAGTCGAGAGTCTACGTTAAATACTAAACGTGTTGTTGCACTTTTCTACTCATAATTATAGTTTTTCAAGCCGAAAAAATTACGGTGTTTAAATGTAATTGCCAAATAGGAAATTTTTATATAATTGTTAGGATTAGCACTTTCTAGCTACCAAACAAAAATTCATGCCTCCAGAAAATCGTGTGTGGAAAAATGCATTTTCGTTGCACGCTTCGTACATATATAAAAAACGAGTTCAATGTCACGATGCATAATAATATTAATGGTGGTAAAAACAACCACTTTCCTATTTTTAATTGGAAGTGTTGAAAGTTAACAATTACGCATAATACAGGATATAATGAACGATTTAGTTATTCGAATGAACGCTTCTGTTTAATATGAAAAGAAGTGGTAGGTTTTTAATCGACTGGAAACGAGATTTAAATATAGTACGAACTTCATTAATCAATCTTAACACACATTTGATAATGCGGATGGAGTGCACACTCCACACTATACCGACAACTACATAAATTTGACGAAGCAACAGTTTCTTCCTGTCTAAGTAAGTATAAATAAACTCTTCACTCGTCCGAACGATTAAAACTCGAACTCGAAAAAGACGTGAGTTCTATTTTCGTGTCGTCAAGTTCACGGCCCGAATTAAAAATAAAATATTTGTTTTACCTTCGTACATTACTCATTTTAATAAATAATGCAACTCAATGAGGACACCCTTGAACTATATACCTTGTTGTTTTACATATTCGTGTAATTTATTTTTAATTACGGCTAACTACTACATTTGAATCGGTTCGATAACAAGACGAGTTTCCGTTTGCGGTTGGGTCTTGCCGGCTGCCAAAGAAACTGATGAAAAATGAAGAGTATAAAAAATAATAACTCTAGAAAAATAAGTTATATAAATTATACTAGTTTACTAAGTTTAGTATAATGTACAAAATGTAAAAAAATTAATTATTTGAATTGAACTTTGTATCTTAAAATGTTTTTTTATAATAAAATTATATAAAATATTTAAAATGTTTAAAAATAATATAGTAGAGGGTTCCTCAAATTAACTGATTTGGTTGTTTGTCAGACATGGTTCCAGATTAGTTAAAAGAAAAATAAACTGACTTTAGTGTCTACTCAATTTATTTGTTTATTTATTATTTAAAACCATTTTGATACCTTATTTAAGAATTTTTATATAAAATAATTGAAATGTTGAAAAATATCAAGTTTCTAGATATATCTAGATTTCTTGTAAATTTTAAGATATTCGACAAAAGTTTCTTTAATCATTAATAATAATTATTACATTAATTAATACGAAAGTTTACCTACCAAAAATATTAATAAATCTTAGTCAAAAATAATTTAAAATATCTAAATTTTTAAATATCTTGATTTTTTGCTGATATTTTAAAGCCAAACTGATTTATGTTTGAAATGAAAAAGATATTAGAAAAGATAGATATTTTGATATGATATATTTGGTATTAATTTCAATATTAATACAGTCTCATTAAGATAAGTAAAGTCATAAAATGTATTTAAAATTAATTAGACATAAGATTCTAAACTATTCCAATTAAACAATCAATTAGGCAATTAATGTTTTCTTTAATTATTTTATAGATTTATTTTGTTTCCTGTGCGAACATATTTGGTGTGTTTAAAGAAATTCGAGAAAGAAAACGATGTTAATTAGTGCACATGCATTTATTTCTCCCCATAATTAATCCACTTTGTATTATATTAGATTTAATTATCGTGTGAGAAAATCTTTGTCTTTCGCCTTTGTTTGATCGGTTTGATCCTTAAATAAACGACATTTTTATTCAGTTTAAAGACGATTATGGTCGTTTCTCACACCAACATAGTGCAGTTAATTATCAACAATACGGAACTGTTCAAGTGCATATTTAATATAACTTATGATAGAAGTGGATTAAAACGGATACAAAAAATTAATAATAATAGTCTTGTAAGCTTTTAAAATTGAATAATTAGTGGATTGCATAAGGTTTCAAATGAGGGAAAAAAGGTTAACGTACTCAAAAGCGCCTTGATAAGATTTCCCAAGTTGGAACAGAAAAAAATAGTTAATCGGATTTTGCGGCGCCAAATATTTAATACGGAGTTTATCAAAAAAAAAAAAAAAAAAACAGAAAAAATGAGTGAATAACCACCGTTAAATAACTAAAATTTAAAATTTAATCATGAAGTCAGTTAAAAAGTAACGTTTTGGAAGGAAGATCAAAATCTCACAAACAAAACTACTTATTCAATTATAAAGAAAACTAACAGTTGTTGTTTTGTATTTGTTGAAATTGTGCAAAACCATAAAATCAAATTCCAATCGATAAACAAACCGTGAACCCAACAAAACCAAACAGAACCAATCGAAGAAGAAACGCCGAGTTGACTAACCTTCAGGTCCTTGAAGACACTCGAACTCCAGATCAAAATCGAATCGTTCGAAGGACGCGTTGAACAACCCAAACGGTTCGTCGTTCATTATCAACGACTTGGGCTAGACTGAACTCTCGACTAAGCCCTCAAGAAGGGAGTTATATTTATCTGTTAGGCTTTTTAATTAGTTCGAGGGTTGAAAAAGTGCATTTGTGCATATTACTTAACTTAATTAAAATCTCGGGCTTGTCGTTTTTGGTGATTGTGATGGTGTACACGCACTTTTTACGAAAGTGTGTTGGAAATGAAAGGAAAAACGGATATAATGGCGGTATAAAACCCAAATTGCCTAATGTAGTAATTAAATTAGTCGAAAATGGGTATTAGACAAAAGATCTAATCTGTTTTATGTTTATGGACATGTGAATGTACAAAGTGCTCAATGTTAATCATTGTCAGGATTTTACGATAAGGGAATTTTATTTCAGACCGTAAAATTTGTGTGAGTGAATTTAAATGACATTTAAAATATTTTGTAACTTTTTTTTAAATAATCTTGAAATTGGGAGATCATATTTTTAAATTCCCTTTTTAATTTGTATATTATATTTTTATTAAAATATTCATGTCTTCAAGAACCTGTCAAAACAAATAAAAATATCATACTAAATTTAAACTTATTATATATTAAAAAAATATATTTAAAATATTGTATTACCGGCAAAATAATTTATTCCAAAGTTCTATATACATAAATTGACATTATCTGCCGATAAGATGCGACTAAAGTCCTACTTTTATGTTTGCAAAAAAGTATCAGTAGCAATTTATGTAGGACCAAATACAAATAACATTTTTTAAATATATATTCTTAAAATTATATTATTTCTATTCACCAATTGTGAAATTTAATAAAAATTGATAAAACAAATTATAAATTTAAAATATTTCTAATAAATTTTTCCCAATTCTCTCTCAATCTACTGACAAATTTTTCTTGTTGGAAAAATCCAAAAATATTCATTCTGACCTTGGTTCCCTTCCAGGCATTCTAACTCGATCGTGTAATCCCACCCCATCGAGCTGAGGGTCTGCAACGAATCGGGGCCGTTGTCGCCCATCTTTCGTCACTCAATCAAACACCAACAACACCACGAACCATTACAGGAGAACCGTCCGTTCACGCGTTCCGTACCACACTGACTATCTGGTTACCAGATTCTGGTACCGTCGAACTGTGCAGGTTCAACAGACACTCTTCGCTGTTTGTTTCGGGTTCACCTGTTTGTTTGTTGTGTGGAGTGGAGGAACGAGCGCTAACTGAATTATTACTTGCCTGTGTTTCTTATCGTGTTTGTTTAATTGATAACAATAGGTGCAATTCTAATTATTAAGAATTTATCTGTTTTTAATGTTACAGCATACAATTAGATAAGATTATGGAGAAGACCAGACATTGTCTATGAATTTTGTTTGTGCGAGTTGTAATGAGTAGTCAGTAAAGTTTTTCAAGGTTTTGCTAATTTACAGGTTTCTAATTAAGTTAAACTATGAGAAAATTGTTTAGTAGAAAAAACAATAGAATTAATTATTCAATATTACTTCAAAAATATTTTTCTACTATAAATAAATTATTAGGATTATTAAAAAAATCATTGTCAAATCAAATTTTTTTTTTTGAAAATGTTGGGAATTGATAATTATTATAAATATCTCCTTAAATTGAGGATGTATATTTTTTAATTTTACAGCATCAGTTTTATTTGTGCAAATTATAATGAGTAATATATATATATATATATATATATATGATAGATTAGCGACTGTTAATCTGTCTTTTTAGTTGGATTAAAACACTAAATTCACAATAATACGCTTTATTACAACAAACGTACTTTAACCTTCGACATCTAAAGCTTGACTGCTCGGTTCTTTCTTAAGAACTGCCCCGATTATTAAATGTAAACAAATACTTCAGATTTGCTTATGAAACAAAACTAGTCTAAATAGATGTGAGCACGTCGCATCGGTCCATCGGTGAAGGTGATGACGTAAGCTAACACGGCCTTCCTGACATGTGGGGCGTCCTCGCACCTTCCACAGTTTTGCAAAGATTCACCTGACACCGGTAATCTGTAAACATTATAACAGCAGTACAAGCTCAAAATATATTCGAAGAACTAAGTCTAAACCTTATTTCATTTAACAAAATAGACTGTTATGTGGCACAGTTAACAACCACTAGAAGCACAGAGGCGACTCAACCATCAACAGGTCTGTTACACCCATGACTCTCAAGTGCTATCAAAAGATACCATATTCTAGCCAGGAGCTCAGAGGCGGTTCAACCACTACCAGGTCTATTACCCGCTTGTCTCACAGACCCAGAACACAACAATCTAAGCCTGCAGAGCAGGGACCTTAAAAATAGCCTGCCGAGCAGGGACCTTTAAACATAGCCTGCAAAGTAGGGACCTTAAACATAGCCTGCAAAGTAGGGACCTCAAACATAGCCTGCGACGCAGGGACCTTAAAAATAGCCTGCCGAGCAGGGACCTTAATCATAGCCTACTAAGCAGGGACCTTCACATATAGCCTGATACACAGGGACCTTAAACAGCCTACTAAGCAGGGACCTTTACACACATTCACACATCAATCTTATTAAATAAATCTATATCCATCATACCTTATAGAATTTCTGTATCTGGCCAGGTTCGTAACTGTTCATGCGCTGCTATTGTAGTTCTACCTCGGCTGCCAATCCTTCGGAGTGCGTACCTCTCATTAGGTTAACAATGCGTTATCTCAAAGGGTCCGTGATACTTTGGTTTCAATTTTCCTCCATTCGACAGCTGACTATTTTCAATAACAACTTTATCACCAACAGCGTATGGTATTGCCGGCACTCTTTTCTTATTAAAGTTTGTAATTGTTCTACTGGTTACTTCGCACACGCGACTGTGAGCTTGTTGTCTAAGTATTTCAGCGTCCACATCACTTGTCTGTATTGGCACACCATTTAACAGTTCGTTAGTTGCTCTCAGACGTCGATTTTCACCAAACATTAATATCCACGGCGCGAATCCTGTCGATTTGTTCACAGTTACATTAAAATCGTCCTCAATATCAGGTAGCACTTTTGTCCATTTATTTTCGTCTTTTTCATTCAACACAGCACGCATCGCATTAAACAAACTTCTCATAACGCGTTCCACTTGTCCATTACCTCTAGGAACTCCTGTTGCAATTAGGTGTAGCTCAACAGAGTTATCATTGAGAAATTCTCGAAATTTACTCGCTACAAATGCTGTTCCCCGATCAGCTATTATTCGTTTTGGTCGACCCAATTCCATAAATAATGCATCTAATGCCTTTATAGTACATTCGGCATTTTTTTGTCTAATAGGACAAAATCGCACAAATTTAGTAAAAGCGTCTATAACCACTAAAATTTGAGTGCATTTATTAGATTTGACCAAAGGTCCGGCATGGTCAATATGCCACGTATCCATTTTACTTCGTTTTCTGTTGACACAATCCACTCCGTTTTCCAGTAAAAGATTTACCCAACACACACGATCTACAATTTGCAACATATTTGCGTACTGTTTTACCCATGCGTGGCCATATTAAGTCCTCACGTAACAGTGCAGATATCGGTGCTGTTAAAGTAGCAAAGTTTTTTCACAAGATGTCTAAAGTATCCAGTCAGTCCTTTTTCGATCACACCTAAATATTTCACAGATGTTTGGAAAAAGTTACATTTTTGTATATTTAAGGGCGTCAATGTCCTTTCTTAAGTTCTTAAGACATTCTTGAATGGGTCGAGAGGGCACAACACATCATCAACATAAACAAACGCAATATCGTCTTTAAGTGGTCCAAGGGCTTTAACGATGGCGCTCTGATAATTTGATGAAGAGTTTATGAGATCAAACGGCATTCGGTTGTTCTTTTATTTCTTTCGTAACCCACTCGTCCATTCCTGACAAATTCAAATCATATTCCTCAAATGCAATTTCTAAATCTTACAAGTCGAAACTGCGCTGCAGCCACACTTAAACCTTCTGCGCAGCCATCTTCAATGTTGCTTGAGTAGTTTGGGCGTTGGCCATTGTCGATAAAATTTCCATGTTTTGTTTTTGGAATCTGTTGTTACTTTCTTGCTACTAATCTCTCTCCGATGCACTTTTGGTAATGTTCACAACGTTCGGACTCACTGCGCGGTCGCGTTTTTCACTATTGTCTGCCATTGTTCGTTCACAAAGAAACACAAAAAAAAATTTATTTTTTTTTTTAGGTCCTTTCTTCCGGAAATAATTCACGAGAAGATATCCTTTATCCCACTTCTGATGATAGATTAGCGACTGTTAATCTGTCTTTTTAGTTGGATTAAAACACTAAATTCACAATAATACGCTTTATTACAACAAACGTACTTTAACCTTCGACATCTAAAGCTTGACTGCTCGGTTCTTTCTTAAGAACTGCCCCGATTATTAAATGTAAACAAATACTTCAGATTTGCTTATGAAACAAAACTAGTCTAAATAGATGTGAGCACGTCGCATCGGTCCATCGGTGAAGGTGATGACGTAAGCTAACATATATATATATATATATATATATATATATATATATATATATATATATATACATATATATATATATATATATACATATATATATATATATATATATATACATATATATATATATATATATATATATATACATATATATTTAAATAAATTGTAAGAAAATTGTTTAAAAGTAGAAAGAACAATAGATTATTTAATATTACTTCAAAAATATTTTTCAGCTATAAATAAATTATTAGGATTATTAAAAAAATCATTATTTGAAACTTTATTTTGAAAAATGTTGTAAATTGATAGTTATTATTAATATCATCTTAAATGGAGGGTTTATATTTTTTAATTTTACAACATCAGTTTTATTTGTACAAATTGTAATGAGCAATTGGATATGTTAAATTTACAGATATTTAAATCAGTAGTAAGAAAATTGTTTAAAAAAAAACATGGATATTTTCCCTAGAAAAATGTGTCAGTATAATTTTGTATCTAGATAAGATTGTATTGTAGATCAGAAATTAAAATGTAGGTGTTTTGTTTGTGCAAGGTGTAATTGTTTAAAACAACAGAATAAATCAAAGTGTATTGAGAACATTTAATTTGAAAATATTAATTAATAATTATGATTAGTTTTTGAATGGGTATTTAATTACATAAATAATAATATTGTAAATAAATTAATGAATTAATAAATAACAATTTTAATAATAAACAGATTTAAAAAAAAAACATTAAGAAATTCAGTTTACTTTATTACAATAATATGTCTATTAAAATAGTAAAACTAAATTCTAAAACTAAAGAAATTTTACGTTATACTTTGAACAATATTCGTAATTGATTATAGTTATTATCTTCATGAATGGATCTTTTTATCTCTCAATCAAAATCATTTTTAAAAATAACAACATAACAATATAATACTTACAGTTACATACAATTAAATTTGAATATGCTGTTAATTAAAAATCTTTTAAAAAATATCTTTCTTTCCAAATAACCTTCAATAGTTATAGTTCATAAATTTTATTAATAATTTATAAAATATATTACTCCTTATAAGAATTATATAATTATAATTGACGTCACATTAACAATTAATCGATCACAAGTCCAAATATAAATTTATTGTTCGTTAGTAATCATACGATTCATAAGAATTTGAACCACAAACCTTCAGTTTGTCGAATTATCTCCAGTTCCAAGGAATAATCCCATTCAATGCCTAATTCCTGATCGTAAGACATTATTCCTTCCTTTTTCTCGATTATTATTTAGAACATTTTCACACTACTTTCTACCAACGACTGAACCTATGAATTATCTGTATGTACATTATTACGTAGATATATAAATAGCAACAAGTCTTATCAAAAAGGCAATTTGCGATAAGTGTTTAATTCTTTGTTGGTTTTGAGATAAATACTAATTGGTTTATTAATTAACCATTAAATATTAAATTAAAATTGTGCCTAATATTTTTACAAAGAATACAAAAACATAATATGTAATATGTATCTGAAAAATTTTGACTATCACTAGTTATTAAACACAATTTAGATAAAACAATCTCCTTAGATAAAAAAGAGATATAGAAAATACAACTTTGTTTCTTTATCTTTTAAAATATTTCTTTTCCAAAATGAAATGAAGCATATAAATACACTAAAAACAACAATAGGGTTCATTGTTCGATAATTATGTCCTTGACACAACTTTAAAACCACCAACTTTCTTTCATTTGGAAGTAAAATCCCACTTTTAAAAGTAATCATCACAGAAAATAATAAATTGTTAATAATTGAAGACACGTTTTTACTGTCGTTTGGCGGTTTCTACATTGTATAATCAACAGGTGGTCAAACAAACCGTTTTTAATAATGTTTTACCTTCCGCTTTTTTCACACACTCTAACTCCAAAGATATATCCCAGTACTCCAGCGAATTGTTCAACGATTCAAAGGAAACATTCATATCACCCCTGGACAAATCACGTTCAGCCATTTTTGCACCACCGCACAGAACGACTCACTGACGCACAGAGGCAGGTCAACACATTTAAGGGACGTTGCAGCCCTTTTCGCTCTCCCCACCACTGTGCACCGCCACCAACAATTATCTATGAAGTCATCCAATTTGTTCTGTCGGAATTCTAAATTTAGAAAATGTGACGAACAAAATAATTGCTTTATGCAAACACGGTGTCAGTACGAAGGTTGACTGCCGTATGCCTGATTGTGAAGCAACGTGCCAGTTACAAAAAATTGTTGATTTCACATGTAAATTAATATACAGTGTGTGCCTTTGTTTTAAGTCATTTAATATTACCATTTAAAATAATCGAAGTGATATGTTTTTTATTTTGCCAAATAAAATCAAATTTCCCACTTTTTGTGATTCTAATGTTTGGCTCAGGAAAGTACTTTATGAATATGAAAGGAGTTTTACATATTATTATTGAGTTTCAAGGGTCCTTTTTAACAAATTTAAAAGTTAAAAGGTCCAAAAATTCCTCTTTTTTGGGGATTTTGATGATCATAAAACGTGATCAGGTAAACCTAGTTATTGCACCCTCTAGCTACAATTGGACTAGGTTCGGGTAAAATATGTAAATGAGTTGGTGACGTATTGGCGCATGTTTGATGTCTAGACAAGACTCATCAAATCAAAAGTGACGAGTTTAGTTATAAAGTTAATTAACACCATCATTAATTGGTAAAAACCATTTGTACAAAAAATTATAACAATTTGCTAAATTCGATTTCATCCGTCAATGCAAATAAAACTCAACAGGTGGTCATTAATTGGTTAACTTCGATTATTTTTTATTTATTAACATCATGGCGGCTTCCTATAAATAAATTCTAATATTTTATTAACAGACAAACGGATAATTGTGATTAAGAGATGCTTAAATTTATTGACCTAGATTTCCTGTTACTTTTAATAGTGTGATTTTATCATTTTCTTGAACGGTTACCAGTTAAAATGTTCATTTGTGAACTGAGATTTCTGAGATCTGTGGACTTTCGATCTGCACGCGTGAAAGTGTTTCGGGTGTTCCGATCGAATTTCGACATTTTATTAGCAACAATTAGGAATCGGATAGTTCACAATTTATGCACGGAACCCACATATCAAATAGACTGTACGACGTTTTCACTAAAAAAAATAATAATAAATATAAAACCAGCCGTTCGGTTTTATTGCAATTTTGAATAATTAATTGGCGCAGGCGATTCGCTCCTACACGGAATTCCGATATGAAAAAAAATTATAATTGGAAGAGCACGAAACATTTTCGCGATGAAGTGTGCCTTTAGTGATGGAACGACGAGCCTTAATTGATTGAAAATGGAGCGGAAGAGTTTTTCGATGCGCTCCGCAGTTCATTTGCAACGAATCAATTGCTGTGATGAGAAATTGAAAAACTACGAGGAAATTCAGGTAACGGATTGTGAGAAACATTAACTAGTTATAAAAGTTAGTAAGGTTGTTTTCTTAATAATATTTTTTTACAATTTTTGAAATGAAAATTAAATTGCTTTATACAGAAGAACTTTGGATAATTCAAATGAAATTGGTTCTTAATAGCTTCTAAACACTATTTTTTACTGATTTTCAATATAATTGTTCAAAATTTCTTTCCACTAATTTTGAACTTCCTTCCTTCCTTGTACAATTCATTCGAGACTGACATTCATCGGAAAACAAAATTGAATGAAATTGATAAACAATGATCTGTCTGTCCAGTTCTCTTGGAAAAAATGACCTTGCTTCTCTTTTTTTTGGCCTTCTTTTAGTCTTCGTTTTATGGTTCACACTGACACATTGACTGTTAGTATTGCGTTTTCGATCACCATTAGGAATTCCTTCCAGTGTATTTCTTCTGTTAAAATTGGAAATTGTCCTTAGTTTTTAGGAAGGAATTAATAAAATGATTATATTTTTAATTTGTTACCCTACATATGAGCGATAGTGTATATAACTATTTCTTTTAGTACTATATTATTATATTATATATTATAACTTATGTTCAACCATATACAAGTTATAGAGTTTTAACGTGTTACAACCACTTTTTAAGAGATATGACAAGATTACTGTAATAAAAATGATAGCAAATGTTGTCAAGGTAAATACACAAATGACTCAAAGACACCAGCTCCCTAATGACTCTCTCAAAAATTTAAAAATATGTTTCATGTTTCTTTTAAGGTCACTTTTACCAGTAATATTTTTTCTATGCCTAGTGGATTAAATAGTTTCCGAGATATAGCCAACGTCCATTTGGCCACCCGGTACATCCATTATTATTTTATGTTTTATTTGATTAATCGAATAAATTTATTTAGCAATAGCATCATTATCACCATTTTATTTTAAGAAAAACTACAAGAAGGTTATAATAAAAAATATGGCAAACGTCTTTTATTGGTAATATATTTTTATTTTTAGTCAATTTTATAACATTGATAAGTGGAACGTAAGAGTTTATAAGTAATTTTCATATAAATATTACTACCATTTTATTTCAAGAAATGTCTTATTTGGTAAATAAGGAAGAAAAATTGATTTCTCTGTCAGTGGTGTTAGGACCTAGCTTTTATTGGTAATATATTTTTATGGTTAGTCAATTTTGTAACATTGATAAGTGGAACGTAAGAATTTATAAGTAATTTTCATATAACAATTTTATTACACTTCACAGTTATGATTAGAAGAGAATTTAAATAAAATTGTAAAATTGCAAATTTTCCATTTTAGATAAAACGAATGGTGTAACGTTTTGCATGTTTTTCACGAGTTTAAACTAGTAAGATTGCATCTCAAAATGGTAACAACCTTAATAGCACATTTCTGTATATTTAAGAGACGACTAAAACAATTAAGGTGGGTTCAAATGTAACGACTAGAAACGATCGCGATTAATTTTCTGCATCGCCGATAATCGCCGGTTCACGGTCACACATCTCGGATTCTAGGATAACGACATCCAATCAACGCAAAAATTAATAATAATCACCCTTTCGCCAGTCGCGAAAAAACTTCCAATCACGCCTGTAATTTAATTGCAAGTGTGACAATTTTTAGAAAATTGTAGAAAGATCAATTTTGTTAAGAATTCACAATATCTGATTAATGTTTACAAAATTATAAAAATAATAAATTCACGAAATTGTAATAATGATCAAGCTTGTTCAGATTTCCCAAATTGTAGAATTGGCCAAGTTTGTTAACCTCATCACTGAATTCATAAAATTGTAGAAATGATCAAGTTTCTCTATATATACAATATTGTAGGTAGAATTCACAAAATTGTAGAGGAGGTTAAGTTTGTTTAGATTAACTAAATTGTAAAAAAATACAGATTGACGAAATGTAAAAAGTTGCATGACTGATATTGTTTATTTATATTTATAAAATTGTCTAAATTTTCAAGTTTGCCAAAATTTACAAAATTATAGGAATGATTAATTGTGTTAACTATAGAGATCATACAGTTTGTCAAAGTTTCCAAAGTTGTAGGAATAATCAAGTTTCGTAAGATTCATATATATTCAATAAGATTCAAAATATTAGATATGACATACAGTTTTTACAAAATTTGATGTATTCTAAAAATTATCAAGTATATTAAGATTCAGAAAAATTAAGAAATAATTGTCAAAATTTACAAAATTGTAAAAATTATCAAGTTTATTAAAATTCGCCAAATTGTGAAAATGTCCAGTATGTTAATATCCAGAAAACCACATAAATGAACGTCGATAATCGCCGGTTCGTGGCCACACATCTCATATTCTAGGATAACGACATTAAATCAAGGCAAAAATGAACAACTGTTAACCTTTCGCCAATAACCAAAAAAGTAAACACCATTCACGTTTATAGTTTAATGGTAACTGCGACGATATTTAGAAGAAAACATTCGTTCTTCAACAAGTCATTAATTAAGACAGATTTTTATCGGATGATAATATTTTACTAAGCGTTAAACGCATGCAAAGAGCATAATAAAGCAAACGGTCGTACGAGTATGGATATGCATATTAGAAACTGTAAAGTACATGGTGTTTGGATACGTGCAATTATTTTTAAGAATATATTGCTGTTAGGATTGCATCCTTGATTGTATCGCAGGGAAATGTACCGTACTACGTACTATAGTACGAGCGTCCGAGTCTTCGTCCCAGTTTATTTATTCGTCTTCGCTAATCGTAAATCAAACGTTTTATAATCTTACAGATTAACGATTCGACTCGTTTCAGGGCGAAGGAAAACACTGATATTCTGAATTCAATCGACCTTGAACATATAAAATGATTTCACTCTCGCAACGGAAGATCTTTCAATTTAATCGGTTTGCACTCGAAACGGAAACAGAGGAAAAGAACAATGGCCTTGTACATCCTGAGAGTTTGTGTAAAAAAATCTTATGTAATTCAATATGTGTGTTTAAAGACATGCAAGTTTTAGACAAACGTGAGAAATTAGAAACAGTGAGACCACTCAACTTGTACCGGTTAATTTTTAAATATGAGATTTACAAGATTGGCAATGGTAGAAAAGTAAATTGAATTAAATCAATCTCTCTAAGAATAATGGTAATATTAAAGACAATAAAGATTTTCGTAACATGTTCGATTCCATATCCGTAACAATAGTCTTACTATCAATTAATTAATCAATAAATTCGTGTGCAACGTTTCATAGCATATAGACTGCACGTATTTATCATTTTCCCCATTGACAGGTCTTGTTGTTTTGGTGCCACGCCTTCGACATCTTTTGTTAGGAACAATTGCCCAACGTTCTATGAACAGGTTGTAGCAACTGGCAAAAATTTATCGCATTGTTCGTCCCTTAAATGCGTATTAATTAGTGCCACTTTCGTTCGAATCGTCGAAAATGGTGTTTAATTAAATTTATTCCGTTCGGCGTTTTGCAAGTGTTGCACAACTCGGAGAGATCTGCGTTGCTAAATATCAAATAACGCGCTCAAAACTATTATATAAAACTTGTGCAAATGTGACATACTAAAATTATTATCATTTGCTATTTTAAAATAACGATGTTTTAATGTCAAGATATTCTAATTACTTCAACTTGTTTATTCAAATTTAATTGTTGGTTGCACGATTACTCTAAACAATTAGAAAATATTTAGTTTTTTAATAAATATTTTATTCATTTTGAAAATGTTTATAAAAATTTGAGTTTATTTTGATATAATAACAGTTTCTAAGTTATGTCTTATATTTTATTTCGGAATATATTTCTAATCAATTTTTTAACAATATTTTCATTTCATAATTTTGCTCTTATCACACTTTAGTATCGTGATTTAATATTTTTCAACCTTAGAAAAAATGGCAACCTGAGATGCCATATTAAAATTAAGAGCTCATCTTTGAAAAGCATTTTTCAGTATCAGTTAAAATAATAATAGACTTTTGGTCCACCCTAATATAAATATAATAAAAATTCAAGTTATTAAATAACATACATAAATAGAAAGTTATAAATGTGTATTTATCATCTAAGTGTTATTTAGCTAGATATTGTAAAAAATAACACTACGTATCAAAAATAACATTTTGAAACCTATAAATATGGAAAATATAATAATTGGAAAAACTCTAAGTAAAATGTATTTCCATTTAGAATTTAAGATGTAATAATGTAAACACCATAAAGTAGGTGTTTCTGCCATTATTCTAATTAATCGATAATAGGTTTTAGAATTATTGCTAACAGGGAATCCCGTTCGGACATAAAACATCTGCATCGCAAAGAAAAGACCTCCAGGAGTTTACCTGAGGCAAATGAATTCGAAGGTTGTGTCAAATATTTAGTTATCAAGATATTCGAGTAATCGAAGTTAATGTATATACTAAATAGTATAAATAATGACGATCAAGTTTATTAGAATTTTTAATATTATATATGTATGTAAAATATCAAGTTGGTAAAATTCACAAAAAATAGATTAAATAGTTGTTGGTATAATTGTAAAATTAATGAAGTTTATTTGAGCGTAAAATTCTAGGAACTTCTTAAAGATTGATAAAAATATAGAAAAGACAAACTTGGCTAAAATCAACAAAATTGTAGAAATTATTTTCAAAATGATAGAAATGATTATGTGTCTTTATAAACTTGATAATTTCCATAATTTTGTTAAACTTAGTAAATTTAATTATTTCTGCAATATTGTGAATCTAAATTAATTGATTTTTAATTTTGGCTGGCGTAATATCATTAATTGTTTCATCAAATTGAATTCTTTATATGGTTAAGCAAATTGTTATTTCAATTCCTTAAACTAATTTACTAACATTTACAAAATTGTAGAGATTATCAAGCGGGTAAAATTTTTCAAAAATAGATTAATTATATAAAAAGATGTAAGTATCATTGTAAAATTAATGAAGTTTGTTTAGATTCAAAAAATTCTAAAAAGATCATGAGCGTAGATTCAGAAAATTATGAAATAATTTAGATTAAAAAAATTCTAGAAAGGATCAAGTAGGTAAAAGTTCACAAAGGTGATTATTAATTTTTGTATATTTATAAAAATAATTAATAATAATAATAAAGATTCACAAAATTCTATAAGAAATGATTATGTGTCTTTACAAACTTGATAATTTCCATAATTTTGATTATTTCTACAACATTGTGAATCTAAATTAATATAGTAAATTTCTTATTTTTACATAGACCACTGATTATTTTTAAATTTTGGCAATCAGAATACCTTAAATTGTTTCAGCAAATTGAATTCTTTATATGGTTATGCAAATTATTTCAATTCCTTGAAACTAACTAATTTGTGTTTATGGACGAAAGTTTTGCTGTAATAATAACTATTGTACTAACAATGACTTTTCTTTGTGTTAAAAATTAAATTAAAAATATTTATGAAAGTAAGCGTAATAGTAATAGTTTTACACATTGGGAACTTTCGTGGGAACCAATTTTCTCTAAGAAAAAACTTAATTTTCACATTATCGCCGATCGGATATTAAAATTGATATTTGCGCAGCCGATCGAAAGTATAATTACGTCTTGATAAATTGATTTTCTTACATTATTTAGCCATGACGGGATCACATTAAACTGATACACAATAGGATGCACACTTTATCTTCGAGGCACGTTTCTCTCAACATCAACGAAAAAAGAATTACCATACAATAACTGAAAGTGAACGAAATTCGGTATGTTATTTTCAATTAAATTAATATAAAAATTGTATAACTGTAAGGGAACACAAAGTGGCCGTTTCGCATGTTCAATTAAAATGCCATCAGATGTCTCGAGTTAAGTGTCCCGTTCGATTTTCTGATAGCCCGATCGTCTCGTTTGTCATTCGTGGCTGTATGTTGCGTTTCCTCATTCCGTTTTGAATAAGATGCCAATTATCAACTGTTGCGATATTCACGATTATAATCGCACCTGTTTATGGATTAATTAAAACTAGCGCATCCGCCACGATCCCGAAACAAAGACACATCTGTCGATTTCGTTTTCATTTCAATTACACTAGTTTACTGATTTAGAGACATTTTGTGAGCTTTCAAACACAAATTTATTGATTTTTTTAATTATTGGTTTGAAATTAAAATACCAACAAATGCAAATTATTTATAAATACAGTATTCTTTATAAAAATTTACTGTAATTTTTTTTAAACTATGGAAGACATATCTATAATAGTTTGTTAATTATGAGAAATCATATGTAAAAATACTATTTGATCTTTCATCTTTTTTTGTGTATGTTTTTTATCTTTTAAGCATTAAAAATCACAGAAAACGAACAAAAAAATCTTTCAAAACTTGACGATTAGAGCAGCAACTTTATATGTATTTAGTATCAGAAATTTGACAAATATAGTCATTTTACTAAAACAATGATTTTTGTACATTTTGTAGTAAAACGGAGAAAAAAATCAAATAAAACAACTTATATTCTTATTTTAAATTTATTAGTTTCTATTTTCAATTAAAAAAATATAGTACAAAATATGTTAGTTATACAGTTATGCTCTCTACCTATAGCGACATAAGTGTGTGATAATATATAGTTTTTATAATCAGTCCATCAATAATCAAATAGTCAATCATATGATATATATTGATATTGTAGTAGATTTAAATGTGTTAAAAAATATATTAACTGTGTTTTCATTAAAAGAATTTTTATGTTTATACATACACACTTTTTGATTTTTATAATTTTAATATTCTTTTTATAGTTTAATAATTTCTATAATTCTCATAATAGACCATTTTTAAAATTTTAATTTCTTTTAGTATTATTAGAATTTTATATATAAAAAGTTGATAAAAAGTTGCTTCTAAAGCTTTGTTAGTATATTTTAAAAACAAACACAGTCTATAAGTATAAGTAAGTGTATCATTTTTACTTGAAAACTCTAAATATTAGGGAGAATCCTCGATAAATCGAATTTTTATTGCCTCAAATAAACTTTTCAAGGTTTTTCCTTTGACATGTCGGCTGCAATTGTCGATTGATTAAAATAATGCAGGCAACTTCTACATTTTATTTTATGATGTTTATATGATTACATCATCTTAAAAGTCTAAATGGAAATACATTTTACTAAGGGTTTTTCTAATTATGTTAAATGTCTTAAAGACGATCCATATAATGGTAATATATTTGGCTACTAGGCTACGTATGAGAAAACCTATGCAGAAAAATGAAAGCAAAAATAAAAACTTTACATAATATAATACCAATAATAATAATAATAATAATAATAATAATAATATTGATTTCAAAATGTTAATTTTGATAATTAACGTAATGCACTTGTCCAATATACAAGATGTTACACAACTTATTCCAAAAATTTTAATCACATACCCACAGTTACATAAGAAGTCCATTTAAAAAAAATTGTAATCATTGAGTATGTGGTTAAAATTTGTCGGATAAGTTGAGAAACACCCTGTATAGTTTAAATCTTGATAACTCTAATTAATTATCTTTTTTTGTGGCAAATCATGCTTCGAGTCACCGAAGTATTTTTAATTTAATAATAATAATACAATTTTTTGTTTTCATTTAATAAATTGATGAAAAACAACTTTTAGCCAAATATTTTAAAAACAAAATTGTGATATTTTATCTTCACAATTAATAATTATAAACATTTTCTTAACGCATAACATAACACATGGGCTGAAAAGTTCCGGGCCTAACAAAGAAAACATGTTTTTTGTTCAAAATTAGCTTTATTCATCAAAGCAATCAAGAGCAACGCAGCGCCGCTGAACAGATATTTTTGATATTTTTACGATGTCAGCTAACTCATCTAACTTCACTTTTCGATCATTCAAAATGATTTTGTGTTTTTTTTATGTTTCCTGGTGTTACCGCCTCACTTGGACGTCCACTACCTTCTACATCATCGGTATCTCTACGACCACGTTTGAAGTCAGCAAACCAACGTTTTATTGTTGTTTCTGATAGAGTAGAGTCCCCATAACACTTTTTAAACCATTGCTTCGCTTGAATAGTATTTTTTTCCATCAAGAAGCAGTGTAAAATTAAAACCCGAAATTGTTTTTGATCAATTGTTTTGAAAATAACAAAAGTAGCGTCATTCTTAGCACAAATTTTGAAGGTTAATACTAACTTAAAAAGAGGTGAATGCAATTAACGCCATGTATGTGTTAGGTCCAGGTCCATGTATTATATTATGGATCTATTTTTATAATTCCTATAATTTTAATAATCTTCCTGCATCATCTTACGAATTTGAATATATTTAAACAGCATTGTTTAATATTTCAGAAAGACAGTTTCCGAAAACGTTGATAACATATTGTGCTTAGTGACTTAATTAAAGGTACCATGTAAAATATTCTGATCTTACTCATAGAAACATCTTATCATCTTAATAACAAAGAAAGAAGGAGAATGTGGTCTACTGTGCAAACCTATAATTATTGGAAAAAAGCAAGGAGAATTTGAGTTGTCTAACTAACTAACCTTGTTGTCAATTTTTATTTGAGTGATAAACGGCGAAGAAACACATGTTGATTGTAAGTTTTTGTGAAATTCTCTTTGAATGGCATAACGGTCGTACAATCCATCAAAAATACCCATTTATCCTTTTGTTAATAACGTCGATATATTAACAGCATGTTAGACACGCAATTTCTGCATTATTCATGCGCATGTTTCATTAAAATAAATGTTTACGGACAAGTGATATATTTATTTATTGCACGACACGCACGAAAGTTCAAAAAGATGCAATTCTCCAAGAAAGTATAATATATAATATATGTGAATTATACAAAAATGTTAAAATTTGTCTCAGTTTGGACGTTTTAAAAATATTTTGGTAATTAATTAATTTGGTACGAAGGTAGTATCCTATATCGATTTCTTATCAATTTTTTCGCAATTTCAAATCCCGCAGCAGCGCAGCAGCAACAACAACAATTTAAAACTTTCATTTGAAAATGCGCAGCAGAAACCGTTATCCAATCACGTAATATTATCACCATCCAGAAAAACAACAATATCTGCATGTTACTTGATGTTATTTTACTTTACGTAAAACTATTATTTTTTTGTGGAACCTCCACCGAAACCGCAACTCAATAATTCACTTTCATCTCGCGTTTCGTGACTACAAAATCTGTTCGAGTTGTTATTTTTTCGTTAAGTGATCGTTAAAAAAATTATTTTTATGAATTATGAGGTCGGATGTTTTAAATTGTGTTTATGCAGCAGCTTAATGCTTCTTTTTGTAATAATGAACAACATTAATTTAAGCAAGAAGAGACTGTGTAGGAAACGTTTCATCATTGGATTTCAGAAAGCTGATTATTACCGGTAGTAATAAGTCGACACCATCAAACTGCTAAACACACACAAACACATAAATCGAATGGATTGTTTGAACGGCGTTTCTTCATTTGATTCACCTTTCAGCGTTGCAAAATTGGATCGCTAGGATTTGATGTGGGTGTGTTTGATCTTAAATGTCACATCCTTTCGAGATCCCGTTTTTTCTTCTCTCCACCCGAACACCAACAACAGCAACAACAAGCGAAAGTCACGCTCGTGAGAAAATCACCCGTTAATTTAAGCGTGGGTGTCAATTTTTCGATTCTAGAGTAGATTTTAGTCGATTTTTATTAAATGATGTTGTGCACGTTCACTAAACATCAATTAGGTTTTTGTTCCACACACTTTCGATGCCGGATCACTTTCTTGCTAAAAGACTAATTGGATTATGCCGAAAACGTGATTGGCGAATTTATTCGACGGTTAAAGTGGAGCGGTACGAATTACGAATTTTTCGTTTGCCAAAAGTGAAATTAGTCTCGCACACGTGGATTAGATTAACGAACGAAGTCTTGAATTGTTGTACGTGTGCAGTGGATGATTGTTGCGGTGCATTTAAGTGCATTCGATGCGACGATGCATAACACTCGATCGGAATTCGTGATCTTGAAATTTTCTTGGGAAATATGCAGTTCTAGATGCCAAATCATCCGAGCGCTTTTAATTAAAACATACTGTATTCACTTCCACAACAGCAAAATTATTAATAAATACGTTAATTCAATTTATTCCAACAACAAAAATAAATATTTATTTTATTTCAACTTTTATTGTACATACAGTTTTGGCAAAAAGTAGACCAACTTTAAAAATATATAAATTGCTTCCGCTCTTTAAAAGCAAGAAATCAATATCCCTCGATTGTAACAAGTATTTTGCAACAATTTTCAACATTTGATAATGTGAAACGAAAAAATAAAACTGGAAAACCAAGAAAAACCGATGGGTTTCAGGATAAACAAACTCCCAAATCCTATTCCCAAAAAGATCCTTTCCCAAGTTCCAGCAAAATAAAAGGTCTACTTGAGACACAACATGGAATTTATATTTCTCCAAGAACCGTAACAGACAGATTACTACAAGGGAGTCTTCATTCGAGAAGGCCAGCCAAAAAACCACTAGTATCAGAGAAGAAAACAGTCGAGCCAGAGTTGAGTTTTTTTCTTCCACATTATCAAATCTTGAAAATTGTTGTAAAACACGCGTTACAATTAAGCGATATTGATTTTTTTCTCATCGGATTGAAAAAACGATACAATTCATGATTTTAATTCAGAAAATAATTTCTTTCCACGAGATACTATTCTAACTCGGTTTACTGTCGTCTATACTGTAAAACTAAAATTGTTGTTGTGTCTATATAAAGTAAATTCTGTTGTAAAATTTATTATTATTATTATTATCCCCATCTACAACTGACAAATTAACAGTGCATAACCATATAAAGAATTCGATCTGATGAAATAATATATGACTTTCCGCCAGCCAAAAATGAAAAAATCAACAAATCAATCAAATCAATGTGGACATATCGGATTAGATCTAACATAATATACCGTTCGCCGATCGAACTAATTAGAAAATTATTGGCGTCACAATCAGAGCAGCACTTTAGCAATTATCGCGAAACGATCGACGTAAATCTGAAGATTTTGTCATTGTTTCGAGTCGCAATATAATTGTTGCGACACACCTGCACGAATAAATAAAAGACGAATTAAGTGAAATGATGCAACAGAAATCGTTAATCGGCTAATCAAGTTTAAGGTCGAATTTCGGCAGCCTCGAAAAATATAGTTCAGTAGGCGGATTAAACGTGAATGAAACGGATTTTATTTGTTTCGAGGAGTGTCATGAATAAACCAACCAACTTTTAATACATTATTATTGTGAATGGATTTGGAAAGTGCATGTCAGCGCTCGAAACGAAACATGTCAAAGTGTAATATGAAAACCAATTAAGCATCAAAATTATGAAAAACCGAGAGCGGATTTCCTCGCCGTTATTAAATGTAAATTCGTAATCCCGCAGCTAAGAAAACCTATTACGCACCCGGTTATCAATTATTGATAATTGGAAATAAGTTTCGCGCATTCGACCAGAAACGTGCACGTTTTTTAAAGAATATAAAACGCGATTGTCGTAACAATTATAATTAGTTAGGTATTAATTTGATAAATATGTAACCAGAAGATGCAATTTATTAATTATAGCCGATCAATTAGCTAACACTAATCTGAAGATATTAGCTTGTTTAATTATATTTGTCCCTGTTACTGTGAACTACAAATGTTCAAAAAATAGTTAATAATATTTAAAATATATATATTTATGCACATTATAGTACATGAGGCTAAAGTTTTAATTTTATAATAATTAAACTTTAGTAAAAATGTTCATCTTGATCATCAGTTTCAGCTTCTAAATTAAGAGGAAAGTGAGAGTGCGGGAAATATGTTTTAAATACATTTTGACACCTAAATTTCAGTTGTCTTAAACGAAGCAAATTCTCAACAATTTTTATATAATTAAACTTTCTAAAAAAACATGATCAATAGCTTTAAATGGTAAGTAAGCAATCATATTCGTTTAACAAATTTATCAAAAATGTAATTATTATGGAAGTTTTATAATATAAAATATATTAAAAGTATATTTTCATAATTCCTAATTTCTTTTTTTATACTTACCCTTTTATATTCTAATATTCTCATACGTTTAATAATCTTTTTAATTATCATAATTTTCAAACAACCGTTTTAATTTATTTTTGAATTATTAAAATTTTGTAATATGTAAAAATGGATAAGAACTGCTTTTAAATCATCATTATATTTTTTAATATATTGTAAAAACGAACATAATATTTTAAGGTTTATAAAAAAGATGATATTGATATATTAATAATATTTAATATTTATATTAGATATAAAATATATTAAAAATATATTTTCATAATTCCTATAATCTTAAGAATTTTAATGTTTACAGTCACTATATTTAGTTTGTAGGAAACTAAAGACTAAAAACACTTTGTATTGACAAAACATAAATAAGCATTTTAAATAATCGAAAAAAATGGATCTGGTTTTGTAGAAACATAGGCGAAGAAATAAATTTGTATTTTTATTACACTCTGAAATTATTAAAAATTCGTTGATAATTTGATTCAAATACGAAATATTCAAGAAAGTGTATCGTAAAGCTGATTTTTCAATGCAACTAAGTCAAATTAATACTGACAAATATCGTTCTGAAGAAAAAGAAGCAAGTTTTCAACAATCCAGCTACTAATAATAGAAACAGTTTATATGTAGTAAGTCACTTGAAATAATAGGTAGAGAAACAGATAAATTCGTTTAAAGTTTGCATTGGAACACCCGGTTATAGAAAGCTTTAATCCCATACATACTGTATCAATGGTAAAATTTGTGACGACAACATCACGATTTCGGGAAATTGAGGGTATTATGGAAAAAATTGTTTACATAAGAAAGAATTCATTATAGCTTCAATTGGAAGGCTGAGTGAGACCTATAATAATAATGCCACAAAATTTAAAAAAAAAATATTTGCTGCATTGTTAGTCTGACAAGAAATTTCTGAGGCCATAATAAACAGATTACTTCAAATAATATGCCGAGGACGGTGAGATAAACTACAATTTACTTTCAAAAATACAGTAGAGCAACTGTATATGTAAATATAATATAATTTATACCAATTATGAACCAATTATCAACTTTTTACTAAATATCATTAATCTCTACAAAATTTTTAGTTTCATAGTATACACCAAGTTACTATATTGTCCTGGTGGAATGATATTATTTTACAAATTTAAATCACGGATTGTAACGCTTGTTTTACAACAATTTTCAAGATTTGGTGATGTGGAAGGAAAAAATAAAACTAGAAGAGCTTGAAAAACCAAGAAGTTTCAGGATAAACAAATTTTATCCTACTCTAAAAAAAAATCCTTTTCTTTGTCCCATCAAAATTAAGGGTCTACTTGAGACACAACTTCGAATTAATGTTTCTTCAAAAACTGAAAGAGATAGATTACTACAAACCAAAGTTTACCATACTTACTGTTAAATACGGATATAGGTCGGTAATTTTATGGGGCTGCTTTTCTGCATTTGGAATGGATCCTCTCGATCATGGATCGTTTTATATACAAAGAAATATTGAGGAACTAAATAAAACATTATTTTCAACAAGATAATGACCCGAAGCACACTTCAAAATATTTGAAGCAGTGGATTTTAAGGGAAAAAATTAATGTTATGAACTACCTATGGCCATTTCTCAATCTAAACTCCATTGAAAACTTATGGGAGATAATGAACAACAAAAAAAGGCACAAAAAGTAAAATAATCAACAAGATTTATTCACGGTTGTGCAAGAATCCTGGCAAAATATGGTTTCAAATATTATTGACCATCCATTGCTTTCCATTTAAAAAATGTGTTAGGAAGTCAATCATAATAATGGGAATTTTACAATATATTAAGTGTAGAATTAAGTAAATTACTAATTACAAATTATTTGTAGTAATAAAACTTTATGCTCTACTTTTTGCCACCCCAAAACATATAATCATCAGTAAAATTAAACATTTCATTTTTTTATTGTTTAACTACGTAATTGTTAAATTTATAAAGGGATGTTAATTTTCAATATACTTTTTTTAAGATAATTACCAGGACAAAAGTTATTTGAATTTTAAAAAAAGTTGCT
Source organism: Aethina tumida (assembly GCF_024364675.1). Classification (NCBI taxonomy): domain Eukaryota; kingdom Metazoa; phylum Arthropoda; class Insecta; order Coleoptera; family Nitidulidae; genus Aethina; species Aethina tumida. Next base: position 10,455,418 of record NC_065439.1, read on the forward strand.
CCACTTCCTGACAATACTGTTTATTTAAATTCATCGATTAATGAATGGTTAAAAATATTCGTCTTTTCATATAACCTAACGCAATTAATTCCGAAAATGCAATTCGATAAACTGTAAAAGGCGGTTTGGTAAATCCATAAATTCCGCTTGACTAAATGCACTTTTTAAAGAGTCGTTCATTGACAACATAATGAATGAAACTGCATGTGAAATACGGAAAATTATCGGAATCTTGAACAGTTACGCAATTAAATTCAAAGACGCCGAACCAGTCAATAAATTATTATTCTACATAAATAAATCGAACTGCTTTAACTTATGTCGGATTCGTTTCCTGAATTGTACAAATACACAACTATTTTTCTGTAATTGTTTTTGCAAAATTGGTGGATGCGCCGAAAAAATAACAGATTTAATATTAATTAGATTCGTTCACGAGGCAAAGAAACGTAACATAATATTATCGTTTTTTTGCGTTCGTGTCGCATTCTGAGGCAACAAAAGTAGATCAACAATGATTGCGATACGTGACTCAATTCCATCCGCAATAATTTCAAAAAAGAATAAATAAAAAAGTGCAGGCGGATTCTTTGATTTGATTTATTACCGTTTCGCTTCCTGTTCAATTAAAATGTGTCAAGTTGGTTTTGTTTTAGAGTGCATGTGTGATATATTAAGTGTGTAATTGGACTCCGTAAGTTTGTAAACGGTGTATTAACTTACCGGTGTTGCTTTTCGTGTAATTGGATCGATTTCGAGAGTTGAATTGCTTCATTCAAAACTGCAAATGTGTAATTAATATACTTTGCTTTATACCAGTTTAGTTTATTTAATTTTTTTAGTATTTATTACATATATATATATATATATATATATATGTATATATATATATATATATATATATATATATATATATATATATATATATATATATATATATATATATATATATATATTATTCATTTATCAAATAATGGCAATGAGAAAATTGTTTGTATACAGAAATCTTTAAAAGTAAAATATATTATTTTTTGACCATTTATGAGTCTCACACGAAACCTAGTAGCGAAATGTAAGCATTACCAGTGTAAGGGTTGTCTTTAAGATTACGCCACTACCAATCAATTTGCTTCGACATTTTATAGTTTTGTTATAGTTTATTTACATAATTAATTTCAATATTTTATATATGAAATTACGAATAAATTTTCACATTTTTATTTATATAAACTACATAAAAAAATAAATTAAAATTTTTTAGAAATATAAATGCTTAACATAGTTATGAAAAATTTTTTAGGAATGCGCATATTTATTTTTTTAATGAAATTCCATAATTCTTTAGGAAGAATATTAAACTGGCTTAACCGGGGAATATAAAATTCCGCAAACCACATAAATTACGATTACAGGTGTCCGCTATTAATAAATATTGTTAATAAATGTCATTGTTTAATAAATGCTACTTGATTGCAACACGTTTAAATCACCGCTAATTTTATTCCTTTTCCTGCCAGTCTAAGCAACAAAAACAATTTGTTTATTACTTCAGTATTTTTTTTAATAAGGCCCGAAGTGTTTCACAAGCCAGCAATCAAAAACTACAGATTATAATCATAGCATCGACAAAATTACCGCCGAGATTCAAATTGGAATTCTTAAATGGGTCAGAAATGAGAACAACTATTATTAAGTTAATAAAGGTAATAATAATATTCTTTTCGACACTCTGAATTTAAATTCTAAGCTAAAATATATTATAACTCTACGTAGACACATGTTGAATTATAAATATTAGTATTAAAAAAAAGAATATTGAAATTAAACAGAAACAATGACATCATGATTTTCCTTGAATAATTTTATAAACAAAATAATGACATAATCAAAGTTGGACACATGTAAAATGCATTCACATATTTATTTTTATTACGACTGCGTGTACTACTTAACATAAACATTAACAGCGCTCAAGTGATTTTACTCAGGCACGTTTAAGCATTATTTATTAATTTAATTCATCCCCGTGTCTCGAAAAATTCTATGGAGGAAACTTGACCAACGGCGGATCCGATTTCACGGTTATTAATAAATTGTGGTCGACCTTTGTCTACAGCAAAATTTATAATATTTTTATCTCGCGATCAAGGGTACAGATTCCAAGGATAAGTGTAATTTGTACTTTACTATTAAAAAAATATTATTGTGTCTCGTTCGTTGCACTTTAGGAAATGAAAGGAACCGAGAAAAACTAATTTGTAACGATTGCGTGTGCCGCAATCGTTGAATTATGTCAGCAAGTTTCGACCTAGAATATTACTGCGACAATCGACGAATTAGAAACTGTTTACCTTCAGAAAAGGAATAAACATACCTGGAATAAACAAACATTTTTTAGCAACTTATCTTAATTAATTAAATAAAATAAAGGCTAATTTCAAGGTTACAAAATACAACAAAACTGCGCAAATTATAAAAACTTGAATACACTTTCCAAAATCATCTTTTTCCCCACTTGTGCAAATGCTAAATCAACCATCCAAAAATTCAAATTACCATAACAAGTTCTAGGAAAAAACTGAACCCATTCACTACTAATAATAATCATTGAAACGAGGACAATATAATTAATCGACAGAAACAATTAGCAAAGACAATAACATTAAAACTGCCGCACGTTGCAATTAATAATAATAGAACAAAAAGGAAAAAAACGACAGAAAGGAAGTTGTGTTAAAATAACACGCTTTAGTCCGATCGATTTGTAGACCAGATGTGTGTGAGTAATTAGTAACATTAATTATTTGCGTAATTATCCATTGATTTGATTTCAAACCGTACAACGTGTATTAAACGAAACTAAAAATTTTATTGATATTGATAATGTTCTTGTTTGTTCAGTTTGTTTAGATATTTACAGTCTGGAGTAGTTTTATCGCAGTCAATATTACTTGAGTAAACTTGCAACAAACTTTACACATTCTTTTTTTGGGTTTTCCGGTATGAATTTAACGTATGGACTACTAAATAATTTAAGCTTCCTGTTTCAAAGGAATCAGCGAATTTAAATAATAACTGTACTATTAATTGTTATAATGATCCGTTTCAAATAGAAAATAATTTTAGTTATTACGAGAAATATTACATTATTCATGTAATGTCATTATTTTAGTGACGTTTGTTTACAAATCTTTGAGTAATCTTGACATAACAAATTTGAAGACATATTATTTAAACAAAATTGGTAAATGGTAAATTCTAAAAGACTTTTCATTATTCAATGTCTGTCACTTTCAGAAAATTGAAGATGTTTATAAAAGTGTTGGTTTATTTCAGAAAAGTTACAAAAAATATATACCGTGAACTCATAAAAAGTTGAAAAATATATTTTAATTTATCTTCTAGAAAGGAGGTGAATATTAATAAAAATTAAATGACATTTTATACTTATGAAAATGTTGAAAAAAAAATGTTTATTTTAGAAAAGTAACAAAAAAAACTGTCGTGAGATCACAAAAAGTCCTTCCTTGATGTCTTATAAGTATTATGTATGTATTACCAATAATTCAAAAGTAAACAAGATCCTAAAAAAGTATATTAATTTATATTTTAGTAATAATATTACTTACATACTTACTAAATAATGAAAAAATAAATCATATAATTATTCATACTCATATTTTAGTTTATTATTTATTTTTTAGAAAGAATATTATTTTTAAAATAATTATTAGTATTAATTAATAATGTATTTAAATCTTTTTGTAACATTTTATTTATATATTTCAGTAGAAATAAACAAAAATATAGATTTCTTTATAAAATTTTATATATTAAAAAAATATTATATTAAACCTTGAAATAGTTGATTTTCAACAAATAAACAAAATTGGTAAAAATTAAAATTAAAAACAAAAACGTAGAATAGTATATTATTTCTGAAGAATAATAAAAATCTCTACCGTCATAAAAACTTCTCCTCTATTAATAATAATAATATTAATTATTATGATCTTGTTTCATTCAGAAGTTATCAGATTCCTTAAGACCTGTATATTGTATACAAATAATATTTAATCAGACAAATGAAATAAATAAAAACATAAAAAGGAAGACTTAAAACATCTTAAATAACAGTTCATCTTGTAACAAATCCATGAATCACACCCCCAAACAAAAGCACCCCAAACTCAAGTTCCAAGTGTATTTCCAGCTGTTTGAGGGCTTCAACCGGGGGAGTACTCAGATCGATAATATATGCACCCTTGAATTCAAACCCCACACTTGTCTCCCCCTGTTTTACTTCTTTAAAATTTTAATAATCCCTTTGATCAATACCCTTTTAGTGTACAAATTAAATCGTTTTCAACAATCAAAAGTGCGAATACGGAAAATCGATAATCGGAAATGTCACACGAACATCAATACGGAACGGAACGAAGTAGAAAGAGTTTAATTGAGACCGAGTCTCAAGAAACTGGTTTAAATCTTCAATTACATGAGTCACACAGTCACACGTGCTCTCAATCCTGCGAGAGCTTACCATCTAGCATGCTCCTGGTGCAGTCGTCCGCCGCAATGTCTAATCCTTGAAACGCACTCATCCTAACGCACAGCCGTCACTTATTCCACCTTACACATAATAAAACACCACAAATGAAACGCGTAACTCAAAAAAATCGGTTTGTAAACGATGTCGCCCGTCGATTCGGTTTGACACGACTGAATTATAATCGGTTGTTTGGCGGGGCCAGCTGATCCGCACCAAGGCTGGTTTGTTCGGAGACGCCGGATCGCGCGCAGACCGACTATCGATCCGTCGCGACGCCGCCAAAGAGACGCGTTCATCATATTTTTGTTCGTTTTCGGCCGCATTTGGTTCTGGAAGTTGCGAGATCATTTGGTTATTAAATTAAATCATCAAATTAGTTATTTCATTTAGAAAGAGCTACAATTGTTTCTTATTTTATTTTAATATAAAAAATTGATAATTTTTAGTTAGTTTTTTAAAAACTGATATACAATACAAATTATTCAATAGAATTTAAAATATGACGTAATATAAAACTGACAATATCAAAACAAAAAACTATAAACTAACTAAAAAATAAAGATATAATTCTTATGAATACAAATATATAATTTTGTCAAAAATGTAACAAATATGTTTTAAACTTTAATTAAATTTAATAAATTCCTAATTTAATTTATAGTTTCATTTAACAAGCACAAAATTTTGTTGAAAATGTAACAAATAATTTTAGAATTTGTTGAATATAAATAAAATTAATTAATTAAATAAACTCCGTAATGGTCCAATTTAGAAATAGTTATTTTATTTAAAATAATAATAATTGTTAGTAATAACTGTTAATTAATGCATAGAATTTGAAATTTGATATAACATATAATTAATAATTTTAAAGAAAAAAAAAATATTCTAAAAAATGAAAAAATAAGAATTAATAAAATACAAATTTAATTTAAACTTTAAACTAACATACAACATTCTGTGAAAATGTGTCAAAATATTTTAGTTTAATTTAAATATACTTATTTAATTTAAAATTAAATTTGATAATATATAAAAAACCAAATTTAATTTATAGATTGATTTAACAAGCACAAAATTTTGTAGAAAATAAAACAAATTATTTTAAAATTTGTTGAATTTACATAAAATTAATTAATTAAATAAACTCCTTAATGGTCAACTTTAGAAATTGTTATTTTATTTAAATATAGTGGAGAGTGAATAAATTAAACTACATTAATTTAGATAATTATATTTGTTTCTACATATATATTCAATGTTAACCAATTTATTTCTTTCTTGGTCGAGTTTCAAGACTGCTCGTTTATTTTGTGCGATCATGTGTAATCTGGGTTGCCTACATTGTATATTATAAAAAATTTATATATCTAAATTAGTGATTTTAGAAATGTATTATTATTAACTTGTAATTAATTCCTTATATTAAATGTATAGTTGTTTCTGTAGTACATATTATTTCATTTTACACTTAAAATTATTATTAGCGTAAACTATTTTTTTCGCAGTAGGTACCGCTGCGTCAAAAAAGTTTTATAAGAATTCGATTATTCATATGATTACATATTAATACACACACAATATACTCGAATATATATCGTTTCAAAAGTCTTTGATCCTATTGAATTTTAAGAGAGACATCATTTAGGACAGACACTAAAAGATTCACACACAAATTTGTAGACTTTTACTGTTTCTGTCGATTAAAATATATGATATTCAAGAAGAAGAGGTGGCCAAACTGCGGCTCGCGAACCACATTATGTATATTAATTATAACATTCTACACTTCAAATGAAATTTATAAGTATAAAAATAACTTAAAATATTGACATTTTCGAATATACATCCAAAGTTAAGATAATTATTACATCATAGTATCTAATTATTTTAATAATTTTCATAAATATTGTGTTCAGATTTCAAGGAATTAACACTTAATTGTAGAACATAAATAACTGATGGTTTTTAATTAACCACTTTAAAATTTCTTGAATTCATTTATTCTTCTTAAACCAGAGTAGAGTAGAGTAAAATAAGAGTTTCATCTTGTGTAAATCCGCACCTTAAATTCCAGTTTGTGCCAATGAATCAGCCCGTTAATTCATAAATTACTCAACATCAATTCCGTTAATTACAATAAAGAGAAACTTAGAATCGGCGGCCCTCATTATAAAACATAACGATCCTCTTTACTTTTTTTGAATGACAAACAACGGATCGCATTAATCTTACTGCAAGGGAACAACGGGAGAATAAAATTACACAATCCATCATGCACTTTTACTTTCGGCAGGAATTTAATGCGCTGAAACAAACGTTTTGTTGTTACAATCGACATGTGAGAAACGCATACGGACAATTGCCGATTTGACACAAATCATCGCACTTTCGTACGCCGAACAATAAACTCCAACTGTTACATTTATATTATTTAATTTAAACGCCGCCGTGTCATTGTTCACATTTTCCATATTTGCTTTTTGCGGTAATAACAATATTTTCCAATGACTGATCTGTAGAAGTGTGAATGTAAAACCACTTTCATGTAAGAATTTTTTTATAAATATTAATGCGTATTAATGAAATGGAAGATTAAGAAGATTAATCTCAAGTGCCCAAACTCGATATTTGAAGCGTGACTATCTCGAAACAGACATCGTGAATTATAATTTCAAAATCATTAATAGACCATTGATAATAAACAATATGTTCGGCGTTGAATACATATTTTATCGTATTAAATGCTAATCTAGTTGATATACCATGGTGTGTTATAGTTTCTAAGGAAGTATTTTAATTATTTAACAGTGGGTGTGCAGAAGGCAAACTGCTGTGTTACGTGTGTTGAAACAGTCTGAAATTAATGCAAATATTGGAATTTAATGAGGAAAATATTTATGTTTGTGTTTAATGAACGCTAAAATTATATTATTCATGTTTTTGAAAGACAATAGTATCATTTAGTCTAAACACATAATTGAATTTAAACTCAAAATACTTGGAAATTGGATATATTCTTGGTGTTATTTTTGTTACGTCTCCAAGGAGCTCCCATCATTTTTACTTTTTAAGTTATAATTTCTAAACATATTAGTTTTTGAGTTCTATTTCCAAAAAAAAAGTATTTTGAAATTTCTAAATTTAATAGACATAATTCTTTGTTGGAAGGTTTAAAATACAAATATTCTAATTATTTTTATTTCACATATATACAATTATAAAATACCTATAAAAGGTATTTTTGTTACTCCTTCAAGGAACCTACTTAATTAGAATTCAAAGTGAACTTTCGCGTTGACTGGAACGAATTAAATTAAATCAAAAACAGCAAGTGACCAATTAATCAAACATAAAATTCCATTTAGGGGTAACAATCATTAATAAAAATAATATTTCATACCGTTTAATTTATTGGCACAAGAAAGTGATAGATGGTCGATTAAAAATCAATCACAATTACTTCCGGCTGTTAAACACGCACCGAACATGTTCCGAATCACGACTGTATTATACGATTATTGATAATTGAGCGTAAAAGTTGCGTCTCTATTACAATAATTAAGGGTAATTATGTTCGATTAGATGAAAATATTTGTAAAAATTCCCACACTACAAAATTACATTAATTATACTTGAGGCTTCTTGAATTAATCATTTCTATCTATCTATCACCTTTCTATTTAACATACATTTCCTTTAGGCAATTTTTAAAAATGTCTAATAAAATAAACCCCAAAATAATTATGGTATTATTACTCTCTATTAGTAATGTGTCAGAGTTATGGTTATAATCAATATTTCCTGTTTATGGTAAATTAAGAATTTAATAATCGTCATTTTTAGTTTTTGAGCTCTATCTTCCTATTTCAGGTTATTAAAATGTGTAGTTTTAATAATTTGTTTGTATTTTTAAAACAATATAAATAGTCAGTTTATTCAGTTTATAGCATTTGAAGATCTGTCAGACCAAGATCGAGTAACGAATTAAATTACTATAATGGATAAAAAATGAATATTTACTTTTTTTCTAAATGTTACATTCACATTTTCTATTCGTTGTTGCGTTGTTGAAACTTTTCACCTAGAAGGAAACCAAATTACTGAAGATATAATGGATCCTAATTGCTTTTTATAAATCTCAAAATTGAATATTTTGCTATGAATATATCTTCAAATGAATGAAAATTAATTGAGACATTGTACTTTCGTAGTTAATCTTTTTGGTGTAACTGATATATTTATATTGTTCCAAAAATTTGTTAACGATTCCATGAAGAGCTCATAAGTGAATGGAGTTCAAACATTCACTAAACACATTCTAATGATACAATATAATTATCATTTCGAAATATTTTCAACTGAATTCGAATTATTTTTCAGACTATTCAAATAGACTACATACAATTAAAAGTACAAAGTATTTTAATTAGACATTACAAAATTTATGTGAATGAAAAATACTAAGGTTTAATAACAGTGTTTTCTAACTTTTCTAACATTTTCATCTTGGTCTGCTAGGGTGACGTTAGAAATCTTCGTAACTGAAAAATCTATTTATTAAAAATATTATTTTTCTTTTTAGGAATCGTAAGATAAATGCAATAATTTACTCAATTTATTTTGAAAGTCAATAAAATTATAAATGATCAAAAGTTTTTAGAATTTTTTTTTAAAATTAGATATTGAAGGAACTAACATTATTTTCAGATTTTAAGGTTATTTTTATCACATGTTTATCAACACTTGACTATTAGTTAATTGTTGCTTTAAGAAAGTTTTAAAATTAACAATTTTTAACAGTAGAATGAATAAGGCCGAATATCAAATTTGTGTCATTAAAATATTATTTATGAACGGACATTTGAAATAAATCTGTTTCGAAACCTATTATTAAATATTACATCGTTTTTACTTGATTAGATTTTTGATGGATTAACTTGTCAGTGCTTATCGAATCATGAAAACACAATACAAGAATCGGAAGCTTGTGAAATGTCCTCCTCCACTTTTAATATTATTTATCATCTTTATATAATTAATCTTTAAGGTTTGCACAATTGTGATTAATTATTGTTCGTGCTTTGAATCGGTTGTAAATATGACATTAGTTGTTTTGCAAGGAGAACACTTTTGTGTGTTATATGACAAACAGTAAATAAATATTAACTTTCTCCTATTCAGTTATATATTTGTTTACTGGATTAATAAATTTTTTAAAAGTGATTTATATGTGGTTAATCAGTGAATAACTGAACAGATTAATTAATCAACTAGTTGAATTTTAACGACTGGAACACGTTGATGGATAAAAAAAAAATATGCAAACTAAAAAAACTGCCTTTCTTTTCTACAACACTTTTCAGATTTATCAATGGCCTTGGAACGAGAAATAACTGTACAAAATTGTTAGCAGAAATAACAACAACCAGTTATATTCATTCAAGAATGAATTAAAAACGAAAAAATGCAGAGATTGTTTAACAGAATTTTAAAAAGAATGTTGTCTTTTTAAAAGCGACAGGAAACATATAACCAAACAAAGAGTAAAGATCAAAAGTGACTTTAACTACCAAGAAAGTTTACGTTTTTTCTGTCCAGGCTTGTTTCATACCATTTTTAGACGCGTTGTTTTTAAAACGAAGAAACGTGTGCAGCATCCAAATGACATGTTTATCTCTCCGATAATCATTTTTGAACGTAGAAAAATGAAAGCGTAGGTGAGACAGATCTGATAATACAATTAGGAAACTTTGACGAGGTGAAATCGAACGTGTTAATTAGATAATAAAACAATCAATGAAAGTAATTTGATCGGCTAATATTTTCAGTCGGCTAAAATTAACGAAAAATGAGAATAAAAGGGACGAAACAAAACGTTATTGTAAATCGAAAAATAACTATTATATTTATTAGTGTAATTACTTTCGAATTGAGATTAATAATATAGCATTACAATGCGATTGTGTATTTTTAATTAGTTAACATTGGAATTATTGTTTGGACATTTTTATTGGATGCTTTCACAATTAGAACGTTTAACCTACCATTACTCGATTTAATTACCGTCCCAAAATTAATTGCACTTGTACCAGTTTCTTATTTTATCGGTCTAATAATAGGAAACGTCGAAGACAACGTCCAAAATCGAATTAGCATATAATGGTACACGGAGGGCAATTAAGATGCCGGTGTTTACCAGTTTATTGTTTCCGATGTCCGATTTACTTTCTCCTCCGAAAAAAAAATTCCTCGTGACCGAAATTAAGAGGGCGCGATTTGCGACTTTTATATACAAATCGTGACTCGAATGAAGTCATCAATTCGCAAACCATTATTAAGAGGTCATTAGAAAATTGATGTACGATATAGGAGTTAGTCTTCATCCAGTTACTTTCGCAACAGACATCAAAAACAACGTGGAATCGATTGGTGAAGTAGCAGGAAAAAACGGACGCTATTCAAGTGCTGGTGCAATCAATTCAGCAAGATAACAAGCAAAGAAAGTGGAAGCCGCGAAGATAATTCAATCCGGAGCCATAAACACATCCCACACACACCTTAACAAAAAGTTATCTCTGAAAAATATATTGCACCATTGAAATAGCAATTTCACCGATACAATATAACAATAAATAGATGGAACGGGTTCGAATTACAAACAACGTCGTTCCTTCACCTCGACAACGTTAAATCACAATCGTGGATTTTGTTTTTGCGAATGATTTATCTACCAACGGGAAAATTATCTGGTAGACAATGGGTAAAAGTCGCTAGATGAAATATCGCCTCCATTCTAAAGTCGGATTCGCGTCTAATAAATCTTTTATCGAAACCGTTTCATTTGTGAACGCACAACGGATGTGAAATAATATCAGCCCAATAATCTAATTGCTGAAGAAAATAACCCATTTAATTGAAAATGTATTGGACCATTTTGATTTCGTTCGATATACCACCTGTTTGTGCCAGTCACTTTTATGTCAGGCTTTAGAACAAAAACTAACAATTAATAAAGCGTCAAGTTTCTGCTACTGATTTGTGGTAACTGAAAACATTAATTAGTGCGATCGTTTGTTTGGGAAAGTCGTTTTGAGGTGATAAAATGTTCACCTAACTCTTGTAGGTTGTTGTTTAATTGCCCCATTAAGATAAAATGTATGAAAGACATTTTAAAAATAATTTACGACGTTTTTACCACTGTATACTGCTGTAAATTAATTGGACTCACTGCTTTAAGCTCGATTCTTTGTTTCGTTGTTCGTTTCTAATCGATTTGCTGCGAAATATGTCAATTATTTTGCACACTCAATGGTTAAATGAATGCGGTGAACAACGACATAAATCTAATGTAGGTATTTTGTCAAGAATGCAGCACAATTGTTCCAGTTAGTCGGTTAGATAATTTCCTCGGCTCGTAAATGCGCTAATCTGCATATTGCATTACAAATTGTTGCATTCGTTTCTCACCTAACACCTTCGAGACAATAAAAACACATCCGTTTCAACTGTTTGTTTTTTGTGTCTAATGTTGTTGATAAACATTTGAATTAAATTGCTATAATGGATAAAAAATTAATGAATATTTACTATTTTTCTAAATTTTATATTCATATTTTCTATTCGTTGATGTGTTGTTGAAACTTTTCACCAAATTACTGAAGATAAAATGGATCCTAATTACCTTAGATAAACCTCACAATTGAATATTTTGCTATGAATATATCTTCAAATAAATGAAAATTAATTGAGACATTGTACTTTTGAAGTTGATCTTTTTGGTGTGATGGACACACATTCACTAAACACATTCTAATAATAGACCATTTAGAAATATCTTCAACTGAACTGTTTAATAATATCGAAATATTATTTTTCAGGAAGCATAGACTAATCAAATAGACTACATACAATTAAAATTACAATGTATTTTAATTAGACATTACAAAATTTATATGAACGAAAAATACTAGGTTTAATAACAGTGTTTTCTAATTTTTTCTATAACTTTTTTATCTTGATCTGCTAGGGCGACGTTAGAAATCTTTGTAATTGAAAAAGTTATATTATTATAAAATGTAAAATTTGAGATATTTAAATTATTAACTGTTGAAAAACATTGTTGAAGCGAAAAAAGTGACTGAGAAACGTCAAAAAATTGGATAAAATTGAATTTTCTACAGATGTAATTGAGTTATTTTTCTTCTTAGGGACCGCTGGAAATTTACTCATCTTTCATTGAACTTGTAATTATTTCTGGATGCAGCTTTAAGTAAAATGAAAATTTATTTCCCATTATCTGGATCTGGATCAAATTTACATCTCCACCTAGTCCAATTACAGTTATTCGATCAATTTTGTCCAATTTTCATCTTAATCTAGATTCAGCGTTCAGTCAATCACTTGATTTCGTCTATATCATGACCAGGTGTAAAATTCACTGTCACATAATTAAGTTGTTATGAAAAGCACTGTTTCAAATGAAAGTTTTGAATATTGTTTTTGTCTAAGAATCAAAATATAAATCAGAGATAACTTTTTAAATTCGGTTTTAAGAGTTAGATCTGCAATACTTTTTAGCAATATTAATATTCAATGTTGGTTTGAGCTTGCTTTCATTTGTGAACATAAACGGGTTTCGAATCTAGTTTTCAGCATTACCAATATCGATTAAGTACCTTTTCAGTTCATCATGGAACTACATCAGATGAATAACAACATCGGCATCCAATGATAAAGTGTGGAATTTAACCATTCGTGTAGAGAGAGAAAATATTCAGCGGAGTTTCATCTCAAGCAACTATTCCAAAACTCCTACCTACCTGAACTTGACATTAAACTGATTTCATGACGAAGTTCAACAAACCAAGCTATTCATATCTGTAGTTGGTCGGGTTTATTGGTCGACGTTTGTTGGAATTATTTCCTAACGTTTCGCTAGCACGAATGGCTAGCATCTTCAGAGGTCTGATTTGGTTCGTGTCACTTTGACATCAGATTGACAACTAAATGATAACTTAGACAACTGATATTCTATAAATTTCAATCTGTTCGCTGACCATTCTTATCTTCTTAGCGATTTTGTTTTGAGCACTAATGTCCATGTTTTATCAAACTTCAATGATTCTTCTTTTCTTTTGAAGTTGTTTCCGTGTTTATGGATTTCAATTGCTTCCCTAACAGTGCATGTTCAGTTACAGCAGACTTATCTGATTGTCCTAGGATGCAGTTTCGTTTGTGTTCCCTAATCCTAGTCCCTATTGAACGTTATGTCGTACCGATGTATTCTTTTCTGCAAGAGCATGATATGCGGTATATTCCAGAAACTTTTTGGTGGTCTCCTCTATCTTTGGCAGATCTGAGACTGTGTTGAATCTTGTTGGTATTAAAACAGTATGGATATTATGTTTTAATAAGATATATATATGGGAGAAAAGTTTTACCAATCGTGGGCTTACTAGGTAGATCTTTATAATTAGTATGAGGGGTTATAGTACGTCTTATTTCTAAACTTTTGTATCCGTTGGCCTGTAGTGTTTTCCCAAGTGTGGTGGTGTGTGCCACATATCTTTTTGGCTCGTACGTGTTTTGATCACCCCTTGTTTTTGACTAGTATGATGGTTAGATAGTTTATGTAGATACCGATCGGTATGTATAGGTTTTCGGTATACTGTATAGACTAAATGTTCACCCACTCTTTTTACTAGGACATCAAAAAAGGTACTTGATTCTCCTTTTCCAATTCCATTGTGAATTTGATATTGTTATGTTAAGAGTTTAGATGTTTTAGTTGTCCATATCTCCATATCACGAGTATCATCTACGTAACGATACCAACTAGAAGGTTTGTGTTTGGAAATCTCAATCAATCTTTTTGTTCGAACTTTTTCATAAAGAAATTGGCGATCATTGGACTAAGAGTTGTCAAATGAAACAACTTTTAGTAAGGCACGTACGAAAAAGGACCATTAAATCTGGACGGAATATTTCTGATATCATGTTTAATGAAAAGTGGGACTACGTCGAAACTTACTAGTCTATCTTCTACATCAAGATGTAACCCTTTCAATATCTCAACAAAATGACTACGAAAGCTTTGTCGCGTGTCCCCTACAAATATCCTACCTCACTTTAAGGAAGCTCAATCTAGATGAATACTCAAATAAAAAAAGAGACAATTGATTATTATATCTTTCCCAAAAAAGTAAATATATATTTCAAAAGTTGAAATATGTAATATAGTTTAATATAAGTTCCATTCCCTTAATTTTAATATGGTGTCATGTTGAAAATACATATAATGTTTTAAATGAAGAATGAATACAATAAAATTAGCCGTATATTCTTTTGTTCTCCCTTTTTTTTTTTGGAGAACAGCAATTTCAAACACCCATTGTCTTAAAATTAGCAATAGGTTCTGAACATCGTTATTTTTTTTTTTTTTGTACGGAGTAACTTTCGATTCTGATAAATAGTGAGAAGATTCCTATCGAATTGTTTTACGATTATCATTCAGCAAACGCGTTCCCGAACAATGCACGGTGAACGTCGCGAAAACTTATTTTCCAACCATCACAATCAATTTTTTTCCACCATCTTCTAACCATTAACGCGAAATAGTGAAGGGTAAAGCTGATAAAAAATGACGAACATTAATTCGCGATTTACGATTTACGATTTACGATTTAGTGTCGTGTCTCTGAAACCGAATCACTTACTCATCCACACCTTTCACTTTTCGATGCATTCAATTAAACAGTTCGCGCGCACTTTTTTGTGCATAATTAGCACGGTGAAATGCGCTTCCCGATGCCCACCGTTAAATATTTCATTTCGAACATTTTAACCCAAGTCGTGACGGACACATTCAGAAAAAAGATGAATAAAATCCGAGATGAACTAGATTAACCGAATCGCCGTGCCGTAATTATATACGTTCACTTTTATCTCTTCCAATAAAGCGTCTAAACGATCGTAATTGGTTCGCAATCAACTGTTGTACGAGTCTTTAACTAATGTTGGACTGTGCAAATCAAATTGATTGATTGTTTTTATCGCAGTTGTCATTATTAATTTATAAGTTGCCAGTCCAATTTGTTATTTATGTCTGTGATTTAATTACTAACAATTACTGGATAACATTTGAAATAAGCTGTTTTGGCGCATAAAGTACGTGATGTAAGTTTGTATCAAAGGTGTGGGAATGAATAGTTAGATGGCGCCAAACAAAAAATTAAAAGGCAAAAGGACGTGAAGCGTGTAAATGGCATTTTATAAAGTTTATCGGCTCGTCCACCATTAAAATGGAGTGGTAATTGAATTGTTGTCTGGGGCAGATTCAGTGCGAAAAGAATCGCCTTTATCACCGTTATTAGATGGCGAACAACGTGCTATTTGAATTTATGATCTGGGTTATATGCTTTCTGATCGACGATTAGTGAGTGCCAGCTATCAGCTATATCAGCGCTTTAAATTATCTCTTGGTCTTTCTTCTTGTTGTTGTTTTATATTATAAATTAAATATTATTATTTCCTATTCTAAAGAAAATGAAATGCACATGTTGATTATGATGAAATAACAGTGCGATAACAACGATAATCTTCCTTGTTTTTTTCGTGGATTCAGGTTACTAGACCGAAGTAATAAAACGTGCAACTAACCAAGACAATTAAAGTTAAATCAACTATGACTCTTTTATGTCTGATTCACTGAAACACATCTTCCCGACGAGACCGTCGAAAATCTCATGGCATGACTTTTTATTTCACATGTTGGTTGAGTTAGAAAGTAGTTTGGAAAGGGGAATTCGATACGCGATGAAAAATCCTAGTCCCTAAAAGGTTGAAGGAATATTAAATATCAAATGACAATTAGCTAGGTGTAATGATTTGTCGACGCGATATGCTAATGATGTTGTGGGAAATCTCGGAGCGTATGTAATTACAATGCGCAAAAATCAGAAATGTTAATGTATACGAGAACACGCCCAAATTCTGAACATTCAAATTTTAATGGACAAGCTTAATAATAGTAAATAAATACTTATAAATTTAAATCATGCTCGAAATAAAAAACAAAATTATTATTGAACTTTTGGGTGAATTACTTTGGACTGAGTCGTTTAAAAATGGTGGAAAGTGGCTGGCACATTAGAATCTTAAACACAAAAATAATGTTAATCTAATTAATAACTAAACATTTTGATAAATAACTAAATAGAGTTTTAAAACTGCTAAAAATTGATCAATAGTTAGTGAAATACTCCCAATTTATTTCCTAAAAACTATTAAAAGTCAAATTTAGAAGAAACGAGGAAAAAAAACAAAATAGATACCTGAATTACGTAGTTGTATGTAATTATCGGCGGAGAGTTGGCAGTGGACACAAATGTTGAAAAATTAATAATTCACACAATTCAAAAATTGTTTTATTGTATTTATGGTAAAAAGTCTCCAAGAATCTCTATAAAAACTGTTAAAGCAGTTTTTTATTCTTCCCACATTTTTTAAATGAAATTAATTAGTTTTAAAACTTATTAATTACAAAATTAATTTTTCCTTTTATTTTATAAAAAGAGCTTTCCGGTATTAATTATAGAACATTTTGGTTCATAGAAATTATTAAAAACGAAATTTGGAAAAAACGAGGAGGAAAACAAAATATATACCTGTATTATCTAGTTATGTAATTATATATATTGTATTAATGGTAAAAAGTCTCAAAGAAAATTGTTAAAACAATTCTTCCCACATTTTTAATAAAATTAATTAGTTTTATTATTGTGTTTAATACTTTTTAATTACAATATTAAATTTTCCTTTTATTTCCTAAAAATGCCTTCCGGTATTAATTATAAAAGACACATTTTGGTATAATTAAAAACCAAATTTAAGAAAAACGAGGAGGAAAACAAAATAGATACCTGTATTATCTAGTTGTATGTAATTATCGGCGGAGAGATGGCAGTGGACACAAATATTAAAAACTTCATAATGCAAACAATTCAAAAATTGTTTTATTGAATTTATGGTAAAAAGTCTCATAAAATAAAACAAATCTTATAAATAAAAGTGAAGCTAATCTGTTTAATAATTACAATATTTTATTAAATAATTAATTTCAGATTTAAAACTGAATCTTTTTAAAAAGTAAAATTGACCTGTACTTAATAAGTTTTAAGTAAATTATTTTTGAAGGGATTGTTTAAAAATGACAAATAAATACTTCGATAACCCAAATTATGATTTGCCACAAAAGACGAGTTATGAAGACTAAATAAAATATATACATAGAATGTTATAATTGTGTAATTATCATATAAGTATGATTTAAGCTGAACATTATAAAAAGATACTGCTAAAGTACACAAAAAAAAGATTTTGAAACCTATAAAATAATATTTTATATATAAATATATTATGTAATTTATATTTTAACGCAAAAAGTCGATTATTTGTGACGAAAGTTTTTTTATTTCCATTTTCAAAAAAGGTACGATTAAACCATTGCAGACTAGCTTTGTCGACATTTTCATACATAGATTTTCTCACAAGAAGTCTAGTAGCCAAATATAATGATTACCATTTTATGGGTTGTCTTTAACAAATTTAATTTGAAAAACTCTTAATAAATTTAGAATTTCAAATTTTGTAATCATGTAAACACCACAAAGTAAGTTGTGGGAGTGCCCAACATTATTTTAATAAATCGAGAATTAGTATTAGAATTGTTGCCGACAGGGAATGTTGTTCGGGCATAAGACAGGTTTCATCAGAAAGGAAAAACCACGAGGTGTTTACCTGAGGCAGGAGAAATTGGTCTTATCGAAGGATGTGCCAAATATTTAGTTATCAAGATATTCAAATAATCGAAGTCCGAGTAAAAATTACACATAGGTAATTTTCACCTTGCCATCCAATTTGTTTCAAATTATCAAAAATTCGAGTTATCATAGTTAAAGTGTGTATCTGGAAAATTAGAATTTGATAAACAAAAATAAAGTTAGTTAGTTTAAAATTATTATATTTAAACAAATAACTCAAGAATGATAGAATAGGTTGAAAAATTAAAATCTTGAACATAAACGTAAATTAAGAATATGAAACGTAAATGAAAGGCAATTAGGAATGTAAAAAAATCCAACGAAGTTTATTATGTCGTCGAAGTCGTGAATTTACGTTTCCCTTTTGTGCTAAACTGTGACAGTGAAGGTTTATTTTTTCATTAGCCTCGTACAAATTGCAAACTCTCTTCCAACATTTCGTGTCATTTGTTTAAATTATTTGACAAACTTCGCTTCTCCTTTGGTTATCCAAATGTTACTACTATTTTATTAATATCTCAATTATCATTAACTTTAGCAATTGTATAATTAATTAAAAATCTTTTAAGTAATTTAATAACATAGAACTGTAGAAACTGTAGATGCTTTTCTTTTGAGCGATTAATTGGAATTCGTGAACGTCATACTTTCGTTTTTCGATCAATCTCGGAGTTGAATAATAGAGCAATTGGTTTTATCAATAAATTGCAGCCAAGAAATCCAATAAGTTATCTGAAATTGAACGACGTAACAGTAACACGGTCTGAAATAAATCAGGAAAGTAGTGATTAAAAGAATCCGCCACGATCGAACGTTCCGATTCGGATGAAACAATTTATGTAATTTATTACATTGTACAACAATATTTTTTAATACCTCGTAAACAATCACTGATATAATAACAATAATGATTCAACTTAAATTAATGTAGTTTGTGAATGGAAACTGTTTTAATAAATTGTTATTTCAAAACTAAAAATGTACATAAGTTCGTTGTGCATTTTAAAACGATTTGAAAAGTTGCAACAGGCCAATATCGATGGAAACCAGTTTCAATTGATTCGATTGTGTTTTGAATGGAAGGTGTGAAGTAACTTTAGAAATACTAAAATACCATATGGCCTAAAACAGGTGGCGAAATATGAATTATTTGCACAAGGACGTTGTTGCCATTCCCGAATGAAATTTTTATAGATTTTTATCAGATTGACAATTAGTCATTAATATAACTGACAATTAGTAATTAGGCAATTTTACAGAACCAGATTAAGATAATATTGAGACTTTTAATTTATACTGTACGTCAACGTCCAAAAGATTCTAATAGATTTACTGTTAAGTAATATTTAATATCAATATTTACAGATTTCAATGTTTAGTGTACCTTAATGTTATTGTATCATCATAAATGTAATATAATGTAATTAAAATGAATGAATTGGTAATTAATCTTAATCAAGTTTTCTACATTATAATCCGTAACATCAATTAAATAAAAATGAACAAGACATGAAAAAAGTAATTTCACCTAACAAAACTACAATAACACACACATACAAGTTTCATTCAAGTTTAAATATGGTTCGATCTTGGTTCACATAATTCTTTGGCAATGCAAAAAATAATTAGAAAAAAATTATATGTTTAATTACTTTCTCTGGACATTTTGATAAATCTCGTGCGTAGTTTCTCACGAATCGATAAATGGAATTGTAATTCAATTAAAGACGATGACAACTTTCATTTAACAATACAATTTATGTGTAAAAATTAAATATTTATCGTCAATCCTTGTTGGAAATTGGTTGTAATCGATTGAATGTTTATAAACTTATCAATCACACGTCGATTATAAATACACGATCCGTCTAATTGCGATAATCGATGGAAGTGATATAATCTTTGTGTTTTTACTTTCACTCAAAATCAATTACTGTATTGCCGAAAACGTTTAAGGTTAAATCGTATTTCGCTGTTTTCGAGACAGGAAATTATACATCACTCTTTATGGAACAATGTCCGACCTTAATGTCTTTGTTGTTGGAGCAATTTTTTATGCAAATTTTAAATAACGATCTTCAAACAATTATTTTAAAATTTCGCAATCATATTTGTATACTTTCAATATCTTAGAATGTTATTATTTGTGAATTTAATTAATAACACAATAAACGCATCACGTGAACTTTACTTTTCATTAATAAAATTTATAAAATGTAAAATATTAAAATATTAATAATTTTTTAAGTTAGATTCAATTTTTAAAACATCGCCAAATTCATATCACTTTTGCATTGATGGCACATATTGGTTTGTAAAAATTAAATTTCTTTCATTCGTTTAGCATATTTTTTTAATGTAGAGAAATCTTAGTTCAACATTATAAAATATTATACGACTTCATACTTAGAAAACTGTGAATAATAAAATTTTTCATCTTATTTTCTATACATATTTATATACATTTTGTACTGCAGTAAAATTAAATAAAATAAAAAGCTTTTCTTTTTGTGAATTTGTACAACAATTAATAGAAATGGCGCAAGATCCTTGTTGTCATTTAAGACTATTATCTTGAATTTACTTTTCAAAACTACTATACTACAGTAATCTATATATCCATAAATTTCCTACATTCTTATCTAGATTACTAGATTACTTATCTGCTAATTAAGAAGCTGAAAGTAATGAACAAAATGGAGGTTTTCATCAAAGTATAATTGATAAGAAAAGAGTAGTACAACAAAGTCGATTGTAATATATGAAACGTAAGAGAAGTTTATAGAACATTTTTCAAGATGTCTTCTACTTGTTTGAAAAGGTTGGATGTATAATAGTTATTGGGTGGAAGACACAAGAACAGATATTATGTTTCTACTTTTAATTTCATTCTTTGTTTCTAGCGTTATATATATATATATATATATATATATATATATATATATATATATATATATATAAAATTTATTATTAAATCTGAAACGCATAAATAGTAAATTGCATAATTTAAACATATTACGAGAGGTAATTCGGTTTAAGCGAACAACTAATCTTAATAAATATAAACAAATTGTTACAGGTGAAATTCGTGAACACCAAAAGGCATATTGTAATTCCCATAGAACGAAGGTCGTTATTACCTAATAATTATTGAACATAAATCAAAACAACCATAATTTAAATGAAATTATCTTAAATTGAACCAAAAAATTTAAAATTTCAATATTTTTTCAGAAAAGTAGGCACTCTTGAATTATTACAATTTTCACAATTAAATATTAATTGAAAAATAAATTAGAAACTGAATGGTCGAGAGATCGTCCGACTAGAAAATTTTAAATCATAAACAATGCGCTAATTGGAACGAACCGTTACCATTTTTAATAACAATTATAAAAGTTGCAGGTGTAAATTATTCACACCTTAATTTTTTACGAAAATTAGTAACGATGCAAAATTAACAAACATATTTCGTTTGCATAACATAACTGGGTCGGTTTAAATTAATAATAATTGTTAATTAACGTTGAAATTATTTAATAAAAATACATCCGATACAATCCGGGTAATTAATGAACAATTAAAAAAACAGCATCATCATGTATAACGATTGTTAAATTAGATAAAATTTTTAGATAAGTATTATACACTTGCAAAAATACAAAACGTTGCATGTTTATCAAACAGTTCATTAAGGGGAATTATTTTGAATATTCGTCATAATCATAATAATGCAATTCTGGCAAAACTGTCGGTATAACAATTAATTATAAAATCGGACAGAATATATCATTTTACATAAGAGCCTGGACGAGCCTTAATTTCGAACGGATGCTGTAAATCATAGAAAACATTCGTTGCATAATAAACAGTATCGTAAACATGCAGTGCTATAGTTCATAGTAATTTATTGTGCATATTTGTTATTACAATTTTACCGTTACACAAATGGAAAAGACACGAACATTTTCTCGTCAATTGTTCGTCTTGCATTTCTCGATTAAATGCGAATTGTTCAACAAGATAAATTAATCATTTACAATTCATTTCTTTTTTAATAAAATAAATAATGAATAAAAATATGTAACAAGCTAATGAAAAAAGCAGTAAATTAAAGAAATAGTTAATTAGTCAGCCAGTATGTTGGTGTAAAACAATCAGGAAACAATATAATTCAATTTAAATGTTAAATTTACTTACAATTTGCAATAATAACATTGTTGACCCAAATAAATGAGTTCGCTTACCTAAAACAAGAACAAAAAAAATAAATTAGCTTTGGCTTTTGTGTTATTTAATTGAGTTAAGGCTTACGTAAAATTAAAAACATGTACACAATTAAATTAATTAACATTCCTTGTTCAGTTACTTCTTAATTGAAATAGTAAATTAAATATTTTGTACATTTATCGAAATTCCAGACAAAAAGTGGTCTTTAAAACAAACATTTTTCAAATCAAAATAGGATTAAATCATTTATAATCGATATTTAATTGTGCAAAAGCATTGTGGGATAATTAGAATGGTCGCATGAATGGATTTAGGCGCGTAAGTCGGTGATGTTAACGATGGTCGAGAAGACGAGCTGGCCAAGTTGGTTGGCGCAGCGTCTGTCTAGCTCGCGTCGAATATTTCGCAGGACAGTGACCCAAACTGGTTGACAATATCTCCTGCGACGGATTATCACACGTTCACACATTGAACGATCGTGATCGAAATTTTGATGGGAACTCCCATTCTTTTTATTAGATTATCTTATTTTTAAGGTAATTAGAGAAGTATAAATTTTATGACAGGTTCCTGAACAATGAAATATTAATAAAGAATTGAATGTTAAATTTAGCTGAAAAGTAGCACATCTATCAAAGTACAGAAACTTGCAAAAATATTCAACAAATTCGCATTTAAATAATTTCACTGTGATAAAACAATATAATTTTTATGTTTATTTAATTAATGTGGATTTAATGAAATTTATTATGTTAATTTAATGAGCTTATGACGTTCTCAATTTTAAGGTTGCAGTGTTAACTAGGTTGTTTACCTTATTAAAAAAATAGAAATTGTCGTAGAATCTGTTTTGCTCTGAAATTTAAATCACCTTTTTTCAAATATTATTTCATTTTTGAATTATACTCAAAATGACTAACTGCGTTTTTCTATTTTCATTTGTTTTTGAGATTCAGTAAAACTTAGATAACTAGAACCATAACATGCTAAACAAAATGAAGTAAAACTCCAAATTATCAACAGTGAATCGAATAAATATACCATAAGTATAATTAATAATAAATATCATTAATAATAGTGGATCTGAAAGATAAACAGAAAAATCCAATTTATTATTTTAGATGTATTTAGGATATTTAGTTATTTATATTGAGACATTTTCCATATTTTTTTTGTTAGGTTCACGTAACGAAATGAAATAAATAATCAAAGGAAATAATTTTCTTCGATTTATCTTTTATATTTAATTTTCTTTACTCTAACAGACATTCGAGATACCAATCAGCATTATTCCTATCAAAATTTCAATTGTGTTTAATTTTTACAAAAAATGTTCACACATTAATTAAAATGTCTGATTTACCAAGAGTTGTAATGTAACTTATCCACAACATTATAAAAATATATTTAAAATAATTGTAGAAACATCCAAAATACACTTGTGACAACACACACGAGTCGGACGAGCGTTTTATCACATTTTTTGGTAGTAAGTCATTAAGTTAGTATTCATTTTAGGTATAGATTATACTACAAAATAACAATAGAGAATAAAATTACGTGTCAAATGGCGTGAAAATATTATGATCACTGTATTTGAAATAAGAAAGTTATTATATTTAAATAAAGAAAAATTACATAAAAATACCCAACAGCCTTTTCATTATTTTAGAATATCATTAATGTCACTTGATAAGCTACTCTTTTCTTAATGTGTATACCAAATATAAACTTGTCAAAATTATTATTCTTAATAACTTAGTAACAAACTTTTTAATTAGTCACGTCATGTGAATGTCTTTTAAAAAACTTCTATACTTATCTAGTAAATTATCTAAAAAGTAAATGGCCATTGAGAAATGATTTGATGTTTAGTGAATCCAGAATTTCAAGTAAAATTTAAAAACGGAATAATATTTGTAGGGTTTCATTTAGAAAATTAAAGTTAATCAATCTCACTTTCGTTGTATACTTTTTATAACAAAAAATTTTATATACATATCTTATTTCAGTTAGTTGAAATGTAAATTTCATTATACGTAATGGAAGATTAGGCATTAACGACGCAAATTAAGAGCCCTAATCATCGAATACTTTCTTTATCCCACGTCATGTTTCTTTGCGTGCTAACGTGAACCGCAATTAAATTAATAAGTAGACAATTTATGAACAGGTCGTATTCAATTGTCGATAAACAAATTACACGCATTACACAACCCATTTTTCGAAAAATTCCCAGCGATTATATGCAACTGAAGAACGCAAAAATTTTTTGAAAATTTTCTTTCATTGCCTCAAGCTGAAATTATTATTATATTATTATTAGTATTACTAAATTATGAAAACGTTGTGTGTGTGTGTATGTGTGTGAGTGTTATCAAACAGCAATTGTATAATACTGGTAAATGTGCATTACATTTTTTTCATTTCATCGTCGATAAATAGAAAGTCGGCTATTTGATTAGCACAACACGAAATCGAAAAAATTATTTCGCGTAATCATAATCAAAAACAAACGGTTAAACTGCGAATCCATTTAATTACGAATTTGCATAAGATAAGTGGTAAACGATGAAAAGTCGTGAGGTAATTGCTTTCTTCTTCCGATCATTCCCACAACGAATCAAGAGAATTAATTCGGCTTGTTCCAGTGAAATCCTGCGATTAAACAATTAAATCCTCATCACGTACTATTTTTTTAAACCTATTGATATGTGATCGTTGAGAAAATTAACATTTTTAATGGCTTTATCTATTATTATGTTTAGCAATCGTCCTTGTGTTATATAAAGGAATGCAGAACTTTTATTTACAACTGCATTTGATTTTTTATTCCAATGATTAATTAAATCGTTGAGTGTGGTTCAATGAATTGAACAGTTCGATATAATAATCGAATAATAATACGGATTATTTAAAGTATATGTATTTTTGAGTATCTTACAACAGGATTAATTGGACTGGTGACATTTCTAAGGAAGGGAACAAAATGATGTTTAGATTGTTAAATTTATTAGCAACTTTTTTAAATTGATTAATTTAAATATTTAAATAAAACAATGGAAAATTTTTGTAATCCTTTTATAATTCTTTAAAATGTAAAGATTAGTAAAATTATTATTTGCAAGTCTTATTGTTTATATATTATTCAAAATATAATATTTAAAATTATATTATATATAAATTTCAAAATATTTAAATAATTAAAATTTAAAACATACCAGAAATATTTGAAATTTTAAGAATATTATATAATAAACATCAAAAATTTTATATAAAATGAAAAAATCATAAAAAATATTAATTATGAAAAATTACTAAAATATGTGAAATGATAGGAATATTAAAAATATGAGATATATTAAAAGTATAAAATATTTTAATAAAAATATTTAAAATAATGAACATTGACTAAATGATGTTTAGATTATCAAATTCATTAGTAACATTTTTTAAATTGATTAATTTCAATATTTAAATAAAGCAATGGAAACATGTTGTAATCCTTTTATAATTCTTTAAAATATAAAGATTAGTAAGACTATTATTTGCAAATTTGTAATATTCAAATTACATCAATTATTATTAATATATTATGCAAAGTATAATATATAAAATTTTAAAATATTTCAGATATTTAAAATATTGTACAATAATTTCCCAAAATAGAGGATGACAAATTTCAAAATTTTTAAATAAATAGAAATTAATAAACACCAGAAATATTTGAAATTTTAAGAATATTATACAATAATCATCAAGAATTTTAGATAAATGGCAGATATATTAAGAATATAAATTATTTTGATAAAAATATTTCAAATAACTAAAGCACAAAATATAAAAAATTTACAATAGTTATAGTAAATATACGAAATATGAGAAATATCAATAATCAAATAATTATTTGAAGTTTGAAAGTAGCAATTAATCAATTTACATAAACGACATAACATTTACGTTGACATTTATTTACATACATGTGCGTGTCAAACATATGCTTAAAATCGAAATTAACTGTACGTTTCAATTAGTTCTTTCAACAAATAGTAAAATTTTTTCCGTTTTTCGATTACGCAACAGTTTACGTTTACATTAGTCAAACGAAAAGTTCAACACGCATAATTAATTATCGTAGCTGCGAGCAAATGAATCGTTCGGTTTTATCTTAAAATAGAAAGTGTCGGTCCAAAAATGGAGATAAAAATTTACAACAACAATAAAGGTGTGCGCGACAATTTTTTCCTTAATCGAACGTTCGCGATTTTTGGCACAACCAGTTCGCAGGTGTGTTGTACTTTCTAATTGATAATTGTCGTAATTTTTGATTTGATGTACAAGTCAATATTTGCACAGATTCGAATGAAATCACGGCACGAAAATAGACGCGAAACAAAAAAATGATTGGATATGTGATCAGCATTCGAGATATGCAAAGAACGAGAGTTGAATAATGTGAAACTCTTAGGTAACTGACTCAAATACATAATGGCATTAATATGTGTGAAATGTCCATCGATATTGTTCGTAGAAAGCCCCAAAGAAATTATCATTGTTACTTCGGACTTTTCTTATAATTACATTAATATATTTAAATCGGGTGTCCATTAATTAACGTATATTAAACGTCGATTTCTATTATTTCTTTTTCTTACCGTTTTGTCCATTGTATTCTAAGTGAATCAGAAGAAATATTTCATTTCGTAATCTCTGTATTAATTGTTGTCAATCTTATTAATACAAAGATAATTCTTGGAATATGTTTAATTAATGATATAGTCAGTGCAATTTTAACTCGAAAATCCTAATACCGAAATGCATTGAAAAAAATTAAAACTTAAAAATTTGATAATTAAAATTCATGGATTTAAACATTTCTATCAACTGACCAATATACTTCGAATTATTAAACATATAAAAACTACAGAAATGTTTAATTTATTCAATATTATACAATAATATTTGAAATATTTCAAATACTTGAATTATTATTAGAAAATTATAAAAAAAGTATTAAAATTCAAATTATTAGAAATATTATTATAATTATTTGAAATATTCAAAATAATAATAAGTATCACAAATATTTGATAAATATTTGAATGTTTCAAAAAATATTTGAAATATTTAACATATTTAAATTATTAAGAATATAAAAATATTAGATAATTAGTAATAAGTAGTCAAAAAATCAATTTTTTAATAACATAGATTTAGATATAAATTTGTATTTATAGCTATTTTTTCTAAAAAGGTAAATCTTTTTTAAAAGCTTTCTATTTTCATCAACGTATATTTCGAAGGCTTCTTTGTAGATAATTTTTCATCTTAAAATTAAGATATTCAAAACAGTTAGTTAGATTAAAAATTATATAGAATTTTATTAAAAAGAATTAATTTTTTCGGGTTAATTTCAAAAACAGGGAACATAGTTTAATTACTAACCAAAAACAAATTCAAGAGTTTAAACGTATTAACTCAATTTAAAAAACGTTTATTTTATACAGACATTTTGGTCTACAATTTTTAACTCAAAATATGTTAATTATTGTTTCGTACATCATTTTAAGACATCCTAAACTATTAAACCATTGAATATTTTTTTATTTGCTTTCGATTACTTTAAAACATCCGGCAAGAGCTTTGTTAGAAGATAAACACAAAATTTATTTCCGACAACTTTCCATTTACTTTATTGAAACCGGAAAAATCACCAATCACTTTTCTCAAAGTAACATTTATATAAATCATCAGTTTCCCATATGTTATTTTTTATAACCAAATTGAATATTTTAAATGTTTAAAAACGTTTTAAACAGTTTTGGAAAGTTTAATCATAAATCTTCGGTTCAAGGATACAAACTACACATTTTGCAACAACAATCCCAAATTCAATTTACAAATAACCCGAATCACTTGAAAGAATTCCAATTGTACAATTACAATAAATTATTCTAAGCACAAAGTTAAGTAATTATCAACAATAGAACACCAATTGAAGTTTTATTTAAAAGATTAAACAAGTTTTTTTTAAATTGTTTAAATGTCATATTAAAATACAATATAAATGTTACAGCACCTTTACAAAAAAACAACATTCTAATAAGATAAAGTAAAAGCTCAATTAATTTATAAAATTGATTGGAAAACGAAATTAATTATTAATCAGATTAAATTTAATCCATATCCTTTCGATTTTATTTAATGGTTAAAGTGAATTGATGAAATTATTTCGTGAAGGTCTATTTTCGGTTATATTTAGATCCATGTTTGTTGCTTCAAATATTTCGCGTCAGGCAACTTAATTAGTATTTTAAGATTATGAGCCCAAATTCCTCAATACGTTTATTGACAACAAAGTTAATTGTTTTAATTAACACTCTATCCCAAAATTGCAGTTTATTTAAAAATTCAAATACATACTTAAATCAACATAAAGTATTACATTATTAAATAAACAGGTGATTCAACAAACCATCGTCACCATTAATAGTCATATTATTCTTATTGTATGACTAAAAACAAAATTTCTTTATTTATTTTTATCAATAAATGTTACAGAAGATATTTATTATAACTAAAAATACAGTAATAATACTAACAGGAATTTTAGTGTTAACTGTTTATTCCATACGTGGAATTTTAATGTGTCCTGTCCAAAACGCCTTGTTCCAAATTTTCAATTGTGGAACGTACGACGTGATAAAAATATAGGTTTTACTGAAGATGAAAATTTGTACGTTTTAAATGCTTCATTTCTAAACTTCTTAAAAAAGGGTTCAAGAAAATATACAAACTTTTATTGTCTACTATTTTTTATGTACAACAATGACCCAACGAAGATATATATAATTTACTAAGTGTATTTGAATATGCAGCAAACAAAATGTTAGTAAAAATAAGTTTTTACTTTTACATAAACTTAGATAAAAGCAATGTTTTACTTGCAACACATTCATACTTATTTTAGAGTGTTATTGACTGTTGCAACTCTATATCTTTTAAGTAAAATTTAATACCCGTATAATTAACTTAAATTTATTACATGTAACTAATAAAATATTGTAATAAACAAGTTTTTCATATAAAATATTAATTAACACAGAAACATTTTCTATTACTTGTCAAAAATGATAATTACCAATAAAACGTTCCCAACAATAATTTTCCTATTTTATTAAATAGGTAAAAAATTTCGCAATCAAATCCAATAAACAATTTAACGAAAAGTGTGCGTAAATGGAAAAAAATCTTAGATAGGAATAGTTGATGTAGGTCATGCCAAAAATCCCACCGGCACAAAAATCCCTGGAAAGTATGAATAAATTACGAGGAAAACGTGCACATTCACAAGTAATATAACTAAATGCCCTTTTTGAAAGTTGCCAGGTGGATTTTTTGTGACCTAGGAACCCCGTTTCCGAAGGCGATTAGATTGTAACATTTCTGCATCTACGGGTATCATTATGGACCATCCGGATTTTGTACCTTATGTGTTCTAATGACTGTTGAGACTAATAAATGAATGTTTTCAACTAATAAACTATTAAAATAATTTAATGAGTCATAGAATGTTTTCTGCATGGAATTCAGTAACTTAAAACGAGATTGTTAATATTAAAATTAAACTTTCATCAATTAATACAATTTTTTTCACACTAAGTTTTAATAAATAAATTGCAACCCTTTTAAATATTTTAAAAACATTTAATTACATAATAATTTCATCTATTTATATGTTTGCCATCTAAATATTATTAATATATAAAAGAGTATTATATTTGTGTTGCCACACTAGCAAAAAAACACACAAAAAGATGAACCAAATAAGACGGCAAGTTAAAATGATCACCTTTACCATAGTTCAACCGTTGGACTATTCATCTGGGAGTTGGCATTTTTTTCATAATAAACAAAAGTAAAATATGAAAACGTAACTAACCTTCCTCGCTCCATTCGGAAATGGTAGTGTTGAGCATCGACCACTCCATCTCCATGTCCATGTCCTGGTTCGGCTCCATGTTTCCCTAACCCCCTTGGAACCAAATAATATAACCCGAAAACGAAATATATATCGAAAAATCCAATCACTTATTGATCATCGTCGGAACGCGTGCATCGATATCCAATCATTCCGGTCTTGTTTAACGTGTGTACCTATTCCTGCTAATCCCGCTGCACATGTTAAGACGCCGGTCGGGCGAAACTGTGCGCATGTCCGAATTCCGCGATACCTGTTCACTTTGGTCCGAGCACTTTGCTGCGATCACGAAACGAGACTGACGCCGGATTTCGATTCGGTTGTGCGGTTCGGCCCCAGCAGGAACGAGACCTTTTCACAGTGCCGGCTACTGATCCCAAATGGTCCGGCCTCTCGGTATCTTGAGACGTTAGGCAATCATACATCATCACACACACAGAAAAATATTCTTATAAAATTAATTTGTTTTACGTTCGTTCGTCGTTTATTAATAAAAACTATATTATTTTATTGGCTACTTGTAATAAATGTGTTTTCTAGTAAAATAACAATTAAGTCTTTCATATTCATGGGCTACTCATAATAAATTTCGCATAAATTCGCATTTTTATCACAATTTTTGGTTAGTTACTTATAAACTGTTAGTAAAAAATAAAGTATTAATTATTCAAAAAAAATAAAATACTTCGAATTTATTATACTTTAATCAAAATGTTGAATAATGTCCATATATACAGCTTAAAATGACATATGAGACTATAAAACTTATTTCATCATTTTTATCATAATTTTTCGTCAATTATCAGTAAACTGCTAGCTAGTAAAAAACAATTAAGAATTAAGGATTCATAAAAAATAAAATACTTCATATTTAATATATTTAAATATAAATTGTTCATAAAACAATTGAAAATGGACGTACGTATAGTAAAATACACATCTTTATCAGAATATTTCTTTACCTTACTAATAAGTTTATTAAAAAAAGATAATGAAATATTAATTAATTATAGAAAATTCTTTACATTCATATATTTAACTCTAAATTTTCGAGAATCTTTACAAAAACAAACAAGACATTGGTTTAGGATGCTACAAATAATAAATTTTGATAAAAAATGAAGTATTAATCATAATAAAATTCTCCATATTTAATATACAGTCAAACTTAGATAACTCGAACCATAATTTTCCAAAAAAAAGACTTTCTTTGTGATGCAAGTATGATGTACAGTATTGGCAGAAAGTAGAGCAACTTTAAAAATACACTACAAATCTAATATAATTTATACCAATAATGAGCACACTGTATACAAACATATCGGTGAATATTTCATGTATTAAAAATAATTCTGTTAGCTATAAATCAAAAAACTAAATATTCGGCTGGTAAAAAGTATAGCAACTAAATGTCATTAATCTTTACTAAATCCACAATAATTTTTAGTTACATAGAGTATATAGTACCTCGTGGAAAAAATTATTTTCCAAATTAAACTCACAGATTGTATCATTCTTTCAATACGATAAAAGAAAAATGAATATCGCTTGATTGTAACGCGTGTTTTACAATAATTTTCAAGATTTGGTGATGTGGAAGGTAAAAATAAAACTGAAAGATCAAGAAAAACCAATAGGTTTAAGGATAAACAAATTTTATCTTGCTCCAAAAAAGATCCTTTCCTGAATTCCAGTAAAATAAAAGCTCTACTTGAGACACAACTTGGAATTATTTCTTCAAGGACTGATTACTACAGTGGGGCTTCATGTGAGAAGCCCAAATCAAAAAAACACTACTAACAGGGAAGAACAGATGAACCAGAGTTGAGTTTACCAGTTCCCTTTTACACTGGACTTTAAATGATTGGAAACGAGCGAAGTAGAGTGATGAAATCAAATCTGCTTAGCAGTGATGGGATTTTATATGTAAGGCGACCTATTCTTGAAAAATTTAACCCAAAATTTACCATACTCACTGTTAAACACGGCGACAAGTCGAGATTAGGAATGGGTCCTCTCCTTTGAATAGAGAGTATCATGGATCTTTTTATATATAAAGGAATATTTAAGAACAATATGGTACCGTTTTCAGATAAAAATATTTCACTAAAACTTTATTTTCAACGAGATAACGACCGAAGCACGTTTCAATTTCAATATTTGAAGCAGTGGCTTTTGAGGGAAAAAAATAATATTATGAACTGGCCATCTCAATTTCCCAATCTAAACTTCATTGAAAACTTATGGGAGATAGTGAACAAAAAAAAAAAAAACACAAAGAGTAAATCACCAAGATTTATTCATGGTTCTGCAAGAGTCTTGACAAAATATGGATCCAAATATTATTGACCATATGTAGCTTTCCATTTAAAAAAGGTGTTGGGAAGTTATTCATAATATTGGGGATTTTACAATATATTAATGTAGAATTAATTAAAATACTAATTACAAATTATTTGTGGTAAAAAACTTTAAATAGCATAAGTTGCTCTACTATTTGCTAGGCCAAAACAAATAATTATTAGTAAAATTACTAACTATGTAATTGTTAAATTTATAAAGATAACTTAATTTTCAATATACATTTTTTAACACAATAACCAGGACAAAAATTATTCGAATTTTAAAAAAGTTGCTCTACTTTCTGCCAATACTATACGTATTCATAACCTGTATATTACATAAGTTACTAGTAGAGTATATTACCATATATATCACCTAAATAACATTTTAAATCCTATAAAATATGTAATTCATAATACAATCATTATTATTACTACACTTTTTCTTTAATTAGCAATCCAAATATAGACAAGTTTTGGCTTCATTCTGCTTTAAACCATTCTATAATCGCCTTGCCGGCATTTTCATATTTAGATCTTTTTTCTCTTTCTTGCGCAAACCATTTACGATTTCTTTTATACGCTTATATTTTTCATCAATAGATACAACGACACACGACATCATCCATAAATTGTTGGAGTTTCCAGCATTATTAGAATTGTTGTCGACAGTATGCCATTCGGGCATAAGAGAGGTATCATCGGAAAGGAAAAACCTCGAAGAGTTCACCTGAAGCAGGAGAAATTCGACTTATACAAGATTGCGTATTTAGTTCGAATTATCAAGTAAACAAGTCTAAATTAAATTAACGTAACTGCATTTTTAACATAATTTTTCGTTAGTTAATGGTAAGCATTTATTTAAAAAAATAATTAAATATTGGTTTAGATTAGAATAGAACTGTCCTTCATATTTATACCAATCGAAAACCGTTTAATCCGTGTCAATTTTGAGAGAGACATCATGCAAGACAGAGACAGTTAAAGTCTGCAAATTTGCTTCGTAGTAAGAATCGTTTACCGTCTCTGTCGTGCATAATGTCTCTCTCAAAATCCAGTAGGATCAAAGGCTTTCCAATCGGTATATTTAAATATTAATTCGACAGAATCTTTAAAACACTTGAAATTGACATCACAATTTTCAATTGTTACTGACAATTTTTTAATCAAGTATTAATTTTCCGTAGAAACATTCTTTACATTAAATATTTAAATCTAAATTCTCCGTAATCCCGTAAATACCATTGAGAATAGTATGGTATGTTGTGAATAATACATTTCGCATAATTGCACAGATTTATCCCAATTTTTTATTGGTTGCTGCTAAGTTTTCAACAAAAAAAAAACAATTAAACTCTTATAAAAAACTCTTCATATTTAATATATTTAAACCGAAATTCTCTATAATCTCCATAAATACAGTTTGAAAATCGCATGGGATGCCGCAACAAATAATCTTACTTTCATAAATAAAAAACTGCTCCGCATCCTCTAAAATTATTGTTATCGAGCCCGCATAAAAAATGAAAATAAATAATTAATATGCGAGTCTGACACACTTGCTCAATCGCAGTAAATTATTTAATACGTTTAAATTGATGTAATAACACAGTTTACGTATCCTTCGGTAATTAAAGATCAACAACTACAGTTACTCACATTAATTGTTCTAGAAATCAAACGCATCGCATTGGATCTACAATGTTTTCGTTCTCGCTGTTTTGTTATTATTGTTCCGACACCAAAAAGGGCAAATTTTAATTTTTTACTTTCCCCGTTTCGTAGTTCCTTGACTCCGCTCCAAATTCGTGCCGATTTTTTCCCAATCTTGTTTTTACTTTCCGCAACAACCTGCGGCGACCTTTCGATTTTAACCGGTGAAATTGCTCGCAAAAAAAAACGGAACGATATGTTCGGATTTAATTACACCCAGGAAATGGATGATTTGAATATTTATTAATCACGATGATCTCACACATAGGCGATTAATGAATATTGTTTATATGGACAGGAATGGAAAATGTCACACGCCTAAATTGTCAAGTAATGTCAAATAATTAATCAAAAATCACAATGTATAAAGTCCCATAGCCAAAACAGTCTTGTATCATCTTCATCATGCAATCGAAACATAACAGTGAATAAGACGGAGATGTCCACGAATCTTAAAGCAGTCTGTCAGGTGTGCAAAAAGGGTTTCCGCGGTATAAAGACTCAATGCAGTATTTGCAAAGCGAACTATCACTATGCCTGTTTGGTGCACGTGCCCGGTTTGATTATAGGGCCCAACAACACGGTAAAATGTTGCATAAAACCCGTACAAAAAATTAATAATAATAAGTTGGATAAGAAGAGGAGTGTTAATCCTACAGCAACGCAAAACGTCAAAAAACAATTAGCGTTATCCAAAGCGATTCTAGATGAAAAATACACGAAAATTATGGACAAAATGAACAATTACAAAAGTTGCTCAACATCAACGACACGAATTTTACAGGATAAGTCGCTCAATGTTCTTCTTGATTTCAAAACTAATTCGGTGGCCGGAAATAAAAACGAAATTAATTACTTGTTTATCAAAAATTTGCTGAGGCAAACGTCGATTCTTCAAAATCTACTTGAAGAACAACTGGCGAACAAATTGTGCCTGACGGATAATGACAATTCTGTTATTTGCAAATACTGCAGGAGAATGCTTTATGGTGATTGTGTGGAATGTCTGGTTTGCAAAACTCGGTTCCACATTAAATGCATCATGCAAATGCCTGGTTTAACCATTCTTTCGGAGAAACTAGTGATTTGTTGCAATGCCAAGTTAATAAAACAGCAATCTTGGGAAGAAGCTAACGCTCTTAAACACATTAAAGCTAGAGATAAGCGAACAAGTTTGCCGCTGCAAAAAAGAGGTGATTTTGTTTTAAGCTCTGGCACTAAATGGATGATTCTTAAAAAAGAAATGCAAACACACTTAATGGTTCACAATTTGACTGAACCTAACATGAATATCGAAAACTTGAAAAAATCCGAAAAGGAACAGGATATCAAAAAAGTTCCTTCAATCGATCTTGATAAAATTTCGGACGAAAAACTTGTTACAATTATACCAAGTCCAAGTAGAAGAAAAACGATCGATGATATGTTAAAGAAGCAAATTTGTTATAATTTAAACGATAAAATAGTGCAATGCGCTGCACAATGCAAGAATAAGCTCAGGCGTGTTAGTTATAATGATTTCTCCCAAAACACTGTTAGACCGTCAGTTCCCACAACCTCATCAGATCCAACAGAAATTATCTCAAAATCTTTAATACAATCAACGAAAGAAGCACAACAGAACACCAGTAAAGTAAAAATCCAAGAACTAAACTCAGACACGATAGATATATCCGCACAAGTAAAGGCCGATACCGAAGAACACGAATTTAATACAACGAAAAGCGAAACTTTAGAAAAGAGTCAATATCATCAAGCTTGGTACATCGAAAATTTCCAGTCGCACAAATCCACTACTTGTACAGTTTGTAGATTGAACGGTTTGGATATTTGCAACTGTGATGATGTGAATTATTTCAGCGACAACTGCGTCTGTCGAGACCTAAATCATAAGTCTACTTGTACATTTAAAAGTGTGACAGAAAAGGCGACTACGAGAGTTTTGAAAGACTCTGAAATAGTTTCGTCCACAGAAATTGAAGTACAGACTTCCTCTCACGCAATTCCGTCCACTACCAGTGATAAATCAGGTTTAAAAATTTCCTTTCAAGTCGCCGAACCAAACATGAAAGACTCTGAATATCTACAAAGTTTTAACTACGACGATTACATTCTTAAAAATCCCGTTGCAAATTATCTTAGTTTGTTCACAACTACAAGATTTACAGAATGCGACGAAGATTTCGATGAAATTGAAAATAATTAAGTGACAACAAATAATAAATATATTTTTTTATTACATAAACATTTCAATAAATATAATTTGAACAATATAAAAATATTCACTTGTTACATCCTTTGATTAGGTAAAGTTTGCAAAGCATGTTCAATCAAAAAATATTCCTCAGATTGTGGTGGTACTTTATTCTTGTAATCAACTAGAGAGCTTTTATTTTTTTGATTTATATATTGATGTATGACAAATTTGTGACAATCCAATTTTTGAGCTAAACTGATGCTTGTATCACTGTCACTTATAAAAGATAAATATTGTTGTAATATGTCTTTTGAAGGTTTGTGTCTACTCAAACCATAGACAAACAATTCGGGGTTTATCACACTTTTCAAACTTTGTTTTTTAGTCAACCAGTTCTAAAATATAATTTAATTATTTCATAAAGTACATAATATTATTAATAAATAAACATACAGGTTTTATAAAAAAATTGTAAATTTGAGGCCAAAGTTCCATGCTAGCCAGTGTATTTAAAACCACCCATTCAAAACTGAAATCATCAATTTTTAATTTCTTTTTAAACTCCATAATATTATCATTATTGTTTTTGTTTTTGGTCCACTCAGTTTTACATAAACAGGCCAATTGTTCTATAACTGAACTGCTGTTTTGACGATTTTCAATTTGCCATTCTAAAAATACACATTTAAATACTAACATATTAACTTTTACAAGTTTATCTTACGAAAAAATTCTAAATGATCATAGAGTTCTCCCTTCTCATCACCTCCAACTCTCTGTAAATGTTCCATAATGTACTGCAATAACTTTTTATGTAATAGTTCTTTATTGTTTATATCTCTGCCAATCAAATAAAACAATTCAACCTTTAAAAATTACACAATAAAAATTTTATACAAAATAATTTGGTTATAGTTACCAAATTTGAAGAATTTCCTGTTGCCCTAATAAAAAAAAATGTAATGTGTTAATATTATTTGATTAAATACATACATGTACATGTCAGCTAATTGTTGTAACTGGTTGTTGGAAATTAAATAATTGGCATAATGTTTAATAGCAATTTTCCTTTTAGCAATTTGATG
Organism: Aethina tumida; assembly: GCF_024364675.1. Taxonomy (NCBI): domain Eukaryota; kingdom Metazoa; phylum Arthropoda; class Insecta; order Coleoptera; family Nitidulidae; genus Aethina; species Aethina tumida. The sequence goes on from NC_065439.1 coordinate 10,493,341, forward strand.
ATGGAACAGATTCAATTTTAACGTATTCTTCATGTACAAAATAACTTTTGAAATTATATTTCCATCAAGAGTTTCAATTGCTGCATCTAGCAATAAAATCTTTTCCTCCAATGTTTGGTAATGATGTAGAGAATATTTTTGATCATTGAACATTTTTTTAATAGTTTCCTCAATTGGAGGAACTACTCTTTGGTTTGTGGACTTTATGTCCCCTAAAACTAACAAAACTAACAAAATAATACGAAAATAGGCAACAACAAACCTAAATCTAATCCAGTTTTTGATATTATCGAATGTATAGGTAAAACTAAAGTTGTTTCAGCTGATGAAAACACAGAATTTCTCGTATCTTGAACAGGTTCGATTTCCTGAAAATATACACATATACATACACAATATAAGTCTTAAACTCATTAAATTTTTACTTCTTCATCGTCAAAATTAAAACCAGAAGAACTGCTTATGTTCCAAAAATCGTCGTCAACATTTGAATCCATTATAAACAAAAATACCTAAACTAAAAACTAAAGTTGAGGTTAAGTGTAATTGTCAAAAAATTTAGAGACATTCAATTTTATCAGTTGGCCACAAATTCAAAGAAATTTAAAATTAAATTTAATGATTTTCTTACCTATAAATTTAATTACTACCGTCCAATCATATTTTATGTTAATATTATAAACCTTCGTTTAAACTTTATTTTATTAAAAGATTCCATTAATTTTATCACTATATCCTATTTTACAATTACACCTGCATTTACCTAAATTATACTTTATTATTACATATTCGTTAATGTTGTGTTTGCAGTTGATAAGTCTTTTAACATTTTAACAATTTATCATAAATCGAAGAAAAAGAAGTGAAAATAAATGTGTAAATTATTTTGACATTTTAAAACTTAACCTATAAAAGACACAAACAGGAAAACGTTTGTTTACGTTTGTACATTTTAACTTTCTTAACATAAACGATGTCTCTAGCCGATGAATTACTGGCCGACTTGGAAGAAAATGACAATGAAGATCTTTACGAGGAAATGGAAGTTGAACCGGAGGTCAAAGAGGAAAAGCCGGACATCAAAACTCTAATTCCGGAACAAGACACCACTCAAATAAACTCAGTACGCGAACTGTGCAAATTACGGGACTCCGAACTTCTTACTAACATCATAAAGCAAATCGAAAGTTATAGCGGTAGAATTCGAAGGGCTGTGGATATTATTGGGCCTGTTGAATCTGATCCTGAGTATCAGTTGATTGTTGAGGCTAACAATATTGCTGCTGATATCGATGGTGAAATTGGTAAGTTGTTAACTGTTTTAATTTAAAAGTTGGTGGCTGATTTTTAATATTTTGCAGCCACTGTACATAAATTTGCAAGAGATAAGTATCAGAAAAGGTTTCCGGAGTTGGAGTCTTTAGTTGTCAGTCCTTTAGAGTATGTGAGAACAGTTAAAGAGTTAGGTAATGATTTGGATCAAGCCAAGAACAACGAAATCTTGCAGCAGTTTTTAACCCAGGCCACCATTATGGTTGTTTCTGTTACTGCTTCAACCACACAAGGGTAAGAATTAATTCAAAATATTTAGTTATAGTTGATCAATCAATCAATATTTCTTTTAGCACAATGTTGACAGAAGCAGAAAAAGCTCAAATTGACGAGGCATGCGATATGGCGATAGAATTAAACAACTTTAAGTTAAAAATTTATGAATATGTGGAAAGTAGAATGGCATTTATTGCCCCAAATTTGTCCATTATTCTTGGTGCTTCGATTGCCGCCAAACTGATGGGAGTCGCAGGCGGATTAACTCGATTGTCCAAAATTCCCGCCTGCAACGTCCAATTATTGGGCCAACAGAAGAAAACTCTCTCTGGATTCTCACAGACATCCATGTTACCTCATACTGGATTTGTGTATTTTACTGAAATCGTACAAAATACGCCACCGGATTTAAGGCGAAAGGCTGCAAGATTGGTGGCAACCAAATCAACTCTGGCGGCACGAGTGGATGCGTGTCACGAAGCTTCGGACGGAAGGATCGGTCGACAACTTAGAGATGAAATAGAAAGGAAACTAGACAAACTGCAAGAACCACCTCCAGTTAAATTCGTCAAACCTTTGCCGAAACCCATAGATCAGTCTAAAAAGAAAAGGGGCGGGAAGCGTGTCAGAAAAATGAAAGAGCGTTACGCAATGACCGAATTCAGAAAGCACGCGAACCGTATGAACTTCGCTGATGTAAGTTTTTCCATTTTTTTTATTTTGCCTTATTTTACTAATATACTATTTTAACAGATTGAAGATGATGCTTATCAAGAGGATTTGGGATACACAAGAGGTACTATAGGAAAGACAGGCACAGGGCGAATCAGACTGCCGCAAGTTGACGAAAAAACGAAAGTTAGGATATCTAAAACACTTCAAAAGAATTTGCAAAAGCAACAAATATGGGGCGGAAGCACGACTGTTAAAAAACAAATATCTGGTACAGCTTCAAGCGTCGCTTTTACTCCTTTACAAGGGTTGGAGATTGTTAATCCTCAAGCTGCTGAAGTCAAAGTTAATGAGGCGAATGCGAAGTATTTTTCCAACACTTCTGGCTTTATGAAAGCAGAAAAACCTGAATGATTATTTTATTTACTAGTATTAGATATAATTGTAAATAAAACAATAATTATATTGTAATGTTTTTATTACACTTAGACAAATTAAATTAATACAAAACTATTCACTCTTGGATTTCTTTTCATCCTCCTTCATGTGCAAAAAGACAAATGAGAAAATGAACACACCAAACATCATGCTGAAAGCTCCAGCATAATAGGGATAGGCGCACGAGATAAATCTCTCATACTGAGTATGTTGTAAAGGTCTAACTGATACTTGAGTAGTGCTGAATAGTCTTGTGTATCCTACCCTGTCATAATCCACCTTGAACTGGTAAACGCCATAAACGTCAGGTATTTTAAAGTTGGCTTGATATTTTCCGTTCGGCAAACGTTGTAATGTGGTACGAACGAAGGGATCGATCCTGACAAACTCTAATTGAATATCATCAACAGTGAAAGGTTTCCATTCACCCTTTTCTAAAATATCTACTTCAATAGTGTATATCACGTTTTCCATGATTGTGTAATCTTGAGGTGGGAATTTCTCGCCTTCTTTGTGATGATTTACGGATTTCACCCTTAACTGGCCATGTTCTTTGAATACCCATTGACTGATTGATGTTGCTACCTCTTCATTTCCTGATTTTGCAGATTTCAAGTTACCCTAATGGAACAAGAAATAATGTTTAGTTTAGATAATTATAATACAAATTATTGTTAGTTAACTTACATGAGCTCTTTGAACAGAAGAAGTAAAGTATTCATCAGAGAAAAAGGCTAAGGAACCACTAAATACAACCCTTGCATTATTCCTTGCTTGTAAACCAGCTATTAAAACGGTATCTTTTCCAATAGCATGAGGATACTGAAAAATCAAATAAACTATAAATGCCTACAGTTAACAATTAATCATCAAACACTGACCTCTTTTATGGGTTGATCTGGGTTGTAACTGTAAGAAGTACTGTCAGCAGACAATAAGGGCAAAACAAGAGGATTCTCAGGATCAGTCAAAATGCCAGTACCTTGATACAATAAAGGTTTGATGGTTTTCTTGGCGCCAACAATAACGGGTGCATCAATTAAATTTTCAGCACTCAAAGCCAATTTGGTGTGTTGTCCATCATCAGAAACATCGTATATCAAGTGATCAATAACAAAAGCTCCTTCTTCATCTACTTCAAATCCACATTCGGACGCCAATTCACGCAAAACGTCGCCGGTTACGCTGCTTCCGGCCAGCAGAACATTACCACCGTCGTCAATGAACTGCGTGATGGTGTCGACACTCAAGTTGCCCCCGAATTCTTCGACGGACGGTGCAAAAATAATCAAATTTTGATACAAATATTCGCCGTATTTGCTGAGTACCAAAGACGAATCATCGGCGATTTTAAACGTAAGCGTGTAGCCTCTTTCTGTAACATTTATTTATGAAAAAATAGCCGGGTGTTAACCTAAAAATTGTACCTTGGAGCGATCTGAAAAAGATCGAGTGGGTTTCCCGAATAACCTGATTGTCCAGGAGGACCAGAGTGTTTCCTTGCGCATTTGCTTTGGCGTAAACGCACGCAATTAATGTTAAAAGGCCCAAAAGCTTCATTTTTTCGGGCCAAGCCGCACACGTCACACAAATATCGAAAACTTGTAAACGTCACAGACTACAACTCACAGTTAACAACTGTTAATAGGCAACCACTGTTACAACGTAATTTAAAATTTGTCTCCAGTTTCAATTCGAAACTTTCGAGTCTGTATATTAAATTATTAGCTTTCATATTTTACCCATTTGATATTCCACAATTGTTGCCAAAAATATTTATTTTTGTCCGTTAAACGGAAAAAAACTAAACATCATTTCTTGTAATTTTAAAACAATTAGTTTTGCACTTGTGATATTATTTTTCAGTTTACGATTACTTTTTAAAATCTTTAAAATGAACAAACACAATAAATAATCTCATTATTTCAAAAGTAAATTGTGCGGTGACCGTTGCTCTTTACGGAGAAGGAAAAAGTCAAAATGAGATATCAAGTCGACTAAATATGGCACAATCGGTGATTTTAAAAGTGAGTAAACTATTTTACGAAACGGGTACCAATGTAAAATGATCTGGACAGGGGCGAAAAAGAATAACTTCACCACAACAAAACCGGTATTTAAGACTCCAAACTCTTAGATAAAGGTTTTTAACCAATACTTTACTGCAGGAATAGTTTTCATTTACTTATAATGTAAGAATAAGCCAGGACATCATGAGAAGAAAAATGGAATTCAATATAACCCCGTACCGTGCTGTACCAGGTCCCTTATTGATTGCAACACATTGTTTGGGGGAAGCTGAGTGAACCTCATGCTGTACCCTTTGCTCCATTTATTGGTGAAGAGTTTATTTTTATGCATGAAAATGCTCGATATCACTGGAAGAATTGTCAGAGACTACCTTGACGAGGTAAATTGTTAATGAACTGACCAGCTGGAAGTCCGATTGAACATATATGAGACTATATGGGTAGACAAATAAGAGCACTACCACCAAACACTTAAAAAAACTAAGGGAAAAGATCATTAAATTAGTGGAAATACTCCATATAGGAACAAATAAACTTAATGTTAAAATTTTGTTATATTTAATTATTTCCCTAATAGCATTGTATTTTTTCTTTTTCAGTAAATATTCATAGATTTTATTTAAAACTTATTTCATTTTTGTTAATGTTTAAAATAATACTTACTACTAGTGACTAAAGTTAAACTAGAACCGAGCGAGGTACTGATCCTGTATTTATTTAAGCTAAAGAAAAAAGTCTAAATCTGAAAACTTTTAAAAACATTTGACATTCATAAGAAATATATTTACTTTTTAACTATATAAGATAAAAATTAGAAGTTTCGAGAAGTAACAGACCTAAAAAGACGGACAATATAATTTCGTTTAAGAAATATTAATTAATTCAATCATACAGTAATAATTGAATGGGCCGATCCAAACCCATAAACTGTAAACCTGTAATATGTAAAATTGATGAGAAATTTACGTATGTTGTGTGTTGAAAAACTTATTTTACGTTTCCAGTTACCATGTTAACTATAGTTAACCTGTAGGTAAAAACTATAGTCTCGTTTGGAACTTCTTTGAAATCATTCGAAAACATTCAGTTAATATATTGGATTAATAAATTAATAATAATAATATAAGTAATAATAATTTATTATTTTTAATCCCTTATCGCCTTTTCAATTAATAGTGATAACAACCTAGATGAGGCGAAGGTAATTCTAAAACTGAACTGATTTATATATAAACACATTAAATTAATTTGTAACTGTAATTTTAACGAAACTGAAATAAATGATAAATAATTGATTGACTATTATTTCAATACATATTTTAATATTTATCATAATACATTTCCTTAAACCAACTGTAGTATCATTAATAGTAAATTAAAATTGAAATAATAATTAAATTACGTAGTGAATAATTATTAAAGTATACTTGTTTGTAAAATTTTAAAAAACTATTTACATTTTTTAATTACCAATTTTTAAAAACCAATCTCATAATGAAAAGTACTGATAAAAAATATTGTCTTACTTAAGAAATATGTGAAAGTGGATGGAACAAAGTCAGCCAACTTGGCAACTTAAAGTGAAGTTTTAAAACAGTTAAACGTATAATAAACAACAATATTTTAAAAAGTTTTATTGTAATATACCTATAAAGTGGCATTTTATATAAGGAACATGTATAAAATACAAGTATACTAGAAAAACAGCTCGTAAGTAAAAGTATAAAATAATCAATCAATATAAAGCAACAGTATATCACATGCAATTTTTGTAATTGTACTTTTAACAACCAAACAACCCTAAATTCACCTATTCTTATACAGCTTAATGCTGATGAATTGAAAAACAAATTACCGGAGAAACTGTTTCTAAAACAATAACTTAACTCTACAATAACTAATTATAATAAAACAGTGAACTCAGATTATTCAACACTTGTATATTAAAAAAAAAATGAAAAAATCACAAATTCATCATACCAGTACCTAAAACATTTAAAACGTTCATATGTAATGATAATTAGAAAACGGCAGTTCCAACATTGAGACGGTTCAATTAAATTACTGCATCTCGAGATGGAAAATGTCCGTTTGCGACGAACCCTTCTTGTCACTTTCTTCTTTTGCATCACCGTCGGCAGTCTTCGTTTCTCCCTCCTTTTCCACTTCGCTCAGCTCGCTTTCGCTATGGCGACGATCGTGGGCACGTTTCTTATTCCTCGCTTTTCGCTGGTTCTTCTTTTTCTGGCCCAGAATACTAGAATTTGACCTAAAAATTTTTTATTAACACAATTTTATACGTTTAATTTGTAAATATTATACCTGTATAGTTGACGTTTGATATTATCGTTAAACCTGACGGTTTTCTTAAGGCTGGTGGAGACTTCACTGTCCTCTGGAATGACCGAGTCTAAGCTAGTGTGGCAGTTTTCTAACGAGCTGGGCACGAAGTCATCCAAACTCGACTCTGAAATGCTTCTCACGACGCTGAAACGTTTTTGAGACAAACGTTTCAAGATACCTTTACTTTTCGACGGGCTGTAGCTACTGCAGCTTTGCTCATCACCACTCGAATAATACGAGGACGCGATATCTATTGCCTTCGTGGGTTCTTCTGGTTTAAATTGTTGTTTTTGTTCTGGTTGCTCTATTATCACTTCCAACGGTTTATCTTCTTGTAGAAGTTCATTGATGATTGATGGCTCTTGTATATAAGTTTGTTTTAGGTTGTTCTCGTCCGGGCCGTACAAATAACTGGTCAAAGTATCAGAATTACCAGTGAAAGGTATTTGTAAAATCACATTGTTGTCCCACGTTTCCACCTGAATTTCCTGTGAGATTTTGTGTTCGGGTAATCGGACGTAGAACGCGTAAAAGGAGGGATAAAAACTTGAACTAACACTGGTGAATTTGACGTGCAACGACGTACCAGCGTCGTTCACGAGCTTACCGACGCTGCTCTCGTCGACGTTTTTCACGTTCAACGTGAACGCCAAAGTGTTCTGGTACAAGTGACACGTAAACTCGGGAACTGTATAACTCACATTCTCGTCTAAAAACTTGGTCCTAAATTGTGTGGCACTCAATTCACTAACCAACTGTTTATTTTCCGTGTTTTCGTCGTCCGATTCGGTGGAAACTGGCGAGTTGTTATCACTATCCACTCCACTATCTTCTACACTGTCGGTCAGCAGGAGATTCATGTTTCTTTTCACCGGTAACGTTACAATTAGCTTCTTGTGATCTTTATCGAATTTCGCGTTGCCCGTGTTCTCGTTGACCGGATATGGCAGGGTGATGTTGAGCTTGTATTTTGCCGGCTCCTCGCTCACTAACTGCACGGTTTTTTCCGTTACGTCCAGGGTTATGTCACCTGATGACTTTAACAGGGGCAGATTCACTTCCAGCACCAATTCCTTAGGAATGGCAGCGTTCATTTTCGCCTCCTTGTGTCCGGTGCACTCCTGCAAGTCGGTGTGGGAGCGATGTTTTAACGTGTACTTGGGTGTTGTATATTTCGATTTGTCGTCCGTTTTGGACTTGGATTTTTTGGGTTTTTTGTGCTGGGTGTCCGCACATGAGTATATTTTGTCGTACAGTTCCTTTTCTTCGCCGGTCCGTTCGACGATCTGGGGGTTTTTGGATGGGGTACGTCTAATGCTCGCCCTCGCCACCCCTTTGTACTGCAGCTTGGGGAATTTGAGATTTTTCCCGTCGAGTTTGACGTCGTAGTTGGACTCGATCGCTTGGATGGCGGTGTTGTTAACCATGTTCCTGAACGCCTTGTTGCTTCTGGCCAGGTGCAAAGTGTCTGGATGGAACACCACGTCGTAGACCACGCACCTCACGTTCTTGTTGTCCAGATCGTCCCGGCCCGGGGTTACGGAATGTGGCAGCGACCACTGAAGACCTTTCGAGCCGCCTTTGACGGTCGGTTGAGATGTGGGTCTGTCGATCAGTTCGTTGACACACACGTTCACGAAACACTTCTTGTCCCCATTTATGCTTGTTTTGATCACGTAACCGGGATGGGGATGAATGAAGGTGACGTCGTTGCCGCGTTCCCGTTCCAATTGGGCGATCTCCGACTCGTATATACGCCGGTTCTCTGGGTCCTGGATCTCCTCGACGTAGTCGGCCAACATTTTCCTGAACTCCTCCTTCTTGAGGGCATCGCCGATGCGATTGATCTCGTCCCTTGTTAAATTCAACTCTTGCAACTTCTCGAACGTATGCGACATGTTTTTTCACTGGGTTAACGATACGGTGTACTGTCGGTGCGCCGTACCAAAATAAACAACTACGTCGAGAATTTTCCCTGTTCACGTGGACGAATCAGCCGGTTTTTGGCGTGCGCACTGCTGGCAGCTCGCGCGCCCGATTCGAAAATGTCACGTAACACTCCGTTCTGCGTATTGATTTTGACTGTTTCTTTTGACTTCTCTTTTTGTTGACGGATTTTTGACGTTTCTATAATTCATCGATTCTTCAAATAATGCGGAATAAACATCGTGATTGATCAAACATTTTTTTTAATGAGGTTACACGCTATCTTGGGGATGTATATAGTGATTCGCTTAATCGACTAGCTTAATTGATGTTTATAGTGAACTAAAAAAGACATCTAAACAATCTGGAATTTTCGTACCATTTTTATACGTTTTATCATTGTTTCTAAAATATAAGACTAACTTTTTAAAAGAATTTTTACACAGGAAGAGACTATCTAAAATGTCTACATTACCAACAATTATAAAGGTAAAAACTTTATTCTCTGCATAGCACACACGTTAGGAGTCGTTAATGTTATATCAAAATTTAAACAAGGTGTTTGGTATTTCCGTTTATTTTTTCCCTCTTTAAATGTCAATAACATTTTTATTTCAAAGGCAATTCCCTGAAACCCCACATCATAATCACGTATTAGTATGATGAACATGAACAAAACGAATCTTGTTTACTGTGACAAGAATGTTCGAGATTTTTCTAAATTTATTCTTAGCTCCATATTATTTCTACAATATCATAGATATTTTACGTAAATATACTCATGAAGGTCAATTTATACATACAGTATTGGTCAAAAGTTGATAAATAATTTTAATGTGAAGGGGAAACGAAAAGAATTTTGTTTATATTATTATTTTTTGTTTAATATATAAGAAAAGGTCAATTTATACATACAGTATTGGTTAAAAATTTTATATATAATTTTAATGTACATCTTGTGAAGGGGAATAATAATAATAATTATAAATAAGAAAAGGTCAATGTATACATACAGTATTGGACAATAGTTGGTAGACAATTTTAATGTACATCTTGTGAAGGGGAAACCAAAAGTTAGTTTAAGATTTACATAATCACTATAAATTATGACAATAAATTTAATTTATAATTATATACAAAAACGTAATGATATTATATACTACAATATTGTTATTATTATTATGTATTATGTTATGTAGAGTTATTATTTTAATGCAAAAAAGTAAGTTATTTGTATTTTTATTGTCATTTTCAAAAAAAAAAGCTATTATTATACCATTTCAGAATAGCTTTTCACGGATTTATGTTTTTTAGCTTTTCTCACATGAAGCCGAATAGCTAAATATAAGCATCATTGTAGGAGTTGTTTTTAAGACATTTAATTTCAAAAACCTTTAGTAAAATTGATTTCCATTTAGAATTTAGTATGTCTTAATTATGTAAACACTATAAAATAAATTGTAGAAGTTCGGAAAGGAAAAACCACGAGGTGTTTACCTGATGCAGAAGAAATTCGAAATTGTGCCAAATATTTAGTTAACAAGATATAATCGAAGTTCGAGTTATCAAGTAAAAATTACACATAATTTTCTACCTAGACCCTATTGCTAACCAACCAAATCGAATTATCGACATGCGACTGTATTTGATAAAATAGCCATTATTAGCAATTAAAGCTTGACATCTCCCCGTCTTTGATTCTAATAACTTATTAATAACACAAGGATTGGCATTCTCTTATTTTTTTTAATTGGTCAAAAGTTCATCCTTATTGGAGTAGGTTTTCTCCTTGATCTCTTTGTTAACAATTCCCCATATGTACTCTATAGGGTTAAGGTCTGAGGATGAAAATGGCTACTTCAAAATTTTCTTGTTCAAAAAAATAGGAATGTAAAGAATTGATGTTGAAATTTATACCTAAGTAAATTGTTTACAATATAAGGTAACATTGTGTCTCCCAATACCCCAATAAGTAAATCTATCCATAACATCTTCATTTCTATAAATTGGGCAGAACCTTCTCCATGTTTCACTGTTGATTTTGTTTGTTTCTATGTAAATTTTCTTCAAAAATATGCTTTCTATCTTACAAGAATATAGAGGAATCCTGCTGTATTTTGATCAACCTGGGAGCAGACAATTTTTCTTCTACTAATCTTCATCGTATTTATTTTGTAGAAATTTTATACACATTTTCATTGTTTAGTACTGTTTTAAGTTGGTTTATTCAAACTTATGTGTTTAAATTCTTTAATCTCTCATGGATTCATTTTTCTGAAACGTCTCTATTAGTACTGTACGTATATTTTCGTATTGTTGAATATTGCCAAGTTTTTAACACTAAATGTTCAACACGAATAATATGAAATATTTTGAAGTATACAGGTTGTCATTAAGTGGTATTCAATATAATTGTGTTTCAAAATTAACACATTAATAAGTCAAATTCGTAAGTTCATAATAAGAAAAAGTTTTTATGAAATATTTTTGTGAAACAAACACTCCGTACAACATTTAAAATTTTTAAGTGGCATTTACATTCCGTACATGGAATACGGTTACGTCAAAATTTAGCAAATTTCATTACACGTTTGCAAGACAATAAATAAATAACTAATCAAAATATTACAGACTTATAATTTTAAAAAGAAAAACAATGAGTGTAATATTTTAACGAATTCTTATCGAATTTAAACACATTCGGCATAATCGAAATATAAATGATTAACCTTGAACGATATCTTGGCCCAGAATTATTTTTTGTATTTTTAGAAAAGTTGGCAACGAACCGCGGAAATTTTCTTATTTCCGCACATCGTTGTTTTCCAAACGTTATATTTGTTGGCATAATAACAATAAATCGTTCACAAAAGTGTTTACAACTGTTTATGTAACTACGTAATATCGTTGCGTCTAAAATTATGTATATAATTTAGTATGAAATAATTTTTATTGTCTGAATGGAAAAGCACATAGAGATAACAATTAGAATCGCAATTAAAAAGCGAGTTCAGTTCGTTCATGTGCAATTATCGCATCATTCAAGGACTTCACACAAATACCACATACGTTATCAGCAAACTGAACAGAACGCACATGTATATGTATAACTTAAATAGATATTATTATTTAACAACAAATATTATTATTTACATAACGGAAAATAAACATGATTAAACTTTGATTTTGTAATTGGGTCTATCGTTTAAAAATTGAACGTATTAAAACCGGTGATTAAAACTAATGTAATTCCAACTAGACTGAATTATGTTATGTAGGTTATTTGGATAAATATATGTTCTACAGTGTCTAGTTAAATTTAACAATCTGTTGTTCAGACAATCAATTTTATGTTCTATTAAGTAGTGCATGTTTTCTCTACCTACTTACATTTGTGGAAATATGTGTTTTAAAAAAGACGATGAAATTTAAATAAAAGGTTTCAAAAAATAATATTCTCAATGGTATCAATAAAACGACAATAAAATATACCTAAGAATATCTGATATCTAAAAGTTTCAAAATTCCATAATTTTTTTTATAATAATAAAGCTGCACATAAATAAGATTATAATACACAAAGGTATCTGATATAAATTATTTTTCAAAAAAAAATATATGGATTGTAAAATTATACTAAATTTTTTTTCATTAATTAATAATAATATGATTTGGTAAGATCTAACTTATATATTTCTAAGCGTATAATTTTTTTAAATTCAGTTAATGAATATTAACTGATTAATTAATCTAGTATACCGTTTAAAAAACTTCATCAATTTGTGTTGTAATTAGTAAATCGATGACATTCTATTAAATGAAATTTTTACTATGTTTCTTATTTTAATTTATAATATAACTATTATTATAACTAAATATTCATATTTAATAACAAAAACAATATATTTAATTTAAAATAAAGTTTATTTAATTATTTTTTTTAATTAATAACAATTAATTTTTCCATCATATTTATATTTGAAAAAGTATAATTTTACAAAAATTTAGCATTTCATATAATAAATAAAGTCTTATTTATAGTTAATACTTGTTTATTAACACAGACCATTACCACGCATAATAAAAAGTCATGTAACTGGTTAATTATCATCAGTAAATGGTTCACTACATCTCTCATGATATCTGTATACATGAAACAGTGTATTTTACCAAAAATTTTCTGTAATAGTGATATACCATATGAAGAAAAAAACAAAATTTTATTTGAAGGACGACGAATATATTGTTTACTATCTGATTCTATTCTATTGAATTTGAATTCATTACTCCAAAGTACTCTTCGCCAAAATTATGGAGAATAATTAATACAATTTCGTGCGGACTTTAGTCTTTTCGAATATTCTTTTTTGATATCAATGACCTCTTTAATGCAAGTTTTGTTCATTTGGTGGATTGTTCGACTAGATAATCATCTAATAATGATCTACAAAATAAAGGATTTCGTTTACTGATTCTTCCAATTTGTTTCTCTGTAAAAGAAGTTATTTTTTCTTAAAACGTCTTGTTATTACATTTTCAATGTGTGTTGTTTCATATTGGTAATAACATTTTTAAGCTTTTAATAGCACTATTTGGAACTTGATGTTTCATATTAATTAAAATTTTCCCCTTCTCTAGACTTCAATGTTTACTTTTTCTACTGAAAGTGAATTATTCAATAAAATAATGGAATAAAGTGGAAAAAACCTAAATATGTGACATTTCTTTGGTTAACCAAATCAGAGTATTGTGAATATTGAATATATTTGTCGGTTAACTGGACAAAGGTTAAATTTAATCCTTTTATGAAATATCATACAAATTGTTTAATTTTAAATTTTGTTCTATACCTCTGTTTGTTATGAAAGATTTAATTATTCGTTTTTTGTAATTATTAATGCCTGAAAATTATAAAAATAATTGTACTTCTACGTTCAATTTTTCATAGTCGGTGAACCTTTATAACCATCGAGACGTGTAATGATCTAAAATGTTGTCCTTTTAAAAGCAGTCTATATTACTTTTATAATAAAAAATAAAGTAAATTTTCCTTTAAGAATACCACTTTTGCAGATCATTACTTGACATCATGTAGTGTGATTTGCATAAATATTACTTTTTTGGGGATATTTCAACCACCAATTACTTAACATTACTACTTAAAATTAACAAAATTTTTAAATACATTATAATATTTACTTGTTATTAAAAAATTTATAAAAAAATAATAACAGTTGAATTTCTATAACTCAATTTTTTGATTCTAATATTGTTGAAATTAAATTAAAAAAATGAAATCAAAGAAGAATTTTTATACAGAATTATGGATATGTATATTTTTATGAAATTTAGTAAATACCCATTTCAGGGGGTGCTTAATCCGTAAAGTAAAGTAGATTTGCTATAAATAATTTGCTACCCTGAAGGTCGAAAAAGAATGTTCGTCAAAATCGGTCGAAAAATACAAATTTTATGGGCCTTCAAATGGGCCACATATGGCAATGTATGGTATATAAGTTCATAGTTCAGCAGAGAAATTTTAAAATATAGAATAAAATGCAATAAAAGATGTGACTGCTTTCGAATATACATATACAACTTTTAATATTTTAAAATTGCCATAATTAAATAAAAAGTTTTTTTATTACGCCATAAATGCAAAGAGGTAATCGAATAAATTTCTATCTGATTAATCGGTTCACGACTCGACGGTTGCAACAATCAACAACCGAGCAAATCGCATTTCCACCGTTCGCACGAAACGACAACACAAAAATCGGCAGCGTGGGGCTTCGGTTACGCAATCCGAAAACACTTTCGTTTAAATTCTGATGAACGTTGTTGTTGGCCTAGTACAACATAGTCGTTCCGCGACCATCGCACGAACCTCTACCTTTCACCTTTTCCTCGCACCCAAACATGCATATCGTCCCCACAACCTTGGCATCTCCATCCGAGTTCGCGGTTTGAAACATGGGACCTAGACTGAGATCAACATTCCCTGTGTTCCTGGTTTTCACCATTGTTTTTGTGCTGTGCAGTTTCACGTTGCTGAAAAACGAGTGCTGTTTGGAACCAGCCCCTGAAGGGACGACCACTCGCACGACCGCAGCATCTCCGTCGCTGCAGCAGTCGCATCACGTGACCAAATCGCTGAGTCAGCTCGGGCAGATGGACGAGGTGAGCAGGAATTTCTTGTTCCTGAATGCGGCAAAAAACAGCGGCTCGGAAATTCTGGTTGTGATGCTGCAGAAGATGCAGGGGAGGAATAATTACAGGCATATCCGGTTGAAGAGCGGACATGAACAGCTGAGTAAAATACAACAGGTATTAATTTATTCGAATTAGTTTAAAATTAAGAAATTCAATGAGAAAGTTTATTAAGAAATGGTAATAAATAATTCCAAAAAAATTGTATTTTCAGCAACAAAATCTGTGAAATCTTTTATACATTTAAAACCTGATTTATTATTTAGAACAATATTTGTTGTAAGTGGTACTTCTATCTATAAATTCATGAATAAATTTAAATATAAATAAGTACTTGAGATTATTTTTATTAACTATACATTCAATTAAACTTAATTCAAAAACAATTTAAAAAATAAAACAATCCGCTTTTCTAATAAACACAATATCCATATTAACAATGAGTAATAAAACAATGATGTAGTGTAGCAAAAATGTTACATACCAAAGCAAATTATATTCATAATTTCCACATCAACATCTTGTTTTGAATCGATCATATTATCATTATAAAATCTTCCCATAGATTCATTCAAGATTACAAGGCTAAATACGGTATTGTTACGAATTCCTGACATTTTAGCAGTAATCCGGTTCTGATTTTCTTACCAAATTAAAACCGAACAACTTAGAACTTTCTAAATGGAATAATACGCAAATAAATTAGGCAATTAGGGAAATAAGGGGGTACTGCACAAAAAAGTTATTTGAAAGCAGGAATTATACAATGGGGAAAACTAAAAGGGAAAATCGAGGACGTTTTCATTCCAATTGTTATTCTGACCACTACTTAACGCGATTTCTCTTAAATCTTAAAACGTAACCTTTGAAGCTCTTCAATTCCCACGATTTGTTATTACACTCGCTTTCAAAACAATTTTGCCAGTTGTTGTTAATGAGCGTTTCTTGTTATATTTTCAGGAGGAGCTGGTGGATAAAATTTATTCGAAACTGCGCCAAGAAGCAGTACCGTTAAGTTTCGATCAACATGTGTATTTCGTGAATTTCACGTCGTTTGATAAACAGTCGCCCACTTACATAAATTTAATCAGGGATCCTGTGGAGAGGATTATATCCAGGTATGTGTCTCGCAATAATTTTGGTCCATTGTGTTTTTTTTTTCGTGGGCAAGTTTATCATAAAACACCAGAATTTATGTAACGATGCGTGGGCGTTGACCTTTTTTACCATTTCAAACCAGTTCACTGAATGATTCATTACGTTTTTTACTATTAAATGTGTTCCGCAGTTAAAAATACTACTTGACCCACATTAACGTCTATTATTGTGTTGGCGCAAAAATATTTGGAGCTGTTTTAGGTCTTCAATCAAAACAAGAAAGGGGAGCGATGATTTTTTCTATAAGTGTGTGACGAAAAAAGCATTAAATTGTAATTTTAAAGATGGTGTACCGTACGACTTAAGTATACCGTACTTCTGCGGACAAGATAGTCGTTGTATGTATGTATTTATTATTATATTTGTTGCTAGACATTGTAAATTATTGTTTGCAGGCTTTTAAACGACAATTGGGCTTTAAATAAGGCGAAAAGAAATGTAGAGCGGTACTTTGGAGTTGTTGGAGTTTTAGAAGAACTGAACTCAACGCTAGAAGTTCTAGGGTACAAAATACCTAAATTTTTTAAAGGTGTGCAACAAGTATATCAACAAAACTTGTTAGGTATGTTTCTAGGTCTTTAAAATTACATTTCATTTAAAATGTTGTTTATTTTAGGCGTTTTCAAAAACAATAAGCCCACAAAAGTGCCGGAAAAGATAAGAAAGGCGCTCAAAGTAAATCTGAGAACCGAATATGAATTTTATGAGTGGATAAAAAGGAGATTGTTTGCGGAACTTCAAATGTTATATGGTGAACATCAGTCACACTAATTTTAAGTTATTCCTATTTTTGTATAATTGTACCAAAGACTGTATTTTTATGTTTATAATAAAATATTGAAATGTAACCTAAATGGTTTATTTATGGTAAATTAAGAATAATATCATACAAAATATTTCTATTTTTATATAATTGTACCAAAGGTTGTATTTTTATGTTTATAATAAAATATTGAAATGTAACCTAAGTTGTTTATTTATGGTAAATTAAGAATAATATCATGAAAAATGTAAGGGATTCACAAAATTTTTCATTTTAGGAGCAGGCGACATCTATTAACAAGCCGAAAAAATAATTATAACTTCCAGATGAAAACTATAACTACATAATAATCATAATAAATATATAAATGCAGGTACAAATTTTTGCTTTTAATTTAAAATACTTACTGGCATAAAATTAATGAATGTTCATTAAACTCTTCTAAACTCTTCAAGAGAGGAAGGAGAAGAAAACACACAGTTGTAAAAATAACATACTATTTTAATAAAACGATAAATACTCCATAAACATAGTTCAGTTAAATTTCTAAAATAAAAGCATATCAAGGTACTTGGAATGGTGGTTCAACTGCTCGTGTGCTGGCTGGGCGTCAAACCGCCACTGTGTTCTGGACTGTGTTTCTGTTTTTTCCTTTTCTTCTCCTTTTTCCTCTTCTTCCGCTCCTTGTCCTCATCATGTCGTTTCTGTTTCTTGTGCTTTTTCTCGTGTGTGTCGCTTCCCGTGTCCGTAATAGCGATCTCTTGACTAGGCAGTCCACCCTCCTTGTGTTTATGTTTTTTGTGTTTGTTCTTGTGCTTGTTCTTTATTGGGGTCGCATTTGTGTATCTGTACTGTTCGGGCAACTAAAATAATAGAACAGTTGTTAAATGGGAACGAATAAACGCAATTAATTGTAGCCTTACTGGTCCCGGATGAAGTCTGAATCCATCTAATTGTATACTTGTCAATGGTAATAGATCTTTGCCACCAATTGGTGGTTTTTCAATAACTGATCTTAAAGAACTGTTGTCCTGTTGTCCTGGTGAGTCTATAACACCGGGAAGTGTTGGTAAAAATGATGAAAGTTGCTCCTTTAGTTTCTTGCCACTGAATTTACTGTATGAATGTTCGAGGCCATAATAGGCCATCAAATTCGTAGCGCCGGTCAATTCTGATTCTCCTAAAACATATTAATTCGTTTGCACTGGTTTTGATTGAGTTTTCATATTATATTTACCTGGTGGTTCTTTGAGTAAGTAGAACGGCCCGCTCGGGACAATGGAGGGGTTCTTTCCCAACAAAATTGTCGTTTTTAATGTTCCAGAGGAATCCTGGCGCGAAACAACGGGCGACCGGGCCCCTCTCGGTGACGATTTTGGTGAATATTGTTCTACTTTACGGAACTGATCGCCCATCATTTTTAAAACCTCATCGTTTTGTCGCAAACGATGTGAACAAAAATTCTCTCCGCTCCTGGCTACTAACCAAACAGAAAACGTTTACTGTCTCACGGACACTGAACTACAATTCTAAAACATACACCCCACCCTCAAATTTAACCCTAGATAATAATGTTTATCATCAATCAGTTAATATAATTCATATGTCAATATTCAGATTAGCAGGTATACATTCGTTAGAATATAATTAGTTTTGTATTTAAGATTTGTTTTTGAATTTCTATGTATCGACTTCCCTAAATTTTTGTGTATGTACACCTTTAAGTTTACAAATGTCAAACTGTTGTCAAAAATTATTGGGAATCAAAATAAGTCGTGGAATCGCACATTTTTGACAGACAAAAATATCTAAATATAAAGTTGTTCATATACTGTGAATTGGAAAGTATAATTATGCTACAATATTAAATGCATTATTATATTAAAACACTATTTAAATAATAAAACTGCACATTTCATTTATAATATCAAATAAAAATTAAATTTATTTAAATTTAGTAAAATTTTTGTGGCGGTAAATATAGATTTTTTGTGTATGCACACTTTATTGCAAATTTTGATGTAATGAAATAGCTATTAATTAATATACAAACCACATACTGATTTATTAATGAAATATCAAAAACATCGGGGAAAACCCTTGACGTTTTAAACCAGAATTCGCTTGACAGGAGGTGTCAGATAACACAAATAAAACAAACGTTATCGGGATTAACCAGTCTCGAGAATCTTGTCGAGTGCAATCGTTAGTTTCAGTGGTTGTGACTCATAATTTCTTAATTCCGTCAACAACTAGGTAAAACACAAGCCATTTCATTCACCGTTCACAGTTACCGTGTACAATTTAATTTTAGCTCATCGAAAATGTCTCTTTATCCGAGTCTTGAGGATATGAAGGTGGATCAGATGGCACGAGCGGAATGTGTCGCAATGGCACAAAGTTATGCGGCTTCAATTCCGCCTGCAGTTAATGGCAACCCCAGTGCTCCAGTTTATCCAGCACTTGGTGAATACATGGGGCTGGAGCTGAGTGAAAGTGTTATTGCTGCTAATATGCCAGAGTATTCACAAATAGCCCTTCAGCAACAAGTAAGTGTAAACAAATTCGTTTATTAATAGGCATATTTGTTGCTTGGTTATCAATAATTTCTTTATAATGACTAATAGCTGAGACAGTAATGATAACCTATTTCCTATAAACAGATAGTCCTTCACTTTGTGCAGTATTCGAAACTGTTTATTAATGCATATTTATGCACATGAAGGTTAAAATAATTTATTTTATTTGTAAAAAATCTACTATCTATTGTAATTTATTCTTATTGCGCAACAATGATACAACAAAATCCCATTTTTATGACCTGGAAACTAGTGAATCACTTCTTGTATAGCATAGTATTTGCTAGATATAAATGATTCATTCACTCTTGTATGTTTTATGTGTTAAACCAAGTGCTTTTAAGCATTACGTTAATTGACACGCGTAGAAAGATATAAAGATGATCTGATAGGAGGAGATAAGTAATTAATATACATGTGATAAAATTTTTCCTTTTATTGAACTATTTATAGAATTTTATTCGTTTTTATCATAAAAAATATTTTAAATTCACTAATATAATTTCAGAATAAAAATTTTCATATTTTAGATAATCACTTATGTTATAGACTAAATAATGTTTCAAATTTATTTTGTTATTTTTGTATAGATTTCAGTTCCTTCTGGTCAATCACAATGGATAGCCCCAATTTCTGGTACCTCTCAGGGCCTGCAAAAAGCGAACGTGACCCATGGCGTCCGCGAACTGACTCTGTGTAAGGACAAAGACAACAAAGTTGGATTGCGGGTCAAGGAAGTGAACAAGGGCATTTTCGTCGTGTTGGTAATCGAAAAATCGCCGGCCGCCTTGGCCGGATTGCGATTCGGCGATCAGATTTTACAAATCAATGGGGTGAATGTGGCTGGCTTTTCATCTGACAAAGTCCACGATATTTTCAAAAAAGCACCCGTTAACGGGATCAAAGTGGCCGTTAGGGACAGGCCGTTTGAGAGGACAATTACTTTGCATAAAGACAGCACTGGCTGTATCGGATTTCAGTTTAAAAATGGGAAAATTACGAGTATTGTTAAAGATTCTTCTGCTGCAAGAAATGGAGTGCTGATTGAGCATCAGTTGTTGGAGATTGATGGGCAAAACGTTGTTGGATTGAAGGATAAGAACGTTACCAAGATTATTGACGCACTTGGACCTGTTGTTACTATTACTGTTATTCCTAGTTTTCTCTATGATCACATGGTTAAAAAGTACGTTTTTTGTAAAATTTTACGTAAAGTAGTATTAATTTTGATTTCATTTTTAGGATGGCTGGATCTTTGATTAAGGATTTAATGGACCATGCTGTTCCCACTATTTAAACATTTATTTTGAATTATACACCATTATTTTATACATTTTATACCATATTATCTTATAATTATTGCATTTATCAGAACTGATTATTTTCGTTTTCTCAGTATTTTCTATTAGTTTTTAAACTAAAAATTTAGCAATATGTGTGTATGTTTTCTGTTATATGTATGTTAGATGCTTCAATATAAATATTTTAAAACTATATATCAATTGCATGTTATGACTTTTATAATTAATATATATTATAGACCAAAGAATGTTGGATTTGTGATTGACTAGTGCCAGAAAGGATATGTTAGTTTTTTATCTAATAAAACTATATTAAAAAATAAAACTGTTTATTACTTAACTCTATTAAAAATCCATATTATTTTCATTTCTTTTTTCTTTTGTAGACTTTTCTAAACTTCTTAAAAATTCTTCAAAAGTGCTAACAGCTTTCAGTAGACTAGTTTTTTTATAGTCTTTAATTTTAATTTTGTTTACAGTAGAATCATCAGTTTCCATTAAAGATTGTTCTTGCTCTTTCGTTTTCTGATCGTACGCATTGATTTCATCCACAAGCACGCTAAAAATAAACTATATAATCTCAACTCAGAAAAGAATTTATGAAATACGTTACTTAATCGTTGGAACGGAATGCGGGTCGAAGTTATCGACCAGTTTTGCATTAAAAGGGATAGAAACTTTTCCTGTCTTTGGGTGGACGCAAAACGGTGCTTTTAACAAGTGATTCAGACCTCTTGATACATTTATATCCAAACGGGGATATGAATATTGTAATTTGATCTCTTCTTTCAAATGTTTCAAATTTTTACTTATCTGACCCTATAGATAAAAATGTAAATAAAATAAAAATATTTAATTGAATGTTCAAACCTTTTGTAATAGTTCTGTGAATGTACTTTCAAATGCATTCCATCTTTCAACAGAAGTGTCTAATTTTTTCATGGAATCTTTGAAAAATGATCTGATGTCTTCATCAATAATGCTCAAGAATGAATCTAACCTTTCATTGGTACCCAATATGTCCTGCTGTTTAACAATCCATTCCAAAAAATATTTGTCTATTATCTCTAAAGCATTTCTAAAAAAAGTACTATATTGTAACATATTCTTTGGTACAATTAAAATTTAACTTACTGAAGTGAGGTATGTATTTTGTCTCCTAAATTAACCTTTTTCATCTGATTAACACCACCCTTAACAACCTGCAGATATTCTGCAATTGCAGATCGAACATTATCATCAGCCTTTCTCGCAACCTCATCTGACACCCAACAATGTATACCTCTCCTCCCTGAAAACACCCACAAGATATGTTGAAATCCGAAATCCTGCTGTAAAGCCCTGTCTAATATTTTGCAAGCAATGACCATAAACTTCCAACATTTGAGGCAAACATCTGCACCAGAGCAGCAAGTTCGCACATCATCATAATCAGTCATATCAATATCAAAAACCAGTTCCTTCTCAACTGGAGACAAACTCGCGACCGGGCCTCTCTCTTTTGGTTTTGTTAAGTAAACAGCTCCTATGTCCATTTTTATTGGATACTTTTTGTTCAATTCATTTATGAAGTCTTCTTTGGTATCAAATGATTGGAAACGTATGTAAATGTCGCCAAGTAATGTGAAGGAGATTTCTCTTTTAGAAAATAGTATTGTGTCGCCTAAAATAGGTGAATAAACGTATTGCATTTAAAATAATTCGGAATTTATTTACCATAGCTCAACCAGCGATAAAACTGCGAATGCGGAAACAATCTTTTGTAATACAGCGGCAGTAAATCGGGCAAATGTTCCTCGTTGAATTCAGAAGACATCTTATAAAATTTTTTATAAACTAAATAATAAAAATTCTATAAAAATGAATCTTATTGTTTAAAACACCGATGGCGGGAAACTTTTTAAGGTTAGGTTTTAGTTGTCAACTATTGACAAACAAAAGATGATTTACACATAGAAAAAATTAAATATAGATAGATTTAATAACAAAAAAAAGAATTTTTTTGTAACAGCTTCTTGAGACTATGTACAGGAGTATCATAAATTAATATGTCCTAAAGAATAAACATAAAAAATTAAATCAGGCGATTTTGCCCATAGGAGTCGAAACTTGATAATGGATCCATATTTGTTGGTGTTATGGTCTAAAAGAATATCCGAAGTGGATTTAAAGCCGGTAACCGTTTTGCATGATACGAATAAAGCATCTGCTCGTGAAGAGAGTACGAATTCTCCGTTGACATTTCCTTCACATACGTGTCTGGAATGTTCTAACCCAACTAGAATTTATTCTTCTCCCCTAAGAGTAGACACAGACCTTGTTCTGCATAAATGAAAAACATATTATTATAAAAATTTATTTATATTATTAAATAACGCATTTATATTAAACTACATGACCCATATAAATATGTTATAACTAAATCTTGTTAAATCAACTTGTTTTTTTATAGGTTCCACTCATTTTAATCCCTTGCATATAGTTTTCCTTTAAATCAGAGAACCGTAATAATATTTTACATAATAATATGTAAAAATCAATGGATTTAAACGGCACATGGAACATTAATACATTTATAAATTCCTCTGAAAGACACCATAACAAGATTAAAATATACTTGTCAGGTTTCGTTGAGCTGTAAATATTCCGACCACTCCAATTCAATAACCGCGACGCGAATATTCATCAACTCCCAAATGTATCAGTTTTATTCAGTTTTAATTACCGTTTTCGTGTTCCCTTTAGTTGAAAACAAAGTAATCGATTTGTACGAAATATGCGATCAACATTACGCGAAACGTGTCTACTTGGAATTTTCCGAAAGAGGCACTTTGATCGCGGATTCTAAAAAGTCTGAATTGGAGTCCCACATTGTTGATAACAATTTTGGTGTCCATAAAAAATGCAGTGTTGAATTTATTACATGTCCTTCATGTATCATCAACATCAAATTCAAGTAAGTTAACGGCCGTATTAGAAGTAATCGACTCAAAAATCGTTTTAAGATACTTGAATATTTCGAGAACTTGTGGAAGGGCAACAGTGTATGACGGATGCGGCTGTGATTATGTTTGGATCTACGAGCCGCCCTTTGAGGAGGTTTCAGGCGAGCAATTTTGCGGCCGATTCCTGGACAACTCCACCGGTTCTTTGAGTTACGTTAGTCAAACCAAAAACGTCGCGGTTACTTTCATTTACAGCACCGAATACAATCACGCCTTCACATTGGATTTCGCATCGGAAAGAAACAGAATCGTTTACAACGGCTATCCGAAATTACCTAACATGAACAACGCTAGTCAAATTTTAACGTCACCTTTTTTCCCTTATTACTATCCGAGCGATTTAAGTATGGAACACGTGATTAATTGTGAGACAACAGAAATGTGTAGGATCAGTTTGGTTTTCAGCGATTTTCAGCTCGCCAGGTCCTCTATTATAGAGGTAAGTTCAGATTAGCAGAAAATACTCAACCTAATCTAGTTTTTCGATTGGAATGGACAAAGGATGTTTGTGACCGACGGTGACATCTTCAGACCTCCAGTTATAGTTAGTAGTGGACCATCTTTAACCATCAGGTTCTACGCCAACGGAGCTTTTAATTATGGCTTCAAAGCTAGCTATTCATTTTTACTGGGCAATTTGAATGATATGACCTTTAAACCTGACACTGGATGTGGCGGTTATGTCAATAATTTGGGAGGAGGTATCACGATGATGAAGATGGTGCAAGAAGGAACCAAGTATTTCGATTGTGTTTGGATTATTACTCCTCCTTCTACAACTTTGCATTTAAAAACTCATTTGTATGTAAAGGTTGTGACATTTAATGATTTTGGTAAGATATGCATTAAGTAGAGAGTACATGATCTTGTCTATTGATTTTGAAGTAGGCCCAACAGAGTTGATAATTCGCCAAGGTTTAACATCTAATGAACCTGCAGTAGAGTCAATAAAACAATCTTTGTCATATTTTACAACTGCTAAAGAAAAAGAACATGTGGTTCCAATAAAACAGGGCTTCTATATTAGCTTAAAAGGCTTTTTCAGACGTGAGTCTCGGCTCGCTATGGTTTATGCAGCTTTTAATTACAAAGGTTAATAATTTTATTACAATAAAATATAAATAGTTATTGGTATAATTTTATAGATTGTTATGCTGGTTCGGATTTTTTGTGCAGCAATTTTCGTTGCATCTCTGTTTTGTTGAACTGTGACGGTTTCGACCATTGTGGAGACAACAGCGATGAATCTACAACATGTTCTGAAAGTAAGTCTTGTCCGAAACTCATCTTTAGTTTTAATTGGTAATTTTTTAGGCCCAAAAGATCGTCGCTATCGATCTAACACACCAAACTTCTTTTTTCCAAAAGTCGAACATTACTCAGATGTTTCAACTGCTACAATGATCTTTCTAATTTGCGGTTTTGGTAGATTCAAGTTTTATGCAGTCAACAAAGTATTATTATAAATTTTTAGGGTTGATTGGGGTCATTGTGTCTTTAGCTCTTCTTCTGTACAGAGTGAACATGAGAGCGAGACATCAACGACGAATACAAGATCACATTGAAACAATCCACGCGATCCTAGAGGAAAGCGTGGGAGAAGTAGAGGAAGAAATAATAATTCCAGACGATCCTCCAGACTATGAAGCACCTCCAGAATATATGGATGTGATCAAAAGGAAAAGAGCTAAAAAATGTAACCGATGTTCCTCAAGTTCTATCTCTGTCTCAAATTCTGCCCAAGAGACTTGCACTATAACCATAGCGAATAGTAGCAAAAGTTGCCAGACGACACCTCTTCCTACTTCGCCGCCTCCTCCATATTTAAACGATAGAAAGGATAGGGAAGAAGAACAAGAAAGAGGTGAGGGAAAATTTAAATTGAGTCATTTTTAAAGTACCTTTTTTAGGTGAATGTTCCCAAGGAGGTTCCTCTTTGGTGAAGCCGTTGTTTTCAGTTTGTCTGGACCATATTAGAAATGTTTTTAGTTGGAACGAGCTTGAGGTATCATTAAGGCACAGTTTTAGGTATTACAAGTCGAAACGTTTTGCTAAAAATGTTATGCCGATAAAATGTGCGTCTGATAGTGATTTGCGATACATTTGTGATTATGATATGGATAATTATTGGCCGAGAAATGAGAATAGCGCATTCACTAAAAGTTTTTCTAGTGATGATATTAATGGGCTTTGTCAAGGTTTACAAAACGATGCTTTTTAGTGTCATTTTAAACGTAATAATGTACTGTGATTGTAGTAAATAAAAAGTAGTTTACTGAAAAATTGCTTTAATTTGATGAGACATTGTTTATCACAGATTATTCACTCTTTAATATCACTAGTCAAAAGTGAAATTGCATCATGACTATCTGTAGTAGCATTTAAAGGTTTGCAATAGCAGAACTTTTTTAGATAAGCTTCTTCGACACAACTACTTTTGTTACCATAACTGTCTAATCGACTAAAATCGCCGGAGATCACAAATTTTGTATCACTTTGGTAAAAGGTCCCTTCGAATTGCGCTTTAGGTATTGTTGAAAATCGTACCACATAATACCTTCTTCTAGTTTTTGGAACTACATTAGAAACATCAGCAGAGAGAATTTTGTCCAATGTGTATGTTTCGCACTGAGAATCTTTATCCGTGATGTGCTTCAAATTTTGTGTCAAGAATTGAGAGATTTTTGTTTGGATGTCTTCGTCTAACTGTACAGGGTTGTAGTTGCTGCAAGTACAATAATTATCAGGTATTCCCGATTCACTGCAAGATCTTTTAGAAGGGATCTCTTCAAACAGACTCTTGCATTTATGACAACCGATACTAGGTTTCATCGTATAATTGTAACCCGATAGTACTAACAAGTGTTGCAACGTCATGTACAAGTCAAACGGACTAGTTAATTTGTATTCGTTAGACAAAAAATTGTTGTATTCGACAGGGAACTTTTCTTTGAACGTAGGTGGGAATGAGAAATAAATATACGGTAATCGTTCCTCCATCCAACCTGTGTGGGTGTTTCTAATACTGCCAAATCTCATACCGTGATCACTGAGAAAAACAACTATACTCTTGTTAAAGTGTCCACTTTGTTGTAGGTCTTGCAGGAAATTTGTGATATTATCGTCCACACTGGAAGGCATGTTTAGATTGTTGTGACTGAAAGTGTTCATCCAGTAAAAACCGAAAGTTGGAGCATTTTTGAAGGTGTACTCGAAGTCTTTAACTATATTCATGATCTTTTCTCCAGATGATTCAGGACCTACAATTATAACAAATTAATTTCGTAATATAAAAGTTATGATGAGAGAAAATGTACCAACGCAGTAGGTAAGAAAATCGATCTGTTTCGTCCGAAGCCTTTCCGATGCCAGCATATAGGTACGAAAGTAATAATCAGTAGGACTGTGTGAAAAACCCTTCCTGCCATAATTGAACGTCCCAATGGTGGGATCATCTTCAGCATAGGCAGTGATATGCCCAAAATTTCTGAAGTCATACCACAACATCGGACAACTATCCAATTTTCCTGACTTTGAAGAATTGCACTGTTGTTCAGCCTGTTTTTCTGTCATGCCAGTTAAAAGAGCCATCACATTTGGATAAGTGTTATCGCCTATTTTATTGTAGCCTTTTAACGAGTAAAAATCGTTAGTTTCGACAAAGTTGAATGTTTTTGGCATCACTCTAATGAAGTTCAACCTTGAAATACTATCGATTCCTATCAAAGTCAAGCTGATGGCAGATTCTTTTTTGTTGTTGAGCTTAGTTTGAATTTCTTCTGTGATCATAACTGGAGAGTGGGTATTTTCGTAGATGAGCATTGAGAAAGAGTCTTGACATTTAACGGTTACTATATCACCGTCTAATTGCACTTTATCTGAGAAATATTCACATTCAGACATCCTGTAAAAAGAATACGATGAGTCTGGATTATGTTATAACAGTTAAATATTTACTCTAAACCATTGTCGCCTTTTTCCGGATTTCTTGTCACATATGAGTAGCAACATTTGACTTCATATTCAGAATACAACGGGATTAATGTTTGGTTAATGTGGAGTTCAGCAACATTTCGTTCCTTAGTAACGTAAGTTAATAGATCCAGCTCCCTGCAAGGTATATAATCCACCGGATTGTAAAATTTCATTGATTCATCATTGAAAGGATGAAGGTTTATGATTTTACATTCATCGGAGTCGACCAAAAAGTGACCTAAAATGAGTCATTTACCAAAGATCAGGTACATCCCGGTTTGATGTAAAGGAGTTTCATAATCTAAATATACGGTTAAAACAATGATTAAAAAGCCAACAACGTACATATGATTAAGTACCTTTGACCAAATATTCTCGAGAAGGCAATATGTATTCTCGATCAGCCTCAATGTAATAGATTATCAACAATGTGCAGATAATCAAAATAGTAAGGCTTAACTTTATGATGCCAGACATTTTTTGAACCTGAAACAATATAAAGATTACAAATTAATTCTTTAGGACGAAGTTACCTCTTATCTTTTATTATTATCGTTGGGGCAAGGCGTTAATGATTAAAAAAAAACAATCTAATGATAAAAAGATGATTAGTAATATTTGTTTTGTTTCAAATAACGGAAATACCTTTCCTAACGATAAAGTTTCAAAGAATTATGAATTGTAATTTCATCACAATAAACTCAGGATTCATTCAATTTGAAAACATTTTTTATAGTTGATTAAAAGCAGGAAAAGGAAAGCTAGAAGACAGGCAGTTCGTTTTGAATTTCATAAAAGTCGTGCGGCCAAAATTGATTTTTTTAAAGAGATAATATTAGGATATTAAATAAACAAATTCTTGTTATTTTATTTTGCAAATTCTTAAAATATATATCAGTATTTCGTCCAAAATATTCATATATCATTTTAAAATTACACTTTTTTATGTAACGGCTTTAAAATTTATTAATTTTTAATTAATTCCAGTCAGTGTATTTATTACAGTCTGAAAAATAAATTTCGGAGAAGAAACATTTATTTCCTTACCTCTTATTATTTCCGGATACACAATTACCATAAAGATGCTTGTTTTAAGATCCACTTACACAAATTCCAAGTTACAAATGATTTCAAGTGTAGTGTTTTTTATCTTATCTATTGATTTTTTAGTTAATATATGCATTTTAGTTAATATATTTTACACATCATATCGATCTTTGCTTAAAAAATATATAAAAATATATGGAGTGTTAAATATTTTAAAAGGACCAAAATAAGCAAAAAGTTTTAATAGATATGAGTTAGTACGTACATACGTAAAGGTAGAGGTTTTCGTGACTTCTTTCCATATCTATAGTTGTTTGGGTTTATTGGTAGACGTTTGTTGGAATTATTTCCTAACGTTTCGCTTGGTACGGTTTCGAATATGTGGAAGACTAATTCTTTTTATAGCACTTTACAAATTTCCATTAATTTCATAATCTACAAAACCAACCTACTTAACATCTTCTTTGAAAGAATTTTTGAAAGATAGCATGACCCTTTCATTGAACAAGGTGTGTTGCAAATTACTTTTTATGAGTCTTATGACATATGTAGGCTCTTCTATAAAATTAAACTAAGACTGTTTTCTAAATTAATTTAAAATTTTTGAATAATACAAATATTTTTTATTTATATATTTATTATAAGTCATTTAACACCTTAATTAATAAGACTAAAAATTACAAAATTTCTCCTTTGTTTATTTAAATAATGTGTTTTAACCATATCCACCTCACAATTGACATAGATTGCAACAACAATCACTCAATAATTTTAATAGACATTTACATGCGGTCTGCATTTAATCTAGCGGATATACGTGGGTTTAACAAATTGATACAAGATTACTTTGCACTGTTGTGGTTGATAGTAGTTTCAAATAGCGCTTGCGTACTGTTACATTTTATTATTTAATAGTGTTTAGTTGTTAATTATCAAGTATTTGAATAATTGAAACTTTGTGATTATGTGGGATTTAAATGAGGTTACTTAGATTCAGTTCTGTCGAGGACAAGTAAGTAGAAATGTAATTTCCTTTATAATTACAACATTTTACTCTGCCTTTTTCTAGAACTCTTAAGAAACATGTTTTTTAAACTATTTTTGAAACATTTTAAAGTTATTAATGGGGTTTATTAAGGATTTCCACTCTCTTACATTCATTTTTGAATTGCATTGATTTTTTTTAATTGGTGAAAAATTGGTTGCTAATCACCTTTAAAAAATGCTCTCAAAAGATCAGCTCTTAATTTTAATAAGAAGGTCCTCCTCATCTCAGTTTTCCATATTTTTCTTCAGTTCCATAAGGCAAAATCCATATCTCATCATTACGTGATCGTATAGAAAATTTTTATTTACTTTTCTTGTAGAAAATCTCACATTTTTTTCATAACTTTCACCGTCTAGAAGATATCAGAGGCCAAAGTTGAATAATTTAACAAAAATTACTTTTTTATTTCTAAATTTTATGACTCGTAGATGAGCAAATATTATAAAATTTACCACTTTACAAAAATGTTGTGATTAATCGATTACTTTAACCATTTAGAAGTTATTGGCTTTCGAATGATTTTAATAGGATTTTCGCCATATGGAACTGAAGAAAAAATGAAAAAGTTATATGAGGAGGATCTTCCAATTAAATTTGAGAGCTTATTTTTTGAGAGTAGCTTTTAGAAGTGTATAGGAGCCAATTTTTCAGCGTCGGAAGTTAAAAAAATATAGTCGATATTTTGGCTCATTTATTTGGATACAATATTTTATTGCTATTTTCGATGTATGCTTTTTCTAGAAATTTTCTTGTATTAATTTTCTTCTTTGTCTAATATTTTGGTTGATCCCACTCAAAAAATTAATATAAGACAATGCAAGATCTTAATAAATTCTATCAACATGAATCTTTGTCTGGAAATTATAACATTTTGAAATAAATTAACTAGTTTTAAAAGATTTTTATAAAGTATTAATATAATTACATAGTTTTAAACGCACCATTTTTATATTTACTTAATTTAAAATGAAGTCAATGATTAATTATCACAAATCCTTCTCGAATCGTGTTAATTGTTGATGTAATAATTGTTTAAATCGAATAATCTTGCATATTTAATTATTATGATTGAAAGGTTACATTTAATCATTTTAGAACAATTAAATTATAGTTTTTCACAGGTAATAATTTAAAATTTACATATTTATTGCGTTTATCAAATTATTAAAATTATTTATTCTGTCTTGAATAAAGAAATTCTGAATATAAATAACATATGTGGAAAAATAAATATTTTTGCTTACATTAAATGATGTTGGTTTCGTCAGAAGAGTTTAAAAAGGGATAAATATATTATACAGTGGTTATTAAAACGCCCAATCAATTTATTTTCTTAGAGAATAAAATATAACATTTCGAAATGCTGAACAAATTTTATAAAGCAATGAAATAGTGAGCCGAACTCTCGTGAGATTTTGGCGCGTATCCATCGCGCAGTCTCTCTCCATATCGACGTCGACGTCGCGACGCTCTCGCAATCCCGCTTTCCCGTCCTAAACGACCGTACCACGCAAAAATCCACCATCCATGATTCAACCGTGATGTCAGTTCTTCACGTGGAGATGCGATCTATCAATTACCATTCCGGCTATTGTTTTAAGGCGGTCGTATGGTAAAAATGTTGATCTTAGAAATATGGTAAGTGTTTATTATGTTCATTCATTTCACGTTGCGATTCATCTCGATGATGATGATGTTTTTTGTTTGGACGTTCCTATCTTTATTGCCTGTTTGTTTTTGAGCGTTTTAATTTTCCCGTTTTGCTGGTTGTGTTTTTGCGAAATGGCAGATGTTGCGGGCTGCTTCTGGAAGGGGTGGATGCTGCAATGGACCAAAAATACGTATGTTATTTTTAAATTTGTATCTGTTATCGCTTTTTTTTCTTTGGAAACAAGTGTGAAATCTTAGTTTAGATTGGAAATTACGACATATTTTTGTGTAAATTCCCACATATTAATTTGATTACAAAACAAAGATCTTCCGGTTGTTTTTTGACTATATAAAAAAGAGACCAATTATTTATTTCGCCTTGAAACTAATCTGTCATTCAGTTCGTTCCAGACACTAATATTAAGGATTTTAATTATCTGTAGCACAGAAATAATTGCAAATAACCTGCATTTATTTTTGTAGTTAATGAATCGAGGATTGTTAACCGAATTCTGACACTACATCAATAATTAACTGTGATTTATTCTTGAAATATATATATACGTACGTATTGTTAATAAATATTTAACCGTGAAGATTTTATTACTATATTATCAATCGACTATAAAACTTTCAAATAAATAAATCTTTATATACTGTAAATATACAGTAGTTGTAGTGTAATTGATGTAAACAAATGTTCATTAATGAAAAAATTGTGACAAGGCCATAATCGCATGATTCTTTAATAAAATGTTCTATTATCGTTAATGTGGTATTATTTTATTTCTCTGTTGAGAGGAATCGATCAATTTCTCTTAAAAAATTTATTAGTTACCCAGAAGTTTCTTAATCTGTTATTATTCTATCAATATCAAGTTATTGATTTTACGTTCGGAATATTATAGTTTCGGTATTTTGACATGAAATCGTGTTGGATAAAAATATAAAAGTTTTCTTATTACAAATATATTTTACAAGGAATTTATAAATTATAAAAATATTATTAATTAAAAAAAAAATAATGTAAACAATTTAAATGAAGGATGTTTAAGACTTAAATTTAATAATTATTTTTTTGTCAGTTATGCAGTATGTTTGATAAAAACAACCTTACGTACATTTAGCCTTCTTTTATTTAGTTTCTAGTAACATACTCATTATTTTTAATAATTTCTAAACATCTTTCTTTATTAATTTTAGTAGCTTATAAATATAATGGCTCAAAATTTCTTTTGAGTGATTTTGAACTTCTTCGTAGAGTTCATTCATATTTGACAGTCTTTTTGAATGGATTTTCCGATCAATTTCTTCTCAAAGGTTTTTTAATGGATTGAGGTCTGGATTTTGTGCTGGCCAAGGCATGACATGTACTCCTTGAGAAGCGAACCATTCTTTAACTAACTTAGACGTATGTTTCGAATCGTTGTCGTGCTGAAAGGTTCACCTTAAACTGATGTTACGTTCGTTAAATGGAAACATATGATTCTAGAGAATGTTACGATAAACAAAGCGATCCCGTCTAACTTAACCAGTGGGCCCATGCCAAACCCAGAAAAACATACTATACTATAACGTCTCCTCCACCATGCTGAAATACCATCAGTTTTGAATAATCGGAGCCGACTTTCATCGGAAAACAAAATTGTTTTCCATTGCCCATCTGTCCAGTTCACATATTCTCTTGCAAATATGCTTCTTTGTTGGTTTTCTACCATAGAGACCACCTCTTTTTAGTCTTCGTTTTATGGTAGTTACCAACATACTGAGTTCGTTTATTTTTTGATTTATGCAGGATGCGCTGATAAAAATGTCGCGAACAAAAAGCGTGTTTGTTTTCCTGTTCATAACTCTGTTAGTTTTACGTTTTCTACCATTCCTTCCAGTGCATTCCTTCTGTTAAAATTTGAAAGCGACCTTGAAATGATCGATTTGTTTAAATTTAAATATACTGCAATTTTACTCTGTTTTTTACCATTTCGGAAATTTTCTACAATTTGTTGTTTAATTTGTATCGTTAAATGGACACTTCTAGGCATTTTTAGCTGTAAGGAACGATGTCGGATACAGAAATAAATTATAAAATCAATTGTATTGAATATAGGGTTTGGTTGCTTTACTTATAAACCCTGTCTGAAATAAAATGTTGTATAAAAACTACGTATATAAAGATATCCGTATATAATTTGAGGTATAAAATGTTTAGACACTTATTAATTTTAAAATTAATTAAAATTAAAAAGAATTGTTCTTTTAATAAAATGATTATGTTTTTTAATTTGTTGCTCTACATATGAGCGATAGTGTACTTACATCTAAAGAGAAGTAAAATTAAGTTGTTCTAATAATGTCCACTACTGTACATACAATTGAAGAGAAGTAAATTAAGTTGATATAATAATGTTCACTACTGTACATACATCTGAAGAGAAGTAATATATTAAAAATAGGAGCTGTCCTACTTAAATGGGATGCCAGTACCTGTAATATATTATTCATTTAAAATTACTAATTTGCACACTAATATATAAATTAATAATAACTTTAACTAAAAATTTAATTTCTTAATGTTGTTTTAAAAACCTATTATTAATAATTTTATTTTTAATTTCTGTCATGTATAAAATACGTACTACATCGAAGAAATGAAGAGTGATTGAGAATATATTAATTCGGTTTATTTGGTGGTTTATAATACACATTGAATGTACGGTAGTGGCCATAATAAAGGAAACTTATTAATGGAAATATAATATATAAATATAATGTAATATATAAATATAAATAATTGATAAATATATATATAATATAGAAAAATAACAGAAATTAAAAAATTGAACAATATAAAAAAGTAAAAGTATATAAAGTAAAAAGAAATATTTCTCTAGTAAAGCATTTTTGTAGAATCAATGACATGCGACGTCTGCTTCTACTTGGAGTAGTGACCTTCAGCTTCCTGATCTGGGTGTACATATATCAAGACATCAATTCCTTCGTCAGTTACAACTCCGTCTACGTAAACTATAATCAAACAGCTGCTCCTCCCATAAACGGTAAGATTGCCCAAATTACTGTTCAACCACAGCACCATTTAAATTTTGCAGATGGTAAATACTTGGTATCCAGTCCGAAATGCAAGATCGTCGATCTGGAGCC
Source organism: Aethina tumida (assembly GCF_024364675.1). Lineage (NCBI taxonomy): Eukaryota > Metazoa > Arthropoda > Insecta > Coleoptera > Nitidulidae > Aethina > Aethina tumida. The sequence continues at coordinate 10,528,190 of NC_065439.1, forward strand.
ATTCAACAAGTACGCGAAGAAGTACCACAAACCGGAGAAGTACACCGCGTGCAGGAAACTGGAGCTACTCACTTACGTCACGAAAACGGACGGCGTGGCGACGCTGCACGTGGACGACGAAATCGTACCGTCCTACCTCAGGAAAAAGTCCTCCGGGATTTCATGTTGTTACTCGGATGTTCACAGACACTCGACTGTTAAAGATCCCGACAACAACGTTAGGTGTGACTATTTAAAATGATACATTGGAGTATATAATGTTGTTTTAAATTTTGTAGGATTTCGGAGTGCAAGAAGTTTACGAAAAGCACGACAATAAAAGGTGATATAGCATTGGTAAGATGCACCGATCTGTCCACAAAGAAACAAGTGTACGAAAACGTGCACTCGATAATAAATCCAAAAAACGTCCATTTACGCAACACAACCGACAATACAACAAAACCAATTAGTGTATTAATCGTGGGTATCGACAGCATTTCCAGGCTAAACTTCATTAGAAGTCTACCCATCACTTATAAATATGTCACGGACAACGACTGGGCCACCCTCAAGGGTTACAATAAAATGGACGACAACACCTTTCCGAACCTCATGGCAATTTTAACCGGTTACAACCAAAGTCGAGCTTACAGTCTTTGTAACCCCAAGGAAGTGGGACATTTGGACAAGTGTCCCATGTTGTGGTATAACTTCAGGAAACTCGGCTACGTCACCGGTTATGCTGAAGATGACGCCAAAATTGGAACGTTCAATTTTGGAAAGAAGGGCTTTAGAAAGCCGCCAACTGATTACTATTTAAGACCGTACGTTATGGCGGCGGAGAAGCTAAAGACGGTGAGGAAGGACGGTATGACTTATTGTGCAGGTCCCGAGACTTCAGGCGAAAGGATTTTGAACGCCGCCAAAGATTTTGCCATTACCTTCAAAGATGTGCCACTATTTGGGCTGTTTTGGATGAACAGCTTCAGCCACAACGCCATCAATTCGCCTACTGGCATGGACAATAAAATCAAACAGTTTCTAGAGGATCTGTCCAATTCGGGTGTTTTAGATTCTGTTGTTGTTATATTTTTAAGCGACCACGGTATAAGGTTTGGGGACATTCGGCTGACTCCCACAGGATGGCTGGAAGAGCGTCTTCCGTTCATCTATGTTTCGTTCCCGGGATGGTTCAAGGTGACGTTCAAGCAACAGTACGATAATTTTCTGGAGAACGAAAATCGTTTAACGTCACCGTATGATTTGTACGTTACCCTTCAACACCTTATGTCTTTGTCTGGGTTTAATGTGACGATAAAAGGAAGCGAGGCTTGCCCGTTGTGCCAATCGTTGTTCAACCCGGTGGAAGAGGACAGATCCTGTGAGGAAGCTGGCATTGATCAGCACTGGTGTACCTGTTATGGATATAAGGAAGTAGATTTAGATAAGACAGTTGCCAATAAATTAGCAAACTTTGTGATTAAAAGAATTGACAAGATAATTCGGAAGAGACATGGCGACAAGAAATGTGCCAATTACAAGCTTCATAAGATCATCAACACGAGCATGTCCGAAAAGCTATCCTATAATAATAACACTTTTATCATGGTCAAGATTGAAACGAAACCGAAAGCCATATTTGAAACTACTGTTTTGTTTCGGGGTAGTTTAGACAAGGCAGATTTTTATTCCGATAGTAGCATTAGTAGATTAGATTGGTACAATGGACATAGTTCGTGTGTGGATGATACATACCTAAAGAAGTACTGTTTCTGCAAATAGCAGGGAACATATCTTACACTTAAAGATTTGTGTGACATATCGCAGTTGCGAAAAATTCATGTGTCAAAATAGCAGGAATAGTCTATAAAGTGCCTCAGTTCCTAGTGAGATGATTTTTTAATTAATTTTCTATATTTTTATGTATTTTACAAAGTCTTGTTTCTAGTCAATGATGATAAATCTTGTTTATACTCAGAACTTTAGTAATTAAGAATAAATTGTGAACTATTTTGAGATTTTTTTATTTTTGGAAAGGATAACGTTAAAAATGAAACAAAAAATCTATTTAGTACATTCATTTTTTACATAAAACTTATATAATTAGTCGTCTTACATACAATATAAATAAATATCTATCAATACAATATAATTAAATATTTTTGAGCATTACGTCTAACCTAACTAACATTAAATACTAAGCGAGAAAACGTATAGTTTCGAGATAAAAATCAATTTACAAAATTTTTGGCATTGTAGAATTTGAAAAATAAACAAAAAATTAAATTAACTATAAATTCCTTCCTTGTACTATCGGACATCCTGAAACAAAACAAAATTGGATTAACAATTCATAATTTTTAATCTAATCAGAATACTTACTACAAACTGAACAGTGATTTTCATCAGTACCATCACCGCATCCGTCTCTTCCGGAGCAGGCAATCGCGCTAGACCTGCAGCGTCCGTTGCCGCAACGCAGAGGGCAGTACTCAGACAATCGCCGCCGAGCCCTTCCCCTGCAAATGTGCGCCGGCTCATCGCTGCCGTCACTGCATCCTATAATCGCGTTGCAGAATTCATATTCAGGCAGACACTTACCGTCTGCACACTGGAACGTGTCCGCAGGACAGCCTGAAAAAAAAATTGTAATAAAATAATGGTACTACGCCAGATTTTAATATTCTTGAGCAACAATTATTGTGCTCACCGAATAACAATTAAGTTGAATAACTGTTTGCTTGATTTATAAATAGAAAACGTACATCCATTATGCAAATGAGTTCATTAATAATCATTATAACCGGTGATTCACACTCATTTTAAAAATTCAGTTCGTACCTTTTTTACCGGTGGCCTGACAGTCTTGTTCGTCCTCGCCGGCGGGACAATCTTTAACTCCGTCGCATCTGCTAGCCCGCGACACGCACTTTCCGGAGCTCCTGCATCTGAAAGCTTCCGCCGGACATCTTCCGCCTTTGCAATCTTCATCCGATCCGTCTCCGCAGTCTTTCCTGCCGTCGCACACGAAGAACCAACTGATGCACGTCCCCGAACTCCGACACTGAAAAAAAAAGTTTCCGTAACCGGTTGTGGAGCACAAGGCCGTCTGAAGAAGGTGAAACGCCAATTATCTGTCCGTTAGTGCGTACGGTTCGTTCAACCTCACGTGGGTAATTCGTAGTAAATCAGTTGTGTCGTAATTTGTTACTTGTCGTTAGGACGTAAATCTTGTCTTGCAATGGGTGATAGCGATCTTGGAATTGAAACGACTTACTTGGAAGGTACCAGGAATGCAGCCTCGGTTTCTTGCGGAGCATCCGGTTCCGTTGTTTCTGATGGCACAGTCGCAGACACCCTCGACGCACCTTGAGGAAGGGTCGGCTGCTCGACATTGAAGATCTGTTACGCAGGGAAGGCCTAGACTTACTGCTTCATCGGCTTTTTCCACTCTAGTCCTAATTCCTGTTGTTGTTGGTGCGGCAGCTGTTATTTTAACTTTGAATTAATATAAAAGCAAGGAAAAGTTTAAGGGTAGTTTTGACTGGTTTCCGTTCTCAGCAGGAATGAGACTAGTTCATTGGCCTTCAAGAAAAACTTTACAGTACTTTCAATTTCCCATGAGTATGACAGTACGACAAAAACTTAATTACTTCAACAATTTCCTGCGTTGACAAATCGGAAGAGCAGCAGAAATCTGCAAAATTAATGCAGAGACTAATTATAACGATAATTTAATTGGTGATTCTTAAGGTGGTACCATAAATCCCACGCCATCTACCAACTACTTTTTGTTCCATTACTGTAATTACTCTCACGTTTTCAGATTACTACACCTATGAACTATGTAGAATCCTGCAACTTTTCAATGGTAGTTGTATAATGCATTTTACCCACTTACCTAACAAGTAAAGACTTATCAATTTGGATCTTTTTATTAAGTAATAACTGTTATTCAGTGTTTGAAAAGAGCCACTTTCGTATAGATCCATTTTTACACACCTTCGGCCTTGTAGAGACAACAATATGCCGGAATTCCTGAAGGATTATTACTAGTTAAATTTCGATTTCTTGTTAAAAACAACCAGATAATTATATTTCAGATGACGCTGTTATTTTTTGCCGGTTTGTGGGAGAAGAAGATTGTTAATAGTACACTGAACTCGAATTTTACAGTTTGATTAATTTTCTAATCAAGGTGACCATATTTGGCTTCTGGGAAGCCTTGTTTATTAAACAATGTTTAATGCATCATTCATATCGTAATTACCTGAACGCTAAATATAAAAATTCAATGGGAAATAAATTAATTGGGAAATCATAAATATTTAGGACTAATTGGACCTCGTAATTTGTTACGGCTTCATTTTTTAATTTGAGTTATATTTAATAATGATTTTTTATTTTTATTTTTGAATGAATAACTTCCATGGTTGCAAGATTAGAGAATTTTCTTTTCTATTGGAGTTTTTGAATTAGCTATAAATATTCAACATCGACAATTCCCATAAGTTTTTCGTCTGCTGATGAACGTTTATTACCTACAAAACCCATACAAATCTACCCTATTTAAATAAATCATAGTAGTGAAGTCGATTGACGACATGAAAATAATTACTGGTCGTGCTGGGAGACACCACGATAGTCGTGGCCTCCGGCTCCATCGTCGTCGTCCTCAACCCCACATTCGCCCTCGTGGTTGCATCCTGCGGTGAGACAGTTGTCACCACTTTGGGCAGAACTGTCGTCGTCCTCCTTTTCAAATACCCATTTTTGTATTTGATCCTGTGCCTTGGGGTTGTGCGATAATTTTTAGGCGCTGAAGTTGTGCGGATCCTTTTTCTTAAACCTATAGAGGCAGGTTTAGTAGTGGTGGCGACGGGTTCTGTCGTGATTTCTTCTATGAACAGATTCGTTGTCTTTAAGTCACCGATTGTTGTGGTTGTTGGAGGTTGAGTTGTTGGCTTGTTAACGGTTGTGGGTTGGTCATCCTCCTTTTTCTTATCAACAGGCGTGCTACTGTCAACGATAATGTTCGAATTGATGTCCGGTTCGGTTGTGAGAACGTTAACGGGTGTAGTGGTGGCTGTTTTGGTTTGGAAGGCCGATCGCACGCAGGAATCCCCCAACTGTTTGAAGGGCGAATTGCACTGGCAACGTCCGAACAAATTGGGGATGAGGAAGTCGCAATGACTGTCCGCCGTCCACAGTCTGCAATGCGCGTTGCTGTAGCACACGTTTCCCGGCCTGGCGGCTGCAAACGAAAAAATAAAAATCAAACGAAAACATAAAATGGCATTGAGCACGCTAATTAAATGTGCATCGATCGCATTCCCCGCATTGTTAATTGGATTGTCTGGAAAAATGGCGAAAACTCGATCGATTAAAATAAAAATGAAATGAGCACATTTCCAAGTCGTCTTCTGCACTTGATCCATTGTTCGTGACGGGCAAGATTGATGGGCACATGTTAACGTCTGTGCGTTAATGCTCCGCGGCCAATTTGTAATTCAAATGGGGGGAAATTAACACGACACGTAATGGAAATACAATTATTTAACGCGGAAGCACAACTGGATAAAAAGAAATTGAAATATGATGATGTACAATAGAAATATTTTTTTGTAAAGTTTAAGGCGGGAAGATAGACTGGTCAGTTTCGACGTAGTGTCACTTTTAATTAAAGTTCATGTCAGTGATTCCTTAAACATGATTTTAGAAATATTCCCTCCAGATATAGTGGATCTTTTCCGTATGTGCCTTACTGAAAGCTATATAGTTTGGAACAACAAGTTCTATGAACAGATTGAAGGATTAGCAATGGGCACTCCTCTTAGTCCAGTGATCGTTAATTTCTTTATCGATAAGTTTGAACAAAAAGTGATTGTGACTTCCAAACACAAACCTTCTGATTGGTATCGTCATGTGAATGATACTTTCGTGATATGGAAACATAGACAAGAAAAACTAGATAAACAACATCCATACAGTTTTTGTAGCAAAAAGGAAGATTCAACACAGTCTTAGGTCTGCCAAAGATAGGAGATACCATCAAACAGCTTCTGGGATATCGGACTAGAATTAAGGAACACAAAGGAAACTGCATCCTAGGACAAACAGACAAGCCATCTGTAGCTGAACATGCACTGTTAGATGGAAATCATAAGATAAAATTCCAAGATACACAATTGCTTGCCCGACTACTGGGTATCACAAGAGAATGATTAGTGAAGCAATTGAAATCCATAAACACGGAATCAACTTCAATAGAAAAGAAGAAGCATTGAAGCTTGATAAAATATGGACACCAGTGCTCAAAAACACCAAAATCGCTAAGCTCATTAGAATGGCCAACGAACAGAACGAAATTTCTAGCAAATCAGACCTCTGAAGATGTTAGCCACTCGTGCTAGCGAAACGTTAGGAAATAATTCCAACAAACGAGAACCAATAAACCCGAACAACTATTTGTATTGTACGGCATAAATAATTAGTTCAAATTATAATCTATAAGTAAAGCTATTGTTAGAGGTTTTCACAAATCGTTTCACTGATGAGACATTTATCAACTATAATTTAATTATAGAATTCGTCTCAATATTTTGTATACACTGAATTCTCATTCTTCGCCACTTCAACAAAAGCAATTATAGACAATAAATTTCGAAGCAGTTGAACAGGGTCATTAATTAATCATTGCCGATGCATTCTTAATAACTAACAGTAAGTAATTGCGTTTCTTCCGTTGTTCTGCTAATTGACGGGTTTGATGCGTTGCAACGATTCATTTTCTGCCATCCATTTCTGTTGCGTTAAAACTTAATATTATTTGTTGGTGGATTTATTCATTTAAATATTTTCTCGCATAGTTTAATGAAATTTCAATGTTAAAATTAAAGATTCCTCGCCCAATTAACACAATACAGGTTTTCGTCACTTGTTTAAGAATAGTATTTTACACTACAAGGGAAGAAAGTTTGAGATTCCTGATTCCTGAGTTTCTTCCCGTGTAGTGTATACTATTTTTCTTACTATTTCGGCTACGCCTCGGGCAATATGGCGCGCAGGGCAGGAATCTCAAACTTTTTTCCCGTGTAGTGTATACTATTTTTCTTACTACCTCGGTCGAAAGTATGTATTTTGCTCCCCGGTTCCACGACAGAAATAGTATTTTTCTCTTGTAGTGTAAAATACTATTTTCTGTCGTGGAACCGGGGAGCAAAATACGTACTTTCGACCGAGGTAGTAAGAAAAAATGTTTGCTGCCTCGTTGGCGGGCAGTTTGTTAACAACCTGTGTAAATTCGCGCTAGTTGGAATACCGGTATGGTAATTGAACCTGGGTTAAATTAATTGCGTATTAATTCGTAATTAAATTATTATTGGCCGTCTACTCGGGTGGCATCTGTTTCATCTGCAACTCGACCGTGGACACCAGAAACCAATGATAACAATTAAGGTGCATTGTTGTGAAATTCTCATTATCCAGTTTTAATGGCGTGCGTTATTTTTAACGGTTATTCTAACTACTGCCCATTCACTTTAGATCCGATCAGTAATTGATGCACGCAACTTTTGAGGAAGACAATTATTCTTTTTTAATTGTAAAAGATGCATCGCAATTGTTCAATGATAAGTAATTTTTTTAGAGAAAATGAATAAAGGGAATATCATAATTTTTATTCTTATACTATTGTTTTATTTGCATCATTATTTATAATATTTTTTCTATTCAAATAGTTTAACACAATATTTAGAACTTTTAATAAATTTAAATATTTTTTGCAATTTTTAAGTTTACTTTTTTATTGCAACAAAATTACTTAATTATTTTTTACTGAAAAAAGTTATTTTCGTTTTTGGAAAATAATTTATTTGAATAAATTTTTACAGTATTATTAATTTAGAACTTTGAATAAATTTAAATATTTTTTGGAATTTTTAATTTTACTTTTTTATTACATAAAGTAATAATTAATAAAACATTAAAATTACATAATTATTTTTTACTGAAAAAAAGCTATTTTCGTTTTTGGTAAATGATTTATTTGAATAAATTTTTACAGTTTATATTAATTTAGAACTTTTAATAAATTTAAATATTTTTTGGAATTTTAAATTTTACTTTTTTATTACATAAAGTAATAATTAATAAAACATCAAAATTACATAATTATTTTTTACTGAAAAAGAGTTATTTTCGTTTTTGGTAAATGATTTATTTGAATAAATTTCTACAGTTTATATTAATATCATAACATTTTTATATTAAAGTGTGTCATAAATATTATTTAAAAGCATTTTTATCCTTTTTCTAGCTATATCTTATTATTTTGCTGCATTGTATTTTTAGATATTTTTTTTATTAAAGTGGTATTGATTTATTGCACATAACTTTTGAGAAAGACAATTATTCTTTTTTTATAAGATGCATCATAATTGCACAATGATAAGTAATTTTTTTAGGGAAAAATAAAATATTTAGAAATTTTAATAAACTTAAATATTTTTTGAAAATTTTAATTTTACTTTTCTACTACATAAAATATATTTAATAAAACATTAAAGTTACATAATTATTTTTTACTGAAAATAGATATTTTCGTTTTTGGTAAATGACTTATTTATTATATTGTATAATAAATATTATTTAAAAGCATTTTTATCCTAGCTAAATTATATTATTTTGCTGCCTTATATTTCTAGCTATTTTTTTGGTTAAATTGTATATTTTAGTACAATAATTCTTCAAAAATTAGTGTAAAGAAAATGATGTAAGTGAAAAGTGACAATAAATGCATTTAAATTGAACATGAAGATTTCTGCCTTTACTAACATTAAGTAATATTTGTTGCAAAATCCTCATGTAACACGTCTGGAAGAACAGACATTTAACTGAGATGATTAATTCATTTTTAAAATGGGATCAAAAAGTTAGACAGCCTGATCTACATAAATTAAATGAGGATAACAAAATTAGTAATTTTATAATTACCAATACGTTCATTGCACGACACGCAAATGAGCCTTTTATTGAACGTATTGTTACATGTGATGAAAAGTTAGTTGATTACGATGATTCTCGTGAATCTGAACAATTGATTAAAGATAATAAACTTGGTAGCACAATATTTCAAAGAAGTCTTAACTCAAGAAAGAGTGTGATGGGTAAATTGAACAATTTCATACAAAACTTTAAAAAAGTTTAAAAATTATTTAAACATATTTATTTTATTCTAAATTTAAATATTAAAATCATAAATAACATTTCCGACAATTGATAAGTTAATACTACATTACTGGAATTCACAATAATTTTGTATTTTTACTGCTTTTTTATAGTTTTTTGAAAACAGACACGATCAAAATAAATTTTAATAAATCAATATTGCGAAAGGAAGAAGAGCCGACGGTTACGCAACGTTTCTTGAATAATGAAACGTCGATGAAAAGGAAATAATGCGACCACCATACAAATATAACTGCAACCGGATAACATCCCATATAAAACGTACGAAGACACAATGCTCCATTGTCTCATGCCAATGACCATTTTCATCCTCCTGTTCTTCGACTTGTAACATGAAGCTAATAGCAAAAATGCAACTTTGAGTTAAGAATTTATATTAAATTTTCCTAAATTTAATGATTCCTAATTAATCTTAATAAATGTAGTTACTGACTTATGAGTGATCAGGTTAGATAAACCACAACAATAAAAGTATTAATTGTTTAATACTAAAACATTTGTTTTATCTACGCGTTTACATTTCATTTTTTACATAATAGTTATCAGGAAGGAAGACCTTTACAACCTCACTGTATGTTAAACAATCATTTTCTCAATTTTAATTAATATTTAATCATTATTATTATATTTAATAAAGTTATTTATCGAATTAAATTTCATATTGTTTCAATAAATTTTTATTGAATTCTATTTTATTATAATAGCAATAATAGATTTAACAATAAGAACTGGAGAACATAACGAGAATATAATTATGTAAAATAATAATTCCTTCCCATCCAAAATAATCGAAGAGACACAAAACGTGGCCGCCTATCTATGATCTGATTGGGATGCAAATTAGCCGGAGATCGTCTCCATGTCGACGATAATTTCCACTTGTAAAACCATGAGAAAACACGGAGCGGCAATTTTTGGCGAGCGTGGGACTCGGAAAAGAAACGCAAGAGGTAATTGAAAGTGAATGACACTACATCTCCAACAGCATCACCGTTTTTATCAATCATTTATAAAATTATAAACATTATTAGTTTAGTTAAATCATTGCCGATTCTAATAAATTTAATATTTTTTCGGAATATTAATGAATTTTTATAATTTAAATATGTATATGTAATATAAATTTTAATTATTGTTTTAATGAAGTACTTCTTCGAATCGTATTTTATACATTTTTAAGACTTTTGCTTAATCTTATATAATAATATATACATATTTTTATAAATTTATTTTACATTTTGTTAGATTGCAAAAAACATCTTAATGGGAGAATTTAAAGTGGAAAGTACGTTAAAATTGCTACACCTGTTTTTAGATGTTAAAATATATAAGTGAATTAAAGAATTTATAATAATGATCAATTTAATTATTTATAACACAAAATTTTTACAAAACAAAATTTATGTAAATAAAATATGTTTAATTTAAACAATTTAAAACTGTATACAAAAATGTATAATATATAAAAAAATGATTTTAAAATTAATTAATATGGAAAACTCTATAGATTATAAACAATAATAATTTATAATATTTCAAAATTATTATATAGTACAAAATAATTAATAATAATAATTTATATAATATCATTTTTTATATCGTAACTTCTAATATGATAAAATAATCAAATAAAGTTACTTAGGAATTCTAAAACAATTATTTAAGGAAAAATATGGATTTTTGTAAATTAATTTCATAAATTCCAAAAAATTATTTATAATTTTTAAATATTACATATTAAGTCGAAATAATTTAAATATATTTAAATATTAGAAATTAATAAAAAAAATTACTCAATTTATTCTAAATTAAAAACAAATAAATAATAAAATATTAAATTGAAATTTAAAATATTTTAAATAATCCAAATTATGTAAAAAAGAATGAATAAATGAATAACATTTTTATAAAGTAAAACAAAATAATTTAAGATAAATCCTGAATAGCAAAATTGTGTTAGCACAAATATGATGACCGTGTATATAAGAATTTTGAATTGTTTTTGTGAATTGAAGGTAATTTTGTCTATTATTAATTATTCGTTGATGAATTACAGACACTGAAGAATTTATTTTCCATTCCAATAGTACTAATAATCTATAAACTAGTGTTTATAGATTATTAGTTTTTAAACTTTTAGTGTAGATCTATGAATTATTAATCTACGAGTATAACAATGCCACTTAGTTTAATCTAAAACTGTGCTTTTTATATGGTACATTTTAAAATATATTCCAAATAATGGACGTCCCCGAAAATCGTTTGTTTTTAAATAACTTTTAAATTACTAGGTGGAATTGAATAATTTTTAAATTGATAGTAACCAAGTAAGGTTATTTAGTTTGCCAGGAACGGACTAGATTTAACAAATTAATGCTATTTTTTGCCTTCTCGATCACCTGACTTAAATCCATTGAATTTGTGCTAGTCTTTTTATGTGTTCTATCTGAATCCGAGAGATTGCCCACAAATTCTGGAACATCCCGTATATGCATAGCATTCATAGCATATATTACTTATTTGATTTCATATATTTGTATTGATACTGCATTTCCGATGTAAACAATTTATATTGTACTGACACTAATAAGTATTATTATTATTTTCATAATCCATCTTCGTTTTCCTTTTGTCAAAATCAATTAGGTCAACATTTCTTTAAAGTTTAATGAAGCTAGACGAGTCGATTTGATTAGTGAAGCTTGATTAACGCCTACTGGTTTATTTTTACACCGCTACCTGTTATGATATTATGATTTTTCGTGTGCCACATTTTAAAACTATCAAACGATTGGAATTCAATGCTGCAATTATGCGTAACGGTAGCATTTACCTGAAGTTCTTCTATACCGTCAATTTATGCTAAAACACACAAAATCTTTACAGGAATTTCTATTCATTTTTCAGACGAGACAATCTGAAAACCGTTAAACTCCATTGCATAATCAAGTTTATCTTTATAGCTGAATTTGGTATTTCATCGTATTGTGACGAAACAAGTATTTTAATATTAGTAATATTTAATGTTATTGGATCTGTGACGTTATTTTTCCAAGTTTCCAGTTTAGTTTTGTTTTAAAATTAGCATATTTATAACAGGAAATGGGTCGGTACAAAAATTATTTCAGCAGGATACTCACGTCCCAGGCATGTGTGTTTCCTGAACTGCAGGAAACCATCGACGCATCGACACGCGCCGTCCAAACAGCTACTGTTCGCCACCTTCAGGGAGCACTGTTCAGCCACCACGCAGTCGTAACCCAATAGGGTTGCTGAAAAATTGAAAATATGTTTATACAGTTTCCCATTAGGAGTACCGAACAACAAGAATGTGAACGTTCGTTAGTGCCAAAGTGGTACACTTGTCAGACGTTACTCGAAGTACCGTACGCATTGACGACTTGTTTACTCATTACAGAGATAAATAGTCGCAGTGGAAGACGTCCGCGTATGCACCTCCAGTACGGTACCGACACCTAATAGAACGACCGGACTTTTGCATACTAAGAACACATTCAACTGTACGGTACAATCGGATATAATTAACCAGTGTATGTGGTTCGTATCGCCATTATTCTGTTGAGCATGTGACGCGTAAAAAGTTTGCATAATCACTAATTTAATTGCGATTGGTACTGTTAACATTGATGGATGAATGATTTTTTCTCGTCCCAACATTCGTCCATTACGTTTAATTTAAATTTACAAAAAGATTTTCACGGTACCATCGTGTGTTTTAGTACGAAGAAACTGATAACCGTACATACGTAACCAGAACGAAAGAGTTCGATGTTCCGTACGGAGAATGGTGTTGGGGTACTACTTACATTGGAGACATGTGGTCTGGTTGACGCGGGCGTAAAACGGTTGACACGAGCACCGACCCTTGTGGCATATCGAGCCGGCGATCTCCTCGCGACACTCCCAATCGTTCGCGCACTCGTCTCCTAATGTGCGGGTCGCACCGCAAACGTGTGCTAATACCTTAAACAAAAAATACACATTTCAATTTTCTCACTTTTCCTAATTAATATAAATGATGACATTTTAAAGAACTACAGAAACACCTTAAAATTCTTTAAATATAATATTTTCAAAAACTACAGAAATTAAATTAATTTAATTTACAAATTTAATAAAAACTTATAACTTAATAAAATCACGTTAATTTTAATAATAATTTTAAATAATTAAATTCCATCCCTGTTCCCCTAATAAATATGAAAAAACTTAAGACTTAATTAATTTAAGACATAATAATTTTTAAACCTACAAAAATACATAATATTTCAAAAAATACAGAAATTCAATTTAAAAATTAAATAAAAACAGACATACAAAATTATGAAAACTACTAACTACTTATAACTTGAGATTATGAAGAAATAAATACCTTTGATTTTAAAAACTTCTTAAATACAATCATGTTTATTTTAATTAATCTTAATAATAATTTTAAATAATTAAATTCCTTCCCTATTTCCATATTAAATAAAAAAACTTAGTCAATTTAAGAGATAATAATTATTAAAACAACATAAATGCAAAATAACTTTTTAAGCACTTTTCACATTTTTCTATTAATAAAAAAAGTAAATTAATGGAAAAGAAATTATAATAATTTTAAAAATTACAAAAATAATTTAGTTTAAAAAGTATTTAGTTAAAAAAGTAATGTTTATTTGCGTTTTACTGAATATAAAACAAAACATAAATTCAAGAATTAATTAATTTAAATAATAATAAATAAAACATAAAAATAAAATATTATACAATATTAAGAATTTCTTAACCATAGTTTCCATCTCCATTAGTAGTATCAAATTAAAAAAAAAAAAACTTGAAGAAAAAGTTGAAGAATTATTTAATATAAATGACAACAATTAAAAAAATAACTAGATAAATTCTTAGAATTATAAACCATAATATCAAATTTTCCTGATAATTATAAAAAACAAAAGTGAGACTTTTCCTCTCGTTCATTAGTATTCAGACCGTAATCACAAGTAAATCAGGGAAATAATGCTCAGAGCAAAACCGTATAAAACACACACGAGCGATTAATAACACTGCATTAAAAACAATAGTGGGTGTTTTGTTAATGCGTCTGCAGGAAAACTTTATTATCACGATCCTGCATACATAACAATTATTTACCGTTTTGCCCGTGGAAAACTTTCGCCCGATAGATAAAATTATATTAATACCTTCGTACAACTTTTCCTTATAAAAACGTTTAATATACAGAGATAGAATTCAAAAGTTTCGAGACTATATTTTTCCAACTCGAGACGTCGACGGGAACTTTCAGATAAGTGAAAGAAGAAAAAAGGCTACGTGTTTTAATTTTAAAATAAAGTTTTTAAACGTATTAAATACCTGTTCGACGTATTTAGTTTGGGAAAAGTTCCGTTTCGAGTAGCGGTCCCACCCACAAAAGAACGCTTGAATCACTTATACATTTTGGTAATCGGCCTTTTTATATTGTACAAATAAACAAGTGTGTAAAGTGGGCCACTTGCGTTGTTCTGTTGATGTTGTTGTAAAAAAAGTAGAAAGAAAATTGAAAATTTTGCAACATCGCAGAACAATAAAAAACGCGTAAATCACAACAATAAAAATTTAACAGGACTTCATAACAGTAGTTAGTGAAACACCAATCTGTAATAAATAACTTAAATGATTTATTTCCTACTGTAAAACGCGAATAACGTGAAAAAAATAAAATGTGAAAAGGTCACTGGTTCGTCGTCCCTTTGGTGAGAATTTCATAAAAATGTCACAAATTGTTGTAAGCACCGCATGTTGCAACGGAACGTCTTAAAGTAATGGATGGCCATGTAAAACGAGTTGCATTCGTTTATTTCGAGAAATCCATCATTAAAATCGTGCTGGGCTGTACATTCCAAGGACATAAACCGTCACAACCAAACACTTATAACAAGAAATGAATTTTTTGTTAATTCAATTTCTTTCCTTTTGCCAAGGTGTCTTTGTATTTTTTATTTTTATTAAATTATTATGGAGCAATTAAATTTACTAAGATTGAAGAAAACCGCATGTTTCTATCTTATACAGTGTCCAGATATCCTTTAAGTTTAATATAAAGGTTAAGGGTTTTGTAACCTAACGTTTCTCTAGCACAAGTGGCTACCATCTCCAGAGGTCTTTAGTTTAGTTTGTGTCTCTTTAGTGTTCTACAAAAATAAAATTTGGCTAATCATAGTTTATTAATTTATATATATATATATATATATATATATATATATACATATATATATAGGGCAAAAAAATCGAAAAAAGAAGAATAGTGTAATTTCTATTTATTTGTTTCTTTTTGTAGGATATTGAATGTTCTTCAAAAAAGTTTCTTACAGTTTTTTTATAACTGTTTTGAAGTCAAAGTTTAAAGAATTTTAAAAAATTACGTTTTTTAATTAATTTTATAACTCGTAGATAAGTAAACATCATAAAATGCCCTACATATACTTTTGTTGACTACAAAAAAGGTCTCCTGTGGTTAATCGATTACTTTGACTGTTTAGGAGATATTCGCATTCCAATCCCAATGCGTACTGATTTTAATAGTTTTTTAATAAATATTTAAAATTTATCCAATTATGTGTTATTTCTTTGGCCAATCAAATCAGACAGAAAAAGCAAATACACCTATAGAATTTTGAAATATGTTTATATACGTACTGGACAAATATTATTTCCCTGCATATATAATAATTAATTTTCTTCTACTCGTATTAGTCATTTTTGAATAAGGAAAGCTGGGTTAAATAGCTTTAGATTTTAGAATTATCTATGACCCATTAGCTAAGGGATATGTAAAAAGGTTAATTAAAACATAAAATAAATATGTAATTATGTCATAATTCTTATAGTTTAGAAGATAACGAAGATAAAAGTTTAAAGATTTTGAAAAAATTACTCTAAACTTTTAAATTTTATAACTCGTAGATAAGTAAATATTATAAAATGCCCAACATATATTTTTGTTAATCGATTATCGATTGAGTATTTAGATGATACTCGCATTCAAATCCCAATGCGTACTGATTTTAGTAGTTTTTTAAGAAATATTTAATATCATCCAATTAACCTACAGAATTTTGAAATATGTTCATAACAATTAATATTCTTCCATTCGTATTATTCATTTTTGAATACGGTAAGCTAGGTTAAATTTAGATTTTAGAATTAACTATGACCCACTAGTTAAGGGATGTGTAAAGAGGTTAATTAAAACATAAAATAAATGTGTACTTATTGTAACTCCATTTATAATGATTATATGAATTCAAAGTGGTGATAAAATAACAATTAATATTTTAAAAATTCTAAGTGAATCGAAAGGAAAAAGTAAGAACGTTTCATTCGGTGCATAGGATTCAGGTGACCGGGATAAACGAGATGCAAAATAAAAGAGCGATTGGTGCGTTTTAAACATCGTTTTGCTCGACAGATAATCGTTTGATGGATTTGTCACTTTCACCTGCGAACGGAAACGCGTTTCGTTCGATCGAATCTTTAATAACAATGAATAATTTCAATAAATATAAAGTGCTGTTCTTTTATTATTTTTCTTTAACACAAATAAAACACAATGGTGTTTATGAACAAAAGGTATCTTTTGACGTCTTTAGGTTTTTTGTGAACTTTAAATACAAGACGAACGGTAATATTTGTTTTGTGCTTAAAACAGGTGTAAAAATGTTTTTTGGGGGGAGAGTCAAATGTTTGTCTTTTACCTGCCTAAAAATTTGATAAACGTACCGATTGTGAGTACCGAAACTAGACAATCGGTTCGTGGAAATTAGATAAAATTCCGCCGGTGCATTTTCCAATATTTCCCGTTCGAAAACACAGATTGAATTTTGCAGTAATAACGCGGCGGTGTAAATTTATGTAATTACATCGGCGGGGGATTTTAATTAAATACGTCTCCGCGTTGATAAATTGCAGTCAACATTCGAGGGTTTATCCTTTTAATTGTGTTTTAATAATCCCCGAGCGGGAAATACCTGCGGCTTTTCCTTTTTCCACCGCCCCGTTTGTGTTGCGTGCGTGCCGTAATTAAATTTCACTTTTGATTGGAAACTTCGGTGGGCGGCCGGACGGTTTTCCTCTTAATTATTGAATGGTCTCACCGAATTAATCGATACATTACATTATTTTTGCGCCGTTACGTGCATTCCGGCAAACGAAACGCATAAAAAGTTGGAAGAAACGAGTAATTGGGTTCGGATGAGGCGTTTTCAAAGGCCGTTGCGTTGCGGTACTGCAACTATTAGACTAATTACGGTCCATATGGCGTAAATACTTTACTACACACGACGCTCAAATCTACTTACCGCACAATATTTTTACAAGTGTATAGACGTGCGTCAATCACTTCCTCTCGATAAAAATCTAACTGTTCACCCAATTTTGTTTTTACCTACAATTCTTTAATCTAATAGTGAAAACCGCAGTTTTCTATCATTCACAATAGATGTTAAAAGTAACAAATCAAAATTTAAACTATTCATAATTCTTTTAATATGTATGAATGAACTATGAAACAAATATTTTTATTATATTATTATATTAACAATCTCTGAATATTTTCTCTACTGTTCAAAATTTAGATGTTTAAATTAATAGTGACAATATGTAGTATATTTAATTGAACGGTAAAACAGTATTTTTAAATATTTCCTTAACTTTAATCTCATAGATAAATTTGTAAAAATTTTATCTGATAAACATTCCTATTAATTTTATAATTTCTCTGAACAAAAGCTCATTATTTGTGACGA
Source organism: Aethina tumida (assembly GCF_024364675.1). Classification (NCBI taxonomy): domain Eukaryota; kingdom Metazoa; phylum Arthropoda; class Insecta; order Coleoptera; family Nitidulidae; genus Aethina; species Aethina tumida. Next base: position 10,546,231 of record NC_065439.1, read on the forward strand.
CACAATATATTTAAATTAAACTGAAAATAAGTATTTTTTTAATAACTATTTATTCACCACTAATATATTCTTAAAATTTTAATCTAATCTAATCTTAATAAGTATCTTATACAGTGTCCAGATATCCTTTAAGTTTAATATAAAGGTTAAGGGTTTTGTAACCTAACGTTTCTCTAGCACAAGTGGCTACCATCTTCAGAGGTCTTTAGTTTAGTTTGTGTCTCTTTAGTGTTCTAAAAAAATAAAATTTGGCTAATCATAGTTTATTAATATATATATATATATATATATATATATATATAGGGCAAAAAAATCGAAAAAAGAAGAATAGTGTAGTTTAAGTAACTATTTATTTACCAATAATATGTTCGACTTATAATTGTACTTAGAAACATACTTTTAAGCAGAACACTCAAAAAGTATATCAAATCTTTAAACTGAATAGATCAATTTTGAGGTAACAACAATTATTCAATTCAGTTATACTTATATTACTTTTTAAACTGAAAATAAAGATTTTCACAGATAAATTTGTAAAAATTGTATCTGATAACATTCTTAACAATTTTATAACTAATAAATATTTTTTTAATAACTATTTATTCATCAAAGCTTTAAACTGTATAGATCCATTTCGAGGTAACAAAAATTATTCAACTTTTCAACTACTTTTTAAACTGGAAATCAAAGATTTTCATAGATAAATTTGTAAAAATTTTATCACATAAACATTCATTTCTTTTTCATAGATTCACTGAACAAAAACTCATTATTTGTGACGACAAAATATCTTTAAATTAAACTGAAAATAATAACTATTTATTCACCAATAAATAAGTTTTTTATTTGGAACTACTCAATTTATTTCAATTTTTGAATTGTGAAAAACATGATTTATATGTATCAGCAATTTTAAATTATAAGCACCTAAAATAAAAACAACATTTTCGGAACAATTTTAGAGTAATTTCTGTCCGGTTCACAATTTCACAAATATCATTTTAATTTTTAATATCATATACAGTGCGGCCTATTTGAAAGCGAGACACTCGCATAAAATTAATATTTCTTGTCCATTTGAAGTATGATAATATATATTTATAATACAAATCCCAAATCTATAGGATAATTTTTTAGGTATGAATTAACAATTTTTTTTTCAAAAAATCTAATTACTCCACTAGATTAAGCACCCCCCCTTAAATGGGTATATACCATAAAAAATTATGTATATTCATAATGCTGTTCTTATTCTTTTTAATTAAGTAGTATATGGAATAAACTCTCAAAAATAGCACGAATTATCTTATTTTTCACCAAAAAGTTGATTAAAACGAAATAATAAGTACAAATTTTATGAGAGTGTCCTGTTTTCAAATAAGCCATACCGTATTTAAACATATGTTTAATAGAGTGGTTTATTAAAGTAATAGCATTATAAACGCCTATAATAACAACATACGAATGGACATTTTTGTTACAAAATTTTAAAATATTTTCTCCTCCATTCATAAATTTAACAATTACATAGTTAACAATAACAAAAATAAAAAAATAAAGAGTTTAATTTTACTGAGGATTATTTGTTTTAGGCTGGCAGAAAGTAGAGCAGCTTATGCTATTTAAAGTTTTATTTCTACAAATAAATTTTAATTAATATTTTAATTAAATCTAATAATGGGGTTTTTACTATAGATTGTAAAATTCCCATTATTATGAATAACTTCCAAACACCTTTTTTCATGGAAAGTAACAGATGGTCAATAATATTTGGATCCATATTTTGTTTATAAATCAATATTTAAAATGCCCGATAATCCAAACTTTAGATGCTTAAAATAATAACAAATCTTTGTTATTATCTATTATCTAATCAAAATTAGGTATTTTTACAACTCTCAGATTTTCTTTACGGTTCACAAATTTTCAAATATTTTTATAATTCTTGATATATTTAAAATTATGTGTTTTTTTTTTTAATTTAAAATTACTGTTATCTAATTCATTTTTAAAAACATGTTATTAATGTTTTTACTTGTTAAATAAAAAAAGCCCGACAACTATAATGGTGCAAATGAACATTCACACCTTCAGTCATTATTTATGCATGCAGTTACTTACAATCAATCAGTCCAACAAAAAATATGAACGCCAATCACAAATAATTGAGCGGTAAATAAAAATATAACGTAACTGTTTCCTGAAATTATCCAACGCTCAACGCTCAAATAAACCAACATATGCAAGTTGTAATTGCGGTTGCGTGAATAGATTCCGGTTGGAAGCTCGGAAAATAAAGTAATTGAGCATGTCAATCAGGAAACTGTTAAATACCTTGTGAACTGTGCGAATGGACTATTTACATTAATCGAAACCGAGTGTGCCGCCCGTTTAAAGAACTGACCCACTCAATTGACAGGAAAATACACACATTTCTGTATGCAGAAGTACAATTGAAGGAATTCTATCAATTAGTTAATTAAATTTTTACGCATTGGATCTCGCGTAATTACGCCGAACGCATTAATAAGTACATTCATAATTAAATTTACAGTTTTAGTGAATTAATTGAAACGTTTAGGATGACATTGTTCATTTGTTCATCCTCTTGTTACCTTTGTAAAACGCGATTCCCATTAAGCATTATAAAGAGTGAGGAACTAGTTTTCAGTCTTTGCCTTTTTCGTGAACACAGTACTTTTGGACAAGAAATGCTGATTAACTCTGTTTTTGGTACACAATGGCAGGTTTTTCTCGTTTCCAGCTAATTAAATGGACAAAAGAGTGGATGGGGTTGTTTTAACTTGCCTGTAAATTATCCAGCTCGGATCGGCGGTTTTCTAATAAAATTACACATATTAGTTTTAGCCTATTTAAGTGATTTAACAATTTTTGTTAAACAGTCATTTATAAATGGCGACGAATCGTGACCAAGAAATTATACCTTTTAGCGCGAACCTCTTTAATGGCTCGATAATGATTCGAAATTATAACAATCGAACACTGTCGGTTTCGCTCTTACATCTCGATACAGTACGAAACTGGCTCGGAAAATTGGTTTTTATTAATAGTGGCCGAGATTGGCCTTTCTTTTGTGCGCTGCTTACAGTTAAGTGGAATCTAGATGACGGGAAAAAAATCACTCGGTTTTGTGTTGAGAGGTGAAAACAATGCTTTATTAAGACGAGATTTGATCTAACTCTAATTAGGTTTGAACCTCAATTACTTTACGTTTTACACACCTTATAGAGACTCCAGCCAATTCCAATTTAAGTGCTGAATACATATTAAAAAAACCTATTTTAAATTTAGCTACTACGGTTAAAATTGGTATAATCGGATTTGATCATTGTTTCAAGAAAATGGCAAAATGTAGAACAATCTCAGAAAATTATCTCAGCTGTACATTTTTTTGTAAATATTTTTATATAATGTCTTATTATTATATTATATATTCATAAATATATTTTTAAATAAATGCACAATAAATATTTTATTTATCATTCACCAATTTTAAATTTAATATGTTCAAAATTATAATGATACAAATCGAAATTACGTATTTTTTTGTACAATCTGAAAAGATTTTCTCTAGTGTCCTTAATTTCTTAAATATGTTCATAATATCATGTTAATCGAATGGTGGAAATCGTATTTTTTATTTTTATAAATTCTTGAAATAGCATCGTAGTAATAACAATTATCCATTTTAGAAGTGAATTCAAAAGATTTTCTCTAATAGTTTCTTAAATGTACTTACAATATTTTATTATTATATTTTCAAAAATATATTTTATCTCATTTTTATTTTTAAAATTATAAATTTTTAGAACAAGCTCAGAAGATTGTCTTTATTGTCCATAGTTTCTTAAATATATTTATAATATTTTATTATTATATTTTCAAAAATATATTTAATCTTATTTTTATTTTTAAAATTATAAATTTTTAGAACAAGCTCAGAAGATTGTCTTTATTGTCCATAGTCTCTTAAATATATTTATAATATTTTATTATTATATTTTCAAAAATATATTTAATCTCATTTTTATATTTAAAATTATAATTTTTTTGAACAAGCTCAGAAGATTGTCTTTATTATTCATCATAGTTCCTTAAATATAATTACAATACTTTTTATTATATTAAAAAAATATTTTTATCTCGATTTTATATTTAAAATTATAAATTTTTAGAACAAGCTCAGAAGATTGTCTTTATTATCCATAATTTTTTAAATATATTTATGACATTTTATTATTATATTTTCAAAAATATATTTAATCTCATTTTTATATTTAAAATTATAAATTTTTAGAACAAACTCAGAAGATTGTCTTTATTATTTATAGTTTCCTAAATATATTTACAATATTTTTTATTATATATTCAAAAATATATTTAATTTCATTTTTATTTTTAAAATTATAAATTTTTAGAACAAGCACAGAAGATTGTCTTTATTATCCATAGTTTCTTAAATATATTTATAACATTTTATTATTATATTTTCCAAAATATATTTTATCTCATTTTTATACTTAAAATTATAAATTTTTAGAACAAACTCACAAGATTGTCTTTATTATTCATAGTTCCTTATATTTATAATATTTTTTACTATATTTTCAAAAAAATAATTTATCTCATTTTTATATTTAAGATTATTAATTTTTAGAACAAGATCAGAAGATTGCTTTTATTATCCATAGTTTATATTTTTATATTTTTTATTATTTTTTATTTTTTATTATCGTATATAACATTATAACAAAATTTTTCAATTATTTTTTAATGTAAATGACTTTATTTCTGGTTTGCAGTCGTTACAGTAAGAAAATTTTGCATCCAGTTAATAAAGGTGGTGGAATGGAAATTTTTGGGGGAAGGAAGTCGATTATTGAGGTAATTAATAACTCCCTCGGATCCAAAACAAGAGCTCGTCAAACAATCCCCCGGTAATTTAAGTCGCGATAAGGGCGCATCCCGGCCGCTTTTGAAACGTCTAAATCGCCTGCGGATACTGATGAAAACCGTCGCGCGATCACACAAAACTTTAGACGGATTACCGGTATTTAAACTCCCTCGAAGATGGAAATGTTAAATTGTTAAGTAAAAGGGTCGCGTCGCTCGTGCAGGGGTTGATAAATGGCGGCGCTAATCTCGGCCTGCAGGAAGCCGACTGACTGATTTGTTTGTATTTCGGGCGTCTTCTCGTTCACGTGGAACGGGGGGTGGATTTATTGCGTCCACTCATGCGGACGGACACTCGTAATTAACATCCAGCGCCGGATGGTAATTAAACCTGCCAGTCGCCGATGTCTTGCCCACTTCTTCGGATGAGAAAACCTAATTATCTTCAGCCACATTCGCATTAATCTACCTACCGGCGAAGTAAGTGTTCGTCACTTTGCAAAATTATCGTGTGCTGAGGGTTGGAAAAATTAGTCAGGGGGTGACAGTACTGTCCGCAAATGCGAATATTATTGCGCCGTCACACTACGAATAATTCATTATTTGAACAACTGTTGTGGACGGTAGCTCACGCTCCCGGGGGAGCAATTGCGTCCGTCACGCCGTAAATGATCTACGACCCTAAAAATTAACCGTCTACTTAGCTTAGTGCGCGATTGCTCTTTAAAAATACACAATCTAATCACATCTCATCTCGCCCTTTCGTCCACAACGACATGCTTGCTTGTTTTAATCAACACTGGAACAATCTTTTATGCTGGTTACACCTCATTGCGACAAACTCAAAACAATGTCAATATTTATGTGGACAAAAGTTGAATGTTATCGATTAACAGTGATTGAGATTATTGGATGCAAGCGTACCACTTGTTCGGATGACACATGTGAGGGATGGTGGTTTATCGGGGGGCAATGAAAGCAAGTGTGTTGGGGTCAATGCGTGCTGATTTCGCGTAATTCAATTCCCCGTTGTGTGCGTCTCTTTTGTTGTCGTTTAATTGCGTCGCTGTTTTCAAGTTCGGTATGTTGTTGCACATTTAATCATTCCTAAAAGATTTCATTATTCATAGGTAAATGTTTTATGAACGAAGTTTGAAGTTGACTGTTGTTTATTAAGGGAGAGTGCAATTTGATTTATAGTCTGCAGACACTCCCTAATATGGCTTTTAAAAAATCAGATGAAAAGTGAGGGTTCTCAAATGGAGGAAATAGACTCAAACACAAGTGGAATCGAATTTCATATAAAGTAAACGTTCACTCCAAGGAATCGGAACAATATTGAAAGGGAAACGAAAATGTAATTAGTCGGGGGAAAATTGTTTTTTGTCTTTGCTTCTAAAATACCCTTTTAACAACATTCTTAATATTATGGTGTCTACATAATAAAACACAAAATCATAAAATTACAGTTTTCTGTAATTAATTCGTCTTAACTACAAAGGAATAATTAACGTTCGAGCAGGTTTACTTTAATTTTATACTATGAAATTCCAGATTAACTTTCGATTATAATTATAAAGGATAGGTGTGTCACCAAAGATTCAAGTACTACTAAAATCTACCGTTAGGTTTTGAGTTAAAATTTAAGTGCATAACATATGGCACTCATAAAAAAAAATCACATTTGTCTATATTTTGAACAGGAATTAACCGTTCGTTTAGCATGTTATGTAATATAGTTCCTCTCTAGAATGTAACCCAACAATGGATTGGACAAAGAGCTGTTACCTGCATACCATTGATTACTGAGAAAATAATGCTTACAATTGTATCTTTTTGAAATGTGCACGAATCTTTTCAATTGGTGTATGTTCAGGTAAAGGTGACCTAAGCATTCTGAGACAAAATTTAATTTTCTTTTATTTTGGCCCAATTCTCAAGACCACCAGACTTACAATAATTCATGACCTGCCTGGACAACTACAAATATTCCATTAGTTACACGCAGAATAATTTTTAACCAACTTACTAAACTAATAATTGAATTGAACCGGAATAAAATTAAATAGTTTCAAATACATATATAGAGTGTGTCCGTTATGAACGACATCGATGTTACATGGGCGTTCATAACAACCCATTAAACACCACAGAAACTCGTACAATGAACTGCGACTTAAGGCAATAAAAACCCATTAAAAAACACGTACTTGTACCAAATGACACACATTGCAAAAATCGGAATACGTTATTTAAATAAATACCGAGTGGATTGGAAATTCGATCGCAATAAAAGGAAATGGTGTAACAAAACGATGCCCTTTAGAACAAAAAAATCCTTCGGGATGATCCTCCGTTGATCCTGGAGGAGTGGATTTTTGGAGTGTCCGTAATAAAATGCCAGACAGGAAGTACATTATCTCATGCATATTCCGATTTTATGGCAGATGGTGGATAAATGAATCACGGACCCCATTTTAATAGGTCATAAATGAACGAGGATTCATCGAGATCAAGGGATGGATTTAGTGCACTAAAAGCGAATCAAAACAATTTCCGATGTGTGTTACTACAAAAAATACTTTAGGTCACAAACCGAACATTAAGCAGGTCGTTAATAATCGGTCATTAAAAATAAAAACGAGTGAGAAACAGTCTTGAAATGTTAACATTTAGTTAGTTTTAACGCAGGATGTCGAAGTTGCGTTTCAATTACAAGTGAGAATTCCCAAGACGAGACGCGTTATTTTGTAGTTTGCATCAATTGCACTGCAATTAAACGTGCCCATTTTCTTTCTTTCTGTCTGTATACGTGTATGTATGTGTGTATATATGGGAACATGCAACAAAGATAATCATTTTTTTTCCATTTCAGGTAAAACACGAGGACTTTTTGAAATGTGCAACTTCCCATACGTACCGTTGCTCGCATTGTTCACTCTCTTAATTAATGTCTTGATTTAATTAAACGCGGATTGCGGAGTTTTGCTTATAATTATGTGAATGCCGATCCAATGTCATGGTTATGATGGATTTTTTATTACGAAAATTACTCTTCAAACTGTGCTTTTATGTTAAAAATATTTTTTAAATATTTAAAACATTTTGTAGCTAAATGTAAACTAATATAATATAGAAATTAATATAAAATTTTAATCAAAATCAATAAAATAAAAAAAAAATTATAACCAAAAATGTCCTTGAAGATCAAACTTTTACTAAATTTTATTATAATTAATGAATTATATGAATTCGTAAAAAAATTAAAAAATATATTTAATATTAACTTAAATACAAAAACTATCGAAAAATATTATTATAAAATAATAGTAAATAAAAATATTACCACTTTAATAAATAATTTAAAAAATTTACAAAAATAAATAAATTTATAAATAATGGGTCATATTAGTGATAATAATCAAAATATGTATCAATTTGAAATTTTTATAGCAATTATAACTTGACTTAAACTACTTTTCTAATTAATTTTTAACAACATTTCATTTGGTTTTGCCGGATGTTAAATTAATTCTATTATTATGGTACACCCTGTATATATTAAGATTGAAGATCTAACTAAAAACTATAAGGAACTATTATTAGTACACCCAAATTTCATACAAGGTGTTGGTTACTTGCGTTTAATTTGAACATCTTAAAATTTCAATAACTTTGTCATGGTGGTGGAATACCATGCATATTTTAATATAATTGATTTGCATATTAAAATAAATATAAAATTTGTTTTATTATAACGTGTAAGTCGAAAATGAAGTTTTCAGTAACAAAATTGGCCGCTTTACAGACATTTAATATAAAAAATGTAATAAAAATCAATAAAATAATGATAAAAAACTTATTCTACAAAAATTCCCAAAAATATCCTACTAAATTTTATTACAATTAATAAATTGTATGAATTCAACAAAAAATTAAAAAAATATATTTAATATTAATTTAAATACATCAAAAATATTTAAATATTAATGAATAAAAATATTTCTATAACCATTTTAATAATTAGTTAGGAAGAAATCTCAAAAATTAATAATTTTAAATCACAAAATATACTTTTCAAGTATCATATTCAATATATAAGGTGTTCATTAAGTAATGGGTCATATTAGTAATAGTAATAGAAATATGTATGGATTTGAAATTTTTATAGTAATTATAATTTGACTTTTCTAATTAATTCTGAACAACATTTCATTTATGGTTTTGCCGGATGTTACATAAACTCTATTAATTTCAATGGAATACCCTATATATTTTAAAATTGAAGATCTAACTAAAACTATAAGGAACCACTATTAGTACTCCGAAACTTCATATAAACTTTGTCGTGGTGGTGAAATACCATTTATAATTAAATTGAATATAAAAAACTAATGTTTTAACATGTATATTCTGTATAAAATTTATTTTATTATATTTTAAGATGACCATTAGTTAACGTGTATGTCAAAAACGAACTTTTCAGCAACAAAATTGGCCACTTTGCTGACAATTTTGTTAAACCATCAATGTCAAAATATTTGGAAAAAAAAATAATAACTCAAAAATTATTAAGTTTAGCTATTAGACATGGTAAAGCAATTTTATTTGCAATTTCATGTCCAATATAAAAATATAAAATTTTAGATAGTATTTATCTTATTTTTTTATACCTTGAAATATCTAATTGCATTTAAAATATGGCACCATTTATTATTCTAACAACAAAATTGGTAGGTAACTACTCTTTTTCAGGCAAACCTGAATGACAAACGTTCTACTTGTCGGAAACATAATAGTTGTTTAGCAAATTTGTTGTTAGAAAGCTGAATTTATGTAAATAGTGCAACAACGCATCATTTTAATTTTCTAAATCCAAATATCTTGAAAACGGTCACACATATTTCTGGGTGTACCTTTTTCAACTAAGAAGATTGGACAAACAATATTTTTATAAAATATTAAAATATTCCAAAAAATAAAACGTACATAAGCGACAGAGTCGTAATATATAAGAAAATAAATCAAAATTAAACTTGTAGAGTTAAAAAAATCCCTTTTACCAAATGTTGTTCCAAAGGACTAGTTTATATATGTTACTGAATAAAATCGAGAATAAAATCTTAAATTTGACCACCGAAGAGGTGAACCCAATTATGTCATAACTTTTTATCATAAACTATGATACATTGGTAGTGGGGTATACCCTTTACATACATATCATGCTCAGGTTTTTTTACTTTTAAAAAGATATTTGTTCCTGAAACATGAAACATTTTGCGTGTTGACTAATACGCCCTGATCTTAAATAACCGTGTGAAACATTTTGAGATATCAAATCGCAGAAACGCGTTAATAAAATGATTGGCAAATGTGGGAGTTAATTTTGCGAATTATCAAATTGTTGTTAAAATGTTATACAAATTGTTATATAATTTTGGCCTTCCGCAACGTTGCGGGATCACTGAACGCGGATTTAACGAACTGCACAAATTAAATTTTATTTTAATTGGTTCCAATGATATGGATTTTTGTTAAACTGATTGATGACAAATTAAAATTGTTGGTTTGTACTATTATTGTTAGAGATGTTTTTTTAAAGATCAGTTAACTTAAATTTTGGTTAGATTCAACAAAGCTACATTTTTTATTTCTATTTCTATTTTGTCTCCAATTACATTACATATGTTTAAATTATATATAAATAAAACGTATTAATATTTAAACTCAAGAAATATTTTTTATATTGATATTTCCATTTTTTTTAATTGGTTAAAATTAATTTTTATTTATTCAAAAAACTTATTTTTATTTAATTTTTTTAACTATAATATTACAAAAATATTTATCGATTTGAATAAAATTAATATTTATTTAAATGTAAAATATAAAAATTGATTTATATTTTAAATATATTTTTTAAATAAATATTTTATAAATAAAAAATTAAAAAAAAATAAAATAATAAATATATTTTAATAAAATTTTAAAATGAAAATACATTTTTCGACTAATTTATTTATTTTGTAAATTTTTATCTTGTCCTTGTGTTTTATCACCTAACTAAATAAATTATCTATATCGAACATAATAATGCATATTAATATTTGAATAATTTTCAGTGACACAATTGAATTTTAAATTTAAATAAAAAATATTAGTATATTAAAACTTACCACTATCAAAACCCCACAATAAATATCAGTCAAAAACCGCATCTTGACGAACCGCACTTCAGTACCGACCCTTAAACATGCACACACCACAAAAAATAAATCCCCAAAAAATAATAAATATTTCGCGCGTCAAAAAAAGTGTCCCGCGCGTCGCGACGTCCGTGATGAATACGTGCCAGTGCCTCGACGACTGAACGGCGTCTTCCGGAGCGCGATGCTTAAGTCTCGTCGTCCGGACCGTGAATGAAGACGGGGGCCCCCTTTTTGCCGCTCACGCTCACTTCACGCTCGGCCGTCACGAGTGCGTAAGTTTCTGGTCTGGCGTGGACCAACTGACTCCCGTTCCGCCGCCCCCACGTCACTTCAACGCGGGGGAGGGATTCTAGGGGTGAATTATAAGGTTTATCATGGCAAAAGTCCTGTTTTCATTGCTTTTATCATCGTACATGTTTCGTTTCAGAAGGAAAACTGCAGTTTTCAAATGAAATGTTTTCAATTATGTGTTGTACAAAGACCGTGATAATTTTGAAACAACACGTGTAAAAAATCAGACTTGTTTTGAATTTTTTCTGACAAACACACCCCCTACTAAACTACTAAAAACATATAAATCCACTCAACCCCTGTTAGCACTTCATTTTAACACAAAATTTCCATCTTAAACAGCTGAATTTACCACAACCTTGATGTTTTCTTCACCAGTTTAGATTTAGAATTTTCCCCTCACATTTTAGAATTGTGTTCAAATTGTGATTAACGAAGTGAAAAACGATAATCGTAAATCGATGGTTTTAGCTCTCCCTTTTAATTGTTTAATCTCTAAATCTCTGTGCCACTAACCGAGTATTTCAACCCCGTGCTGCACTTGACACTATTGTCTTTTTTCGAAAACATGTGTTCGCTCCACAATCGGGCTGTTAATTAAGAAATTTATTAATGGACTGCGATCTTAATTGAATTTGCTTCAATTAAGTTTGTGGCACGGAAATAAGTAAATCACTTTCTCTAATTCGTGCACGAAGAATAAAACGACACTAATCCGATATTCAAACCGAGATGCAAAACCACTATCATTACGATGAATTAAATCATTATTGCATGGTATAACGACCACAAAAACTGGATATTTGATTTTACTATCGTATTTTCCATCTGTCCGTATAATGGAGCAGATTGTGGAACAAGATTTTCAGATTTTTCTAATTTATGCTTTAAATTTAAAACAAAAATAACTGTCCTAAAACAATAAACTAGCAGAAAAGTGTTATAATATTCCACGTTCCGAAAGAAATGCATATCCCATGAATGATAACAAATAAATAAATCGTATATCTTTAACACAGATCAGAAAGTTTCGTTCTGAGTCCACCGCTGAAATCTAAGTTGTGTGAATTTCTCAACGGCCCCAGCATAAAATCAACATCAATTATTCAAATCGTAGTAACATTCTTGTCGATATAGCGTAATTTATTAGCATAGTATGAGCATCATACACACTAGAAAACAGTTACGGAATTACTGTAACTGATTTTTGTGCGCACGGAATATTAAATCGTCCGGGAAGACGCACCGAAAAAATCAAAAAAACTGTGAGAACCAGACGGTTTTCCTTAGCCAAATACCAATGAGGGGAGTGCTCAAACGTAAAACGGAGGAATTGATAAATTATTCAGGACCCACTCCATGCTTGCCCATGCAAATTTATTAATAATGACTTCCACGTTCCAGCTACTTATTTCCCGAAAACGTTTAAAAATGCTAAGTACAAATCAAATATTTATTATCAAAAAATCGCCGGTGATAGATATCGATTCGACACGATGTTTTTTTTCTCGGTCTGAGATGTTTGGTTGCCGTGCGACAGGAAGACGGCGCGTCCGTCTTCATTTATTTGTTGTGTCATTTTTCCTTACGGGTGCATCGCGACGTCTCATCTCCGCTTATTCGTCCGCACACGCCGCCAATTCGATGCCGGACGAATCGATAATTTACCGTCGCACAATACTCTTAAACCAACCCCCGATATCACCCTCAACACAACTGTGGTGTAATGTGGATCCACCTGAATTTCACTGTGAAATCACGGTGGGGCCGTTTCACTTTTATTGAGGTGTCAGTGTCTGTAAATATTACTTTGGGTCCCTTATAAAAGAGATATAAAAAATAAGAAGCCTTCAACGCAACTGACACTTTTAAAATTTATTTGTCTTCTCCACTTCTTTTTCTTATCTGGAGTATTTTTATTTTCATATTTTTGGATCCAATAGCTATATTTAACATACAGTAATAAATGTGGCCATAATTATTTTATGTTGTTTTTAATGTTGATTAATTCTGTATTTTAAAAACTAATTTAATTAAAAACTAATTAATCTATGCAATGCTACATAAATTTTTCTAAATTGGATATAAATATTTTAAATAAACATACAAGAAGTCTATTTAAAATAAATTGCAATTTCGATTACAGTAATTTACTGATTTTGAGACATTTCATGAGCATTTATTGATTTTTTGAGTTATTGGTTTGAAATTAAAATACCAACAAATGCAAATTATTTATAAATACAGTACTTTTTCGGAAATTTGCTTTATTTTTTTTAATTATGGGAGATTTCATTCATATCTATAGTAGTTTGTTAACTATGAGAAATCGCTTGTAAAAATATTATTTTGTCTTTTATCTTAAGAATCAAAGCAAACGAACAAAAAATCTTCCAAAACTTAATGATTGAAGGGAGGTTTAAAGACAACTTGACTCCTGCAACTTTATACAGTAGGAAAAGCGTTTGACCCATCTGAATTTAGAGAAAGACATCATGCAGGACAGAGACAGTAGTCTCTCCCATAGTGGGAGACACATTGTCTCTATTGTACATGATGTCTCTTTCAGGGTCAAATGGATTAAACTCGTACTGTATGTATACTTTAGTCTCAGAAATTTGATAAATATAGTCATTTTACTAAAAATTGTAATACTGATTTTTGTACATTTTGTACTATAACGGAGAAAAAATCAAATAAAACAATTTATATTCTTATTTTAAATTTATTAGTTTTTATTTTCAATTTAAAAAATTATAATACAAAATAATGTCAGTTAATCTCTCAACTTGTAGCGAAATAAGTGTGTGTTAATTTTTTTATAGTTTTTATTATCAGTCCATCAATAATCGTCTAGTCAATTATATTATATTAATATTGTAGTAGTTTTAAATATGTTTCATTGAAAAATTTTATATTTATGTGTACACTTATTTTGATTTTTATAATTTTAATATTATTTTCATAGTTTAATAATTTTTTTAATTCTTATAATAGATCATTTTAAAAATTTTAATTTATTTTAGAATTATTAGAATTTTATATGCAAAAAATTGATAAAAGAAGCAGCTTTTAAAGCCTTGTTAATATATTTTAAAAACAAACACAGTCAAACTTATATAAGTAGAACTATTGATAACTCTAAGCAAATTAGTTGGCAATGGCATTCAGGGTAAAAATTGTGTGTAATTTTTACTTGAAAATTCAACTGACCAATTATCGATTGATTAAAATAATGCAGGCAACTTCTACATTTTATTTTATGATGTTTATATGATTACATCATCTTAAATTCTAAATGGAAATACATTTTACTAAGGGTTTTTCCTATTAAATGTCTTAAAGACAACCCATACAATGGTAATGCTTATATTTCGCTACTAAGCTACGTATGAGAAAACCTATGTATGAAAATGTAGATAAAGCTATTTTGGAATTGTTTAATCGTATTTTTTTTTGAAAATGAAAATAAAACTCCTTTTATCAGACATATACAATAGACTTCTTTGCATTAAAATAAAAACTTTATTATGATACATAATAATAATAATATTGATTTCAAAATGTTTATTTTGATAAGTAATATACTTTTCCAATATACAAGGTGTTTCATAACTTATCCGAAAAATTTTAACCACATACTCACTGTTATATAAGAAGCCCATATAAAAAAATTGTAATAGGGCAACAAGAAACAAGGTAAAAATAATTAAATCCATCTATAAAAGTTGTTCGAAATTGGTCCTATTGATTTAAATGCAACCTTTGGCCCGCCGAATCCAATGTTAGCATACCGTTCTTTTTAAACTTCTGTACAGGGTGTTTTGCAACTTATCCGTTAAATATCCATATTCTCTCTGTTGCATAAGTAGTCGATTTATCATATATTTTTTAATGATCTTGAGTGAGTATGTTGTTTAAACTGTTCGGATAAGTAGAGAAACATTTTGTACATTATATGTAGACTGAGAAAAAGAGTATAAGTCCATTGCGAAACATTTTGGAATGTTTTTTATAAAAAACTAAAAGCAACCCAAACTAAAAATAACAACAAAACTAACTGGGTTTGTCAAGAACTTGCGTATTCGACTTTAAACAGAATGCTAGATATGAATCTGTATAATGTTTTTCAAATTTAGTTATTAACGTGACTTCACATTGTCTACAGGGTTGACCTCTGGAATTGTAACGGCCAAAACAAATTCAATTCAATTTGTCTTTGGGATCATAAACCATGTTGAACCTCATTTTTTAACGGTCGAGATTTCTTCAGAGCATTGATTCAAATTTTTAATCTAATTCACTGTACATAATTCAGTTTGTGCGTCTTTTTATATGATGAAGGGAAAGTGCTTACATTAAAAGTATAGAAACTACCACCATCTTTCAGAGTGAATTAAAATATAAGCAGGACTGTCATTTTCAAACAAATTAAAATTAGAATTATCACAAAAAAATAACCGCCCCCATTATTCGGTGGTACAGTGAATATGATCCTTAGTAAACAGAAATTGGACCTCCACATTCTTAGTAGAAAGCAGAGTTTTTTCATGGCTGTGGTTGAACAAACCCCCATTCACCAAGCTCACAATCATGGAATTAATTCTAGATCGAAAATGAGACACCATAAAATAAAAAACAGAACAATTTTGAATTTGTCTTTGGGATTATAAACCATGTTGAGCTTGATTTTTTAACGACCGAGGTTTCTTCAATGAATTGATTCAAATTCTTGATTTCTAATTCACAGTACATAATTCAGTTCGTGGGTCTTTTTTACTATATGATGAAGAGAAAAAGCTTATATTAAAAGTAAAGAAACTACCACCATCTTTCAGAGTGGATTCAAATATAAGCAGGACTGTCATTTTCAAACAAATTAAAATTAGAATTATCACTAAAAATTAACCGCCCCCATTATTCGGTGGTACAGTGAATGTGATCCTTAGTAAACAGAAATTGGACCACCACATTCTTAGTACAATCTCGTAATTAATGTATTGTATATTTATCAGAAATAATACAAATCTGGAATCGGATCAGTGGGTTTTATTAGAATTATTGATAAGAAAATTAATGATAGATTTAATAAAACTATAATTTTCCAACATGGTATAAAACCAGTACAATAAAAACGAAATTAAAATGGCAGATGCGTTAAAATGTTGCCTTGTACAGTTACAATCTAATCTATATGTACCTGTTAAGTGTTTTTCTGGGGAAGTAAAATAGAAAATCGAGTTAACAAACAAGAAATGCAACATTATTGTCAGTCCGAAACCTAGATTCGCAAAATAAAAATATACAAATAAAAATTTTTAACATCGAGGCTACAACAATTAGGGTCAACGAAATATCGAGATTATCGTGTTCCATGAAAGTTTTACTGCGCAGACAAACGTTACGTTTTATTCGCCCCGGTATTAATGTTTTGTTCTGTATATCTGGTTGGAATTATCTTTTTGCGGAAAAAACGTAGCATGCATAAAATTATACTGAAAACGAAATAAAATAAATTGGTTTGGAATGCGTAACTGCCTTATAAGTTTTTAATGTCAAGATTCTGGTAATAATAAAATATTAATATTTAAGCTATATGAGATAAAATCGGATAATAATAATTTAATATTTTATGTCATTAATTTTAATGTATGATAATAATTAACATTTAAATTTTATATAAACTGTTTTCAAAGCACTATTAATATATTTAAAGGTGGATTCAGATCACCCCAATGATTAATTTTTAATAAGAAACCCATGTCCGGAATTCTACCCAGGTCTGTTGCAGGGAAAAAAATGTGCTTGGTGTAACATTAGTTGCCTATACTACGTGAAAGTAATTTTGTTTCTTTAAAAAAATTAAAATGTGAAATAACTAATGATAGGTTTTTTTATAATATTAATAATCTATTTACTTTTTAATTTAATGAAAACCTTTTACAGTATTCGAATTTGCCGCATAAAGTTTGGGGAAATTTGTGTATTTACTTAACTCAACCTGGTGATTGGATAATGGCACATGCCGGAAACTGATTTTTACAAAATACTCTAAACTCGAAACTTTTTTGTGCGAGAAACTAAAAAACTAAAATGTCTTCAATAATTGTCGCAAGAGTATTAGCGCCAGGTAAAACAATTATTAACATATGCCTAAAATGTTCCAAAACCTAACCTTTCATTTTCAGCTGTGGGCCGCAGCCTTAAATCTGTATTATCCAAAACAACAGTACGTAACTGTCGCAATTACGCAAAACTAATACAAGCTGCTGTCCCATGTTACAACCAGCGACGTTTCTATGCCGAAAAAAAGGTGTTCGAACGTACTAAACCTCACTGTAACGTCGGTACCATCGGGCACGTAGATCACGGCAAAACAACCTTAACTGCCGCAATTACCAAGGTTTTGGCCGATCAGAAATTGGCCGAAGCTAAAAAATATCAGGATATTGACAATGCACCTGAGGAAAAGGCCCGAGGTATCACCATCAATGTTGCTCATATTGAGTACCAGACAGAAAACAGACATTATGGACACACCGATTGTCCTGGCCATGCGGATTACATTAAGAACATGATAACAGGGGCTGCCCAAATGGATGGTGCGATCATGGTCGTAGCTGCCACTGATGGTGTCATGCCCCAAACCAGAGAACATTTACTACTTGCCAAGCAAATTGGTGTTAAACACATTGTGGTGTTCATCAACAAAGTTGACGCAGCTGATAAAGAGATGGTTGAGCTTGTAGAAATGGAAATTAGGGAATTACTAACAGAAATGGGTTTCGATGGTGACAACATCCCAATTATCGCTGGATCTGCATTGTGTGCCTTAGAGGACAAAAATCCTGAAATTGGATCTGAAGCAATCTTAAGGTTGTTAAAGGAAGTTGATACATACATTCCAACTCCAGAAAGGGAATTAGACAAACCATTTTTGTTGCCTGTTGAGCACACCTATTCAATTCCTGGACGTGGTACTGTAGTCACTGGAAGGTTAGAGAGGGGAATTGTAAAGAAGGGACAGGAATGTGAGTTTGTGGGGTACAATAAAGTTATCAAGAGCACTGTGACTGGAATTGAGATGTTCCACCAGATTTTGGAGGAGGCTCAGGCTGGTGATCAATTGGGAGCTTTGGTTAGAGGTATCAAGAGGGATGACATAAAAAGAGGTATATTTTGAATATTACTGCTACTATGATTTAATTCAATTGTCTTATTTACTAGGAATGGTTATGGCAAAACCAGGAACAGTGAAAAGTTATGACAACATTGAAACCCAAGTATACATTTTGAGTAAAGATGAGGGAGGTAGATCAAAACCTTTCACTTCCTTTATTCAATTACAAATGTTCTGTAGGACATGGGATTGTGCAGTTCAAGTAGTTGTTCCTGATAAAGAAATGGTTATGCCAGGCGAAGATTCAAAGTAATTTCTTTAATTCTAAGTTAATGTATTTCATTTTTAATAAATTTATTTTAGGTTGATTTTAAGAATGATGAGACCAATGGTTTTGGAACAGGGACAAAGATTCACATTAAGAGATGGCTCCCAAACACTGGGAACTGGAGTTGTGACGAAAGTTCTTCCCGCTTTAACTGAAGACGAAAAATTAGCCTTGACTGAAGGCAAAAAGGCTAGAGAAAAGAAAGCGCAAGGCGCCAAGTAAATAACAAGCATTTATAGATTTAGTTTTTTATGGATGATTATGTAATTCTTTTTGTTAAGTGAGTGATCTAACAGAATTATATCAATTCTGTTTCAATAAATAAGCTTTAAAGTGTAAGTCATAAAGTCAGGAAGAATTGTGAAGATTTTGTATGTTACCTTTTTTGTTGAGGTTTATTAAATAAATGAAAGATGTTATATGTGTTTTAATTTAGACATTTTACGATTTATTTAAAGGTATATTTTTTAATGTGTCGATTTTTCATTTAAATAAAGATTTTTATAGAAATTAATAATAAAATAAAAATACGAGTTTGAATGTTATTTAAATATTTAATTATTTAACATAAACATTATGTTTATGTAGTTAGTGTCCTATACTAATTTGACTGTTGAATATATTTCAATAATTTAAGCATTAACGATTTTTGATTTATAGAAAAAAGTGTTACCAATGTTTCAATTCTATTCTATTACTGAATTAGAAATTTAGGCTTTAAGTATAAAAATACTTACCCAATAATTTTCGAGTTTCTTCATTTAATTTTTATGGATATTTTAAATAAATATAAACAAATCTTTTGTTTTTGTCCAACTCAGTACTATAAAAACTTCATATATTTATTTTATTATATAGAATATTTTAATAATCTAAGCATTGACCATTTCTGAATTATTAATGAAAAAAATGTTATCAAATATGTTTTATTGCCCAATATATAATCTAGTTTTTCCACTCAGATTTTATTGATGTTAAATATTAACCAACCTGTTATTTATATTAAAATTTAATTTAAGTATTGAATAATATTGACGTTTTTAATTTAAAATAATTAACAGTCGTTCAAAAATGTTCTCACCTGTGTTTTAACATTTTAATGGAAAGTTTTGATTTATTAATAGTTCAAATATTCATTCAATGGTAGACAATTTGGAAAATATTATTTATTGATACTTAAAAAACATTATTAAACATATCTGGCAACATTGTCCAAGCGTTTTAATAAAAAAATAGTGTTATGGAAAGTTTCTAGAATTATCTTAAAATACAGTGGCTAAATTTTCAATGTTGATGGTAAAACCGTTTTTACACAAGTCTAACTTATAAAATACTAATAAAATTAGTTATTTATTAACAGAAACAGATTTAAATAAATTATTAGTAAACATTGAATTTATTTATAATACATTATAATGGATGAGTCTAATTATACAAAACAATTTAAAATATCAAATTTCACATGCAAGACACAAATTCCTAAACAAGAAAAATGTACTCTTAGCCACTGTTATACCATGTTCATACACAACTATAAATTAAATGCACTGGACACAGTCTTATAAATCCTCATCATCTTCAGGCAAAGCTGTTTCCTGGGCCTCCTTCAGATCCTTTTCAATTTGTTGTTGCCAGTGTGGATCCATTTGAACTTCTGGGGGTACAAGAGCTGGAGCTGCCACCAATTCCAAATTGGGATCTCCAATCAACTTCCTTGCCAGCCACAAGAATGGTTTTTCAAAGTTGTAGTTGGACTTGGCAGAAATGTCATAATACTGTAATACCAATAAATTAGCGAAATGATCAATGGAGATTTGTATTTTTTGTTGCACAAGCTTGATGGATGGACCTTAAAACTGAGATTCAGGCCCAAATAATAAAGCAAATGCATATGTTATAGCAAGGAAACCACACTGATTAGTTACAAACCACTAAACAGCTCAAGATCTTGCGGTAATAAAAAATGGCGGGAAAGAAAAAAACGGTTGCAACATACCTGGAGATTCTTCTTCCTGTGGAACACGATGCTTTTGGCCTTAACTTTTCTGTCCTTGATATCGACCTTGTTGCCGCAAAGTACGATCGGAATGTTTTCGCAGACCCTGACTAAATCCCTGTGCCAGTTCGGCACGTTCTTGTACGTCACCCTCGATGTGACATCGAACATAATGATGGCACACTGCCCCTGGATGTAGTAACCATCGCGGAGGCCCCCAAACTTCTCTTGTCCAGCTGTGTCCCACACGTTGAATCTGATGGCGCCCCTATTTGTATGAAAGACGAGAGGGTGCACCTCGACGCCCAAAGTGGCCACATACTTTTTCTCGAATTCACCGGTCAAATGGCGCTTAACGAAGGTGGTTTTGCCGGTGCCGCCGTCACCTACCAGCACGCATTTGAATGATGGCATTTCTTGGTCTTGAGCCATGGTTCTGTCTGAAATTGAAATTTGATGGTCTGATCGAGACGGTTGGACGAGAACTGAACGAGCACGTTTCTTGTACGTTTGATTTTGAAGCGAAATGGCGCCCTGGACAACGTTACACAGGAATTTGACACTGACGTACCGACTTCATTTGCCGATTATGAGATTATTTCTGGGTGAATCAGAAAAATAAAGGTGCAACAATGTCGAGAGCGATGTATAATATTTACCTTTGCAAGTAAAACGGTGGTGTAACTGTGATGGAACGGAAAATCACCGATTACTCCGACACACTTGACAAGTCGTTAGAGATCACAATGGCGTTCCCTCGACCCTGGCGGCCGAACCGAAGTTAGGTACTAACGCGCCCGCCACTTTCACACTTTCCTCACAGTTTATTCGAACGAAACCCATGAAACGGCAGCAAAAATCATTTACAACATAATTATTATAAAATATTTAATAAACTTACGTAGGAATTTGAATAATCCTAGTTAAAATTCAAAAATTGTAATGTGACGTCACGATCGTTCTGACGTAGTCGCGCAGGCGCGTTAAATTGACGGCACTGCAGTGCCCTTCTATCGATTTTCCTGTACTGTTCCAAGTGTTCGAGTTCCTCGGTCTAGTTTTTAGTGCTGTTCGTGTTTTAAACCGACTTGAATGGGATTATTTTATAAAACACGAGTTTTCAGTGGTGTGTGATCGAAACAGGGCGAAAATGACCAAGGATCGATTGGCGGCCCTCGTTGCGGTGGGTCTTTTTTCTATTTAATTTGACTTGCCGAATTTTTAGTTTCGATGAATTCCAACAATATTAGCGGACGTTTTTCGCCACGATAATTCATATGAGCGGTGACACACGTTCACACGCCCGATGACCTAATGATTCCGTGGGATTCCGTTTTCATAATGCTATTTTTAATGGGACGGGACACTGACTTTTTGACAACACTAATTGAAACTGTTATCGAAATGTGTCAAAATAAAACAGTCTGTTTATTTATCTCGGCTTACCACTTTCCTTTATTTTTGTTTTTTTACAGTATTGTTTTATGTTGAAATTCTGTTTTACCGTTTGTTAATAATAACATAATAATGTTCTATTTGACTGGTTACTTGTTGAACTGCATTTGTTATAAGTGCACGACTGTTGTTATAATTGATTATTTAAATTAAATACAAGTGAGTACATTTGACAATTTGACACTTGGAAATGTGTCACTTGTCTACAATGAAGATTTAACTTTTATAATTTTGAAACTTAATGAATTTATATTTTAAATAAATTTAATAAAAGTGTCTTAAATATTCGTAAAATTTTAAGTTATTTAAATAAATTAGTATGAAATATAATACAGTAAATTTTAAGTGTGACTAACAATTGTAATATTTCGTTTAGGTTGTGAATCATTATTTATTTTTTAATACTTAATTAGTATCGTAAATTCTAGAAATAATTTATTTAGCTTTCATATCGATTTCAGATGTTTAATTATAATTTTGTGATATTTATTGACAATTATTTATTTAATCAATTTTTATATTATTGCCCTTCAATTTTAATTTAGTTTTAAAGACAAGTAAAAATTGAGTTTAAGATTTTCATTTTAAAAATATTAAAGTTTAGTTCTTAAACTGTTATAAAAAGTAAAAATGTGGTTATATTTAAAATTGAATAAGTAAATTGTAACATATTAACATTAGTATTAAGATTAATTTAATAGAAAAGAATTTTTTTAAAATTATAGAAATAATTTAAAATATTATTTTCAAAATAATTTTAGAATATTGCTAAGATTTAAACAGTTATTGTGAACAGACATCACTGACTTATTTTAATTATATTTTAGCAAATATTTACTAATATAAATCTAATCAAAAATCGATTTAATATATTGTTTCGTTTACAAAGCAAAATTGAATAACTGTATAGATCATTATTTACAAACATTACTGTGTTAATGAATTTTTGACGTCAAAATCAATATAAAAACTATGAAAAATTGTTGCATATTCATTTATTTGTAAAATTTGTTGCACATTTTTAATATTACCAATTTTGTTTCAGGCCCAGAGTGACGATGACGATGTCGGGCCGGACGATGTTGCCGTCAACGTCGAAGGACGTGACGGCTTCATGGATGCGTTTTTCCAAGAGGTAACAAATTTATTAAATTACGAAAACTTATCAATCTATGTAATTTATTTTAATATAAAAACAGATATACCTAATAATAATATTGTATAAAAGATAACACTAATCATAAATGATTAATGTGTATTATCTCAATTTCCAATCAGTTTAAGAATGTATCGCTTATCTAAATACTTATTCACGACTTCAATTTGTCCATTGCATTTTCTTAATAATTAAAAGAGACTTTTCCGTGGATTAAACTGAGAGAAATCAAGATCGGAATCCCTGAAGACCGCTTCGGAATTAAGACGTACGCAATTCGCATGCAAAACGCGTCCGATGAATTTCCCTCACTCGCTCTCGGGACTAATTGAAAAACTCCACTTTGAATTATTCATTCGAAATGATGGAAAACAAAATGAAAAAATTAATTTCGATGAGTCGTTTTTTCTTATTAACATTATGGTCTTTTCTTTTTTTTTCCTTTAAAATGTTTTGTGATCGTAATTTCTCTCTGTATTGCATTTATTGTTAAAATTAGTCTATATTTAGTTTTGTGATTTCTTCTATATTGTTTCAATTTTTTAATGGTCATTCATATTTTCTGTGATTAGACACTTGAGGTTAATGATGTTAAATTAACAATTATTAGATACGATAACAATTTAATAATTACCCTAATTTTGACCAGGAGTGTATGATTTCGTTTTCTTTGAAAACTGTTGAATTATTGATGAATTCATAGCCAATAAAAAGTAAAAGTATATATTTTTTCTTAAAATTTTTTAATAATAATGTTTTACTACAACATTTATTTATAACTTTCACTTATAAAAATTGTGTCATAGTTCAGATTTATTTATAGTAACTTACCTAATGAAATTTTTGCACAATGTCCAATATATTGTTAGTTTAATAATTCTCCCATCCTATCCTAACAACTCTTATTGTTTTTATAAGTATTGTTTTTTATAAGCACTGGTGAATAATTGATAAAATTGTAATTAAGTAAATCAGTTTTTCTTTATTTTAATATTTTAAGACGTAACTAAATTTGTATATTTGCTAGTAATTTTATTAAAAAAAAACTATGTCAAGTAATTTGCAAAATCTCGTTAAATTAATAAGTAAGTGATACATTATTAGTCTAATAATTCTAAGAACCTCGAGAATTTAATGAATTCACTTTTTATAAGTACTGATGAATTATTGATAACAATAAGTAAATAATATTTTGCGAATAATCAAAATTGTACATATACGTCTTTGTTCACATTTATTTCCAGTAATTTATCTAAGTTAAAGGGTGTACTATTCCATCAAATTAATATTTTATAGTTATTATATTAATAATTTATTTAATATTTCTTTTAATATCGACTATATATTTTAATGAAGTTTTACCAATATGACTAAAATTGTAAAAAATGTACGTTATGTTAATTATCTACATTTATAGAGGGTGTTTTAAAAGTGAGGTAAAATATTAAACGGGATGAGTCTTTGATTTATTTTAAGAAAACACCTAATGTCTAAAATACATAAAATTTTGGGTTTTTCTAAAAATAAAGAATCGTCTTCATTAATAATTTACCTTATTTTTGGAAAACCCTATGTATACCAATTTGTACAATTTTTTTAAATAAACATTAACAAATACATTCATGAAATAAATAAAACAATTTCACTTATATATCTATTAATAATGTTTTACGAATTTAACTAGGATTTACAATTTTTTTTTATGTTTTTCAACGAATATTTATATTTTCTCTAATCTCTAATGTTTTAAGAATATAACTAAAATTGTATATTTACTTTAACTTTCACTTAAAAAACTATGTCATATGTACAATATCATTAAATGAACAATTAAAAGCTACATTGTTAATTTAATAATTTTCTTAATAATGAAAAGCGGTCAATGAATTTCTTTTCCTTGTAAACACTGGTGAATTATTAATGAAATCATCGTAGCCAATAAGTAATTTTTCGATTGGCAATTTGGATTATCAAAACTGTCGCATTTAATAATTCACGTCCTGGTTATTTATAGGTATTCTCCTTATTGATTTTATTATTTTTTCGACCGTGTCCAAATTTATATCAATTTACTCGTGTATATAATGTTTGAAGACTATAAAACTTGACACAAATCCTATTGTAAAGATTATAAAGTACAATTGCACTATTGTTTAAAGTACAGTAAATAAATATTATTGAAGAATACAAGAACTAATAAGAGCAAAATTTACTTATATTTTTCGTTGTTTTAGGTGGAGGAGATACGAGACATGATAGACAAAATCCAGGCGAATGTGGAAGAGGTGAAAAAGAAACATAGCGCCATTTTGTCGGCTCCCCAAAGCGATGAGAGTGAGTAGAATTATTTATTTTTACCTTTAACCCTAAAGAACACGAAAATTTAACAAAAAACGATGGAAATTTTAGATTCGTTGTCGTAGAATTGAAGTATTTAGAATTAATATCAAGAATAGTACGATAAAAATATTTTTGATCAATTGTTTAATGTTTTTGTCTAAAAATATTTTGATTAATGATATTTATTAGGAAACTTGGCGTGCATTCCAATAACATAAAAGATGGCGAGACGAAGAATCGTTCCGACTCGCGTTCCAGACATCCAGGAACCGGATTTTCATTATGACGGTCTGGAAAAGTCACAACACACGCGCCCACGCGTTCCGGTAACCGATGATCTCATCGCACACAGACTTTTGTCTGCTCGATCATTAAATTTTCAACGGGGAAATTGCATTTTTTTGCACTGGAAAATGTGCTAGTTTCCACCACTAGATCATGGTGGATTGTGTTTTATAATATTCTAGTATTTAAATATTTAGAATACTGGTTTGGCTTTGTGCGGAAGTCCCGAGACTATACTTTCACCTTTTTTTCCGCGTGCTTGTTTGATCGTTTTCGTTTTTAATTTGAGTGAGGTCGCGTGACGCCGTCACGACGATCGATGACAGATTGTTATCGGCGGCTATTTATTTTTTCGCGTCGCCCTCGACGTTTTTCCACCGCCCGTTTATTACTTTTATCAATTTTGCACGCGGAAGTTTTTTTTGCACAACTGAAAAACTGGGCCTCGATCAATGGTGTAGATTAATAAAAATTTAAGGCACGGCTTACTTTATACAGAGAGACCGCAAAAAGTCCCCTCTCAATGGTGACATTTAATAAACTTTTCTATTGTTGATGTATTATCAGCTTCAGAATGGCGTTACCATGGCAAACAAAATTTTATGTAACCCCCTATCGCTAAGTTTCATAAAAATGGAACTTAGTAAACAGGTATTGAGGGTAATCGAAATTGTGCAAAAATTGTACAATAGTTATAGTTAGTTTGGTAAAATAAATATGTATATATTTGATATCAATATTATGCACACACATTTTTATAAATATATATGTTAAATAACTTAATTAATTTCAATGAAAAAAAAAAATGTTCTGCAGTTTTGAATTTTAAACGTATTTAATAGAATAATGAATAAATAATAAAACTGTTTTTATTTTTTAAAAATGTTTGTTCATTTTCAATTCGTATAATGCTCTTAATAGTATTTTGTTAATATTATTTCGGTTGTACTAAAATTAATGAATATTTTAATTAACAAAAAAACATTAAATTTTCATAATAAATCAAAGTTGATATTGTTTTTTAAAGGTTACAGTAGTGTTCTACAAACTAATAGATTAATTTAGATCATAAGATATTTTACTTTTAAAACAAGTAAAATCATCTCTTGCGTCCGAGACCGCTGAAGAGTAAACAATACCACGTTTATTCAGATTGGGGAGGAAACTCTCCCTTAAAAGAAATGGGTGGTAATCTTTTCTTCTACTCATCACTGATTTGCTACCCAAAATAGAATAAGTAGTAGAAAAAAAATTTGAAGAATTATTTATGCAGATGTCCATGGTAATTTTCATGAAGCAGATAATCATTATCCTGATAACCCCATATGTAGAAAATATTCAACTATTTAAATTATTTCAAAACACTGGAAGTATATCTAGGAAAAAGGAATAACTAAGGTCAAAGAGAACAACCTACCGTTGAAGTTGCTTTGGATTGAGAAGTGTCAGCTGGCTGTCATCAAATATTTGGAGGAGCATATGTTTCCCCTTCTATAACCAAAAAATTTTGCATCAAATAATAGATGTCTGTATTAATCAAGTTTAGATTAATGTCCTTTTTTGGAACTGAAAATAGATAAATATGCTATATTAGTACAATGTAAACGCACATCTATTTCTAGACAGCCACTGAAACCATAATCCAGAATTTGACTGGAGCTGTATATCTTAGTATGCATCAAAATCAATTTAAATTTGTAAAAAACAATACAATAAATTTTATACATGTTAAAGCTTTTTTTTTAATTAATTACTTTGTTTTAGTAATAAATGAAAAGTAAAAGTCATACATAAAATGGAGCATATTATATGGGCCATCAAAATAGCATTGAACAGAGAATAAGAATTATTTTCAAATGAGATGTCTTCCATCTTTTTCATTAAAAATAATAATTCATAGGTTTCATATGGTAAAGGGTAGTTTTACGAAATATGTCCTTTATTTAATATTCTTTAACTTAGGGTAGTATTAAATTTTACATTTGAAAGATGTTATTGTTGTTTATTATTTACGAAGTGCTTAAAAAGGTAATGTAATGCTTAAAATGACAACATATTATTCATTATCAGTATTTCGAATATTTTATAGAAACACTCACTATAAAAATGGTACCTTATACAGCATATGGCGAACAAAATGCATCAGCGTTCCATTAAAAAACACTCAATTTGATTTTGTCATGTCCTGGATCGTAGACGAGTATATTGCCAATGATGTTAACTGATAACACAAACATATACAAAAACATACAACACAAAAACGTTTTTAGAAAACCGAAATATCGGTGCACCATAAAATAATGTCTGGAATTTTATTTAATTAATAAAAAATTGAAGGGTAAATATTGATAAAGAAGAAAAATAGAAAGTATATTACGTATAATAAATATATAATAAAAGAACAATAAAATAAAAATCATTCACATATTTTACATGTAATATAGAAAAGCTTTCTCTTCATGATATTCATGAAAATGTTTGAGTAATACTCTAATAACCTGCAGATAAATGAACAATCGCATATTTAAATAAAATACTTGTTTATCATTAAATAAATTCACAAATTTCATGCTTTGAATGATTGGGCCAACTTCACGGCGACAGGATTCATAATCATTGAATTTTTTCATCCCGCCGATGATGGAGTTTTTGGATGCAAGTACTGACGCCGATGTGTTTGTCGGACCCCGTACAAGTCAGTTTTGTAACTTGCACAAGGAATTACCCGTTGTGAAACTAGTTAAAATCGTTCAAACGTGCTTTAATTTGTTCACAACCCCCTTGATTTGAATTGCGAAAAGGGATTTCGACGAATTTATCGCCTTTTGATATCGCTTTTACGCCAAATTTAACACACACACATGCGACTTGAGTTTCCGCGACGAATTTCGTTTTCCCCACGCTCGATCGGTCTCAACGATTTTCTTGGGGCTGAATTCGAGTATGGTATTTCGATAAATTAACCCTGCGAATGCAGTTCTTAATGTCAAATGCATTTCTGTTATGACTTTCAACATTTAAATTTATTTTGCGAAATACACAATGTTTCAATCCAGGTTTTTATCTTAAAAAATTGTTAAATTTTTTAACGTTATCGGATGATAAATTATTCATTCATTCGACGACAGTACCACAATAAACAAGCACAAGTCGAAATTTTTTGCACAAAATTAATTTTTCCAATCGGCTCTTGAATTTTATCGCGTTTCGAGTGGGAGGCATTTGATAAAAGCATCCCGCTTAATTACTTGATACAAAATATGAGTCACACATTTATCATTGTGTTAATTGAACGTTTTATGTATAATTTAGTATTTAGAGAGATTTTCACGAGTAACATGTCTAATTAAACAATATAATAAATGTTATTCATAGAGAGAGAGAGAAAGAATTTGGGTACGTGTATTGGGTTACCAGAAATAACTTTTTTGCTAGAGATCTTAAGCCGTTAAAACCAGTCTACTCGCTACGATTGATTCAATAATAATTAATTCTCATAATATATGGATTAGGTTTGATAATACAATTCCCTTCTATTGCCATTAGACTAAATGAAGGAAGAATTAGCCAATTCTCATCTGTAATGTTTAACACGATATTTATAACTTTCACAAGCATTTATAAGCTCCCCAATTTTATTTCCCGTTTCATTCCTAAACAAGCTAACTATATTTACAAAGAGAAACAGAAAAACAAAATGGAACAAAAGTGACGTAGGAAATCTTAATAAATAATGGCAAATAAAAGAAATGAATTTTATTTATTTAATTTTCTAGTTAATACAAAAAAAATCAGGTGAGAAAAGCTGCACCCCGCACTTCGCCAAAACGGTATAACAATTACATGGGAATTTCGGGCTCATTATGGACTAATTTCGGCCCAAAAGTAAAAATTTTGGGCTCGAAAAATAACCCCTTTTTTTTAATTTTAAAGTGCGGGGTGTAGCTTTACCGTAAAGCTACACCCCGCACTGAGTTTCAAAGGCTGGGGCTATCGAATCAAAAAAATTTGCATGCAGGAATTTCGGGCTCTTTACGGGCTCACGAATGATCAAAAGAAAAAAAATGTAGCTCAAAAAATAATAGGTGATTTTTAAAATTTTAAGATTTCTACGTACTTGCACTTTTCTCATTGACATTACACGGTTAATTCTGTCGATTCCGAAGTGTTTTTGGTACTGAAATTACGGGCTCTTTAAGGATTAATTTCGGCCCAAAAGAAAAAATTTTGGGCTCGAAAAATAACCGTTTTTTTTTTTATTTTTAATGTGCGGGGTGCAGCTTTACCGTAAAATTAGACTCCGCGCTGAGTTTCAAGGGGTGGGGTTATCGAATCAAAAAAATTTATATGCAGGAATTTCGGGCTCTTTATGGGCTCACGAATGGTCAAAAGAAAAAAAATGTAGCTCAAAAAATAATGGGTGATTTTTGAAATTTTAGGATTTCTACGTACTTGCACTTTTCTCATTGACATTACACGGTTAATTCTGTCGATTCCGAAGTGTTCTTGGTACTGAAATTTGAAACTCAGTGCGGGGTGTAGCTTTACCGTAAAGCTACACCCCGCACTTTAAAATTAGAAAAAAGCGGTTATTTTTCGAGCCCAAAATTTTTACTTTTGGGCCGAAATTAGCCCATAATGAGCCCGAAATTCCCATGTAATTGTTATACCGTTTTGGCGAAGTGCGGGGTGCAGCTTTTCTCACCTAAAAAAATCATACAATTGTCATGTTTATTTCCTTCAAAACATCAAATAATTACTTTTACATTTGTTACATGGGTACGATATTTATAAAAATAAGTTTACTTAATCACTTTTATGATACTTGTTATCTTTAAAAAATTTGCACATGTATAATCACTTAATTAACCTTAATTGGAAGCATGTGATTGAGTCTCATCTGTTTCCATTAAACTTCAAAACAAGGAACGTTTAATAATAAAATGAGGATCTTGTGAAGAGTCTTCAGATATTTCCTTCTGTTTCTACGACGCGATGTCGTTAATGATTAGTTTTTTCAGCAATAACTTTTGTTCATTGGAAGTTTTTGCGAATGCGAATGTCGACGGATCGGGTCAAGGCTGCCCGTACGAAGCGGGATTAATTGCAACACGAAAACTCACCTGGACAAACTCGTACATTGTTTGAACTGGCTATTTTTAGGTTATTCGCTAATTTCGCCCGATTTGTTAAGCTAATGTTTGTCATGTAAATCAACGTTAAAGTGTCGTAAAATAATACTTTTATCTAAAACTTTATCTCGTACGATTTTTTTTGTGTAAAATTCTGTCCTTTTAAGATGAGTAGTTAACATACTCTTAAATATTTGCTTTTTCAGTTGAAACATAACAACAAACAAAAAATATTCTTTCACATTTGAGGATTGTGTGTCGAAAAATTTTTCTTTTATCTGAGACTTTATCTAGAATGATTTTTTTTGTGTAAAACGCTTTATCTTTTCAAGTTTGTTTCTTTGAATAGAAGTTTTTTAGCCTTTGCCTATGAAATAATTTTATATACCGTATAAATCATTTATGTTCACATACACTCACGCAAAAAATGCAACTTAATTACATTTTCAAACACATCGGTGGATAAGGTAATATAATAATAATGATAATAGTATTCATTATATCTTTCATAGGCAAGAATAATTTGATATATCATAAATTATATTAATTATTTTATCAAACACAAATTATTTAGGTTTCTGAAAATTTCTGGAAGTACCTCTAATAAAGCTACAACAAAAATATTTTTTTTATATATTTAAGAACTTAAATAGATTTTTGGTAAGAAACGTGACGAAGTTCAATTAATCCTAAAACACATGTCGTTTAATTTAAACTTTATCATGTCACAATCGTAATGTAATATATTTATGTATAAAAACGAGCACGTATAAATTAATATAGTAAATAAAACGATATGACCGAAAAACAAATCGGCTTATCGGATCAACTTATAATCAGTTGAGTCACGCATTTTGTTCGTTTTTAATGCTAACCACCGATAAACGTTTGAGAGTGGTATCGATTTGAAATTTCACTTTTTTTGTGTTATATAATTATTCTTTGTTGATGCGACAGTTTTTTTTAATATTTTATCAGTTTGAAAACTTTTAAAATATTTATAATTTTAAATTCTACTCTTTCAGAAATTCTTTTTATTTCATAAGAATAAATATCAAATCAGTTAAAATTAAGTGATTGTTAGATATTTGGTGAATGCGATTGTGTTCTCTTAATTTCCGTTTACCTATAATATAAATAAAGAAGATATTCTTAATATAACAGGTTGTGTAATAAAAGTTTTTCACTTGTTTAATAAATCATCAACATAAAAAATTAATTCAATAATAAAATTATTTTTTTTTTTTTTGCATTATACAAGAAATTTCCTTTTTTATATTTTTTTATTCCAAATAAATCACCAATCAATCATTGGATGCAGTGTTTTTTTTATTTATTTTGCTATGTATTTTTATTGAAATATATCTTATAATTAGGTTCTTACCTTGTTTAATAATTTATCAACTTCAAAACTTTTGAATTTTTGGTGGATGCATTTAAATTATACATATAATTTTTTTAATTTTAAGATTTATCTTGTTTTATAATTTAACAACTTGATCTGGTTTTTAATAAAATTTATTATTCAGTTAAAATTGATGTATATCAGTCAAAAGAAAGTTAAAAGTTTATTGTGTGAAACAATTTTCTTATTTCTTTTTTCTAATAATATTATAAGAAGATAATTTTATTATTATACGTTTTGTAATAAGATTTTTTTACTTTATTTAATAATTTAACAGCCAAAAACTTTTAAATGAATCACAAAAATAAAATTTTTCTATTGAATTATAAGGAACATCTTTTCTATAAAAATAAATTATTATGAACACTAAAACACATCAGTGTAGTTACAGTTTTTAACTTGTTTAATAAATCAACATAAAAACCATTTTATTAGTTATATATATATATATATATATATATATATATATATATATATATATATATATGCATTATACAAGAAATTTCCTAGTTTATATTTTTTTTATTTAGAAATTTTCTATTTTATACTTTTTTTTATTCCAAATAAATCACCAATCTACCAAGGGATGTAGTGCGTGTATTTATTTTTCTATGTGTTTTTATTGAAACGTATCTTATAATGAGATTCTTACCTTGTTTAATAATTTATCAACTTCAAAACTTTTGCATAGAGCACAAAAGTAATTTTTTATTGTATTGGTTATAAAGAAATTGTTTTTTATATATAAAAAAAAAATAAAACTGATAAACTAAAACAAATTTTTTTGAATGGGACAGGTTTCTTAATTTCCAATGATGTTATAAACAAGCTACTTTTTAATACGTTTTATAACAAGGTTTTTTGATTTATTTATTTATATTATTAAGAAAAAATCTGTTGTGGTAAAAAAATTAAAACTTAATTTACTTAAAGTTTTGGCGTTTAAATTATTATCCCGATAATTTTGCGTATATATTTTTATTATAATGTATTTATTAAGATTTATTTTGTTTTATAATTTATCAACTTGATCTGGTTTTCAATAAAATTTATTATTCAGTTAAAATTGATGTATATCAATCAAAATTCAAGTTAAAAGTTTGTTGTATGGGACAGTTTTCTTAATTCTTTTTTCTAATATTGTTAAAAGAAGATAATTTTATTATTATTGTAATAAGACTTTTTTTACTTTATTTAATAATTTAGCAGTTAGAAACTTTTAAATAGATCATAAAATTTTCTGTTGAATTATAAAGAACATCTTTTCTCTGTAAATTAATTACTATGAACACTAAAACAGTGTAGTTAAAATTTTGGTGGCTGCCACAGTTTAAATATCGTTATATTAATATTATGTTGTATTATTTTATTATAATAAGTTTTGTAATAAGATTTTTTACCTTGTTATAAACTTTATCAACTTTATTTAAAAATCATAAAAGTTGAATTTTTGATTGCAATATGAGAAAAAATTATTTTGTTTAATAAAAATTAATTTTAAACCAGTTATATTAAAATCAATCAATAGTATTATAAATAAGATATTTTTATTATATGTATGTTTTGTATAATGATTTATTAGTTTGTTTAATCAATCAACTGGAAAACTTTTAAATTAATGGTAAAAGTTAAATGTTCAATTATTTTATAACAGGAATTCTCTTTATTCCATAAAAATAAATTAAATAAAAAAGGTTCGTTTGACTTTTAAAATTATGGCGGATGCACTGCAAATCGAACCGGTTGATTCGATTCCGACAACCCTTATTAAATCAGACAGAACGGAGTAACATTTACAAAGCGGCCGTCCTTTCGAACGGATAAATTAGTCGAACCGCGCGGAATAATTAATCGACCGTGTTTTAATAAATTGAGTCTTTTGTGCCCGACGCAAACTTTCCACGTTTGCATGTAGCTTATTTAAAATTTATTCCGTTGCCGGCGAAACCGTTAATGCCTTTCGCCCAGTTATGAGTCGCAATCACGGTTCATATCTTTTTCTGTTATGTCTAGCTTTATTAATAATGGTTGATTTTATGGTGATTAAAAAGATTATTAATATTATAGCCATTAAGAAAAGTTGATTAGGTTTCAAGCGATCGTTCCTGTTACATGGAATATAAAAATCTTTCGCGCAAATCCGATAAGAGTTCTATTAATACCTATACAGATACTCCGGAAACAATGGGGCTTATCTGCACGAAAACTTCTTGCACCACCATCGATTTTATCTGAAACTATCCGATCTGCTTTTCAGGTCAGCGTTCGAACGGCTGGCGATATTAAAACTTTTTTACACGCAGATATATATTTCGTTATTAACGTTCGAAACGAATTTAATTTTCGACCACAAAGCCGTGTCTAATTCATTTCTCTGCATTTTTATATTTTAAAAATGGAAAACGCGTCGTCGGCATCAAATAAAACCGGATTCGGGCGGAAGACGACTGGGAGATTATTATTTGGTATCGGAATTACTGGAATCTCGCCAAAATCCGGCTGCTCGACGGATGGAAACATGTCGGTTGTTCGTTTTGGCTACTCGCCTTCTTTTTCGTTAGCCGATAAGAGCTGGAATTGGGGTTTGTTGTGTCGAGTTTTCGGTCGCAAATTATTACTATTTATTTGGCTCGCCACCAATTTATATGCAGTTCGGATACTGGGAAAGGAGCAAATAAAACCTTTAGAAACTGTTTATCGCATAGTTATAAATTTCCGTCTGCGCCTATTTTAAACAACAAGGTTTCTTGTTCGGCTAACTAACTTGTAATTTATTCATTACTTATTAAAACTGTAATGACAAGGGGGACCGCAAAGTAATGTCGTCTCTATGCATGTTGATATTTGATTATCATTTGTCAGCTAATACTGTACCTCGATGGCATACTAAAGTCATTTTAAGGTTATTGTGACGCCTTTAAATAATTCAATATTAAGCATATTGGACCTTGTTAGTTTTTCAAGTTCCACAAGGGTGGTAACAGTTGCGACCAAAAATATTTACGATGTTTATCCAAGTGCATTAGACGTTCATAAATTCCAAAGATGGTTTCCATGTTTAAGAAGACCTTCTTCATTAGACAATGATATGCTAAGGGCAGAAGTGAAACCAAATCCATCCAAAGCTAGAAAGTATATAATAAGCACTGTGTCCATATTTTAACTAGCTTTAATGCTTCTTCTTTTCTATTGAAATTGTTTCCGTGTTTATGAGTTTCAATTGCTTCCCCAATTATGCTTATCTGCTTAGTGATTTTGGTGTGCTTAGTGATTTTACAGTGCTAGTTCAGCTACGGCAGACTTGTCTGATTGTCCTAGTTTGCAGTTTCGTTTGTGTTCCTTAATCTTAGTCCCTATTGAACGTTTTGTGGTACCGATGTATACTTTCCCGCAGGAGCATGGTATGCAGTATATCCCAGAAGCTGTTTGATGGTCTCTCCTATCTTTGGCAGATCTGAAACTATGTTCAATCTTCCTTGTTGGTATAAAAAGAGTAACGATGTTCTGTTTTAATAAGATTTTTCCAATTCGGTGACATTACATATATATGGAAGAAAAGCTTTATCAATCGTGGACTCACTTGTTCACACGTCCTTGTTCCTTAGCGAGGTGGTGTGTGGCACATATCTTTTTGGCTCGTTCGGTTAGTGTTTTGATGGTTAGATAGTTTATGTAGATACGGATCAGTGTGTGTAGGTTTTCGGTATAATGTATGGTCTAAATGTTCATCCACTCTTTTTAGTAGGACATCCAAAAAAGGTACTTGGTTCACCTCCAATTCCATTGTGAATTTGATATTATGTTGAGGTGTTTTAGAAACTGATCTTTTTTGTCAATGTTTCCATATCTCGATACCAATCCACCCAACGATACCAAACAAAAGATTTATGGTTGTCTCAGTCGCTTTTTGTTCAATAAAGAAGTTGGCGATAACTGGACTAAGAGGACTGCCTATTGCTAATCCTTCAGCCTGTTCGTAGAATTTGTTGTTCCAAATAAAATAGCTTTCAGCAAGGCACGTACGGAAAAGATTCACTATATCTGGAGGAAACATTTCTGATATTATGTTTAAGGACTCATTAACATGAATTGAAAAGTGATACTATGTAGAAACTGACCAGTCTATTTTCTACATCAAACCCAGAACTACTAACGATGAGTTAGAGTGGCTCATTATACCGTACGAAAAATGCTCTTCGTGTCTGGATGTTGTAAGAGATGGATGCACGACAAAGAGAGAAAAGTTTTGCCCGGTAGTAAGAATCCCTACTCTCAGAGACAATGCGCCGTGCTGGTTCGCGCCGGCGCACAATGTAAATTAATCTTTGCGAATGCATTTAGTAACTCTCCGTATGCGTAGGGATGTAGTTCGAGTTCTTCGGATGCTCCATTTAAATTCCGTAACTTTGTATAATTTTCAATCTGTAAAATGAAATATTTTTTGAGGGTATATCAAAAACAAAAATAAGTATTCTAAAAATAAACTACTTTTTTCAAAATAAAAATGTATCCCAAAAATTAAATAAAATATACTAAAAACAACGTCTGCGGAGACGAACCGCATGCTAAACGCAGCAAAACCAAATGATCCCCTCCAGTCAGTTTGGCCCGCCCACATAATTGCATGTATATCTTTCCTTTTTGTTTACAAAGGGGTATTGATGTTCCGTCTCAATATGCGAGTAGACACGCTCATCATTTTTGATACGGTATATGTGTATTTTGGATAGATCATATAAGCGAGGTGGAAGCGCTTCTGATTTGACTAATTAATTGTTTTTCAAGGTTTTTAGGAGGTTGATGTTTCTTAGCTCTCTCTGTGTTTGATCTTTAGGCAGTTCTCGATAGTTTATCAGGTCCAGCAGTTCTTCCATCTTGTTTTTGAATTCCTCAAATTTCATTTTCTATGATAATTTTATCCATGTTCAGAGTTTTAATAGTTCAGCACTCCATACTTGCAAGATTGCTTATCGGTGGCTCGGCTTTCGTTAGGATGATATAAGTTTCCATGCGGATTTCTTGGGCTACATTTTCTGGTAGTTCTAGTGGCAGTCTCAGTGTTTGTAATTATATCCTCTATCGGTACGAGGAGTAATGCCATCAGATGTCAACTTCTTTTTTTTTTTGGAATTAAGGGGAAATTTTAGAAACCCCTCTCCGGGTACCTATCCGAATATCATGACAAGACATGGGTTTACTGAACCAGAAGACGCAAGACAGGCAAAGATACCAGCCCCCTGTCAACTGGTGCGGAAAGAAAAAGAACAATTAAGGAAGATCGGATATCTTCCTGGGAAAGGATTGGAATTGCAGTTGGATCCGTTAGCTTCCCACTTCCACTGGCTTGTGGAGTAGTACATTACTGACTGTAATGTTTATGACTGTGCAGGATTTATCTATTGTTGGTGAGGTTTTGTGGTTCTCCCGTTGTTATTTATTAAATTTTTCAAATTTCCTTTTTTACTGTCCAGTTCTTCATTGATGCTCCTTTATAATTCCAACAAACGTTGACCAATAAACCCCAAAGGTCACGAAAGCAAGTTACACATATCGATTTGTTAATAACACTTAATGTATGATGAAATTCATTCATAATGACATTCATTAATACTTTTCCTTCTCGTATATAGTTAAATGTGTAGGCACAGGGAAATCCTTTCATAATTTCATGATAAAATATAATTTTCCTTCACGCAAACAGAACAATCGAAACAGAAGTCAACAATTATTACTTTGAAAGTGGCTCCTTCACAACTTAATTGACTTCTGGCTGAATTCCAACTCGTTTAATTCAAATTCATTCCCGTATTTTGAATAAACCATCTAGCATCCAGACATAAAACATTCCGGCTCCGTGGTCGACTGATGGTCGCGACACGTCGACCGAATTAATCGCGGTTCGGAGACGGGAATTTCGGCGACAATTCGTGTCTTGGTCAACTCTCCGACCTTCGTTCGGTAAGGCGGATGTGGAATTTGCACGTCCCTGATCGATTGTCATCCGTCGGATCTCCTCCCCCTCAGACAACATTATGCACAGTTATGCAGCAACAGATTGACCCCACGGGAGCTTTTCGATCGGTTCGACTTTTTCGCGAGGGGTGGAGGCGACCTACATCCGTCCTTCTCAACGTTGTCCGCGTTCGGTTCGCGGCTCCCCCACCCCGCGATCGATACGCGCCGCCGGAGAAGGACATTTCCACGCAGGAAGACCCCTGCCTCGATATGTGTGTGCGCTCACACAAACGGTTGTTACAATGAACGATAAAAGGATGAAATTCATCTTTGTTCTGAATTGGCCGGATTGTACTTATCCCAGCTGTGCTAATTTTGTTTTGCCCTTCAAATTGTCCTAGTTGTTTAGCAACATCCTTATAAACTTATAAACTTTTATATAATCTGTAATTGAACTTAAAAGTTCCCGGACCGAAACGGGACAACCGCTATCGGTAAACTTTTGTCTCTGACAACCAATAACGGCGGAACATTCGAACAATAAAGCACCAATTATCCGAACCTATCCAGATTAACAGGCATCAATTCGGCATCAATTGGAGGCCAGATCTAATTAGCCTCTTCCTTTGGCGTTTTGGAGTTGCGCCAGCCGCTCTCAATAATTCCCAATCGTCGCGTTTTCACGTTCTATCGGCTGCGCTTAAACTCGAGTCGAACCAACCACAATTAGCGATCCATTCAAAGCTAAAAAGATTAACCATAATTAGTTTTGATCGCGTGACCGAAAAAAAAACTGGGGGGAAATAGCATTCGATTCATTACGATTTCGATTGTTGTCGTTGGTAAAATTCCAGCAGAAGTAATTGAATTAAGTTCAGTCCTCCCGGTTTTCGGGGGTTTAAGACGTGCGCGTAAATTGCGCGAGACTCGCTTTCCCGTTAACGTGTCGGGCGCCGTTAATTGCTACCCTCTTGGCCGGGATGCTGATGCAGGGGTTCTCTAGAAGACTCTTTCGTTTAGGGTTTACTGCTGTCGAGTGTATAAATTGATTTTTTAAAAGAAAAATGTTTTTAGAAATGGGGATTTTTTATATTTACTAATTAACTTTAGAGTAACTTGTTCAAAATAACTTTCTCAAAAAGCTCAAAAGTTACTATTTTAGTTAAAAAAAATAAGATCTTGATTTTCTTTAAATTATATAGTTTGGATACCAATTTGGCTATTGGAATTTAATTTTTTTCAATTAATATTTTAAATACGAACGAATTTTCATAAAACTATAAAATGTATTTCAAAAAATAAATAAGATCATATTTTACTAACAATATGATTTGAATAAATATTTGGCTAAATAGTTATTTGCGAAATTGAAATAAAAAGTGCTAATTAGTTAAAAAAATGAACGAAATTTTGACCATATTGTATAATTTAATATCATGGATTTTGGTGGATGCGCAATATTCTTCTGCTGAATAAATATATTTTTGTATTTCATTTCATTGAATATGAAGGAATTTTTAAAAATTTTGAAATAAATCATTCTTTTACTATTTAATGTTTCAATTTCAACATTGTTTATAATTATTTTTATATCAGTAAATACATTTTTATTGATATTAAACCTCATAAAAACTATTTTTTGATAAAAAAATTTAATAATAGAGCAATGAAGCCATAAAAGAATTACAGATTTAATTAATAATTTATCGTTTGAGTTTTCATTTTTGATGCTTTTCTTTGAATTAATTTAATACTGCCATAATTAAAATCATATTTTTCTTTAAATTTTGTGGTTTGCGTAATAATTTAGCCAAAAGCCTATTTACAAAGTTAGTAAAAAGGATAATGAATTAAAAAAATTATCTTCGATTCGATTTTTGGCGAACATAAAATTTAAGATTTTGAATTATGGTGAATGCACAATTATTCTTGATTTCTTATTTAAAGTTTCAATTTCAACATTGTTTATAATTATTACTATACCAGTAAATAAATTTTTATTGATGTTAAACCTCATACAATGAAATCATAAAAGAATTACAGACTTAAATAATAATTTATCCTTCGAGTTTTCATTTTTGATGAGTTTTATTTGAATTAATATAATATTGTAATAATTATATTTTTCTTTAAATTATGTGGTTTGCGTAATAATTTAGATAGATGCCTATTTACAGATTTAGTAAAAAGGGTAATGATTTAATAAATTTATCTTCCGAATTTTGGCGAAGATAAAATTTACTATTTTGAATTTTGGTGAATGCGCAAATTATTCTTTTTTTATTTACTATTTTTAAATACGAACCAATTTTCAGGGAATAAATATTCTTTAAAATATTTTGAACAATTAGTAAATTTATTTATAATCATTACCTTGACAGAAAATAATTATTTTTTGAAATGAAACAAATCTAACTGCATATATGAAAAATTTATAATATTCTTTATTCTTTATTCACATTTTGCTATAAATTATTGATTATTGAAGCAGAAAAGTCCAAATTGGTTGTTATATTAAATTTTAATAGAATTAATGTTGGTTATAAAGCAGTAATTTTTATTTCTGGAGTATATATCAGTTTATCTATTAATTTTATTAAATTATAATTTCCTTAAAAACGAACGTACTATCAAAGGAGTTTTTTTAATGTTTGTAATAAGTCACTTCTTTACTGTAGGGAACTGGACAGTAAATAAAAACTTTTTGAAATTAAATTTCTATATTTAACGGCAATTAACACAAAAATATTTATCGAGTTTGTAGCGAGATTAAAAACTAACATTTTTTTATTTAAATTACATAGTTCAAGAAACAATTTAGTCAAATAACAATTACAGAAGTTGGAATAAAATAGATTAATTAATAGAAAGAAAAATTTGAGTTTTGACGGATGCGCCAGAAATATTAATTAAATTTTTCAATCAAATTTATCTTGTCACGAGTATGAACTACAAAAGCCAACTCTCGAAACAATAAAGCAAAAGAATAAAACACAAATCCTCGTCTCGTCTCGTTCCGTTTCTTATCAGATTTAATAAAGTAAAGTCGGTTTACAAAACGTTCCGCTTCCAAACCCTTGAATAAATAACTTAAACCGACAAAATAAAACCGAGTCGTGCGGAGGTTACTTTTAACACAAATCCGTCCATCGACTTCAATCAACACGTGAAGACGGCAAAAAATTACGTAACGAGTGGGTGGTTGCGTCAAATGGTGGATGTAGGAAGCTTTTGCGAGGT
This sequence comes from Aethina tumida, assembly GCF_024364675.1. Lineage (NCBI taxonomy): Eukaryota > Metazoa > Arthropoda > Insecta > Coleoptera > Nitidulidae > Aethina > Aethina tumida. The sequence goes on from NC_065439.1 coordinate 10,588,057, forward strand.
GGCAGCTGCGGGGGCGTCGGATCAAACAACCGCCCCCGATTTCTGCGAACGACACGTCCCGTGGAACTGATTAATCGCCTAATTGCCACACTCACGTCGAATGTCATGATATTTACCTTCCTATTTTTAAAATTGTGTAGTTAAGATTTTACGGTGAATGGATTTAATTGGTCGCACATATAAAAGGTGTAATCTAAAATCCGCTTCGTTTCGAATTTGCATTTTGATACGTGTTGGAATAAAAGTTGTGCATTTGCGAAGCGACCAGTTTTATCTTTGCTGTGCTTAATTAATATGCATGAGTGTTGTTGCCGCGGTTTACGTCGAGAACAAGTTTATTTATTAATTTTGCAGTTTTCGTGCTTTCGTAAATTGCATAAAATTATATTGCAATTTTGAAGTTTAATGTAAATTATTTCAGACATTAATTTCATTACTGTGGTGTATTAATCGATCTACATTCAGTAATAGAAAATATAATATTAGGGGGCCTGTCGTTTCTGCCCAGGTTGATATTTGATTGTCATTTGTCATCTCCAAGGGTTGAAAAATTTTATGAGGATAGTTTGGAATAATAAAGAGTGGATTCGAATTTCCATTGTCTTAATAGTTTTATTTTATAGAGTTGAATCTTTAATCAATTCAAGTAACAAATTTAGAGGAAGTTTGAATTTTGTCTATATGTATTAATGTTTAACAATGGTGACGTACTGTTTTGATGAGGAGAATCTGTCGTATATAAAAACATTTTTATAGATCAATATTTCACCACTATCAAATATTTACCGATAAAGACCCGATTACAAGAAAAAACTCTGTTATTAGCTGCGATCATGGACTACTTGGAGTGATCTCTAGGTATCTCCAGATTGGTAATAAATTCTCCCTATAGATTTAATCGCCTCGTCAGTGATTGCGAACATATTTATGGAATGGTTCGAAGAAGAAATCATTGACACGTTGGTGATAATTTCATAACTTGGAATAAAGGAATGAGGAAACTAAACATTTCTCAAATATATCAAACAGACCAGGTTGGAAACGGAAAAAGGTAAAATAATTCCATTCTTATAGATACACGTATCCAGAAACAAGGAAATAGACTCAGCTTTCAGAATACCGAAAGCAAGCACTCATTGGACAATACTTTCTCTAAAATTAACACATCACGATAAGTAAAACGCCTGATTCTGTGACCAAAGTATGCAAATCATAAAATAAGGATACATAGGATAACTTACACGAAAATCTATCCTACCTCTAATCTACTTACATGACACTGAAGGTCCACCAAAATATGTGGATAACTTCCAAGTCTATGTCCATTATGTATTCAATCAGTGATTAGTCCGGAAGCATTGCTGGTCTTGGCAACAAGTATACATCATAACACTTCAAAGTAACCTTCACAATATTAGGTCGGGCATTCTGTTGGAAAACTGAATCTTGAAGGGTCTTAAGGTAAAGCAAGAAATGGAGTTTCACAATTTCCTTAGAGTGTAAATTATTTCTAATGGAAATTAAATTAAACGATGTAATAATGTATTTGCATGGTAAGAAGTCTTCCTTGTTGTCTAAACTATTCGTTGTTCTTCTTCAGTCTAAACTCTCTAACAACTCCAGACAGTACTATAACACTGGTTTATCTATTTGGCTGTTTCAATAAATTCAAAAACTGCCTCTTTTAAGCTAATAATACGACCATTATCGAACTCAATTACATGACTAAAATTTGCCCGTCCTCATATTAAATATAATTGAAATAAATAACAGAATCATTTAAACTCAAAAAAAAAAAAAAAATGAATTGAATATGAATATTGTATAAAGCACAAAAATCTTTCCAAATCAAATCATGTTTTGTCCTCACATACCAATACACAAAATTTTGTTAAAATTGAAACACTGGCACATTCGCCAAAACTCGTGCCCTTCGCTTCCGCCTTTCATATTAAAATTTGCTCCACATACGCAATGGAGCATTTGACAATAAATCAAATCACTTGATCAATTTCCTCTTCCACTGGAACTGTGTTTCCGTTTCGTGCGTGGGCTTCAAACGCCACCCTCCCTCAAAACTGCAACCGTGGGCGATGCCAAAACACAAAACGATTCCAATCCAATCCAATCAGTATTAATTGCTTGCGACAAAACGCGAATTAAATGAATTACAACAATTTAGTTTGCGAGCTACTGAAACGTTACTTTTCAGTGACACGGGAACAAAAACGGGCTTTCATCGAGTTTCGAAACGTGAATTAAACACGAACGCGGAGTTAATTTGCAACGTGGTAAAAAGGCCGACGCGGTCGGACGCATGAATAAATTAACCTATGACCGGAGGGCGTTGCAACTGATTAAAATTCACATCGTGATTATGGGGAAAACGTTCAAACTACAAAAAAAACTTTGCTTTTTGTGCTTTTGTACGTTTTTATAGCGAATAATTTAATAATGTTTAAAATAGAATTGTCGTGTACGCCAAAATTGAAACATGCTGTTGTGCACAGACGCATTCACCAAAAGTTTAACATAAAATGCGATCTGGTTTCAATCTCACCACGATTTTATATTTTGATGCCACTGACATATGAATACTTTCATTAGATACATTTTTCCCCACTAATAAAAATGAATATAATTATTATTCATTTTATTTATAAAATTATTTGTTAATTTATTAATTACTTTGATAACACGAACCATGATTTACTACAAAAATAACGAGTTATCAGGAGTTATTAACTAAAATATTTACGTAGAAAGTTATAAATTATAAATATGCTTTAAAATAGACGTTACAAAAGATACTACTAAAGTACACTACTTATCAAAAGTAGTATTTTGAAACCTATTAATTATTATTATTTTTATTATGTATTATATTATGTAATTTATTTTTTTATGCAAAAAAGTTAGTGATATGTGTTTTTTTATTTCAAAAAAAGCTACCATTCCAGACCAGTAACGAAGTATAACTATTATCATTTTACGGATTGTCTTTAAAACACCCTTAGTAAAATAATATATCGATAATCAATCGATAATTGGTTTTACAATTGTTGCGATCAGGGAATGCCCTTGGGATTTAAGACATCGTAAAGGAAAAATCTGGAGGAAATTACCTGAGATAAGAGAAATTCGACTTTTTAAGATTGTGCCAAATATTTAGTTCGAGTTATTAAAATATCCGAGTAATCGAAGTTCGAGTTATCAAGTAAAAATTACACATAATTTTCACCCTTAACGCCATTGTCAACCAATTTGTTTCGATTTATCGATTTATTATAAAAATATATTATTATATTTTATGTTATAATTTTATTTTATGTATAAATTTTTACTAAATATTATTTTTTTTTTAATTCTTAAAGATTGTTAAATGGCAAATCTTATTATCAAATTTTATTAAATAATTATTCTTTTAATTATTGATAATTAATTATATTATTTTTAAAATATGGTAAATTATCAATTATTTCACAATAACATATTTAAAATTTTAAGAACTAAATAAATAAATAATTAAATATTACTAATTATAATTTTCTAATTATTGATTTAAGATTCTTATTAAATTTTATTATATTTAATTATTTATTTAATATGATTGTAATAAATTATTAAAAAAATATTTATTATATTTTTATTAGATAAAACATTTCACTATTTGATTAAATCTACTTAAATTATATGTTGTTATATTTAATTTGTAAATATAATCTTCAACATTTTATTAAATTTTATTAATTAATACATCTATTTTTAGCAAATATATCAATTATTTCACAATAATATTTGAATGTATCTATTATTTCATAATATTTTTAAATTTTACGTACTTTTTTTTTAAACTTATTATTAAACTATTCACAAATAATTATTGCATACATGAATATTTCTATATTGACGAGTGTACGAGTTGTCTTAACATACAATCATATTTTTAAATTGCCATATAAATCTTATTTGTGATTCTTTAAAATCCATTGATTGAAACAAATCTAGTCGAAGCATAAATTGTTACATTTAACCCATTTGTTACAAAACCCTTAAAAGTATCCCCCCATGAATCTTGCACAGCAAAACGTCGAACACGGTAGAAAAAAACAGATGTTTTGCGCGTCCACAATGATCAAACACGTAGATCCACATCGTAAAAACGTGAACAAAAATAAAACAGCCGTCCCGAAGTTTTACGATCATATCCATCTTAGTCAAGATAACGTCGAATTGGAACGGGGGCATTCTACGTGACCGTACCAGTTTTCGATTAACTCTGAATGATACGGACGTCAAATGTAAAACTGGTGATCTGATTAGCGGTTTCGGCGGTCGGAAAACAATTCGCAATTCGGATCGTCGATTATATCCGCATTTGTTGCATCATCCTTTCAAAATCGTGCAACACGTGCCTGGATTCGGGGGGCAAAGGGCGCCCATAAATCTTCGCGTATTACTTTTGCAAAGACGCGCGATTTATCCGACTCGAGATTAATGTTCCACGTACGGTGAAGGAAAAAAAACTCTAGCGCGGGCATTAATCCATTCGTGAGGGAGCGATGGCTTCTCTCCCGCCGATACTATCTGGACTGTTTCGGTTGGAACAAGAGTGGGAATCCGGGACTGTTGCCATGGCACCGAAACACACGTAATCGGGAATTGGGACGCGAGAATCATAAAGCGGCCACTTTATGGCCGCGGCACTTTTTGCCGCCGATAACGTGCCGCCTCCGCATCGCTTCTTTCTCCAGTCTTTCGCATAATGTTTACTTATGGTATTTCAAATTTTCTTTTCATTTTTAACTACCAGACTACTAATTAAATAATTTTATTTAAGGTGTATATATATATGTATATATATATATGGAACTCAAATAAAGTATTGGACAATATTAGAACGACTTTTTTTTATTTAAATACTAAACAATATATACTTACCAGGCTAATTTCCATTAAATAATAAAACACACATATATAAATTTCGTTATTTATTGACGAAACAATTCACGATAACGATTTCATAAAAAAATAAAACCAGCAAATTATCAATTTTAATCGCCATAATATCATAAAAATTAAAAAAAAATAGTAATTCCAACATAAATGGCCCAGTATTTAATGTTTCGTCCAGTATACCGTATTGGCTATAACATATTTTTGACATAGACGAGATTATATTGGAAATTAATTCCTCGTCTAAATAACGACAACAAAACAAAATTGTTCCAAACATTTTTGATTTGTTCAAACAAATTTGCTTTATTTGTGATATAATTTGCCCTAATCTTCTCGTCCACAATCTCCCACAAGTTTTCTAATGAATTAAGATCGTGAAATTGAGCTGGCCATATTAAAACATTGATTTTGTGTTGAACAATCTTGGCAGTTTGTTGGGGTCATTGTCATGCTGAAATATTATTTTTAACGGCATTGGCCATTCACAATAGGGTAGCTTGACATCTTCTAATATGTGTCGATACACAAAAAGATGCACTTTGCCTTCTATTTTGTGAATCGAGCCCATACCGTAACAACTCCAGGTCATAACACTGCTATCTGCTCGTTTAATAGTTGTAACATATTTTGGATAAAGTTGACTGTTTTTAGGGTCAGGAACAACCTGGCCACCATCACCGAAAATATTAAACTTTGATTTGTCCGAAAATATTCCACTTCCACTTGAAACTAAACGCAAAAATATATAGTTAGAGTAGATTTTTTCAAATAATTATTATTATAAAAATAATTATAAATATCCAGTTCTAAACCTGTCCAAATTTAATATATTAGTTGAAAAATTGTAAATTGCATTTTGTCAGCCTGTCTATTTAATAAAATTAAGCCGAAATCTTCTAAATTTTTTTTGGAAATATAATAATTTAATAACAAGAAAAATTATAGTGAATTAGGTGCACGGATGTCACTCAAAATGCATTTTTTTACATTCACATTTGGACTCTTTCCCAGAAAACCTGGGTGCGAAAACAAGGAAAATGTTTTCATCAAGATTGAATAAAAGTTGAAAGAAATTATCAAGAATTTTGAAACAAAAGTATTCTGGGAGATTATTGGTGGACTGGTGAAATAAACCCACAGAAATTCAAACGGAAAAATACACTGCCATTCACTTTTGAAATTTCTTTTAATTGTAAATAAATTAACGGTTTTTATTAGAAACGTACGAAATCATGATATTTCATATTTCACAAACCTGACGTGATAGAGAAAAAACAGTTACAGATTCAAATTCAGCGCTTCAACTTACCTTACAACACTGTTTGGTTGATCCAGTCCAAAACCTTGTATATCAGTGTTTAGAAATTAAATATTAATTGGGAATTAATAAATATAACAATTTATGTAGTATATATTAAGAAATTAAGTGTCACAGTTTAAACTAGAGAAGATTTCTTCAAATAGTGTGTAAACTGTTTTTATTAATAAAAGTTTAAAAACTTATTTTAAGCTTTAAACTTTGAAATATATAATTATAGAATAATTATTATTTAATAAAATTTAAAATTAATATTAATAATATTAATATTATAATATAAAATTAATATAGTAAACCATTTATAGATTTTTTCAAATAGTTTATGAACTGTTTTGGGGCTACTTTTCGGGATTTGGAATGGGTTCCCTTTTTGACTTGAGAGTTATTTTGTATAATATTAAGAAACAATATGGTACTGTATTCAGACAAAAATATGCTACTAAAACATTATTTTCAACAAGATAATGACCCGAAGCTTCTAAATTGAAGCAGTGGCTTTTAAGGAAAAAAATAATCTTATGAACTGGCCATATCAATTTCCCTGACTAAACTTTATTGAAAACTTATGGGAGATAGTGAACAACAAAAAAGACAAAGAATATAGTAATCAGCAAGATTTTTTCATGGTTCTGCAAGTGTCCTGGCAAAATATGGATCCAAATATTATTGGTCATCTGTTGCTTTCCATTTAAAAAATGTGTTTAAAATATTACAATATATTAGTGTAGAAATTACAAATTATTTGTAATTGGTATTTTAATATAGTAGTGTAGTGTAGTGTAAAGTTGCTCTACTTTTTGCTTGCCCAAAACAAATAATCATCAGTAAAATTAAACTCTTTATTTTTTTTATTGTTTAACTATGTAATTGTTAAATTTATAAAGGCGACTTAATTTTCAATAAACATTTTTTTAAACATAATAATCAGAACAAAAATTATACCAATACTGTATATTATTGTAAAATAATGCACACATTTACCAAATTAACAAAAATAACCAAAAAAAAAAAATTGTTTTAAAATTCAATAATTTTAAACATTTAAAAATTTAAAAATATTTAAATTTAAAAAGATTTATGATTTACATATTTGTCTAAATAATAAAATTCGCGTATTCGCCAAAAATAAGTGTATGAATAACATTTAATATACTCTTTATAATCCAACTAGTTTTCCTCGATTGTATTATATGTATGATTATAATTAATAAAAATTTAAAACATAGTAAAATATATCGCTAGAAAAGTACATTTGCCACAAGTGAGACGAATATTTTATTAAAATTTATAATAACATTTTTGAAACATGACAGTTTACAATATTTTAGAGTTATTTTACTGCTTTATTAATAGTGAAAATCGAAAGAAGTAGTAAAATATCTAAATCAATAACGACCTAAAAACCCAATACCTCTACCAAAGTTTTAAAAAACCTCAATCGGCAAGTCTTGAAAGTTTAAAATTTAAATTTTAAACAACCCCTGAAGTGGAACACTGGCAAGTGACACTTTTAACGTAGATTCCTGCAGTTTCGTGTAAACACTCTTGTCTGGGCTCCTGCACTATTAAGCCGGTGAATTTTTTATTTTACGCCCGGGCCCGTCGTAAAGAAGTTGTGACGGGCGACGGAATCGAGACCCCATCCATACATAAATAAACGCCCGGATCCCTTTAATAATTTACAGGGCGACTCGCAATCCCGGCTATAAGCCGATTTTCGTTGCGGCTTCGCCGAAAATGGATCCATCACTGAACGCTAAGGGCCTAACTAGATTTCAACCCCCAAGATACAAGAAAACCTTGTGTAAAACTTAACATTTCGTTATTCTAGTTGTCGGCTTGTTTGTCTAGCTTGTACGGAACTTTAGTATTGTTAGTGGATGCATTATTAAGTGCAAGTAAACAATGGCGACGTCTGGAAGACAGATTTATCAGCGACCAACCATTATCATTGTTCTAAAACTTAATATTTCTTGCAACGAAGCGCATCTTTTAAAATCTGAGCAACAGGATCTTTCTTTGACGATGGTAAAACGACAATCATATTTGTTGTTCCTTTATCGGGTGCGTTTTAAGACGCCGGTTTCTATGGTTAACTGCCTGGAAATGGAAACACTAGCGACTAGCTCTTTTTATTGTCGAGGCGCTATTAGTCTCATAAAAGTTTCTATTACGAAAGTTTCATCATACACACAAAAAGTTACAAAAGTGGTGCGGTTTTGTAGTTTTTAAACTTTTATATGTGAATAAAACTAAAGCTGTTTTTATTTGTTTGCAGAAACAAAACAAGAACTTGAAGATCTCATGGCCGAAATCAAGAAAACTGCCAATAAAGTACGCGGTAAACTGAAGGGTAAGTATTCCCCAGTCTCATTTATAATTACAACCTGTTTTTCAACCCACCCGCAAAACGTAAACTTAATAAGTCCCCGATAATTCGTTTTGCGGGGTATCGGGGAAACACGGCGGTGGCGTCGAGTCATTTAACGGCAAATTGAGTTACTTTGACGTCGAGCGAATTGCAAATTGATGCCTACGAACTTCGAGGATGCAATATAACTTATTAGCTACTAATTTTGCTGTAACTCACCCACAGGGATAGAACAAAACATAGAACAAGAAGAACAAACAAACAAATCGTCCGCCGATCTGCGGATACGAAAAACGCAACACTCGACGCTGTCCAGGAAATTCGTGGAGGTGATGACGGAGTACAATCGGACGCAGACCGACTACAGGGAACGGTGTAAAGGCAGGATACAGCGTCAGCTCGAAATCAGTGAGTTCCTGGGAAAACTTCCGAGTTTTATCAATCTGACAACATTATTTATATTGTATGGGAATTCCTCGATGTCAACTTTGTCTTTTAAACGTTTACTAGTGCTGAAAACATGTCACAAATGATGTCTTTTAAGATAATAAACAAAAATCAACAGTAGTAAATGGTTAAACATCACAGTGGTTGTCGGGGATTCCCTTCGATTAAATACCAGTGTAATATACTAAAAATGGTGATTTTAATGAAAAATCAGCCGGTAGGACGACGACGAACGAGGAACTGGAAGAAATGCTGGAGCAAGGGAATCCGGCGGTGTTTACGCAAGGCGTAAGTCGTAATTTTGATATTTCGCCATAGGAATTAAATCATACTTGTTTGTTGTCGTACAGATTATCATGGAAACGCAACAGGCGAAACAAACGTTGGCGGACATCGAGGCTAGACACGCGGATATCATCAAGTTAGAAAATTCGATCAGAGAATTGCACGACATGTTCATGGACATGGCGATGCTGGTCGAAAATCAGGTACGAAAGGATTTATACTCTTTATTAGGTTTAGTTAATTATCGACAAAATTGTTTTGGAACAAAACCGGTTTTGTTTCGGGTGAACTAATCCGATATAATTCGCGTTCACTTGTATGATTTTGAAAATTTTCTTAAATTCACTAAGTATTTTACTTTTTAAAATTTTTCTGTTTACAAATTATTCCAAAATATTTTATCTATAGTATAAGACGTTACATTTAATTTTCAAAAGCGCAAAAGTCAGATTAATTATGATGTATTATTAATTTTTAAATTATCAAGATTTTTAATAAATTTTATTAAACATTATTATTATTATATTATTTTTGATGATTATCCGATACTTTTTTAATTTCTCGATGATATTTTAATCAGCAATAATATTTTAATTAATTTTCAAGGATTTAATATTATTTTTTAATATTATGATCAATTACAACTGTTCACAAAATATTTGAAGAAATTTCGATATTCTTATTAAATTTTACCCAACATTAATAATTTTTATAATTTTGATAATTATACGACATATTTTTAATTTGACAAAGATGTCATATTCTGTTTTACAAATCATGTGACATTTTTAAAAAAAATTATTAATTATTTTACAGTAATATTTTAATTAATTTTCAAGGATTTCAAATTATTTTTTAATGTTGTGAATTAATTAAAACTGTTTACAAATCAATTTGAAGAAATCTGCCCTGTTTATTTAATTTCTAAATATAATTTTTAATATTTTTATTAAATTTTATCCAACATTAATAATTTTTATAATTTTGATGATTAATTATACGATATATTTTTAATGTAACGAAGATATCATATTTTGTTTTTCAAATTATGTAACATTTTTAAAATTTTTATTAATTTCACCTTTTCACAAGCTAAAGGAAATCTAATTTAAATTATTACTTTTAATTTATAAATAATAATTTTATTTTTTAAAATTTATTTATTATCTATTAGTTTTTGACTGCTGTACACTTTTTTATATTGGCTAGTAATATTTTTAAATTTTCAATAATGTAACTGATTAATTACGTCTGTTCATAAACTAGTTCACTAATTCAGATATTATTTTGTGATATTAGCACTTTTGCTAATTTTAATTTGTGAATGTATGCTCGTAACTTTTTAAGAGCACACATTCATGGTAAGAACTTTTTTGAGTATATTGAATAAGTAATGTATTTGTTATTTAAAATTATATGTCTAATTTCCTAAAATTATTATTTTATTGATTAAAAATACATTAATACAAATTATAATTTAAAATATATTTACATTATTTATTAAAATATAGTTTATCTCAGAAAATTGAATATTAAAAAATAAAAATATTGAAGAAATTGATAAACGTATAATAATTAAAAATGTTTTATTACTATTCATGAGATAATCTATTCTATTAATTTAGTTCAAAGCAAAATCATGATGCCAAAAAATAATTTATTTTGTATTCTTACCATGATTTTGTTTGTTTTTATTAAAAATTTAACAATTAGAAATGCCAGAGTAGTACAATAGAGGAAAAATCTTCTGTTGCCAAAAAAGTTCAGGAAACCCAGCGGTGTTTTAAATGCATGCAACCGTTTAAAATAATGTAAATAATTATCTAAAAATGAATATAAAACCATTATATAACTTTCCTTTCGATCTAAATTCTTACAATTAATTTTTAATATATTAAACTAAATAAAACGACTAACCATCTTGAAGAATGCATGCGACAACTTTAAACTACACTAAACATTTTCTTTTTCTGTGACTAACCCATAACTTTTTTTGACCCCGCTGGGTTAACAATTTAGGGCGAAATGATCGACCGTATCGAGTACCACGTCGAGCACGCGGTCGACTATGTCCAAACGGCGACGCAAGACACCAAAAAGGCATTAAAATACCAAAGCAAAGCGCGACGGGTGAGTTCGATCCCCCATTTATTAATTTTAGTCACTCTAGTTGTAAGTCGTACCGCCGGTGTTTTCTGCTTTTAATTTTTTTTTGTTTTTTTGTTTTATTTTATCCCCTCACCCCTTAATCCCTTATCCATTCTTATATGCTGTTTGTGTGGCTTTTGCACTGGACCCGCGGTTTACTGACGACTAACTACTGTTGTGCCTTTTGTCACTGTCTGTTTTTGTGGTTTCTCTAATTGGGTACTAAATGTTTTTTTTACTGTACATATAACTGTGTTTGGTTGGTTGCTCTATCTACTCTCATTCTGTCTCTCTGTCTGTGTTTTGATGTTCTCCTTATCCCATCCCGAACTTCCCAATTCCCCATCAAAAAACAGGGCGAACTGATAGACAGGGTGGAATACCACGTGGCCTCAGCGGCCGACCACGTGAAATCGGGTCAGGGTGAGCTGCACCAGGCGCAGCAGTACCAGAGCAAGGCCAGGAAGGTAGGTCTCATTCGATATCCGCCACCACCTCCAATCTCTCTGATCCGGGCCGTTCCCATCATTTTATTCTTTGGATGTCGCACACACACAAAACTATTTTGAATGTCGCGCCCTTGATGAAGTTGATGAGTTCAGGAAAGTCAATTAAAAGTTTTTAATTGTGAGGCTTTCATTAAGTCTGAACGGAACTGCAAGAACGGAAGGGAATTATATATTCCATAATTAAAATGTTTTTACCGTTTTGGATTTAATTGTAAACATCAAGGGTGGAATTCAATTCTAAAGTATAATTGTGCAAAAATTTCCTCTTCTTAAACGTACGATGTGTGCTATTTTGCTAGACTATACGAGACAATTTGAAAGGTTACGTCTATTCCATCGTTTATGACTTTTCATGTTGTTTCTTGTGTTAAATATTTGTTAAGATGTAATTTATTGTTTCTAGATAGGTGTGTTTTTCATGTATTGCTTGATTGTCACTGGGTAAAAAACTTTCAATGTAAATACACCCGTGGACTAGCTTACAAGTTTGATTTTTATTGTAACTCATGTTTTTTATTATTATTTTTTACCTATTTTTTCCCCAACACGAAAATAACACAACTAACAATAAAAAATGACTTGTAACTATCGGGGTGTATCACTCAACAGCTCAACTCATACTCTACAAATTTTCAGAAACTGATAATGATAATCATCTGCGTGGTGATAATAATTATCATCATCATCTTAGCCACCGTTTTGTCATTGACGGTTTAGTTTGGTTTTTTTCATTTTTATTTTGAATTTACGTCACCGTGAAAACACAAAACTGCCGAAGTCGAAGTCGCTAGAGGATTTCTATTTTTAGGTAAAGAAAAATGTGATTGTCTGCTGAATAATTGAATCCAACGACGGTCTCTGAAACTTGAACCGTTGTGTGGTTCAACTCTTAAGTGTTTTCGTTAGTTTTGTGTTCGTTAATTTTTATGTTTTACTTACGTACGAGTCCACTGTCGTAATATTAATGAACACTTCAACTTTACTGCATTTATCTCCAACATTTTTTTCTGTTCATATACATGGTAATTCACCTTCAATTTATTAGATGTTTATATAAAAATTAGAAAGAGATATGCATACAGTATTGGCAGAAAGTAAAGCAACTTACTTTTAAAATTCAAATAATTTTTGCCCTGGCTATTATGTTAAAAAGTTTAATTTTACTGATGATTATTTGTTTTAGACTGGCAAAAAGTAGAGCAACTTATGCTATTTAAAATTGCATTACTACAAATAATTTGTAATTAGTATTTTAATTAGTTCTCTATAATATATTGTGAAATCCCTATTATTATGAATAACTTCCAAACACCTTTTTTAAATGGAAAGCAACAGATCAATCAACAGTCAATAATATTTGGATCCATATTTTGCCAGAGGACACTTGCAGAACCATGAATAAATCTTGCTGATTACTATACTTTTTGTGACTTTTTTTGTTGTTCACAATATCCCATAAGTTTTCAATAAAGTTTAGATAGGGAAATTGAGATGGTATTAATTGTTTCCCTTAAAAGTCACTGCTTCAAATATTTTGAAGTGTGCATCGGGTCATTATCTTGTTGAAAATAAAGTTTTAGTGTCATATTTTTATCTGAATACGGTTAATTTATTAAGTTAATCACAATAACAAAGGAATATATGAAAACAATTCGAAATAAAATATATTCATATTACGTAGATTTTTCTATAGCTGCACCCAAAATTTCAGATTTATGTGTCCTTTAATTCTCTAACAATCTTAATGAATCAGACATGTAAATCACACTGTATATGAACGATGAAAAATTTGTCAGTTAGTTGCTTTATTAATAAAAGTTAATTCAAATAAAACAGTGGACAAGTACGTATTTTTTATTATTTGATCCCTTTATTAATTTTTATTTATTTTTTTGTTTTATTTTTACAGAAAAAGATCCTGATCATAATCTGCTTAGTAGTAGCAGCCATAATACTAATAATCATACTGGCAACCACCTTAAAATAATTATTTATTTATCAATTTTAGTTTTGTTTTAGAGTTACAATAAACTGACATAGAAACAAAACTACTGGTAAAAACACAGATCTGATTAATTACATAAGTAAGAGATGCTCCAGTATTAGTTAGTCATTCGTTGTCAGTTTCGCGTGCAAATCAATTATAGTGGTATCGGCCGTAAAACGGAACGCGTCCGAAGTTTCGTCATTATCACGCCGGAACTCGGAAACTTGTGAGCTAGAAAGCGCGGGACGATTGGTTCATCGATTTATTTTGTTTTTCATTTATTTTTCTGTTCACAGAAAAAGATCCTGATCGTAGTCTGCGTAATCATATTTCTCACCATCTTAATAGTTATACTGTCCATTTTCTTGTAAGGCCGCGTCATTTGTTCTTTCCGTTTCATTATTATTATTATTTATTTTGTAAAACATATGCAATATGTGAGTGTGTTAAAACAAATTTATATTATATTAACCCTTGTGAAGGGACCACACTGCCCCGTAGTGTAATTTTGGAGCGAGGGCGCAAACCGTACGGGCTCTAGTCTAAGTCCTTGTGAAACTCCGTTGTTTTTGTTGTTTTGTGCCCTCGGTCTGTTAGTTCAGGTTCAAACCGGCAGAAATATATGTAAATATGTTGAAATATGTATCTGCAGTTTAAAATAGAGATTTATTATTTTTATCAGATTTTAGGTAGAGATTATATTAAAAAATAAATGAGTTATATAAAGATCTTGTCAAAAAAATAAAAATAGTTATAATAATAGGCTTGGGTAGGTGGATGTCTATATCAATATTAAGAAAATAAACCTAAGCAATATAAAAAACAACTATGTATTATCGTTAAACTTTTTGGCTTGCGTGTGCAATATTCTAATTTTCATTCGGTCTACTCAAATTGCTATTGTGAAAAAATTACCGCGCTTAAACTACCATTTTGCTTTGTAATAGTGTCGATAGCTTAAGACAAACTGCTAATTTTTACCACATCTAATTTTTTTTTAATGCGTAACGTGTTCCAGTCGTTTAAACTGTTGTAAAAACTAAAATAGTTTTAACTGAATTATTGTGTAGATTCTCAAAATTTAGTGCTTACATTTAAGCTATAGATACTGTGATTTTCCGAGGTGTGATAATCCGATGCAGGCATCACCGTTTTTTTCCAAAATACTCCAGATTTTTTAACATTTGTTTTTTGTTTGTTTTGATTGGACCTGTGAATTTTTGGCATTTTAGAATACCGTTTACAAGCATTTATTTTATAAGCATTATAAAACTACTAATAATGCCAAAGACTATTTATTATGTTATTGTAGTCACTGTAAGAATATAAGATGTCGTTATATTAAGTGACGTTATCTTAATTTGAACGATTATTTTAGTTTATGATTTGTGTATTTATATTTATTAATTATTATTATTAAACTTTTATTTTATATATTTTTGTTGTTTTATTTTTTATTTATTGTGCATTCCTTTTTTAAATAAATGTAACCTTTGGATATTTTAAATTTTAATAAAATGAAATAAATGTTCCAAATTCATTGTCTTTGCCTGTTATGAATATTTTCAGATAATGATAGAGAAAAAATGAATTACCACAAACCTCATTTGATATCTATGACCGTTTCTGGAATATCTATGAAATTCGATTTTTTTAACAAACAGTAAAAATTTTCTACAGGTACATTTTTACGTAATGTACCACAAGTTACTTAATTTATCTTAGCAAAAATATGTCTCCCAAAATTTTGAACTATGATCAAACTTATTTCAAATGGAAATCACATTTTATCTTTCAAGTTTGGGGAAAAAATAAACTAGCTAAGATATAACGATATTTTTGGTAAATTTCTTGATATTAAATACTAGCGTTTTTAAAAACAAATAAATTATTAATCGCTCCCTCTTTTCATTTCATAGACGATATTATTTAATTAAATATCTCAAAATTCACTAAAAATTATCTATCTTATATCTCGGAGATATATTACAAAAAAAGTTTTTTTGAAAAGCCTTATTTCTGTTCTAAATAAAATGTTACACTTATCTCGAAAAAGGTAAAAAAGTTTACCTCGAAATCTAGCAAAAGTATCATTTCGTGGACATTTCAAAAATGGTTTGTGGTAATCAATATTTTAAAAAATGACTAACTTGCTTTTCTCTTGTTTTTTCTGGAAATGCAAATAATATCGAAATACAATCAATTTGGGGCATATAATTTTTCATTTAATTTAAAAATTACATTTCTTACTCATTTGAGTTTTATTTTACTTATTTTATTTTTCTTTCTGTTAATTTATAAAATAAAATAAGTCATCCCATAAAATAATTAAATAATTTCATTAATTAACAAAATAAAAAAATATATTTCGTGCATTTTTAGTTTTCCGGATCACACTCATAAAATATATATATATATTTAAAGTTAGAATAGAACATTTCCATTTTTAAAATAGTTATTCGTTTAGTAACTATAAAAAATAATAAAATTATATAAAAACGATACTAAAAATTTTCCATTTAGTTTGTTCTGTCATTGTCTCAATAGTTTAGTGGAACAACAGCTGTATTAATTAATGTAAATTATTACTTTTACTAAATCAAAAAGCGGAGAAACGTAGACAATAAAGTTTTCGCGAGCTAGAACCCCTTTTAAAAAATTATATTAAATTATTTCTTGGCAATAAACAATTGGGATTAATACGAGACGATTCAGTAAAAGTAATAAGCACTAATCATAATTATAAACGGGGATTGAAATTATATAAGATCTTCCAGATTGTCTTTGTTTTATTTAACGGAGTTTTAGGCCTGAAAACCGGACCAAGGTATGATTTGTGTTGGAACAAGAATACCTCCCCGTTGTTCTGTCACCCTTTGCTATTGTCATTCTTGTTTTTTATTATTAAGTTTTTGAATCAAATTAGACCCAGAGGAGAGTGACAATTGGCACTTGCCGTAGTTATAATAGTGGTTCAAAATTGTACACGAATTATTGTTAATTAAATAACCATATTTTGTGTGTTTCAATCTGCAGAAGAAAATCATGATCCTTATTTGTCTGACCATTCTGGGAATTATTATCGCTTGCACCATCGGTGGATACCTCGGACTGGTGTAAATTTATGTGAGTATTTTTAACGAGTTCAAACACTCGTACTGGCATAATATATATTTTATTTATTTAATATATTTGTGTGTCAATGTTTCAGATGGAGATATCAACAATTTTCGAAATAATCATCATACTTTTTGGCTTGCATTTAAAGAAATTAAAACACACACGTAAAGGATCGTTTATTGAATTAGGAGTTTTCGTTCCAAATCAATGGTTCATAGTGAAATTGAAAAAATGTTAAATATTACAAGTCGAAGTCGTAGCTTAGTAGCAATTATTGTATAATATTTTTTTCTTAATTAATTAAGAATATCGAGAAACATTTGCTGTAGCAATAAAATATGTGAATGTTCAGTTCGAAAATGTGTGATATATAAAATATTAATTGAACATGTTACATTGCCTCCAGAACACGTCAGTCCGATCTTAAACACTCCCAAATACATTTGAGATGCACAACTTGTTACCATTATATTTTTTGTAGAGAGGCAATTTAACGTGTTTAGTTTTAGTTTGTTCTCTAGTAATATTATTGCGTATTAGTGTACAGATTTACTTAGTTTTCTGTGTGACAGAAAGCGCTTTTTTATTTAAGCATTTTGTAAAATCTGAAAGGTGCCGTTTTTTCTTCGAAAAAAAAATTGTTTATATATTCACCCTCTTCTTAGGGTCTGTAATTATTGAACTATATGTGTAAAATATTTTGAGGATATAAATCGGTTATAAAAATACAAATAATTTGACTAAACATAGCTCGTTATAGTAGAATTATACATAGATGAGAATAGAGGTCGTAGTGACAGAAAGTGTCTCTACTAAAAAAACATAAAAAATTAACTAGGATGGTGCACAATCAGTAGATTTTTGAGAGGCCTAAATCTAATATGTTCAAAATTGGCTGTATTTTTTAGTGAACCTCGTGTATAACTTAGATGAATGAGATCTCTCTATTTTTGTAAGGCAACAACAAACCTTAGCAGAAATCTTTTAGCGTGTTCTCTGATAGAACAGACATTAATTTCTTCTTAGTACTTTTAGCTGTTTCTACCTCCCTCATTTCTCAACGCGACCAATTACGACCATTTTGCGAACACTAACCCCAATTACAAAGAAAAAATACAGCTTGTTTTGCGCATCTCTTCTCCACAATCGGTAGAACCGCGTACCGGAATTGGAAAATTTTCTTTCTAATGGGTACTGTCCTGGACTATATTTAAAATGCCACACATGCACATTAATTAATGCACAGTAACATAAACCTTTAAAAAAAAACGATAATGGGCCTTTGCACTGCTAATTTTGACCGGGTTCCTGGTTGGAAACACATTTACCTGTCTTCCGTCACCAAAATTCACTCGATGTGTGTCCCGTTGATTGATTTATCCATTGTCTGTTCGTTTGTCGATTTTCGTAGGCTTTCAAAGATCTCTAAATATACGAAAATTTAAATGGTTAGATGAAATCCATTTTGTTCGGATGAACCGCGTCCTGAAATCATAGGCTGCGACGACGGTTTGTTTTTGTTACGCTGTTAAACTGTGTTTAGGCGGTTTAGCTGATCGATGGATCGGGAAATTTTGATTGATTCAAAAGCAATATTAATTAACAAACGAATTAAACCATTTGGATTGTACATTGGAACATGTTCATTGAAATTTGCCGGTCCACGTTTTTTCCTTTTTTTGTAATTGTAGGTAATCATTAAGCTCCAGCATTTTACCAATTCAAAACTTAAGTGTCAATTCGATTGGAGAACTTTTTGAATATTGATAATGTAATTAAAATAAAAAACAATTTTCGAGCATCTATTTCAATGTTGATGCAAAATAAGTGAGATATTTATGTAGGATGATACTTTTCATATACTTAAGTAGTTTATCTTTGAATATAATATGTTGTAGAGTTTAGGCTATTTGAGAGAAAAAAGTGGTGTTCCCCTCTGATAATGTTAAACTGTTTATTATTCTGTTCTGTTTTTAATAATATATAGAGAATATCACTGTACAAATGGCAATATTTATATAATTAATTAATTCACTCCTCTTTTCGATGATTAAATAACAGCAAAGTTGTATATTTGTAACATACCCCGTTTCTGTTTTAAATGTTTATAATAAACTATGACAGTTTTAACTGTAGGAAATATTAATAAAATAAAATTGTTGATATAAGTAAGTAGTTAATTTTTCATTAAAACTTACCATGTAGTGTATGTCGTAGATTTATCTATTTCTTCCCGGACCAGTGAATGGTAGGTATTTCTTCAGCTTCAGAACATATCATTTCCCCTTCAACAAACGACTGTCGTAGAACTTAGTGTTATGTGTTGCATGTTGTGTAGATAAAAATCTAAATAAATGAAACTAGTGCCTAGAAAATAAAAGCGATTTTTGTGAAAAACAAAATTGTTATTTAGTCATCGCGATGAGGAGCCAAATTGTGATTAAATGAACGTGCCCTTCTCAATCAACAACCGTATTGATAGTTGGGTTGTTGCAGTTCTGTTGTTGACGACTAGATTAATTAACCCCCTGTACACCGACATAATTACATTTGAATAAACCACCCAATTGAACACTGGCGATTCTGATTCCAAGGAACCAAGATGGGGTGCCCTTCCATCGCCAGTGTCCAACGTACCCCTCACTCGTGTGTTGTGATCCCCGTTAGACTAGTTGCACTTATCTATGTGTCTGCTCCTTGTAATGTCATTGAATGTGCACGGAAAACGCGACGGCACGGCAATTCGTTATTTTTTATTATTATATTTTTTGGATTGCCGTGCTGCTGCGTTTGATTCCATTGGACGGCACCGCAAATTTTACGAACTAATCACCTCGTTATATTTGTATATACACTAGGTATTTTATGCTTTCAATACGTAGACAATAATCGTTACATATGAATACATAATAAAACTTTCCTAGGATGTATATTATTAAAATAAGATCGTTCATTTTAAGCGTGTAAACTAAATGTGTGTTGTACAAAAAAGCAAAAAAAAAAATTAAAATAAAATAAAAATAAAATGTTTAACCGAATCGCGTGTCGTCCATTGGACTATGTAAACTAGGAAAATCATTTTAAAATTTACGCAATACATTGGAAAAATTGGAAGTGACATTATAAACATCTTCCACGAGATGACTAGAGTTTTATTTACACCCACCTTATCATTCAAAATTATTCATTTATGGTTTGACTGTACATTTCGTTTGGTTTAGTTGCCTTTTGGTTTCTCAATGTGTTACTGAAGACGCCTATGAAATAAACCTGTTTCGTTTCTTCTATTTTGTCAATTCGAAACAGTCTGCAAGAGATCATTTTAGTGTTACTAGTTCTTGCATACATTTGTTTTGAAGAAAAACACAGGTAAGTAAAATATTATTACTTAATTAAAATGATAAAATACAATATTGATATATAAAATTCTTATTAATATTGAATAAATATACTCAGCTACAGTACATAAGAATCAAATTTTAATATACAAATTCATGTTGCTACCGCTTCAATTAATTATTTGAAATACCTAATAATAATCATTCTAATAAATGAAGCATAAAATTAACATTAATTTAATTGCATTTTTTTATTACAAATAAATAATATTTATCGTACAAGTTTCAAGTTTTATTGTTACAAATTTATATTTATGAAATTAATAAAAATATATATTTTTTTAATTTCGAACTGCGATATATTTTCAATAAATCACAGTTATTTACTTTCGTGATAGTGATAATTATTATTTATGTTATCTATTTATTTCAACCTACACGTTAGACCCGTTAGTAGTGAGCGTTGCCAAATGTTTTCAAACGTATCAACAGGTAGAAAAAATCCTGCTAAACCAAACTAATATTTACAAGTATATCAAAACTAAACTCCCACAATACAAAATATTATAAATCTAAAGCTGAAATCAGTTTAAAAACAAAATTAATGTAAATAATTTTACAAAAATAGGGAATATACATTCCTGCAACGAAACAAGACAACATGGTGTATATACGTCCTGCTAGAATTTTATGACAACAATAAATGCTGCGTTCGATAAAATTCTAAATTAATTACACTAAAATATGTTATCATCGTGTTGTTAATTACCTTGAAATACACCATTGTTCTTGTAAGCAACTATTTTTGTTAGAGGAAGATTGATCAATTGTTCGTTGTTTCAGGTTACGAATAAAATGTTGTGTTGGTGTCGGCTATTTGTTTTGGTTTCGATTTCTTGTGGGGTTTTCGGTAAGTTTACGTATGTTTCAATTTTTAATATAATACCTGAAGAAAATTTGTTCACAATTGTATATTTTTGTAATTTATGTCGTTAAATATTAATAATTCGATTAAAATCATTTTTGATTAACTCATTAATTTTTGTAATCATAAACGACTGACAATATGATTAGGTTTTCCTGATGATGGCTGGGAAGGAAATTGGTTTCCTCATGGACCCAACGAAGAAGACACGAATCCAAAGGCCCAATTACCATCAACCCGCAATCATTTATACGACGCCCACCACGGGGTAGTGATGGGTGTTGCTGACCCCAGTTGTGACGATGCAAAGACAAATTTAACGATTGACTGGTGGGATCAACCAGAAAACTACACGTGTGTGGAAGAAAGACACATTTACCTCCCGAATTATAACGTCAGACCTAAATTGTCAAGTCAACACATTCCTGCTGAATATAGCGTAATTTGTATTATTGTTTTGTGTCGTTTTTATTAATTTTTAACTTTCAGGCGCCTCACAGATGTATGGACGAAGCCATACCATACGATGTCACCATTCCAACATTGTAAAACATTTAGACTTATCTTCTTATTGCATTGTTAACTTAAACTGTTCGTAGTGGGACACACAGACCTCTATGGGCAAAATTTGGCGAGTACAAATTCGTACCGAGACAAAGGTGGATACATAACTTAGAACACGGCTCTGTCGTCATGTTGTACCATCCTTGCGCTAACCCTGCTGAAGTTAAACTCCTAAAGTCTTTGGTCAAATCTTGCCTCTACCGCTATGTAATTACACCCTACAACCTGCTCTCATCAACCAGAGTAATTTATGAACATTTTAATTTATTTGTAAATTGATTTTTTATTTTTTTTTAGCCTTTAGCTTTGGTGACGTGGGGCTACCGTTTGGAGATGTCAAAAGTAGCACCAGATATAATCATTGATTTTATTAAAGAGCATGCTTTGAAAGGTCCGGAACAGACCTCGAGAGACGGGCAGTACGATCATTTTCTTATAGAACATGCCGAAGTCGTACCGAATTCCGATATTAACGACGTCAATCTTTGTCCCTCAAGTGGTTTGCAAATGTAATACGCTATTTCACTGTATTATTTTCATAATGTGAAATTATACAGTGATTGTAATTTTCGTAAACCTTGCTGAATTACTAAAATTAGTTTTCGGTGATGTTTTTTTAATGTGATTTAAAATTGGTGTCAATTGTTCAATTATTGTATTTTAACTGTGAAACAACGAAGCTGTACCTCTGTATTTATTATTGTATACAAAATTCAATCTGTGCTATATTATACACCTAATACTAAAAAAATATACAATTTATATATTGTTTTATTTAATTCAGAATACTAAATTGATTTTACATTTACCAAATTTTATGATTTTCTGTAAATAAAATTTAAATTTTTTGATTTTCCATCTCTTAAAATTATTTTCGTGTAATACTGCTTGTCTAACTCTTGATAGTATGTGCTGTATATTTTTTCTACGATTTTAATAAATAATACAGTGTTCTTACCATCAGGTTATTATTACGGCCTGAAATTATGTTGGTAGTACCCGCAGGTTTTCTATACACAGGTGCATTACTATCAAAAACTCAACGTTCTGGCATCTGATATTTTACTACTTATTGAGATATTTTGTGACTCATATTATATTAATATGAGCAGAAAATCTATATTACAATTAAATTAAACGCTCTAATTAATTAAAAATATATTATTTCCTTAGACAAACTAAAAATGAATTAAAGAAATTTCGGCTACTTTAATACTTATTACGCCAAACAAATTCATGTAGATGCGAAATAAATAGAGCTTCTGATTTCCCAAACTGGCGCTTTTTGCCCTCATCTACATGTTTTCATGGCATCATCGGAATTCGCAAAATTCCTCTCATGTATTATTGTATCATGAGTCCCCAATCTCATCTTTTCAATTATATGTCCTCCACCCATTTGAGATAAGGTAATTGTAAACATACATTCAAAATATTATTGAAAATTAACAATTTTTATTAAACTGAGGTTTCATTTAATATAATAAAAAATCAAATATTCATTTTATATATATTTTTTAAATAATGTATTTTTAGGCGTGATGAAGAACTTGTCTTGGTCAATTAAAAGAAAATCAAAATTTCTTTGAGAAAAATTAATTTTAAACTTGAACAATATTGAGTTTTGACATTTTTCATTGAAATTTTTGAAAATTTAACAATTTTTATTAAATTGTGGTTTCGTTTTATATAATAAAAAAATCAAAAAATCAAATATTTATTTCATTTATTTTTTTAAATATTCCATTTTTAGACGTGATAAAGAACATGTCTCAATCGATTGAAAAAAATCAAAATTTCTTAGAGAAAAATTAATGTTAAACTTGAACAAGACTGATTTTTTCCTTGAAAATTTATGCATTTTTATATTTTTTTCAGAAAGCTTATCAAAAATAGAATATTTTCAAAAAAAAAAAAAAAAAGAAATAACCAAACAATACCTAACCTAATCTATTTTTTAGGAAGTTCATCAAAAATAGAATATTATAATATATAAAAATGTTAAGTTTTTGTTATATAAATATTTGACTTATTATTGTTAAAATATTTACAAATTTATATGTTAAATTCAAGAAAAAATATAAAAAAATTTGTACTTTTGAAGTTTAAAATTATTTTTTCTCTAATATTTTATTTCATAAAATATCCTATTTATTACTATTTATTACATAAAACCGCAAAAATCAGAATTTTTCAAATTTAAAATTAATTTTTCTCTAAGAAATCATACAAATCAGGCACAATAAAAATAATCTATAAATAAATGAATAATCGAACTAACACAAATTAATAAATACGGAAATAAATGAAAGATAAATATAATACTACACAAAAAAAATGGATATACGCAAACACATGTTAGAAATGAAATGTTAGAAAATATAAAAATTCACAGCGGCAAGGTTGAGTCCAATTTTGAGATTCCAGAGTTGCCAACTTAATTTTTAGGCTGCTATAATGCAGTTTTACCCTAAATTGGTTTTACATTTATCAAATTTCGATGATTTCTACCTCTAAAAATTATTTTCGTGTAAAATGGGTTGTCTAACTCCTGATCGAATGATATATGTATTATGTTCTAGAATTTTAATAAATAAATAATGCAGTGACTACCTAATATACAATATAATTAATATTTTCCTGAAACAAAAATTAAAGATTTTGTTCTTCCAGTAACTTCTATGTAAGTTAGTTGTTCTAATTGAAAAAATTAAATTTCGATTATTTTGTTCTAAATTAATGATGATACCTCGTAAGACAATTAGAGATATTTTTTACTTCTGGGAATATCTTAATGTTTAATATTATTGTATATTTGGAAGTAACAATAAAAATAGTATTCTTTTCATATATGTGGAAAATGTTGGTAAAACTATTCACAGATGGTACAATACAATTAAATTTTACTTTTTTATGCGTTCAAATTCAATATACTAATAATTTATACTTCAGATTTATGAAAAATAAGAATTATTTGTTAATTTAATAAATTCTAAATAACAAAATTACAGTTTTTTTGCACAGAAGTTAATTAATTTTAATAATCCATTCACAGATGGCACCAACAACAGCGTAATTGAATTTTTAAGGGTCCATATGTTAAGTCTCGACTTTTGACGAATAAATGCGAAGACATCCGAAAGCCGGCCGCGCGATGGCTTTCTGTGTACAGCGGCGCGACGGATTAGGACCGGGGCTGTCGACCAAAGATTGCGTGTTCAGTAAAGCAAACCGTAAAATATACAAATCTTGGTAATTCTGGTGGAAATGCGTAGATATTTTGTAATATACGAAGCAGATATAAAACATTTTTGCAGTAAAATTAAGTATTGTTTATGTCAACATAGGAAGAATCTTCGTTTATAAATTAATGACAGGAGTTATGAAGTTATTTTAATATTAACTACACCAGACTAAAAATTTGTTTAATAATTTTAATAAAGAAATATTGAACTTTTGAAACATTATGTATAAAGTGTGAAATTTTATAAATAAATTTTAAAACAAATATGATATTGATAACTAACGTAACCAAGTAATTTTAAGTCACAATTATTTTCAATAATTTTATTTATTATTGTAAATAATATCTCGCGAATTTTTCTCTGTTATTTTGTTTATGTGTTATATATATCGATATATTTTCAAGTTCAAATCTTTAAAAACTTTAATATTCATTTCAAAAAACTGTTATGTACAATTATTTATCTCTGCATTTTAAATTCGAACATTAAAATATAATATTAAAAATTTGAATATACACACGGGCTTGTAAATATATGTGACACAACATACGTATATAAAAATAAAATATATGGCGATATTATCGTATTCTCAAGATATTAAATTAAAAAGTTAACTGATATTTGTTACTTGTTTTAAAATTATCCATAAAAGTGAACCTTTTGGATTATGTTCTTTGTTTTTAACGGAAAATCGAAGCAGTTTAACCTAATATAGACAGAAACACAAAAGTATGGATTTTATCATTAAAGCTTAGTAATATATAAAATTATTTTGAATATTTTTATTATCATGAAAAAACTATGTCAATTAATAAATATTAACACACATGTTGATGACATGTTGATCTTTGACATGACATAGTTTTGAAGTCGTAATATTCTTTAATAACAAATATATTAATGGTCAAACTTAGGTCATTTTCTACCATGTTTGTATAGCAAATTCTAACCTAACCTAACCTAACCTAACTTAACTTAACTTAAGAAATTTGGCACGGGATTAAGTTTAAAGCTAAATTTGTGTATAATTACGAGGCAAGTTCTGTATCAATAAGGTAATTAATTATATAACAAAATTTGGTAAAATGTCTAATTTGAATAAGTATTTTAGCTCCATATAATAGAGATAATATGTATATTTAAATATATAATACATTATAATTCATATTTTAGCCTTTACAATACGATATTTTATTTTACAAAGCTGTGATTGTTGTACAGATGACAATAAATCCTTCAGATTATTATTATTGGTAATTGTATCTCAATATAAAGTAAAAATGATTTAAAAAAGAACTATTCAATGTTAAATTATCTTTGTATTTCAGATTATCCAATAAGGTGCTATTACGTGAACTTAGTCTAATAGTTTTAGATTTATTTTCGTATAATTTATTTAGTTTATTAAATTAAATTACTAACAATAGGATGATTAACAGTCAATTATTAATTACTATATTAATTGTTGTTGCTTACAAATTTTAAGTAATATTATTACATTAATACAAATGGCTTTTTACTTCCAATCCCACCCAAACACGTTTTAATTTACTTACATTCTTCATTAACATGTTCGTTATATATAACTGTACATCAAACAAATAATAAACATTAATGTACTACAAATAAGTTTCCAACTGTTTTGACTTTATAAATGTTAAAGTTATAGTAAGATTTAAACCCTGTGATAACAGTGATCATTTAGAAGTCTATCACAGATTAATAATCCAATACATACAACTGTTACATTATTCATTGACAATTATTGTCAAACAGATGATTATTCAAAATAGTGCTTACAATCCCTTAAATATATACCATCGAAATTAATTTCTATTTATATTTGATTATTAGAAAATCCACATGTTAAATAAACCCTAAATAACGAGCCGTCCTACGTTACGCGCTAAAATTTTGAGTGGAAACTTCGGGCCCGTACGGGTACACTTCGCATTTAATCGGATGATACTTTACTGCAAAGATATGACACCATTTTTAATTCTACAATTTAATATATTATATATTATATTTATACTAACAATAATATTTTATTATTTTTGAATAATATTTTAAATTTTATTCTATAATTTATTTATTTATTAAATTATATATTTTTCCGTGAGATACAGTTTCTTATTGCCTTTTTATTTTTGAATTAAATAATTATTTAAATACTAAATTACATGAAATTGTAAAAATAAATGTAAAATTACAATGAAAAATTTAATATAGTATTTATATGCAAATAATTTATACTTTAGATTTATGAAAAATAATAATTATTTGTTAATTTAATCCATTTTAAATAATAAAATTGGGTAAAGTTGCAGAATCCGTTACTCTAAGGAATATTTTTAGCGCATGCGTCAACTTGATTTGAAATCGTCTATTTCGGAGATTTTAGACAGCATAGTTGCCAGATTTCATTTTTAACGAAATATGTAGAGAAATGATTTTTAGAAAAATATATATGTAATTTATTATGTTTTTCATGTATGACTTATATTATTTATGTGGTTGAATTCGAAAAGAGATAAAATTCAAATCACTTTATTAATTAGTATATTCATTTTTTATTTACTCTATATTTCTTTCTATCTAATTAAAAGTTCTTTATTAAATAATTAGGTAAATTTTCAAAGGTAAATTAGGTAAATTTACAACATTAATATAAAATTAACAAAAAAGACAAGAACAAAAAAATCTATTCCATTGGATATTGCTCCCTAATACAATTTAAAATGCTCATAAACATATTATGATTTTTAAATTTATTTCTCCAAATAAATTTATTAATAAATTGGAATAAATTAAAAAATAATAAAAATTAAAAACATTTTTAATTAAATACAATACAATTATCTATATAGTAAAATATATTAATTAATTAACGACCCGTATCAATAAATTAAGATTGTACAAAAAAAATAATAAATGCAGCACACAAATAATCTATAAAGTAAGATAACTTAAAATATGACAGCTAACAAATTAAAAATAATCTTACTAAAGGAATAAAAGTATAATATTTTAAAAATGAGAAAGATCTATAAAGTATAATATATTATGAGCATACAAATAAATTAAGAAAGTAATTAGCAGAAGAATAGGAATAATATATTGTTTTTAAAAACGCCATGAGAATATAATCTGTAAAGTATAATATTTTAATAATGAGCAATAATCATCAAATTACACAACAACACAACAATAATTCAACCATAAAAAATGATTCGAATATTTTGACCGTTGCAAACCGACAACACTGCACTTCAAAATGTTCAAGAAGCGCGAAATCAGTACCTCACGACGCATGCGCTAGATAATGTTCCTTAGAGTGACGGATTCTGCAACTTTACCTAAAATTGCAGTTTTGTACAAAAGTTGTTTAATTTTAATAGTTTATTCATAGATGGCGCCAACAACAGTGTAATTGAATTTTTAATTTTATAATTTAATAAACTATATATTTATCTAACAATAATATTTTTAAATAATATTTTAAATATTACAAATAAATTTAAATAACAATAAATAAATAAATTTATTCTATAATTTATTTATTTATTAAATTATATACTTTTCTGTGAGATATAATTTCTTATTGCCTTTTTATTTTTGGATTGTATATTAAGTGTTGATTATAATTTGGTAATTATTTAAATATTAACAATTAAAGTAAAATACTGTTAATTACATGAAATTGTAGAAATAAATGTAAAATTAAAATGAAAGTATTTAAATATTTTATTATTGATTAAATACGAATCGACGCGTCGAACAATAAAATATGTGTATTAATAAATTTCTTTTAAACAGAGGCTATTGAGTTCTGGAGTGATCATTAACGTTAAATTTGTGCAGGGCCATAATTTCGGGCCATCAATAACGTCCTCGTCACATCCGAATAATCGACCGGGACCTTTCCTTTGTAACGCCATCGTCGCCGACCAAACAAACCGTTTCACCGAAAAACTGATTAACAAAACTAATACGCGCCGAACCGCTCCGAAAAACAAAGGGCCGCCCGCAATAATTCCTCCGGAGGGACTCCGCACCACCGTTACCACTCTTACCACCCGTCGTTTAACTGTCCCGACAAACGAGCCTCGCACAAAATATTCCTGTTTCTGACACCGATACTCTGCACCGCAACTATATTAGTTCCCTCTCGGGAATTCTGATCGGAAACTCATGCTGATTAACCACAATCGCCAATGATTAAGAGAACTTCAGCTTCCTTCTTTCACAACACCCAGTCAGATAAACGTTGTTCGTATCCTTAAACATGTGTAATAAATGATGCTAACAAAATTAATAAGATGTTTGCATAAAAATTTGTACGCCACATTATAGAATCCTCGCATCATTAATATACCTGTCGAATCCAACACCAATCTCGTTTTCACGCACATCAACCGAAAAAAATATAATAATAAAACACGATTTAATCGGTTTATCGAACAAAAAACAACCTGGTCGGTACCGTGAAAACGATCCATTGTCACAAAAGAGTATCGAGTGTCAAGTCCAAGTTCCCAGGGTTGTAAAACCGACGGATTTTTTCGCAAAAGTTACAAAAACCTCCGCACCTGATTCATGGGTTTTTGGGTCAGGGAAAAATGGGCCGGCGCATCAAAGGCACAGCGAAACACTGTTAATATGCACTTGTTTCTCTTTGTGATAATCTGTAGTTGTTGAAGTTGCATAAATCACGTTTTATTAGTCGTAAAAGGGACAGTTTTGTAAGAAATTGGATATTTTCGCTGGTGTTTGGGCTAATTGTTTCAAAATTAAATTTCAAGGAAGTATGTAATGGCTTGAAACAATTTGTGTAGCCATTACTAGAAACTATAAAATCATCTCTTTAGAAAAAGTTTAAATTGTTGTACAGTTTAAGTGTTTAACAGTTACATATAACATTTTTATTAACAGTTTTATAGTTTTCATTATGTTCCTAATAAATATACAGAAACAGTTAATTAATCAATTCAAGAATATTTTTTTTATTTCCAGATATATTTTTATCATTTTTCCAAAAAACATTTAAATATTAAAGACCAAAAAGACTATTTACCTTTCAAGTTTATGATGAATTGAATACTGAATGCTATTTTATAATAAATTTTATCATTTTTGTATTATTTTATTATTTTAATATCTTTGTTTCTGTCTACCTATCTATTTTTGTATCTAATTATCTAATTGTTTCAAAATTAAATTTCAGTAAAGGAAATAATGACTTGCAACAATTTGTGTAGCCATTACAAGAAACTATAAAATCATCTCTTAATAAAGAGTTTGAATTGTTTTAGAGTTTAAGTATTATATATAACATTTTTATTAACAGTTTTCTACTAAAACTAATAGTTTTTTTCGTTATGTTTTTATATAAATTTAGGAAACTAGGCAGGTTTGTAGTTATAAACTGTAATTAAATTTACAGAAACAGAAATTATCAATTTTTTATTTCCAGATATATTTTTATAATTTTTCTAAAAACAATCTAAATATTAGAGACCAAAAACACTAATTTATCTTTTAATTTTACGCTGAATTGAATATTGAATACTAAAAAAATAAATAAATAATAAAATAAATTTCATCATTTTTGTATTATTTTATTATTTTAAGCACTTTGTGTTCTGTCTACCTCTGCCTGTGTCTATTTTTGAGCCTAATTGTCTAATTGTTTCAAAATTAAATTTCAAGAAAGAATATAATGACTTGAAACAATTTGTGTAGTCATTACAAGAAACTATAGTATCATCTCTAAGAAATGTTTGGAAATAATAGAAAGAGGCTTTATTTAAAGACAGTTAAATGTTAAAATATAAATAACTTTTTCTCTAGTACTGAATATACAATACTATACTGTACTAAATTGATAAATTTTGATGAAACTTTAGATATCAAAGAATAAAACTTGTTGAGCGTGAACCTAGGTAACTAATCGGACGAAACCTTCCTCTCCTTTTGACACACGGTCGAGGATGACAACAACAATGCACGTAGCTGTCGTGTGGAATCGCTGTAAAAAGGGCGGCGCCCCGCGGCGCAAAGTGCCCCGATTCGTTCCGGAATTTCGGAGCTTTTGTCCCCGGTACGCGCACTTGTTGCTCACTTTTCCATTAGTTTTCTCAATGTTTTACTTTCGAAAGTTTTCCCCGTGTGCTAATCCCTAAATCGGATTAGCGCCGAGTGAAGGAGTTTGCGGATAATCCGGCAAAACCAATTTGTTTTATTTGGGAATTTTCGACGGAATGTCATAATTTACAACCTTGCTGTCAGTCGTTGTCTAATCTTGTAAACGTAATTGGATAGAAGTTCTTGTTACAAACACCTAATTTCTGTCTGTGAGGGAGATAATAGAAAATCTGTACAATTAACATAAATAAACATCAGATATTTTTTCATTTTCTTACCATCTTTTAAAATTGAAAAGGTTTTAAAAGATATCTCTTCTCTAGTCTAAGAACTTATTATTATTCTTTTTTATGTCAAAAATCTTTGACTCAATAAAAGATTCCAAAGAATGTTTTAATATACTTCATTTCATATTTAAAACATTCAAATATATATTATTAATATAATTTTTTCCTTTTTAATAGAAATTCATAGATTTCTTCTTAGTTTTAAAAACTTATTTATATTATTACACAAAGTTTGTTTTTAGGTTCAAATTCTTTGATTTAACAAATGATATTCATAGATATATTTAGATGTTTCGAAAGAATGTGTTAATATACTTCGTCTCATCTCTAAACCATCTAGACATGTATTATTGTTTAAGAACTTATTGAAGTACTTACTTGAAGGATATTTTTATATTAAAGATCTTTTACTCAGCAACAAACGAAAATAAAATTCAGAAATTTATTTGGATGTTTCAAAAGTGTATTCTAATATACTTCATTTTATCTCTAAACATCTAGACATCTATTATTAATATATACTTTTTTCCATTTGAAATAGATAATTCTTAGTAAAAATTCACATACATATCTCTTCTCTAGTTTAAGAAATTATTATTATTTTTTTATGTCAAAAATTTTTAATTGAGCAAAAGATTCAAAAAATTGTTTTAATATACTTCATTTCATATATAAAACATACAAATATTAATATAATTTTTTCCTTTTTAAAATATATAAAATTCTTAATAGAAATTCATAGATTTCTTCTTAGTTTTAAGAACTTATTGATATTATTACTGAAGTTTGTTTTTATGTTCAAATTCTTTGATTTAACAAATGATAATCATCGAAATATTGATTTCTAACACAATCTTTTTAATGAACTTGTTCTATTGTTTTCTTAAAAATTTGGAAGACGATATAAATCTGTTTACGATTAGACAGACGCTTTTTCAAAACTATATTGATTTCTAAGTAAGAATAACTATTATAGATTGTACCACGATAAAATCCGATAAAACCCTAACTATAAATAACAAAATACAATAATAATATAAACTTGTAATACAATTATCGGTGAGCGACAGTGAAAGGATTGCTAATAATCTTAATAGTCTTATCTTGTTATCTGGACATTTTACAACTGGTATATGCAATAAATCTGGTAATAAAATCGACGTGAGACTAAGGAGATAATCCACATCAGAGATTCCGTCGTCGGTGCAGTTTCAAATTGTAAATATCTCCGGGCTAATTTATGTAAATCTAATTAAGGGTGATGGCAAATATTCCAACGGATTACAACCGGATAATCTTTTTAATCAGTCTTCTGAAATCTTGTAAACATCAATGACAAAAGCACAGCTTCTTTATTTAGAATTAATTCTGTATTTAATTAACAATAATTTTTATATTGACATTAAGAAAAATTAGTTGATATTTTAAAAAAGTTTGTTTAGAAATATTTCCTGGAAACAATTAATGTTTTTTGTTATTTATCGCCATTTATTAATTTTCTCATGATATTAAAATTACAAAGTCCGGCAAATAAACTGATCAGTATCGCATTAAAACCCGCACGTATAATTATACCACACCACTGGCCTATAATTAAAAACATTATATTTTTAAAATACTATAATACTAGAATATTTTCAGGTAGCAAAAGGCCAAACAAGTTTAACGAATACTACAAAATTTTATAATTAACTTCTGTCCATGAAGTTATAATTTCCCAGCAAGATTTATTAGTTTTAATTAGAAACTATAAAGTAATACGAAAACGTTCAGGCAATGCTGTAGGTAAATCAACCCATTCGATGATTTTTTTTGTCCAGCCAGACGCGCGCACCGAAATTAATTATAACGGTGGGAAATTCACGTTTATTTTCCACAACGGCTTAAGCAAACACGTTAATCAACTGATGTGACACAAAACCACCGAAGAAGCCACATATAAATGCTAAAAGGCTAAAATGCAATAACAAAACTCATTTATTACATCCACCCTTGATGGAAGATTGATGCACATAATTGATACAAATTGTTACACGATGCAAAACTGCAGAGAAAATTGTTATTAATGCCCGTACAATTATTATCGGCCGTAAATAAAAATAACCGCGGATTAATTAAATTACGCGATCACAAGACAAGTTTTAAAACATTAGAACTAATCAAGGGGAAAAACGACAAGAAACATTTTGCGGCTTCGCCTCATAAATCACGTAGATTTCTGACCCCCAGTAGAATCGTAAATCAAGTGCCGCAGGGAACCGATGACTGCCCCCCCGGACAATGGTTAAGGTTTGCAAGAAGAAAAACTTCTGGCGGACATTTGTTGTTGTGATAGGCGTGAAACTTTGACCGTCCTCGAGACGTATTGTTGACGCTGCGAGACGTAATTTCGGCTACCGTTCGTCGTTATCACTTTTATTGCGACTGCTTTGTATTCGCCAGATGGGCGGTAATGAGGTTAAAGATTGTTGGTTTAAAATCGTTATCTTTCGTACGGTCGGAATTGGACACGGCGTAGACATTGTAGATGTGTCAGAAATGGGATCAAACATTAATTTGTTTCTTCACACCTTCAACAATATTTAGTTCTTAATAAAAAATTAAGAAATGATTTGATATCTTTAGTCAGAAAATTCGTTTTTTTGTCCAAGATCTTTGATTAATTAAGTTTTCTTAGACTGAAAAGAGAAAACTTAAAAATATTCTTACACGCAGTTTGTTTTTATGTTCAAAGTCTTTGATTTAACAAGAACTCATAGATTTATTTGTTTCAAAAGAGTATTCTAATACACTTTTTAAATTTTAAACATCTAGTCTTTTATTATTAATATATACTTTTTTC
Source organism: Aethina tumida (assembly GCF_024364675.1). Taxonomy (NCBI): domain Eukaryota; kingdom Metazoa; phylum Arthropoda; class Insecta; order Coleoptera; family Nitidulidae; genus Aethina; species Aethina tumida. The sequence goes on from NC_065439.1 coordinate 10,622,549, forward strand.
TATCTAAAATAGATAATAAAAATTATAGATAATAAAAATTATTGTAACTCTTCTCTAGTTTAAAAACTTATTATTTTTTTTTTGCTAAAATCTTCGACTCAGCAAAAGATTCAAAAGATTGTTTTAATAAACTTTATTTCACACTTAAAATATTCAAATATATATTATTAATATAATTTTTTTCTTTTTAAAATATATATCATTCATACATTTCTTCTTAGTTTTAAGAATTTATTGATATGAATACTTGAACATTATTTTTATATTAAAGATCATAAATTCATTTGGATGTTTCAAAAGAGTATTCTAATATGCTTCATTTCATCTTTAAAATAACTAGACATCTATTAATAATATATATATTTTTTTATTTAAAATTATTCTTAGTAAAAATTCATATATCTCTTCTCTATTTTAAGAACTTATTATTATTCTTTTTTTGTGTCAAAAATTTTTGACTCAGCAAAAGACTTATAATATTCTTCTTAGTTTTAAGAACTTATTGTTATTATTACTCAAAGTTTTTTTTTAGGTTCAAATTGATTTTTGATTGATGATTTTTTTTAGGTTAACAAATGATATTCATAAATATATTTGGATGTTTCGAAAGTGTTTTAATATATTTCCTCTCATTTCTAAAACATCCAGACATGTATTATTAATATATATATCTCTTCTTAGGTTTAAGAACTTATTGAAATACTTACTCGAAGGTTATTTTTATATTAAAAGCCCTTTACTCAGCAACAAATGAAAATAAAATTTACAAATTTATTTGGATGTTTCAAAAGAGTATTCTAACATGCTTCATTTTATTTTTAAATCATTTAGACATCTATTATTAATATATACTTTTTTCTATTTAAAATTTATAATTCGTAATAGAAGCTCATAGATCTCTTCTCTAGGTTAAGAACTTATTAATATTCTTACTCGAAAGTTGTTTTAAATCAAAGATCTTGGACTCAGCACGTTATTATAAACGAAAATAAAATTCTTATATTTATTTGGATGTTTTAAAAGATTATTTTAATATACATCATTTCATATTTACAATATTCAGGTATATAGTATTAATATAATTTAAAATACATAATATTCTTAATAAAAATTAATAGATTTTTTCTTAGTTTTAAGAACTGATTGATATTATTACTCAAAGTTTATGTTTAAATTCTTTGATTTAACAAGTTCTTAAACACGAAAGTGATATTCATAGATATATTTGGATGATTAAGATTGTTTTAACGTACGTCATTTCACATTTAAAATATTCAGATATGTATTATTAATATAATTTCTTTTTGGTTTTAAGAACTTATAGATATTATTATACAAAGTTTGTTTTTATGTTCGAGTTCTTTGTTTTAAAAAGTTCGTACACACGAAAATAAAATTTGTAGATTTATTTGAGCGTGTTTAAAAAACTTCATAGGTTTCTGATCAGCTTTAAGATCTTGTATATGTTTTATTCATCACGTTTTCACATACCTTAAGGTTTGTGAGCTTCAAAAATATATATGTAAGTATAAATATATATACATATACAACAAATTTGTATTTTGGGTTCAAGATATTTGAAAATAATAAATCATTGAATTATGTAAATGTGCTTGTTTTAATTTAGAGTTGTAATCATACTAATTGTCAAATAAAAAACAATACGTTTAACTTATTGATAATATTAAATGATATAAGATATATTGTTCACCAAGCATTGAGACAAAACAAGTGGGTGCCCATAATTACAAACAATTATAGAGACAGAAACTGTTTTATCATTTTATCAGTAACGATCTCATAGAGTACCACAAGAACATTAAAGTTGAAATAAAAAAGAAGCGATTTAAAACGCAATTATCTACTCAATCCACGTCCAAATAAATGGATTCCGATCATTAACCGGCAATCTTCCAATCCCCTCGGCCTTATTTACATTCGGCAGCGGCACCAGCCGAACCCGCCGTCAATCAACCTCCATCATCGTCGGGTTCCATTAGCACTTTGATCCCCGATTATGTTTTTATATTGTTTTCATATAGGGTGTTGTGATGCGGTTTTACTTGAACGTTCTGAATGGATGTGTGGATCAAATCGAAAGGAGTCTGCATAACCTACCCTTGGAAATGGTCTGCAGAGTATCGATTTCATAAAATTCACCCATAATATAGGTTTTGAGATGGTACTCAATTGTTTTAAACTCACATTTTTGAAATATATATGAGTATACTCATTTTATAATGAATGGAATCACAAAGGTGACAAAAATGAAGGGGTTCGTTCATTCAAAGAAAAAACTCGAGGACGAGTTTCAAGGAAAGATCCCTCTGAAAGTTGTCGCGAAAAGCTTTCAATAGAAAACATTCAAGGAAAATCGTCTCGTAACACCCCGCAATTGCACAATTATCGCATAAGGGTAGAGAGAGATTTAGCTGGGAGCGTAGCCGGGCGCAACGGCGTCGCGCAGCCCCGCCCCCATACCGGTCCCGAGATCGTCATCAGATCCAGCCCCGGACGCCGCAATCTCAGTTATTAGTTCACCGTTTAAGTGCGTGGTGTGCCATGGCCTCGGTTCAGCTCCAGTATCCCCAGTATCACCAACATCAGGCGACCAGTGCGCAGAATCAGGTGCGTGGTAACCCCCCCGTTTTCTTTCTGCTCGTAATCACCGTAATTTCGTATTGGCACCCTCGAATCGGGTACCCAATAATTGATCGGATTACCTCCGCCGTTTCCAACTGGAGGTTTGCAGGTTGTTTTGGGAATTGGTCGCGGGGAAAATTATACATTCACTAATTGTATGGTTGTGACGTCGGTTCTGGGGTAATTAGGTGGAGAGTTTTCGTAAGCTTCCTATTAAGTGCCCCACGATTTAAACAACTCATGTTATTATCGTTTGGTCCGATTAATTATTGCACGGATTCGTGAGTGATTACAACTAAATTTTGCAATCATCTATCAATATTAACTTTTTGACTTTATTAATAAATTTAGTTTATATTTCTGGTAATTTTTTTATGTTATTATATTTATTTACATATTTAAGTGAATATAATTTGTTAGAAGAAAGTTTCTGATTAAAATTTTCTATATTTATTATTATTATGTTTAATTACGTATTAACAACTTAGAATTTAATTCTTTTTAATAATACATATACAGAAAAAATATAGTAGTTTTTATAGACAAGAGTTTCTGGTCTTTTTTCTTTATAATAATATTTCATTGTAAAAATATTTTATTATGGAATGAAAATAAGGAGTAATTACAAACAAATTTAAGTACCTACAAACATAAACCTCGCCTGTTTTTGCCAAACATTGCTAGACAACAAAAAAGTTAATTAAGACAGAAAATAATTGTCAGTTATCCAACTCAAATTACACGTTTCTAATGTAATTACATAGACTGATAAAATCTCTTCAATCACTCATACTAATTACACGTTATTACAGACCATTAAGATTAACATTTTTTTACAGATGTCACCACTGAATTTGTTAGCAGCAGCTTGCAACAAGATGTACACGCACCAACCCTTAGCGCCGCATTCCCAAATTTCCCCCGTGTCAACCGCCTCCTGCAGCAGCGACGGCTATGCTTCCCAAGTGCCATTAGAAACTTCTCGATCTCCATTAGAGTACTCGCCTCACTATCAACCCCTGTACAATCACAGTTATGGGAACCAATATTGGTTCCAAAATTCACCTCCGGACATCGGAAACTCTGGCTATCAACCGCAACAGCAACAGTATCAGTGGTCGCAGAACAGTTACATTCCCGCCTTGTCCTCGATTAACCGCCACCTGATCAAGCCTTGTGATTTCCCCACGTATTCAACGAAAGCCAGACGCTGCATCAAATGCCAGTGCCCAAATTGCATCAACGAAGAGAACGGCCTGAAGAAACCGTCCGCGAAAAAGGTGCACATTTGCCACTATCCGGGGTGCGACAAGGTTTACGGGAAAACGTCCCATCTCCAGGCCCACCTGAGATGGCATACGGGAGAACGTCCGTTCGTCTGCAACTGGCTCTTCTGCGGCAAACGCTTCACGCGATCCGACGAGTTGCAGAGACATCTCAGGACGCACACGGGTGAGAAACGGTTCGCCTGTTCGATATGCTCGAAACGGTTCATGCGATCCGATCATTTGGCGAAACACGTGAAGACGCACAAGAACGGCAAGAAATCCGAGTCGCCGAAGCCGGAGAGTCCGCCGCTCAAGACCGAAACCGACAGTGATTACGCCCAGCAAGTGCCGTCCGTTCCGTCCGTTCCGTCCGCGCAACCAGTTCAAATGTACCAGCAAACGGGGAATCACTTTTTGCCGTCCGATTCGTTGATCCACTCGAGGTTTAGCAACGAACAAAGTTCCGGTTACGACGTGCGGGTGCATCCCAGTGTTGTGTCCTCCAATTCCGGACTGTACAATGGTTACACCGGACTGTACTTGCAATAATTGTTGATGTAGATTTTAGATTTAAGATTGTTGCATGTGCTTTTTGAAAATGGGATCAATTAATCGAAAAGAGAGATAGATAATTTTTATAGGGGGCGAAAGTTCCGCTTATTTTGTTAAAAGACTGCCATTTTTGTAAATGTGTTGTAAATAGGTTTTGTTAATTTATTTGTTATGTGTACAAATATGATAAAATGCAAATAAATAAAATATTTTTTAATACCAAACACCTTTTTTATTACCTTTTATAATTAAAACTCCTGTATACTTAAAAAATGACTAAGTCATAAAAATAAAATAAAACAATTTAATTCGGAAAATAAATTATAAAATTACAATTTTTATTAACCCATTGAAATTAAAAATATGCGTTGCATAAAAAATTTAATTTAAAAATTACATAATTTATTAAAGTTCTAAACAAAGTGATAAACATCACCTCTAATTTATGGCTAATAAATGTACGTCGGCAGGTGGCTCCGCACCGCGTCCAAACATCGAACCGGCTACTAAACATTTGCGGCGCATTGCGACAGATGTCGCCGCTGCGGGGATAATTGAGGGTGCTATTAACTGGGCGGGTTTTACGGATCCATGGCCGCCCTGGCAGAGGAGGGCAACGAAAGAAAATAAAACAAAAAACGCAAATTACACAGTGTGATATTTATGTATGCGGTGGGGTTAGCATAGCAGGGGAAGGCGGCGAAGTGGCGTACAGCATTAAAGTCAGTTTCAATCAATTCACATGCAAGTTTACATAATTTGTCGCATCTCGGTCCCATTGTTTTGCGGATACGTCGGTTTAACGGTGCACGGCGATGCTGTACGCGAGTGACTGACCAACGAAATTTGATTGTTTTAGTGCTGTTAAAGAAGCGTTTCAGTTCGATTTACGCCTTCCCCGAAAAAAAGGAATCAAAGATCCTGCTAAGCTGGAGGACCGCGTGGAGAAGGGGAGAACGTCCCCGGAACTATTAGCTGTAAGTCCAGACGATGCGGTGCTAATACTATTAATCTTGGACCCTTTGACGTTATTTTTTTTGTTTTTTGTTTTTTCGATTTTTTTTTTTTCGAAACCAATTGCAATCGTGGCGCATGCGCACGATGTGAGGGTGTAACGGCTTTAAAGGTGACAGTGTTAATTAGAAGGTGAAAATGAGATGGAAGGTCTAATGAATTAGCTTTGAGGAACTTTGAAAGGCTACAAACAAGTTAGAATCGAGGAGAACGAAATGCGACGGAAAATGTTCAAAGTTTTACTTCAAAAATATTCCAATATTTTACAGTTTTTTTAATAAATCTCAAATGATATTGTTTTTAAAATGTTGCATAAAATATTGCGTAACTTTATTTAATTGATTTAAGTAGGATCTGATTGATTTTCTTAAGAAAACAGTCAAAAAGTAAAATCCTTTATAACTATAAAAACTTCACACTAAAAATATGTTTTTCGATTAACAGTATATTAAGTTAATATTTTTTAAATTGATATTTCCTATACCTTTATTCTAATTTACAAAATTTAAGATTTAATTTAATATAAATTTAAAAATACATGTAATAAAAAGCATTCCCAAATATTTCGAGATTATTTAGTTAATTAGTTTAGATAATCAAAAATATTATTTAATTTGAAATATTTCTTAATCCCTGTTTTTTATTAGCAAATAACTTAATTTGAAAATATATAAATTTAATTTGATATAAATTTTAAATTTTATAATTTTAAAGCAGTTTAATAATTTTAAATCAGCTTAACGAACATAGAAAAAATATTTTATTTTAAATTTCTATTAAAATTATTAAAGGGAATCATCCCTTAATTATTATAGATGATTTATAATAATTCTTTTTTAAGCCTGGGAATCTTTTCAAACCAACCAAATATGGACTCATCTAACGATATAGTATTTTCACACATTTCTTCAACAATATATAATTTAACATTTGAACAATTGATACCCGAACCATATGGTACATTGAACTAATCCAAAAATTACTATTGCTTACATACAATTGTGGACGGGTTGTAATAATTGTTTTAACGATATAAAAAGCATTTTTTTTGTATGTATGAGACCGGAGAAAACAGCCACAGCCCGCTAACCTATATAATTATGGAACAGGTGGTGGAATTCAACCAACACAACACGAAAATTGCCCCACAGCCGTCTTATAAATATTTTTTTGAGGTGTGCATCGAAGAAACTTGTTCTTTGGAAAAAGTTGTTGAAATGATATTTCCCATCCAAAAATTGTGGAATAGATAAACAATTGCCCGAAAAAAACGCAGTACCGGTAATAAGAAAATTACATGTAATTTCGTCCGTAATTATTGTCATTCCGAATAATTTGTTTTTTAAGTGGTCGATAATGCCTCATGATAAGTTTGCAGCAAATATCTCGTTTTGTTGTCTATACTTAACGTACCGTTTGTTCGTTAAAATCTCAATTAATTTGAAAAATTAGATCTAATTGTCGTTTATTAAATAAAAATAATTGCGCGGCCCCCCGGGGGGCCACTCTTGATGCGGACGAGTCATTGTCACGGACGGAACAAGGCCGTCACGCTGCGGAATAATCGCAAGTCAAAACTCGATCTTGTGTTTCATCCAGGATGATGAAAAATGGAAAAACTATTCAAATTTTTCGACACTACATATACTGTTTTAAAGTAGTATTAGATGAAGATGTTTTTCTTCTCTTTAATCACTTTTTTGTAGAACTTATCTTCGTAGTAGATAAGGAACTGAATTTTTCTGCATTTACAACATTCAGACTAATCCCCAAAGAATAATTTACTACGGAGGATGAAAGAAATGAAAAAAATATGTTTTTGATTTAGAATATCAAATCCAATATCTTAAGTTTCTCCTTCTTTCTTCCATTTTCCTTTCATATTTATCTTGGATGAGGTAATGTTTCAAATTTTTTATAACTTTCATTATTATTGGAAATATAGAGGATAAAATAAATAGAAAAATATTTTTTTGGCATTAAAACATTAAATCTACAACCATAATTCAATGTTTCTTCTTATTCATTCCGCTTTCCTTTCCTATTTACCTTAGTTCAGGCAATGTTTGAAGATTTTAATAACTGTCATTATTATGGAAATTACAGATGATGAAAGAAATAGAAGAAGACTTCTCTGGCATTTGAATCTTTGTATTTCTATTCTTATTGAAACTACAAAGGATAAAAGAAATAGAAAAATATTTTTTTGGCATTAAAATATTTAATCAACAACCTTAATTCAAAGTTTCTCCTTATTTTTTCCTTCTTTTCCCATTTACCTTAGAAAAGGCAATGTTTTGAAATTTTAATAACTGGTATTATTATTGAAATTACAGAGCATGAAATAAATAAAAAAAAAGACTTTTCTGGCATTAGAATTTTTTGTACTTCTATTCTTATTAAAACTACAGAAGATGAAAGAGATAGGAATATATTTTGGAACAAAAATCTTTAACTCTCAACACGTTTCACCTTCTTTCTTCAGTCCCCCAAAACTTATAGTAGGAAGAGTTTCATTATGTCCAAATTAGAAAGATAATAAATAACAATGATAATAGTTTTGATGGAGCGTCCGCCCGTCAATAAATTAGCGACAACAACCCTTGACGCGTGTCCGCAACACACTCGGCCACTTCGCAGATTTGTCGACGTTCCGATCTCGATCGACTTTGATGGATTTATCCATCGCCCACCCATAAATCGTCCCCCTTTTCGGGGCACTCATAAATTTCGTTTCGGGAATCGATGCAATATGCAAGAGTGTATGTGTGTGTGTGCAAATAGCAATCGCAGTTGTTTGAACTATCGCGTTATAATAACATAATCGGGCTCGAAGGTAAAGCAAACCTCATTACAACAGCATGTTATTCTCTTTTATTCGACAAGTGCTTTAAGTGCCCTCACAAACAATTATTGGCACGGAATCGACGTTGCCACGTTTTCATATACTTCAACATTGAATTTTTTGGAAGGAAAGTTTAGATTTTCAACCCTACTAATGGTTCAAAATGGTGATAGTGATCAGGGAGATTTTACGAGATGTCTTTGGACACGACTAGGACATTAAAACACTATTTAAAAACTGTTTAAGCACTCTGAAAAGTTGATTACTATATTAGGTTGCCCCAATATTATTCAAAGCACTTTAAAATAATTAATTTCAACCAACAACAAGGTTTATTTGGAAAACCGATAAAAAATCGAAGGTGGCAACGTTGTTCGCCATGTGCGGCTCCACCTGAACCGTCTCCCCTTTCTTCTCCACGGGAAACCTACGAGTACTTGCCGGTGGTAAAATTAACCACAAATTCGCGTGATGTTCGAGAGGGGGAGAAAGTTAAAACGTTTATCAATTTACTACCGTTCCGACGTGCGACTACGTGGCAATGTGTTTTCCAGGTTTTGCGGTTTCGACGTTTTCACGCGTCGTTCATTAGCACGTGAATGCGTTACCATACTTTTTTGTGCCCTTCAATCGTTTTTAATCTGTACGAATAATTTCGATTAAAAATAAAAACATAACCAGAAATCGTTAGTCGGGCAATTTGGTTTTTTGCAGACGTGCTCGGTCATTTCGGGATAATATCAGAACTGGAACTCGATGAAAAAAGTGATGGCGAAACAAAAATGGACAATAAAAATTGTTCACCAATTAGTTTACACGCTATATGGTGGATATTTCTATCTAAATGAGGATCAGCTTGTTTAAAACCGAGGAGTAAGTCGATTATTCCATCGGGCCTTTCTGTTCCTCGGAGACGTCGTTTCGTTATGATACCACTTTTACAGGGCCAAACTCAGGGAACAAATTCTCATCTTTCCTTCTACAATTCAGAGGTTTTATCTAAACTTTTATTTAGTTTTTCTTAGATTTATGTAATAAAGAACTATCACAACGCTTCTAAGGCGTATTAAAAACATTTTAAGCATTATACGTATCTGAAATTAAAATTAAGAGAAATGTTTTAAAAATTCAAATATTCCATAAATATACATTATTTTAAATAAAGAAATAAAAACTACAAAATGTTTACACTAGTAAAATTTACCAATTTTTAAATAGACAAATTAAGAAAAATTTAATTCACTAAGCTAAAAATAAAAAGTAGAAAATATTATAGGATAAAATACTTACAATTACTCATTATTTATATTCATTATTTTAAAATATATTAATTATATTTTAAAATATTTGAAAAAATTTTATTTTTAATTTTAAATATATTTTATTCTTAATTCAGATAAATTAAAATAGTTTTAATTAATAAATTATTTGTATAAAATAATTAATCATAGAAATTTTCATAACTAAGAAATTCCCATAAATAATCTGAATAAATGTGTTTAAAAATAATATATTAAAGTGTCTGAAATTAAAATAAAGAGAAATTTTTTAAATATCAAATTTTCCATAAATATACATTCTTTAAAACAACAAAATAAAAACTAAAAATTGTTGGGAAAAAATATATAGAAATATTAATTAATTATGTGTCTAATTTTTTTAAAATTTTTATTTATGTGATGGTGAATTAAAAAAATCATTCTTTAAACTAAAAGTAAAATTTTAAAATATTGAAAAAAAATATATATTTTAAGTTTATTTTATTCTTAATTTAGATAAATTAAGTTAGTTTTGATTGATAACTTTTTTATTAAAAATAATTAATTATAGAAATTTTCAAAACTAAGAAATTCTAATAAATAATCTGATTGATTAAAAATAATATTTTAAAAATAATATTTATTATTTACAAATATTAATTAATCATGTTAATTTTGTGTTTAAAATGTTTAAAAATAATATATGTATCAAGTATCTGGAATTAAAATAAAGAGAAATGTTTTAAAAACTGAAAAAATGAAAATGGGAAAATATATTTAAAAATATTAATTAATTATGTCCTAATAAATTTATTTAATTGTACATTATATATAACATATTATATGGATTTTATACAAATTACATATTTGTTATAAACCCTCCTAATATTTAACTTTAATTTTCCAATTTCCCCTCCCTAAAAAGTCACCAGTTTATAATTAAATCATTGTTGTGAAGATGTTAAATTGTGGTTGGATTTCAAAACCGTCCCTGTGTTTTTTGCCGGCGCATTATTTTCATAAAACTTCTATCACGTACCACGTACGTTTTTATCGATCGTCTTTTCGATTATTATCGATAATTAGCTCCACCTTGAACCCGTCTTGATTAGAAAACGTGTTCGCCGAGATAAATCGTAACCTTTTTTTTCCATCCTATCCACCAACCTTACGAAACTTTCCCCAGGTCTCGATAATTGATTTAATTATTTCGAATAAAACGAGAATCGTACGTGAACGCTTAATCGATTCGAAGGTGTGGCGTTACCCGATACACAATCTTAATTTATTGGTTATTAATAAAATCATTAATTGGACAACGTTCCGCGAACGGGTATCGCACAGGGTTTCGATTGGGGTGCGGGTCCCGACGTCGTGTCAGTCGGGGGATTCCCGCTGCGCGCATTGTCGACAATTAGTTATCCGGCACACTTTTCGAAGCTCGCGTCCGTCGCGACGGGGGGGATTAATGAGACGTGCGATCTGTCCGCAACACACGACAACAACCGTAAATCAATGTTCCTCTCTTTTTCTTTCCGCTTTATTTGCCCACAGAAACAATATTTTTAGTTTTAATATCTTGTTTGTTTTGTTCACCATTTATTCTATGTGGATATCAGCTTTTTTAGCTTTTTAGGGTTGAAAAATCTGTTTTATATACATAAAGTTTAATAACTTTTAGAATTGTCTTCAAACGTATTGATAGTCTTCTAAATATTTATACACACAAAGAATTTTGTCATAATATGTATAAAATATTTATGTAGTTCACTAAAATAAACTATACAATTGAGATACTTTTAAACACTTATACCATTCTAGATACATTTTAGACACACGAGAAATTCTTAAACTATCTTATGACAGTTTTAAACTGTTTTATATATAATTAGGACAGTTCTTCTTAAAACCTTCTTGACACAATATAGTTAGTTGAGAAACTCTCCAACTAGTTTGTATACAATTAAGATAGTTCTAAAACTTCTTAAGTCTTTCCTGATATAATTTAGTTAGTTGGAAATTCTTATAATAATTTATATAAAATTTTAAAATGTACTAAATCATTTTATATTTAATTAAGAGGGAAGTAAAACTTCTTAAACCGTTTTGTATATATTTAAGGCAGTTCTAATATTGTTCTTGTTCTTCTTGTGCTGTATATAATTAAGAGAGTTCTGAATCTTCTTAAAACCTTCTTGTCACAATATAGTTAGTTGAGGAACTCTTTAACTAGTTTATATACAATTAAGTTGGAAACTCTTAGACTAATTTTTATATATACAATTTTAAAATTTACTAAATTATTTTTTAATTAATTAAGAGGATATTGAAACTTCTTAAACCGTTTTGTATATATTTAAGACAGATCCAATATTTCTTGTTCTTCTGGTGCTGCATGTAATTCCCAAATCATTCTCTTGTCAAACCGTTTTGATGACAACTAAGGCAGACAGTTCTAAAACTTCTGTTCTGTATATGCTTAGCAGTGTTTTAAAACTGCTTAAACTTCTTTTATACTTAAATACATTTTAAATAGTTAGAGAATTCTTTAATTATTTACTAATTAGGATAGTCCTAAAAATTCTTCACCCATTGATTCAATTCTTACACCATTTTACAGAGTTATAATATCTGTTCTTATACCGTTTTCTACAAAATTAAGAGTGTTCAAAAACTTCTAAAATTGATCTCATCAACAACTAAAACCTTTTTACACATAATGAAAACAATTTATGGTATAATTTAGAGACCTATTTATTAAATTCTGAAATCATAGATAGTTCTAAAACTGCTTGAAATATAGTTGATTCTATTTAGATAGTTGAAGAATTATTAAAAGAATTTAATTACTAGATGTTCCAGAATATGTGGTTAATCTCACGGATTTAGATATAATTCTCTATCTATATCTATATTTTGGTGATGTATCTAAATCTGCGAGATTGTCCACATATTCTGGAACACTCTGTATAATTATGACACTTTTAAAACGTCTTAAACTGTTTTTGTATATTATCAATACATGAAACTTCATAAGTAATTCTTGATTTGTGTCAGATCGTATTTACTGTCAAAAAATGGCAAAGGTGCTCAATTTCATGACTCACAGTGTCTTAAACGAGTATGCGTTCGATAACAAAGATCCGGCCTCCCTGTACATAAAGAAGTCATTGAGTTTCGAGAAGTTGAGCTTCGGTACCACCATATCGCGTTACCGAATGAAATCGAAGTTAGAATTGTCCCGTTTGTCTTCCGTAAGGCATTACACAAAGCCTGAAACGTTCATCACGAAGTTACTCAAAAAGCCGGGAAGCAAACGGGGATCGTTGCCCCTCGTACCCAGGTTCCAGGCGAAGTTGCCCAGAGTGCCCAGTCCGACCAGATACCAGCCCCCGTTTTTGACCGCGGCCAAAGATAAGTGCTCGTATCCGTTCAACTCGAAAATCGAATACTGGACGGCAGAATGCAACATGAATCCTGGACCGGGCACGTACAATCTTTACACGAAATTATGTCGCAAAATCGGGAGACAGTTCAATTTCGGCAAGCCGTCCATGAAATCCTGCGTGAAAACATTTTGCAGCATCACCCCGAAAGACGTGTGCCACCAGTGCGGGGACATATGCACCAAAGACTACTGGTTCAAGCCACCTTCCACTTACATGTGTCACTTTTGCTGGCAGTTCGAACGGATGACCACCTTGAACTACACTTTGGATCAGATCTACGAATTCCAGAAGATACGTACATGCGAACACATCCACGACCACCAGGGCACCAATCATCCGACCACCATCCTTACAGACAAGCAACGTCGACTCAGGGAGGAACTCGAGAATTATTTATCTCTGTTTTCTTCTTGCTCCTCGTAATCATACCTATACTTAATATAATATATAATATAATCTATTATAATAAAGATGTATATACCGGTGTAATTCTTGTGTTGTTAATGCGCATTACAATAACTTTAATCTTCCCTTTGATGTGAAACTGTTTTCTTTTTGTTCTTTGGCGCATCTTATATTAATGTTATTTATGTACTAATGCAGGAATGAGAGATTATGTTGTAAAATTGTTGCAAAATGATAAAATTAGAAAAAAAATTATAATAAAAGTATTGTACCTAATTTTAGATAGTAATTGATTGATATTGGTAAATACAGAACTTTAATGACTCGAAATACGATAACTTGAATGTTTGATAACTTGACACAACATTCGATAAGTGGAATTTCTCCTGCATCATATAAACTCTTCGGGGTTTTTCCTTTCCCATTATATTCGTCTTATGCCCGAATGGCATTCTCTGTTGGCCACAGTTGTGAAACCAATTATCGTTTGATTACAATAATGCCAGAAAGTCTTACAATTTAGGTCGTATTGTTTATAAGATTATTTATATTCTAAATGGAAGTCCATTTTTTCCAATTAAATGTGTTAAAGATTCCTTACAGTAATAATGCTTATATTTCGTGACTAGGCTTTGTGTGATGCAACTTACGTATAAAAATGTTGACAAAGCTAATCTGTAATGGTTTTATCGTAGCTTTTTTTGAAAAGGAAAATCCTTTCGTCAAACACTAATAACTAACTTTTTTTGTATTAAATTAAAAACTTTACGTAATTATAATATTGATTGTATTGTGCATTACATATTTTATAGGTTTCAAAGTGTTATTTTTGATAAGTAACATAGTGATCTTTAGCAGTATCTTTTGTAATATCTAGCTTAAATCATACTTACCTGATAAATACACATTTATAACTTTCTATGTATGTATATATATAATAACTCGATGTCTTGATAACTTAAATTTTTTTGTGGCAAATCATGGTTCGAGTTATCGAAAAAACTGGTAAAAAAATATTGTAAATATGATCCAATTGGGCAAGAAAAATTATATTAAACATGTACAAAATTGTCTATAGTAAATATGAAAAAAAGTTTACAGTTTATACTGTATAATAAACAAAAAAATGGTAAAATTTGACAAGAAAATCAAGTTTAAAAACGCATTTGTTTTAATAAAATCAGTAAAAAGCTTTTCAAATAATATGAATAATAATAAAGATATATTATTTTGTTGAAAAACTAAACTAAAAATATGGCAAAGGTAATAGTTTATATTGTAAAATTGTTGAAAAATGGTAAAATTGTCCGATTAAAAAAGAAAATAAACTATAAAAAATACGCACCATATATTGACTTAAATAAGTTAATTAAAAAATATTACAAATATTTATTATTTTATTGAATAACAGTAAAAATATAGTAAAAACGATAAAATAGTCAATCAAACAAAGAAACAAACTAAAGAAGATATGTACTATATTGGTAGTAATGAATTAATTTAAAATATTTCAAGTAATATGAAATAGGTAAAAAAATTTTATATGTATCAGTTTTATTTATGGCAGATCAAATTATTATTATAAAAACTGACAAAACATAAAAAACTGGTTTATAATAAAATAATGAATCCAATTAGAAAACTATATAATTATGAGAACTAAGAATCAAATTAACTTAAACCAATTTTAAATAATTTTAAATTTTTATTGTTATTTTAGGGAAAGATAGTAAAAATGTGACAAAAGATTTTATGTACGTACCATTAATATATTAATTAATATATTCCAAATAATATGAAAATTTATTTATTTTACTGAACTAAGGACCAAATTAACTTAAAATTTTAAATAATATGAAAAATGGTAAATTTTTATTATTTTAGGAAAAAACAGTAAAAATGTAACAAAAGGTTTTATGTAAAAATGGGAATTTTTAATTAGTCCAAAAAACAACCATGGGGAGTATGTGCCATTAATATATTAGTTAAGATATTCTATATAATATGTTTAGATTTATTTATTTTACTGAAAAATAGTAAAATTGTGAAAAAAATGTTTATACTGTATAATAATAAAAAAATAGTAAGATAGTCAAATTTGACTTGCTCTTCATAATCTTACCTACACTTAATTAATATCTATTATATAATCTAGTGTAATAAATATATACCAGTGAATTTGTTCTGATAACAAATCTCAATCTTAACTTTGATGCATTCTTTGGCGACACTCTTGTGAAATTGATAAAAATAGTAATAATGATCCAATTAGAGAAAAAAATAAATGAACTATGAACCAAATTTTCTGCAATAATCAATTTTAAAGAAAGCAAACTATATTATACAAATATCAACTTCTTTATACTTAAAATTAGGAAAAAAAAAGCAATTCACCTCAGGGAAAATTTAAAAATTTGTATAGCTCTGTTTGTTTTACCAGCTTTAAGTAACTATTCTTAAAATTTTCTATAATGTAATTCATTGTGATGAAAAATATAATAGTTATGTTGACAGTGTGCATTAAACATTACTTTAATGTGCAACAGTTTGTCTTTCGTGCTTTGCTGCATCTCACCCTGCATTGTGCATCTCATATTAAAGTTTTTTTATGTATTTAACAATGTCGGAAGTGGTAATATTTAAGTGCAGTCGGAAGGAAAGTTAACGATTAGAAACATTTTTAATTGCGATCGTGAAATTAAAATATCGAGACGGTGTTCATTATGATAATGAGGATGAAAAAAAAAAAAAAAATGTTGAAATTGGCTCGAATGTATTTCGTGTGAATATTTCCATATTATTGGGCCCGTTTAATTGGAAATCTAATCCGTATCAGATATTGATTTTCGGTGTGTTCCAACCGAAATAAAAACGTTAGCCGTAACCCGCAATTAACGAACGAACACATTCAAATTTTGTAACAGATTATTTTTTAATAAGCAATAAATTACGCCGCCGAGATCGTATCTTGTTTTTCAAGAAATGATTTATTCATAAACATAATCATAATAAAGCGAAAATATGCTGTTGATAAACGTTATTAACGTAAAATTATCATAACAGTAATAAATAACTTTAATATGGCCATTTTTCGTGTGTAATAGTCAAGAATCGAGAATTCGCATTAAGGAAAATAAATCTAGACCAATTAAAACTGTGATTGTCGTTTCGTACATGAATATTAAGTTGCGGATTTAATTACCATACACACACACATACTCGGGTGTTGGCAAAAGATGGACGAAAACAGGTGCAACTACGACCCACATTTCTAAAATATACTGGTATCATCAAGCTATTTATTCTCTCTCTGTCTTTCAAACAATGTATAATTTTATTAGGACTTTAATTCGTTGAGTATACATTAAAAGGGAGTCTATTTTAAACTAAACACACGATCTGTCAAAAGCCTTCGGATTTTTTTCTTGTTTCAATCGATAAATATTGTTTACGTGATCCTAGTGGTAAAAGAGAGGAAAAAGTGTGCGGCTTGAGGGCATGTGATCCACCTACGAAGTTTTATCGTCGGGTCCAATCTTAGGAATTTTTTAATGTCGCTATTATTGAAACCAGTACAACACATTGTCTGGACCCAGCCTTGCGTTTGTTCTTTTGTGTTTCTCGATACCAACACGGTCAATTTTACAATGATCACCATGTACGACACGTGTTTTATATGCGGTTATTATAATAATATAGTTATGTTTATGTAGATTAGTGCAGACATACTTTGCCTTTTTGGAGGAGGTGGAAAATTGTTGTTAAAACATAGAACACTGAAATAATTGTAGAAACTTGAGTTTACTTGTTACAATAAACTGGTACTTGAAATAATAAGTAATGTAATTTATAAAAAAATATCTAATTTTTAGTTTAATTTTCTAAAACGATTAATATTTTTAAAACAAAAATATCTCTTTATTAACATAGTTATATTATTCTACATAATTTCAAATAGTAGTAATAAATTAATAAGAAAATTAATAGAAAATTAATTGTGAAAAAATTTATTAATTTTTCTATAACAAATTAATTAAAAAGTAGTTCTAAAAAGTACAAAAATAGTAACAACTTAATATTGTATTAAAAACAATGTCGATATCACAATAATAGTAGATTTTATTGTAAAATGTATCTGTATATATATTTAGTAAATAAAAAATTTTAAAAAATTTGACAAAAATTGGAAGTTTACATTATTGTTGAAATTAGAAAAATATTTATAATTTTGATGAAAAACATTAAAAAGTGGTGATAAATTTGGAAATACTGCAAATGTATCAGATTATTTATAGTAGATCAAATTATTATTATAAAATCAGACAAAATATAAAAAACTGGTTTCCAATTAGAAAACTACATAAAAGGATATCCAAATTTTTTAAAGTAAATTATTTTGAATTGAGTTGATTTTAATAAATTAAATTATGAGAACTAAGAACCAAATTAACTTGAATAGTTTTAAGTAATTTGAAAAATGGTTAACTTTTATTATTATTATAGGAAAAAACAGTAAAAATGTGACAAAAGACTTTATGTAAAAATGGTAATTTTTAATTAGTCAAGAAAATAAACCATGGAGAATATGTACTATTTATATATTTGTTATGATATGATATAAAAAATGTTTAGATTTATTTAATTTAATGAAAAATAGTAAAAATGTGTAAAAAAGTTGATAGTTTATACTGTATACTAAAAGAATGTAAAATAATCTAATTTGACAAGAAAATAAACATTTGGCTTTAATAAATTCATTAAAAAACTTTTCAAATAATATAAATAATAGTAAAGATATATTTTTTGTTGAAGAATAGTAAAAATGTGGTAAAGTAGTAATTTATATTATTGAATGGTAAAATTTTCCAATTACAGAAGAGAATCAACTATAAAAAAAATATGCACCATATTGATTTAGTAAGTTGATTATATTACAAATAATATGAAAAATGGTAAAGATTTATTATTATATTGAGTAGCAGTAAAAATATAGCAAAAAGTAGTATCTTATACTGTAAAGTTATTGAAAAAATTGATTAAATAGTCAATTAAACACGGAGAAAACTAAAGAAAATATGTTCTACATTTGCTTCAATGAATTAATTAAATATATTTCAAAAATGAAAAAAGTAAAAATTTATTTTATTTAAAAACAGTAAAATTATGACAAAAAGTAGTATACTAAAAATGATAGAATTGTCTAATTAATTAAGAAAATAAACCACAGAAAATTGTGCCACATTAGTTTTAATAAATTAACTAAAAATATTTAAAATAATATGAAAAATGCTAAAGCATTATTATTCAATTTAACAACAGTAAACGTATTGGAAATAAAATAAAGAAAATGTGTACCACAGTGACTGTAATAAATTAATTAAAAATATTTGTAACAATGTGAAAAGTTGTAAGAATTTATTATACTGTTAAACCACAGTAAAAATGTGATGAAGAGTAAAGTTTAGAGACGAACCACATCAGACCTCTGGAGATGCTAGTCACTCATACTAGTGAAACGTCAGGAACTAATTCCAACAAACATCGACCTATAAACCCGAACAAATATAGATATGGAAACAATGATCACGAAAACCTTAATCTTTACAGTGACAGTTTATACTGTACAATTATTTAAAAAATAATAAAATAGGCCATTTAAACAAGAAAATAAACTATAGAAAATACCTTATTGGTTTTATTAAAAAAAAATACTAAACATTTCATAAATAATACAATAAATGGTAAATATTATCTTGTTGAAAAATGGTAAAATAGTTCAATTAAACAAGAAAATAAACTAATTAATTAAATTAATTAACAAACACTTTAAATAATACGAAGATTGGCAATTTTTGTTTTATACATTAAAGCTGCCAATTTATACTATAAATTGTTCTAAAAAATAATGGGTCTTTAATTACACAAGGAAATAAATAATATAAAAATATAATAAAATTTATGATTTAAGAATATTTTAGTTCAAAAATACAAAAATTGGAAAAAATAATAATAATAGGAATCTATCACAACCGCTACTAAAATTATATTAAAAATGTCTCAATTTCACGGACATACAACACATAATAATTTTTGTGGGCTCTACTGGGTAAATTTATGAACGAAAAAGAGAGCGGTGTGTACCTGTCAGTGTGGCAATTTGAATGTTGGGCCGTTTGAAAGTAATTTTCGAATTAGCCGTCTAGAAATACACATACACACACACTTGTTCCAGGAAAGTTCGGCTTGGAGTGCTGCATTGTATAATTGCCATTGTTCGGCTTCCACAGAACTTATCAGACTGTCGTCGTTCCCGTTCTCGGACGCGTCAAGAATTCTACTACTATTTTAAGTGACTGTTAAGCTAATTATAATTGTTCTCCATCTTTATACACACGTACTTTCATGTTCGGGGTTAAAAACCATATCCATTTTGACTGTATCCGTTTTGTTATTGAACAAGCGATTTCAGAAAAAGCGAAGCAACACATCCCGAGATTTAATTGCACGGTAAAAGTTCGGCCAATTAAACCGTTTTCAAAAGCGGTACCGCAACCCCGTACAACAACGGCAACATCCTTTTGTGTACCCGAAATTGCTTTACTGACAGCTTTGCGGACGGTAATTACACCCTTCCATCTGGGAAAACAATTTTTACTTCAAAAATCTGTCAGGACCTCAATTCAAACTGTTCTGATGTAGTTTTTTTTCGGGGAGATTCCGCGACTTTTCTATTCAGGCGGTACATTTGAAAGACAACAATCAATTTTTACAATGTATTTTCTTTTTAATGGGATAACGAGCCACGGCTTTTTACTTAAATTAATTTCTATAAAAATATAAGTGAATTTTTATTGGCGGGTAATTGATTCACATGCAGGAAAATTATAGTTTATGGATACCTGCATTAAGTCGTTGTCGTTAATTGGAACTGACAGAAAACAAGTTCCGCGCAAAATGCAATAAGCACGTTTATTTTTCTATATCAATTCAATTAGCTACGTTCATTTTTGTGCTAATTTAATTTACTCGTCCATTAAAGACTGAATTTTCTCTGGAGACATCAATCAAGCTTGAAGTTTAAAATATTTATTTTATTCAATTAGCTACATACATTTTTTGTAGTATTTAATGTACTCAAGAAATACTTCACGTTTTGAAAATAATTATTTTGAAATATTCCATATAAATTAAAGTAAATTAGTAAATTTTGTATGTGTAAGTTAGTTTAAAATTAAATATTTTTGAAAAAAGTAGTTTTATTAGTTACATACATTTTTATTTTTTGTTAATTTACTTATCCATAAAATGACTCAAATATATTTTAAAATATTTAATCTATTCAATTAACTACATACATGTTTGAACTATTTAATTTACTTGTCTTTAAAAAATACTTCAATACATTGACAAAGATTAATCAAGTTTGAAAATGAATATTTTGAAATATTCCATTTAGTTAGTTGTGTAAATTTTGTATTAAGTTAGTTTGAAGTTAAATATTTTTGAAAAATGTAGTTTTATAGTTACATACATTTTTATTTTTTTTAATTTACTTATCCATAAAAAATCTCAAAAGTTTTTGCAAAGCTCAGTAAAGTATAAAGTAAAATATTTTTAAATATTATATTCGACTAATTATGTTAATTTCTGTAATAATTTAATTTACTTGTTCAGAAAATTATTTAAGTGTCTTTACAGAAATTAATCAAGTTTATAGTTAAATATAGTAAATTTTTATAATAATATAATTTAAATAAACTACAAATGTTCATATACAAACACAAACGTTTTTGTATCTTTGAAGTACTTGTATTAACCATTATAGTAATTTAATTTACTTATCCGTAAAATTACTCAGGAGTCTTCACAGGGATCAGTTAAATTTCAACTTAATTTATTAGTTCAGTAGATCAGATTATTAGTCATATATATTTTTGTAGTAATTTAATTTATTTGTGAATAAACGACTCAAAAGATTTTGTAGGGATAAATCAATTTAATATTTCAGTCTATTAGCTATGTAAATTCTTGTAATAATTTAATTTATTTGTCCATTTACGCAACTAATTGGATAAAAGATTCAAAAGTTTTTTTATTTTGTATTTGAAAGATCTCTGAAAAAAGTCGTTTTATTTACAAGTAAATTAAATTTATATATTTATTTATTTATATTGTATTTATCTACTTACTTAATTAATATTAAATTAAATTATTGCAAAAATCAAATAGAATATTTAAAAATATTTATATTTATATTGACAGATCTACGTAGCTAATTAAATTAAATATTTTAAAGCATTTAAAATTTGATTAATTAGCAGATTACATAGCAAATTGAAGAGAATATTTAAAAATATTTCACATCAAGTTAATAGTTAAATATCTAAATATGCTGTGTAAATTTTTATGGTAATTTAATTTATTAGTCCATAAAAGCTTTATAAACTTTTGTATAAATTTAATTTTTGTCAATAAAGTATAAAGTAAAATATTTTTTAATATTATATTCGACTAATTACCTTCATTTCTCTAGTAATTTAATTCACTTGTTCATAAAATTACTTAAGTGTTTTTACAGAGATCAACAAAGTTTATAGTTAAATATTTTGAAATATTACATTCTATTAGTTGAGGAAATTTTTATAATAATATAATTTAAATAAATAATAAATTTTCATATAAAAACTCAAAAGTTTTTGCGGATATCTTTCAAGTAGTTGTATAAACCATTATAGTAATTTAATTTACTTATCTGTAAAATTTTTCAAGAGTTCACAGAGATCAGTCAAATTTGAACTTGAAATTATTTGAAAGCACATATTTCAATTTATTAGTTATAAAATAAATAGTAATTTAATTTATTTGTTAATAAACGACTCAAAAGATTTTATAGGTATAAATCAATTTAATATTGATAATATTGAAACATTTCAGTCAATAGATTAGCTAATAGCTATGTAAATTCTTGTAATAATTTAATTTGTTTATCCATTTACGCAACTAACTGCAAAAAAGTCATTTTATTTATAAGTAAATTAAATTATTACAAAAAGTTACATAGCTAATTGAATAAAATATTTCAAAATATTTATCTACTAATTTAATTAATCTCCGCAAGAATACTTAAGTATTTTTACGTTCCATTAAATTGAATTATTGCAAAAATCAAATATCATATTTAAAAATATTGTATTTTATATTTGACGTAGCCAATTAAATTAAATATTTTAAAGCATTTATCTTCAAATTTGAATAATCACTAAAATTACATTTAAATCTTTTTGTGGACAAATAAATAATAACTAATAGACTGAAATATTTTCATATCATTAAGTACAAATTTGATTGAATACTGTGAAGATACTATAAATTAAATTTCTATAAAGATTTACACAACTAATTGAATAGAACATATAAAAATATTTCACATTATATTTTAATCAAGTTAATAGTTAAATACCTTGATATGCTGCGTACATTTTTATAGTAATTTAATTTATTTGTCCATAAAAGGTCTCAAAAGTTTTTGAAGAGATCTTATATTTCTCTATTAGCTATCTAAATTTTTGTAGTTATTTAATTTTCTCTAGTATCATTTGAAACAACAATATTTAATTGTTTTAAATTACTTGTCCCAGAAAAAATAAAAATTTAATACATTTTGTTGTTGTTGTTGTTGATGTTTTTGTTCACCAAAAGACTTCACTATCATTGAAATTAGCTTTGTAAATTTTTGTGGAAATTTAATTTTTGTCCATATAAAATCTCAAATCTTTTAGAGAAATCAATCAAGTATGAAGTTATTATTTTGACAACCTAAAACATTTCCAATTGATTTCCAAGTATCATTTTATGTTTCCACAGAAAATTACCCCGTGCACTTTATGTTGAAACCCTTCAACAGGATACGCCTCGGAGCAAAACCGTACAACTTGAAAAATGAGCCCCACAAACAACTCAAACGGCGTCCGTTGTGATAAATTCCAGGAAAAGCATTCGTACACGCAAACCGGGCATATCAAGATATACACACACACATCAAACCGTTGAACCGAGAGCAAAACTGTCACGTGTCCACACCAACACACACACACACACATACGCACAGTGTAAATAAAAAACGCGTAATTATTGTGATTATCGCGAGCCCGAATTTTAATTTTAATTAATCGCCCCGTGGTTGATTTACGACGCGACGCTTCACGCTTTTTCGCTTACGTACAAGACATTTGCATGTCATTATTGCCTTTTTACATCTTTTGCTTTGTCCGATAGAGTTTTTCGACACGTGTCACAATTTCTTAATTAAGTTTTATTAAATTTTACTTGGTTTATGTAAATTCCTCAGTTACTGTGGTCAAATATCGATGGAAACTGTATGGAAACAGCCATAAATAAAAGAAGCGATAAAAGCAAGTTAATTGAGGTTGTATCGCGTTGGACGTGCAATTTGCATCCTCCAGGCTGTGCAGGATGTTTTCAGGTCGTCCGCTTCGTCTTAGTAACCCAGTTTCTATTCGGGGGATAATTCAGAAATTCCTACTTTGGTTAACGACCTCTTTCTTCAGGTGTAAAAAGTGAGTTTTTTCGGGGGTCGATACAGAAACATGCACTTCAAGAGAAGCAATTACAATTACAATTACATGAGGTTAGTCGAGGTCGTTTCAAAACACGAGGAGTATTCACACAGTGTTTTTTTCTTTAATGAATATTAATAAGTGCGGCTGTATTACAACTACTTCTGATTGCTTTGTATAGCTGTCAAATTAGTTACCTACTAATTAATATTTGTTTGTGGTTCAAAATTTACATATATATGTGTGTATAACTGATTGATTTACTTTTTGTGTCATAAAGAGAAAAAAATGAACAAGTTAATAAGCCAAAACCATAAATAATATTGTTCTATTCCCTCCTTAATTAATTTCATAAAAATCCAGGAGGAGGAGTCGACTGATATGAAACAGTATGGGAAATACTAAAAATAGGTGTGCCTGATCAATGTCTTTTAATTATTTTTCTGAGCTTGTAATTTTTTCCCATCCTTAATTCAATTAACTTAATTAAACAGCTGTCAATGTCCGTAAATATTCCTTCAGCTTAAAACAACCACATGTTTTCTTCCAGCAATAAACCAGATACGGTTCTGTTAGTCAGGAAAATCGCCGTCCAGAGTATCAGTTAAATCCTGAAGGACTGTTGTATTATTCATGGCGAGAAAAATCCCCTTAGTTTATATTCCGGGGACCGTTTCGGGGGGTCAGCATCCGGAGCACGGCTCAAATGGATCGGAACGCGAATCGGAAAACGGACTTGTCGATCGGATGCGTCGTGTCAGCGATTTTACCAATTCTCACACTTTAACCCGCCGAAATCCACCCCTTTATTCCTTTGTGTGTGTTTATTTAAACAACATTTAAGTGAAATAAAAATTAGTGGACTGATGGATTAGCAGTTGTTGAACAGCAATGTACAAGAAGTCGATTCACGATCTGAATTAAGTGATGGATTGGTCGAATCGCCACACGAATGCACAATCGTCGTCCGCAGCTCCGCAGCTGGAAAAAAAGTCGCGGATGCAATTAAAGCTACCTGATCTCGAACCGGAGCATAGGAGAGTGAACGATAAAGAGAGAGAGAGTGGGACGATAATTACGTACAAATCTCCGGATTCCGATCGAATCGATCTGTGCAAACCGGGTACGGGTAGCAAATGATAGGTTACGCTCTCGGAAGTTAAAATGTTACTAGGCATAATTTCACATAACTGGACTGGCAATCAGAATGTGTAAATTATTCTGGTCGGGTTCTGGACTGGAATATTGTGTGTAATTTTCGATATCTAGTTTGTGGCGGGTACGATCACGGAATAGACTTTAGATCAATTTCAACTCAATTACTGGCGCGAGTTACTTCCACCGATCGCGGCCTTTCAACCCTCCCCCATCTGTCTTTAGCACTGTTTGATTAGCATTGTTCGATGGTTATACACGAAATCTGTTTCATCGCTTCCACCACCAAAAACATTACCTGCTGGCTGCTGCAAAATTAACTTTTATTTGAAGTAATCTTTTGACGAACATTGGGACTATGGTAGTTTTAGGTTCAATTAAAATGGTCCAAAAACAAAATTAGCATAGACGAGATTCGAGCGATTCGAGCACAAAGTGAAACATGATGAGAGAGAGATTGACGCGCTGTCAATGGGGGTAATTGACATAGTATCAAAGGTGGTTCGTCCGCCGAACAGAAAATTACAGCGTTGCTCTGGGGGGTGTAATTATAGACCCGCACCGAAAATATGTTACCCGTTTCCAACCCGATCGGTCGCGTTCTGATAACCATCGCGCGGCACTAGCTTTTTAGGCAATATCTTCACTAAATTTTCATAAGGTTTGTTGTTTGTTCTAAGCGCCGTCGGTGGTGATCAAAGAGAAAAACGTAATGACGCAATGTTTTGAATCCATCACTTCATCGTCTGTCAGAAACGCGACCACCACACCAGCGTGAATCACTCTTCGTCGCTCCTTTACTCTTATTTTTGGTTGATTGTTGAACGCACACTGTACAAATTTCTCCGAAAGTTACACAATTAAAAACTTAACTTATGTGGATTAAAAAAGTTTGTTTCAATGAAATTTAAACACAATAATTTAGATTTAAATAAATTAACATTCTCTGAATGACTTTTTTTATTTTTTGATTCACCTTAAGTTCCAAGAAATTAATGCACCACCTATAATTTAGTAAATATTTTTTTCTATTTAAGTAAATAGAACATTGTTTGTATTAATTTTAAAACATATATGACATTTAAAAAGTGAGTAAAGGTTTTTACAAGATGCTTAGTTTTTTTGTTATTTGAAGTATACAAAATTTGGGTAGAAGCGGGGTGCGAACGAATTCTGTTTATATATTTCGACGGCCAAATGAAAGATATGCTCAATGTAACTTCATAAACACCACCTTATTTGGTTAGAGCTCAATTATGGTGTGGGGAGGCATATCTTTAACAGCACGTACCGACTTGGTGGTCATAAATAATGAGAATCTTACATGTTGCGACATATGCCCCTTTTATACAATAGGTCTAAATGTTTACTAATGCAAGATAATGCACAACCACCTACATCCCATATTGTCCTAAATTAACTTGCTGACTTCGAGATTAATGCTACGGCCTGGTCAGCTCGCAATCCAGACCTTAACCCAATAGAACATATCTGGAACATTCTTAGAAGACGTTTAAGGGACCATCTTAATCGTCAGAATATCTTAAAGGCCGTGGAGCATCTTCTACTCGAAATTTGAGAGAATCTCGACTAAAATGAAAATCAGATTGAATTGATCAGTATGAACAGAATATGTAAGGCTGTCACTTGTAGTAGAGGTGGAAATACTCCATATTAAGTTCAAATTTTTTTATTTTTTTTTTCTTTTTTTTTTAGAAAAAAATTCAGATTTTCATTTTTTTTTAGAAAACCAGTTATAATAAAAACCTATTTAAAATATAGTGAATTAATTTTTGGGAACAGTTAGATCCTTCATATTGATATATGTTTGTAAGTTGGAGAAAATTAAAGACAATAATTAAAAATAGACAATTAATTAAACTTAATTTTAATATAAATACTTCTAAATTATTTTTTCAGATTTTTTAAATTAATTAATTAATTTTAAAAATTTAATTAATATAATTATATTATTTTTAATTGTAATAATTTAAAAAATCATATTTTAATAAAATACACCTAATTTTCTTTTTACAGGATAAATACATTTTCCCTGAAAATTTGTGTAACAATATTAAAAATTCTTCAGAGTTGTCTTAAGAATTTATTTAGTGTTTTGAAAAAAAAAAGAAAAATAAATATAATAATATGACATTCATGAAAAAATTAGGTATTAGGGAATTAAACTAGATCCTTGAAGTTGATGTGATATACTTCTAACTCATGGTGAAATTTAAACAGACAAATTTAATTCAAAATATCCAAATATTTAGTCACGTTTTTGTAATTTTATGATAATTTTTTTTTATTATTATTTAGCTTTTCTATAAGCTACACAATTGAAGTCTAATTAATTAATTAATTTAATTCAAAATATACAAAGATTCGGAGATGTTTTTGTAGTTTTTGAGAATCAGACGTATTTATTTGTTTACAAAACTCAAGATTTAAATAAATTAAATTAGATCCTTGATATAAGTATATTTTTATCTTATATTGAAATTTAAACACAATATTTTTTTGTAATTTTAAGTATCACCATTATTTTGTTATTATTTTCCATTAGCTACACAACTGAAGATTTAAATGAATTAAACAATATAATGTAATATGGTTAAAGTTAAAGAAAAATTTAAAATCAATAATTTAATTATAGTATATAATCAAGTAATATTTTTTGTTTTGAATTTTGTCGCACAATGTTCAAAACACTCCCAAATGTCATAAAAATATTATATAATATCTGACTTTCTATAGATATATTCTAATGGTAATACGTATTTCAACTTTGGGAAGAATTTATTAAATGAAGTGGCGGAGAGTTGTGTTCGGACAGTGTGCGTCCGGCGCACAGACGTACGCGAGGCGCCAACCGAAAATTGGGACCGGGTAGAAATTTGGACTGGCACAAATTACACCGACGGCGGCACGGCAATCGTAAACAAAGGCTCGGACATTAACTTACATTGTTGCGGTCAAGAATCGGCTCGTAACCGGTGTGAAAATATGTAAACACGCCGCAGACCATTTTACGTATTGGCGTTTGGCGTTTGGCGTTTGGCGTTTGGTGTTTGGCGTTTGGAAACTCGTTATAACTGTACACGGTTCAGGAATCTATTTAGCGTGGATTAATTTAATATTTTATGGGCGGCTTAATCGAAAAGTTAGACCGGGCACCGCGTGAGATCGTATCGGCGATTTTCGTCGTAATTTTCTGTATAATGACGCCCCGAAAAAAAAAACGAATAAAAAACTAGGGGAAATGAGCAATCAAGATGGGACAGCTGTCGATAAATTGACGCAATATCTCATGGTCTCTCTTACCTTTTGCCTTCCATCGTGCAGTTGCTATCCCTGACTTATTCTTAATTAGATAATTGCTCTGGAAAATTGACGCCAATTAAATATTCATCAGCGATAATTGTCACTCGGTTATCTGATCGGGCGAAATTCCGATGCGAAACAATATCCAACCGCACACATTTAGATTTTATCGACAACCAATGCTCGTTTATCATAACCAGTTTGAATTGGCACATTTATCAATGCAATTCAACACACCAACAAAAATTTACTTTAAAAAATGCTCGAAATGCAATTTATCTTTAAAATAGCTAAACATATTATTTATTACAATTTAATATATTCTCGTATTAAATTTATATATATTTAATTTAATAATTTAACATAATAATGCCCTATTTTTTATTTCTATGTGTAATTAACTCAATTTTTAAAATTAATTTAGTTCAATAAAATTATGATTATAATAATGATATTAAACGAATGTATAGTTTATTGTATTTCAAAAAATACTTCTTCACTTTAACATATATGTACTATGTTCAAAGGGTATAGCCGGGTTTGTAGCAGAAATCCCCCATCAGAAAATATAGATTTTTAAATAAATTTTTCCTGACTTTTAATAATTAAGAAAATTAATTTTTAATTTTGTTATAATAATAAAATAATATTTTTTAATTAATATAATTTTATTAGTTTTTAGTTATGATAATAGTATTTATTACAAATATTTATAATTTATTCAATTTTAAGAAATTCTTAATATTAATATAAATATATTTAAATTAAATTTTTATCATTTTTTAATTATTATAATTATATTATTTTCTGTTATAAAACAATTCACATGTAAAAATTTATAATTTTAAACACTTAAAAAATACATACTTTTAACAAAATAGATTTTAATTAATTATTCAGATTTTTTTAAATTAATTAAATTTATTTACATATTTCTGTGTAGTTTTAATATACTTACTATCTTTATACTTTTATACTATTATTTTTCAGATTTTTAAAATTAATTAAAATTAATAAAATTAAAATGAATTAGTTCTTCGAAAAAACCTCTTTTTTTTTTTTCTTTCGGCAGTAATAGTCAGAATTAATGAATAATATGGAAAATAAATTTTAGAAATACATTCAATTTATGTATTTATAATTTAATAAATATTATAAATATTTACAATTATTTTTGAATTAATATTTATGACTTTTATTTTAATTAATACAATTATATTTATTTTAGTTAATAATTAAAAACATTCAATTTTGCATATTTGCAGTTTATATAATTATAAATAAATTGTTTCTAATTTTTATTAATTAAGAAAATTTCTTAATTTTGTTATAATAATAAAATAATAATATTTTAATTAATACAATTATATTAGTTTTTAGTTAAGATAATAGTAATTCAAATTTACATTACAAATATTTGTAGTTTAAATTTTAAGAAATTCTTAGTATTAAAATAAATATTTTTAAATTAAATTTCTATGATTTTTTTAAAATTATTATAATTATATTATTTTCTGTTATAATAATAACAATTCAAATGTAAAAATTATTAATATAGTTTATGACACGTAAAAATACATACTTTAATATAAA
Source organism: Aethina tumida (assembly GCF_024364675.1). Taxonomy (NCBI): domain Eukaryota; kingdom Metazoa; phylum Arthropoda; class Insecta; order Coleoptera; family Nitidulidae; genus Aethina; species Aethina tumida. The sequence continues at coordinate 10,652,633 of NC_065439.1, forward strand.
ATAAATAAAATTAATTATTTAGTTTTTTTAAAATTAATTAAGTTATACGTATTTACCTATTTCTTTCGATAGTAATAGCCAGAATTAATGAATAATATGATGATATAAAATTATAATAATTTCAATTTATACATTTATTTTAGAAATACTTTTAAATTATTTTTCTAGTTCAGGTTTTTTATTAAGTTCAATTTATGTGTTTATAATTTAATAAATCGTATAAATATTTACAATTTTGAATTAATATATGTGACTCTTATTTTAATTAAAACAATTATATTCATTTTAGTTAATAGTAATATCAATAATTCAAATTTACATATTTGAAGTTTATTTAATTTTAAAATATTCGTAGCTTTAATATATTTATTTTTAAATAAATTTTTCCTGATTTTTAATAATTAAGAAAAGTTTGTTATAATAATAAAATAAAAAATTACTCAGTTTTCAATAAATTATTTTCAAAATTATTCTTTTTTGATTTTTTTTAATTAATACAATTATATTAGGTTTTAGTTATGATAATTGTAATTCAAATTTACATTATAAATATTTGTAGTTTATTGAATTTTAAGAATTTCTTTTAGTTATTATAATTATATTATTTTCTGTTATAATTATAACTATTAAAATGTAAAAATGTATAGTTTATAACACTTAAAAAATACATACTTTTAATAAAATACTTTTAAATTGATTATTTAGATTTTTTTTGAATTAATTAAATTATATATATTTACCTATTTCTGTGTAATTTTAGGATACTTACTCTATTTTTTTGTTAAATTAAGACTTAATTTATCTAAATTATTTTTTCAGATTTTTTAAATTAATTAAGTAATCAAAGTTAACATAATATTATATTATTTTTAGTTTTGTTTTAAGTTTTAAAAAATCATAATTTTAATTATAGAGAATTAAGTGTATCAAAATTAAAAATTCTTGTTAGAGTTCCCTTAAGAATTTATTAAATATACAGTAAAAGCTTATTCACGCTTCCTACACTCGCTGTTTCACTACTCGCGGATTAAAAGAATGTGATCCAATTTCTGTATTCGCGACTAAAGATTTCTTTATTCGCGTATCTAAATCTGAATATCGGTACAATATCCTTTGTAAACGCGCCGTCAAATGACTAATAAAAAAGTAAAATAGACTTTATTACAACTATGCCAAAAGTATGTTTTTAAATAATATCGATGCTGTATTTTTTCGGCCTTTGACATAAGCCGCCTTTGCCGCGTTCGGTTCTTTATGAGAATTCAAACAAACAGTTCCATCCTTTGGTAAGAGCCGCATTGCATATGCATTTATAGTTTCATCTTTCCATTCGTTACAAAAATTGTGATCGAGTAATTGATCAATAAAAAAATCCGAAGATAAAATAAGGTCGTTTGTAGCTTCAACTTCACTCTTTTGCTAAAATTATTCGTAATCCAGCAATAGAAAAAATGGAAGTGGCGTTATCATTATGGATCGAAGACCGCAACCAAAAAATGAAATGAAAATTGATCCGTGTATGGAACAAAGTCTTTTTTTTTTAAGAGGCAAACTGCTAAGCTTCTGCTGAATATCAGTCTGAATTGAAAGAGCTTCTAAAAACTGCCAAGCCATTGCCTAAATCTGAAGATAATAATTTTTCAGTATAGTTAAAAACCTCAATTAAATTGATTGTTTTATATATTTGTTCTTTATTTTGTCACCTAGGAACGTATCCCCTATAATCCTATATAAATTACTATTCCATATTCACGGTTTCTGTATTCGCGGGATATATGTTCCGTTTTTACTGTATTAAAAAAATAAATTGTACTTTGAAAAAAAGGAAAATAAATATAATATTCAAGAAAAAAAATCATGTACAAATTTATAAATCTATTCTTTTTAACTCGTGTAAAAAGAAAATTAGGTGTACATATGTATAATTAATTTTTTTACGTAATACAGTTATAATGTGTTTTAATCATAATAATAATTTAAAATTATATATTTATTTTAATAAATTTTTAAAAATACTTTGTTTTAATATGCATTTTCTAAATTAATTTTATATGCTTTTTAGATGTAATTAATAAGTTTATACAACCACGATTTAAATTGATTTGCTGACAAAGAAAATTTAAATACTTTTTTAAGTTAAATATATATATATATTAGAAAATGATACATATTATATTAAAGAATAACATAGTTAATTATAAATTTTAACCACATAATCACTGTTACATAAGAAGTCTATTAAAAAAATAATAGAGCAACAAGGATCGAGATAAAATATAATTCAATCAATCTATAAAAGCTGTTCGAAATTGTTCTCATTGATTTGAATGCTTTGGCCCGCCGAATTCAATTTTAGCCCACCCTTTTTGATATTTTAACCTTTTATACTGGGTGTCGTTTCGTGTTTTTAAATGGATTTCTTATGCAACATACATACTCGCTATATGGTTTAAATTTGTCAGATAAGTTGCGAAACACCCTGTATATAAAATATACACGTTTCTTAACATAATTTTTAATGCACGTATTTTAATATTCATTTTATTTTGTGCCATAGTGACACTATATATAAATAAAACATCAACAGGTTGTGATTTTCGTCATAAATAAAAATCGCGTCCGGGTCCATAATATTATTACAGGATCGTCCCAAAAACATCCTTTTGATATCGGACTATAAATACGATTTTCCCCGTATTTTTTTTTCTTGTTGCACGGAGGACGACCCCAAAATTTATGGGACTGGTCGGGGCCCGGGCCCACTTAATTATTTCTCGAATGGGTTATTATATGATAAATCTACGCGCGCACACTCAATGTCCCACATATCGCCATAAATAATCGGTCGGTCCGACACTCTGATGCGGTTCTCACATCCATAAATCTTGTTGCGCATCTAACGCATCTCCCGATCGGATTATCTGATTTTCGAATTTTACGTTCGGCAGGTTCATTATTCTAATGTGGATTTTATTTTAATAACTAATCGATTTTTTTAATTCTGGGGCGGAGTTGGACAATTGGGACAAGATCAGATCGATATCTGGCAGCAGTGTCAAATGGGACTGTTATTTCGCTCATACAAAATTCGCCGGTTGTTTTAACTCGATCAAATCTCGTCACGTCCGACCAGAAAATGATTAATGACGAGTCGGTTGTCAGCGTTTATTATTGTTATTATTGTTTTAATCGTGATGTGTAATTAACGAACATTTTCTCGACTACCCTGAAATTTTTTGGTAACGTCAGACAATAAATCAAAACGAAATTCAGCGATAAATTTCCCCCGTATTTTCCCCGAACATCATAATTACACGATGCGAACGTATAATTAAAACGAGTCTTATGAAAAGCCATCGATCACAAACCGAAGGAAAGAAGGGTTGTGTAGCACAAGCCCGAAAACAAAAATACAAGAAAAAAAACGACGAAGACCGATAATTAAATAGGATTCGAGGGAATCTGCATCTCGACCCAGATACTTCTAACGCTGTTCATTTATTGGTGGCAGTTACGATAACGCGGTAGATGCATCGAGAGTGCGCCGCGCAGAAGATATAATTACATGTTATTTGTGGAAAACACTGTGATTTCAGGCCCGGACTTGTCAGTCAAGATTGAAAGGTGCGCGGCTCGGAGGCGAGTTCCTTTTGTTTTTCGTTAATTCTATTTTAAATATCGGTTCGATGCAATCTCGCATGATGAACTTCCAGATGCCTCGGATTCATTTATTACCCTTAAATTGAGAGGTTTCATAATTTTTGACAAATGATTTTTATATCAAATTATATAACTATCCTTAGTTTTGATGTGTAAATGTTGGGTTAACTTCCAGTTTGGGGTAATCACAGGTGAATTACAGCGTTTGTTCACCGATTAATTATGGACTGAAGAAATCTCAAAATACTCCATCATTAACTATGATTATCTGACGGTAAAGTACCATATTATAAACTATTAATTTGGACAGTCATTAATAGCAATAGACTAAATAAAATTCAACATGCTGGTCTATTAAGTGTAGCTAAAAAATGTGCAAATAACGTAAGATAGTGCAAATAACGTTTCCTAAGTATGTGTCTCAACATACTCCGTTTTAAACCATAACTACGTAAGAGTAAAGCCTTTTTGTAATTTATTTTTTTTAACAGGACTATGTAATTTAAGTAACTTGGGGTTACCGAGTATGGTCTCAAAATATCATTAAATAAAATCATTTCAGGGTAGTGATTGAGTGGTGGATTTTTTTATTAAATAAATCTGTATTTCTAGTTTATATAACTATGACGAAATGTTTCTTCTTGAAGAATTAAACCGTGCAATTTCTAATTTGAATATTATAAAAAAAAACCGGAGATTTATATACCTTAGTACAATAAATTTGATTGGCTAACGGGAAGAATAGTAATTAAAAAATTATTTTGCTGGCCAAAGATATGAAAAAATAAATTGTTTTCATTCTTTAAAATAAAATATAATTTAATATATAAACAAAGTTAGAAGTTGTTATATGTTGTAAAAACGACAATTAAACAAGCAATAACAGTTATAGAGGCGTGCCTCTAGCCAATGAGATATCGACACAAACGAGTTCCTGAACATTGCCAATTCTTCAGTCAACCAATAATAACAAGAAGGAATTTATTAACATAAGAAATGCCGTTGAGTGATGGATTTTTTATTAAGTAAATGTGTTTGTATAACTATGAGAAAATGTTTCTTCTTCAAGAATTAAACCCTGCAATTCCTAATTTGTGTATTTTAATAAATACGAGATGATACGACAAATTTGAATGGCTAACGGGAAAAATTGTATTGAATATATTATTTTGATGGCCAAGTCTTTTATAATCAAAGGATAGTGTTTATAATAATATTGTTTCATTATTTTGTTTTACATATAACGTGTCTCATCACACTGAAACCTCACAAGCCACCCTGCCTTTTACATATTTTTATGTTTCCCAAGTGTTTGTGTCTCAAAATGTTCCTTCATTAACTACGATTATCAAGGATAATTCACTATTTTATAAACATTTAATTTTGGACATTAAGTGATTGCTACACAATTAATAAAAATCCAACTTAACTGTATCATAAAGTGTAGTTAAAAAACGTAGTGCAAATAACGTTTCTTTTTATACTTTTTCCTTATGTTTCCCAAGTGTGTAATAAAAAAAGGGAAAGAAAACTAAGAGAAACAATAAAACAATATAAGTCAAAGTCCACTTTCCCCATATCAGCTCCCCGAAAGTGGCGGTTAAATAAAAACCAAGAACGAGATTGCCGCAAGTCAAGATCGTCATTAACCCCCTAGCTTTTACCACCAACGAACCCCCATAAAATCCCTCTCGTGCTCCCGTCTAACCATCACAAGCGAGGACCTCCACGAATTCATCAACCCAAAAACAAACTTTCCGTACAAATTTTTAGCTTGTATTAGTATTGGTATTGTTACCGATTTAGCGGTAAACAACCGCTAATAACCCAATTAAGCAAACTCCCCATAAAACTGGTCCGAAACGCCCCCGAAAACGATTTGTGTGGCGCAACAAAAAGCGCCGGTACCAGATAAAGTCCACGCGGTACCACGTATAATGGGACGCGTGAAATCGATTCGTAGCAGGTAAATCGGAAGCCGAGGCGCCGGACCGACGGCCCAAACGCGCCGTCGACGCCCCCGCAACCGCCCCCCCTTAATTATCGGCGGAGGTCTTATTTATTCCACAAACATGGGAAAACGACGATAAACGGTGCTACGATTTTAATTAAAACTGGAGTCTTTTTTTTTTTGATGAAGGTCCCGAACTTAATTTGGAAACATCCGAGGGATGACGTCGGATTCTGTCGTGGGCTCCTCATCGTTTACGACCAGACGGCAAAAATCTCCCTGCGTATCAGGAGAGTGTGCGTGGGGGAGGGGGATGGAGAGCGGCGTCGCCCCATCGTGATGGGCGTGCCGAGGCGAATAAATCAGGGCTGGGGGAGCACACATGAAACGGCTTCGGGATGCTTTTAGTCGGCACACGCAGAAAACGGAATTGTGGGGGTAAGGGGTGGCATTTACATCGGTCGGCTGTTTTAAATTTCAAAGCGGAACGCATAAATCGGAGTTGGATTTTTCCGAAAATATGTTACGATTTTTGCCAGAACAAATTGTGTGTTGTTCGCCAATTTATTGGCCCTATTTTTTTTTACTGAATAACTTGAATCGAATATATGTAAATGTCCACGTTACGTAAGTCGCTTCCTACTAAATAAACTCAAAAAATTAAAACAAAAACGTTGCAGATATTAATGAGAAAAATTAAGTTGGTTAATGACAGATGAAAAAACGTCGAAGTGGTTTCGTGGCACGCAAAATAACTGAAACAAAAAAGGGTTTGATTAGCTCGAATCGTCGGATGTGTATAATTAAAATGGTTGAGTCGCATTATCCGAATCGCGAAAGAAACAGGCTAAATTAGCCAGGAAATGTTTTATATGCCGTAAGAGGTAATTTACAAGTGGCTAAACCTTGTGCGTTAAAAATAAAGGACCGAAAGCAATTTTAATTAAATTTTATATGCTAATGCTTGATTTACAATGTAAATCGAAGTAATTTTGCCGACGTACACGAAACGGGATTTTAAGTATCAGTTAATTGATTGAGATTTTTACTAATATGAGTTACAGTGCGCATGAGTTAATGATGAGACAGTTGCGCAAAAATCACTGCGCATCCAAAGGAGCGTGGCTTTTTGTTGCAATTTCAACTTAGGTAGACCTAAAGATTTATTAATAAAGCTCGATTCGTAACTATCCATATACTTTAAAGTCGGGCTATTGTTTCAATGGTAGAGGAGCTGAGGCGTGCCTCTAGCCAATGAGATAACTCCAAATACCGACACAAACGAAGTTCTCAAACATTGCTGATTCTTCAGTCTACCAGTAATAACAAGAACGAATTTACTAACATAAGAAATGTCATTGAGTGGTGTTTTTTTACTTAAATAAATGAGTATTTCTAGTTTTTATAACTATGACAAAATATTTCTTCTTGAAGAATTAAACCTTGCAATTCCTAATTTGAATATTTTAACAATTAGTGTGCATGAGTTAATAACGGGACGCCTGCGCAAAAATCACTGCGCATCAAAAGGGGCGTGGTTTTTCATTGCAATCTCAACTTAGGTGAACCTAAAGAATTATCAATAAAGCTCGATTCGTAACTGTCCATGGTCGAAAGCCTGACATTAAATAATCTCATAAACAATCACCGTAATGAAAATCCGTTGTGTCGTAATCAAGTGAATCGTGAAGCTTGTTGCTTTACTGGAGGCAAGATAAACATCGAACGAACGTTTCTGGACCATTAATCTCTGGGCAATTTAACTCTATTAATTGGATACGAACTGTCCAGTTAGTAATATCACCTAGACCAAGAGATATGGATCCAATCGATTCTGTTTTATGACTCTATATTATGTTGTACCAACTGCAATTTACAATTTTTAGTGGAGGTGGATAACAAATCTAAAAGACACATTTTTATTAAATGTTTTCAGGTAATTGATTACAAGTGAATTGTACAAGTAATAAAATGATCTCGGTTCATTGTGGGCACAGCAATTAATCAGTGTGCAATGGTACAATAAGAGCAATATCCTTAAAAAGCGGGAAACAATGCGATCAATCCCTCGCGATGCCTCAGGGGGTGGTATCATGAAAGAAACCATTCTCTTAAGCGCAGATAGAACACGCAATTCGCAAATCGAGGGGTCCGTTTATTTTTTTTGTCTTTTTAATAAACACAAAACACAATGGGATTTGATATCGGGAGACAAATGAAAGAGCCTGGTGGGCGTCGTGCACACGGACTCACTGATAGATGGGCGGCGGTTTTCGGTTTATTGATTACTTTTCTTCCAATCGAAGATGGATGATTCTATACGTGGACATTTAAGTTTATTTCTGATATAGGAAAGAAAAAACTATTTTTATCTTTGATGATTATAATTAGGTCAGTTAAACCTGGTAAATTAGCCAAATTCCTGAAATTTAAAAACACGTGAGAATGACAGCATATGTTAATTTAAAAGCATCGATTATGTGTTTTGGGCCTAATGTCCAATAAATATTCCTCAGTATTGGCATCTGTTAGCGACAATTAAGACAACAATTCCTGAAATTTCTCCGGTTAATTAGAAACGGCATCAATCCACGTCCGAATGGTCGGTCGTTAAAGTGATCGTCCTGTAGGAAAGAAAACGACCGAAGAGGGTACGATAAATATCCTAGCAGTGACAAAAATCGAGATGACAAAGGGAGGAAATGACCACTTGTGCACGTGTCTGCAAACATCCGAAAATCTGCTTCTCATTTTCTCTTGAAACAATGTCGGCGCATTTCTTTCAGTTCCGAATGGATAACCGCAACTAGCCCACACTCCGCATCGTTGGCATTCCCGATGGAGGTTTATGGGCGTGCGTTCACTCTTTCACCTCTAAACGTATGCTAATCCGACAAATGCATGTTACATTGTGTACTGACAGTTGTCCGACGTTACGAACACATCAAACACGAGTAATGTGTGTTGGATCTTGGGTGGCTCCAGCCCATCAAATCGTTTTCGCTCATCAATCATTCCAGTGGCGATTTCTCGGATAATTTATTCGAATTTCTATGAAAAAAAGTAAAGAAGAAGAGTGATAAAGAGGAAGATGTGGTGATAATGGTAAGAAATCACTCTCGCACATACCCACACAGAAATCAAGTAGCATCTGGCTAATGAACTCCGGGTTGCACCTAATAAAAAGCGTAATAACAATAATCAATAGAAATTTAGATGCAATTTATAACTGTTTATATCAAAAAATGATTAGCGGTGAATGATTGATGGATTGACGGCCAGTCGGCAACGAGAGTGGTGCCTGATCACAGTAATTTGCCCATCACTGGCCTGTTGTGTCGGGGCCTTGATGACCTTCTTCCACACACATTATTTCATCTCTTTTTCCGTCCCGTTTCGTCGGACACTCGATATTTTCATTATTCATCGATACACATCATTATTACGTATCTATTTATCTTCGACGTTCTCCCTTCAACATCATCTAATCATTAAGAGTCAAGTTTTCCTTAATTCACTAAGCAACATTACCTTTTTATTGGTTAACGTTGGTGGTTCTAAAGGTGACCTACTCGTATGTCGCAGCATAGAAACCGAGAAGAAAAACACAGTGGGCGTCGGTGGTTGGTTGTGTTTTGGCCTCCCACACGGCCGCGTCTCAGTCCAATTAAAAAATTGCTGCACGCCGAGACGGTCGGGGCAGGTGGCCCGTCCCGGCCAACCGTCGGACGGCCAGATAAATCCGCCGAACATCCGATCGTTTTTTCCTTGTACTTCTGCGAAGACCCGAACCACGATTCGATGTGCCTCTGCCCAGATGAATTTTAATTAGTCGGACGCGCTCTCCCATTTGTCCGCAGTGTGGGCCGTACTCCATTACTTGGTTCCCATGGTACCATTTTGAAGAAACATCAACTTTCGATAATTTGTTTGTTTCCTTAAAACACCATTAGCGGGTATACAAACAAATAAAGACGTAATCGTTTAGGGGGTGGCAAAAACAAGAATTTAATTCAATAATTCGTGGAGTTCGTGGGTCCCATTAGCTTAATAAAATCGTCAAATTTGCGTCGAACCGTGCGTGAAGACAATTTCCGTTAAACCACCAGACGTACCGTGTCAAAGTACAATATCGGAAAGCATTCCGCCATCAATATTAATTAATCCAATCCCGTTTTCGTTCCTGGTGAGTCACCTGGATTGGAAGCGATAAAGCCCCATTGTAAGGAAGAAGTTAAAGGAGACAAAAATAAACACACACATGTTATGACACGTGTTTGTCAAAATTAATGAACTCGACACGAGAAGTGGTAAGTTTTAATAAAAGACGGAGTGACATCGGACACTCCCCCGCACGCGTGTTGCCATGGACACCGGAGGGCGTGTCCACCCACACCTGCCTGTCATTCGACACACTCTCGTTTTCCACTCGATACTCCGATTTTATTTATTAACAAAAAGAGACAAAAGCGAATTTTAACAACAATCAGGATGTCTTGAGCCATCAATCATCTCGGTAAGTGTTGACAAGTACCGAAAGGGCTGTACACCCCGTCGAGATGGATCGATCGGATGAAAGATGCATCCGATACAGCCTCTTAACTGCCAGACGCAATTGCGAATTGAAATATTAACCCCCTCGGATTAATGCAATTGAATGCGATTCGTCTGACGGATTGTTTACGATCCGGGGTGGTAATTGATGACACTGTCATTGTCAAGGGGTAAAGATGACTGGGTCAAAGGAACGTTTGTAATTTATGGGTTTTAATGCGGTTTTAATTGTTCGAAAAATCGTTAAACGAACGCAAAGTTTGCGTCAAAAGTTTGGTGGAATCGCGTGTGAACGTATACTTAACTTCGATGGGTGAAGGTTTTTTCCAAATTATTTGAATGGTGATTTTGGAAAAATCGCATTATTTTTGTGCACATTGACAAAATTGCCACATTTGTAGTTGTAACAATAATTAAACTAATAATTATTATCATTACGTTGTTTTATTACTACTAATTAATATTTTCAATATGTATTTTTTACACTCAAATAATTTTTTCTGGCTTTTGTGAATATTTTTGTGTTTAAAACATGTATTTATTGACAAAAAAGTCTAAATAATACTCAATAAAAGTATACAATTTCAAAAAAATAAAAGAAAATAAATAATGTAAGAATTGATTTATTAAGTATTTTTTTAAGTATTTATATTTAATTAATTATAATTATATTAAACATAAAAATCAGAATATTTCTTATGATTTTAGGTAAAATTTTAATTTTAGAGTAAAATGAATTTTTTTCATTGCTTTTTTTGACATAAAATCGTTAATTAAAAAACAATGAATTCAGAAACAATTAATTACACTTTTTCACAATTACGCCTTTTCACACTATTCAATAAAAATTTTCTGATGTATTTTTTCCTAGTATTTTGGCATGGTATAGAAAGGATTAATTTTGAATAATAAATTGATTATTTTTTTAAAACATATTTGAAAGAAATTTGATTAAAAAACATTTATTTATTGACAAGAAAAGTTTAAATAATTTTCAATAAAAGTATGTAATATCAAAAAAAATGAAATTAAAAAACTAATGTAACAATTGATTTATTAAGTATTTTTTTAAATAGTTATATTTAATTAACGATAATTATATTAAACAGATTAAAGATCAGAATATTTTTGATGATTTGAGGTAAAATTTTAATTTTAGAGCAAATTGAATTGCTTTTCTGACAAAAAAACTTTAATTAATTAAAAAACAATGAATTCGGAAACAATTTATTATGAATTTTTCACAATTTAATTGAATTTTTGACACGTACTATTTTAAGTTTAAAGAATAATATAAAAGTCAATTTATTGGGTATTTATTACTATTAAATATTTTTTTGTTCATGTTGAGTTTATAGAATAAATTGATTTTTCCATTGTTTTTTTTTCAGAAATTTGATTTCAAAAGGTTTTTATTTATTAACAAATAAATGAAATACAATTTTCAACTTCCTTTTTGTAGTGTTTTTGTTTTATACATTTAAAAAAAGATTAACACTGATTCGTTAATTTTTTATGAAATTAAAAAAAAAATGATTTAAATGTATTTTTTTTATTTTTAAATTTTTTTCTGACTATTTGGACTTATTATTCTAAAAAGCATCTCAATTTTTTTATCAATAAATAAAAAAGTTTATACAATTCTCAACTTTTTTTCGTAGGTTTAATACAAATATAAATTTATTGCGTATTTATTACAATTGAATAATTTTTTTTTTCGTGTTGATTTTATAGTATAAATTTTTTCATTGTTTTTTTTGTCAAATGTATTATTTTCAGAAATTTGATTTTAAAGACAAATAAATAAAAATACAATTTTCAATTTTTCCATTTGTTTTATATATTTAATAAAGACTCGTTAATTTAACCGAATAAAATTTTTCTGACTATTTTGAAAAATGTCTCAAATTTTTTTATCAATAAATAAAAAAGTTTAGTCAATTCACAACTTCTTTTTGTAGGTTTAATACAAATTCATTATTTTTCCGTAAAACTATGCAGGTTTGCAAAGTAGTATAAATGGTCGATTTATTATCTGAGAACAGAAAAACAAAATCATAGGTCACAAAAAAATATGTGTCCAATTAAAATTTTATTATTGCAACAATCTCTTGCAGAAGAAGGGATTTGTTGTCATTTTTTGAAAAGAAATTCTTACGTAATTCGTGTGTCCAATTAGCATTCCATCCATTTCTCATATGCATAACAGGTGATTTTTTTTCTTATTATCCTCCCGAGCGTAATTTTTGAGCGTTGCAAATGAGTGGGAATCGTTTCGCATGTTATTTAACAATGTGGGTTATACATATCTGTGTATGTTATGCGGGCATTACATGTACGCAGACAATTAAAACGTTCCCAGAAACCGATATTTTTTAACAACAAAGCATCACGCACCGACAGTTAAAGACGAGACAAAGTGCGATTTTGTGCAATAAGCAATTTGTTCTTGGGATCAAGGCAAAGTCGTGTGTGCATTCGTCGCTGTTGTCGTCGTTGTTGTTCTTGCTGCCGTTGACGGACTGCGCAATTCGTGTGTCCGAAATTAATTAAAACGCAACATAAAAATCGTTATTAACAAGTTTAATGGACGAAGCATGGATTTATGTATCCGATAAATAATGTAAACACTGAGAATTGTGTAGCCGAAAAAAAATTACAGCTTTTTTGTGGAATAATTATTCAAATTAACGCATATAAATCCAGGGTACACGACAAAAAACATCCGCGGAGCAACATAATAAATAAGACTTTTTGATGGTCCATGCTCAATTTATTCGATATATTATGTTTAATTGAGCGCATACGACAAGATTTATTGTTGCGCGGCCCTCCATCCCCGAAAAAAGACCCGAACCAAGAGATGGAAACGATAAAAATATCTCTCCGTTCCCAAGTGGCTTTCTCTCGGCGATCACTTCATATTTATCTGCCTCTCTAACGCCGATTTACATGGAAATTTCAAGACGTCTAGACCGAAATTTGCACACAAATTATTAAAAATCACAACCAATTTATACAGAGTGAATAAAGCAGTATTTTGATATGTTTGACTATTTATGAAATATTTACGAAAACTGACGTTTGACACATTTAGAGAAATTGCAATAACATTTTTATTTAATTTATATAATGGCCATGATTATGGTAATTTTATAAAAATCAAAATACCATAAGAATGCAACTTTATATGGGATATAAATGAATATACTTTTAAATTTTTAGTGTCACTATATTAATGTGCAATATCCGATGAAAACTTGTAAGTTAAATATTTTTTTAGATGGCAAATGGACTATTTTTTTAAAAATCTATTTTTAGAGAAATTTGATTAAAAAACTTTTATTTATTGACAAAAGAAGTTTAAATAATTTTCTATAAAAGTATACAATTTCAAAAAAATAAAAGAAAAACAATGTAACAATTTATTTATTAAGTATTTTTTTAAAATAATAATAATTAGATTAAACATAAAAATCAGAATTTTTCTGATGATTTGAGGTAAAATTTTAATTTTACATTAAATTGCTTTTTTTGACAGAAAATTGTTAATTAAAAAACAATTAATTCAGAAACAATTAATTACACATTTTTCACAATTCAATAAAAATTGTCTGATGTAGTTTATTAATATTTTTTCCATATTTTTTGATACGTGTTTAAAATATTTTATATATAATATATATATATATATATATATATATATATATATTTAATATATAATATTTATTTTACCACTGACTTTTTTGAAGCGAATAAAATTTCTAGAATGGTATGATAAATTTATTATTTTTTTAAAACATATTTTTAGAGAAATATTTTTTGATACGTGTTTAAAATATTTTATATATAATATATATATATATATATATATATATATATATATATATATATATATTTAATATATAATATTTATTTTACCACTGACTTTTTTGAAGCGAATAAAATTTCTAGAATGGTATGATAAATTTATTATTTTTTTAAAACATATTTTTAGAGAAATATTTTATAATATTTATTAATATTTTTTTCATGTTTTTTGATACGTGTTTAAAATATCCACTGACCTTTTTGAACCGAATAAAATTTCTCGAATGGTAACATATTTTTAGAGAAATTTGATTAAAAAACACTAATTTTTTATCAAAAAAGTTATAGATAAAGGTATAATAATTATCAATAAAAGTATGCATATATTAAAAAAAAATAAAAGAAAAAACTAATGTAATAATTGATTTATTAAGTATTTTTTTTAATAATTATATTTAATTAATTACAATTATATTAAACATAAAAATCAGAATATTTCTGACGATTTGAGGTATCTTTTAATGTAAATTGAATATTTTTCATTGCTTTTTTTTGATAGAAAATCGTTAATTGAAAAACAATGAATGACATTTTTGTTTTTCCTAATAATTGATTTATTAAAGAAATTTCGGGTCAAGAACAAAATCTATGAATAGATTTTTAGTGTCATTATATTATTGTACAATCACTCATCATAAAAACATAGGATTTTAAAATAAAATAATATAATAATAATAATAGATAAGTATATATAGACTTAAAAGTTTACCAATTATATTAAAATAATTAATATTAAATTATTAATTTAAATTTATAAATTTTAATTATTAAATTAATAAATTTAGGTTTAAAAGAATTAAAATCAGTAAGTACATTATTATGCATTTGATTTAACCAAAAGAAACAGCCTTATTTCTGAGATCAATTTTTTAATATCTACTCTTGGAGTGTTTAACTAAGTTGTTTTGTTACTAAAAGTTGTTAAACTGATTATTTTGTTCTTGGTATATAAATTAACAAACGTGCATATATGGAGCTATAGTCGTATCACAAAAAAAAAAATTATCCAGAGTGTTGTTATTTCTCCTCCTATTTTATATGCCAATACCTTTTTTGTCTGAAAAAGCGAGTATTGTCTCAATCTTTGAATTGTTACAAATTTCTTATTTGACTAATAATATAAATTTAAATTGTTCTACATTTTAAATATTTTAATATCTAAAACATCACAAAAATTAACAATTTTAAATGTAAAATAATATATTTATAGTAAATTTGAAACAACTTATAGCACACTCGTTGCACTTCTCGGTGTGCTTTCATTTTATCTATAATGTATATCAAATAAGAAATATTTGAAATAATATTTGAAATTCAAAAAAATATACTAAACACACATATCTAGTGGTAGATACCTTTCTTTTCAGTTTAATAAAACGTATCTAGTATTTTTTGTTTATTTTATAATTTTTTACCCCTTTTGTTGCAATTGTTTTCCTTCTATGGTGCAAAATCGGCCATATCAATATATTAATTAAATGATTAAAACCTAACACATAAATTATATGCCAATTCATCATTCATCCGTGAACATTCCGCAAAAGAATTATTATTACGGCTCGAACATTATAATTAATTACGCTTCAACTGCGCTAATTATCGATTCCGTAATTAGTTGTCAGGTAAAAAGTTGCAACGTGGATTTATAAGGGTATATATATATATATATATATGTATATATTTATTAACTATTTATCGAGTTAAATTCGCTTCATAAATTTATAAGGCGACGATGTTCAAAACCCACTTGCATAATTTATCAAGAACATAATGATAACTATTTGTGAACGTGATTTGTGAATTATTAAACGACGAAAAAAATTCTCGTTCTTGTCGTTTTGTTTGAATGCAAAAAGAATCACGTTAGTGTAATTTTTCGGTTCAACTCTCCGTAACCGATCGTATTGATATATTTTTTCCTATTATTTCAACAATTATGTAGAATTATGCAGATCATAAAGTATAAAAGCCGTTTTGTGACAATTGTCGTAATTGTCGCTTTTATTTATTATTAACTTTAATTATCTGCGTGTCTCTTCGCGTTTTTTGTCATTAAAATATATTTATTTAATTAGCTGTATGTATAATCAGAGACGCCTTGAACTTTTACACACAGGAAAAGCAACAATAAAATACATTTATTCTGCTAATAAATAATTATCCTTTCGTGATCTATTAACGTTGTGCCATTAATAGGTTGTACATGTGTTCAATAATATATTTGTTTAATTGTCCTCATCGCAGTTTCTAACGTGTGGAAACATTCTGGAATCAACAAAATAATCTATGAGAAACAATAAACAATAGTAAGACTTTTTTTTGCGAATATTTATGTAAATACGAAAAAATAAATGTGCATGGAAAAATGTAAAAAGAAACTAAAGGGAAATGCCTTATTATTGTTGCCATTGCACAAAACACCATTTGCATAACAATTTACAGTAAGAAGTTCTTTTGTGCTTCGATCAGAGACTTTTTCTGTTTATGTAAATTGTATTTATATCCACCAATCAAATTCTTTAATGATTTGTTTATTGATACAGTTTAAATTTGTTAATGGATATTATTAATGTAGCGACTTGAATCAAAATCGAAGTCGATTACCGACGTAAATGACTGTTTGTTTTACTATAAATTATAAGGACATTACTGTAAACGCAGGATAATTATTGTTAATGGTCGTTCACATTATTTATTCATTTATTTTCTTGTTGGCTTGAAGTTTTTGGCAAAAATCTAGATGAAATGGTCGAGATAATAAAGACTTTGAATAATTATAAGAATTAGTTGGGAATGTGTGGTTTTGTTGTTGAATTGGTCGCGTTTACATGAAATGACGTGGCTTTAAATCCGAAGTAGGAACTGGGCGTTGCTGTATGTTGTTTAACAACATATTATCGCATTAGATGCGTTTTTCGTCTGCCATCGTTAAAACTCCTAATTGCTATTAGCCAACAATTGTTCATTGGCGTTGGGAAAAGTGCCGCAAAATTCATCAAAAATTAACTAGAATTTTCGATTTATGATTTATTGTACAGAGTGTTCCAAATTAGTTGATTTTTATTGTTATGAATATTTAATTTACACTGTGTGTCTACTGTACCAAACCTCAGCTAAAACAGCATTATGAATTCTCTGAGACGTTCTGAAATATTTACAAAATTTTAATTTTATTTAACTTTCTTGTGACAAACGTTAAAAACTAGGGATACTTTTGTACGAAGTATAAGATATACTTCAAAAATTGATATTTAATAATTGTATTTCCATTGTAAATTTAAATTTAATATAAACAAATTAGCTAACATCTTAATATATTTATGGTTAATTTCAATTCATTAGATTAAATCTACCAAAAATGCCATTCGACTTACTTATTATTATCTTATTTTAACAGTTGAATATTGAAAACTGTATTCTTGGTACACACGTTACCAAAAAGAGTATTCCATCAATAATTGTTAATATTAAATAGAGTGTTTACTATACCGATAGAAAAGCGTTTACTTCATCTGAGAGAAACATCATGTACGACAGAGGCAGTAAAAGTCCCCACTTTGCTCCGTGGTGGGAGATTTTTACTGTCTCTATCGTGCATGATGTCTCTCTTAAGATTCAAACAGAGTAAACACTTTTCAATCGGTATCTATAGTTGTTCGGGTTTATTTGTGGACGTTTGTTGGAATTATTTCCTGACGTTTCGCTAACACGAATGGCTAGTATCTTCAGAGGTTTGATTTGGTTCGTGTCAATTTGACAAATCAGACCTCTAAAGATGCTAACCAAATGAATTATTATCATCATATACAGAATATTTCTTAAATAAATTTTGAGTTGAAAATCAAAGTAACAGGGAAGTTTGAAAAAATAAATATTGATTGACAATATTTGATAACATTCATGGACTCAAATATCTATATGAAGATTTATCATAATCGGATTGAATGTAATGAAGATATTTGGACTGTTACAAAATAGGTTGGATTTACCGTACAATAAACAAAAGATGAATTTATTTAAATAATGAAACAAAAACTTAAAAAATATTGGAAAAATATATATTAACACACTATAGGCAGGCAGCAAAATAGTCCAAAGTAAGTTGTTGAATGATAACAAAAAATAAGAGATAATTCTTTCAGTTCCGTATGTAAACCAATAGAGTAAAATTATCTCACCCCGCTTTTGAAGTAAGTACATTCAAAAAGGTAAAAATTACCCGGCCAGCTAACAATCAACAGTTTTCGAGACGGGTATTTTTACCCGACCCACTTATAGTGTGTTAATAGTGATGGAACAATTAAATAATTTTTAAAACTTTTTTAATTTTTTTTAATGTATATCTCTTCCTTGTCATATTGTTCCCATATTTCTTTGTTTATATTGTGTATTTACTTTTGTAATAATATGTTATACAAAATATATAATAAGTATAAAAAATAATTTTTATGGACTTTTATAAATAAGGTTTTAGACAATTAATGTCATAATTAGCATTAACTAATTTTTGTTACGTATTGTTGTACATGCTATTTATTCTATAAATTTCTTTGATACATGAGAAGATTATAAACTTAGAAATCGATAACAGTAATCTGTCAACTTCTAAAAGTGGTATGCAAAATAAAATAAAATACTCTAATCTCCTGTGCTTATTTAATATTTCGTTAAATAGATTATGCAATAACCATTGAATCTTAAATATTGCCTACACTTGTTGTGTTACAAATTGAATAAGATGTCCCCTAAAAGATTTATTTTTAAATATTTAGATATTCAAATAATGTAACCTATATCCTTACTTAGAGCTTATGTGCTGTTTAAGGAACACCCGATATGTATAAAAAAGGGATTGTGTGGAGGATTCGAGTTGTTGGGGGGGGGGGGGGTAATTACCGTCGTACAAAACATACATGGTGGAAAAAAGGGGGTTAATGGTTTGTGCGGGCTCGTTATTTAAAACGTAATAACGCGTAATTGAGGCGTATTACGAAAAATGAGAAACTAACTAGTTTGTTGATTTCTTTTGTCATGTGAAACGATCATTTATAATATAATTATCAGTTCATTACCGATACCATCTCCACTGTGTTCTTCGTGGTTCCCCGAATAAAAAAGTCAAATTCAAATTCCACACGGTTAACAGTAAAATGTGTGAACAAGAGGGACAGAGTGCGTTGCGATTTACATTTAATTGGCTGCATATCCCCCAAAGGCGAGCTTCATAAAATTATAACGCATTATTGGATCAAGTCAACCGTTGTAACTAAGTAAGCAATGAATGCATAATGTAGCAGTAATCACCGAATCTCCATCCCCTCTGGGGATTCATCTTTCACTCTCACCCCGTGTGTGTGTCTGTATGTGTGGGAGTCGGGGTTGATTTAACAACACACATAAAGAACCAGTACAACCCCGGCTTCTCGGAATAATTGCCCGTTTATTTATTTTCGAGCCAAATTAATTTCGGGGTGAGCCCACAAATTGTCTTTACTTGATTAAACTGATTTAATTTCAATGATGAATGATGAAATGAATTGTTTGGAGAACTGGAGAATATATGACACATTTCTAAAATAAATTACTGTGGGAAGAATAAACCCAAATAAAAAAATTGGATAAGCCAGGTAGATTTGTTTTTATTTATAATATGTTTAAAATACATACGAAATAATGATATGATGTTCGAACATAATAAATTAAAAATAATAGTCATAATTTTCATTACTTCATATTAAAAAATGATTATTCTGCCAGTTTTTATAAAAATCTTATGTTAAATAATTTTATTATTTTTATTATTAAAAAAGTTAATTTGAAAATATATTTTAAAAAATTTTAATTGAGAATTTTGCTTGATCATTTATTTAAATTTTGATCATCATTTATACTAAATAATTAAATATTTTAAGTGCTGAATTTAATAAAATATTAGTTTGAGCACTTTCCCAGCTTTTTAATAGTTTCTAAGATCATTATTTTTATTATTTCCTAATGCCAATAAATTTTTATCATTTTCGAATCAACATCCACACACATTTTCATATATACTTTATAAAAGAAAATTAAAAATCATTTTGTTAAATTGCTGCATTAAAAAGTATAAACCTTTTGTTTTAACGCAACTAAAATTATTATAAGTTTTTAAATTTTCAGGTGCCATCAAATCAAATATTTTTGTTTAACATCACTTATTAAATTTTATTTGAAACTTAGGTTATTAGGTTACCACAAAAAATCTGCCTAAAAAACCATTTTTAATGTTTTTTGATTAAAATTTTGTTTTAAATGAAATTTTTAATTTATTTACTGTAACTTATTTTTAACTGTTCAAATTCAATTAATCCTTTTTTGAAAACTTCCTCAGTTCCATCAACTTTTTACTAAGTCTGAAATAGTTTCAAAATTTATAATTTTTATATTTCATTTTATAAAAGAATTTTTATTATTGTCGACACAACTTTTATTTAAAACTCGTGCTATAATCATTTTTTAAAGATTTCTTAAAAATGCTTTATTTGAAAATATATCTAAATATTTTTTTAATATTTTAAATCAACAAAATGTTGATAATGTAAATTATCTCTTTCTAATCATTAATTAAAACTTTATGCTTCATTATTTTCTAACTCAACTGAAATTATTTTAATTTTTTAAATTTTCAGATGTCATCATTTTCATTATTTTATAAAATGAAATAATGAAAATAATGGCACTTGAAAATTTATTTTATACTAAAACATTTTATTTGAAACTTAGATTATTAGGTTATCACAAAAAAATCTGTCTGAAAATATCATTTTTAATGCTTTTTGATTAAAATTTTATTTTTACAATTTCTAAGTAATCTTAAATATTTTTAACAGTTTAAATAAATATAACAATTAATTAACAAAAAAAAAAAAAAAGATAAAAGGAAATTTAACTTAGAGAAATTCAAATACTGCGTTACTTCTCAATCACATTGGAGACTTGTTGGAGATTAAAGTTAGAACAAATTAATCAGAAATTGATTTTCATTATGTTGTTTAATTGTTTTCACTTTTAAAACTTATTTTGTTCTGACAATATTTAAAAATTAAATGATGATAGATGTCCAAGTGTTTGGGGACTAAACAAATTGAAGAAAAAAGGTTTTATTTTACTGAATAAATTAGATTTAAAAATAATTTTGAAATAAGTTCATGTAATTTATTCATTTTATTCAATAAAATCTTCTTTTAACAACCTCCTTAGGTCTCTAAAATCGATTTTTAAAGTTGTAATACTTTTTAATAAATAAAATAATACTGAACGATTTTTTTATTTATAATTTTTGTTACTTAATGCCATTATTTTTAATATTTCGTATTATGAAATGATATTATACAATATTCCATTCAAATCCTGTACCAAACAAACTTTTATTCGTCCAAGGATGGAGGTAATTTTCTCGTTTTTAATTTTGAGCGAGCACATGATGAAAACATTTTTGCGCCAGCACATAAATAATGCATGCGCCAAGTTTATTACAATCTCGGTATATTTACATTTTAGCACCGACGTCGGTCAATATCAAAGCGATTTTCCCACCGATAACCATCAATCAATACATCCGCAATTCGTACGAATTGTAAATTAAATAATTACCAGTTCGATCCGAAATTACATGCATGAAGTGTGTACACGTCGAAAATGTATTTCAATTAATTTATTCATGTATGAGTGTCACGTCCGACGACTGGTTTTCGCGATCCATTAGTCCCCGTGAAATCGCAACATTATCATACGGACATTTTCATGTTTTTAATAATAAAAATGAACAAAAAAAATGTTGAAAAGCCGCATAACCTGGCGACGACGCGAGGCATTTCTGTACGCGCAACTTGCGTGCCGCCGCCACATCTAGTTAGTTCTGATTAAAATACACGATCGAAATTCGTGAATGGGGAAGCAGGGTAGGAAAAAAAAAATAACACGCTAATGTCCATCGGATAATGCGGCACGGTCACTCGCACAATGGGATTAGGAAAATGGGGGGAGGGGCTCGTTATACGCGAATTTGTCATGGAAATCGACGCGATGCATGATTCGGTTAATCCGGCCGATGCCCAGGTTAATGATCTCGTTACGTTCCCATTAATGACACTGTTCGATCGGGACGAATTTTTCGGGGGTGGTTATTGTTGCCGTGTCGGTGGTTACTCTAACGAATGATCTGATTTGCTGATTAGATCGGATTAACTGTTTTCGAACGAGACAAAGGCGGTAGACGAGGAAGGTGTTACTAAGAGAAAGATAAAAATAGATTATACAGAATTTAATAAAAGTTATAAATATAACATTTAAAATAAGATAGAAGAGATAAAAGGGATTTTAACTAAGAAGTTCAAATACTTCTCAATCATATTGGAGACTTTTTGAGGATTGAAGTTAGAACAAATTGATCTGAAATTGATTTTCATTATTGTTGTGACAATATGTAAAAATGTCTAAGTCTCTATGGACTAAACAAATTTAAAAAGTTTGATTTTACTGGATAAATTAGATTTAAAATTAGTTTTGAAATAAGTTCATATAATTCTATTGGTTTCAATATTGGCTCTATTTTCATATCCTCATTTTGAATAAAACTAAATTTGTATACCAAAAGAGGTTTAAACTCGTAATTTTACTTTCGAAAATATATGAGATTTAGTTTACCAAAAGTTGTTCTCATTGGTACAATGGAACAGGTTTATGAGAGAATTTTTATTAAATATTTTCACTGATTTTAGTATTGCTTCTTTCACATTCTTATTTTTAGAAAGTTATTATTTTTAAACTTTTTATTTTTAGAAAAAATGGAATTATAGATGTTACCAAAACTCAGTTTTACTTTTTAAAATATAAAATTAGAACTAGGAATAGAAAAAAACTGAAAGATTACGAAGAGTTGTCGTCTTCACTGTTACAATGGAGCATTGAAATTGATAAACAGTTGTAACAAGTTTACAAGAATTTGACCTTTTATTATATATATATTAATTAGTTTCAATATTGATCCTTTTACAATATCCTTATTTTTAATAAAACTATAATTATAGATGGTTACAAAAAAGGTTTATTATATTAAAACTTTTTAAAATAAATTGAATTATAGATGTTACCAAAACTCACAGTTTTACTTTTTGAAATATAGGACTAGAATTAGAACTAGAAAGAAACTGAGAGATCACCAAGAGTTGTAGTCTTCACTGTTACAATGAAGCATAGAAATTGAAGAAAAGTTTGAAAAAGTTTACCAGAATTTGATCTTTTATTATACAGTACGAAAAGCGTTTGATCAGTCTAAATCTTGAGAGAGACATCAACCATGACAGTGATGGATGACCTCTACTGTCTCTGTTGTGCAATAAAATATTATACATATAATAATAATACAATAAAATTAAATAAATCATATAAATGATTCATTTAATTAAAATAGACGAGACAGGTAGAGTAATTTTGATAACGAATGATAAGTTGAATGCTAAATTGTATCTATTCATCAGATCATAAAACTTAAAATGCTTTAAAACGCTCTATTTTAGTATCAAATAATTAATTATCTAAGCTAGAGTGTCAAGTTATACACTTAAATAAATTTGTAAAATGTCAATTTAAACACAAAATTTGAAAAAATTACAAGATAAAATAAAAATAATATTTATTATACAGTACATAAAGCGTTTTATCAGTCTCAATTTTGAGAGAGACATCAAGCACGACAGAGACAGTAGAAGCAAGTTAGCCCCGTGGTGGGGGACTTCTATTGTGTCTGTCGTACATAATGTCTCTCTCAAGATTCTGACAGGTCAAACGCCTTTTATACTGTATATTCTAATTGGTTTCAATGTTGGTCCTTGTACCATATCCTTATTTTTAATAAAACTATAATTATGGATGGTTACAAAAAAGGTTTAAACTGGTAGTTTTATTTTTGAAAATATGTAGATCTAGAAAGAAACTGAATGAATAATTTCAGTCTTCATTGTTACAATGAAATATATTAGAGATTGAAAGAAAATTATAACAAGAATTTGATCTTTCATTATACATTCTCATTAGTTTCAATATTTTTAATCAAACTGAATTTAGAGATGATAACACAAGATATTTAAACTCGAAGTCTCATTTTTGGAAATATGGGGAATTAGAAGGAAACTGACTGATCAACTGAAAAGAGTTGTTGTCTTCATTGTTGCAATGAAACTTATTAGTGATTGAAAAAAACTTGTTACAAGTTTATGAGAACTGGTTTTTTCTTTATATATTTTTATTGGTTTCAATATTGCTTCTTCGTCCTCATCCCTATTATTAGTAAAATCAGAGTTATTAGTAATACCGAAAGTAGTTTTAAACTTTAAATTTTAATTCAATTTTCAAATAAAAGTTTGGAAGAATGTTTATGAAAAGTTGATGTTCATTGTTTTATTTTGTTAGTTCCTTCTTAAGTGAACCTGGATGGAGACTAAAGGATTGTATAAGAAACTAAGATTAGTGTATAAAATCATAATTACTTATGTATCTTACTTTTGATGAAAATTTTGGAAACTACAAAGAAATGGAGAATTTCTTTAGAGTCTCCAGCATTTTGTTTCTCTGGTTTCATTGTTAGTCCTTCCTACTCTTTAAGCCTAATCTTTCTCATGAATAAACATTTAGGAACATGAAACGAGTTTCGGGTCGAAAGAAAAGGATTGGCGGCGGCAAAAACGACCGTGAGAAATGAGATTTAGGCTAAGACGTATGGATTCCGCTTTTCGCCTTGTGATTTTCGTGTCAACGTCATAGTGGAGATATATGTGCGCGTTTGAAAAGATTTGTGCCGTGGTCGGTTGAAATTATATGGCCCGCGATTGCTCCAGGCTTTTTCTACCGGATAGTTGCAATGTGCCCGATAAAACGTGCCCATTAAAAGCAACGCTGAAATTTGCTTCCATTGTGATTTATGGTTTCAGTTTGTTACGAAATTATGATCGTTGCGATCATAATCCATTTTGTAACACCTTCGATTCGATCAACATGTTGAAATAAAAACAACATGTCGATTATATATATATATACAACTAGATGGTTGCTTTCTGATAGAGTCGTACTAAAACTAGTTTCATTCAATGGACAAAGAGGGAATAGATTGTGCCCTTTTGGGTGATGTGTGGAATTGTTCGTATTCGCTTTAATTACGAAATGATCGTGTAACGTCAGCACTGGAGCATTGAAATGTCAATACATCTATCGATATTTGTAGTTTAATTATATGTCCGTTTGTGCGTCCAGACACATTATTTATATTTACGTTGCACGCCCGATTCGCCGGCCACCCTATAATTAATGCGCGGGCCACAAAAGACGCTCCATGATCTATGATAAATTCACGGCGGCAAGAAAATATCATTTATTTTGATGATCTGTGAAAAGAGTTCACACACACAACACAACAGTGCACAAAGGGAGGGAGAGAAGCGACGCGAAGATGTGCACGAGTAAAAAGAAATAAAGAGGCGAGCAGTAACCATAGAAACCAGAAAACAACGGACCGACATTTCGAATGCCAGAACGCGGCCTCACAATCTGTAATTAAATATCGCCAACCCTGTAATTATGCCCAGTAAATTTCTATATGCGGGGGCCCCTAAACCCGAAGAGATAACGCGCACCGTCTTCTTTCCTCTTTGTGAGAGGCCATCCCAATAAAAAAAATTACTCGAGGTACTAACCCTGAGACCCGATGGACCCATGCTAAAAAACTAAACGGATTGTGCTGCTGATGCTGCTGCTGTCTTTATTACGACGCACATCGTTTTTATGGTATTGTGGTGGACGCTCTTTCAGGAACGTTCCCATTGACGGTGGAAATTTTTCTTATTGTGCTTCAAACTATCCTCAAAAGCGGAGAATTAATATAAGTGTTAAAAGTAACCCTTTCTTTTACTTTTAACTTTAAATCATTTTTGGCGTCGTATTCATTTTTTATCTAACAATACTAAACTGAGAGTTGAATGAGTATTTTTTGTTTGATTTTCCTTCTTATAATGAATAATTTTCCGTCTTGTCTTCTTGTCACTAGTAAAAATTCTTTCACATTGTGTTAATTTAATAAAAAAAAATGAAATGGAAAATTTATACCCTTTAACTATCATAAAGAAAAACAAATAAACATTTTTGTAAGTACAATTTTTTGTCATATCTTACAACCTTCTACCTGTCTTCGAAAACGAAAAATTTCATCGATGTATCAATTGTATTGCGACCGGAAAAGAGGTGTAATATTTTCCCTTCTTAATCCTTAGATAGACGTCCCATTGAGGACGTCCCGCGGACATCGGTGCATTATAGGGTTAGGCACAGTTGCGTGGAACGCGGACATAAAAGGAAGACGTGAATGAGGACGGTGGGCGCGTCCCGGTAACACGATCCAGGGAACGGAACTGGGAGGATACGCAGCACGTGTGAGAACACGACCACCTGGATCCAGAGTTCAATTTTTTTATCTAAATTGAATGGAACGGGACCAATTAAACGACCGATTGGACTGATCAGATTACCAGTTTAAGGAATTTCGGAGATGATATTGGTAATGATCTATGTGTTGAGAATTTTAACGATTTTAATGGATCATTAAGGGAGAAACTGATCAATCTATTTTGTCAAAAGTTTACACATATGTACAGAATGTGCATCAAGAAACATATTAAAAGGAAGTTGTTTTTAAATCGTGTTATCAGGATGTCAAGTGATCTGTAGAGAAGGAACAAACACTTCATAACAATTAACATTGCGTGAATGCAAAATAAAAATGAATAAACCTAGAAAACAAATAATATATATATTGAATGTTTTCTATTCCAAATGAAACAACATATTAAATTAAATGATTACAAAGAACGAGTATTGGATTCATTGATTTTCAAATCGAAATCTGTTATAAGCATTCAGTTAAAAGATTAATAAAATTATGTCCGTAACCGGCAATTACCTGAACGTTTGACAAATCAATACGGATCGGAAAACCAATTTGTGTATATTAATAATTTATTTATTGAATAATTTAATTTCGTATAGAATTATGTAAAACTCGAATGACCTCAACAGATAAAATCAATACGGTCGTTTTTCGAATGTGTACAACGTCTTTGCCGACACAAACAACAATAAATTTTACATTAATTCAATTACCGATTCAATAGTTATGGGCTGGTATATTTTTTTATTTTAAATAACAATAGAAAAGTATTTTTATTCGCCGTTATCAGCCACATCTTCTGTCGTAGGACAATGGGAAAAATTATATGTTGTTTGTTTGACTTCCAATGAAAAAATGTTTGGAATAAAACGAGATTCTATTTATGTGTTCAGGCCTGTTTGATTTTCGTGACACGACCAAATTGTGTCAAGTGAAAAGAGTTTTGTTCGACGGCTAAAGACTTATCATTATGTTCTGTCAATTGCTCAATTTTGTGTGGTATTTTATCATTATTAATATTTGTATGTTTGCTCCATTGTTTCTCTATTAATAAAGAAAGTACTAGCTTCAGTTTTATACAGATAATCTAACAAAAATTTTATAAGATTTTGATTTTTTATTATATATTCTAATTGATTTCAATATTGCTCCTTCTGCCATATCCTTACTTTTAATAAAACTATAATTATAGATGATTACAAAAAAGGTTTAAACTGGTACTTTTATTTTTGGAAATATAAAGGACTAGAGATAAAGTGAAAGATCAAGTTTACAAAGAGTTACGGTCTTCATTGTTACAATGAAATATATTAAAGATTGAAAAAAGAAGAAAATTATAAAAAGTACATGAGAATTTGACATTTAATTATACATTCTTATTGCTTTCAATATTTTTAGTACAACTAAATTTAGAGATAGTAACACAAGATATTTAAACTCGTCACCTTATTTTTGGAAGTATGGGGAATTAGAATTCAGTGTTACAATGAAACATATTAGAGACTGAAAAAAACTTGTTAGTAGTTTATGAAAATAGGTTCTTCCTTTAAATATTTTTATTGGTTTCAATATTTCTTCTTCTTCCATATACCTATTTTTAGTAAAATCAGACTTATTAGTAATACAAAAAATAGCTTTAAGTTTAAATTTAAAAAATATTAGGAACTGTAAACTAGCAATATTACTGGCGTCTTGTAATCTACATTGTTACAATGAAAGTTTGGGTGTATGTCTATGAAAAGTTGATGTTCATTGTTTTATCTTGTTAGTCTTTCTTTAGTAAACCTGGACGGAGATTAAAGGAATGTACAAGATACCAGGAATAGTATAAATTCATAATTGTGTTACTTTTGATGAAAATATTGGAAACTAAAAACAAATGGAACAATTTCTCTGGAGTCTCCAGTACTTTAACCTATTTTATATTACCTTAATCTCGTTCTTGAATTCCTTTGGTTTTAAATATTACATATTCGAGAAGGAGTGAAAATAATACATACACAATACACAAGAATTTTCCTCTCTGAAAACTACTGACATTAGAGACTCAAATGACGAAGAAATTTATCGCCTAAGGTTTTAAAAAATAGTACAATAAATGGTAAAGATTTTTAAAAAATATTATCTGAAGAGCAAGTCTGAGTTAGGTTGCTGTAAATATGTTCTCAACGACAGTCCACTGGAATGAGGAGAATAAATTTCCCATAGAAAATATATTAGTTCTAAGAGACGTTAAAGAAGCAACTAATATAGTTGCTTACAAAACACAAAGTCTTTTCAGCTGATTACATATATTACATATTTTAACATTTTTATACTAAACTGTATATATTATTTTAAAGCCTTTTTTTCTATTTCTCATTATTCTTTTTACTTTTTATTTTTATTTTTGAGTTAAAAATGGCAATTAAAGTGCAATAATTTAGGTAAATTTACGTTCCCAAATCAGTTTAAATTAAATGAAAAATACATTGAAGATGAGTAACATCAATATCATCCTGAAACCTGTAGCAATAAATACATTAAACAGTATCTCATGCTAAATACTCCTGCAAAATGTAAGGAAAAAGGCCATTAAACTGTGATGAATCAATCATTTCATCAATGTAATAAATTTCATTAGATTAGAGGAAGACAATTATTCTTTTCTAATTTAAAAAGACATAAAACAAATAATGAAATCATTATAATTTTTGATATTATGTAAATAATATTTATTAAAAATTTTCCTATTTATAATAGAAGTACTATTTTTATTTTTAAATATAATTTTTTTACATATTTTATTATATAAGTTAATACGTTTTTGATAAATCATTATTTGAAAGCTTTTTATCCTCTTTCCAACTACTGTATTTTTTTTCTATTTTATTATATTATAAAATTAACTGATGATTTCAAATCAGTGTATTATAGTATTCGCACTTAGTAGATGCTAAGTAAAATTTTAATGTTGTCGATATTTAAAAGTGACAATGAATACATTGAAGATGAACAACATCAAGGTCATCTTAAAACCTTACTAATGAAGACATTAAGCAACGTTTCGATCAAAACTCTTATTCAACGTGTTTGGAAATAGGCCAGTCATGAGATTCAACCTTTAAAATGAGACTTCATGCAATAAATTTCATCAAAAATTTAAACAAATTGAGTCATATAAATTAAGTGGGAATAAAAAAAATTGCCAATTCTCTCATTGCACGCAATGCAAATGAGTTTTTTATGATCATATTGCTACATGCCATGAATAAATGATGGCTCTCATCAGTAAGGACAATGGATACTTTAGATTCTTTAGATTTTTTAGATTTTTTGGATTTTTTAGATTTTTTAGATTTTTTAGATTTTTTAGATTTTTTAGATTTTTTAGATTTTTTAGATTTTTTAGATTTTTTAGATACTTTAGAATTTTAGAATCTGTAGACAGTTCTTTAGATTCTTTAAATTTTTTAGACTATTTAGATTTTTTAGATTCTGTAGATTCTTTAGATTTTTTAGATTCATTCGATTCTTTCGATTCTTTCGATTCTTTCAATTCTTTCGATTCATTCGATTCTTTCGATTCTTTCAATTCTTTCGATTCTTTCGATTCTTTCAATTCTTTCGATTCTTTCGATTCTTTCGACTCTTTCGATTCTTTCGATTCTTTCGATTCTTTCGATTCTTTCGATTCTTTCGATTCTTTCGATTCTTTCGATTCTTTCGATTCTTTCGATTCTTTCGATTCTTTCGATTCTTTCGATTCTTTCGATTCTTTCGATTCTTTCGATTCTTTAGATTCTTTAGATTCTTTAGATTCTTTAGATTCTTTAGATTCTTTAGATTCTTTAGATTCTTTAGATTCTTTAGATTCTTTAGATTCTTTAGATTCTTTAGATTCTTTAGATTCTTTAGATTCTTTAGATTCTTTAGATTCTTTAGATTCTTTAGATTCTTTAGATTCTTTAGATTCTTTAGATTCTTTAGATTCTTTAGACAGTGGATTGAATATAATAAACGTAGTGGAATAATACTTAAAAGAAATCTTAAACCTAGAATGATTTTGATGGCTCTCGATGGTCTACTTACCAAGACGTCAAACGATCACCACTTGCCCTATTTCATAAAATTTTATTCAGGGATGAGCTACTTTATACAAAACGAGAACGATTCTGCTTCTGCAGGTGGAGACAAGACCACAAGGTGCAGTAGACACTCAAAGTAAGTTTCAAAATGAAAATGCAAATTCTACCCTATCTATCATATAGTCTATGTATTTCAGTTCAGAATTCAGAATTAACCGATATTGAGGAATTTGCTTGTAGAAAATTAGTTGATTGAAATAGTCATTTTGTTGAATTACTTTTTTCCTAACTCCAGTAATCCGGGTACTTCCACAGTCCCGACATATATCGGAATGGTGTATCAATTATTTTCTTCATATTTTAATTTGCAAATGGAAAAATGTTTGGAATTCCAATAAATTATGATTAATTGTTTGATCAGTAAATTTTGATCGACAGTTAAATAATTCGATAATTTAGTGTGCAATAATTTTTCGTGTGAATGTGGTCAAAAATCGCTCGTAGCGATGCGATAATTACACGCTTATCAGATCGATGCATCATCAGGACGAATATTTGTGCGAGAGTGCTTATTAGACGTTGTTGTTTTGGAATGTGTGCACTACGCTCATTTGTAATAATTATTTGTAACTTAGTGGCGCTACAAACTACGGACTGCGGAGCATTTTTTCACCGGTACGCCTGTACACATACTATAAAAACATCCACTCAATGATAATTAAATTGCGTTAAGAAAATAAATAAAAAGGAAACAAATCTGTTTGTGTTAAAAATCATCCGACATCCACGGACACAGTCTCTCGCAGTCCCGTGCCGGGAGAAGCGTTCGTGCGAGTTTTAGAACGAAGCCGAGAGTCTCCCCCTTCGGAGCGGCGGGGGCGGATCCCCTTCACGCAGCCCCGAAATGCCGCCTCACGTTGTCGCGACGCTGTTCCACTTCGGACGCGGCCACGCGAAATTCACTCAGACCAAAACTCCATTCGGTCCGTTCGTTCAATTTAAACCACGGTTGTATGGTGTGTCTTTATTTTTTTTTTTTTTTTGTTATTGGAAATTTTGTAAATTTGTGCGGTGGTGGTGAGGGTGGAAGGATGAACTGTGCGTATTCGTATCAAACCTTGGCTTCCGGCCCCGATTTTCTGGAGGTAATGCCTAAACGTTTTCTGTAAGTTGCCGCACAAAAATCAGCTTTTCCCACTGGGTATTTTAAGTAAATGAACAAAAGAAAATGAGACCGCTCCGTGTTTGAAGTTTAAAATAACTTTAACGAACCGTTTCAACTCGAACTAAAAATTATAAGTCATAAAAACAGTTAATACTAGTGATGTTCAAAATAAGTGTTTAACTTTATTAACAGCAACACTATCAGATTGTGCATACAGCATGAAAAACACACAATACACGACCTAACTATTTGTTTCAATGTCTCATTTATCAAACCGATAACATTGTTGTAATTATTTTGTATCCGCCCAACAAAATGCATTATGTATTTCATAAAGGTTGTTATCATTTTAATATTGTTATTAACTTACCAGCGTTAAACTGTATATATGGATTTTTAACATTTCTTAGAAACAAATTTAGAAGAATTTCTCTGTGATCTTTCCGCACAATTGTTTGTTTTTTGTTTGTTTAAAAGAAAAACAATAATAAATTATCGTGACAGATATAAAAGTTGTACGACGTATTGTTTGACTAGCCTTTACATTGTTTGTAGTTTCTACAAATGCCACTTAGCTAAGATATTATTGATTTATGCCGATGAATAAATTACCAAAAAGAAAAAACAAACTTTCCAAACTGGGCTCAGTCAGGAAGTTTAAAACTTTGTCATTATAATTTTATGTTTTATCTTCTATTAATGCACCAAGAACTGAAATTAACATTACCGATATTCTAATCAATCCATTGTTCATCATTGACTGATTGAGTATTGATCAAACCTGAATCGAACTACTTCATTTATAGAACAATGCACCAATTAAATTACATTTAAACACAATCATGCCGGATTCAATGGCAAATCGAAGAACAAAGCTTCGCAGCTTCTTTATTTCGATCAAATATTTGGTTCGAACGTTTTCTAGAAGTCATTGTTTTGTTTGGTGAAATCGTTCAGTCACAATTTTGATTACGAGGCGACCCAAAAATAACAATAAAGAGTATAAAATTGTAAAATAAACATATACCTTGAAAATGAGCTTCTGTTAGGAAATTTGCATATGTGACCGAACCCACCCCTTAATTAATGACTGGGGGCGGCGTCCCCAACCCCAATTTACAATTTAATTTAGTTATTTACCGGCCAAAGTCACGTCAACCGGTCGCAAAATGCGACATGTGCAACTGCGCTTGTGTCAGGCCATCTGTTTTCACTATTTTCGACGATTATATTCTTCGACTTAAACAACTAAATTATTTCTTTTTTATTTCTAGGTGAGTAGACGTTCAACGACAAAAATTGTAAGTAAGTGACAGACGTGGAAAGGAGCAATTTCCTTCGGAAACAGCCCGACACTGTCCACTCTGTCGAAAAACAGTTTACCGTCATCATCAATATTGACGCAGCAGACGGTTTTCGGGGGCGGAGTAATTGAATCGAGGAAAAATCGTCTGGGTCCCGCGACACATTATCGCTTAATTTCCTCCACCGGATAAATCCGCCAATCGGAGGTGAAGGTAGACGACGAACTGCAACGTGGGGTGACTGGCACTATCTGTCGGCATTCACCCTTCGATTAAACTTAGTTTAGAGCCTGATGCAATTTTGGGCTACCCCATCGATTGACTTTTCACGGGTTATCAATTTTCAACGATCGCTGCCCATTAGTTACGTGTTAATTAGCAATATTTACAAAAAGAAACAATTTTATTAAAATAATCAAGATAATGATTAATATTTAAATGATGATAATGATGATTAAAAAAAGAAATACGTACAGATTGTTCTTCTTGAACTGATCGATTTGTATTGACCAGAAAATTATCCTTCACATTTATTTTTCCCTTGAAAGAAATCGTGGATAATGATGATGACTTTTATAATGAGGATAATACCTGTTGGGTCCAAGTTATGGCGCCTCTAATATAAGAAGACGAAGTAATTACGGGTCCCCAGTTCGATGTTTAGATAAATTTTGGGACGTGATGACTGTTTAGGATCGGATTAGATTCGTTTTTTTATTGTCTGGTGCCGAGACTGTATTAAATCTCGGATGAAGAATGGAATGTTGCTGCTTTTTGTTAATATGGTTTTGATGACAACATTCGTGTAATATCTTCATTTTTAACTCAAACCATTTACTTTCACACGATACGTTTATTAAGTGTTTTTATTTAAAGATGAAGAAACAAAAGCTATAATAATAGTTACGGTAAATCTTTTAGTTTAAATTGGAATTACTCGTTTTTCGAAAGAAAGAGATGTACAAAGTTACTTTTCAAGGGTTAAATCCTGGTAAATTTTGATGTGATAATACCATAATTTTTTGATTGTTTATTTTTACCAATTTAATACCGAAATACTTAAAATTAATTAGCAATATTTAAATAAATTATAAATATAAATTTAATTTATCTTAGAGTGTGTTAAAACAGTGACAAGAAAATAAAGTTGGACATTTTCTTAAAGGTAAAATTACATTGTTTTAGAAGTATTTTTAACAATTTGTTCTTTTCGAAGTGATGTTTTTATCAAAATCTTACTGTAATAAGACACAATTTTAAAAAAGATTTTGTGTCAATAATTTTGGTTTGGTGGATTTAATTTATTTAGTAGTAAATTTACCATATTTTAGATGCAATTTTAATATATCGTTCACCTTAAAAAGATGTTCTTACCAGAAATTTAAACTGTATTTAGTAACATTTTTGACAGCTCTATATGTGTGTTTATTTATTATTTTTTTTTTTTTGAAAAATAGCACGATTTTTTTTTAATATCCTTAATGACAAAATTACAATATTTTAGAAGTACTCACAATTTATTAATTAATATAAATTTTTGGCTGCTTATTTTTACCAATATTATACCGAATTACGAAAATTAATTAGCAACATATAAATAAATTATAAAGATAAATTTATTTTATTCTAGGATGTGATAAAACAATGATATGAAAGTAGGACAGATGTACTTTTAACAGTTTGTTCTTCTCAAATTGACGTTTTTATCAAAATTTTACTATGGTAAGACAATTTTATAAAATATATTATGTCAATAATTTTAGACTTGGTAGATTTAGATTTTAGTATAGTAGTAAAATTATCATATTTTAGAAGTATTTTTAATAAATCGTTCTCAAAAATATGTTTTTACAAAAAATTTAAACTATATTTAGTATCCTTAATGGCAAAATTTTATAAGAATTAACAATTTGTTCATCCCAAAGTGGCGTTTTTATCAGGAAACCAATCTGTATTGATTTACAACGTGTGTTTGTAATAAGAATGAAGGAAATCAGATAAAATTAAATTTATGAGAACCCAAGACGGCGATGCAAAACATTTCAAATCGCATAAGAGTCGTGTGGTGAAAAAATCCGTATTGCCAAGTCGATAAATCGGTACGAGCTAATTAAATTTGCCCACGATTAGAGGTCTGTAGATTAATTAAAACTCTTTATCATTACCCACGCCATAATGGACCGAAAGGTAAAGTTTAATTTCCTGAACTATATATTTATTCTGAGGCAGATTATTATAATAATCCTGAGCCAGTTCTTTATTTGCAGCACTTATGGGGCCGCAAACATGTTATTAACATAATAATCTCCGGGCATTTTTTGACTCATTTATACTTAAACGCTTTAACGAGATGAGAAAACGATTTTTTTTCCTTTTGACTCACTTGCCCCATTCACAATTATAAATTTTCGGTGTGTGATTGCGTCCATTTTAAAAAGACGTTTCAGTACGCGCCATCTTTGAAACATTAAAACTCTAATCCGGATTAGGAAAAGTCAAGAGAAGAATTCGGTTGCGTGTGTGGTCGTGGTCGCATATAAATTGCACACACACACACACACACACACACACACATACCCGCATTGCTGCGATCGGTACGTGACGAATATCTCGCGCTTTGATCTCGCCGACACTTTGCAGAACCGTACGAGGAATCGCGAACGCAGGGCCCCATGAATATGTACCGAGGCGTGGGCGTTCTCGACTCTCCTTCGAGTCTCCGACCTCAAAAACGCCCAGGTCCTCGTCATTTAAATATACCAACGACGAACGATCGGAATTTTGATTAACTGGCGGTTTTTTAGGCGAGGAGTTTTGGAAACGACGTTCATCTCGTGTACAACGATTAAAAGGTTTAGTAAAAACGTTACTAGCAACCATTTTGCAACAAGACTAGATTTAAATTGAGAAAAAATTTTAAAATGATGATCTGTACCTTCAAAAGCCTTGAAGAAACAACATTATTACCCCATCATAAAGAAGACCCAAGAAGAAATATATTTTGTTTGCTATCTACTTGGAAGTTCTAGATAATTTAAAAATAAAGGGGAATAAGTCTTCTGAAAAGGAAAGAGGAATAAAGAAGTCAGACATTAATAATTTGACCATGGCTTGTTGACTTAAAATTTAGAGTTATGCAATACACTGCAAATTAAAAATACTAATCAAATAAGCACAAAAACATTAACTGTAAACTAAAAAAACTAATCAAATAAGCTCAAGAAAAAAAATTATACAATTAAACAAAGAAGTCCAATCTGAGGAAGATCCGAAGATCTTCCTGGGGATGGATTGGACTTGCAGGTGTTGGATCCGTTAGCTCCCCACTACTACTGGCTTGTGGAGCGGTACTGAGCCCCAGGACCACGACAAGGTGGATCCATCCTGGGGAACGTGGAATATATTTTGAAGTCTCTAACACCAGTGACTTTGTTATACAGTTGAATACAAATTTTATGTATTTTAAAAATAAAGAAAATCACTTCTGTTTACTTCTAAAAATTTCTAAAAGGATTGCTAGGGGGCTTAACAGTGACTTTGTTATGTAGTTGAATAGAAATATTATGTATTTTAAAAATTAAAGAATCACTTTTCTGAACTTCCATTATGTTAGTATTAGTGAATTCCGAATTTTGAAATTACTACTACAACTTAAAAAATAATAATCAAATAGGTATAGAAAAAATATTCAATGAAAGTGGCCTTGAAACAAATATGGCATATATACAAAGGGTTAGAGTTTTTGTCTTCTTCTATGGAAAATATATCTTCCATAGAAAATAGATATCAATAGTTAGGAAGACTAGTAATATGACTTATGAAAAATTTTATTATATTATTTTTTTTCAAAGATTTTTGAAAAATAATAATAAAATTAATGTAAAGTGCATTCCACAAATTGATATTGAATAAAATGAATTAAGTTGATATTTATTTCATTTTAAATCGATCATATTTTATGTTTTTAATTAGAAAATTCCCACAAGTAGACCAGTATGAATAATAGATCGTGAATATAAAATAAGTAAAAATGGAAAATTAATAAACTCTCCAAAAAACAACGTATTATAATTTAATGGCTATCAGTTAGCAATTTACCCATGACAAAAATCGCTATTAAAATATTTATTTAATTATAATAAACACGATATCCAATTAGTTTTATTGGTATATGTCTCGGCCGGAGAATATTTTAATTATGTAAGATTACCATTAAATTAAAACGCTAATAACATACTGCGGATTAGGAATTTATGTTCTAGGTAAATGAATATGGACTTTTAATTAATATGCTTACGATCGCATATGGTGCGTTAACATTTTGCAATTTTTACATTAAACGACTTATCGATGTAGAAAAGCGCACCGCACAAGCGATCGGAAACTCAAATCTAAGCATTTCATCCCCCAAAAACCACAAAAACAACAACGTCAATCTGCGGTTCCCTCAAAACGCGGTTTGAGGAATACCCGTATACACGTTAAACGCGATTAGATTGAACGCGGTCCCGGAGTCGAAGTCCGTGCGCGAGGGTCGGCGTTGCGTGCGCACGCCGACGTAAAGGGGGCGTGTCGCTGGGCGGCCGGATTGGCGCAGCCGGAACGCCGTCCCGCCCCGCTCCGGACAGTAGGGGAACCGGTCATTTTCCGGGGCCGTTTCCCCTTCTCGGAATCAGTCAGCAATGTGATCTCAACAATAGCGGTTTCGCACAGTTACGTTTGTTGGACGAAGCGCACTATTTTTTCGGTGTAATACGAACGGTTTTTTTTAATATTTCGTTGTTTTACGGCATATTGAGGATCGCGCGGTGCAACGTTTTTGGATTTTTTTGACGTTTGGGTGACTATTTTTTTGGTAGTGGCAACATGTTGACGGACATGACGCCCACCGCCGGACAGCTGTACGGCGCCCAGATCCCTGCCATGACCATGAATGTCAAAACGGCTGTAAGTATTATAGTTTTTCAATAAACTCTAGTTATGACACTCAAAAATCATTGAGGAATACCTATTTTAATGGCGCAATTTTCCGTTACCTTGACTTTAATTGAATGATCAATTGGATTTTACACTTTCCATTTATTTTTTGATTCTATAATGTCACAAGAGGATTTTCTCACATATCTAATGAGTATTTATATTCTAAAATTGTAATATTTATTATATTGAAACTGTCATACTTATCGCAAGGTTTAGCACTGTGGCACTAAATATTAATTATTTAAATATACTTATTATAAACAGTAATATTTTATAAATACACACATATCATCATTGAACCATTAACAGGGAAAAATTTTATATATTAACAAATATTTATATTTGACAGAAAGTAATTTAGCACCATAGTGCTGCTAAATATAATTTTGATTAAACCATTTTTGAATTGAATTATTTATTTTAGTTATGTAAAACATTACAATTCTACATATTATTATAACTCTAACAGATTAAAACTTTTGTTACACAATTCATTATTAATATAAATATTCATTATAAATATAAATATATTTTCACTTGAGTATGTTAAAACTTAATTCGTTATTTAAACTATTAACAATGACATAGACATAGGTTAAATAACGAATTATGTTTTAATATAATCAGGTGAAGATATATTTATAACAAATATAATAATTAATATTTAACACCGTACTGCTTAGACTGGACTAAATATCACCTATATTTATTCCAGTCTCAAGCACAACTGTCTTAAATATTAATTATTACATTTGTTATAAATATATTTTCATCTGATTATATTAAAACATAATTCGTTATTCAAACTATTAACAATGACATAGAAAAGTTAACATTTATATAAATATCAAAAGTTAGCAAGCACTATGGTGCCAAATTTTGTTTATTTTAAATTTTTAATATACCTTTGATAAAATTGACAATATAATAAAATAAACAATAATTGAAAAGATAAATTACTTCAGTATTAAGTGTTAAGTTATGATTATGCTTATTTATAAGTTGTAATTAAAAATAAAATTTTGGTTGATTTTTAAGTGCATACATTTTAACTAGGTACAATCAGTAATACAATTCCCAAATCAATCAATTGTTAAAACTCCACACGACGAAACAGAATAATGGTAATGGAACCACAAACCCAACACCCATTGTGTCAACCATTTACCGTCGGCATTAGGCCATGCACACACAGCATGAAAACAAACTGAACATAATAAATGAAAAAAATGAACATCGAATTCTGGCAATGATTTCACGTTATTCAGTTCGCGATTACCTGACGGAATTTGTCGACGGGGCGCCAACACTAATCCCCCATTTTCGGGCGCGAAAACGTCAAGCCTTTCGACACTCCCGATAAGAGGCTCCTAAGAGGTTGATAATTAGTGGAATATGAACTCGAGAGCTTTTGTTGTTCGAGTGCATTTTAAGGGTGCTTGAGACCAGGTAATCCTAATCGATGGCACTAATTGCTTTTGTTCGACTTTTATTTAAATTATTGTCATTTTAGTTTGGCAAGTCAAACGAAAAAATTTATAGTAAAGTTAAATAAATGTCTTGATTAAAATTCCTGCAACGCTCTCCAACCAAAAACATTTATCGACCGCGTTGGACCATAATTCTACATCCGGGCCGCCGCGTGATTTTTTTCACTGTTGAATATGTACGGTGTGTTTTGCATCGTCGTTTATCATCCGCATTTTGAACGTACTCGAAACGCCGCACTCAACAATACCAACAAGCGGATTATACACAATTGTATGGAGCGTTCAATGGGTTTTTGCCACCGATTATCGGATATTTTTCGAGAGCTGGCCTCTTTACCTGTGTTTGTTTGTCGAGAACTGTCATCGTTGTCGTTTATAATGGTAGAGCACCAAGACATTCTGTCGTGGAATTGGAGAAACAAGTTTAAAGCTTGGTTATTTTGGAG
The DNA here is from genome assembly GCF_024364675.1 of Aethina tumida. Lineage (NCBI taxonomy): Eukaryota > Metazoa > Arthropoda > Insecta > Coleoptera > Nitidulidae > Aethina > Aethina tumida. The sequence goes on from NC_065439.1 coordinate 10,692,589, forward strand.
CAATTTGTATTAATGATTAAACAAGATAAAACATAATTGAAATAATGACTTTATTCCTGCAATATGTTACAGACATTTTTCTAAATACGGGTCCAAATTAAGGCGAATTGGTTCTCAGGCAAACACAGGTATCAAATCGGACATATGTTCATATTGAAAAATTGTAAAAAGGTATCAGAAATTGTCAACCTCGATCAATCCCACGGAAAACAAGTTACGGTGTTCCATTGTTGCCTGGCAAATGTTTTTCTCTTGGCCAGATGTCGAGACGTTATTTTTAACGCCGAACATACACATGTTCAACCTGTTCCGAAATGAAATCCGATCGTTTTCTCCGTTTTGCTACCAGACAGGATATTCGGATTGAGTTTTCGGATTGTTGCCGAAATTATTATGTTACGTTTTTTATTATTACCATTTGCTTTGGTGCTTTTGATTTGCTGGGGAAATCTCGAGTTACCCGTGCAACATTGTGGTGGTGCATGTGTTAATTAACTTTTTCTAGACCGTGCCATAAATTAAGCCGTAAGTCTTCGAAATTAGTTATGGAGTTGAAAAAGGTAAACGGGCGCGTAATCTAATTTCTCGGAACGATTTTCGGCGGGTAGTCACAATGTTGTGGCCGTAAATTAGGGCCGTTTAGGCCGCTTTTGTTTTATTCTAGTCGCACCCGCCAATTGTTGAACGGTATCAATCGCACGATACGATTGTTAATTTAATTTGTTGCGGTCGAAATGTGTAAAATCACTGTTTTTTTTTTTACTCTAGCTAAGGAAAAATTAAGTGGGCACGCAATTACGGGACCGAAAATAAATTTCTCATGACAAATAATGAGTGTTCCGTGCCCGAGAATGGAATTCGAAAACTGGTCCGTAATTTCGTTTTGATTGCTCCCCCTATGCGGGTGTCGCCACCCAAATTGGACCCTGTTTTAATCTCGAATTAAATTTCTTATCTCGTCATTTTTTCTTCTACTTTAAATTAATAAATTGTTACTAGAAGATATTAAATATTTTAAACCTTAATCATTTGAGTTTGTTGTTGATTTTTTCGATTTGTGTTCTTAGAAAAATATTATTAATCATAAATTCGTTAGTCAGAAAACCATCTGGCGGTGCGTCGTTTGTGTGGTTTTACTATAAATTAATTCTCCGTAAAATTTTGTATTAAACCGAAACGGCGATAAACAATTAAAAGTCCTGAAGGGGGAACACTCAATTCGCCGACAAAAGTCTGTCGTCATCCGTTCGATTGACCTTTTAATTTTTATGGACATGTGAAATTGTGTTTCGCAAAATTAATTTAAAAAAATACGTTACGTCTATGTATCAATCTTGAACCACCTTAAAATATATCCAAAAAATGTTTCATATGTTACTTGATGATCAGAAAAACAACAAAAATTAACCACTTTACAAAATTTTTTCAGTCACTCCAATGGCTGATGTTTAATAAATTATAAAATGTATAAAAATCCGGTAGATAACAGATGAAATAAATCGAAGGTAACTCTTTCCTTTGATGCTAAGTTTATCGACTTCTATTTAACCAACTTAAAATTACAGTTTTTCAGTTTCGGTATTAATTTATTTCTAATATTCAAATCAAAAGCATATTACTACTACAAAAGTATATGTACTACTATTGCCATTTTTATTAATAACATTTATCATAATATTAGCATTTTTGATATATAACCAGCCACCTTTACTATTTACCATTTCATACTTCCATTATAATTTATTTGATAATTTGTTAAAAAATAAATCGATCATTTTTCCTGACGACTCGTGGTTCAATTTATCAATCTCGACAGTATTTTACTATATACTGGAAAGTCTTTGACTCTACTAAATTTTGAGAGAGACATCATGTATGACAGAGTCAGAAAATGATCCCCTTTGCTACGAAGCAAACTTGCTTTGACTTCTACTATCTCTGTTGTGTATGATGTCTCTCTTAAAACATTAAACAGATTTAGATTGGTATATAGACAAGTCCAGTTTATAGCTTTTATATATATTTAATATATTAAGATAATAAAAAAAGTATTTTCTTATATTTTTGTAACAGATATTTTTTAAATTACATATCAAAATTACATAATAAACTCGTGACAATATTTAGCTTTGTGATGATAACTTTTAATTAATTGATTTTGCTTGTAAACCATAATATTTTAAAAATATTGTCATATATTTTTGAGCTATCATAATTACACAGAAAATTTAACACATTAATTTTTGTTACTAGACGGATTAACACTCGAGTACTAAATGCTGATTATTTAATATTTTAATTATAATTTCAATAAAAAAACAATTGATGACAATTATTATTGTTTGTTTTGTTACATTTTCTATTTGACAACTTGATGTCTTGATAAATCGAACTATATATAACTAACTATATATTATTAGACATATTTTTTTAAATCCACATATTTTATATTCCACAGGAAAGTCTAATTTATAACTTTTTTATCTATTTAGTATATTAAGGAGATAATAAAGAAGCTTTTTCTTATATTTTTGAAACAGATATTTATAATTTAAAGTATAATTATTGTATTTTAGGGGATTAATAATAAAAAATATTATAAAACCAACCAAAACCACACTCAATATTTTAATGGTGCTAATATCAAATTTTATGAAGGATTCCCACTTGGGCAACACTACTTATTTGGGTTTATTTTTTTTCATCAAAAATAAAAATATTATTTCTGAAAGTGTCCAGCATGATTATAAAACACGATGAAATGATAATAAACTAAACCCCAATACATGAGCCTTAAGCTATACAATATGTTGCCACTTCATATAAAAGTTTAAAAAATTAAATTAGATTAAGAAAGAAATTAAAAATTTGTTAATAGATTATTTATAACTGTTTTTATAATTGTGACATTTTTCATTTTTTGTATTTGTAAAAAACAGTCTATTAAATAAAGTAAACAAATAGTAATTAATTAGTATTTAGAACTGTGGTGTTTAAAAGGGAAATAAATTATAGTTGTCAGTTTTTTAATTAAAATTATAATTAAATTATCATTTAACATTATAACAAAAATGTGTTAAATTTTCTATGTTATGATAATTTCAATACTGAGTTGTGAATATTTTTAAAATATTATGATTTTATTTATAATAAGCAAAAGCATTATATTAGCCAAAATACACACATTTTCATGTTTTAAAACTGAAAAAAGTTTGTCAAAATCGGACGAAAATACCAATTTTATGGGGGAAAATGGACCACAATGAAAACTGTTAGTATTTTATTTTCTTGGAATCTACATGTTTCTTTGTATATAAATTTATACATCATCCTAATGACCATTTTTTGAGCAATAAGAACTGTAACTTTTATGAACTCTAGAACTAGAAGTTTTCAAAATAAATAATCTTTAAAATACATATATATATATATATATATATATATATATATATATATATATATATATATATTATAATATAAATATTTGTTTATAAATATGAATAAAATATTCTAAAATTGTTATCACACAATTTATTATTAAAACTATAATAATGACACAGAGAATTAATCACATTTTTTGTTACAAACTGAACTATATTAGTTAATATTAATTATTTAATATTTTAATAATAGTTTTACTCAAAATATTGGAATTGATACAAATATCATGTTTTGTTGTCACTCGGTACACTCACAGTTTATTTTATTAACTATGTCTTTATTATTAAGGGGAACTACTTTTGTACGTTATTATAAACTTTTTTATGAATCCACATGTTTTATATTTCACAGACAAGTCTAGTTTTTGTCGGCATCATTCTTTATAACAATTCAGTATGTTAATGAGGGAATAAATTATATAAAAAAATTATTATAAAATCATAATCTGCGGGAATGAAGCCGTTAAATGCAAATGGCCGAGCTAAGCAGATTGTTTCAGTTTTCGCCACGTCGATCGCCAAGAAAGATAAACCATTTTTCTACTCCCGTAACATTTCTTTTGCGGTAATTATAATAATGAAAAGTCAACAGTACGCGCAAACATCATGAATATGCACGAACGTAGTTTTATTTAAAATCGTAATTAAATTTTAATATAAATATGCTAAACGCGTAATTATCCAACACAACAACAATTAAAAATTAAACGGCCGACCGGCCAAGTCCATTACACTCTTCGCGATGATCGGGCAGAAACGTTTGCCCTGTAATTAACACTTTGGTCCAGGCCATTGTATTCGGACAACTTCGAAATTAAATCTATTAAAACTGACACCGTTTCGTCCGACCATTCAAACGTAAACAAAGCTAAGTTGGGAGCTCAAAAGGACAAAAAACGCTACCGTGAATAAAAGCTTCGGCTCGACCACAAGAAACGATGATGATGAAAATGAAAGATGGCGGTGCCTTTGTCAAACATTAGACACATTTGTTTATCGGCCAAAAGGAATTTAATTCCAACATTCAACTTGCTTCTTTCATACTTTATGGTATGACAATATCGTGAGTTTTGAGTATATGTTATAATATGTTTTCTTCATCTATTGACGACATGTGTGCTTCATATTTTAATAATTTACTTCATTATCAAAATTGTTTGAAAGCAACCGGTTTGTTGTTTCTTAGTCCAATAAAGTTGCTTCTACAGTGACGCTGAAAATTTTAACAGCTTCAGCTTGGTCATCATAAATCTCTCTTTCGATTCTTTACTACATTCATCTAAGTTTTAAGAACTTGTGTGTGGTTGTGACAACTGAGAATATTTAAGTTTGAAAGTATAAGTTCCATTTACACTAAATAATTTCCTATATTTACGACACATGAGCTTCATATTTTAATCATATACTTCATTATCAAAATTGCTTGAAAGCAGCCAGTTTGTTCTTTAGTCAATAATCCTTGAAAACATGAGAGAGAATCCTTGTTCTTGAATCAGTTTAAAAGCAATTTTGAAGCAATCGTCCATTAAATATGAAATACAAATACAAGTAGAAAAGCACATGCAACAACAATTTACAGGTAACCGCTCGGCAAATTCAATAAAGCACATAATTGCGCCCCTCTTACATTCGTATTAGAAAACAACGTATTCTTGAGTCGTGGAATAATGACCGGCTTAAATTGGACAATTACTGTTTTATATTCCGACGTAAATTTAATAAATATATTACCCAATTCAGGAACGGCATTGTTATTACCTTCAATATTAATTAAACTGTCGATTACTTTCATTAATAATACATCTAATTCGGCCGAATTAAGTCGTTAGTGGATGATAGCAACAGCTGTTTTTGGTTCAAGACTAAATAATTAACCACCATTTTTGGTGTGGTGCTTTAATGGCTTAATTTTATTGTATTTTTTTTGGCGAAAATCCTCTTTAGTAACCACATGTTCTTCGGGGGATTAAGGGATAAAGTTCCTTGCTCTTTTGCCGCACTCTAATCCGAATGTTTGGAAAACACCAATTGTTACTTGATGTTGCGTACACACCAAAAAAAGGCTTCTTTGTAACACCAAAATATGGAATAAGCTTTGTTACAATACAAGGATGTTCATTTCGATTCCGGGAACAAACAACACTTTTGTCGCAATAGTGCCATTATGTTGCACAATCCCAAGGATAACAACACATTTACATAAACACATAAACCGAACACAATAAAAGATTTTTTGTGTTTTGGTTCCGCGAACGTGAATAAGTTGTTCGTTTTAATTTGACCTACGAAATCTGTAGAAGCGGCCCCGGGGTGAATCCCAACCCCCATTTCGTGGGCCGTCATTAATTCGAACCCATTAGACGTTCACGGAATAAATAAAAATCTGGCTACCGGCCTCTTTCTGTCATGCGCCGTAATTGTTTGTCAATCTTGCGTGATCCGCCTCGGGGTTCCGGCTTTTTCGTCTGGCTCCGGCTACCGTTCACCTTTTCATTTTTTTATTCCCTCAATCGGTCCATGTGTGGGCTGATGAGGACTATTAAATGTGCATAATGAACTAACTTCACATGAGAAACGACCAATTTGTTCCGTTCCAATATTAAAATCCTTAACACTTGCCTAGGGTCCTCGTAGGTCAATGATGGGACTTAAGTCACGCCTTTTAAAACAACGCAATGGTTTTATGCGCACCTATATTGTTGTGTCCCACAGACTCTACCGGGGAATCGACGTCGAAAAATCAACAGCACACCCAAATCCAATTTTTTTGCAGTCGGTAACGATGCCCTTAAAAAAATAATTGGCTCCTAATGACCGTAACGTCCTTGCAGAACAAATAGCTAATTACGTGCGCATAACGAGCTCGCTACGTTAACATTTCGGAAGTGTTTTCCGAAAGAGAAAAAGTAGCCGGTTTTCGTCCGCTCGTAAAATCGTCTGTCCGATGTCCCGGGGCCAAACTCATGCATACAAAATACGTCCCTGATCTTGTTTATTGGACTCGTTAAGGGGGCACCAACACCGGTAGCGTCGCTCACGTTAATTTCTTTCCCAGCAATGGAACAACAATAATATTATGGGATGGTGGCTCCCGAATTGGACGTGCCGGATTATTTATTGCACTTTATTAATTTATCGGGGTTGTACTTTTAATCAACGGCCGTGTAGAAAGGCCGGCCCGGCCACCGTTAATGAGTTACATTTCGGATAAAAAATTATGTAGATTTCGTACACAGGTAGCCGGAGATGATTGGTTTTTATTGCCCGAATCGTAATCAGGACCCTGTATAACTTTCGGATAATTATTTCATGTAAATTATGATTGAGAAATTATGGCCTCCAGAAAATATCAACTTTGGAACTTTGTACTTAATATAGTCTATGTAATAAAAGATTGTAACCATGTGATAATTGACGTCAAAGCGTTGCCATCTGATAACATAAGTCAACAGCATTTTGATGTCAAAAAAGGGTAGTTTTTTGGGTACAAAATTTTGTCGTATGGGGTTACTTCTACAGTGCCGCTGATGATTTCAACAGCTTCAGCTTGGCCATCATAAATCTCTCCTTCAACTCTGCTGAAATATTTTGTATATCCATTTTGCTGACCAAATAAAAAGTTAATTTCTTCAATTGTTATATCAGAACTAAATTCAATTTGTCTGTATCTCAAAAAATATAAACGAAATTTGAAAGTAATTTTGAAATCACAACGAAAATATGAAATAATAAAAAAACTTTTTTATTCTTTATGTATTAAAGTTAAATAGAATTAAAAAATTGTTGATGATGATATTAATAAGAGGTAATTTAGAAGAGGTGTATCTATCGAACACTTTATATTACATAGGTAAATATTTCAAGTGTTACGTGTAGTCCCGCCATAATATTTATTATAACATATGTTGTGTTCAATTTCCGCCACGAATAAAGGCGAAAAACTAACACATTGATTTCTTAGCGACACCCCCAACCCTCAGCTGTCTAGTTAGTCAACCACCGGTAATTTTTCATGCCAATCAATTTTCCATTACCGCTCGAAAAATGTGTTTGTGTTTTTATTACGGTGTCAAGGAATATATATCGCCATTAAAAACGCATTTCACCATTTTGATGTATTGGAGTGCGGGGTGCGCGTTTACACGCCGCCCCTGAATTATTTATTTCCCGGACGATCCGTTTGTTTTGCGGCTAATTTAAGGACGCGCATTATTCATGGCTCGTTCGCCAATTAATACGCCGTATGTGGGCAGTCGATAATTACTTTGTTATAAGTATGGACGTGTCGTAAATTCTCCGTCTTTCATTACCTCAACCACTGCCACATCATCCGAAACCGTCCTTAATTAAGACAGCCGCAGCCGCAGCCGCAGCAACAGTAACCGTATCCCATGGGAATAATTGCGATTGTCCAGAAAAGTGCGGTGGCGAGTAACAGGAGTACCGGAATGACCATTCGGCTCAATTAAACCGGACCCACTGCCATAATTAGGCGTCGTGGGACCTCTAATTGCCCCCCTCCATCGAAACGACTCATTAGCATCGTAACCAACGACGAATCATTGCGGTACGATGGGGTTAATTAACAGGGACAAAATTACTATCGGTTCTTGGAAGGTTGCGTAATGCATTTTTTTCCTGCTTTGAATATCTTGGGCATTATTCACTTCCACGTATCCTCCCGTAATTGGTTTTCTAGGCGGTCAGGTATAGATGACCGGCGGCGTTAATTCTGATGCAAATCTTTGACTTTGAGAGGGTCAAAAAGTTTCTAAAGTGACAAACGAAAATTTCGTTGAACGTATGCAAAATTTATTCGTTACGTTGGACTTTAACAAGCAATTATAGTGCAAGAAAAACGAGTTGCATACGTGCGGAATTTGAAAGTAAAATCGGCACCGTTTAAAAAAAATGAGATTAACTCGGTCGTACTTAATAAGATTTATGAAAGTCAATTAGGTATGCGTGACAATATCTTTTAATGTATTCGTTGTCGGTAACAACTGTGGGCCGCAAGGTCTTGTCAGATAAGCCTCGTACGAATAATCAGCACGATACCACTACTACCAACCTTTGTTTTATGTTCTACTAACACCGAGAATAGGTCACAGAATGCCCACAACAAAATGGTACCGAACATTTTGATTCAGACTGGTGCTTAATTCAGTCAGTTGATCCAAACTCTAATGACAATTAGATCAAGTTTGACGAGTCGTGCCAGAAAATTCATTGGTGGTCGTGGTGTTTGGTGGCTAGAAAAAGAAAAGGTACCGGTGCGCCCGGCTTTAATCAGCGGCATAATGAAAAGTTGGCGCCTGCACGTCGCGGTCCGAGACACGCACAGCTACACAAAAAGAATTAAACGCGCGGAGTGGCTGTCATTAGGACGGACGGGACTTGAAGAGGAGAGCTAGCGCTCTAATGGTCGGAGACCCGGAGAGCCGCTTTTGTGTTGCGTCACGGGCGACACGTTCGAGGCGCCCAATTCCGACGCTCGACAATCAACCCATTCAATTGTTCATAATCTGGTTAAAGAACTTGTTTAACGCCGTTTTCGATTGAAAGAACACTACTATAGTGTTCTGGGATATATTTGCTTTCAAGATTTTCACTATTGATTACCGGTTAAAAGTCAATTAATGAGTTCAAATACCACACACATACACAGTTATGGAGTGAAATACGACTTCCTCAAATATGACTTCAACAAACGGGGTGCATTTATGGCTTCGATACACGCGACAACCCCCCATTAGAAAGCCTTCAACCATTAGTCCATTAGATTAGTTTGTTTTGGGGTAGCAGTTGTCGTCTTAAGGTCAATATCTGGGGGTCCAATCGAAAGAGATCTGGGCGTAGAGAGTCATCGGTCAGTGGGAAAGGCCCGCGGGCCATAAAATGCGGATAATGGAACGGACTACTGCAACGCGCATCGCCCCGACATAAAAGCCTGTCCGTGCCTTAATTACTTCCTAAAAACAGACGAGATGATTGTGAGAAAGCGCCTCCAACCCACAACCACTCTTCAGTGTAATTCATAACCTGTTTAGATTAGAAATGCCAACTCAAAATATTGCTTGCTGTGTCAATTCCTGCAAAAATTAATGATTATTCATTCATTCACAACATGATATAGTATTCATTACCCGCTTTATCAGGTCTTTGTTCATTGAAATAAATGAAATAACAATAGGTATTAAATGAACATGAGTTTCCTCTTTGGCCGGCAACTAAAACAGGGTGATTAGTCACATATAATGGTCGATTATTACAATTTAATTAAGTGGCCAGCCAACAAACTAAAGGAAGCCACAATTACCATAATAACCAGCCATCATTAGACACAACCTACAATCATATTTTTAATTCCAGGAACATCCTAGTCTGAGGGGCACCCCGTTAGCGATGCTGGCAGCGCAGTGCAACAAGCTGTCGAGCAAATCACCACCGCCCTTGGCCGACGCGGCAGTCGGCAAGGGTTTCCACCCGTGGAAGAAGAGTCCGCAAGGCGCGCCGTCCCCCGGCAGCACCGGAGTGTCGGCCGCCAGTTCCGTGCCCTCGCAGAGGTCCTCGGCGTCCAACACCACGTACTCCAGATCGGTGATGACTTCATGCTCCAGCGTCCCCACCACGGCTTCCTACGGCAGCGATCTGTATTTTCCTGGGGCGACGACGCAGCCTGCAGTCGCGGACAACTCGCACGTGCACCATCATCAGAGCTCCTTGTTGGGGAAAGTGGAAGGCGCCGCCACGGCTCATCATGCCGCTTTAGGATCGGTTTATTCGAGGCATCCGTACGAGACTTGGCCCTTCAACACGATGTCCGGCGCCACTCATCACGGGGGCATTAAGAGCGACTCCGTGACTTCTGCTAACGCGTGGTGGGACGTGCATTCCACCGCTGGAAGTTGGTTGGATATGAATGCGGGAATGCACGCTCAAATGGCGGCGAATTACACTTCGGACTACTCGACTTTAACTCATTCCCTGGCGGCCTCCAATCATCTTTTGTCCTCCGGTCAACATTTGCTCCAAGATACGTACAAGTCGATGTTGCCTGGCGCTCAAACTGTTGGGGCGTCCTTTGGTTTACACGCTCCGGGTTCCACACCGTCTCCTACCTCCGGATCTGGAGGATTACCACCTCAAGTACCATCACCAAGATCCCAGAGACGTTACACCGGCAGGGCGACTTGTGACTGTCCTAATTGTCAGGAAGCCGAACGACTTGGACCGGCAGGCGTGCATTTGAGGAAGAAGAACATACACAGCTGTCACATACCAGGTTGCGGCAAAGTCTACGGCAAAACCTCCCATTTGAAAGCTCATCTGAGGTGGCATACGGGCGAAAGACCTTTCGTCTGCAACTGGCTCTTCTGCGGCAAACGATTCACCAGGTCCGATGAGCTGCAGAGACATCTCAGAACACACACGGGGGAAAAACGGTTTGCCTGCCCGGTTTGCAACAAACGATTCATGCGTTCCGACCACCTGGCCAAACATGTCAAGACCCACAACGGTAACGGCAAAAAGGGCAGTTCAGATTCCTGCAGTGATTCGGAAGAGAACAGCCAGAGTGACATGACGAACAACGTCAACTCCCCCAATTCGATAAACCAGACGCCGCCGCCCTCCCAGCCCATGGGTCTGGACATGGTAACGGGGCTGGACGTGAAGCCTCCAGGGCTGGTTTGAGGCAGGTGGGGCCCCTCGCTCCTTTATCCCAGCTACCATCGCTAGCGTGTGGCCCCCCTGACTAGTGATACACAGGACTTGTACATAACGGTTGTAAATATTGTGAATGGACAGAGCTTTAGTTATTTTTAAATTAAATTTTTTGCTTCTGTTGGAGTGTGGCCTTTCGGGTTGTCCATTAGCGAATCTAGTCCTAATGTTAATTTTAACAAATGTTCGGAGCAATTGGCTAAATTACTTCAGAAATAAATTCATTACGATTATTCTCCGGTACACTCCAACGATAAAAAACTACCCCCTCCTTTTGTTTTTGTATATATTATAAATATTTAAATATTTTACATGTGTAAGTGTCAACAAGAAAAATTATAAAAAAGTTATGCAGGTGATCGAGAAACGTGTTATAACTGTTATCACATATCATTTTACGTTGAAGGCTTTTTGTAACTCGTCACATATGTTGAAACTGTATTTTTGCCCAATTGTACAACGCAACGGATTTTTGATCATGTTTCTCTCCTCGCCAAAGACCTTTGTAAATTGTAAACTATCTGTAAATTATTATAAGAGCTTTTGTGAACACGTTAATAGTAAATATAATTTTCAATCTGGATTAAATATTATTGTCTTATTTCATTTCCCGTAATAATTATAGATAAATATAATAATAGCAAATTAAGGTAAGTAAGGAAAAAAATGATCAAGTTATTTTCCATCAATCATTCGAGACGTGAAACAAGCATTTAATTGCCGGCAACGCTGTTTAAAAATGGTTCAGCTCCTTTGCATGATTTTTCCTAATTATTCAATCAATTAAATGTCGAGAATTTGCTTAAATAATTCATAAAACTGAACCGTTCTAGACGTTTTGAATTATGACTTATTAACCGGCATGAAAATCGCAGTTGTTCTTAATTATCCCCTCTATTAATATTTATTAAACCAATTGGAATACGAAATTATACACAAAAATGGTTTTAACGAAAATATTATTTCGAAACATAATTGTGATTAAGTACATATTTCCATAGTGTGTTCAAGTCAATTTGGGCATCACGATTATAATCTTTTGATTAATTCCACATGTATCATATTAAAACTAAACTAAATAGATAATTGATGTACTTCCTCAACATTATTAATGCACATTTCAACTCATTTGAACCGAACCGAATTGATTAATTCCTTTGTCGACACTTCCACCCATATGATGAACATCCAGCATCCATCAAACCGGGCAATAACATGATTCCTGGAACAATTTCTATATTTTTATGACACATTATCATTAAAAATGATACCCGACTCTAAAAATACTCGTGGCAAACATACAAGATCGCCGGAAAACCATACAATAAACCTCCACAGCAGCTGTTTACTATTACTCGTGCGTCTGTGCCAATTCATCATCTCGGCATGTTTCAAATTCAAGACGGGTCGTTAAAATCTGTAACGTCAGTAAGTGTCGCAGTTGACGAGCAAAACGAACGCCACTGACAAAGTATAACAACCCCACTGCGTTTTTGGAATGAGAAACTATTTTTGGATTTTTGGTAATGGATTTCTGATGGGATTTTCAATTTTTCACACTTTGGTAAACGGGGAACATTCGATTCATTGTTTCGGACTTTCAAAGCAAGATCTGATGGAAGACGTCTTCTTTTAGTATGCCAAGGCTTCGTCTCCTTCTATTTCTGAACAGGAGTGTTTGATGTATAGGCAAAATAAACAATTGGAACAAAGAATCTAACAAGACTAATAGAAATCCAATGAATCTTGATCGTAAATCATTCCATCATAAATCTTAACCAAAAAAAGAAATAACTGGAACAAAGTATGTGGTGGTTGAATATTTATAGTAGGAGAATTTTAGAATGACAAACGACGTGTGTAAATCCACTTAAACATGCACACTAATGTTGGCAATCCATCTGTTCGAGTTAAGTGAAAGAAGACATCGCTTCATCATTCCAAACTGTGCGTGCAACAACTAAAACGGTGGACACTTTTAATGCGCTCTCCTCTGATCATTATTAATGGACCAGGTCGAGTGTTCGCGTCTTCGCACTGCAAAATAACAATTTTTCCGACAGGTAGAAGTAAATTGTGCCCGGCAGTGTTTAATTAGTGTTGCCATTCGATGGAAGCGTTTGAAAACCGACACCGCATCCTGTTATGAGTGACACTAATTCGGATCGACACGCTTTTTACCGACATCCAAAGCCAGTCGTCAATCGTTCAATAACCGGCACCGCACACACTATTTATTCACATTTTCAAGTCCAGTTCCTGGAACCCGCTCACGTCATTGATCCATTCAATCAGGGCCGCAATTCAATTACGCGTCGTAAATCTCAATTCCGCGGACACAAAACAATAAACACAAGGGGCGCAACGCCAGATAATCAAATCCCGAAAACGAGTGAGTTAGGGGGATAATGAAATGTGCTGTCGCGACCCAAAACGGGACATGGATTCATATCCATTAGGAGCGATCCCTGCGGGAGATCCGCTGATTAAAACGAGAATCAAAGGGGGTTGGAGAGGGATTTTCGTGATACCAGAATGGAGATGAGTTGTTTAATAATATTTTGCTCACTAAAACGATTACAACAATCAACACAATCAAGTGGAAACACGACCCTCCTAACACTTAATAAAAATAATTTCAGAGAGATATGTCACCAATATCAAAAGGAACTCGGAAAAGGAATAGGAATTATTTACATTGATTACCACGCTCATTAAGTGTATGTTGTGTCAAGTAACAAACTTTTTGAATAATCAAGAATTTTTTGATTTTGTATTTGAAAGTTTGATCACTTATGATAGTTATAGATTATACTTCTAATTATTGACGAAACTATTTTATAATAATTATTTAAACAATAATAACAATTTAAACAATTTAAACATGTTTTCTTAATTCGACTACTGACTGTTATCGGTCCCAATCATTAATAAGAAGATATTTCGGAATATTTAGTCAATATAAACAAAACATTGAATTAAGGAAAATTAGTATAATTTATCAATATCATTTTTATAATTACTCTTAATAGAATTGTTTTCAATAATACACATATTAAGAGTTTATGTTTATATTATTTAACATTTTCAACTACAAACATAATGAATAATCCAGATTTCTTTTTGAATTTGAAATTTCTAATATCTGTGATAGTCTTTTAATCATTAACCAAAATATTTTGGTCATATGATCAATTTTCAAAGCCTCTTTTATAGGTCCAAATTTCGTACTAATACAGGATAATGCAAGTATATAAAGTATAAAGTATATATATATATATATATATATACACATAAAGAATATAATAACTATATAAAATATATAAAACAATAAAAAATATATAAAGTGGTTGAATTATAAAGAATATAGAGTATACAAACTATATAAAATATATAGATTAAATATAGTTTATAATGTATGTACAATACATAAAAAATATAATGTATAATATAGAGTATATACAGTATATAAAAACTATATAAAATATATACAATACATAAAAAAGTTTTTTTAGAAAGACAATATTTTTGTGCGTTAATTTCTTGAACCAGTATACCAGTGTATGTATTTCATCTTTATTTTTATTTTAAATTTTCAACAGTACATATATTTTGAATAATGGTCATTTTATAGTAAAGCAGTATTTCAATCATTAATTAGAAGATCATTTGCGAACTTTTAACTATTTATTAGGAAGAACAACTAAATGTAATTATTATTTCTTCACAACAATTATTAAAATATTTTAAATAATCAATAATTATTTTGGTATCTATGTTTGTTCGAGTTTGTAGACAGACGTTTACTGGAATTATTTCTTGACGCTTTGCTAGCACAAATCAACTTCGTATTTCTTTGATGTCTGATTGGCAACCGAATGACAATTTAGACGACTGATGTTCAAGAAATGTCTTTTTGTTCAGTCATTGGTCTTATCTGCTTAGCGATAATTATTATCTCTTTGAATTTCTAAAATTTTTAACGTTTATTGGAAGATACTTTAAAGGGAGATTCACGGAAAGGAATTGTTTAATTTATTAATCACTCCTGTGAGTTTAAAAAAATATGTGAACATTACAATTACAAATAGTTTTGTGTACTCATAATTTTCAACAACTACAAATACTTCTAATAATGAACATTTCTTTCTTAGGATTGCAAATTTTATTGCAATCATTAATAAAAAATTTTAAGGAACATTAAACCGACTTTATAATGATAACCAACAAAAGTGAGTTATTTAAATTTATCATCATCATACTCTAAGATAAGAATTATGAAGAACAATATTTATTAATAAAAATATTTTTGTAGACATTTAACCAATGTTAAAAAGAACTTAAATTAAAAAGGATTATTTAAGTTTCTCATTTTTCTTACTCCGTGAGAATAATATAAATATTCATGATTTTCAATAATTACAAATATTTTAATAATAATCAATGGTCTTTTTCACATAGGATTTGAAAACTGCAAAAAAACTCAACAGTCGAACATTCTTTCAATTATTATATTTTAAAAAATCTATAATTCTATCAATTTACTTATACACACACATATTTATGGCCCTAAAAAACTGATTAATCACGATTACTAATAATCCTCAGATCTGAACCCTCCGTAACAGAATCGGCCCTAATGAGATTAAAAGCCGACGCCGAAATATCCACTAGACATAATCAAGTGATCTATTGACTCCCGTTTCTTTTCAGGCGGTATCCTTAAACATCCTTTCGAGGATCCTAATGATTATAACACGATGCCTTTTTCGGAGCACCCTCTTCAACGCGGCACCGACTGAAAGACCCCTCTGTTCATCGATTCTAATTGATTGTTATCGTGTGCGTGGTTTTTTTATTGGTTTCGAATATTATCTGGTTCACACATAACGAACGATGCGAAGTGACAGGCAACATCGTTAGCGGTGTGGCCACCCGCATTCCGCTTGTCGTGGATTCGTCAATCCACGCGTGAAAATGCCTAAAAAGTTTGGTGATTAATCACCTGGGTTTTTTCTTATAACGCACATGACATAAATTAGTCGAGATAAATAGCTCTAACTAACATCTGGCAATGTTTGGTGACAATGTTTGCTAATTTTTTCTTTAGAGGAGGCGGATGGTGGGTGAAAAATTTGTTACAGACTTACATGAAAAAAAAAAAAAAATATTTTTCTTCTACCTAAATCATAAATATGTCGTGGTTAAATTGAGGCAAAAACATCTGGTAAGGCTTGCAATCTTATCTAATATTATCAGCGAATGACCACAAAACACAAACATCTGGTAATTCTTTTCCTTTGATAAGATTTAGTAGTTTTTGTCTGAAAACTTACGAATATCATACATGCAAGGTTGCAGATTCTGTTGGCTACAAGAGATAATTTAGCTGGAGGTGAATCCAATTCCAGATAAGCGTAGCTATAAAACATTTCTCCTTTGAGCCGTAATTGTTTTTGTATTATATAACATATCTTCCAATCTAATTAGCTTGCAGGCTATATAATTTAATTAAATAATTACCAGATAGTTTCTATATTTATTAATTATGGTAGTAATAATAGGCATTAGACGAGTTATTAGATAAAACTCTCATGATGGAACAAAACATTTTCCTATTACTTCATTCACAACAATTTGTATTGTTATTGGTTTAATCGGTTTGTGAATTATATTTAGTGTTTAGAACTAGAAGGTTTTCAATGTAATTAAGCACAATTGTTTAATTGGTCAAGGAAAAGTTGATTCGTTTTTTAAGTTTTTAAGTTTAAGTGTTCATAAATCAATGTTCTTTCTATTCACATATTTAGAATAATACAAAATATTTCTTTAAAACTATATTCCAAAAAAGAATACAATAAGTTGCGTAATTCTGTTGATTTTGGGATCAGGAAGGGAGTTAATTTCCATCCACAGCATCCCGAACATCGTTTCCACTCGACGACGTCGTTATTCAATCCACCCCCGAAATCGTTAATGACAGGCCGCGGCGTCGAATTAATTAGCATAAGCTGGACCGACTTCCAACCCTCCAAACCCCCTTCGGCACCGAAGATCGCAACAATGGAGGTTAATTTCGAATACGGCAATGATAAAGAGGCGATTTCAAAGAGACGATCGCATCGCGTATTCCGCCTCGACGGCGTCGGGGCGCGTGCCGACGCCCCCGGGATCAAAGCAATGGAAATTTCTGTTTGTCTATGGGCCAGACCGAATCGGATGGGTGTTACTGACTTTCGTCCATAGGTAAACAATTCTGGGATGATCGTTCAGGAAAAGATTTCATGAAACTGGCGAATTGCCTGGCACCGTTGTTTGGCACCATAAACAAATTGTTATACACTTATTGTTTAATACAGCTGAAAAGTTTTCGTTCGTTTCCACATCGTTACCTTCTTCGGTTATAACAAACGAACGGCCAAATTAACTTGACGGTGCCACAACAATTGGGTATTTGCAAACACTTTTATTGAATTACTTCCATTCATAAAACCGCAAAACACTTTTACAAAAGCGCCGCGTGAATTCACCAAACGTTAAATAAAAGGTTCACGCGCTTGTATAAAAACAAAAGGTGCCGGAGTCGAAAACGAAAAGGATCAGTGGAGCAGGATCCGATCGTCGGAGACATGTTCATCAAACCGTGATTAATCCTATTTGTTTTAGTACACACCTCCCGATAAAACAACAGACAGCTGGTGCAA
This sequence comes from Aethina tumida, assembly GCF_024364675.1. Lineage (NCBI taxonomy): Eukaryota > Metazoa > Arthropoda > Insecta > Coleoptera > Nitidulidae > Aethina > Aethina tumida. The sequence goes on from NC_065439.1 coordinate 10,710,458, forward strand.
TTAGTTTTTTGTTTTAACTTCGGGTAATTTTTTAATTGATAAAAGTGGTTTTCCAACGGTTTCCACGCCTCACTATTTTTTATTTGAAGGGAAATTTTGGGGGGCTTTATTGTTCCATCGCCTTCAATAACCCCCCAATGTTTGTGCCCATGTTCAGTTTATTGGTTAATTGTTTAGTATTAATATGAAGGGGAAAATTAGTCTTAATTATGCAATAGCTAAATTAATACTTAATAATCACCCAGAAAAAAGTAATCAAAAATAATATTTGACACATGACTTATTACAATCAGTCCTTCCGAAAACAGTGACACATTATAAAACATACATCTGTATCATTAAACCAGCTTTGAATAATCATCACGGCGACAGGCGAGTTAATTATAAAAGCTTAATTGAACAAACGGAAGTATCACCTTCGTTTACACATGTACACGTACAAATTTACCGTGAGGTCCGTGAATATCGTTTCGGAAAAAAAGGGCACCGCGTACAGGAAATGAAGACGGATGATAAAAAATATGATTTAGTTTTGTCTCAGTTGCCAGACCGTGTCATTTCGGTTTGGCGCGAAAACGGGAGTTGTGTCGCGGCCGCAAATAAATTATTCTTTCGTCACGTCGCCCGCTCTTAAATTGCTGTGAAAAATTACGGTGATTCTTCACAATTAAGAGGCGTTTACTACTCGGTTTATGTTAACGAGACAGATTTAGACACACTCGTTACCGGGCCACGAAAAAACCCACAACTTACATCTGTAATTTCTCCATATAAATCACTGTGATCATTACAATATTTATATTTATGCACGGAGTTGGGAAGTATCATGCTATTAATATACATGTCAAAATATTAAAAGTTGACATGGTACTTTGGTTACAGCGCAATTTAATCTTCTTAGAATTGTGTACAGAACTCTTAAAAAGTTATAAGCTTTATAAAAATTGCTTAAGAAATTTTATTATTATTAGTTGTATACAGAGTTACAGAAATTTGAAACTACGTAAAAATGTCCTTTTTCTGTATTAAACTTTTTACAATTATTTTATTTGTATACAAGTTTAAATGTGTCAAAAAAATACTCTGAATATTTGACAATAGTCTTAATTGTTTTATTATTGTTTTAACTGTATTCATTTGAAAATAAGATTTATATCTATCCTAATAGATAAAAAATATCCAAAAATTCAAATTATTGTGTAATAATTTTAAATGTATACAAAATTATTTAGAAAGTCTTAAACTATATGAAAATTGCTTAAAATAGCAGTCTTCTAATGTATATGTAACTCTTTAAGTATTTTAAATGATATATTTTATAATATTTTAGTCATATATAATTTACAAAAGTTTCTATTACTACTCTAATGGTACCCACATTCTTCTGGAAACTTTTAAAATGTCCAAAATTTGCTTAATAAATTTATCATTTTGATCATGTACACAGTTATTTAGAAAGATTTAGACTGTATGAAAACAACAATTGTAATTGACTACAGAATATTTTATTGTATAAAAATATTTTATTGTATAAAAATATTTAAAAAATCATTAGTAACTATCTTAATAGTAGACAAACCTTCTAAGAATGTTTAAACTGTATAAAAATTACAATTCGAACATGTACAGAATTATTTAGAAAGTTTTACTGTATAAAAATATTTAAAAATTACTAGTAAGTATATTAATAGTACACAAACCTAAGAATATTTAAACTGTATAAAAATTGTATAAAAAGTGTAACTGTTCTCCTAATTGTATACATAATTCTTTAGGAAGTTTTAAACTGTTTAAAATCTTTTACAATAGTGTTGATACTATATAGTGTAACGTATGTTATATAATGATTTTTAAACTGTATGAGAATTTCTTAGCTACGCAACTGTTTAAGCTTGGTAAAAAATTTTAGACTAACTAAAAGTTGTTTAGGAAGCTTACACAAATTGCCAATTAAACAATTTTTGTTGCATATACAGGGAAATTTTTGGGTAATTAATCTGTTACGTCCAATAATAGATATTTTGTACGGTCGCCGCTTAATGGGGTGATGGTTAAAGGGAATGATGGGGCCAAAAATTTGCCCCCACCGAAAAACGAATCGTGATTGTGCATGTACCGGTGGCACCGGTGACTTGCACAACATCAAATGGACCGAACCCAACGCTTCCATTCACCCAAACTAGGTGCACACCACCAATTAACGAGTCCCGCAGATACATACGTTATTGTTTCCGTGCCGCATGCGATTCAATGGTTGAAAGTATTTTTAAACCGACAGTCTGGAGCAGAACGACGATAAATAATAATAAATTTTGCGTAATCAACTTACGGTTTTTGAGGGTTGTTGTGACTGAAAATCTACTGGGGATGAAATTTTATTCGATAGAGGGATGACAACAGATTTAGGTTCAATCTTGTTGGGCTTTATTTAATTATTTGCTTTTAGGGGTTTGTTTCATTTCTAAATGAAATTAAAAAACAATCAATGTGAGAAAACACATACGATGGAACTTTTATGGTAACGAAATTAAACAACCCTCTATAACCGAGGACACAAATTATTTTAAAACTATCATTCCCACCCATATTAATTATTTACATTTGAAAATACGTTTTAAAACAACTAAACTACCATTAGGAATAATTTTAATTGGCCGTTAAGGTAAGTTTAAAACAACCACAGGACATAAATACAGTTTTCTTGTTTGACAAGGTATTTATTATCAGGCACTTTAAAATTTTCTATCGAAAACACACAATTATAATATACAATAAGCGGGCGACCCAATTTTAAAGTTGAAGAATTGAGTCGGTGTTATTTTTTTCGGGTAATTCGTGGTTTCAGATGTTACGAATTACTGTTATTAACTAGTGTATTAGGAGTAAATATTGAAGCCGCTGGTTTTGTCAATTTGTCAATAATTAATTGTCTAATTGACAGTTAAACTTTATACAAATAGGAAAAATATTTGTTGATACAACTGATTTCGATTTTTTCTTAAAGCAGTAATAAAATTGAATTAAACCTTGACTGAATATAAATGTTTAAACCTACACAGAAATAAAGTGAGTAAACAAGAAAAAATAGAAAATTTATATATAATTTATGCACCAATAAATAAAATCGTTTTTATCGTTTCAGAATTTATTTCGTATTCGTTATAATTGTGATTTAAGATGGTAAAAATATAAAATTGAGTTTCGAAGCACACAGCGTCATCTATGAAAAACACGATGAACCGTCGTAAAACGCTTCTAATAAAATGTTTAGGTTTGAATGTAGTAATTTATTTTGAAATGATTGTTAAGTAAAAAAATTAAAAACTATCATTGTATATACTTGTGTTTATGCTATTTCTTATGATACAATTTTCTGCCAATAAAATTTTATTATTGTTTATTTATTAATTTGTGATTATTGTATTTGTTCTGGTAACAATATTTAATTTTAGTAAATATCTTTTATTAAAAAAAAATTATATAATAATTTTGTTGATCTTAATAAATGTTATTTATTAATCATAAAATTTTTAAATTCTAATAAGGTTTTATTTAATTTTTAATGTATTTTAAAAATTAGACTTTAAAGATATAAAGATAAATTCTTAATTATCGTATATTTTAATTGAAAGTATTGTAATTTTTATTTTTGTTAAAATATTTTTTTTAGATTTTTTCAATTTTAATTTAATTATAAATTCAAATTTTACCCATTAAATTGTATAATAATTATTACAATTGATAAAATTTGGATACATGTATAATTGTTTGCCAATAATTAATTATTTTATATAATGCTTTTGTTAATTTCTTCTAATTTATAAAATTTTTATTTTAAAATACAATTATAAATTTTTAATTATTAATTCTTAAAATAATATTTTTATCATTTTTCATTAATGCAATGATTTATTTTGGATTTGTTTCATTTTAAAATATAATTACATTCAAATTACTTTTTAAATTTATAATTTATTTTTAATATATTTTTAAAATTAGATTTTAATGATTTAAAAATAAATTCTAATTGAAAGTATTGCATTTTTCAATTCAATAAAATAATTTTTTATTTTTTTTTAAATAATAAAAAATAAACAATATATTTGTAATTTTTATTAATGGAAATTATTATTTTGTAGTTTTTCAATTTATATTTAATTATGAATTCAAATTTTGCCTATTAAATTTGGATTCATGTATAATTGTTTGCCAATAATTGATTATTTTAGACAATGCTTTTGATAATTTCATCTAATTTAGTTAAAATATAATAGAAGTATATTTTTGTTTTACTTAATTAATGTAATCTATTCATTTTAGAAATTTTTTTTAAATACAATTATAAATTTTAATTATCTATTAATTTTTAAAATAATATTTTTGTCATTTTTCATGAATGCAATATAAAACATTGGATTTTTTCATTTGAAAATATAATTAAACATTCAAATTACTTTTTAAGTTCTATAATAACTCTTTCTAACTGTTTATTAATGAGATTTTATTATAGTTAAGTTAATTTAGATGTGCTTTTGTTAAATTCATTTAATATTGTTAAAAAAACCAACATTTTTTTGTTTTTTTCGTAATTAATTAATAATAATGCTATTTAGAAATTTTAGAAAATTTAATTATCAATTAATTATGTGTTAAATTTTAAAATAATATTTTTAACATTTTTGTTCAATGAAATGTATTATTTTGAAATTTTATCTCAAAATACAATTAAACAATCAAATTACTTTTTAATTTTTAACAGCAATATTTTAGTAAATATTGGACAATTTTTATTTTAATAATACATTTTAACTGTCTAATAATTAAAATAATTGTTAAAATATTTAACATTTAAAATCTTATTTATTCTTTCTTATTTTTAAAGGCTTTTTAAAAATAAAGTTGACCGTATCTGATACATTAATTAGTTTCCCATGGACATTTGAACAGTTGTATTTATCCTAAAATGAATACGACAGATAAAAACTCTTGAAAGATCCATAATTACAATAATTAAACCATCCGAATTGTCGATAGATTGGTGCTCTCCCAATTGAAATTTATCGAGCGCCGACTCGGGAAATCTGTACGGTCAATCGGAATGTAATAATTCCCTCACAAATAATTGCATTCGTTCTTTTAAAATTCATAATAATAATGAGCTAATAAGTGGGTACAAAGGACATTATTTTTTCATAATGACAATTCAACCAGCCTGTAATTACGGCTTATCCGGTCTAGATGTGAATATAAATCGTCTGATTAAAACACACACTCACTCACACAAACATATCATGATATGGAAATGTCAGTAAAAAAATAAACACACAGTGTAATTCTCGATGTCGCATTCCAAGATCGGGAATTAAATAATGCGAATCGATTAGGATTAGGTCAAAAATTGCTTTTAAATTGGTGGCCGGTTTTTTTTTCTGGGACTTTTGCCTGCGAATCGTTCCCATCAAAATCACATCAATGATCATTTAAAGAGGCCATCGGAAACACTATAATCACATCGAAAATCTCTTTTAGGACGAATGTAATTTTTACAAAAAAGGGCTTGAATAAATTTTGTTTTTGAATAAAATTTTATTTTCTCAACAACACAATATTATTTTATACATTTTATAAAATATTTTGTAAAAATGGCGGATGCGCCACAAATTTATTTCAATAGAAATTGATATTATATTTGAGATGCTGAAAGCTGAAGTCAGTGATGTGTCACATGTGTTCAATCGGTGATAAACCCAGAGATCCTGCTGGTCATGACACATAGGAATGTGGGAAACACAACTTTCGGGTATTAAAAACTGGACTGAATTAAAATTGTTAATGAGGTACTACAATTTTTTGTAATGTACTGGACGGATGAAGTCCGTATGAAAACTTCCATACGCGTAGTACCATAACTGCATCTGTTCCAGGCGCAGATAAACCATTTTATAAAAAATGTTTTGATATGATCACACAAACTGGACACAGTGAGAAACAAGCTTAAACAAAATACAGACGGTAAGCGCTTTACTGTAAACCACAAATTTGCAACTGTAGTTCATTTACGGTCTTCTTCAGACCACGCTCCCCAAACATTCCAGACGCTATTTGAGAAAAAATGAAACACCACAAACGTGACATAAGTAACATAGTGTTTTGTGTCAGCAAAATACGAGCAAACAAAAAACATTCAGTAACCTTGAAAAACTGATCCAGATTTAGTTTTTATCCTGGTATGGGCGAGTGAATATAACAAATTTTGTTAATAACATGTTTAAAACTTAACAAACCCACAAAATAAATTAACCCTCATTTATAAACAACTAGTAAAGTACAACAATAATTTGATCCCAGTAATAATTTTTCCCGAGACATGATTAACACTTGCCCATAATAAAAAGCTCAGCATTAAACCGTAATGAAGCAATAACTCGAACCAAAACGAAATTAAAAAAAAGGAAGGAAAATTAACAACGATGAGTAAGAGGAAAAAAACGAGGCGCTGACGGTTTTTATTTGTGGCGCCGCGGCAGAAAATAGTGGCAGGTATGATAGTAATGGGCATGATCGCATGGTAATTATTTGGTAAATAAATACGGATTTATTTACGGGTGTGGGACAACGTAATCACACGTTATCGGGAACTGAAACGATTCCATTGCTACAGTGCATGGAAATCGAAAGTAATGAAGGGGATATTTTGTGGGAAAATTCGCCATTTCGAACCGGTAACGGTAAACTAATTTGTTGTCGGGCGAAAAATTATTGTGTTTATGGTATTTCTAGCCGTAATTGTTGTTGGGGAGTGCGCAATTGTTTCACGACTTAAGTTAACACGATAACGGAGAATTGTGTATTACGGAAAATAAAATTAATTACGTAACTAATAGGGATTAAAAAATATATATAAAGGTTATTACAATTACTTGTCGCCATTAATTAAGAGAAAACAAAAGGGAGATTGATCTGGTGGATATAAATTAATCGGGAGTGCAGAGTTAAGAAATCGGCAGACGAGGAGTAGCAAGAACGCCCGCGGGCGGTTTTCGACCGCCAATAGGCGGAATGGGGTGGCCGGAGGCGGTTTCCAGTCGCCGCGACGACTTCAACACTCGACTAATAACACTCCTGTCCTCCCGACGATTCTCCGTCCGTTATTAAATTCCGCACAACGACAAATAGCCCATCTTGCCGTTCAGACTTAATTAAACCGGGTTCATTCGGTATGTACAACAATATTTTTTTTATCGGGAGCGGAAGGGGTGGTTACGCGGGGACATATGCCCATTCATTTTTCAACCCAGGTGTGTACCGGGACGTTTACGGTTTTTTCCATTGTAGTCCCCCGGGTTTTTCTTGCGAGCAAAAAGGCGTTCCCGTGCCAGCCTCTGGAATTACTCGATTTGATACAGAAAATAATGCGCACCTTTGTGAGCTGCGGAATGATTTGTGAAAGGGCGTGACCGCATGGTCGGGCACAATGTTAACCCCCTGTATACTCTGTATGTGGATGCGTGTGACGCGTCCTTGTTGACAAATTCTCGGACGGCTGCGACTAATTTTTCAATAAACTCATGAATTTTCTATCCGATTTTTATTTGCTGCACCTTTTCGCCACGCCCTTACACCGCTAATTTATCTTTTATTATGGATATTTGCAAAAATATGCATTTATATGTTTACATTCTTGTCATATATTTTATACAACGATAATATTAATCAATAATATTATCAGAATTTTAGAAAAAATGTAGCGTTATCATCTTATATTTGTCTTTAAATTATGTTTTACTGACTTATTTTTATATTTTTTTATTGTTCAAAAATATGTTCAAGCTTTCAAATAAAATGTTCCGTTATTATTCGTTTGACTTATTGATTAGATAATATTTTTGAACATTTATATTTAAGAACATATAAACAATATAAAAAATAAGTCGGTAAAAATAATTTAAAATTAAAAAAATAATAATAATGGAACATTTTACTTAAACACTTACATTATATTTTTGCATATAAGCAATAAGTCGAACGAATAATAACGGAACATTTTATTTAAAAGTTTGATAATATTTTGGAACATTTATATATATTTGAATATTCATATTTAAGAACATAAAAACAATATAAAAAATAAGTCGGTCAAAATAATTTGAAATTAAACAAATAATAATAAAATAACATTTTTCTTAAACACATTATATTTTTGAACTTTAAACATTAAATGGCATGTGGTAGAAAGATAAGCATTTATGTGTATTTGATCATTCATATTTCATATCATATGAAATATATAAAACACAAGTCAGTAAAAAAATAAGACAATAAGTTAAACGAATAATAACGGAACATTTTATTTAAAAGCTTGATAATATTTTTGGACATATGTCATTTAATGTTTAAAATTCAAGCTTTTAAATAAAATGTTTCATTGTTATTATTATTTGTTTGACTTTAAATTATATTTTACTTACATATTTTTTATAATTTATATGTAACTTATTGCCTTATTTTTTATATATTATTTATATTTTTTTATATGTTAACATATAAAGATCTATACATGTTTACGTTTCTAACATATGTTATTTAAGGATGATAATACTCAAAAATATTATCAAGTTACTAAGTAAAATGTTTCCTTTATCTTTATCTTAAAATCTTTTTTCTTATTTTTTATATATTTTTAAATATATCTAAGTATACATATGTTTATCTTTAAATTATTTCGTAACTGTTATCATAAATAAAAAGATTCAAGTATACAACAACATTATTTTAATATATTGAAAAGAATTACACAAATATAACATATTTATAATTATTGATCATACTCTTCTGTTTTATATTTTTTATTTATATTCTTGATTAAAAATATTAAAATATGTATTTTTTCATCTTCAATTATTTTTTCCTTGTTTATCATGTATTAATTCGACATTGACTAAGTACAATTGGAGGCTGATAAAGCTAAGCCATCATCATAAATCAGACAACTCTGACACGAACCAAAATCTTATTGTGGTTTATGTAAAGCGAACCCGAACGTTGTAAATAACCGCACGAATGACTTTCCATTGTCAATCGTCGCATAATACACGCATTATCATCATCTGAATATTGCGAAATCCCAGTTTTCGTGTACCCAGGTATTGTCATCGACTCGGGAGGTCCCCGAAGAGATTCCCACTCGTCGGATTGTTTGGTTTAGTTCTTGAATGAAAGTGCACATGTTTGCTTATCTAGTTTCGTCCATTATTCTCCGTTTGTGTTTGCCTATTTGTCAATGGGATCGCACTAACAACTCGAGAGGTGTGGTGAAATCAACAAAAGGTATAATGTCATTCATGTGTTGCAACAAAAATATTTTCAAATAAAATACGGTACACATTTTCGAGTAGAATGACTGAAAACGAACTAGTAAATCAAATGATGAGTATTTTCATGGCCAAATTGGTTTATTGGGGGCGCACATGTTTTTCATAATTGGCCAATAACCAAAATGAATTGTATAATTTGCAAATTTCCTAATTCGAAGTTAAACATGTGCTTGACCACATGCAGAACGCAACGAAACCACTTCCCAAGGCCTAATGTCTTCTTAACAACCGACACTGGTGGTCAAACAAACATTTTTTCACCCTCGACTAACGCAACAACCAAGTATTATAGCTCTATTACGAAATAAATTGTTTCAATTTTCACTTAATTTTAATGGACATGTAACTGTCGTTCCATACCTCGAGGGGTACGGACTATTAACCGCTCACTTCCTCCACAAAATAACCACGCAGCAATGTAATTCAAACTGCTTTTTAGTTCTTGTTAGTACTAGTTAAACGCAATCACACAAACGTGTAAAAGTAATGAATAAGTAATTTTAGAGTAGATTGTTACAAAACTGTTTGTATGGCAATTGATGTTTGTCGAGTTAAAGCAAAGTACGAAAGTACGAGTATGAATGTTGAGGCTCATGAAGTGAAAACATTTCGTCGACAATAAAACGATAATGGCAGAAATGCGAGTGAGTAGGACCGTTTAAAAGCATAGATGATCCGTTCGTGGGGTCGTTAAATAAAGGCGAAACGTGGAGCAGAAGATGAGCATTGTGCGCGCTTTTCCCCATGGGGTTCCAGATCCATATTTCATGGCAAATAGGTCCATTAGAGGCTATTACGGGGACCCGACGGGGGGACCCATTCATGCCACTTAAACTATGCGAAGTCGGTGGCCCCTCATTCACTCCATACGGAGCCTGAGGTTTGGGTTACATCGGCGACAATGGACCAATATGTTTGCGATTTATTAAATGTGTCACGTTCTCTACGGCCGACCGCCGAAACGGGATTTATTGCCCGGAGGGTTTTTGGCCATGCTAATTTTATGATTCTTGCCACAATGACAATCGAAATCTTTCTCTTTTATAAACCGCTACACACATTTGAAACACCCTATTTTTCCGATATGAACAAAAAGACAATGAAAATTATGGTGGCCATAAAAAATTATCTGTATCACTCGACCGAAGTCTGCAATAAGAATTTTTTTATTAAACATAATGTTGCAGGTTGATATTCCTTTTAGTTTATTTTTTTGACTAATTACATAATTTTATTAAAGATCAAGGAATACAAAAAAAATTACTTAAAAATTTTCGTAAACCATGGTAAAATAATCACGTAATATATGCATTTATATAAAACAAAAATTTAAATTATTTAAATTATAAAAATCCTAATATTTATATGGGGAAATTGATATAAGAGCAGTCTGTCTTAATTATGATTGGAAAATACTTAAAAAATAGAAAGTTTAAAGTTAAAATTGGAAATATCAGGTCATACTTATACCGAAGGAGTGCCGCGTGGGACCATTGTTGTATCTAATTTACAGTCTGGTCTATTTTAAATCGGGACACCCCCATAAAATTATATTTTTTGATCGATTTTGACAAACTTTTCTTTGTAAAGCATGAAAATATATAGTTTACACAAATTTTCACGATTTCTAACTTAAAATAGAAACTTATATCTAATAGGATTTCTTCAATTTTCTTCTCTAAAATTTATATTGTAGGTTTTAGTTTTGGACCAAATAAACGTGACATTTTACCTACAATTTGGACATATACTGCGTATAGAAAAAAAAGACGGAAGACCTAGATATAGATTTATTCCAATTTTTTTTAGAAAAATATTTACCTATTACAGAATAAATTTTATTGAATAATTAAACAAAAACCTTTGACACTCATTGACGAGTCGTGACATCTATCTAATGAGATTATCAACATTTTCTTGTATTATCTCTTCCCAAACGAACTAAATCTGATGTCTTATTTCTTAAAAGGGGGGGCTGTCAAAGCAATAAATTCACATGGGAGGCTACTAGGAAGTTTAATTAATGTATTTCTGGCAATATGTGGACAAGCATTATCTTGCTGAAAAATTAGTCCGTCATCTCTTTTTATGTAGTGATAAAAATAAGCCTCCAAAACGTCACCCACATATCACTGAGACGTCATATTAGCACTAATGAAAATTGAAAGTGACCTACTATCATAACCAATAGCACCCTATACCATTAAACCTATAGTGTTATGAATACAGCAAAGCAAGGATCTCGTCTTTCTCCACTTTCATGCATGCCCAAGCCAAAGCGAGCTAAAAGTAAGTCCAAAAAAGAGCGATAAATCCGTTCTGCTTCATCCAGGACAACTATTCTATCTCTATCAAACTTGCTTAATTGGTTATAATTATTTCTTCTTCATACTTCGTAAACATTTACATACTTATACTGCTAAATAAAACAAATTGTGACAAAAATTAAGTACACGCTTGTTTGAGATATATTAAAGATATAAAGAAAAAAAATAGACAATACGTTTTCCGATTAATTTATAATTTCCTATTTCAATAGATACCTTCTTGTATACCAAATTTTATGAAAATATCTGAATGCATTCTAGTTGTTTTTTACAGTTAAAATTGTTAAAATTTTATAAGGGTGCCTCGCTTTCAAATGGCCTATATATAAACGATGATGATAAAATAAAATATAGAACTTTTCAAATGTGTAACATAATGCTCATAACAAAGCACAATATAATTTAATTTTCCACTCCTATAGCTGCTTGTACGAAGAAGTTATCAATATATTGATGTTCCGGAAACTATTAACACGCAGAAGTACTTTAATGTATAATAGTATTTCCTTATTTAGAACAGTTGAATGTTGAAAATCTAGTACAGCAATATATGTACTATTTCCCTATTTAAAACAGGAAAACATCGAATTACCTAATACAAGAAGTACAAATGGTTTAATCTAGGGCTAATAAGAATATTAACATAAATAATAAAGAAAATCTATTTAAAAAATACGTACCCTTATTCCCTTATTTAAAACAGTGAAATTGCACTGAGTTACTATATAGAGAAGACAACAAATTACCTAATACAATCTAGGATAAATAGAAATATTCACATTAATAATAACGGAAACCTGTTTATAGTCACTTATTGAAGGTTGCAAATCTGAAACAACATATCTACTATTTCCTTATTTAAAACAGTTATATTGCATAGAGTTATTAAATGGGGAAACATCGAATTACCCTAATAAAATAAGTACAAATAGTTTAATGAAGCACTAATAGGAATATTAACATAAATAATAAAGAAAATCTTTCACTTATTGAATGTCGAAAATTTAGTATAACAATTTGTAAAAATTTCCTTATTTAAAATAGTGATATTGCACAGAGCTACTATAGAGAGAAAACATCAAATTACCTAATACAATCTAGGGCTAATAGGAATATTAACATTAATAATAACGAAAACCTGTTTAAAAAGTCTTGAAATCTGGAACAACAATACGTACTATTTCTTTATTTAAAACAATGATAGTGCATGGAGTTATTATATGGGAGAAACATTGAATTACTCTAATACAAGAAGTACAAATAGTTCATTGAAGGACTTATTAACATAAATAATAAAGGAATGTTTAATGAGTTTCACTTAATGAATGTTGAAAATCTGATACAACAACACATACTGTTTTCTTATTTAAAATTGTAACAGAGTTACTATATTAAGAAAAAATCAAATTACTTAATATAAAAAGTTTAACTAGTTTAATCCAGAGCAAATAGTAATATAACATAAACAATAAAGAAAACCTATTTAAAGAGTTTCACTTATTGAATGTTGATAAACTGTACTTGAAATTTTAATAGTTATTAAATGAGAGATGGATTTTTGGATCACCTGTAGTTATTAAATAAATTTAATTTTTACTTTTTTTATTTTAAACTAAAAGCATTCTGACTTTTTAAAACATTTACATTCAAAAAGAATATCAAAAGTAAACCTTCCACCCTTATTAATCCGATTTGATGTAGTATTTTTGAAATAGCAAGTTGCTGAAAGGTATTAGGAAAAAGAGAGGATTGTAATTTATGTTTTGAGGAGCACAATGAACGATGACATGGAGTCCAGCGGCGCTCGGAAGGAAACACATTGAGAGTGTAGCGTCATCGCCGAGGGAATATTATATTATGGGACAAACAATCCGACTGTCGCCTGTCAAATCCAACCCCGTCGAACAATGGCAGTTACCCTAACAACTGGTGCAAATTATACGGCACTTCGGGATCTTTATGGAGCACCCCGTAACAGTTTACCACCGTACGATTGTTTGTCGAATGCCCGACAGATTAGCTACCGAAAGTCTAGTAGGTGTCAAGGGTGGATTACCCGGATTTGCGGACGGTGACTAAACATTGCTAAGTGGGTCAAATGATCGTGGAATGTTGACGTTTCATGTAAGGGATTATCGTGGATTTGCCTAAACGATTTCACACTCGCCGAAGGAACGTTCTCACTGTTCACTTTTCTCGATCTTAATCCATCATTGTTTACGAGCAGCATCATCTGTCACACAGTCAATTCGGAACCCAGGGACAATAAACCGTTTAATTATTCACGCCCAGAAGATGATCGAAAGGTGGACGGGAACTCCTTTGGGGGTTGGGTGTGATCTGTTAAAATGCAATGATGAAATGAGAGTTCGTTGGTCGTTTTTTTCGCCATTGCGTGAACCCGCCGACTAATTAGAATAATGGTCGCGAATGATACGAGTTTTATGAGAGGTAATTGGGCGGTGCAGTTTGTAAACTATTTCCAGGGGCTTTTTTATGGTGCATTATGTAAATGCGTGTTGCTGTACATGTACGAAATTGCTCGGACAAAGATCGGATCTGCGGAAAAAATTGCTCGTTGGAGAATAATTTCGAATATTAACATAACGTTTTTCAAATGCAAAACCGAACGCCGAAGGTTTTTGAGACAGTTGTCGCAATTAGTATGCAAATGTTAACTTCCTCAGTTGTGGCAATAAAGATTGAATTGAGAATTCCATTTCCTGCCTGCCGTACAATTATCCGTAGGAAATCGACAGATAATCGACGCACAAAGATACATTTTGACGGGCAATTAAATCTGGGTCATCCATTGTGTAAAATGGTTTTCGAAAAAAACTCTTCATCCACAACAGTTCCATAAAATGCCTAATGGGTTTACGTGTGGGTTAAAATTGCCGACGAAAAAGCGATAATTTAAATTTCAAAACAGGCCTTAGGTATTCCCATTGTTGAAAGCAATCTGACAATTCTATTGAATTCAATTGTGAATTGTGAAATAGTGGTCTCATTTGAATTTTCGGCGTGTCAAACACGGTTCGGGCATTTCGAGTATCCGGCCGATTTTTGCATATTTTATAAGTGCTAATTGCGATGACATGTCGCTACGTGTTTCCACGATATTCCCAAATGCCTATTGCTTGTTCGACATGGACTATTTGAAAGGGAAATCATACAAACGCATCGGACACTTGTATCTACTACGGTTTGCCCATCAAAATTCACTGGACTATTTGATCCAATTGCCTGAATTGTTTTCTTAGCTTTATTTCTAAGCTAATTATGTTATAATTTAAAGAGACTTGATAAGGGTTATTGTAAAAGAAATATTAAAATTTCAATCCTTTTTAAAAACACATTAATTTTAAGAACCAATTTGGATCAGTCTGGAAAAACTAATAATACTTGTCATTATTAGTTCTAAAAGATAGTTGATAAGAGGTAATGCTAAAAAAATAAAAAAATTTCAATCCTTTTTAGACACAATATTTTCTACATTCAATTGATTTGAAAATAAAGATGTTGGTTACATAGAATATAAACAGAGAAGAATGAAAAAACCAAAAATGTTTGTTAAAATTATTGGTTTGGTTTTTTAAAAGAATTGATAAGGGTTCATGTAATTAATTAATAAATTTTCAGTTCGTTTTAAAAATACAATAATTTCAACATTAAATTTTGATTTGAAATAAAGATTTTGTTTCGAAGAAAATAATAGTGTCTAAAAAAAATAAAAAATGCTTGTCAAAATTATTGAGCTTTTAAAGTAAATTGATAAGGGTTTATGTACTGAAATGAACAAAAATGTTAATCTTTTTAAAAATACAATTTTAACATTCAACTTTGATTTGAAAACCAAGATTTTGCTATGCAGCTAAAAATTTTAACATCAACTATGACTTGAAAATAAAGATTTTGTTTCGTAGAAAATAAACAGAGAAAACTGAAAAAAAAAACAAAAATGCTTGTTAAAATTATTAGTTTTTAGGACAATTGGGTTCATGTGAAGAAATGAATAAATTTTCAGTCCCTTTTAAAAATACAATAATTTCAACATTAAATCTTGATTAAAAAAATAAAATAAAGATTTTACTACGTAGTTGCAAATTTTAAATCCTTTTTAAAAAACAATAATTTCAACATCAATAAGACTTGATAATAAAGATTTTGTTTGTTAGAAAATAAACAAAACCTGAAAAAATCAAAAATTATTGATAAAATTAAAGTCTTGTCTTTAAAGACAAGTGATAAGGGTTCATGTTCAGAAATTAACAAAAATTTCAGTCTTTTTAAAAATACAATAATTTCAACATTTTATCAGAAAATCATGATTTTGCTACATAACTGCAAATTACAATTTTTCTTAAAAACAATAATTATAACATCAATTATGACTTGAAAAGTGAAAAGGGTTCATGTACAGATATGAAAAAAGATTTAGCCCTTTTTAAAAATTCAATAATTTTAATATTCAACTTTAATTTGAAAGTCAAGATTTTGCTACGTAGCTACGAATTTCAATCCTTTTTAAAAATACAGTAATTTCAACATCAATTATGTCTTGAAAATTGATTTTGTTTCATAGAATATAAACAGGGAGCACTGAAAAAAACAAAAATTTTTAAAATTATTCGGCTTTTTAAGACAATTGATAAACAATAACTTCAACATTCAACTTTGATTTGAAGATTTTGCCACGTAACTGCATAATTGAATTCTTTTTAAAAACAATAATTTCAACATCAATTAAGACTTGAAAATAAAGATTTTGTTTCATAGAAAATAAACACAGAAGACTGAAATAAAAACTAAAATGCTTGTAAAATTAAAATTATAAAAGACAATTGATAACGGTTTATGTAAAGAAATGAATAAGTCAGTACCACAATCTTAACACACCTTATTGACCTTTCGGATTTTTTCTGATTTTATTGTATATAGATAGCAAGTTATAAGTATATTTTAAGTGGTTTTAAAAGATGAGAAATCCGTGAGCCGTGAGCCGGTCTGTCCGTTTCGGTTGCATGTCAGTATGTAAAACGTGAAAAAGGAACGAATAGCAGTCGATGGTACGAAGTACCGATATATTATAACAATAAGCATCCATCGAACCTCATCACATATGTTTCACAAAAATTCTATATAATTTCATACTCATTTTTTCCCGTACAATGCACAGAAAATAATAGGAGTGTATAAAGGCTAATAGCAATAATTAGGCGGCATAAGTAGGATACACATGTGCTCTGTTCACATAACTATTCCGGAGACACGCCGTTTTGCCGACATTTTACCGGAAAAAACGACACACATACCCCGCCATCTTTTTAATTATGTAAACAGCTTTCAATTTACCCGACGTCTCAAATTATACGGTATTTTTACTGTGACGACAGGATCAAAAGCATTGGGATTATGGGGACATTATTTATTGCTGTTGATACCGTTCCCAACGGGTATGTACATGGATTTACTCGTACTTTAAAATTCTTACATTACTTACCGACTGAAAAAAACGAAAAGTAAGAATCATTTGAAACGGTAAATCTGGCATCTTATATACCAAAATCTTTTATCGAATACATGGAACACAAACACAATGGTAATATTTCCATCCGGGTTCTCGTATCACAAATGTCACGGATGTTTTTGTGCCCGATTACGAACGCACGCCCATTTTCTATTTATAATATTTGTCACGGGCCCGGTTTTAATGTTCTTTATGGGCACGGGCATTTTTTCCGCATCTGCCAACGACCGGATCGGTTATGGTGTGTAATACACTCTCGTCATTCGTCACGACACTCGGGGTTGCTTTGTTTGTTTATGTCAGATTTTATAAGATATGTTACTATAGATGAGCTAAGTAAAATTTAAAAAATAACATTGGTTTAGTTCACGTAGTTTTTTTTTATTTGTTCAAAAAATTTTTTTAACTTTTATTCTATTTGATTCAACTTGGATTCGGTTTAATTAAAAAACTAAATGACTCTTTTAGAAATTAAGCATTGATTTTTATTTATTAATTATTATTAAGTTTTTAATAATCTTTATTAGAAATGGTGAATTTTATGAGACAACTATCAATTGGCATTATGTTCACAAAAATGTTAAAATCAAGAAAAATATTTAAAGATTGTTTTTAGAAAACAATAGCGTTGTTTCTTCTATTTCTATATTCTATTTAAAAAAAAATTATTTTTTTCATTAAGGTAACTGAAAATTAGATATTTATTGAAATAAATATGATATTAAATTGTATTATATATAATTAAAACTAAATAAGACATGAAAATGTGGTGTATAAATTCTGAATAAATTTGTATATTTATTCTAAATAGAGATCTTAGGAATTAACTAAATTTATATTTAGATAAAAGTGTTGATGTTTTTAACTAAAGAATATGAATTTTATAATGATGTAACTCCTAATTTGATATTTATTGGCATAAACGAGAAACTAAGTAAGTTATCAAAATTTTATTGTCACAAATTAATTTCAGCCTTATTTTTTATATTTATTCTAAAGCTTTCATAACTTTTTATTATTAGAAATAGTGAATTTTATGAGACAACTAAAAATTGGCATTATATTCACAAAAATGTGAATTATGCATGAAAATGGTTTCTAGAAAACAACACAAAATATTTTTATTATAATGAATTGAATATTTGTTTGTGTAAATCATTTTTTTTTTTAAGTTTCGTTTAAAACTAAAGGTACGAAAATGTCGTGCTTAAAAATAAATCATAAATAGGTTTATATATTTATTCCTAACTTCAATATAATTCCAACTGAACTTTTATCGAAAACTAAACAAAATATTAAAAGGTCGTTTTTAGAAATCAATTCAGCATTGTTTTTTGTATTTTATCTAATATGTTCATCGTTTTCTATTTAAAAATGTGAATTTTATATTAAGGTAGCTGAAAATTGGATATTTATTCAAATAAATACTATATTAAATTGTATTATATATCATTTAAAACTAAATAGACATGAAAATGTGGTACTAAAATTCTGTATATATTTGTATGTTTATTCTAAAATTTTAATACTTTTTTATTAAAAAATATCTATTTCAGAAAATTAAAAAACTTCAGCATTGTTATTTATATTTATCCAAAAATGTTGCAAGTGAAATAGAGATTTTATTAAGAAAATTATTAGTTAATTTATTAACTTGTTTAGAAAACTAAACAAAACATGAAAATGTCATTTTTAGTAATCAACTCTGCATTGCTTTTTGTATTTACCTAATATGTTCATTATTTTCAATTAAAAATTTATTGAAATAAATATGATATTAAATTGTATTATATATTATTTCTTATTATAATATAAATAAGACATGAACATGTGGTGTTTAAATTCTATATAAATTTTTATATTCATTATAAAATTTTCATATATTTTTATCAAAAAATAACTTTTTCAGAAAATTAAAGGAGACATAAAGATATTAGGAATTAACTCAGCATTGTTATTTACATTTAGTAAAAAGTTGATTGTTTTAAATTAAAGAATATGAATATTATAATGATGTAACTCATAATTTAATATTTATTAGCATAAATGTTACTACCAAATCTAACTTTCATTAGAAACTAAGTTATCAAAATTTTAATGTCATAAATTAATTCAGCTTTATTTTTTATAATTATTCTAAAACTTCATAACTTTTTGTTATAAAAAGTGGAGTGAAAATAGGTATTTTATTTAGAAAGAAACTTTTACAAAAATTAAACAAAATGTTTGGAAACTACACTAACTCTGTAGTGTTTTTTTCTTTTAGGCTAAAATGTTAATTGATTTTTAATTAAAGATTATGATTTTTTTGCATTCTTACAAATTAATTCAGCCTTATTTTTTACTTTTACTCTAAAACGTATATAACTTTTTAATATATAATTGTCAACTTTATAAAGATGTAAGTGAAACAGGCATTTTATTAAGAAAAATATTAATTAATTAGATTAACTTGTACAGAAAACCAAACAAAACATGAAAATATCATTTTTAGCAATCAATTCTGTATTGTTTTTTGTATTTAACCTAACATGTTTTTTTTTAATTAAAACCATGAATTTTATACTGATGTAATATAAATATTAATACCAAATTTGAGTCATCAAAAATGTAAACATTAAAGAAAACATAAAAAATTTATGTAAATTTTTACAAAAAATGAATGTGAATTTTACAATATATCAACATTTTATTTACAATACTAGGAACACTGTTCTAGTTTATACAGAAAACTATTAAAATTAGTAATTTTTTTTCAAATAAGCATTAATATTTGTGATTTTATAATAGTTAAAAAAATAAAAAAATGAAAATTGATATTTTATTGAAGAAGCATATTAATTTTGAATTGTTGTACGAAAATTAAAATTTAATAGCCTTGTTATTTATCATTTAATTTCAAGTAATGCCCATAATTAGAAGAGATGAACGTTATTGCAATTAAAACAAAAGAACCACAAGTTACCGGCGAGTGATTCCAAGTTCATGAGATTCGATTTTCGAAATTTCACATACAACTGGTAATTTTTACAAATTAGTTTTTCATTACATTTAATTCCGTAATAACATGTCCTCGAATAATGACAGTGTTTAGAATCGCATATCATGTCTATGTTCAATTAACTCGACTTCAGTGAAAAGAAAAATATGTACATACGTATAGACTTTGTAATCAACTGGGCACATCATAAGTACCCGATATGACTCAATTAATTAAATTTTTTCGCGACTTTCTATTGCACAAACGCACCATTGACCGAATGTTACGATTTCGGTACGTATTAAGTCACAAAGTCGTTCCCACGGCCCAAAAAACAACGGACACGGCCATTAATTGAGCATCGATAATTATAATTAATCCGCACACATGTGTGTTATCTAAACATGGGGCCCCGTTGCTGCATCCGAAGACGGTAGTCTTTTGTTGGGATAAGGAGGCGTTCTCGAATTGATTTACACGCCGATTTTAAACCGAAATGGAATTATGACGGATGCTCACTATAAATCTAACCGTGAACAAACTCAACTTAACTCATCTCACCGGGATTTCGGCTAAGATCTTTTGTTTTGCGCGTTTTGTTGCTACCTGAACCAAAGTGGCGTTCTTAGATGGATGTTTTTCAGAGCTAATTAACAATAAACAATAGCTTTAAACTTTATTACATTATTTAATCATTAAATTAAAAGTTCAAAGCTTGAATTAACAAAGAAACAGTTTGTTAGAAAAATAAAATATGGATGAAATATTCATTTTTTCTAATATTAATATAAAAATTTATAAATATATTAATAAAACATTATGATAATTGCGACGTGTATTAGAATATATAAGAAATTGACTTTGTGTTTAACACTAGATAAAAATTTTATTTAAGTTTTCTCCAGGTTCTTAAAGTTAATAATTCATAAATCGCTTGGAACAACCCCGAACCTAAACCGCCTTTATTTAACTAATTTGTTCACCGTTTCGATTTTTTTCTTCTCGTTAATGCGTCAGTCGGCATGACGAAGACGATGTGCCACGCTGGCGCCAAACCGTCGAAGCGGCCCTTTTGTCTTACTTCTGTTGCTCCATTTTCTAATTGCCTTTTGTGCTAATTTCCTCAAAAGCTCATTCCCATTTTTGCTAATTTCAATTCTTGCCTTCGGTTTGACTTATGGCTTTGTATACTCAGTCACATAGAAAGTGGTATGCTTAAGATCCAATGGTCCAATTTTAAGAAAATTTGGTCTATGCATTTGTTCTTATGAGAATAAGAAATAATAGATTTTGATTTTTGTACGGTTCGTTAAATTTAAATATAACAATTTTTGTATAATCGGTTTTGAAGGTTTAGAATGAAATTCATTTTAGTTGTCTTCAAAGGATTTTTTTATTAATTTCAAATATAAAGGCAAAGAAATGTTAGTCTTCTGAATAAATTATTGGTTTAAAAGTCTTTGGTTTGTGAAAATTAGCCATCAGATGAATTGAAGTGGAAGCATTGCCTGGAATTTTTAGAGGAGTGGTCGAAAGACGTGCGAAAAGTCCAGGAAGAGCAACGAACAAGAAATCTTATTATATTAATTGTTACCATAGCATGAAATTGGTGTAGTTCAGGTTCATATTATTAATTTAGAATCAACTTGGATTAGCTTTAACTAGATGTGAAATGTGGCGTCGGATAAATTGTAGTCAAAGCGAAAGGTCCAGGCTGACCAACAAACAAGAAAAATTCTTACCATATGAAGTATTTACTGTAGAATTCTTTTAACTTTTTGTTATCGTCACCAGCTTGTGTATTTTCTCACATTCCAACATCATCGTCAAAGATTTTAGTGATATATAGAGTGAATGGAATATGGTCATCTTCAATAATGTGTCCTAGATTAGTCAAGACGAAATCTGCATATTTTTTTTTATGGAGAAGTTTGTAGATAGAAACAGTTGGAATTATGGTTTGGTGTGTTGATGTAGAGTACCCTGTTAAGTTAATACCTAAGCGAATAATTGAGTCACTTGATCATGGTGGAGGCCCCACTTATTATTAATTTAAAAATTGATCAAAACCTTCAATATTTTTATCTGAATTATTAATCACCAAACTACTCCAAACTGTACACCAAAAATCATTGAAATCTGACTTCTTAATCTATGTGTTCTATTTTCTATTCTTCCGAGTATACAGAGTGTACCAGAATATGTGTGCAATCTGAAGTGCTGAATAATTTTTTAATATGATAGATTTTAAAGTTGTCGAAAATTTTGTTAGAGTTCTTTGTACGGTTTGTTAAGTTTAAACAAGAGCAACAATGTATGTATAGTCGGTTTTGAAGGTTCAGCATGAATTTCTTTTCATATTTTTATTAATTTCAATTATGAAGAAAAAGAAACTTGACTCTTGTGAATAAATTTGATAGAGAGCAAATTATTGGTTTGGACTTTGGTTTGTGAATACTACCCATTGGATGAATTAGAGTGAAAGCATTAGGATTAGGATCCACACTTTTTTTGTGAAGAAGTTTGATAAAAAAACAGTCGGAATTATGGTTTGGTATTCTGATGTAGAATACCCAGTCAGTATCTAGCGAATAACTGTGTCATAGGAGCATGGTAGAGACCCTACTTATTAATTTAAAAATTGATCAAAGCCTTCAATATTTTTATCTGAATTATTAATCACCTATTGTTCCAAACTGTACACCAAAAATCAGTGAAACTGATTTCTGAATCTATGTATTCTATTTTCTATTCTTCCGACTATACAGAGTGTCCCAGAATATGTGGGAAATCTAAAGTGCTAGGTGGAATTGAATATTTTTTTAATATGATGGTAACCAGGTACAGTATTGGCAAAAAGTAGACCAATTTTTTTAAAATTCAAATAATTTTTGTCCTGGTTATTATGTTCAAAAAAATGTATATTAAAAATTAACTTCTCTTTATAAATTTATCAATTACATAGTTAAATAATGAAAAAAATAAAGTGTTTAATTTTACTGATGATTAATAGTTTTGGGCTGACAAAAAGTAAAGTAACTTATGTTATTTAAAGTTTTATTACTACAAATAATTTGTAATTAGTATTTCAATTAATTCTACACTAATATATTGTAAAATTCCCTTTATTATTAATAAATTTTTTTCATGGAAAGCAATGGATGGTCAATAATATTTGGATCCATATTTTGCCAGGCCTCTTGCAGAACCGTGAATAAATCTTGCTGATTACTACACTCATGTTTTAGTGACTTATTTTTATCTGAACACGGTACCATGTTGTTCCTCAATATTTCTTTATACATAAAACGATCCATGATACCCTCTATTCAAAGGAGAGGACCCATTTCAAATCCTGAAAAGCAGCCCCATACCATTACCGACCTGTCGTTGTGTTTAACAATGAGTATGGTAAACTTTGGATTAAACTTTTTATGAATAGGTCAGCTGACATATAAAAACCCATCACTGTTAACCGGATTTAACTTGATTTCATCCAGATAGCTCGTTTCCAATCATTTAAAGTCCAGTGTAAAAGGGACCTGGTAAACTCAATTCTGACTTGTCTGTTGTTTTCTGATAGTAGTGTTTTTTTGGCTGGCCTTCTCACATGAAAACTCCCTTGTAGTAATCTATCTTTTACGGTTCTTGAAGAAACATTATTTCTAAGTTGTATCTCAAGTACCTTTTATTTTGCAGGAACTTAGGAAAGGATCTTTTTTGGAGTGAGATAAAATTTGTTTATTCTGAAACCTATTGGTTTTTCTTGCTCTTCCAGTCTTATTTTTTCCTTCCACATTACCAAATCTTGAAAATTGTTGTAAAACACGCGTTACAATCGATCTATATTGATTTTTCTCTCACC
The DNA here is from genome assembly GCF_024364675.1 of Aethina tumida. Lineage (NCBI taxonomy): Eukaryota > Metazoa > Arthropoda > Insecta > Coleoptera > Nitidulidae > Aethina > Aethina tumida. The sequence goes on from NC_065439.1 coordinate 10,734,534, forward strand.
GGATTAAAAGTACGATACAATCCGTAATTTTAATTAGGAAAATAATTAATAATAATACTTTATTATATACTGTAAAATTAAAAAATATTATGGATTTTGTAGAGATTAGTGACAATTAGTAAAAAGTTGTTCTACTTTTTGCCAGCTGAATATTCATAAGTGTTCATAACTGGTATACATTAGCGCCTGACAATCTAAACAAGACGAAATTGCCCATTTTATTTTTAAGCGTTCTATTTAAATTCGGCAAATTGCCACATATTCTGGGACACCCTGTACACTAATCGCGTGCGATCATTTTAATTTTTTTCTAGTGAGACTCATGAATGACAATAATTGATAATGAATCGAATTGAATCGTCAACATCAAAGGGAGGAAATCAATCGTCCGACGTTAAATCGTCGATATCATATCCCCTCGGGGCTTTTTTAAACCCGTAAAGAAAACAAACCACCCCCGGGCCTCGCGACCGTACGATATCTGGGTGAGAAATGTCAATTAGGATGATTCGGGCCCGTCGCAGTGGAAACGGGGGGGCGCCAAACGAATGGAAAATTTATTCGGGAGCGTCACGGCGCTTTTGTCGTTTCGTTGTGGGAATAAGGGATGCGGCGTTAACTGGGAATTATTAGGCACGTTTTATTGTCCGATTAAACACGGCGGCTCTTTTGATAATGTGCACTTGCTGGAAAATTTCCGTCGCTATTTAACATATTTTATATTGATTTAAATTAGTTCGTCGTCGGCTGTTTGCTTTGGCATTTTTTTGACATGTAACTTTTCAATCGGTTTTTTTATTCACACTTGTTTTCCATCCAGCCATTAAGTGCAATTTGAGGCTGCGAAACAACTTGAAGAACGTCACGATCTATAGAAATTATTCGACATTATCGACTACCGTAACTGCCGCCGTTCAAATGTCACTGCACGATTTTTTCGTCGGTCGTGTATCACGATTTTCACTTCCATTATCCGTAAATTATACACATTTTGTTGCACATGTGTTTTACAAAGAACAATACCAAAAGTTCGAAACGAAAATCGAATCGGATGTTAATAAACAGCACTCGGCATATTCGTTATGTTGACGTGCGTTGATGGACAGGATGTGGTTGGTTGTGGAAACTCTTAATTTACAAAGACAATGACCATCATTAAAACGTACCACCGGCCAGTAATTTTGTTATTCGTGCCGTAAAATAATAGGTGCACTGCTCGAAATTAGAAACAGTACGGTTTATTCTAATAAAAACAACAAATCAAATAAACAAATGCAACATTGCATTCTTCAAACGCACTTAAACGTTAGAAGAGAAGAAAGTTGTTAAATCCACTGAAATACAATGGATACGTTCCATTGTGACTCTCATATCATGTCAACTCCATTTCCCATTTCCCATCGGACGAAATGACGATGATAAAGACAGACATTTGCAAAAAGATCACTCGTCCGTGATGTCGCCATCATGCCATCCATTCGATAATAGCGCGGAACGTTTGTAATTGTTCGGTGCAACGAGGAAGCGTTGGCCAAAGAGACCGATCGTTAAGGCGGTCTGTGGGGCCCAATAAACGCGATAACCAACCTCATTCTAATTATGTTTAATCATTCAGATGCGCCATGGTTAATGAGTTAGGGAAAAGGAACAAATTTTAAAACACATTTTAAAACCTACGATTTTGACATTTTAATATAATTGTAATAATTTACAATTTGTTATCAATGGTTGAAGAGAATGTAAAGAAACAACTGCTGGTGTTTGAATAAAAATTAAATCCAGAAATTAAAAAATATCCTTATAATCTTCTTCTTCAACTATTAGCATTTAAACTCGTTGCCAATGTTTGAAGACAAGGTAAAGATACCATTACTGGTCTTTAATTTGTAAAAATGATTTCCTGTGATTTTAAACGTGGTTCTAATTATGATGTTATGGAAGAAACGAGAAAATACTAAATAAAATCCCACATAATCTTCTTCTTAAACTATTAGCACTTAAACTATCACTGGACTTAAATTTCTTCAGATTTATTTTATAATTTTTTATGAAATTTTAAGCGTAGTTGTTTAATTTATCATCAATGTTATGGAAGAAACGAAGAGGAAAAACTAAATAAAATCCTATATAACATTTTTCTTCAATAATTAGAGTTTTAATTTAAAAATTTATCAATGAATATGACAAATTTCGATGTTTTAAATGATTTTGTTTCTTTAAAAGTAATAGTTTAATTTATCGTAAATGTTATGGAAGAAACGAAAAGGGAAAATTAAATAAAATCTCATAAGTTTTAAGTTAAAAATTAATCAGTGGTAGAATACCTGATGAATAAATCATCACTAGTGTTCAGTGTTATGGGAGAAACGAAGAAGGGGAAATTAAATATATAAGTCAACATAATCTTCTTCGTCAACTATTAGCATTTTAACTTGAAAATTTGTTATCAATAATTGAAAACAAGATGAAGAAATCATCATTAGTCTTTGAATAGGACACAAATTAATCGGAGTTGTTCAATTTATTATCAACGTTTGAAAAAAGGAAGGTGGGAAAATTAAATAAAAGCCCACATAATCTTCTTCTTAAATTGTTAGTACTTCAAAATTGTTGTCAAGATGAAGAAACCTTCACTGGACTTTAAATGAGACATAAATCTGAATTTTTTAATGTTCCAAACCATCACTAGTCTTTGAATATAACAAATTTGGATATTTTATATGATTTCGATTGTTTAAAAGTAATTGTTTAATTTATCATAAATGTTATGGAGGAATATAATCTTTTCCTTCAATAATTAGAGTTTAAATGTTTTATTTAAGATGAATAAGCCATCACTAGTTTCCAATGTTATGGAAAAAACGAATAAAGGGAAAACTAAATAAAAATCATTGTAATCTTCGTTTTCAATTATTAGAAATTTAACTTGGTAATTTGTTTTCAAAGTCGAAAACAAAATGAAGAAACCATCACTAGACTTTGAAATAAAAGCCCACATAATTTTCTTCTTCAACTATTAGCACTTAAATTTCAAATTTTTTTATCAACAGCTAAAAAAGAAGATGAAGAATTTAAATTGGTAATTTATAAAAAATATTTTGTGTCATAATCGTTGTTCAATTTATAAATATTGTAAAATCTTACATTATCTTCTTCTTTTTCAACTATTAACACTAAACCTTTGAAGTCTAATAAAAGACGAGAAAGATAAAAATGATTTTTTGCATACAATTCTCGTTTAAAATTTTTTTGCATGGAATTAATAAAGAAATTCATGTGTTCGAAGTGGAGGAGAACAGAAAGGGGGGTTCGGTGGATGGAAAGTTCGCGTGCCGCGAGGCCGCCTCGACGGAACGGGCTCAGGATAGTGCGGCGTGCCCCACCTGGCCGCCGGCCGTCCAATCGTCTACCATGGAGGGCGGAACCGAACGCTATCATTACATCTCCGCATTACGTATTCATGTGTATTAAAACAAACGACCATTTTATTTTGATGCCTCGCCAATTTTTTTTATTATTATTAATAATGAAGCAATAAAAACTGCATATGTTGTTTGTAATTTACGAAATTTAATTGTGAGTGAGAATCTATTTATAAATATTTTTAATAAATAATAAGTATTAACATTTAGTAATTACATGATAAACTGGCAATGAAAATATTTTGGACATTAGAAATATTTCAATTATTTTATACTTAATTTTAATATAAAAATATTTAGAAATTTAAATACAATTTTAAGAGAAATAAAGGAATATTGAAATTGTCAAAAATTCTAATTTCCCATTTAATATAATTTTAATGTTTTTTATATAATAATACAAAAATATTTAATAAATAAATTTAAATACTGAGTTAAGGAAAAGAAAAAATTGTGTGAAATTACGAAAAGCTTGAAAAAATTATAATTTCTCATTTAATTTCAATTTCAAAATATTTTTTAAAATCGTATATATCGATTATTATATAAATATTTATTTGTGCCTAATTTTAATATAAAAATATTTAGCAATTTAAATACAAAGTTAAGGGAAAGAAAGGAATATTGAAATTGTCAAAAAAAAAATTAATAAATTCTAATTTCTAATGTTTACAAAAATATTTAAAAATTTAAATATGGAGTTAAGGAAAAGAAAGAATTGTGTGAATTAACAAAAAGCTTGATAATATTCTAATTTCTCATTTAATTTCAATTTCAAAATATTTTTTAAAATCGTATCTATCTATTATTATACATTACAAAAAGAGATCATGCATGAACTCCTGAAAGAAACATCAGATGCTTGAAAATATTCTAATTTCTCATTTAATTTAACATATTAAGAAATAAATCGTATCTATCTATTATTAAACAGTACGAAGGGTTTAATCCATCTGAATCCTAAAAGAGACATCATGTACAATAGAGTCAGTAAGTCTCCCACTATGGGACAGACTTCTACTGTTTCTGTCATGCATGATGTCTCCCTTTAAATTCAGACGAGTCAAACGCATTTCCTACTGTATAAATATTTATTTTTACCTAATTTTTATACAAAAATATTCGGAAATTTAAATACAAAGTTACGGGAAAGAAAGGAATATTGAAAAAACTTTCTTTCCCGTAAAATTCTAATTTCTCATTTAATATAATTTTAATGTTTTTTTAAATAATAATACAAAAATATTAAATAGTTTTAATATTGAGTTGAGGAAAAGAAAGAATTGTGTGAATTGACAAAAAGCTTGAAAATTTGTAATTTCTCATTTAATTCCAATATTAAAATATTTTTTAAAATAGTATCTATCTATTATTATATAAATATTTAAGGAAACAGAAGTATACTGAAAATCTTTGTGTTAATTTTGAACTATAAATTCATTCATTACAATAAATTCTGTATATTCTAAGGAAAGAAGTATATAAAAATAATTAATACAAATACATATTTTTTTACAAAATGAAGACTAATAAACCTATAATTTATAACAGTATTAAAAAATGAAAGGAACAATGAAATAAAAATTGCACCTATTCGAATTGATTGTAAAAACATCTTATTATCTCTATCTATCTTCTATAAAAAATTGATACATTTGTAAATAATAGAGGCAACAATAACGAATCAACTTAATTTTTAACATCGTAACAGTTTCTTAATCAATTGCTAGCTTCTCAGTTTAAATAATTGAGCGAAAACGTTGTTTTGTATCGCATTTAGTATCGTTTCGTTTTATGTGTTGTTTTTTTTTTCAAAAGAAAAAATTCATTTACCAGAACCACGGTAGTTCGGATAATTGACGAGTACGGTTTTTTAATTAATGTAATCGAGCGCAATTACCTTGAAAACATTTATGAGAATCGGATCCGAAATTATACAGTTAAAATAATTCTACCTAGATGTGCATGTCTCTATTACATTAATTTGTAAATTGTCATGCAATCGGCATTTTGTCCCGGCTGAAAATGTTTATTTGTGGAAGCCAGCCATGACTACGGTTTATGTTTTGAACAATTTTCACATCCTGGAATCCAGTGAATTTCCTACACGAATTTAAAATTTTTCCATAGTCCTGAGAACAATATGAAAACTCACATTTTCTCTGAACAATTGAAATCTCCAGTTTATTTCTCCACTACAAGTCAAATTTTGGACAATTTGAAATTCTAAAGGAAATCGAGATCAATGGTAAAAGAAGAATGAGATTAGCACGTGTTAAGCGTTCCTGAGCGACACACAAAAACGACTTGGTACAATCCTAATAACACGTTCCATCAATCCGAAGAGTCGACGGGGTGCTGATCCCGCGGGACCAGATGTGTTAACCACCCGGACTAACGGACGGACACGCGAGAAACCCTTCGGCGTGTACGGTTACACGCGTCCGCCGTTCCATCGCACTCCCACGGGGCGCTAAACGTTTCTTAAGACGGTGTAATTGCTACGTATTAATTCAATTTGTTCGCACTTCCGGCCCGCACAATGAAACCAACCCTTCGCAGCTAGTCCGGATGCTGAATCGGTACGGATTCCAGCGGCGGCACGAATTACCGGTCTTAACCCTGCAATTTTGGCGGGACAATGGACGTTGTAACGTGTAAGTGTATGAATAGGGGTGGGTTAATCCACAAAAGAGGTAAAATTCGAGTTTCGTTGAGGGAGGGCATCTGCGTCAACCGTCAATAATTTTATATAATTTAAAAGTCTTTCGTTAAACAAATGTCAATAACAACTTTAAGTAGGTATTATACTCACAATCTGTGATCCAGAAACTAGGACACATAGATCTTGTGGTTAGATTCCATCGATTTGTGGTGTACAATTAGGGGTGACTGGGAGATAAATTGGACTACGATGATCCAAACACTCATTGACACTGTATACAAACACATCGGTGAATATTTTTTGTACTAAAAATAATTCTGTTAATTACAAATCAAAAAACTAAATATTCAGCTGGTAAAAATTAGAGCAACTTTTTACTAAATGTCACTAATCTCTACAAAATCCATAATATTTTTTAATTTTACAATATATAACAAAGTAAACTGAGTTAATATAATGCCTTGTGGAAAGAAATTATTTTTCGAATTAAAATTACGAATTGCATTGTCCTTTCAATCCGATGAGAAAAAAATCAATATCGCTCGTGTTTTACATCAATTTTCAAGATTTGGTAATGTGGAAGGAAAATATAAAACTGGAAGACCAAGAAAAACCAATAGGTTTCAGGATAAACAATTTTTATCCTACTTCAAAAAAGATACTTTCCTCAGTTCCAGCGAAATAAAAGGTCTACTTGAGACACAACTTGGAATTAATGTTTCTTCAAATACCGTAAGGGGTCTTCATACAAGGTCAACAAAAAAGAAAACAACATCAGTAAAGAAGAGACGAGACAGAATTGAGCTACCAGGTTCCCTTTGCATTGGACTTTAAATGATTGGAAACGAGCAATCTGGGGTGATATGTAAGGCGACCTATTGATAAAAAGTTTAACCGAATGTTTACCATTTGGAATGAGTCCTCTCCTTTGAATAAAGAGAAATATTGAGGAACAACATGATACCGTTTTCAGATAAAGTTATGCCACTAAAACTTTATTTTCAACAAGATAATGACCCGAAAAACACTTCAAAATATTTGAAACAGTGACTTTTAAGGGAAAAAATTAATGTTATGAACTGGCCATGTCAATTTCCCAATCTAAACTCCATTGAAAGCTTGGGGGATTGTGAACAACAAAATAAGGTATAAGAGCAAGAGGCCTGGCAAAATATGGATTCAAATATGATTGACCATCTGTTGCTTTCCATGGAAAAAAGATGTTTGGAAGTTATTAATAATAATGGAAATTTTACAATATATATTAGTGTAGAATTAATTAAATTACTAATTATTTAATATTCAAAATAATATTTCCTATAGGAAATAGAGCGTTATGCTGATGGAAAACTGCATTTTCAAGAGTAAACCAGCAAATGAGGTTCCATATTTTCTTGGACGTATTGGTCGGTTGTCAAAATATGCGACCCAATATCTGCATTTGCGGATCTAAGTCTGAACATCGGTACAATATCCTTTGTAAACGCGCCGACAAATGGACTAATAAAAAAGTAAAATAGACCTTATTTCAACTATGCCAAAAGTATGTTTTTAATAATATCGATGCTGTATTTTTTCGGCCTTTGACATAAGCCGCCTTTGCCGCGTTCGGTTGTTTATGAGAATTTAAACAAACAGTTCCATCCTTTGATAAGAGCCGCATTTTATAGTTTCATCTTTCTATTCGTTACAAAAATTGTGATCGAGTAACATATCTCTACTGCTATTTTCCTAATTTAAAATGTCGACTAAAAAAAAAATGAAAAAAGTGTTTCCACGCGAAAAAAATCTGTGTTACCGCTGAAAGTGAAAATAGAAATGCTTGATCGTTTACGTCTTGGAGAGTCGTTTGCATCCATATCACGTTCATTCAATGTTAACGAATCCACTGTACGATCAATAAAAAAGATAAAATAAGATCGTCTGTAGCTTCAACTTCACTCCCAGCCAAAATTGTTCGTAATCCAGCAATAGAAAAAGTGGCGTTATCATTATGGATCAAAGATCACAACCAAAAAAGGGTGCCCCTGAGTGGTCCAATGGTCCGGGAGAAGGCAAAACTTCTTCATGCACATTTTAAAGAACCTGGTGGTAGTTGTCATGGTGAATGTACAGATGGAGGATTTCAAGCATCGGAAGGTTGGTTCAATAAATTTAAAGTGAGGCAATCATTGCATAGCATTAAAATAGTTGGAGAAAATCATCTCCCGACACTGTTGCAGCAGAAAGATATCCAGAAGAATTTACAAATATAGTAGCTGATGGAGGATACAAACCTGAGCAAATATTTAATGCAGACGAAACTCCACTGTTTTGAAAGGGAATGCCAAACAAAATATTCATTTCTAAAAGCGAAGTCTGCCCCTGGATTTAAGGCAGCAAAGGATAGAGTTACATTGCTGATCTGTTCTAATGCATCTGGAGATTGTGTCATTAAACCATTGATGCTTTACAGATCGTTAAATCCTCGTGCTTTAAAAAATCAAAACAAGAGCGACCTGCCAGTGTTTTGTTATTTTTTGTGACTGGTTCCGGAATTGTTTTGTTTCTGAAGTTGAAACTTATTTAAAAAAATAAGTATATGGATTTTAAAGCAATTCTAGTTTTGGACAATGCACCAGGTCATCCTCGCGAACTTGAAACTATGCATCCAAATATAAAAGTGACATTTTTACCTCCCAACACGACGGCTTTGCTTCAACATATCGACCAAGGAATAATCCAGGCCTTTAAGCTCTATTACATTAGACGAACCTTCAAAATTATATTGGATAATATGGAATGTGATCCTGATATGAATGTTATGGAATGCTGGAAGAAGAGGCTTCAACTACCATTGGAAACGTGACCTTTAACTTGAATAACCTTAGTGAAAGTTTAAGAATGGCAAATGAGCTTTGCGATTTCTTTATGAAAATTGATCCGTGTATGGAACGAAGTCTTATTTTTAAGAGGCAAATTGCTAATGCTATTGCTGAATATCAGTCTGAATTGAAAGAGCTTCTAAAAACTGCCAAGCAAGAAAAAATTACAAAATTCTTTAAGCCATTGCCTAAGCCTAAAGATAATAATTAATCAATATGGTTAAAAAACTTCAATCAAGTTGATTTTTTTATATATTTGTTCTTTATTTTGTCACCTAGGAACGTATCCCTTATAATCCCATATAAATTACCATTAAATATTCGCGGTTTCTGTATTCGCGGCATATTTACGGAACATATACCCCGCAAATAAAGAGCATTTACTGTAATTCAAAGCAGTCGTACTCCACATCACACTCTAATTTTTGACGACGATGTAATAAAGTTAAATAATAAATTTATCTATTTGTACGAAGATTTATTTGATTGAACACGCTTAAAATGTACAAATTTAGTTTGGTTTAAGAAAAAATGTGATAAATCCCGTTGGAAAAGAGGACGTGTGTTTTTCTCACAAGATCAAGCTGAGCATCTCGTTTCAGTAACACAATCCGTCCAATTACCAAAACGATCTCGGATCGGGGGCTGCCATTCTTCAAGACGTTCACAAGCCATAAAACGACACTAATTGGCCGTAATGTATCCCGTTTCAAGGAAACAGAAAACTCACGGTGTTGCCTTCGAGTGAACGATTTTTCAATCGTGTCTTCCTACGTCCAAATAATCAGTCATCTGCATAATATTTTTTCCACGTGCCAATTGAAATCCTTCTTTTTATTTGACTTGTGATTATCACAGGAAGAAGCGAATCAGTCGGATCACGTGGACAGCGTAAATGACATTTTGATGGCGGTTTCGTTCGGTGGAAGATGACGTTTTAACGAGGCCCCAACCGTCGCGACAAATGTGCGCATCCGTTTTAATTTACGAAACATTTTCATCAGCGATTCAAATTCATTGTAATTTTAACTGAATGTAGAACAATATTTATGGTGTTAATTGCAGGTAAACCGTCTAAGTCTTTTAATTGCTGACGTTTCTTGGGCACATTATTCGTGTAATTTAAGTCAGCACTTTAATTACCTAGGAACTTGTCACGTGTCGTGTTTTCTCTGAAGAAGTGGCCCCTGATTTACACACTTGTTAATGTCTCTTCAGGTTGTCCTCCAGGATATTTTCATAGAGACAAGATGAAATATTCTAGTTTTAATTGCCTGAAATTATACCAATCATTTGCTACAAGATAAATTTGATGTGAAGTTAATTTTAATCAATATTAATAAAACAATAACCTTGTATTTTATGTATTGAACCAGATTTAGTTAAATTTGTTACACGTCCAAGTGAAACTATGAACCGATTGAATCAGATAAACATCAACAAAACAGTTGAACAATAATTTAAGAAAACAGTTGTTGAGTTACGAAAGACAAACGATTGATAATTGCTCGTGAATGGTTTCCCATCTTGGTCAATAATTAAAACCGTTGATCAACGGGGCGTGTATTAATTTCCATATAAATTTCCATTACATTTGCCATTACAACCGTTTACTTATAAATCAACCGGATCCGTGTATCCGAAGAAGAAATTAAATCACTCACTAATTATCGGTTGTTCGTTCTCCGTTGTCAATGTGTCGCGTTCGAATATGGATTAGTCAGACGGTTTTTTATTTCATCCATGTGTTCTTTATGTGTGGTCCTCGTAACGTCGATATAGTTTATGGGTTTTGGGCGTTGGTCTGCTACGAAATATTATTCAATATCTTTCAGAACTGCTTGTTTAATTTGTTTTAAGGATTGTTGTTTATTCGAGTCGTCGTTCAGACTTAATCCCTCGTAAAACAAACACTTCCTACAGTCCTTATAATTGATTTTCAGTGTGTTCTCAACAAACAAACTAACATAGGTTGTATTATTTATGAAATTTTTAACTTTAGACATTATAATAGTTTATTTAGCTATTAATTATTAAAAAATATATTTTATACATTTTCCAATTGTTAAGTAAATGTGTCCAGCTTCTTTCGTTAAAATAAAGTTGTTTGGAGTATTCACAACAAATAAATTATTAAGAGGTATTCTTCATGAAATGCCTTCATTGATCAAACAAATGAAATATTTATTAGAAAATTTGTCAAAGAAGAATGTTTAAGCACTTTATTTTAAATATCATTTACTTGATAATCTTTGGAAAGTAAATAATTTTTATAATTTTTTTTGTATCCATGAAGAAATAATACAGATTAGAGGAGATAAATATTCTAAATCTTAAGCAAGTATCACTTTTCATTAAAAATTGAACTATTGTAATATATTGATAAAAAGAGACAAAAATATTGTTTAAGTTTTTAAACAAATTTGATATATATATATATAATAATATATTTTATATAAAATGTAAAAAATTAAGAAATTTAACCACAGAAAAGTGTTATTTATTTAAGTCTTAATCCTCACAGATATAAATAGAAATAAATTTAAAGTAATGGCGACGTACATATTATTATAGAGAATTCAATTCAATTCAATTCAACTCAACTCAACTCAACTCAACTCAATTCAATTCAAGTTGATTGGTTCAAATGTTATTCGAGCTGAAAGTTTAATTATTATATAATTATCAATATTATCATATATACTTATAAAATAATCACTTGTTTCATTATTTTGGAATTATTAAACAAATTTGATATTAATATTGTTAAATTACGTCCCTAACTAATTACACAATAATTGAGTTGATCTATTATGATTATGAGTTTTCGTAAGAACAATGTATATTCTGCTCGTAACACCAATCACAATCTATTGCTGCAAAAACATTCTATGTACTATCGCGTTCATAAGCCGAGACGGCAGTGCACGGTAATACAGAATGTGACCGTTTACGGCTTGACGTCAATGAAGTGGCAGACCACTTATGAACGCGATAGTACTCACTAAGGATAGAAAAAACGTCAGCAAAGTTTCGTGTCAGTATATTACAATACAAAATTGATTAATCTTATAAATAAAAGTTATTATTTATTTATTTTTAAAATGCAGTAAATTACTAAAAGAAAAAAGTTTAAGTAACTTGTTTTAAGAAGTATTATTTAATTTTAATTCTCAGAGAATTAACTATTATTTATAGATTTCCAAATCTGTCTACTAAAAGGATTATATTAATAAAAAAGATTTGTTGGAAAAATGGGAATCTAACTCATTATTCATTGATCTATTCTAATGTATTAATAACAAACAAACTAATAAGTAATAGATATGAAATGAAAAAAATTACCTAAAGAAAAAAGGTTAAACTTCTTGTTTTAAAAAATGTTACTTATTTAAGTTTTAATTCTCGAAAAAGTAAATATGTTTCATACATTTTCGAATTGTGTGTACTAAAAGATTAGATTAGATTTTTTAATATAATTTTGAAATTCTTAGGCAAGTTTGGAATTAACATTGGCAAAATAGGCGTCTAACTTATTAAATTCGAAATGAATAAGTGATATTAATTATAAAAGAACAGAAAATTACTCAAGGAAAAAAGTAATATTATTTATTTAAGCTTAAATCCTCGGAAACATTTTTCAGATATTTTCGAATTTTGCGTAATAAAAAACTATAGTGATAAAATTTGACATTAACATAAGTAAAGAAAGTTGTTATATTAAAATTAGATGATCTATTGCATTATATTGACAACAAACATATTTATGAATTGAATGTAGAAAATTGGTCAAAGGAAAAAGTTTAAGGATCTTGATTAGGAGTTTTATTTATTTAAATCTTAATTCTCAGAAAAATAATAATTTGATCTTCGAATTGAGGTTGTCATTAAATCTTGTATATAAATAGGAACATAAAATTTTAGATTTTTTCACATTAAATTGTTGTTTTGTTGCCGAAATTCATTCGGTAACATAAAGGAACGTAAGAAATTGTCAAATTGAAATGAACACAATCCAAACGACAGACATATTGAAGTTTAATGTGATTGTAATTTGCCGAAAAGTGTCAACTCTAAACGTTACATCTTTATAGCATCCTTACCCGTATAGAATTACCCGAAAAGTAACTGTAATTGTTGAATTTCCTGTCGGCTTTCCTCTTCGAGTCCTTTTGTTAGCGGTTGCGAAAAAGCGGATGCGGTCGTTCTTTTCAAAATGACACAATTGCGGTTTTCTTGTCGGCGTCCGGTCGAATTTTGATGTCTCCGTTTTGTACATCTCGTCGTCACGTTCTTTGTTCGCCGTTTCCCGAGAAAGGAAACCATTCGATTTAAATATTAAGTGCGGATTATGTTTAGAAGAATTTAAATGATAAAATTATTAGTCTACCGGTGTAATTTAAATTATCTGTTGGGCTCGTTTTCAGCGCTCGAATATTCTAATAATAATTTAATAACAACGGAGCTTCCTGAATTGTTCGATAATTTTCTAAAATCATATGATATTAAAGTTTTATGCGGCTACCGATGGCACCGAATGATATGTATATTAAAAATTATACGGGACGTTTTAATAGATGTTTTAGCTCGTCTACCTCATGAAAAATACCAGAAATAGTAATTTCAGTAATGAATATTAATGAAATAATGCCATGCTTTCACTCGGTTCACAGTCTGGTCTTAGACCGAGATAATCTCACGTCCTGAATTAGATCTTACCACTTATATATGCATGAAACGGCCATTCTTGCATATTTTGTCACAATTTAATTCAATCAAAATGCTTTCATCCATAAATATTCATTACGCCGCTTGAATTTTATTTAATGGCTCCAAGAAATTTTGTAAAATTTCTTAGTTCCTGTAACGAAATCCGCCGACCGGGTTTATTTTACCTTTTCCTCTCGAAACGTTCCGGTATCAAGTAACATCGTCCCGTGTCCTATTTTACCGGCACGGGCTCTTCAGAACAGAACATTCTCCTCCGCCCCCTTCGAACGACACAATTCCGGGGGGCAGATGCGTGTGCCGCCCCTAAAAATGCGAAAAAAAATAACACACATGTCAATGTAACAATTGCACTTCCGCCATTTGTTTCGATTTTATTATTCCGATAAATCGCATTAGCGGCTTTTTCGGGGGGACACTAGAAATTATAGGGCACGCGCGTTTTGTTTTGGACAAACAACCCCCCTGTGGACGCCCAGGGACGCCGCCCACTGCATCAATGGGTGTTCAATGGGGGTTATCGGGTTGGTGATGTTTTGAATAATTTTTCCAAATTGAAAGGGTGGACGTCGTTATTTCATTTAATGAATCTAGTTGAAAAAGCTCATTTTATTTTTTTAAAACTAGCTAAACTCACAAAATGTCACATTTTTGGCCTGAAACCGAAACATACTGAATATTTTTTTGGCATAAAATCATACTAGCAAATGTTTACACCAAACCTGGCTAAACCACTAAATTAGTCACCCCTTAAAATGAGTCTATACCAAATTTCATAAAAAATTATACATATTCTCATAATTTTGTAGATAAGTTCAAAGAAATAATATGTATAAACTATTAAAAATAGATCAATTTACCATATTTGCCAATAATATTAATACTAATAATACTCAAATTATATTTACTTACACCAATCCATCGTTCAATACAATATATGTATCATATATTTTTGTTAAGTACATAAAAGAATTAATGAATCATATGCAGAAATTAGCCAAGAACAATTAAGAAATGTATCCACTACGGAAGCAAATGGAATATTACTATTAATTATTAAATTTTAGAATAAATAGTGTTATTTTTGCCTGTTTATTCCATAGACTACTTGATTAAAAAAATGAATTCATAAGAAGAACATAAGTTAACTTTTCCCTAGAATTATGAATATGTAAATTTTTTTATTAAATTGGGTATATTTCAGAGGATGTTTAATCTAGTGATTTTGCCAGATTTGCTACAAAATTTTGGTTGCATGATTCTTTCAATTTTCATGTCTAAAAAATTACCCAGTAGGTTTTGTTTTTGAGCCAAAAAACGTGACATTTTGTCTATAAATACATATTTTCTATTTTTACAATTGAAAAAAACGTTTCTCAAAATCGGTCTAAGAATACAAATTTTATACAATAGGAGTGTCCCGCTTTTATATGGGTCACACTGTAAAATAAAATACAAATTATATCAAAATACCTAAATTTTTTCGTATTCAAGTTTCGTGAAGGACCAACAGGATTACAATATACAATATTGAAATGCCACTCAAATAAATAATATTAATATTATGAAAATGAATAGAACTGAGCGTGGAGCATTCGCCAAAAATGGAATTGGCGATTGATTGTGAGATGATGATGATTTGAGAGTGTGTTGCATGTGTACAATTTGGAGTTGGTATGAAGTGGTCGCAAAATAAAAGATGGGCATGATTGCCGTTTCAGTTACGATAAGAACCCCATACTTAAATCAATCACGATGGTCTGCGTCGCTGCGAATTTTCTTCGGCGTAATTCCTACCTGAGGGTTTCCGCCATTAACGATTTTCTAAAAGTAAAAAGCGCAAAGGATCCACGAACGATGGCCGGATTGTCAAAGCGGGGATCGCCCGAGGTGACCAAATCAACGTGCATCACTATGATTACTGCTGGCCGGCAGCAGGATCGCCAATATGGCCGTCATCAACCCATATGGAAATGACGAAACCACTATAATAGAGATAAACGGCCGGACCGGCCACAAGCACGAATCCGTAAAAACCATTAAAAACAACCTAACCCTCTCATTGGGAATGTTTAAACGGGGCGTGCTCTCTTGCTCCTGGCTTCAAGATTGGTCTCCTGCACTCGATCAGATTAGGACGGATGCGAAAATCGCGCTGTCGTTAAACGGACCGTTCGCAATTTCGCAAATTGTCGCTATTAGCGATCATGCGAGGACGATTGGTGATGAGCCCTCCTCAAACTCTGCTCCGCCAAATTATCCCGAATAAAAAAACGATACTATAGTATGGCTATTAAAGTATTAGGTTCAAAGAGACTTTAAATCGACCAGTGTCCGCAAATTTATTCTTCTTGTTACACAAATAACATTGACCACAATATCCAAAAAACCTAATTAAAATACAATTCACGGCGCGTTAAAGTCAAGTCGGCGAGACGCCAACAACCCGAATCCCCATCTACAAAACCCATAAGACCCGTCAAAATCGTTCACGGTCCCGTTCGACAAAAGAGACCGAGCGTTTTAAACCAACACGTCCTTTGTTTCGCCGCCGTTTCGGCATCGGTCCAAAGAAACGATCCGGCGCCCCCGGAGTATCACTCTCGGACCGCCCGGGTCGAACTGCGCCGTTGACACATGTCAATCTCGCATTCTGGTGTCTGGACCACGTGTTTCGGTATGGATAGAACGTTATCTTGCGTTTCGACAGGTTAATGTGACAAGGGGTTGGCGTTTTCGAACCGTTTATCAGATATTTGCAGTGGTGTTATTATCCGTTTGCCATCTGACTTTGTGTCAAATGAAGGACGGTTAAACTGGTGAAATTTAAAATAAGTTTTATGCACATAATTAGGCATATATTTCAACGTGTTACACGTCCTTTAAACAATCCCAATTTTTCATCGAAAACCCTCAAAAAAACACCCGCAAAAAGACCCAATAAAAAGCGATATAAGGGTGGTCAACCACAGTCGTTCCGTATCATAAATAAATCGGGTACATATATTTTCCCGTCGACGAGTTTATGTTTATTCAAATGTTTTTGCCGTGAACAAATAACTCAAAAGTTTAGATTTACGGTTGGAAGTTTCAGGAGTTTGTTCAGATTTATGGCGTCGGTTTTCGGTGTTTTGCTGAAAATTTATTAGGATTATTTTAAAAGTTTATTCGGGAGTTTTATCAACATAATCTAATTATTTTCGACGTGAATATTCATCACATCATGATCGTTTATATAGGACCAGAATGTTTCCCATCGTTTAAGAAGATGGATTCTGATTCTCTGCGAAATTGAGACTTTGAATCGAAATGAACAATGAAATTAGAGTAATCATCGAGTATTAATGAAAGACGCATCTGTACATGTTCCCATACCATTAAACCTAAACGATTCGCAACGAACATCGCTATAATTTCAACATTATTTTATATTATGCAAATCCAACTGTACATAAATAACTACATATTTAAAAGTAAAAACCACGTAAACACCCTAATTACAAGCCATTTACAATCTGAAATCACGCAATGTTTTCGATCAGATTTTAAAACTCGCTGGTTAAAATTTTAATTTGCGACGGCGCCCAACGTAATTTTTATTAAACGCTATCGTTAAAATTTCTTACATTAATTATTTAAAGGTTTTCAATTTTTTCATGCTGCGCTTGAAATTAAATAAAAGGAAAAATAAATTAATTTTGGAAATGAAATTAAATCGCTTGTAAGAAATTAAAGTGCGTGTCTTAAGTATAATATAAAACTATATTTTTATTTTTAAATCACCTCAAAATATTTCCAAGTTAAGCCGGGACACAAACCCGATTGCGTTACCTTTCAGCTGTCACCGGTTGACAGATAACCTAGTGTACCACGCTTAAGTGTTAAAATTTAATTGTCGAAGTGCTTTAAACTATCAAAAAGGTAATTGAACATTTTATTCATCAATTCTATATAATTATATTATATTTTATTGATAATTAATTGGTTATATTATGTGAAGTCTGAGAAAAACCATGTTCATATGTGATTATAGGTTAGAACTTTTATTTACATTTTTTACAGCTATAAAAAACGTTTCAGTGGTAAGTCTTAATCGGGTGGTAATCCATTTAGTTTGTTTTACAATTTTACGTATTATTTATAGTAAAATCGAAAAAATATTAAAAAATTCAAGGGAACAATTGTAGTTTACACCTGGCGTCATCTGTCGGTCAATAGCGCAACTTCTAATAACCTACAGTGCAAGACGTCTCGAGGCATAAAAACATTTGCCGCCAGTTCACCAATAAAAACGGTCCGGATCAATTGATGATAAATTCAAAATTGCACGTTGAACGGTTATTATTATGGACCGTGGGCATATTATTTTTCTTTCCGATACTAAAATAAAAAAATGCGCCGTGGCTGAAAACTGCAAACTGCACGTTGTAATTTCGATATCAGATTGAAAATTACTATTTTGTGGAAATTAAGTTGCAGTCGCGTAATGTCTGTTATTATTTCCGTTTCTGTTTTGTTGTTGTGTGTGTGCAGGTCGTAATTTGAATGCGAAAAAATGCTTTTCGGGCTAAATGCCGTGTTTTCGAATAATTTCGCATCTGTGCTCGCGAATGAATAACTAACTGTAAAGTCCACTTAATCAATAGGAATGGGCGCTTATAAATTATTATATTATTTTACAGTTATTTTATCCTCGAAACTAGAATGGATATTAACTTTTTATATCGTGTTTCAGATGCCACCGAAAAAAGTAGCAGAACCGGAAAGAAAACCGCTGATCGGACGCGTCGGCACCAATCTGCGAGTGGGCATCGTCGGCGTCCCCAACGTGGGCAAGTCCACGTTTTTCAACGTCCTCACAAAGAGCGCCGTCGCTGCAGAGAACTTCCCCTTCTGTACCATCAAACCTAATGAAAATAAGTATCCCTTTTTTATCTCATTCTTTAGTCATTTGTTTAATTAAAATTTGATTTTTATTGTTATTATTACCATTATCGAAATGATTATGTCAAAGTTGTCGTGCAACGCTCTCACAAAAGGTCCGAAATTCCTTCTGGCCGATGACACTGATTTCCAATGCAAACAAACCGTCTTAAGCTTGAGGAAGAACCTCCCCATTCTACCTAACTATCAGAAACCGAAAGAGGAAAAGTCATACTCGTTGGACAACCAATGGTATCCCCACTGCAACAGCTATTACAATTATACAGAAGATGTGGACGCCTTCGCCCGCGTCCACCACCTTTTGAACAGAAAACCGTCCATTCTCTCCTTAAATTTATCCGAAGCGGACGACTTAAGTCACTTGGGCACGTACACCGAACGTGACGCCCAACTCAGATACTTGTCCACAAATCCGGTGAGTTTTTTGATAATGGGCAAGCCAGAAATCGGGCAGGAGAGTCTTGGCAGAAAACTGGCTGATTACTGGGGTTGCGTCTATTTGGATCCCGAAGTTCTTATCGAAGACGAGATTGTGAGCGGTTCCAGAGCCGGCCAATGCATCGAGTTTAATTTGCGTTGCGGTCGAGCTATCGGTATTGACGTTATTTTAAGACTGTTGGAGAAACGGGTCAAAACTCAAACAATAGAGCATCGGGGTTTTGTGCTGGTCGGTCTTCCGGTTATTCCCAACGAGTTGTATCGGGAGGATCCGGTGTCTTCAGAGGCGGCTATATTTACGGTGAAAGACATCTTCGATGATTTACTAGAGGCGACGATAGAAATAGGGGTAGCCCCCAGCAAGCCCCATGTATCCATTTCATCGAAAGTTAAGGTGAAGGATATGGAGGACTTGGAAGGAGAGGAAATGATGGAGATGGTTGGAGAAGAAGCGACTATAAAAGCCTCTTCAGTAAGGACAGACTACTCAGACGACGCTACTGTTATGTTAAATCGTGAAAAAATGGATTTAGGTTCGGTCTCTTACAGCATCTGCAACGAACCGGAGATCGGCACCAATTTTGAAGAACAATTAAACTTTATTTTTAATCTATTTCAAGAACCGTTTATGTTTGTCTACATAACTTGTCCGATGGCTGACGTTATCATGAAACGAAGTCGGTATCGGTACAGTGTTCGCACTCATGAAAATTTAGATTTGCTCAAAGACAAAATCGATCAGCAAAATCCACTTATCGAACAACTCGTTCTATTGCCACGCCATTTTCCGGTGAACGTCCAAAGTCAACTAGATAATTATCGGTCGATCGCTGCTAGTGCGATAGACAGAAGAGTACTTTTGCATAATCCGCAGTATTACCTCCGGTTAGACGGTAGAGTTTTCCCCAGTAAAATGTACCAAATCGTTCTCGCCAAACTGGAAATCCTTCCTCTTACCAAACCGTTAATACCGCTGAATCTCAGCCAGATGAAAGATGAAATGACCGTTCTACTGGGTGAAGACCTGGGTAAACCGGACGATTCCAAGTGGGAAGTTACACCCGAAGAACGTTTCAAGGAACTGCGAACTTTCAACACACCGGGAAATCCATTTGAGTGGGGTGTTTCGGACTGGGGAATGCTGTGTCCCGTTTCGATGAAAGAAGGAAATTACACTAGAGGCAGTTCGCGATTCGCCACTCAGTTCATGAACAAAATTTTCTTCCTGCACGACGACGAGGCCTTCTACAAGTTCTACAAGAATCCACGGCCGTATCTCCTGCCCCCTTTTCCTAAAAGCAGCTGCAGACTGTGCGTGTTCGGGGCTAAACTCACTGGAAAAACGGAAATAAGCAAATGTCTCGCCTACCTTCTAAACGGAATAGTACTGTCGCAAAGTAATATGAAAAGAAGATACATGCTCACGCACTTGGAAGACGAAAGGGAACGGTTGCGACAGATGGCCCTGGCCGAAGGGATGCGAATCCTCGACGAAAAGCGGCAAGAAGCCTTGGAAGAACGCAATGCGATCTTAAAAAAACAGCTGGAGAAATGGCATGAAGCACTGAATGATACACTGCTGCCGTTCATCAAGTTGCTCGAAAAGATGGAGGCGGATAGGAAGGCACTCGAACTATCGCCTTTTCCGATGCAGTACAAGCCGGACGAAGGTGAATCGGGAGCACTGCTGGCCGAGATGCGGAACAAAGTGGCGCAATTGCAGATTCCCGAACACGAGGAGGTTGATTTTTACATTAAAATAGTGAACGACGAAAACATGAAATTGAAGTACACACCGTCGCATCTAAAGAGACCTGGTGTGGCCAAGCCGGCGACCGTGACCGATAAGTTCGTTATTGCGTACGCGGATCGATTTATGTCTAGGTTTAATATGAATGATTTTGAAATATCACAAGAAGATGTGCAGACAATGTTCACCAGTAGTATTAGAGAGGCAGAGGAATTTAACGTTTCTCAAGGCGGTAACAAGGGGGGCTGGATAATCGATGACATGCCTGCTGATTTGGAATTGCTGGAAGGCATCGCCGAAGAATACGTGCCCGATGACGTCATCATCATGAATCCATCCAGTTACATGTCTGTAGATGAATTTAAAAAAAGACACAGCAGAGTTTTCAGACAATACAGAGATTTATTTTTGGAGACGGGAAGAATCGACGCTGCATGGAGGTGTCCAGAAGAAGAAACTATTCCGATTGAATATGTAGTTCAGGATATGGTGCACGGGCTCATTGACAATCTTTCTGAAGAACCGGAAGAGGATATATACATGTATGAGGATTACAAGGCGGTTATCGATGAATACAAACCAGTAATAGAAAAACTGAGGGAGTATTTTCTGTCTAAAAACATACACCCTATCGAAATAGACTCAACAGCCAAACCGATGAGGGACGTACTGTCAGAAGCTATGGAACGCTTCGAGAACAAAAGCAAACCAGCTCCTAAAATACTAACGGAAGAGGAACGCGCCGAGGAGAAGAAGATGTTCATGGATCAGTTTGGAGAAACTGGCGAAGGCGAAGGTGGAGGTGGCTCATTTAATGACATTCAAAACGAAATTTTTCAGAAGAACAGGCGATACGGCAACACCTCGTTCTACTGTCCGGTTTCTTTCAAGGAAAATAACGTATTATGGCGTGGGAAAGAAGAGTTTGCGGTAAAATTCATTGGGAAAATATATTTGATGTCTTGCCAAAAAGACATGGACAAGTTTATGTACAAACCTAGGTTCTATACTACTTTTGGGACGCACATCACTTCTTATCCGCCGCTAAGAGTCTGCATAGTTGGTTTGGACTGGATTACCAACAGTTTGGCAAACTCTTACATCACCTCTAACTTAGGTTTGATTCCAGTTAATTACACTGTTTGTTTAAAGAAGGTGTTTGAGTTGTCCGAGGATGCGGAGTTGTTGCATTTCATTCGACAGAGCAGTAACGTAGATCATCCGATTTCCAAGTACCTGACTTTGAACGAGCCACTAGATCACGAAGACATTAAAAACATTTTAGACAAATGTTGGCATCAGTTTCCATTTACCGAATGCGGATTTGTATTGGAGAGTTTTCCGCGGCGTACTTGTGACGTGGAAATGATGATTGAACACAAATTCATACCTGACGTGGTGCTTTGTGTGACCGGAGATGAGGACAAGTTACGAGAACGGTTCCGCCAAATTTACATAGAAATGTATACGATGAAATATACGAAAATGTGTACCGATATTGAGGAATACAATAAAGAAGTTTTGGATGCGTGGCGTGCGGCGAGAGATTCTAGGTTAATCGAACTTAACGAGGCAAAAAAGGAGGAAAGATATTTGTCGAAACTCGAGGATGACGATGCTAAAAGTCAAGTTAGTTATGACTCGGTGGGAGAACAAGAGGACTTGCTCGAAATCGAAGCTATATTGGACGAGGAGTTTCCTGAACCGGAGCTACAACGCGTGCCCGAAAGCTACACAAATCTAATACAAGATATTGAAAATATTTACGTTGAAGACTTCAATTTGGAATTAACCAATTTGTTGAACATTAAGAGAATGTGCCAGGAGGAGAATATACCTTGGATCGATATACAGATGGATTTTGGGAAGCCGGAGAAAACGAAAATGGCCATATTGAGGGCTGGTAACAAACTTGGCACTTCAAGAAAATGTATCTTCGACAGGGTTTACGATGTATCCATGGAAACAGCTGACAAGCTTTTGCGATGCGGTTATGTCTTTTTGAGTAAATTTGGTAAAACATGTCCGGTCCAGTATTACAAAGGAGTCAACCCGATCCAAATGTACTATGTTGGAAAAACATACGGAAATTTGTTTCCGGTAATACACAGAAACTACGTTTATTTTTTATACAAAGAACGAAGTGTGGAGTTGTTCAAAGAGAATCCACTATTGTACATCAACAATGATTTTAACTCTCCCTTAACACCTTACAGAGTCTCCATAATCGGACCCGTAAAGTGCGGTAAAACTACTTTGTCCGAACGTTTAACCAACAACTTCTGCTTTAAATACGTAACGAGAGGACGCTCGATTAGATACGTTTTAGAAACGATGCCCTATTGCGAACTGGCCAAAAGCATGGAAAGACTCCTACGCAAAGGGGAGGAACTGACGGACGAGATGGTGATGCAATCGGTGGCGGCTCTTTGCATAAGCAAGAAAAGCGTGTCGCAGGGCATGGTCTTCGATGGTTTTCCCAACTACATTAAGGAAGTGGAACAACTAGCATACTTAGGAATCGTGCCCCATTTGATACTTGATCTTCAAGCATCTGAAGTAAAGATCATGGAATGTTTGCATTCGGAGACGTCCGTTGCTCCGTTATACAGCGATCGATTTATCATGAGGATTTACAGAGAATGTTCCAAGTTCACGCAGGACTTCCGCGATTGGTTGGACAGGGAGTACCAGAACAGAGCCAAGCTGTCGACGCATAACTTGTGGCGGCTGTGGCAAGACGCTTATGCCTTGGTGACCGCCGTCACTTCAGAAATAAAACATTATTACAAGCACGCCAACGACGACTGGCCTTTAAGGGTCTCCAACATGCTGGTTACACCCATAGAGTTCTTGGAGCGACAGAGCAAATATAAAGATTATTGTCCAGTTTGCATTTCCAGAAACGAATTGTGCACCAGCGGGTTTCCGCCTGACAGAACAGGGTTGGTGCAATACAAGAGCCATTATTACTGGTTATGTCAGAAAGATATAGAGACATTTTTGAAGTGTCCGGAGTGCTTTTTTGCACCCTACAATCCGTATCGCCTACCGGTCGACTTACCAGAACGCATCGCCATCATGGAGGTACCCGATAACGTTTTTAGTAAGGGTAATTGCGTAGTGTGTCCCGGAGTGGTGCACGGTTGCATCATCCTCGCCGTCTCCTACAAGGATCGCGTCTACCTTTTCGACAAGGTGGAGTGCATGGAACAGTTCATGAGGAAGCCATTTGACTTTGGGTTTAGGGAGAAAGTCAAGGAAGACCAGGGATTCCCTGCATTAAATTACGAGGACCTTCCGGTGTTAGGGATGCTGGAGCAGTATGTGGCGAAAGATTTAGTTAAGGCGGTGTGCCACTTGACCAAACTAAGACCGGTCGTGCCCGGACTGTCCATCCAACAATCGGCGGCAATTTGTATGGGGGTATTTTTGAAGTACGAACTCGGCTTAGATTCGGATGCTTGTAAACAGCTTTGCCTTCCGGGTTATACAAAATTTTACGATAGAGTGAAGAAGTTGGAGCGTAATGTGAAGAAATTGAAGACCATCATTAATCCGTATTTATATTACGATGAAATTTTACCGAAGTACGAATCACCAGTGTCTAGCGTTACCGTTACTTCTTCATCAAGCTCTATCACTACTATAGTTGGGGACATTTTAAATCAGATCGTCTCTGATCTCAAGTCAGAAGTGAACGACGATCAGTATAGCAGATCGGAATTTTAGATCTTATATTAATTAAGGCTGTTGTATTAAAATATTATTATCGATTATTATGATGTTTTATTGTGATATTTTGTTTTAGCACGTAGGGTAGCTGTTCCGGACGCCCGGTTTGATTATCTTTGTGATTTCTTCAAACCTGCCAGGTAGATTAAAATTATTTTTTAATTTCAATTATTGTGTATGGATTTGATGTGGATAATTTGAATTTCCTAAATTACACATAACTTGGTGGTTTAATCAATTATTATTAAATTATTTCAAGAATTTGGACCAGGTTTTGTTTTTCTAGACGCCATGGTGTCGGAGAAGAATGACAAGCTTTTGACAAAAAATTTATTCGACGGTGAAAACCGTTCATAGATCAAGGGAGAACTGGCCGAATGTAGCATTTAATATTCTGGGTCGTTGACACTCAGATTTTTGAAATAATTGAAATTGTCCACTTCAAAAGAATGTACAATATATAATACACTATTACAAGAAATAAACCCAGTACCTATAATTTTGAATATATTTTTCTTATTTAAGTAAATAGTACATTGAATGTATTAACTTAGAAACATCTTCGTGTGTAAATGTTTTTAGAAGTTATTTGAATTTAAAATATACCGATTCTGGTGAATTAGTACAACAGGATCTCTACAGAGGGCCGTTTCGTTGAAACTCATTTATCATCCCCATTTTCTTTTTAATTTTTTCTAATCATCAAAATGCAACGGCACTCTAAACATTTAACTCGACATGAGTGTACCCAAGGATAATGCACGACCACACACAACCTTTGTTGACCGAAATTATCTTGTTGGGATTAATGCTATGATCTGGCCAGCTCGCAATCCAGACCTTAACCCAATAGATCATATCTTTGAGATTCTTGGGAGACGTTTCCTTAAATCTTGACCATCCTAACCGTTCGAATAGTTAAGTAAATAATTATAAATTATAAATTATAAATTATAAATTATAAATTATAAATTATAAATTATAAATTATAAATTATAAATTATAAATTATAAATTATAAATTATAAATTATAAATTATAAATTATAAATTATAAATTATAAATTATAAATTATAAATTATAAATTATAAATTATCAATTATCAATTATTAATTATTAATTATTAATTTTAATTATTAATTAAATTATAAATTAATTATAAATAGTATATTATTTAAATTAAAGGAATGTTCACAATTAACGATAACAACTCTTTCGGAAGGAAAATAGCTTAGTTATCTCCTGATGAAGCTTCTGATATCAAATCATCTATAACCTTTTAGTCATTTGAGCAATATTTTTCAACAAATAATTTCAGTATACTAGGTCCAACGATTAGAAGACTATAACATATTTAAATTCTCCTTATTTTTTTCTGAAAAATACTTGTAAAATATCTCAGCATATTAGAGGTCGAAATATTCCATATTAAGTTCAATTTTTTATTTTTTTATAATCGTAAAATTTTGTTAATTTTTATTTTTTTAAGATTTATTGTAAGAATTATAAATAACATATTTCTAAATAAATATACAATACAAATAATGTATACGTTTATTTTACCCGTTTTCAGAAAATTTTAATAATTATTATTATTGGACTGGTGTGTTAATTTTTTGGAACAGGGTATTTGTAGACTTAAATTCATCATAAAACTTGGTATTAATTAGTTTTACTGTAGCAGTTAGATTTAAATTGAAGTGAAAATATTCAAATATCCAAACAGCAAAAGGGTTTTCTGAATATAATTTTAACAATGGGGTAATTTGTCTGCGCGACCCCGAAACAGCGGGCGAGATGGGCAATTTGTGGGCGCCGCATGGGCGCTGGGAACGATCTGTAAAAACCAGACCGAAGTGTCCTAATGCCGCCTATAATTTCACTTTTCTACATAAAAAATCCCCGTACTCGACTTAATCGCTCCGTTTAAGGGTAAATTGATAGTGTCGGCGTCGTTTTCGAATTAATGCGACCAAATATTGGTCCTCGGTCTGCGGTTAATGATCGTCGGTTTATTAAATTTCGAAATTCCGTCGCGCGAGTTATTCGAGGAATTTTTACTCGGGTGTATCGTCCGCGTTTGATAATATTTTTCTTGTGTCTCGTCACAGAAGTTTAATCACCTTCGACGCCGGTACGATTCGCAACGCCTAAATCGACATTTAATCGTCTAATGTCAGAAAAGCAAGTAGACTGTCGGCTGGCGGTCATTTATTGCGTGTCAATATTAGAACTAAACGGTCGCTTATCGAAACAGACATTCGGAAAATGAATTCAATTATCCGATGGGCCGGGGGCGAGGCACGAATCCGTCGGTGCAGGTAAGGTAAATATCGGAATTGGGAAATCGTAATTTCCTAGATTGATACGCAGACAGTTCCATTAATGTCCGTCGGCTTTTCGCAAAATTGCCTCGGGCTGTTGTGTCATTTTGCCGCGTTTAAAAACGAAAACTACCAGTAATAACAGAATGGGTACCGAATTAGACAAATTGACTTGGTACTAAGTGGTTGAAACCCCGTAATTTGTCGCGATTTACCAATTTATCGGTCACGCTAGAACAATCAAGGAAAACCAATACATTAAAATGATATTTTTCAGTAAGGTGCCCGCAATTTTGAACGTCGTGGACATCGCCGGTTTGGTAAGAGGCGCGTCCGAAGGACAAGGTCTTGGAAACGATTTTCTGTCACACATCAGCGCTTGCGATGCAATTTTCCACCTGTGCAGTAAGTTTTTCCACTAAAATAGAATAACGTGTGTGTAATGTAAAATTTACATTTTAAAGGGGCCTTTGAAGATGACGATGTTACACACGTGGAAGGCGACGTTAATCCTGTCAGGGATTTGGAGATAATCGGCGAAGAATTGCGACTAAAGGACGAGGAAACTTTAATGAAGGCTCTGGAGAAGATGGAGAAAACCGTCGGTCGTGGAGGAGACAAAAAGCTTAAACCAGAATATGTAAGAAAATATACGTTACACTGGTTTACAAATGATGTTCTGAACACGCAAATCATATTCATTTTTACTTCAGTAAAATCATAGGTTGGGCCATCTACCGTTTGCAATTTTAAAACCCAAATTTTTCGTTATAAAATATAAAATATGAAATATGAAATATGAAATATGAAATATGAAATATGAAATATGAAATATGAAATATGAAATATGAAATATGAAATATGAAATATGAAATATGAAATATGAAATATGAAATATGAAATATGAAATTATGAAATATCAAATACGAAATTATGAAATAATGAAATATCAAATATGAAATATATGAAATATTTGAAATATATGAAATATATAAAATATATGAAATATATAGAATATATAGAATACATGAAATATATATGAAATATATAAAATATACAAAATATAAAATAAAGGGTGGGCCATCTACCGTTTGCAATTTTATAACGTAAATTTTTCATGGCCACCCGTTACATTGATAGCAAATTTGTATTTTCAGTATATTACTTTAATTAAAGGGATGTTCACAATTAATGGTAACATTTCTATCGGAAGGAAAATAGATTGGTTTCTTCTTCAGATATCAAATTATCTTTAACCTTTTAGTCAATATATAAAATGTATAAAATACGTAAAACATATAAAATTCATAAAACATAAAATATTTAAAATATATAAAATATATGGCCCACCCGTTACATTGATAGCAGCAAATTTGTATTTTATTTTAATTAAAGGGATGTTCACAATTAACGGTTACATTTCTATCGGAAGAAAAATAGCTTAGTTATCTCCTGATGAAACTTTGAGCAATATTTTTCATCAACAAATAATTTTAGTTTTAAATTGATTGTTTATGTTGAATAAAAAATTGCTTTAGGAGGTATTTTTTTTTCTGAAAAATACTTGTAAAATATCCCACCACTGGCATTAATTTATTCATTGGTGTACCGCGGGGGTTCACAGCCCGGACCACACGCAACGCATGCGCCACGCTAATTTACATAGAATTCGTCATTGTGCCCAAAAAATCGTCGAATCATTCCGTTCGAACATTCAATCATCCTTGTTAAATGTAAATTCGGACTAATTGTGACTGGAAATCTCTCCTCTAATCAATTAAACACGTTTCGTTATTCCATCAACGAAACGCGACGGGGTGTATTTTATTTATTTTGTAAGGCGCGCGTCCGGCACGCGGTTTTCGGTCCCGATAGACGACGGACCGGGGCGGTAAAGGGGCGGCACTCGCCGCACGACTCCCCAGGCGTTAATGGCACCTCCAAACTATCAAAATTTATCGGCTCTTAATCGCGATGAACATGTCGCTTTTTATTATTGTTGCCATCATGAATTTTTATATTTATTACCTGACTGAACAACTATTAATAATACAAGTTTACGATAATACGAGTGTTCTGTACATCAAAATCTTATTAATTTCTTTTTTATTTGGACTATTCACCTAAATTAGGGTTTCTCAAACTGGGAAATGCGTCTAATATGCCAATTCATTTATTTTGGAGGGATAGTGACTTTAACTTCAAGTTTAGACTTGGGTTTGGACTGATCTATTTCTTACCTCTATGTAAGGTCGCGTATTAAACTTATTCACGGTTCAGGTCAAAATATCTCTTATAAAAAATTGAGTTTGCTTAAGATAAAACGCCGTTAAACGTTTTCTGTATTAATTTTTAATCACCAACATTGTATCATTAGATGCCCTTGTTCTTTATCTTGTACAACTCTAATGATTTGATAAGAATAAACAAATGTTCTTAATTATTTTAGAAACACACTTTCGGAAAACGGTTTTTTACTAATCCGAGATAAATACATATAAATATGTATAGATTTAATGTCTATACTTCATTATCTTATTTTGAACTCATTTGGCTCATTACTGGCCAAATTTAATATATTTTTGATCTTGTTTATCGTGATGGTAAACTATCATTTGACAAACCAGGTTTATTGTTTATAAATGTGAAAAAATGGGGAAAAAAATAACATGTATTAAAAAAATAAGTTTTTATTTGATTTATCAGGAGGTACTAGATTCATATCTATGGGTTATTCGTAAAATAGCTCTTTTTACAATAAAATAAAAGCATTCATTTTGATTTGTTGTCTGTGATTTTTAATTCTAAAAGTCGGAAAATATTGAAAAATTGCTTTTTTCGTTATGGATTTATATAATGGAATAAAATATTAGTTTGATCTTTTCTCTATAATTCATAGACTAAAATACTAAAAAAATACCGTTGTTACAGATCAAAATACGGCATTATGGAATATAAAATATAAAATATAAAATATAAAATATAAAATATAAAATATAAAATATAAAATATAAAATATAAAATATAAAATATAAAATATAAAATATAAAATATAAAATATAAAATATAAAATATAAAATATAAAATATAAAATATAAAATATAAAATATAAAATATAAAATATAAAATATAAAATATAAAATATAAAATATAAAATATAAAATATAAAATATAAAATATAAAATATAAAATATAAAATATAAAATATAAAATATAAAATATAAAATATAAAATATAAAATATAAAATATAAAATATAAAATATAAAATATAAAATATAAAATATAAAATATAAAATATAAAATATAAAATATAAAATATAAAATATAAAATATAAAATATAAAATATAAAATATAAAATATAAAATATAAAATATAAAATATAAAATATAAAATATAAAATATAAAATATAAAATAAACATAAAACATAAAATTTAAAATTTAAAATTTAAAATGTAAAATATTATAAAATATATAAAAAATACAAAATATATAAAATGTATAAAATATATAAAATGTATAAAATATGTAAAATATATAAAATATAAAAATATATAAAATATGTAAAATGTATAAAATATAAAATAAGAAATTAAAACACATGGCCACTAACATTCTGTTTTTATTAGTCCGAGATAAATACTTATTATATATTACATTTGGTACTGGCTAAATTGAATATATTTTTGATCTTGTTTATTGAGATCATAAACTATTATTTGACAAACCAGGTATTATTGCTTATAAATGTGAAAAATGAGGGAAAAATGACATGTATTAAAAAAATAAGTTTTTATTTCCTTTCTTGTCAGGAGGTACTAGATTCATGTCTATGGGCTCAAAATATTCATAAAATAGCCTTTTTTACATTCAAATGAAAGTATTCATTTTGATTTGTTGTCTGTGATTTTTAGTACTAAAAACGGAAAATGTTGAAAAATTACTTTTTCATTTTCAATTACTTATAATTACCGTGCTAACATAGTTATAGATTCATATAATGGTTTAAAATGTTAGTTTTATCTTTTATCCATAATTTACAGACTAAAATACTATTAAAAAACCATTGTTACAGATCAAAATACGTCAATATGGACTCAAACGTTGTAAATAAATTTTAAAATCTATTAATTTTTTTTAATTCTACGTAAAATTTTGCTGGAGAAAGTTTATTTTTCGTGCTGTCATTTTTTTTTATAAATTAGTATTCAGAGAACAAATTTCACATGGATTCGAATTGTTTCAGGACACATTGCACAAGATCAAGGGTGTGTTGGTGGACGAGAAGAAGCACATCAGATTCGAAGATTGGGACGCGAAGGACGTGAGTATGCCCTCTAATGATACTTATACGATTTCGAAACGATTCAACTGTCACGTCTTCGAATGATGAATCGAGTACTTTTGACCCAGTCATCGCGGACCTGTTTCGTTTTCGTTGTCGCACCCGCTGCGTGTCTTATACGCATCGGTGTCACAATGGAGATCGACGGGGTGGCGATATTATTATGCCACATTAGCGCGATGCGACGAGTCATCATGTCTTCAAATTGAATCGCACCGTTCCGTTCAATGGTGTGGTTTATAATATGGCTGATACCATCTCGGTCGTTCCAAGCGGAATTAATTATTATTGTGGGGTTATTTTGAGAAATTGTCACGTTGTTTTGTCACTTTCAGATCGAAGTTTTGAACAAGTATTTGTTCCTGACGTCGAAGCCCGCTCTTTACTTGGTCAATCTCACCGAAAAGGACTACATTAAGAAGAAGAACAAGTGGTAGGTTTTACCCTGAACCAGTTACACCGTATGTTCCTCCAATTAAAATCCAATTACAAACAATCTCCCGTCTCGTTTTGCTTTTGCGGTTTTGTCTACTGACAGAATGTTACGCCAGCATGTACATTTATTTACAGTTAACTAACCCACTTTTTCAGGTTGATTAAGATTAAGGAATGGGTTGACAAGAACGATCCTGGTGCGCTCATCATCCCGTTCTCAGGCGCGTTCGAACACAAGCTGGTCGAGGAGTACGAGGATCCAGCTTTGAGGAAGAAGTTTTTGGAAGACCAGGGCACCACCAGGTAATAAAATGTTGTGGTAATAAAATCGTAAGACGTAATAACAGTAATTTTTGCCAATACACGATTGCGACACAGGTAGACCGTTTTACAGACATAAGTAAATGCATCTTGAAACGGTCCCGTACACGTAAGCTGGTATAATTTGCGCGAATGTCCCAACACGTTTTTATGTCTCCTAAGTATAGTTCGAAAATTGATGGGCCCAGTCTAGTTTGTCTATAATGAAAGCGTCACGTAAATTGCCGGTGTCGCCCCGGTAAAACAGTAATCATGGCGGGCCCGGGCGAACCTCAGGGCACCGTTCCCGGACTGTTATTTTCGTCTATTAAACCTAACGACCGAATGACAAATCCGTTTTTCGAATCGGTCCCTTTTTCTTCGCCCATAATTGCCGGGTCCGTGCGTATCCATTCATGGTGGATTCTTCTTGCGCAATTATTCGTCATTAAGTCGTTGTTTTTTATTGTTGTGAATTGGCTTGATTTCGGGTCATTCTCGGCAATAAAACTCCCGGTGAACCCATTAATGTTTCGGGTCCATTTCATTTGGTCATTAGATGAATGAATGGAAAGTGACCCACCCCTTCGCAAAAATTAAATCGTAGACGGACGATCAATTAGCGGCAGGCCTGAAAGACTTTTAGGATCGAATTGAATGATAGTAATAATTTGTTTTTATTGTTCGCAGCGCTCTGGACAAAATTGTAGTGCAGGGGTATAAGGCTCTGCAATTGGAGTATTTCTTCACAGCTGGACCAGATGAAGTCAAAGCATGGACCATCCAAGTAAGTTAATTACTATAAATTACAGTTTTAAGGAACAATAAGCATCGGGCATATAGGGAAAAAATGAGATTTGAGAGAGTTATTACGCTAGGCGAAACGGAAAACGATTCAGCAAACTAAAATGTATTCTTGCCGGAACGATTCGAATTTACATAAGCGTCCAACTTGTCCCGATTAGGCGCGTCTGGTAATTTTTGCGGCAATTTGCCGAGTCCTTACGTATTCCGGCGGCACATCTCCCGACGCCGGCGAAATTTGAATGCTTTCGCGGAAAATAAAAGGCCCCTCCATTATGCGAGTCACAAAAATACAAATTGTCCCCAGCGTTCTGCCCTGAAATTCCGGACGATTTGCATAAGAATGACTGTAACATCACATCATTCCACTTTTCTTTGTATATCGACGTTTTTGAAACATATTCACAAGTGGTACATTTTAAAGTTTGATTAATTTTCAGAAAGGAACAAAGGCGCCACAGGCGGCCGGCAGGATACACACGGACTTCGAAAAGGGTTTCATAATGGCGGAAGTTATGAAGTTCGCCGATTTTAAGGAGGAAGGTTCGGAGGCCGCATGTAAGGCGGCTGGTAAATACCGACAGCAAGGCAGGAATTACGTTGTAGAAGATGGTGATATTATTTTCTTCAAGTTCAACGCGGGTGCCGGACTGAAGGACGCCAAAAAGAAGTGATTGACATTGTCCGTGACGCTCTGCGTCATGGTTTATCTTTACGTGAACATGATATTCTTTTATACCAGTTTGAATTGTTGATCTAATTGTTTTGCATTTAATTTAATGATTAATTAATAAACTATTCTGGTTCTCGATCACCCGTTTTTTCTTAACTGACAATTTATCTGTTTTGCATTTTATACCTTTGATTAGTTAATAAATTATTATAATTCATTATTTGTTTTATTTTTTAATTACAAAGATAAAAATATATTCAAAAAAGTTGGATTTTGCGTATCATTTTATTCATTATTCCCCTTATTCACGATTTCCCTTTTATTCTAATAGATCATTTAAATCTATAATTGTTAATAAATTGACTTAATTAAATAATTTATTAAATATTTATATTTTTACGTTATAAACAAAAAATCTTAATAGGGTGTTAGCTAGTTAAAACGAGCCAAAGTTATATTAGCGTCACCTGCTATCTAGTAGCCAAAACGTAGCAAAGAAATTAAATTATAGATTTCTGTAGAATATGATTCCATCTCTTCTGATTTGTAGAGCCATCTGGTAAAGAATAGGTGAAAAATCAATGACAAGCTAAAGGTATTTACATAATAACGTACGCACAGCTGTTTCGAATTCTATGTGCGATGTGTATCAGTCCGGACAACTTGACAGACCAACAAACAATGGCCGAACACAGTGCGAGCATCGTATCGATCTGAGTGGTTTCAGGTTTTCTTTTGCGGTAAAATGTGACAGATCTGATTGGATATCAAAATGTGGATACCGACTAAAAATAAAAAATACGGCGTCGGTGAGTAAATATTTTTTTCTTTACCGTTCATACAGTTTAATTTGATCAATGTTGACGTTTATTATTGTCCTTCATACAATCTATTTTTTGTTTATTATATTATAATTACAATAAATACACATGCAACAATTATTAATTATTTTATAACACACTTTTCATGCGTGTATATAAAAAAATATTTTTCCATCGTATGCAAAAAAAGTTAAATTTCTATCCCAAACATCATTTTATAAGCCTGAAATCATGAAACAAATTCGCAGACAGTGGTTAATTAAATTAAATCAAGGGACAAAACCCTCGGATGCGACTTCCTGTACAGACTTCATTATGTATGATGTGCATCTCTCGCCAGACGCAAGAATTGTTTCCTCTCGTTCGAATGTTCAGAATATTAATTAACACTGTGTCGACTCGTTTAAATTATCATACACAAATCCAGTTCAGGTGTTGCAAATAGTTAATTAAGTAGTAAATATTGACCACTAATTTAATGTTAAAATATTGGTCGAAATAATTTTTATCAGAAAATCTAAAGATAATTTATCTTTATTCATTTACATAATTTCTAAGATTATTTATAAAATTATTTTTATTAATATTTTTTTTTTTCCTTTTGATAAAGAATGTTTATCAATTCTTATCGAATGCCGCAATGTTTTATTAAACACATAATAATTAAATGCATTTAAAATAAATATGCATGTTTATATGTATTAAACTATTAAAACTAACTAAAAGGATGTACAAAAAACAACGAAACGACTATAACTGTACAAAAGACAGTTTTGTGTTGTGTCGTATCTGGGAAATTCCGTCGTATAAAATATGTTTATAGTTGTTTTAATTAATTAAAACTGTTACATTTAATTACGTTATTGTTGTTAAAAATTCCTCGTTTTATGAGGTGTTTTATCTAGTTTTAATTTTTGTTTATAGCCATTTACAATTGGAAAGGCGACGTACGTTTCGGCTTGAGTCTGGAGATCGGGGACACCGTTCAAATTTTAGAGGAATGCTCCGGATGGTATCGCGGTTTCTCCACAAAAAACCGCGCCGCAAAGGGCATTTTTCCCCAGAATTATGTGCACCTTAAACCTTGCAAAGTTGAGAACGAAGGACTGTTTGAGAGCGTCGTTCCTGTTGAGGATCCTGTCGTGCGGGAAGTCACCCTGGTTTTGAGGGAGTGGGGCTATATTTGGAAGACTATTTTTGTGGTAATTTCAAATTTTCCATTTTAATTTTGTTGTGAAATTTAACCATGTCTTTGACCTTTTATTAAAGGAGAGAAATACTTACAAATTTGAAACTGTGGGGAAAGTTATGAGGGATTTGTTGGAATGGAGAAGGCAATTGGTGTCAGGAACATTGACCACAGATCAAACCAAAGAGCTGAAACTCCAGATAATCAAGAAAATTGATTGGGGCAATCGGTAAGTGTAAAAATTATACAAATTATTTATACAATAAAGTTGCATAAATTTAGAATGATACATTATCTATATTTGGAAGTACTCAAAAGAACTGTTGCTACAATGAATCAATTCATTCTTTGTCAAAAACCGATAAATAATATACGATAATCAAAACAAACAAAATACTTTGATAAAAATACCAAACTATAAAATATAATTCTATATTGTATAAATCACAATTAAAATTGCAAAAAAATCATTCAATGTAAAAATCAATTTTAATAAAATTACGTTCTTACATCTAACCTACTAATATTTCTATATTGCATAAATCACAATAATTAAAACTGACAAAAAATTACATCATATAAGGCACTTATTTCGAATTTGGAATTTCAAACAGTCTCAACTAATTACCTAGGAATGGGCTTGACTTATATCCAAACATAAAAACAAATTGTACGCTTAAACACTATCATAACTACATAATGAATAATACTATTTCAAAGCAAACGTTGTTCTTAAATATAATCACAAATTAAAATCTGTCCGCACAGATGAGATTCGTACGAATAATCTAACGCATTTACACGAAGAAAAAGTTAATAAAATGAATGGAACGTTAAGTCTCAGTCTCTTTTCCGTACTTCTCGATTTCCGGATAAATCGGACTCATCTCGAACGTACTGGGCGCCGAAGGTAGATTGCTGTTGCTGCCGAAATTCAATCGTCTCACCAGTTCTTCTAAAATCTCCCCAAACACTGCCAAATTCAAGTTCTGACCAAGCAAATGCAGAAGCAGGAAGTCTCCAACCTAGAAAAAACAATTTTCAAAATGCCGTCAGGAATGAAATTGAAATAGATTACCTGTGTCTTTCTGATGATAGTGTCGACAGCATTGGGTGCTCCGAATCTGAACCGCCTCCTTAAGATCGTTTCTCTGGTGCTCGGCAGGAGAATTACAGCAGCGGAATAAACGATGGCGAGACCCGAAAGCACCGCCAAAAGTATAAACCAGAACCAGATAAAGATGTAGATCTTCTCGTTCAAAATGTTCAGGGCTAAAACACAGAGCGCATCGAACTTCTGTATGGAACCACCAGCACCGTATTTGTGGAAGGTGCATTTTGTTACCCTCGGGAACACATTTATCATCGGGTCAGTTCGATTTTCCTGATTCTGGTTGGAGAAGCTGATGACGTCGGTGCCGTAGCTTAAAAACGTGCCACCGAGGAATTTATCCGTGAGGAAGATGTTCAAAATGACGTTAACAAAATTCAACGCCTCGCACAAGAAGTAACCGAAGGCGTAGGTGTTGTGCAGGTGCATCGTTTCAATCAAATACTGCACCAGACGCGATTGTCTGTGCTCTCGTTCCTCCTTGGCGCCGACCAAAAGGCCTCGCATCCCTTCGGAAATCAGTCTGACCTTTCCCTGCTCCCAGTTCTTCCAGATCCAGTGCGGTACGTAAAACAGGCAACCCTGGAAAAACAACATGAACGGCACCCACTGATAATAGCTGTGATAATGCCGTTCCTGGTTGTCGTTGCCCAGTCCGGGATGAGCCGCCTCTGTTCCGATGTGTTTGCCCTGTTCGTGAGGCAGGGAGAACGTTGAGGTGATCCAGCAGTAGGTGTTTATGACGTGATTGTCGACGCCCCTGTCGTTGATACACTGGATGGGCTCGCCGATCAGGTTGTTGGCGGTGACGATGATGCAGGCGAGAAAGAGGATGGCGGACGTGACCCGGTAGTGGGCCCGGAACACCATGTTGTCAATATTCGCCTTGTCGACGAGATAGCGGATCTTGATAAAGCCCGCAACGGCGGACACCATTCCAAATACCGTCATCTTGATTCTAAAATTAAAAACAATCGTTATAACAACAAAAATTATGTGCCATGATTTTTGTAATATCTTAATTTATCAGAAGAATTGGTTTGTATTTGATGTTCGATTATTTATTTTTACTATTATCGTCCATTGTTTGTTTATTTTTTGTTAAGGCAATTTTGAGATGATTAACTGTACAAATATATTAACTGATGTGACAAATTTTTATTAGTCCTTTTACGAATTTTGCCACAGTATTTCAAGAATTGTAAATTTTACAAATAAACTGGAAATATTATGAATCATGTAAAAGTCATTTTTAAATTTAATTGTATTCATTAAATTACAAAATCTTCATAAATTATTGAAGTTTTATGTTTGATTTACATAATTTATTCGATGAAATTAAATATTCATCGAATATTGTATAATAAATTATTTTATTTTTGTACAAATTTTATATTTTTTCTTTTTAATAAATCAAAGTTATTATTCAGATTTGTTAATTTACTAATGAACACAATTTTGTATTTCATAATTACAAACTAAAATGTTTCTTTATAAATTAAGTATTATGGGAGAATTGTTTGTTTACAAAATTTTGTTATCTATTTCATTACTTCAGTAGTAAAAACAAAGTTTTAATCGAAAGATGAGAATTGCGTAATTAAATTATAATTTTGTTTAATTATTGTTAAATATTTTAATTATTAAAAAATATTTGAAGTGTTTCATTCAACAAAGTTAGATAAAAATATATATTCCTAATTATTTCAGCTAACCAAACATTTTTAAGAACTGGTACCGCCATAAAATATTGACAAGTCATTACATTTGTTGAAGGAACAGGTATCGAATTGCTTCTACCTGTTAGTAAAAAGAAATAGTCGAAAATACCAACTATTGTTCACTTGTTCCGTACACGAAATATCATCAAACAATAATCGGTTTAATTAATTAATGTATTCCCCTTTAATAACCGGACAGATGGTACGACCTTGTCTATAAATAATCCAGATATGGTGTTAAGAAACTCCACATTCTCGACGTCTTTATCAGTTTCGTCACGATAATCGGTGACAAATTTGAGAAACGGTACTTTAGCCCACTACCTGAATCAGTACCCGATCGAAATATTGTAAAAAATAAAGGTTCAAAAGCTGTTACAATGGCTCGTAAAACGTGATTCGTTGTGCATACGGAAAAGATTACGTATTTAAAACAAGCATTGTTAACTTAAATGGCCTAATTGAAACAAACGAGTGATTACGGCACGGAATGCATTTTCCCTGTCTGTACTCTTACCTTTGATCTTTGACTGGCTATAAAACTCAAAACTCTATCCTAAGGAAGCAGCGCAAAACGTTGGAACTCTCACAGGAAAAACTTTCGTTCAATTATTCATTATTTGTTCAGCAACATTTTCGAGGTTTTCGCCACGCCACACACACTGAACAACTGCTGCTCCGCCATCGACCACAAACAAAGGCTGAAGAAGGGGAACCTCTGTCTCTCTCTAACGCTTCGTCTGAATATTACTCGTCTTTCTCTGGCTTTGGTAGTGCCACGAAGAATGCACCGTTTTAAGTCAGGGGGTTCTGGCCCATAATTTACCTGTAAACGTCCACTTTTCGCTTTTACGCCGGTACTACCCAGAATCAACGCCGATTTTCAATATTATTTATCAGTTCGGATTAATTTTAATGCAATTATTTGGTTTAATTTGTTTGTTTTAGTAGCGACAGTCTAATATGGTACGACCAGATTGCAAAAATGCATTCTGCAAGTGCGCATAAGATCGCGCTCAAATTCAAGGTTGCAGACGCTCACTCGCTCATTCATAAATTATCTTTTTTTATAAATACTATTAGTTACTTAACCATTATAAAATATTTACTGAAAGGATTATGGAATTATGTAGATAATTGCATTTGTTTTTCAATACTAAAGTAGTACCTGGTTAAGGTACTTCTAAGAAGTGATTTTCTGTGAATATAATTTATTTGCATGTTGGAAAATTATACGATTGACCTTCGAATTATAATTGAAAATACTATTAAAATTTTTATTTTTTAGAAAATAAAATTTATTAGAAATATATTTAATAGTTTTTCTTAATATTTAAGATTTAGTTATTGTTTAATTTTTCGACAGCAACAATATGAATTTTAAACAGTTTATTATTATTATCAATATTATTTCCGTTATATATTTATAAACATATAAATCATTTTTGACACAATAAAAATACAAAATAAAATATTTTTATAAGATATTAGACCGCATTAATTAAACTAAACAATAAATTTGTAAATGTTAAACAAATGAAAAATGTAATTGCCGTCAAATTCCATTAAAATCGTTGCTAATGATAATTGTTAAAACATCAACCTAACACGCTTGTTGCTACTGTTTAACAACAAATCTGCCTCTTCCACTCCCAACATTGTTTTCCTGTAATTAACGCCGTTCGCTTTCGATTTATTGCCTGCCCCGTACCCGTGTTCCTTTCCCCACTTTGGTGCCGGCCAATCCACCAATTTTTCTAGCCTTAATTACTCCATTATTACGATAAATTAACCAAATGCCACATGCGTGTGTTTGTCCCCAATCCAAATACTACAAGTAGTAATGCGGGCCCGTATTGAAAAGACCTTCGATCGCCTCGAACAACAATCCCATGGTACTGTTACCAACCCAGCGTTCCTCGATGCGACCGGTTCGGCATTTCAATGGTACAGTCTGCCATATTGGGACCGGTTTCTCGAAGCAACTTGCGGCGTACAATCGCCGCTAAAACGACCGGCTGCACAGAAGCCGTATTGATGCTGGACCTATATATTTTTTTTCTTCGTGCGTTCTAATTTATTGCCGGAAATGTGGCTTGCAGCGTTCCACTTTTGATTTTTAAATCGCCTCTTCTGCGAGTTTTGAAGAGTCTGGCCTTCGGTGGTTTGAAGGAAGGCACGAAATCTTTATAAGGTTTTCCCATTAGTCATATCCTTAACAGCGTCAAATGTTCTGGGAACCAAAACATTCCTTTGCGATAAGTAATTCTCCAAATATTTGAGGTTTTATTTATTTTTCTTTCCCACATATTCAATATACATATTGCAATATGTTACTTGTGTTTGATCATGGGGAATTACAATTTTTGCAAGTGCTTTTCAGGAATTCAATGTATCACAGTAAGAAGAATTACAAAAGTTAATTCAGGTTTTCAGTCAATTCATTCTTGGAAATGTTAGGAACCATGATAAGAACTATATTCTGATTCCGTTTCTTCATCTTTGTTTTCTTTCCATAGCCTAGTACGTTGATACAGGTGTTGAGAAATTTAAATTTAAAGGACAAGAAGAAGAAAGTTGCAGTGAGTCACGTCTTCTTCAAAGAACACTCGGATCGTCTGACAGGAATATGTTATATTCGCGAGTCAAAGGTCGATAACCGACTAGACGCATACACGCGCGTTCCAAGGCTGCATTCTAATCCCAGACTCGTCGATCTTTAAACACTACCTGCCGATTCACTTTCTTATCGCCTAGTGTTTTTTTTGCTATGCCAATTCTATATTCCGTGGCAATCCTCGGTTGTATTGCATACATCACAGAATGATGATAGCGTTTCCTACAACCTTCTGATAAAATATGCATATTATGTGGGAAACATTTTGATAATGTAATTTCAGTTGAATGTTTAATATAGCAATCTTTGGTTGAGGTTGAATTAATCAACTAGTTTAAGAAATTATTTAATCTCGTTGCGGTTATAAATTATTTACGCAAGTTGCTGTTGGGTTAGTTGTTGTCATCAGTATATCAAATTATTTAAATGCAAACAGATAAATTTGATTAATCACTCATTTTTATCAAACATTTTCAAGTCCGTGCCAGTCTAAAACAATAAAATGAACTTTCTACAAACTTAATTTCAGAAAATTGGGTTTGGACTTGGTGCCGCGAATCGGTTCCCAAATGGTGGAACCCGATTCGATGTCCATCGTCGAACTCTACCATGTCCACGTGGCCAGTGCGGAAAACACTCACAGCTTTTCAGTAATATAACATAAACAAACCCGATTAAATAAATAAATACATAATTTATTGTCCTAGGCACGCGGCACAATGAAAAAGAAGGAGACGAAAAAAATGCTCACGCACCACCTGTACTTCTGTATGCGCGATTTCGGCCACCACGTCGGCGAAGATACCGAAATCTATTTCTCACTTTACGACTCCTCCAAGCAAAGATACATAACGGAACGTTTCCTAGTCAAAATCTCCAAAGAAGGCTTCTCCAACTACCTGGACAAGCTGCACAGTAACTGTACGGTGTTCACTGATCTGGGCAATTCAGATTTGAATAAGGATATTTACTTGGTGGCTCACGTGATGCGTATCGGCAAGATGCTCTATTCGGACACGTCGAAAAAGACTGACAAGAATCAGATCCAGCAGCAGGTGTTCAAACGGCCTCATTGCGTTGCGGTGCAACATTTGGGGGAGTTTTTCACGTTGAAGGAAGGCAAGGATGATTCGGAGGAGAAGGAGTTCAATCTTAAAGTTTACCAGACTGAAGAAAAAGACTTCCATCAATTGCACGAGTTTATTATCAGACAATCGGGGAAGTACAACGCACTTTCCGCCCACAATTACGGTATTATGGTATCGTTGAAGATGTTGCATGGAGATTTGGCTAATTTACAAGAAGATAATTCTCCTTTGTCGTCGAAAAATATTAGGTTTACCAAAAAGCTAGGTTTTCCAGATGTGATAATGCCAGGTGATGTTCGAAATGATCTCTACTTGATTTTGGACAAAGGCGAATTTGAAAGAGGTGGTAAATCCACGGGCAAAAACATAGAGCTCACAATCGTTATAATTGACAGTGAGAAAAACATTGTCAAGGTATAATTCTCGTTTTATTTTCTTTCCTTTATTTAATTTCACTCTCGTTACAGAATTGTTTATGGGGTGCTTCTAGTACTGACGGCTCTTCCGAATATAATTCCATGGTGATCTACCATCACAACTCTCCCGTTTGGTCTGAAAACGTCAGACTGACCCTTCCTACAGATAAATTTGCTGGAGCACACGTGCGACTCGAATACAGGCATTGTTCAAGTAATGAATTGGTCACTTTATCTTATAATTATCTAAAATTGTTTCCTTTTTAATATAGCAAGAGAAAAGAATGATAAAAAGCTCTTCGGTTTCTCCTTCATCCG
Organism: Aethina tumida; assembly: GCF_024364675.1. Lineage (NCBI taxonomy): Eukaryota > Metazoa > Arthropoda > Insecta > Coleoptera > Nitidulidae > Aethina > Aethina tumida. Next base: position 10,777,241 of record NC_065439.1, read on the forward strand.
ACTGATGAACAAAGAAGGAGCAGCAGTTCAAGACGGTCAACATGAGCTTTATATTTACAAATGCGAGGACAGTCAAAAGTTAAGCAACTGCGGATACTTATCTTTGCCCACACATGCTAAGGATTTGGAAGGAAACCACGAGTCGAGTGGACAATTCTCAAGAAGTCATAAAGAAGCTGTGATTGTTCGAACTCTACTTTGTTCCACAAAATTAACTCAAAATGGTACAATAATTTTAAATACGGTTTAAAGATTTACTGTACTTGTATATTTATAGCTGATCTATTGGCCCTGCTGAGATGGAAGTCTCATCCGGAAAGGATTGCTGAGTCTCTACAGAAGGTATTACGATTGGGCGCCGAAGAATTAATCAAATTCCTGCAGGATGTTTTGGACGCATTATTCGCGTTGTTTTCCACAGAAGATGGAAATTCAACCACACACAGTGGATTAGTTTTCCACGTTTTAGTCTCCATATTCAATCTTTTGGACGGCTCCAAATACCAACATTTCAAACCTGTTTTGGATGCTTACATTAAAAATCATTTTGCAGCTGCTTTGGTCTACAAGTGAGTCCAATTCGTAAACTTGTTAAAATAGTTTTCTTCATAAATATAATTATGCAGGGGTCTACTAACGAGTGTTCAGCATTGCGCCGACTACGTCTTACAGTTCGAGAAACAAGAACCAATAGAAAAGTGCTTCAAGAGTCTCGAGTACATCTTTAAGCTGATCATTCAGAGTAGACTGTTGTTTTCTAAAGCGACAGGCGGACATTTCGAAGACAGCTTCCGCAGGGATCTGTATAGCGTCTTCTCCTCCCTTAACCGTATGCTCAAACTCAACCACACTCAAATCATCAATACGCAAGTTGCGTTGTTACTTTCCGTTAGTGCCGTTTATGAACAATTAACTGAAGTGCTTCCCACTATTGAGATAACAAAATTGGCAGCTTCGATGTTGGATCAGCTACCGAAAGATTTGGCTGCTCTACTTGTGCAATCTAAACTATCCTGTATTAAAAATTTGGTCAACACCAGACTCTTTCAGGATGATGGTTCGGAAATTTTATAGTTTAGTTTAAATTTAGTTTACTAAAGTTATATATTGCAGAATCAAGAATAATACTTCTAGAAACTAGTTGTAAACACTTACATTATCATTTGATGCGACGAGATGAATTGAAGTTGTGCACTGAGATTTTGGGCGACATTCTATCCTTCCTGTTTAAAGAACGTAAAGGAAGCGGTGAAATCGGAAAAATAAACAACTGCATCCATCATGATGTTGATACAGTTTGTCGAACTATTTTGGAAATCTTGGTCCAGACTATTTTGACGGTTATCGATAAAGAAGTGAAAGTCATGGTTTGTATTTTCTATAAAATTCTATAAAAATTTTACAGTATTACTATTTTTTAGGGATGTTTGGTGGCTTGTTTAATAGGAATCCTGCAACTTCTCGACGAGTTTCATTACAAAAGACTGTGGGAACTTTTGTCAGGAGTACACGGGGACAGAAAACCACTAAAAGATCTTTTGATGAGGGTGTTTTTGGTATTCAGGAATTTGGTGAGGATGGAAGTGTTTTCATCTGATTGGCTTGTCATAAAAATGCTGACAAACAATGTGATGCTCAAGGCCATGCAAGAGTTTGCTCAACCTCTTGCGTTTAAATTTTTGGATAGTCGTGCTGGATATTTTGATAAAGAGGTGTGAATTATTTCATTGTTTCATTTACATTTAAGAAATTGAAATGGTTTGTTTTTAGTTGTGGACTAGTTACTTTAATTTGGCTGTGAATTATTTGACTCAACCATCACTGCAACTGGAGCAGTTTTCTGAAGTAAAACGCGAGAAAATCATCGAGAAGTATGGTGATATGAGAGTGTTGATGGGCTTCCAAATATTATCGATGTGGTCACAGCTCGGTGATTGTAAAATTCACTTTGTACCATCCATGGTAGGTCCGTTTTTGGAAGTGACTCTGGTACCGGAAATTGAACTCAGAAAAGCCACATTCCACATTTTCTTTGACATGATGGAATGTGAGCAAAGAGCCAGAGGCAATTTTAAGCAAGTCGAAAGTGAACTTATTGATAAATTGGACATTCTAATTTCCGAAAATAAAGGAGACGATGAATATAGGAGATTATTCAACACCATGTAAGTTTTTTTTATTTATGTAACTTTCTCTATTCGTAACAAATAATAAGTTTAAAGTTAATTCGATTTATTTACTGTTTTGCTTACTAAGGGAACATTTAAGTGGAGTGTAAGTACAATATAACTAACCCACACGATTCATTTTAATATTAATAATTAACTCTATATAAAAAAATTGATTTTTCAGGCTTTTGGAACGTGTTCAAACGGAAGATCCAGCTTGGAAAGAAAGTGGAGCAGCGTTTATAAGTTCAGTTACGCGGTTACTGGAAAGACTTTTAGATTACCGAAGTGTTATTCAAGGTGATGAAAATCGGGATAAGAGGATGTCATGTACTTTCAATCTTTTGGTACTACTAATTTGCTCATTTTATATAAATATCTAACTACATTCTTTTATAGAATTTCTACAAGAACGAGTTTAATAGAAAAGAAATGTATCTCAGGTACATTTACAAACTGCATGATTTACACCTTTCGGCAGAAAATTACAGTGAAGCTGCTTTCACTATGAAACTATATGCTGATCAACTTTCTTGGAGTACAACAACTCTTGTTTCCGACCCTCATTATCCCAACTGCACTGAATTTCAAGTTAAAGAAATCCTTTACAGACAAATAATCACCAATTTTGACAAAGGAAAGGTACATATTTTAAATATCATTTTTGAAAAAATGAAAATATGCTTAATTTAATTTTTAGTGTTGGGAAAAGGGAATTCCTCTGTTGAAAGAATTAGCTCATCAATACGAAACTGTGTCTTTTAATTATAAAGGATTGAGTGATATTTTGAAAAATCAAGCCAAATTCTACGATAACATTCTAACTCAACTCCGTCCTGAACCTGAATACTTTAGAGTCGGTTTCTATGGTCTTAGCTGTCCCCTTTTCGTTAGAGTATGTTAAACGGTTTATTGAAAAAAAAATGAATATTAATTATTTGATTTTAGAATAAGCAATTTGTGTATCGTGGACTGGAATATGAGAAAATGAGTGCATTCACCCAAAGATTACAAACCGAGTTTCCAGTAGCTCAGATCTTGACAAAAAATACACCTCCAGATGACAGCATAGTCAATTCTGAAGCTCAATGTATCCTTTTCATTAAAATCAATAATCTACAATGGCAGAATTAAATAAAATAATTTCTTTAATAAATTAACAGACATCCAAATCAGTAATGTCAAACCCATCCCAGAACAAACTCCAATCACAATGGCAACTGACATTCCAGACAAAATTTCTAGGTTTTATCATTATAACGACGTCAAGAAGTTCTATTGCGACAGACCTGTTCATAAAGGAATTGTTGACAAAGAAAACGAAATCAAAGTGAGCATCTCTTTTAATATAATTTGTCACCAATTATTCATTTATATTTTAGACTTTATGGATAGAACGTACTGTGATGGAAATCGCAAACCCTCTACCAGGGATCCTGCGCTGGTTCGAAGTGATTAGTCGCCAGGTGGAAGAGATCTCTCCCGTGCAGTATGCTTGCGAAACAATGCAAAACGTCGAAAAGGAACTGCGACAGTTGATCGCCGCCTACACGGCTGACCCTAAAAGAAACTTGAATCCCTTCACGATGCGTCTGCAGGGGATCATAGACGCTAATGTCCAAGGTGGAATCAGCAAATATCAGCAAGCCTTTTTCACCAATGAATTTGCTAAGTTGTATCCAGAGCACATTGTATACGCTGGGATGTTGAAGGAATTGATTTTGAACGCTACTGGGGTAAGGATTGAGTGTGTTTTTGCTGTTAAAGGTTTTGGGGTTAATTAAAATGTTGTAGGTGATTGAGGAAGGCCTGATTTTGCATGGAAAATTGGCGAATGCGGGCATTTTGCCTTTGCACCACAGATTGATGGAACGTTTCGGACAACTGTGCGAAAGTTTGGGCTCTTTGAAACACGCTAACAGTATTGTACAGTACGTCATTTAATTAATTTAATTCCTTACAACAGTGTAACGTTCATTTTTCATTTGTAGCACTCCATTGCCTCCAGTACCAACAGCAAAGAGTTTGAAAGAAAATGGAAGTAACAGATCTTCAGGTTCTAGTGGAAATTACGGTCATCTGGCAGATCACCATTCTGACTACGATAACATCCATACAAAATCGGTACCTAGACGTAGAAAAAACAGTAATTCAATGAGGCGATATAAAAGCATGTTTTTTCTTTCCCATAAATCCGATAAATTTCTCTCTTGGTACAAGTAACATATGTTACATCAGCGATTTTTGTACACATTAACATAAAATATAAGTTTTCATGCATGTTTACTAATTTTATTTTGTGCTTGTTGACTGTATTTAAAATTAATGATTTTGTACAGGAGGAGAGGATGATTTTGGATCGTCAAAATCTGACTTTACCGATGGTTTCAAGTACAACTGCGCCACCAATCCCTCAGAGAGAATCAAATCGACCGCGTTCTCAAGGCTTCAACAACACCAGTTTCACCGACATCCGAACTCCTACTAGAACATCTCTAGATTACAATACATCTAGTCTACCAACCATGAAATCTAGGTATTAATAATCTTATCGCATAATTTATGATTAAATATAATTAAAGATAAATCATTAATTTGATTGATAATTTCAGAGAACCTGATATCTGCGACATACCCCTTCCACCGAAACCTGGTCACACCAGGGAAAGATCTTTAACAAAACCACCATCACCCAGACTTTTAAGACATGCCATGTCTATGACTCCAACTGATGGTTCTATCCCTCTTAGAAACTCTTGGTCCGATTCTGGAACAGAAGAAGCTCCACCTTTACCTCCAAGATCACACAGTAATTTATTATTATTTTTTGGTGATTATATTTGGAATAAAATGTTTTATCTTGTAGCCCCTGATAAACGATTGTCGAACAGTGAGGCGCCGCCGTGCGTCCCAAAACGCACCCAGAAAAAGTCAACGCCTTCAATGTGTAGCATGGACTTCACTCCAGAAGACATGCAAGAAAACGCTTTTGTTCAAGCAGCGGCGACAACCACTGAGGACAATTCAGACCTGCGTGACTCAGGTACCCTTCAATTTAGACAGTCACCGCTTACACTAACAAATTATAAATTAGGTATAAGTATGACGGAAGTGAACACGAATCTGAACAATTTCAACAACTCGTGCTACGAAGAGTTCGAGCTGCGCGGCCACCAAGAAATGAACATCAATTCGAGCCCGAGCGAGGCGTTGCAGGAAAGTCCACCGCCGATTCCGCCGAAATGCGCCCAACTGGCGCACACCGACGATGCGACCAATTCGTTAGAGAGGCGCCACCTGTCGCCGCCCGAGGCGTACGCGCATCCACCTAATTTGCTCGTCAGAAATGATGTCGGCCAAGATGTGGTTGACGAGTGAGGTTTTTAGTATTAACGTGGTTGTGTCGGAAGTATGATTTTTAACTAGTCCGAGTTTTTTCCTCGTTTATTCGTTACGTTTTTAACCATTCCCGTTTTAATTCCATTTACAACCGATACAGGATAGTTTTTTAAGAAAATTGTATACATGAACTAATATATTTTCGTATTAATATAACATAAAGGCTTACGATGTACAGATAGTTGTAGAAAAGTGGGACAATAGGGAGAGGTACACGAGTTTCTCACCTGATCTTTTTTCTATTACAGGTAAACTGAGCAACGAAATGTTTTATTTATTTTTAACGTGATCTTCCTTAATATACAAATAAAACGCAACTGTGTCAAATTTTCACTGATATATAAGTATTAAATACTAAGTATAAATGGTACCTCCTCCTTATTGTTGCAAAATACTAATTGTATGTGTATGCATGTACTTATAAATTTAAGGCATCGTCATAAAACTACATCGACCACTATAAACTCCATTAAGATACAAAAAACGACCATGTATTATATTTTCCTTTGATATTAATTGTAATGTAATTTATTTCCTGAGATTATTTTTAATAAGCCAAAACCAAAAATATACTATAACGCAATAACAAGATTTCTTATTGTTAGTATTTATTTATTCTGTGTAGTCATTGTAAAACTTGAATAAAGGCATTATTTTAACAAATATATTTGTTTTTTTTCTTCACGAAAAATATTATTGTAGTAAAAATGGCACTCCAGTAAATTTGGACGCGTTTTTAGTCTGTCTCTGTAATTCCAACATTACTTCAGTGGTTTTATCAATGACAAGAGGAAGACTAAATCTTGGATCATGTTCACTGAATCTCGGAAAACAACCTAAATCGTTTTTGTCAAATTAATTAAATTAATTAGATAATTTCATCGGATTCGATTCATGATATCCATATTTAAATCCTCGAGGTGTGCTGTGTATTCTTATAAGTGAAATTGAATGGATTTAGTGAAAAGTTCAATGTGTATATACTGTGCATTGTTGAAATAGTGTTTTTGTTTAATTATTATTTGAATGACCATGTCGAATGATCGAAAACTCAGTACTACACAATATAAAACGACAATCGGTACCGTTTTTACGCGATGCTTAGATAAATTTGAATAAAATATTTTCATTTCTTACTTTAATAAGCCTATTGTATCTTTTTTAAAACAAAATTAAATTATTGAAAGTACAAAATGTCTAAGTATTGTTGAATTAATGATGACAATGATGCAAACAATTAAAATATTGTTAAAAATCAAGTACATTGAAATTTAAGTAAATACAAATACTATCCATAAATAATATGATTGTATATTAATTGTTATTTCAATTGAATTGTATTTATATTTTGTCATGGTCTTGTACAATCCATAATATATTTTAATAATAAAAAACCATATGAACATGCATATAATTGTTGCTTGGAGTGTCAAAATATGTGAAAACCAGATGGTTGTTGATAATTTTTATTCAAATATTAAGATATAAAAAACGATCGTATATTATATTTTCTTTTGATATTAATTTTAATGTAATTTATTTCCTGAGATTATTTTTAATAATCCAAAACCAAAAATGTACTATAACGCAATAACAATGATTTCTGTTCTGTTAGTATTTATTTATTCTGTGTTGTCATTGTAAAACTTGAAGAAAGGCATTATTTTAACAAATATATTTGTTTTTTTCCTCGCGAAGAAGTATTATTGTAATAAAAATGGCACTCCAGTAAATTTGGGCTCGTTTTTAGTCTGTCTCCTTAATTCCAACATTACCTCGGTGGTTTTATCAATGACACGAGGAAAACCAAATCTTGGATCATGTTCACTGAATCTCGGATACCAACCGTACCTAAATCGTTATTATTAAATTAATTAAATTAACAAAACATTACAAATTTACTCTTGGTTTGAGGTCACAGGTTTTTTATATTTTTCTTTGGGTCCCTCTAGATAGTTTAATCGAATTCGATTCATGATCTCCATATTTAAATCTTCGAAGTCGCCTTCATGTTTCGAATAGAATTTTGTAGTCAAAAGAGGTTCTAAAATTTATTTCAACATTCTGATCCATGCAACCTTCTTGTATGTTACTTACTGTTATATACATGTCGGTAAGAGTCGTATATCTTAAAGTACTTTACTTCTTTAAGGTTCCTTTCTTTGAGTACATTTTCAATTAACTTTACCATTTCGAAGAGAAAAAAATTAAATAAACTGACACAAAATTATGACATTTGGATATTTTAACAATAATAAACAACCTGTTTACTTTTAAAATAATTTTATTTTAAAACAATCACAACACCCTTTATTAAACTCCTCTCAACTCTCATCGTAACAAAATTCATGAAATAGGAATTGTTTTATTGTTTAGACTAAAGATCACTAACTTATTGTCAGTCCACCTGACTTTGCGCTAATCATTTATAATAACTTCTCAATAACTTAACTCAACATCATTAAATTTATTTAAATATTATATACAATGAAAATGGCAATGTTTTTTGTGAACGTGTTTTTTTAAACATCGAAAACGTGCCAACAAAAACGATTCGTTTGTCTACATATTCGACCCGTCAAATGGCAGTATAATTTCGGTTTGTTATTGTGTTATTGCTGTTATTGTAGACAATCAATCATTTCACCAACACCTTTCCCCGTTTCTTGTTGATATGAATATTTGGCTACGCGATTGTCAACAAATGAAAAGTGAAGTGTTCAAATCAACTCGTCTGTTAAATATTTCCAAAAATATACAAAAGTTAGCCGTTATATTCATACGAATTTTTTTTTTTAATATTTTGTTGCCATCTAAGCAGTGTTTATTTGGCAGTAATGCGTTTTGCATATTCATTGCCTCGAACATTGATATGCATCTGAAGTTTTAAGATTAGATTTAGATTGAACACATGTCTTTTTAACCAGAAAAAAAATTAACACTTGTTTTCTGGTTAATTTTGATACTGAACAACGATGACGTAGCCGAAAAATTGGTGTATTTTCAGTATTTCGGAATATTCGGAAAAGTCACTAGTTTTCGTGAATGCGATGAACGAAGCGACGTTTTCGTATCACAGATATGAATTGATGGGAAGACTCAACTCAAAACGGACGTGGCAAAGGAAAGAAAGGGCATGCGTGAACATAACTGGATCACAGATTAAAACAATCCTATTCCTTTTTTATTATGTCCGGTTTAGACCGGAAATGGCAGTATATCTCACCGAGTGACTTTTTCCACCTTGAAACAAACACTTTTCATATCACAGACGCATGAATTGATGTGCACAATGAAAGAAAAACGAACATTTTATGCGTGTTTTTACGGATCAATTTGAGGCCAATGCTGAAAATTGATTGGTCATCTTAAATCTTTTGTTTTTTTCGTCGGGTCTGTGTTGTTCAGTATGTTTGTCGATTTGGAAATTGTTGTAGATAAAGTTAACATGGCTGGAAAGTATAGAAAGGTGAATATGTTAAATGTATCTACATCACAAACTCTTCACGTGTTTAACTAGCTAATGTTAGTTAATTATTTAAATTAATCTACTGCGTTTAATGAATGCGGGTTTAATATAAAATTTTCCGTTATCAACAACCTTCAGTTTTGTCCGATCTGTCCGAACAAAAGCTGATTTTGTTTTTGAGATGATGAATATTCTTTTTAACAGAATTATTTAAGTTTATGTAGAAATGGCAGTGATTTTTTTTAAATTTCTTTAGTTCTGTTTATCCATTTCTTTAAATTTCTTCACCCATCTCAAAAACAAAATTATTAAACCATTCTCAAATTTATTTACATCCGGAACAGACCGACATTTCTAATTTTAATAATTTGTTTAAATATTTTCCTATTGTTAATCGCTAGTTTATGTGACGTTTCCTAGTGAAACTTTGGAATTTCGCCACATAAATTGTTTTGATTCTCTAATTTTCACATTTTATGTACAACTCGTGTATTCAGTCATTGTGTCTGTTTGACACAGTGCCTAAGAAAAATATTTCCACAACTGAAAACGTTTAAAATTCACAACTGAAAACGGTGAGATTTAACATGTGTGTAATTAAGCTTGTAGCAATATTTTTTAATCAATCTCACCAAGTTTAATGGTACTTTTTGCTAAAATTCGAATATAAGCTTTAGCCATTAAATTCGAAGTTCCTAGAACTTAAACGCATGCATTTATCTACTTATTTATAGTAATGAAATTTCTATGAATTGTAATGAGTAAAGCCTACATTTTTGTTTTTCGAAATTTCCTACCCTAATTTTAATTTAATTTCACTAAATAATCTGTTAACTTTCTATGTATATATAAAATCTATAATGCACCCTGCTTAATACGCCCCGAAATGCAACAGTTAATTTTTGAAACGGTCACAAGACTGTGACCATCTAATAGACTCATCTCACTTGATATCTAAAATTGTTATCATGAATTAAGCCCTACACGAAATTGAATCACATTTCTATAAAATTCGCTTAATTATTTGGTCCGTGTAAATCGTCGAGTATAAAAAGTCCTCGTCATCGGATTGTGTTATTATTATTAATATTATTTTTTTGAATAATTTTTTGATTTTTCATAATTTCGTCCGAATTTCAGATCACCATCGAGACAATTCTGTGCACCGTTTTGGGAAGATGTCACACCGTGGTGACCCTGTCCACTTCGACGTAACGCACAGAATTGTCGCTGTGTCAGCTGCATATAATCCCCTTCTCGTCGACAATCGCGGTGTCCGACGAAAGACTCTGCAAACGTGTCTGAAGGATCGATCTTGGTCTTCTGCGACAACTTTTCCACAGTCCGAAACACACTCCAAAACTAAAAAAAAAACAATAAACGTTACAAGGGCATTCGGTAATTGTATAACCTTTGTGATAGACACTTCTAAAGTCTAGTCGAAAGATAACTAGATTGAAAACAAAAGTGGATTTTTGCCCCGACGCTTTAAAGCACTTAAACTTCCCTGTTCGACCGGAATTAATCCAATTATCTAACGTTAAAATGCGACTTGTTCATCATCTTTGATGTCGCACAAGAAAGGGAGACAATAATTGAGTTAATTCAGATTCCGTCTGCCTCAATTAACATCAATTTTACCTGGAGACCATCAGGATAACGGATCCTAAAAACAAATAGAGCGGCGGAAGCTGGAGGATAATAGAGCAATGGGTTAGAGCCTCATCAATGCCAGAGGGACAATCTTCCACGCCATCACACCAAACCGTAGCGTTAATGCAGGCATCCAATTCTGGACATCTGTACTGGCATTCATCCGGTTTCATCATGAATAATCCCAGACCATTTGGCGGGACGTCTCTCCTAAAACACGACAACAAAAAATCGATTCAAAGAGACGAACGATCGGGACTATTATTTATCGCGATCATTTATCATTTTAGTCGTATCAAAACTGGATAGTTCCAATTTCGTTACACATTCGGATTGATTTTCCGTGCGCAAGTGATATTTCTTCCATACATCCTTCTCGAAACTGCTGCGCCATGCAGTCGTACAAATTGAAATGTTTTCCTCCCCTGCGTCCGTGTTTATTTATTGCATACTTTATCACGTTTAACAAGAAGCGACATATAAATTACACTGGTATACATAAAAAAACATATCACATGAATCTAGATGTATGCCTGTTGGCTCTAAATGTTCGTAGAAAAGCTTTCTATTCAATCAAGCAGAGAAAGGATTTTTTGAACGTTTTCTGTGATTTTTAGTTAACAAATACGTGAAAGAAGATGAATAAGTTGCTTTTTTAAAACCATTTACTCATAATCACTAAACTATTATACTAATTTTGGCATCTATAACTTTATTAAATATTAAAAGTGAAATATATCAAAAATTTTTATATAATTTGTTCAAGGGAATACGAAAAACTTAGTTTAAATTTAAATAATTTAAAAAATAGGGAAGATATTAAAATGAATTTTATTGTACCTTTTGCTCAACTCCAACCACATGACGGAATAAGATCCTGGTTCTTTTCCGTGAAACTCTACTATCACGGTTCTGGGCAACTCCTTTCCCAGTCTGTCGATCTCCACCACATCTAGTGCCATCTTCCCAACGTTGTGTCCTTCAGGGTTCCAACCTTCCGAGAACACCTCCACCACGTGTCTCCTTTGGTACGAATCGTAGGGACAAATCAAGGCGGAATACAAGGCGTTATGAACCGTAATCCGATTCGAGGTGTCGCAGTGATCCGTCAGAATTGTGGTCGCAATCGTGCCGTTTCTGTATCTGTTCGTTTGTCTCATTATCATTCCGTTGACTTTTACGTATAAGTACTTGTTTTGGGAGGGAATGATCACTCGTGGTGACGATTCGCAGTTGACCTGGAACAGTACGTTTCAGTTTTGCGCCGGAGGATTTTGCGGTTGGACATGGACTAAAGTTAAAGGGGCTGAATTCCCGGGATTGTAGCCTTTGTCGAAGGCCCGGGGTTTCGTTATCAGCGATTTGCATGCAGGCAAAACTCCGGTAATTTCCTGCGAGTTCAATGAGACGATCCGTTTGTTGACTCTGACTGGGATCAATTCGGAATTAACCCAAACTATGCCGTCGGATTGAAACTTTTGGAAACAATATCGCGTCGTGTCTTTATGTTAAAAAAAGACGATTGTTAAAACAACTCTGCGAGTCAAAATTAAAACTCTCTTGACTTATATAAAAGACGTTCCACTAAATTACGAAACACGAAAGATATGAAAAACCCAGAATTAAAAAACGGAGAACATCGCTCGTGAAATTATCTCGTAGACGGTTCCCCGGGGAGCGTTCCCGTTTTTGTTGACTGTCTCTCCAGACGTCGATTGGCATTTAACCTGGAGTTTTAAGGTGGGATTGAAACTACAACTTCACCCCTCAGCGGAATTTCGAATGCAAAGCCGAGAGTTGATTTAATTTTCAGTGTCGCTGATGCCCTGAATTTCCGATTGTGGCACGTTTAAAATGCTGAAGGGTACTTCGTAAACTGTGTCATAAAATTGATTTGGTTAAGGTGAAAAGTGAACGTTTGCCCTAAATCAAGGCGTTAATTTACGGCTCAAATTTGGTGCGGGTTAATTTTCAAGATGCTCAGCTCTAATGTAATAACTTCGGGTTAATAGCAGGAAACTGGGAATATTTAAGCAGGGGAATGTTTTATCTATTACACTAGTTTACATCGAAAATATAGAAGCTCTCTTAAGTGGATGAAAAATATTAAGATTTGGCAGTAAATTTAAAATATCTTCTCTTTTCTATCATGTATTTATTTTAGTCGCCTGGGCCTTATGTATATAATTGAATAAATATTACAACAATATTTAGAAATTTTAATTTTTGAAATATTGAAATTTTCTCTCACATTTTTATATTTATTTTCATCGGATAAAAAAATATTATGATTAATTATAATAATCCCAATTTATCACATTTTTAGTAATACAGTATTGACAGAAAATAGAGCAACTTTAAAAATTCATAAATTGGTACCGCCCTATATATGCAAATCTAATATAATTTATACCAGTTATGAACACACTAAACACCGTAAATTCGTATTCATGAAGTAATTTCTATTATCCATTTTCCACTGCCATTTGCAGTTTACATGTACGAAAAATATTAAATTTTAGCTGGCAAGAAACTTATATACTGGGATCCAGTTTTTATCACAACATTTTCAATTTTTATTCACTCCTTGTTTATTTTATTTTATTTTTTTTTCATTTAATTTAATTTATAAATTTGAATTAACAATTTTCAATGTTTGAATTAAATGGTTATTTTTTAAATTTATAAGTACAAATTTTTGAAATAATGATTATTTTAATTTGTTATAATTTATTTTTTGTTTAATTTAATTTAGTAATTTTATTTTTAAGCACAGTTTTTTGAATTATAAATATAAGATTTAAACTTAGTTTTTTAAATTTAACATTATAATTTAATATTTTTAATATAATCTTTAATTTAATTCGTGTAAATAGACATATACTATCGCCCATACGTAGATCTACAAATTATAAAACGCAATCATTTTTTAAGTATTAAATGTTTAAACATTTCGTACCTCCCTTTATATACGTAGTTTTGATGTAACTTTTTATTTCGAGCGCGGTTCATAGTAAAGCAATTAAACTACATTGAATATATAGTTGATTTTATAGTTTATTTCTGTGTCCGACATTGTTCCTTAAATATAAAAAATTCCTAGATGTATAAATTAGACAACAAATTGTAGAAAAGCTCCGGAATGGGGTAAAGAGCTGAGTAAAATTGCAATCGATTTAAATATAAAAGAACTTGTGATCTGGATAGATTCGAAGTCGAGTCTGATGGTATGTCATGAGTGAAAAGAGTAATTACTGAAAGATACCCCAATTCTCTTTGGGAAATCCATGCAAAAAGACTGTCAAAATTGAATGAACTCTACGAATAAGTTCAAAATCTACTTTTGACCCTTGAATGTTTTTAACAATATTACATTGAATAATAATAGTAAATTTTGTATATTGAAATTATTTATCATTGAAAAAATTACTTAAATGAAGTAAATGACTACAAATCATAAAATTTGATGAAATTCAGTTCATTCCGAAAGCTAGTCAAATTTCAGTGCACCCAGTTTTTAAATTTTCGGTGTAAACCAGTGTGATGCATAAACCGGCATGTGGAACATGAACCGTAGGAATTTCCCAAATCTGTTGTGTCAGCTATAAAACATACAACAAAACTGTGGGAATTTTACATTCGTACGTCAGAATATAAATGCACATTCGTGCAATTGTCGACGTATGCCAAAAATGTGTGCATTATTTAAATCCGTCCGTTCCACGTCTGACACGAATGCTTACCACAGTATCCCACTCACCTGATCCGATTCGAAGGGATAGACGAAGGGAATCTCGCCGCTCGCACCCCTCATCCTCAAATTCTTGCCGCAAACCGGCATCTGCACGAACTTCCAACTGCCCTCGAAGTGCAACGTGCTGAAGTCGTCCGTGGCGTTCATGTCGTTCACATCGAACCGCAACTCAACGACGTTCGACGATGAAATGTACGTGAACGGCAGCAACTTGTCGGGATCGACGGCGCACAAACAATCCCTCGGGACGCCGACCACGTCCTGCCACGGTACGTCGTAGAAACGGACGGCCGCTGAGCCGTTGCCCCTGCACTCCAGACGGTCAGTGTCCTTGCTGATGACGGTAGTGCAGGCGCGATTTTTTACCGTCATATTCGTTATTGTTATCTTGACTCGTTCGTTTTTCTGCGCCTCGAATCGATACACGCAACTGCAACAGAATGACGGCAGACGTATAGTGTGAAGCCATCCTCAAAATTCATAAGAATTTTTATTTGTGGATCTTTTCAACTGAAGTTGTCGGTCAGTCCAGTAAAAATACGTTTAGGAAGAAAAATTTATATATGGAGCATTCCACGCCAAGTATTTCCACCTCGAAAACTTGTGTCAGATTTTGATGAAACTTTGTGAAATTGTTGTAATATTAGGAGACATTCATATTGCAAAAGGGAGGCGGAAATATAGGTTTGCGGTTATACAGGGGCTCCTTTTTTATTTAGAACAAAATTTCACTATTTATTTTGCTATTCAGAGTGTTTCATAAATTATCCGAAGTTTTTTAACCAGATATGCACTTCTTTTTCTTAAAAAAATTCTAATAAAAGTCCAACAAAAAATATTTTGACTATATTCGTCAATTATTTGAGAATTTTGTGTTTTAATCAATATTTAATCTGTTTTTATCTAATTTAATATTTTAATATTTTCAATTATTGTAACCTAAACAATTTTTGACTGATTTTTTGTTGTTTCAACCGAAGCATTCCGTACGGAAGTACAAAATATCGGTGAATTGTGTGAACGGATCACAACGGCTGCCTATAATTTACGTCTCCCGGAATAGCAGCAAGGAGGAACGTTGAAACTGGTGGATAAGACGAGCTTAAGTTTGCTTGCAGGTCATTGGAGAAAACTTTGAACAGCTGTCTTGAGTGAAGGAAAGTTTTATTTGTAAAAAAACAAAAATTGAAAAGCTCAAAACTATAATATAGAAATTCAACAATTGTAAGTTCATAAAAAAAATTAAACTTAAAAAAACGTGTTATTTGGATAATTTTTGACAGACTACAGAAATAAACGACATGTTTAAAAAGGAGTAATATTTTTTGTCGTTAAAAAAGTTTCAAAAATAGCACGAAGACCTAATTACAATGTATTGTAATATAACACATTTCAGCGAAATGAATGTAGTTTCATTTAATACATATTTATCTTCAGTAGAAACATATGTTCCTGTACTTGTGATCATTTTTTAATAAAATCTAACTAATCTGTTCAATAATTTGCGCCAAAATACCTTATTTCATAGTTCATTCTTTTTCAACAGGAGAAATACGATTTAAGTTTAAAAGAGATACGAATTTGATTAACTTATTTGGTTATTGATAATTTGTTTATCTAAGAACACATATAACATTTTTGAACTAATTTGTAAATTTTAAATGTTTATGACTCTCTAGTGGCTGAAGTAGAAAAGCTATAAAATAGTTATTCTTTTGATAGTAAATAAACATGTGTGTTATAAAATTTTATATCTTTCAACGTTTAACGTGTTCCAACACTTTATTTTACAGTGAAAAGTTTATAATAACAAATTTGGTAAATGTAGTGAAGATAAAGAATTAAATATATTAAATGTATCTTCAAGTGAAAATTAAAAAAGAAATTTCAAAATATACATTTTTTTACGTTTAGTGTGTAAAGTGAAATAATTATTACATAAAGGTATAGAGAACAGATACATTAATAAAATTGTTTTTTAATTTCTGGTTTGTTTCAGTAAAAACGTACAAATTGACATTGAATCTTAAAATCAATGTTTTAAGATTCCAAAAATTGCAACTTCATGACAACTTTTAACGAAAGTAATATTAATAATAGAAATCTGAACACATTTTTTTTCAGTTTTTATTTATAAAATAATTACATATTGTGTTAAGGCAGGTTAAAATAAGTTGCAATTAAATATATTTTATACATTTATTATCATTGTTGTAATAAAGCAGCCTGATCCGTTTGTAGATTAATACTGTGGTTATATGAATCTCACTTGTTGAGTCAAACTAATGTTATACAATATTTAACCGGTTTTTACCACGTAAAATAAAAAGTTGCAAATTTGTCTAATAGCAAATTTTAAACGATGAGCATTAAATTATTTTCCAAGATTTCAAAAATAACAGCCCTGTGGCAAATTTTAATGGAAAAAATTAAAAATTGAACTATTGACTTAAAATTTGTAAATTTCATGGAGTGGTCATATTAGCTTCTTAGTACTTAAAGTAGATTTACTGCCACTTGTCCCGATTTTTTCCAAGCAAATTTTTTCCAAAAAATTTAAAATAGACGTAGAAAGTATTAATTAGTTTTAAGATTCCAGAAATTTCAGTCATAGCAAGTTTTAAGGGAAAAATAAAAATTCGGAAGCCATTGACTTTTTTGATAGTTTTAATTATATTTTAGAATAAATTGAACATTTATTATGCTAAGTCGGGTTTAGACAGAAAGTCTATAATTAATGAACTAATTACAATTAAATGTTTTTTTCTACTTCATTAACTTTATTGAAAAGAGACTTTAACAGAGATGTGTGAATTCTCAATTCTTTCTTTTTAGTTCATTAAATTATTGTCATTTCAGTTAGTTAGGACCAAACTTGATACAACTTCTATAAATAGGTTCACAAAATATACTTACTATATATTTTTATAAATTTGGTAAAAATGAAGATATGAATATGACTAAATTTGGCGATATATAATATATTTGCCCGTATATAAGAAGATATATATCATTAGATATTATTGAATAAATTTAAAATTATTCATAATTATATTAGTCTCGAACGGTTGAAATAAAAATATTATAAAATATTTGTAAAATACGTAAGATTTTTTCTTTTGACATTAAACTGTTTTTTGCTAAATCAGACTGATGTGTTTAATAAAAGTTGTCACATCAGTTTAAAATATTTTTCACGTTATTTTCATGGCCACTTTTACTAACAATAATTTTTAATCCTATTCTATTACTGGTTTCTGAGACATGGACTGGTATGTCATACTACAAGGTTTAAATAAATCTAAAATTAATTAATCAATTTTTAATTACATGTTTTTTGGTCTTTGTTAACACTGTTGTAATAAAGTAAATTTATAAACCTTATAAAAAATTTTAATAGTCTCTCTAGTTGCTAAATTAAAAATCATAAATATATATATATATATAAAAATCATAAATATAAATATATATATATATATATATATATATATATATATATATATATATATATATATATATATATATATTAATATAACATATTTATAAATCCTAGATGGACCCTTCTTTTGATTCCAAAATCAAATTGGTTTTATAAAGTTGTATCCCTTTCAATGTATAACGCATTACTACTACCATATTAAGAATTCGAAAATTAATAAATTTATAATAAAAATTTTGATAGTTTTAGTTCGATTTAAATAGAAAATATGACATTTATTAAGATGGGTTAAAAAAATTAATTTACTAATTACAATTAAACTTTCTTGTTCATTAACATTGTTGCAATAAAACAGACCGATGCGTTTAATAAAGCCGTCAAAAAAACAAATTGAAATACAAAAACCATCGACTTAATCAGCAAATGTGAATAATAAATGAAAATTTCTGCGGAAGCGGCACAAATGAACTGTCAAAAGTTCTGACGACTCCGTTCTGTTTCGTATTCCACCCCCATTTATATTAAATTGTTTTTTGTTCGTCGTTTTTCATTTTCCGCATTTTTTTTTTTTCAACACACATAATACGTCAATTAATTTAAATTTAAATGTGCCACATGTTAATTTTCGCATTGATTTTTTCACTTGTATGTTTTCGCTAAAAATATACAATCAAATAAATTTGAGGGAATTCGTATTTAAACACAGTTTGTTTTTTGTAATTCTAATGGATTTACAATTTTGTTGGAAAATTATGCGCAGCCCCGAGTAAGATTTGCATAACCGTCCGCGAAAATAATGAGCCTCATTAAAACGGACCGTTTTATTATGCCTGGATATGCAAATTGTGTTTGGCGACTTTTTAATGCTATTATTCCATGCTTTTTCCTCTTTTTGTCCGACAAAAAACTAGTCCAAACAGTCAAATACTTAATAAAATAACTCAATTGAAAAATTCCCTTCAAGCCTCGAACTGACAAAACACAAAAATTAAACCTTTTAAAACTTAAACTCCGTCTTACAACGATTGTCCTTATTAAAGCTGCAACTTGAGCGACAAATAAACACAAAGTCGTACAAATTTCTGGACTTTTCCAATAAAAATAAGCCAAACTTCGAGTTTGTTGAGTTTCAAGGGGGTCGGAGGGGCAGAACGACGTAACGACCACTCACTCAAATAAATTCGTCCCGCTTTTATACGTTTTTCTCCCGTGCACTTTGCAGACTCCTAATCGTTTCAGGGAGAGATCGACGTGCCCGTTTGTCCCGGACCACCTTCCCGACCGGAAACTTTCACACTGAATCACCGCCGCTTTTCGCTACGTAGCGGATTCAAAAAACTGCATTCCGACACTGCTTTCAAACGTACAGATAAATTTATATTTGTCTCGGACTGATAAGGTCATTGTTTTTAGATGTCGACTTAAAAACAAGCTGAAATATATGTTTAGTTTCCGCATAAACTTTGTAAACTCATCTTAAAAACAAGATAGTGTAAGTTTTGTGAAACTGCTTTAAATTATGTTGTTTGCGAAAATTAAACTTAAAACATGATAAACGCTAAAATCTAAAATTTATGATGGTCGGCTTTGAATAAAACCATGTTTCCCATAATTTAAATAACCATAAATTTAGATTTAGGTATGACAAATCTGGAAGCTTCAAGTCCTGCTGAACTAATCAGGAGTCATTTCAACTGGAAGGAGGCTATGGGAACAATCGACTTTTGTTAATGATAAGGATAATGCTCATTTACTGTTTTCTTAAGGGTACATCCTTCAAAAGTAATATCGAAGGAACAGTTTTGTCTTCTTTTTCTTACAATACATTACCTCACGAAATTAACGTACCACACCAATAACAATTGATTATCATTAATATTTTCTAAAAACGGTAAAAAATAGGTTTTTGTTTATAACTGTTTTAAAAAATCTATTAAATCATCAAAAATTAAAAATTTACATAATTCGATGTTTATAAAAAAATAAAAATTTGATCTTAATATAAGGTACTTTCATCTCTACTATGAATGACAGAATCACAAACTTCTTTTCGTACTTAAAATCTGGGTTTCAATTTCACTTTGGTCCAAATTATCCCAAATTTCGAGTAGATGTTCCACATACTCTTAAGTTATTCGGACGATCTGGATGATTCCTTAGATGTTTCCCAAGAATGTCCCAGATATGTTGTATTGGGTTAAGGTGTGAATTGCTTCATTAGTAAAAAGTTTGGACTTGTAAGAGAGGTATATGACACGATCTGTTCTTCTGTAATGTCCAAAATGTAAAGTTCAGCAATAAGGTTCCCATTAGTTATCCATATTATTAATTCACCAAGTCGGTATGTGCTACCCAATAAGGTAGTATTTACGAAGTTACATTGAGCATATCTTTCTTTTGGCCGTCAAAACACACAAACGCGTCTATCGTATGGTTTCAGCTAAAATTCAGATTCATTTTTAAACAGATCTTGTTCCCATTCCGCTTCTACCCAAATTATCCCAAATTTCGAGCAGATGTTCCACATACTCTTAACTTATTCGGATGCTCTGGATGATCCCTTAGACGTTTCTCAAGAATGTCCCAGATATGTTTTATTGGGTTAAGGTGTGAATTGCGAGCTAGACAGACAATAGCATTAACCCCAACTTCAGTAAGATAATTACGGACAACATGGGTTGTAATAAGAGAGGTATAAGGCACCTGTTCTTTCGGAATGTCCAAAATGTAACGCTCAGTAATAAGGTTCCCAATATTTATCCACATTAACATGCCACCAAGTCTGTATGTGCTACAAAATAAGGTGGAATTTACGAAGCTATTTTCCCTAAATCGTTGTCGAATATTTTCAATACTTATTCGAACCCATTCTATGTTTCTAACTGAGACTGTAAAGTTCTTGTAGTCACAAACCGTTGACTCAAAAAACGATTTTCAGCAGGAGTTGTGGCAGGACTTCTCTAACCTGGTCTACTAGTATGGTCACCTGTCTCCATATACCGTTGTAACATACGGGAAATGGGTGAATGGGATACACCAAACCTTTCGCTTATTCTGCGGTAAGTCCAACCTTCTTCCACTAAAAGAACCGCTTGTGCACACTCAAAATAATGGAAGAACTTATGTACATACATTTTTACACTGTATACACACAAACTAGCCAATCATTTATATGTCTACCCTTTTACTGTTGTTGTGTACTTGAAGCTAATTGAGTATGATTTAGAAATAATGTGAAGCGTTTACCTTATATTTTTGGCTCCTCCGCGTCCGTACAAGAAAACGTCGCGAGGCGACTTGAATTTCCGATGCTGTACGTCTCCAGAAATGGCACTGAACCTCCTCGAACAAGGGCCATCACCGTACGGTTCTCCATCTAGATGCAGATCCACAAACTCGTACATCGCTTTAAACTGAACTGGTCTGAAACAAAAATCATCTTTACCCTCGGGAAAAATTTATTAATAGGCAATTACTCAGATCCCATTTAATTTTAGAATTATTATGGAAAATAAAAATAAGTTTTGTGTTTAGTTTCAATTTGAAATTATCTGGTTAATCGTTATAATCGGAAATTGGCGGGACAATGCTGCCATAAAATAATTATTAATTACCTGCGCTCAAACTGAATGCGAGGCAGAACGCAAACGCCATTGTGTATGGACGTGCATTACGACGAACCCTGCGTCACACTAAATTAGGGTAATTACCTCATTTTCGGAAGGTGAATGCCCTTTACATGAACGATAATTTTAAAACAATTAAAATAATTTATATTCACAGGGATAAAACAAGATTCTATTCGGTTGCGTTTTCATTGGAATTTCATCGGATTTAAGATTTGAATCCGTGAAAGGTATTCAAACTTTCGGTGATTTTTCCAACCCCCGATATTAATGGCACAAAATCTCGTCGAGGAGAGATCATCCCCGGAATCCGGAAAAATGTTTACGTTCGCGTGGCAGAATCCGTGTTCAAATATTGAAAAAGGGAGGAAAAAATGTGAGGGAACTAATAAGCTGAAATGCTCGCGAGATTCAGCGATGTGTTCCTTTTCTTTTTACATTTTACGTTTGTGTACTTTGCCGATCCACACTCCCTCCATTTGTTTCTTTGACGTTCGATTATTTTAATAACGGGAAAAATCAATCTGACCTGAGAGCAGTGCTGTCGGCAAGCTTGAGTTCCAGCGTGAGGCTGTCGCCGGTGGTCAGGAAACTCTCCTTGAGGGTGCAGGGCCGGGGGTGGCGCGTGTCGTTGGCGAGCAGCGAATGGTCGCAGCTGCGGGGCACGTGCTCCCTGCAATAGCGCGCCAGCAGCGTCACGTTCTTCTTGCCGCCGACGCCCGCGCCCACCACGTTCACCGTGCCCGGCGGCGGTGCCGAGAACGCCGACTTCGACGTCTTATCCTTTTTGCCCACTGACATTCCGCTGAAAAAAATAGATATAGCAATGAAAACTTTTCATAAATTTTTAATTTTCCTGATGTGATGTTCCATATTAAAATATTTATCACAAATAATTAAAACATTTCTGTATATTTTAAATAAAAATTTATTTTAACAAGTGGAAAAAATACGGAAATTCGTCTCTAAGTAATTATTACTATTGAATAATGCATTAAACAACCTCAAAAAAACACAAAGAAAGCGATTTTCATTAAAAGTTCCTTTGTTCAAGAAACTGAAAAAAACATTCGTTAAAGCGTCGCCAAAATGAAATCCAATTAAATCTTCCCAATTAGCTTAAACCTTACGCCATTTTTAGTCCGTTTTTAAGGTAGACGGTCAAAAAAACGATGTAATTACGACAAGCGAAAAATCTTAAAAGCATCGCGACGGAGTAATGAAATCGAGCACCCATTAAGTATTTCTAATGTCCAAAATGTAACGCTCAGTAATAAGGTTCCCAATATTTATCCACATTAACATGCCACCAAGTCTGTATGTGCTACAAAATAAGGTGGAATTTACGAAGCTATTTTCCCTAAATCGTTGTCGAATATTTTCAATACTTATTCGAACCCATTCTATGTTTTCTAACTGAGACTGTAAAGTTCTTGTAGTCACAAACCGTTGACTCAAAAAACGATTTTCAGCAGGAGTTGTGGCAGGACTTCTCTAACCTGGTCTACTAGTATTACGACAAGCGAAAAATCTTAAAAGCATCGCGACGGAGTAATGAAATCGAGCACCCATTAAGTATTTCTAATAGTATAAAATAACTAAAAAATATCAAATAAATTATTTATGTTATGTTACTTGTCAAGATGAGCAAGTAAGTCAATAAAATTATATAAAACTCACCAGTAAAAGTCGTTACAGTTGGTAGGAGCCCAAAGTTGTCCGTCCCAAACGTTCAAATAACTCCTGCAAATCTCCCCCGTCTTTTGAGGATCCCACGCAGGGGTGAGAGCAGATTGAAACTTCACCACCGACAACCATACTCTATATCTGTCAGAAACAATCAAGTTAAAATATAACTGGACCACCGAAAAAGAGAAAAGTAACCTGGGTGGAGGAAGGATCATGCCGACGTGCCTCCAGTCCGGATACCTCGGCGCCAAAGGTCGAAACGGAACGGGAGAAGGCGAAACTCCGGTGTCCAACCCTTGAAGATGATAAAGGCATGTGGTGTTGGCGGGCAACGAATGAAGGGGGCTTTCCAAAATACCGCGATTCGTTCCCCTCACCCAAAACTCGCACTGGCGTTTCTGTTTCACATACGTGGGCGACTGTTGGTCCACGAACTTCACCTATGCAACAATAATGATGGTGATGGAAGGAAAGTTTGAAAATAAGATTAATTCTAAAGTGCACGCTCGTAAAATGAACGAGAAAAAACGTTGAAAAAATGGCACTTGAGTGGCGAAAAATGCGGAGATGGAATCGTAAACATCGAATTATCCGGGCATTAACAGATGCTGTGCGGGGCGAGATTGACTCGAATAAAACGAAATAAAATTTCGGGGCGCATTAAAGTTTCAAGGCTCTCTTTTCCGCCATCTACGTTTAATCCTTCTTCCATCGTTTAATGGATATCGAAATTGAAATGGAAAGACCACTAAATGCGTTTTAAAATCCAACAATTTTTAAATTACGTTCTATTTACAACATGCATTTTACAAAATTTGAAGTGTCACCATATTTGTAAATTTTGTTGAATAGAAATAAACTTATTCAAAACATTTTTTTACCTCCACTTCCAGTTGAAATCCGTGCAAACTTTGCACAGGAGTTGGATGTAAAAACGTTCCATACGGAGACGTGGAAAACTCAACCAGTAATTCGTGACCGCTGCTCACGGCTTCCGGAACTGGTTCTCCGCCCCCGCAGAACTTCAGAATTACAGGATCTCTTGTTGTATAACCGTCGTAAACTGTCACGTAGTCTTGAACGTCGTCGCAATCGTTCCATACCTTCCAAGGAAGAACAGAAGACGTGAACAACAGAGACTTTTTATTCTCACAACAATACCTTTAGTTCCCGCGTACTGGCAGTACCGTAAAGGGCAGACTGACTCCTGATCGAAATCAGTTGGCCCTTCGGTTGACGTACCGTTATCAACGCATGTTTTCCTGCAAAAATAAAATCAATACATACAATACGACTCTCGTGAAGATATTAAACATTTAAAGTACCTGGAGGTATTTCGTGCTGCCTAACGGCATAATAACAAGTAAGATTTCTGGGATAAACGCCTGGATAATTGGGCGATTGCAATCGACAGTGTTTGCGGTCGCAATCGCTGAATATCCTCGAACAGTATGTTCCTGCAATCAGCTCGCCCAGATAGTATTCGGGTTCGGGCGTCGGACTGGGCGCCGTCGGTCCGTAAAATTGTTGTGTAGACGGCGCCGTCTCGTTAACCGGAAGTGACGGCGTCATAGCAGGGGGCGGCAACGTTCCTGATAACAACAAAAAATGTATTTTTTTAAAGGTTTCGCCAATCATAATAATTATAGTGGGTGCTAGAAAATAAGCTGATTAAAAATATCTTAAATCATTCTAAAATTATAAAGGGGTTGTTAAAGAAATACGCCTCAAAACATGTTTGTTCAAATTTGATTTATGAATGCGAGACATGAAAAGTCGAGACGGTTCCGGAAAACACGGTCTGGATTAAAATAAAAAACGGGCCAGGCTTAAAATAAACGACCTTAAGGACAAATGTATGGTCGATTTGAGTGTTTTATGGATTACGTTTCTCTACGCGTATCCTTCGCATTTAAAATTTACAAGCTCGATTTTTTCACCTGGTCCATTCCATTTCAAATCGACCATTTAATTCATGTTTTGATTTTACATTTTAATTAAACACATATGTTATTCAGTGAATAATTTTATTCGAACTTTATTTTCCAAAAATGTATTGTTTATTTATTTAAAAAAATATTCTTCATTAATTAGACAGTTTGTAGACGTTTGAATAACGAAAAAGTAAGTTTTTTAGAGTAAAATGTGCTTTCTATTAATTAAATTGATTGACTAATATAGAAAAACCTCGTGCAACGTACAGAAAATGATTAACTCTGAAAGAATTAAATTTATATGAAAGGAATATTACTACAAAGTTTCAAGAATTTAATAAAAATTTCTTTTTTAATACTAAATTTTATAACTCGTATATAAATAAATATTATAAAATGCCCAATATATATTTTTGTAGGAAATTAACAGCTCTACAAAAAAGGTCTCCTGTGGTTAATCGATTACTCTAACCATTTAGAAGATACTCGCATTCGATTCCCATGTCGTACTGATTTTAATAACATAGTGGTAAGATTAATTCCGGCATTGTCAATTTCACTTTTCCCATGTATAATAGTAGTGAAGGTGATTTACTTATATTCGCAACTATTATTTAAAATTATGTGAGGTTATCAGAAGTCTAGAGGGAAAGAATTATTTCTCTGTTAGAACAGAGGGAAATTGTATAATACGTAGCGGTAACACACAGCGTAGTTTAAAAAATCTATTCAAGTTTTCTGGTGTGGGGAACCCTAAAATTAAATCGAGGAAAAGTCATGGAAGAACCACCTTAATACATATGAATGTAATTACTATATTTGGCTGTGATATATTTAAACTCATTTATGATTCCTTGATGATTATTTTTATTTTTGTACCATTTTGTAAGACTTGTATCGTTTGGAGGGAGCCCGATTATACAAGGTGGTTGAATTTTTGTTGGTTGTTTAAAATTTTTGTTAATTGATCTGTATAAAATTTATTTTAACGATTTTGTCTATAGTTTTGTAGTAAAATTGATTTGAATAAACAGATTTTTATTTTAAAAATACTTTTTTTCCAATGAAAACCCGTTTTTTGTAATTACTAGGTGATTCCATATAAGTTTGGTTATGTGTATATACAGGGGTGGAAAAAAGTATGGAATATTTATTTACATGTTTTTTGAAACATGTTATTGTTACTTAATGTTTTCCCAAATCTGTTGCAAATCTGAACAAATATAATTTTCTGCAAGATCTGTCCATTAATTACAATGATCATTATATTCATAGGTTTTTACTTCTTTTTTAATAAAAAATCAATTTGGTCAGGAAAAATTTATGGAATATTTTGTTAATAGTAATAAAAACTTTACAATAACTCAAATATTTCTATACTTTGTGGCGTAACCTTTGGCTTCTATCACTGCTTGGCATTTTTAAGCTTATAGTCTACCAGTCTCTCAAATGTGTCAACAGAAATTTGTTGCCACATTAATGAAGTTGTTTGCTTTTGATGTTTTTTGTACATATGCGACGGTCTAAAACTAAAGATGATCAATAGGATTTAGATCGGGTGACTGAGCCGCCCATTCAAGCACAGTTAAATTTTTCATTAGAAACCACTCCTTAATAATTTTAGTTATGTTTTTGGGATCATGTCTTATTGAAATAACCACCGTGACATCTCTTCCTCGACACATGGAAACATGGTGTTTCCTAATATGCCTCTCTATTGAAAACGATTCATTTTATTCTCCACTTGAATCAAGGGCCCAACTTTGAATCGAGAAAAGCATCCTCAAACTAAAATTCTTCCACCACCATGTTAAATCGTAGGAATTTCGTACTTAAAATGATATCATTGACTCACTGATTTCACAAATTTTCTACCATCGGACCTAAACAAATTAAATTTTCTGTCGTCACTCCAAACGACAGTGTTTTATTTTTCCTGAGACCATGACAAGTGGGAATTTACAAATGATAGATGAGACGCTCTGTTTTTATTTGATAGCACTAGTTTTTTAACTGCAAGTTAAATTGTGCCGAAATTTCTTCCGTGATTAGTCTTGTTGTTTTGCGAGGATTTTTGATGTATATTTTCAACATCACCTTTAATGCGGAACAAAATCTTTGAAACAGCACTGTGAGTAATATATAAAGTTTTTGTCACGTCATAACTATTCTTTTCCTAAACAGAAAACGATGGGAGGCAATACTAGTATACTAAACGTTAAACACAAACAAGCGAATTTGTTTAACACCATTACAACAAATATGAAAAATCTCAAGAGATAAAAATCCAATTTTTAAAAATATTTCATACTTTCTTCCATCATTGTATATACGATATCGTACATACATACATATATGTGACTGGTTGTTAAAAATTGAATTATTTGCCAAGCTCCCTGATCGACAATTGTCACAGAAATCCAAAAATGTAAAAATATACAAGGTATTCGAATTCAAAAACGGAACCATTTTCGGTGAAACCGAAAGTGACCGAAAAGTGAAAAATATGCGAAAGTTGTATTCTATCCATATCATTTACCTATACCAGATTCGGTTGAAACATAGAATGGCAAATTTTTTCAAAAATGTTTTCCAGATCTCACATTTAGTTTATTCAGTGTTTGAGTAACATCTAAATAATTTTCATTCATGTAGATTGACGACAAAATGGTGAAACGACGAATTGAAATTCCTTATAATTTCAATTGTAAGAGTGCTGCATTTAAAAAGTACTGAAAAATATTGTGATATTACCAAACAGTTTTATTGAACTGAATATTTTAGAAAGGTTTTCAAATCATTAAATAAAAGTGTCCGACGGTACATATTTCGTTTCTATTGAAAGAAAAATGACTGAATTATATCTAATAAAACTAAATTTCATGCAATTATTCTCAATTTTTAGCCACTTTCGTCATTTGAGTTTTCGTTAACAAATTTCTCCATATTCCATATTTTGTTTATTTATTTAAAAACATTTCTAGTTCTGGCAAACAAAAAATGAATTAAAAATGAAAATGTTATATTTAAAAAGTATCTGCTTCCTGAAAAAATCGGATATTGCCAAAAATTTAAAAAATCTCAACATATTTCAAAGCTGTAGCTGTGTGACATATATGTCACAACTTTTCAATTAATACTCATTCATTCTAAAAGATATTTATATCAAAACACTCAATTTTCATGTACAGATTCAAAAAAGACAATTATAAAATGCTCATTATATATTTTTATAGGAAATCAAAAGCTCTACAAAAAAGGTTTTCTGTGGTTAATCGATTCGTTAAAACCGGAAGTGACCGAAAAGTAAAAATATGCGAAAATTCTCCTCTCTCTACACCATTTACCTATACCAGATCTCATTTTGATATATTGAGTGTTCTAGAAGTTGTGTCTTGTCTATTGGTTTCAGTATATTTTTTGAGACAGTTGGAGAATGACAATTTTTTCATGATTTTCAGCCACCTTCACAATTTGGGTAATTTTTTTGCGAAAATATTTCCCAGATCTTAAATTTAGTTCATTCAGTGTTTAAGTAAGTAAGCAAGTAGATTGACGAAAAAATGGAGAACAGGCGAAATGAAACTCCTTTTTATTTTTTTCTTCGAAGTAAGTACTGAAAAATATTGTGGTATTACTAAACAGTTTTACTAAAGTGAATATTTTAAAATAGTTTTCAAATCATTGAATATTTCATTTTAAATATATTAAATGTCCAACGGATCATATTTTGTTCCTATTGAAAAAAAAACAACTGAATTATAAGTAAAGAAACTTTAAGTTTTATGCAATTTTTCTAAATTTTCAGCCACAAAAGTCCTGGCGAACAGAATTCGAATTAAAAATGAAAATGTTATATTTAAAAAGTATCTGCTTCCTGAAAAAATCTGATGTTGCCAAATATTTCAAAAAACACAACACATTTCAAAGCTGTAGTTGTGTGACATGTATGACACTACTATTCAATTAATACTCATTCATTCTAAACAATATTTATGTCAAAATATTCAATTTTCATGTACAGGTTCAAAAAAGACACTTAATAAAATTAATTTCCTTTGTATAAGGTACAATATTCTGTCATCACATAATTGAAATAGGTATAATATAACAAAATTTCTATTATATTCGAAATGTCTGAAAATAGTAAAAAATTGTCATGATTAATACAATTTCTCATAGAACAACAAATTTCAGTTCCATCAATGAGCAGGATGGATCGATCAATCTGAAATGGAATAAGTCTCCTAATTACACCTGTTTCTTACAATTAATTAATATTCCATTGTACTAATTACCACATAAATAGGATTACATACAAATGGAAGCTGCGTTAATGACGGGGAAAATGCATTTCCGCACTGACGTCGGCAAAATCAAGCCTCGTTAACGCGATTATACCGAATCGTCATTAAAAATGGATGGAAGATAAAAAAAGATTCGCAATTTCGCTAATAAACCTGCAACGGCCTTTCAGCCAGCTCAAAACGTAATTACGGCACATACATATAATATAATAACACTCGACGGGAAGAACCGCGTCGAGGCTAACAAGCAATGTACCCTGAAACGGGGGCAATTTTCCTGGTTGTGCCCAATTTATGTTGTCGTTTTATTATTATATTAGGGAGAACAGGAACAACTCCTCAACCAACTCAAATTCATTCACATCCTTTCTATTAACTTTATTGCTTCTACTTCCTTTCAGAGAACTTACCTCCTCCGTATCGGACGATCGCCAGCTTCTTCCTCAGAAACTTGTACTCCATGATGTAGTCGAAATTGTAGCCGTTCTGGTCCTTGGACAGTCGATAGAGATTCACTGCGACGACAACCGATTTCGTTTCGCTGTAATAGATGGCGGGACCCCAGGAGGTGCCGCACCACGACCCTCCGACCTGGGGACGTTGCGACTCGCTGATCTGCAACGCACCGTCCGGACAACCGTCCGACGTAAACGAGACGAAACGACCCAACGTGAAGCTGTCGAAGGTCAGCTGGAAAAACAAAACAGACGGTGAAAAAATAGTACAAGTTGCCGTCATCGATTTTCAACGTTGTCGTCGCCAAGTTGCGTCGCGAAAAAAAGGACGTATAATCAATAATTCTAGTTGGAAAGTGCCACTTTAAATAATTTCAGTGGGTCCATTAATTTCGACCTTTGCCGCTCGTTTTGCGTTTCGTGTTTTCCCTTTAATTTTAATTATTTCTATTAAGGAACGATAGAAACGAACGAATTATTTAATCGGCGGAAATGAGAGAGGCCAGAAACTGTAATAAAAGCGTTGGGCATTCCGGCGTCGCGACGCGTCACGATTAAAATTCCTCCATCTCCGCGTTGATGCAACTGGATGCTGCAGCCTCCTGTTTTACGACCCGTTTTATGTCTGTTTTGTTTTCGGGATTAGTTTTTTACATTGTAGTAAATTACAATATAAAGAATCTCCTCGCGTTTTATATCGGAACTTCTTTTATTTCGGATTAGATTGTATTGATTGAGGAGGGTTAAATGGAGTGTTTGGGGGGCAAAGAAAAACCGATAGAAATTAGAAACGGACGATTACCGCAATTTCCATCCGTCTCCACCGCGAATCGATACAAACCCTGTCTGTGTCCAGGGGGAGAAACGTGCTCCGAATCGATAAATGGACCCGGTCACATGTAAAACCCCGACGGAATTTTTCCTTGCTTTACTTACTTAGTTTTTTTTTTTTCTGGGAGGAGTAAAAGCATCCTGGAGAGAAGATTTATGCGACAAGGGTGGATGAGAAAAAAAAAAAGAAATACGGGCGACGGAAAAATTTAAATAAATGTGGTTGGCAGTCACATATCTGTCTCAAAACCATCAATGAACTGTAACCGTTCGTATTTCCATGCAATTATCAGTCTTAATTAATGGAGTTTGCGTTTCGGTTTCTCGAATCTGTCTGTGACAACAAGAAGACCGAAATATACGACCGAGGACCAAAGCGAAAAGTAATTATGTTCTGTTTACCGTGTTTAATTAAAATTACCTCGAGCAGTAAATTTCATAAGCGCGACACGTTTTCCCTCCGTCTTTTTGTTAGAATTTTTTTCGGGGGCAACAAACTTAACCCCTGAAAAAGTTTCAATTTACAACGCCGCTAACGAAAATAATTGCGCGACACGTTGTAAAAATGTTCCAGCAACTAAAATTCTAATTTGATAAGAGTTTGTTTTGTTGTACACGCGACACACGGGACAAAACGCGATGAATCTGGTGGTGTGTGTTACTTTTCACCAGTCTGGAAATTATAAACACTTAGGGTTCATTAGAGGCGAAAAGTTTCAGCTGGATTTTAGGAGGAACGTTCACGACCCCCTACCCCCGTTAATTGTGTTGTACGGCACAAAGACTGTCAAACTGACTGGTAATGGGATTATGCGGCAATTTCGTTCCTAATCTGAATACACTCAGGTAGTTTATTCTGTTTGTTTATTGCAATTATCTCCTCATTAAGTTCAGGCCCGACTTGCAAGGTCATAGGCGAAGAGTTTAAATGTGCTTACTTTATTCAATGTACTCACTAACTTTAATTTTAATTTAATAATTTTCCTTCACAATATTTTAATGTTTAAAATAAAATTCCTAATTAATTTTAGCTCATTAATTTCTAAATTTGTTTTTAATATTAACAAATTTTTAAAAATATATAAACTATATGCTAGTAATTTAACAAAAAAGCTTTAATTTTAAGAATATTTTCTACGTATTTATTTATTTTTATTATTATGATGAACATGTGTTAATTTTTTTATTTTCTTCAATATTAAGCAAATTTTAAAATATAAAAATTATAATCATATTTAGTTTATACATTTTCGTAAAATTATAGACTTAGGGCGATAGAAAAATTAATTTTCAAGATTAGTTTCTAAATTTATTTAAAATTAATTAAATATAAAAATAGTAAACATAAAAACAAACAAAAAAATAATTCTAATTTTATTTGGATGATTTCTAACTTTTTAATTATTTTAACATTTCTACATTTTTTAACACAGTAATTTACCAAACTTTTGGCGTAGTATACACTTAAAGCCACAAAACATTTTAATTTTTAAGTTTCATCTGTAAATTTCACTTTATTTTTAATGTTTATAGTAATAATAAATTTAAAAATATAAATATGGCAAGTTTATCCATTCTAATTTTTAATTAATTAATTTTATTTTTATTAATATTTTCAAAAAAATTAAAATGTAAAAATTACAAACAACAAAACCCTTTAAGATTATTTTCGAATATAAAATAATATTTTTTTAACATATTTTTAAAATATTATTTAATTAAAATATAAAATTATAAAATTAAAAATATAAAAAATCTAATTTGAATTCTTGTTTATTTTAATATTAAACAAAATATAAAAATATAAAAATTTAAGGAATTTAAAACTTAAATTTATTTGAATTTAATCTAAATTTAACAAAATATAAAAATAATAATCCTAAGAATGTAAAAAAGATTAATTTCAATTATAATTTTTAGGTTTAATTTCAAAAATTTAATATTAAAAAATTATGTAAGCTTAAAAATATAGAAAATAAAGATTAAAAACTTTTATTTGTAACTCTATTTGTAAAAATTTTAATATATATATATATATATATATATATATATATATATATATATATATATATATATATATATATATATGTATATATATATATATATATATATATACCGTATCAAAAATGATGAGCGTGTCTACTCGCATATTGAGACGGAACATCAATACCCCTTTGTAAACAAAAAGGAAAGATATACATGCAATTATGTGGGCGGGCCGAACTGACTGGAGGGGATCATTTGGTTTTGCTGCGTTTAGCATGCGGTTCGTCTCCGCAGACGTTGTTTTTAGTATATTTTATTTAATTTTTGGGATACATTTTTATTTTGAAAAAAGTTGTTTATTTTTAGAATACTTATTTTTGTTTTTGATATACCCTCAAAAAATATTTCATTTTACAGATTGAAAAGTAAACAAAGTTACGGAATTTAAATGGAGCATCCGAAGAACTCGAACTACATCCCTACGCATACGGAGAGTTACTAAATGCATTCGCAAAGATTAATTTATATTGTGCGCAAGCGCGCACTAGCACGGCGCAATGTCTCTGAGAGTGGGGATTCCTACTACCGGGCAAAATTTTTCTCTCTTTGTCGTGCATCCATCTCTTACAACATCCAGACACGAAGAGTATTTTTCGTACGGTATATAATAACAATTTTTCAAAAATTTAAAAAAACTTGTCGATCTTAATTCTTATAAATAACAACACACTTAAATATAAATATTTATATTTAGATTATTTTACAAAAGCTAATTTTTAATTCAATATTTCATGACATTTCTTTTACGTTTACATTACAATTTTTCTATTAAGCAGTAAAAACAATTTTCAACAGGAGAGACAATTAATTTAAAAAATATTTTATGAAAATATTACATTATGACAATTTGTGTTATAAAAATGGCTACAATAACAATTTAAAACAATGAAATATTTTAAATGTTATATCTTTTATATTTAATTTATACTTATTCCCAAGTTAGCAACGGAACTAATTTTAGCCATAAAAATAGGTAATTTAATGAAAATATTTTGTTTTAACTATTCTGAAATTACCAATGTATTTTATAATTAACAGCATACCTTAAATAAATACAATTTTATATAGTTTATAAATTTAAATATCTTTTTTCAAAATCCTTTGTGTTTTTAAGATTATACTCAACATAAAAATAACTTTTTAACAAAAAAAAAATTATTATGATCTTTGAAAATATTGCATTTTAACAACATTTATTACAAAAATGGAAATATCAATTTAAACACTAAAAGAGTGAAATTCTACGTTTATTTTAATATTAAACAATTTTTAAAACCATAAAATATAAAAATGAAAAAAATTTAAAGACTTAAATTTATTTGAATTTAATCTGAATTTGACAAAATATAAAAATAATAAAATTTGAAAATGTTTGAAATTTTTAGCATTAATACACTTTCAAAGATTTAAAATTAAAAAAATTATGTAACCTTATAAATATAGAAAATAAAGGTAATATGTAAGTTTTATATCGAGCTCTAATTATAAAAATTTTAAATTAACAATTTTTCAAAAATTTAAAAATACTTGTCGATCTTCGATAACTCGAAGTAAATTGGTTCAGTGCAGGGTGAAAATTATGTGTAACTCGATTTTTTCTAATAAATCATGGTTAGAAGTTCGACCGTATATGTATATTTAAAAATCTAATGCTAATTTCATTCTATTTTAAATAAAATTAAAATTCTAAGCTAAAAATTCATAAATATCAACATAATAGCATTTAAATAGTAGCTCGAAAGCACGAGATTAATTAGGCTATCAAAGGAAAAAAGTGCACAGCCTCCATAAAAACTGAATCCCGCAGGATAAAACCAAATTCACCAATAAATTCAAACTTTATACCTTAAGGTTTTTTTTTAATTGCGACCCAGGTGCGTTTATTTTTCCATAAAGTTCGCGCCGTGCTTTTAATAAACGCCTCACGGAAATCTTAATGAACTTATTACCGGATGATCCTGATTTAATTCCATCATCCTACTCCGGCTTATTTATCGGCGACCTTCACAGCAAAATTTTATGTTGTTTTGTATAGAATGTGTATTCTTAGTTAAAATGAATTAAGGGATGGTTTCAGTGATTTTATGTCTCAAATGGATTTTTTTTTGACCAGCTTTTATGCGAGACAAAGTGGAAGGAAATGGGAGATTATTTATGTTTAATGAAATGGGGGTTTGGTCCGGAATTTTGTAAAGATCGTACATTATTAATCTGGGACCAAGATTTTCATTAAAGCATTCATTTTATCCAATAATAAATTTTTTTATATAATGACCTCATTTTATATTTTTGGAGACAAAAGTTATAAATCCAAAATAATGGAATGAAGTTTTTTAGTTAGAATTTTCGTTCTTTTATGTTGATCAAGTAAAATCAAGAAAAATTTTATTTAATTTAACAATACTAAACCATTTTATGTGGCGGCTACTCAGATGAGTTAGGTGAAGCATGCCTCTCCTATGAAAATAATTTTATTGACGTAACGTTTTTTATTCTTTAATATAGAAAATTTCTTAATATTTATATAAAGCTAGAAGGGTAATATGTTATAAAACCGGCAATTAAACAATTAATAACTGTTTTATATTAAATTTCAATGAATGTTTTGTGCGTCTTTGCGCCAATTTGTTTCATAAGAAAACGTTCCAATATTTGCGCAAGCGCTTTAAGGTCGGGCTATGTTGGGGAGCTGAGGCGTGTCTCTAACCAATGAGATAATTCCCGAACATTGCCGATTCTTCAGTTTTAAAAACTTTTAATGCTGAATTTCTTTTTTTTTACGATATGACGTCAACCAGTAGTAACACGGATAAATTACTATAATAAAATGTTTGTTGCAAAAGAATTAAACTGTCCCATTCTTAATTTGAATAATTTAACAAATATATTTATATATTTATATATGTTTATTCAATATATTCACTAGCTTTAATTTTAATTTATATTTTCATTCAATATTTTAATGTTTAAGTTTTAATTTTAGGGACATTTTCTATAAATGTATCTATTTTTATGATTATGTATGAACATATTTTCATTTTTTTTTATTAAGTATAAGTTTCAAAATTTATTTAAAAAAAAAAAATAATTCTAATTTTATTTCGAACTTTTTAACTATTTTTAATGTTATTTTCTAATTACATATTTATTTATTTTTTAATATATATTAACATATTTACTTATATTTAAAAATATAAAAATTATAAACGTAATTTAAAAAAAATAATTCTACATTTATTTCTTTAACATAATTTTCAAAACTTTTGGTGTTATAATTTTATTTATATTTAATAATTAAAATATTAAAAGTATAGACTTAAAGTTACAAAATATTTCAATTTTTAAGTTTCATCTGTAAATTTCTGTTAAAAATATTTCAAAATTACCCTAGCTTGAAAATATATATATATATATATATATATATATATATATATATATATATATATATATATATATATACATATATATACAGTATCAAAAATGATGAACGTGTCTACTCGCGTATTGAGACGGAACATCAATACCCCTTTGTAAACAAAAAAGAAAGATATACATGCTATTATGTGGGCGGGCCGGACTGACTGGAGGGGATCATTTGGTTTTGCTACGTTTAGCATGCGGTTCGTCTCCGCAGACGAGTCGGTGTCTTTGAACACTTTATTTAATTATTTTTAGTTTTTATTACTTATGCATTTATTTATTTTATTTAAATTTTGGGATACATTTTTATTTTGAAAAAAGAACTTTATTTTTAGAATACTTATTTATTTTTTTTAATATCGCATATGGAGAGTTAGTAAATGCATTCGCAAAGATTAATTTATATTGTGCGCAAGCGCGCACTAGCACGGCGCATTGTCTCTGAGAGTGGGGATTCCTACTACCGGGCAAAATTTTTCTCTCTTTGTCGTGCATCCATCCCTTACAACATCCAGACACGAAGAGCATTTTTGGTACTGTATATATATATTATATATATATATATATTTTTTTTTTGCTGTTCAAAAATATTATTGTTGTAAAAATACAAATACAAAATAATGAAATTATTAATTATGTTGATCCATTAAAATGAAAATTTTACTTCTTTGCAAAAATCATTGGGAGCTACACAACTTTTTAATGAATTTTCCAACGTTCCAAAAATAATGTATATAGCTTTTTCCAGTCACAAACCATTATCAAAACAGCGAGTAGACCGTAAAATTGGTGTGCGCGTCAAATCCACCGTGTAGAAAAGCGCATCGCATCACCCAGTCGGTTTTAGTTTCTGCATGATTATAAATTAATTATAATCAATTATGGGACACGCGAACCCCCCGTAATTGCGAACGCGGCCTAAACTAATTAACCGAATGGGGTACGAGCGTTTTATGTGTTCAATTTAATTATTAATACGTCGTTGTTTATAATATGTGTCGAAACGTTCGTGGCTCGGTTAGACAGCAACGATATCGGTCTGATTTTACGATGTGACAGTTCGATTGTGAATAAACGTTTCTCGAATTTAATTTTACGACGCGATAAGAAATTTGTGGAAGCGATGAAATTTAATAACGAGACAGATAGAGTTTTCTACAATCGATGCGAAATTAAACGTTGAAATCGGCAGTTCGGAATTGATTTTGAATTTTGACTGGCTGGAGAAAAAGAACGGTTGTTCATTCGAACGAATTTACCAATAAAATGTGTCAAAAGAATTTCTAGTGAATATGTCCAAATGATTGATTATTTGTATTTGATACAGTTTTTATTACACATTGATTAAAATATGTTTGAGTTAAGAGTGTTCATTGTTACCTGAATTAGATCGCCGTATTCGCCGCCGGCCGCCGTAAAAGTCAAGTGGCAAATGAAGGGGATTTTGTCCTCCTTCGGCCTGTGCAATTCCAGATCGTAAGTCTTCCCCACTAAGCCGTAATAAGTCCTGTTGCATCCTGAAACAACGACAACAATTTTTACTCACTGTAAGCACGAATTTATTCTTTATAACATACATTTTGTACAATAAACACAATTTTATTGGCAAAAATATTTAATAAAATACCACTTTTGAAGCTTAATTATCATTTATTGAACTTATCAATATGACAAATAAAACAACACAATGAAACTAGAAATACAATTTATTTGACTATTCCATGAAAATATTGAATTTTTAACAATTACAATATTACAAAAATAATTTAAAATAATAGAAGTGTGAAATTACCAATCTACTTTACAAACATTGTATTGTTAAAATTAATTCTGTTTCACATAAACTAATTGATATTTTACAATGGAAATTTTTTATTTCCATTAAAAATCCGTAATTCAGCAGTAAAAATAATTTGAAAACAAGAAAAAAATAAAGTGAATTTGTATGAAATATATTACCAATTTTTCTTGCAAAGATAGTAACAAATATAATTTGATTGACTATTTCAAATTTTTGTGAAATTTTCCATTTACTTCATAAATAAACATAGTTTTCGTTTAAATGTAATCTCTTTTGCAAAAGCTATTTGGTAAATTATTTTTTAATGGACCTTTTAAATCTACATTAAAACGTATTTGCACGTCAGCAGAAAAAAAATTTAAACTGAAAAACCAATGGATTTAGTGAAAACTTTGAGCTTTATATATTGCATTTTTTACAATTTCTTAATAAAAATAACAATTTAAAACAAGTGTGAAATAACTAATACTTTTATAATTAACAACATAATTTAAATAAATATTTATATTTAGATTATTTTACAAAAGCTAATTGTTAATTCAATATTTCGTGACATTTCTTTTACGTTTACGTTAATTTTTTTCCATTCAGCAGTGAAAATAATTTTCAACAAGAGAAACAATTAATTTAGCGAATATTTCATGAAAATATTACATTGTGACAATGTCTATTATAAAAATTAATTTAATCATTAATTTTATATTTACTTAAAACTAATTCCCGAGTTAGCAATGAAACTAATTTTGAGACATAAAACAGGGAATTTAATGAGAATATTTTACTTCAACTATTCCTCTTACAAAAATGACAACAATAACAATTTAAAATAGTGGAAAATTTTCTTGTGTTTTTAATATTATATAAAACTTATATTCGACATAAAAACAATTTTTTTAACAGAAAAATAATAAATTTATTATGATCTTTGAAAATATTACAATATTTATTACAAAAATGGAAACATCAATTTAAATACTCAAAGTGCGAAATTACCAATTTATTTTTATAATTAACAACATACTTTAAATACACATCGTTTTATAACTCTTGTTTATGTTAAAATTTAGTATAATTTGGAAAAATAGTTATTAATTTAATATTCCAAAACATTTCTTTTATGGTTAGAGTTGACAGTAAAAATAATTCTAAAGAAAAAAAATGTTTAATAGTCGTCAATAATTCGTGAAAATATTGCATTTTAACGATTTCTAATATAAAAGTGTCTACAATAATAATTTAAAATAATGAGAAATTTTAACAAATATAATTTGATTGACTATTTCAAATTTTTGTGAAAATTTCCATTTACTTCATAAATAAACATAGTTTTCATTTAAAAATAATTTCTTTTGCAAAAACTAATTGGTAAATTATTTTTAATGGATCTTTTAAATCTATGTTAAAATTTATTTGCAAGTTAGGAGAAAAAAAATAAACTGAAAAACCAATGGATTTAGTGAAAACTTCCAGAAAATACTGCTTTACAAAAGTAGTAAGAATAAGAATTTAAA
Organism: Aethina tumida; assembly: GCF_024364675.1. Taxonomy (NCBI): domain Eukaryota; kingdom Metazoa; phylum Arthropoda; class Insecta; order Coleoptera; family Nitidulidae; genus Aethina; species Aethina tumida. The sequence goes on from NC_065439.1 coordinate 10,816,743, forward strand.
ATACTTTAAAATTAACAACATACTTTAAATAAATATTTATATTCAAATTATTTTACAAAAGCTAATTGTTGTTCAATATTTTATGACATTTCTCTTACGTTTACATTAAATTTTTTTCAAATCAGCAGTGAAAACAATTTTCAACAAGAGAAACATTCAATTTAGAGAATAGTTCATGAAAATATTACATTGTGAAAATTTCTATTATAAAAATGGCAACAATAACAATTTAAAACAATAAAAAAATTATATTTACTTAATATTTATTTCCAAGTTAGCCATAAAAACAGGGAATTTAATGAAAATCTTTTGTTTTAACTATTCCTCTTACAGAAATGCCAACAATAACAATTTAAAATAGTGGAAGAGTGAAATTACCAAGCAGCATTAGCAGTAGCATACCTTAAATAAATACAATTTTATATAGTTTATAAGTTAAAATATCCTTTTTCAAAATTTCTTGTGTGATATTTAACATAAAAATTATTTTTAACAGAATTTTTACTCACACTGAGCACGAATTTATTCTTCATAATATACATTTTGTACAATAAACTATTGGCACAAATATTTAATAAAATAACACTTTTGAACTTTAGTTATCATTTATTGAACTTATCAATATGAAAAATAAAATAACATATTTTATATATGTTAAATTAAAAAGAACAACACAAAGAAACTAGTAATAATTTATTTGACTACTTCATGAAAATATTGAATTTTAACAATTACAGTATTACAAAAATAATTTAAAATGATAGAAGTGTAAAATTAACAATTTACTTTACACACACTGTATTGTTAAAATTTATTCTGTTTCAAATAAACTAATTGATATTTTACAATGGAATTTTTATATTTCCATTAAAAATACGTAATTCGGTAGTAAAAATAATTTGAAAACCAGAAAAAAAAATTATAAAGTGAATTTGTTTGAAATATATTACAAATTTTTCTCGTAAAGATAACAAATATAATTTGATGGACTATTTCAAATTTTTCTGAAAATTTCCATTTACTTCATAAATAAACATAGTTTTCGTTTAAATATAATGCAAAAGCTATTTGGTAAATTATTTTTTAATGGACCTTTTAAATCCAAATTAAAAATTAAGTTATCTGAAAAAAAAAATTAAACTAAAAACTAAACTGGATTTATTGAAAACTTTGAGCTTTGTATATTGCTTTTTAACAATTTCTAAGTAAGAATAAAAATTTAAAACAATAGAAGTGGGGAATACTAATACTTTTATAATTAATAACATACTTTATATAAATATTTATATTTAGATTATTTTACAAAAGCTAATTGTTAACTCAATATTTCATGACATTAAAATTTTTCCACTCAGCAGTAAAAACAATGTTCAAAAAGAGACACAATTAATTTAGCGAATATTTTATGAAAATATTACATTGTGACAATTTCTGTTATGTTTATGTTCAACATAAAAATAACTTTTTGACGGAAAAACAATAAATTTATTACGATCTTTGAAAATATTACATTTTAACAATATTTATTACAAAAATGGAAACACTAAAAGTGTGAAATTATTTTATATTTATAAATCTTGTTTATGTTAAAATTTAGTATAATTTAGAAAAATAGTTGTTAATTTACTATTTCATAATATTTGTTTTATAATTACAGTCGACAGTAAAAATAATTCTAAAGAAGAAAAATATTTAATAAATTTAAAATGTCAACAGCAGTCATATAAAATAATGAGAAATTTTATATGATATGTATTTTATACTTAAATTAAAACTAATTCCCAAGTCAGTAGTAAAACTAATTTGAAACCATAAATAATGAATATTGTGAAAATATTTTGCATTTTAACAATTTCTATTATAAATATGGTAACAATTACAAATTAAAACAAAGAGAGAGTGAAATTACCGATTTATTTTTATAATTAAATTTTATGAAATTTATTTCTGTTAAAATTTAGTTCATATTACAAACTCTAATTTTTAATTTAATAATACATTTATTCTCAAGAATAATTTTAAACAATAAACACAATTTAGAGAATGGTTCATAAGAATATTATATTAACATTAACATTTCTATTATAAAAGTGGAACAATAACAATTTAAAAAAAAATAGGATTTATTTATATGTTTTTTGTATTACATTTAAATTTATTCCTAATTCAGTACAAAAATTAATTTTAAATCATAAAAACAATGAATACTCAAAAATTATTCCGTTAATAATAGAAACAATCAAATTAATTACATTTAAAAGTAAAAAAAATATATTTCTTTTTACATTAATCTTATTCACAAGTCAGAAATTAAAACTAATTTATTAATATATTTTATTACACAAAATAATAATTAAAATAGTGATAATGATGTGTATGAAATTACCAATTTATTTTATAATTAACCACCTAAACAATTATTATTTTATACCTTTCGTATTTGTTCAAACTTATTTTGTTTAATGTGAATTAATTATTAGAATTTTATAAAGTACGTTTTAGAATTTTAAACCAAAAAATGTAAATATTGTAAAAAAAATTACGAAAATATCGAAGATGTTTATTTAAATAGAAAAAAAACCTGATGAATCTTGTGTAAACTTCATAATTGAAGCTTTGCAATTTAAAACAATCCAAGTGTAAAATTACCAATTTATTTTATAAATAATATATTAAACATACGTTATTTTATAAATTTTGTATTCTATAATATTTATTCTGTTTTACTAAAGTTACTTGGTAATTTAATACTTTATAATGGAGCTTTTATATTTACATTAAAACTTATCCCCCAGCCAGCGGTAAAAATAATTTGAAGCCAGAAAAAACTAGACAAAAAAACAATGAATTAGTTATAAAGTAAAGTGCGACACGGAGATAAAAGCAAAGAGCTTTTAATTAAGTGTGTGGCGTTAAAACCGCGCGCGCTAGAAACTTGCTAAACGAATCTGGCATAAAAAAAAACATTTCGCCGTCCAATTTAACATCGAGTTTTGAAACGTCGCGTGTTTTAAAATAATTATAATTATCGGGTTTCCATTTATACGCCTCATTACAAAAAACAAGGCTTTTATTTTAAAATTTATCGTCGTTAAACAATGTGTAAACAGCAGATCGATTTTTCGAGTTACCCACTTGAATTATGTTTATGAATAAATGAGTCGAATGTATTTGGACTTTTTTTATTTCTTTTTTTAATATTAATATTAATATATATATATATATATATATATATATATATATATATATATATATATATGCGATCGAGTTTTACAACAAAAATAGGTATTCTAAAAATAAACTTCTTTTTTCAAAATAAAAATGTATCCAAAAATTAAATAAAATAAATATATGGATAAATAAAAAAGGAAACTAAACAAAGTGTATAATTTGGAATTGTGGTAAACCCACAGAAAAATGTCGCTCAGTGTCAAGTCCGATGATCTAGCTGGCCAAAGAATACTTCCGTAACCACTAATCACGTGTTTGCCAAAAGTGGTTCGCAAATATTCTCTATCACGAACCGTATTGTGTGCAGGGCAACCGTCCTGTTGAAACCTTACACTAGATCCATTCCAAAACGGCGCACAATTTGATTTTGGAAAAGATTGAGGTATTTTTACCCAGTGAGATTACCATGTTAGTTAGTTTAGTTTTTGGAGAACTATTTACAACTTGTTGAATTGTGACTCTGCAAGGAATTGGTCTGTTTTCAAACATCTCCTCCTTATTTTAATCGAGTAGACTATGGAATAAACTGTAAAAATAGTACAAATTACCTTAAACATCAACAGTCTTCGAATACTTATATTAATACTCGTAATATTCAAATTTTATTTATTTCCATCCACCGTTCGTGATAAGTTCGTGGTTACCTCTCTTAATTATTCTGTGTTAATTTTCTGGCACCATTCATTAATTCTCTCTTGAACGAAAATAATACAATAAATGCATTGAATTGAGCGGTTGATTAATTAAGTAAGTGGTGTAATGGAAATGTTATAAAAAAAGTTGCTAGTATAATTTCTTCAATTTTCATTCTTAAAAATTATTCAATAGGTTTTGGTTTTAGGTTATAAGATATAATATTTTGTCCATAAACTTATTTTCATGCTTTATAATTGGAATTTTATGGGAGTCTTCCCCTTTTAAATTGGCCACACTACATATTATTTGAAAGTTTTTTTATGATCATTCAAATTATACCTTTTTTATGATCGATTTAAATCTTCTTTTAAGTTAAAAATAGTGTATTCAAATGATATAATTCATGAAAATATGTTTTATGAGAAAAAATTATATAGATATAAATACAAATGGAGCCACTCGACGTCTACCAAAAGTTAAAAACGATATAATGTTTGGAGAGAATTATATTAACATAGAATAAATCAAAGTAAACTTCACGAAAGAATAAATTTACTAATCAACGGCATCATTGACTTTTTGAAGGTATACATGAAAAAATTATTTATTTCCAATGGAAAGAACTATTTTTACCACAGGATTGAGCCCTAGCAATAAGTACTTTCATATTAGTTATAGTTTTCATGGAATGATTCGAGCAACAATGGTCAAATAAGACCTGTTGAATATAACATAAAAAGAAGAGTCCCTCAACCAAGGGATACTCAGCAAAAGATATGTATAAAATTTTCCAAAGCAGAAAGGCACTTTAAAAGACCAGACAAGAGAACAACCGAAAACAAATTTTAAAAATCACATACATTAAGTAAATGTAGTAACCAATAAGAAGAAGAGTTAGGATCTATAAAATCCAAACAGGAGTAAAATCAACAAGAATATTTGGAAGCATTCTCATAGAAACAAAACCTACCACATCTACATTTATAAAACCACATGTTAGTGTGGATCAATCTACATTAAAGGGAAAAAAGAAGAAAGAAGATTAAGTGAACAAAAGAAATAGACAAATATGTTTGAGTTCACGAAATCAGAATGTCAGAATGGAAGATACATCATAAAATTCTCTGATCAGATGCAGAAATTATTGCCAAGGGAAAGAAGAATTGGTTCGTTAGAATATTTAAGGAAGCAGTCTACATGAAAGTGTATAGAAATGTCTTCAGTAATCCAAGTTTAGACATCAGCAACGTCTGGATGGCCTTGATTGAGCAAGATCTCTGTATTCTTCCTTATTAATCATTTGATGACAATAAAAAAATAAATAATTTTAAAGTGACAAAAAATGGAATGAATGAGCTTCTAAAAATTAAAATTGATAGTAAAAACGTTCTTCTTCTAGACAACGCAAGACTACACGCTGCATAATCACTCACATCCATTACAGAGTTCATACATTTCTTCATGTAACTCTTATTTACTTTTATCATTGTAAAATTTTTTACATAATAAACGATTTAATACTGAAGAAAGTTGATTCTTCAATTACAATTTCTAACGTGAATTACTATTTTGATAACATGTCCAAGAAGCATTAAATGAATTTTCTTGTTATTCGGTTGAAAATATAACTGGGGTTGTAAATATGTAGGACCATAAACCAATAAAATAATGATTCCCGTTTGCCGAGAGTATTTCAAATGCACACGTAAAAACGGCGACAGTATTTTTTTCATTATCTCGTTCCGTTACACCACCCCCGAGTTATGGGGATAATAAAATCGACTCATTCGGAATGGTTTACGATGTCGCAGCGGGAAAACCCTTAAAAATCAACCTCTACCGTTTTTTCGTTTTTTTCATGCACTATTCACGTACGACAATTTTTATTACAAAATTAAATGTCAAACAGAAAACTTACTAGTGCAATATCGTGGTTCGTCCGACGAATCGCCGCAATCATTAACGTTATTGCAGTACCGATTCAGTGGGACGCATTTCTTGTTACTGCACTCGAACTCGGACACTTTGCACTTGGAATTGGGGGCGGCAGTTGGCTGTGTCGCCTCCGACATCCGCCCCAACATCACGAGCGTTAGAACGCCCCATAACATCTCGTCGCGTCGCCACAGCTTCATCTCCAACCTGCAAACAACAAAAACGTCAAGAAAACCTTTGATCTTTATGATGAAATAATAATGTAGTTTCACGAGAGGCGCGATTAATCGAGGGTCTCGATAGACGAGCATCTAATAGTAAATGAGGTGTTTTTTATCTTTGTGATGGAAGCGTTGAAATTTCCATTAAGCCATTTACCAAAGCGCTCCATCTTCTGGTCCATTATAGGAGATGCAGCTTTAATCTTGCGTGGCTGCATCGTTTCTTTATGCCCTGTTTCTAATCACTATCTGACTAAATGTTTCGCACCTTCTTTCACTACCAGGCGTAGATTCAATGTGCAGGAAAAAAATTATAACGCCATAAAACTGTTGGAAAATGTGTCTGCGACAGACATAAGGGAGGGAGACAATTTGACGAGGGTCTAAATCGGATTCTTAATCCGCGAGACGGGACACATACTGTCTGAATCGAGACAGAAGGTCGTCAAGGATAATTGACCGTCCCTTTTGTCCGCTAATGAGAATCAATCCCGACCGTTCTCACTAATTTCCATCCTGAACCACCTAAGTGGAAACCGATCCTTCACAACGATCATCTTACTAAATGTTTGTCAAGTTATTTTTCACGCAGAAAAAACAACAGACGAAGTTGGTAACCCAAAAAGCCCTTTTCACGGTCTCCACGATCGATGGTGGAGCGTAATCGGGCGCAAAAAGCTCTAAAAAAATAAACAATTGAAATCGGGTCGACGCTATTTTCTGTTATCTTAACGGCGAGTGGAAAGAGTCCATTGTTCGTGGCGTTGGTGAAATTCGCAATTCAATGAACGGACAAAAATCGCCGCGCAGGAATAACCCGACCTGCCTACCAACAATGCGAAAACGTGATTTTTGTTACCAGAAAAATAGAGTTAATTATAAAATGTTACTTGTTATATTTTGGCACTGTGATCTTTGAATTTCCGTTTGAATTGCCCTTAAAGGGGTAGAAAGACAAGCCGAAGAATTGCTCGCGTGCGTTTGGCATAAATTGGGACTGGAGCGCTCCTTAAACGGACACATTTAGTAGGGAAGAAGCATCCCCAGGGTTGAATTAATTCACTCGCCTTTAGTTAAGGGTCTGGATTCGTCGCTGGAACCTTTATGGACGATGCTGATGCCATAAAGCGAATTAATCGCCGGATTTATCTTTATCCTGCTCCCTGGATAATTTCAGCGTCTAATGACAACTATTATATTTTGTTAATGATATCCCTTTAAAGTTGGTATTTCATATTTACATAAATATATAAATTGACCTTTTTATTTATTTTATTTATTAAAACTTATTATTTTGTATGGGTATTTGACCATTTGCTCGAAGAGATCCTTTTATTACAGTACAAGCAAATAATGTAATAATGAGGCAATCGCAGGACAAGATTGGAATGGTGTGAAAATTTTCAAAACTGGTTATCCAGAGTTGGTTTTTAACTAGATTCTCTTAGAACGAGAGTTTCGAAAGAATCTGAAAATTTAGAACATCATAGGCATGTCCAGAAAAGTTTTACATATAGAGCTAGCATAATAATGGTTTGGGGTCTCATTATTGGCGGAACAACTGATCTCGTTTTACCAAATGAGTTTTTAAAAGCATATCAATATTTAAACAACATTCTGCAACCAATTGTCCTCCCATTTAATGGTGCTATTCGTTTGTACATAAATGAGTAAAATTAAAATCATATTTTAGATTTAGAGAGCGTTACCGAACAGAATGGACTCACTACTTTATTATGTCTATGCGTGAAAACGTGGAGTAGAAAAAGTATATAACAGATTAAAATTATTTTTAATTAATTCAAATTACATTTCATTTTTTTATATTTTACTACTTTTTGATTCAATTCACTTTAAATAAACAAATATATAATATTAAATTTCGAATTTTATCTACATAAAGGTCTGAAACACAATTCAAAGGTTTACAAAAATATTCTTAGACTTTCCTTGTACTTGCAGCTCAAAGCTTATTTTAATTTAGATTCTGACAATCTCTACATATGTTCACATATTATTGAGGCTTGTAACACAATTGAGTTGAAATTTAATTGGATTGTTTTGTTAATGTGCTTTATAGAATTGTGTTTTGTTTATAACATCTATATTTGATTTGGTTTTAATTGATTTTAAACATTTGGAAATATTTGTGAGTACAATGGTTTTGCCTTATACAAAAGTTATAATTATGGTTATCTTAATATAAATATTGTATATATTATTAAATATTATATTGTATATATTATTATATTATTTATTTATATAATTTTAATTATATTATATTGCATTTCGGTTTTTAGACAAAGTACTCTAGTTGAAATAATAATGTTATTGGTCACCTATTTTATCGCTTCCTAAAAACCGAATTTATAAAAACTCCGTTCCTGCCAGATACTTAAGTTCATTTTTCATTTTTTAAATTATTTATTTCCTTTATTTGTTTTCATATTTTATTTTCTTTTCGCTAATATGGAAAGGTTTCCTTTTTATTTCTGTTCAATTCAGTAACAATTTTCACAGATTGGTTGTTGACTATTTTCAACAAGATTCTTGTGTCATAAACCTATATTTTATTACTTGTTCTGTTCAACTTTATGGAAGTTTAATTTTTTGTTCTACTGTTTAGTTATTTCTTTGTTCTTGTTTGTTTTTGGTTTGCGTGTCTCATATCGATTGCCATTTTTTATTAACAGGTTTCACAACTTTAAAGGATAATTTTTTTATATGATTGCTATTTAAACGTGCTAGATAAAGTATTTGTGCCTTTGTTCGTTGCCACTGATTCCCATATAAGATGGTACCCCTAAGAACTCGCCTCGATAACGAATAGTACGAATACTTTTTTCAGATCCATTAATCATTTCAATGAATCCGTAATAATTAGGAGTTAATTTTTGTGATTTTTGTTGGATGACTTCTATTCCCTCTTCTAATTTGGATGGATGCATCGGTGTAGATCTCTATACTTTTCTAATTCGATTGATAATTCTTGTTTTAACTTAGACGGATTATTTTCTTTTTTATCCTGCTTATTTATCTTTAAATTTCATTGTATTGGACTTCTAAACTATGCTTGGTAGGTTACTTCGGAGTGCTTCGTTATGTTTTTAATATTTTCTACTGGGTAGTATGTTTTTGTTATTTTTATGTAAATTGGTTGGTATCTTTTTATATTGTTTCAGAAATTCTTGCCATTGACAGCCATATTTGGGACATAACAAAGTGGTAAATATTCACAGATTTACTGGTTGTTCTCCAGAAAAAACTTGTAGATTGTGAACTGATGATGTGTTGAATGCTCCTAGCTTTATTTTATAACAAGTTTATTTTGTTTTTAAACATTTGGAAATGTTTGTGAGTACAATGGTTTTGCCTTATACAAAAATTAAAATTATATTTATTTTATAATAATAGATGCAATATATTATTATATTATAATTAATAATAATAATAATAATAATAATCTTAATTTATATAAGTTTGCATTAAAATTAAGTTTCCTTCCTAGCATATTTTATCCCTTCCTAAAAAACGAATTTATAAAAACTCTGTTCCTGCGAGATACTTAAGTTCATTTTTTATTCTTTTAATTATTTATTTTCTTTATTTGTTTTCATATTTTATTTTATTTTTGCTAATATAGAAAGGTTTTCTTTTTATTTCTGTTCAATTCAATTGCAATTTTCACAGATTGGTTGTTGACTATTTTCAAGAAGATTATTGTGTCATAAACCTGTATTTTATTACTTGCTCCTTTCTACTTTATGATAGTTTAAGTTTAATTTTTACTTCTACAGTCTAGTTATTTCTTTGTCCTTGTTTGTTGTTGGTTCGTGTGTCCCATATCGATTGCCATTTTTTATTAATATGTTTCTTTATCATAGGTTTCACAATTTTAAAAGATAATTTTTATATATGATTGCTATTTAAACATGCTATTCCGGTATAAGATGGTACCCATAAAAACTCGCCTGTATAATATTATGAATTCAATAAGTGGATAACGGATTGTTCGAGTACATTTTCATATCTATTAATCTCTTAAATGGATCCTTATAATAAGAAGTTAATTTTTGTGATTTTACTGGGTGGCTTCTCTTCTAATTTGAATGGATGCATCGATGTAGATCTGTATAGTTTTCTAATTCGAATGATCATTCTTGTTTTAACTTAGACGGATTATTTTCCTTCTTGTCCTGCTTATTTATCTTTAAATTTTATTGTATTGGACTTCTAAGCTACGCTGAGTTATTTGGGATTCCTGCTTTATATATAGTTTAAATCTTGAGTTAACATTTAAAATTTTTACAGAATAATTAAAATAAATAAATTAAAAATAAATTATCTTCAGTGGTGAATCGAATGTAGATTATTTTAAAATAAAATAATATAATTATTTCTATTATTTTGTAATAAAATCGTCGATAATAATATTTCACTTTAAATAAAGTAATAATTAATGAAGTTTGTTTTAAAAATCTTTCTACTATGAAATCTGGAAAGGAATAAAGGACAATGGCAGAAATTACGAGGAGCCTTCCACATGCAACTATTGATTTTGCTTTGGCGCGTCACAACACAACGTCCGTATTAATCCCCGGATTTGTTTTACGTGCCATTAAAATGCATCGTTTTGAATTTTAATTCAGCCACTACATACGTCGATTTTCCTTTACGAACGGTGAAAAATTATAAATATGAAAAGGTGAAGGATCGTCGGCGAAGTTCGCGAGGTGAGAAAAAGCCCCCGTTTATCATAAATAATTCATCCGCAACCGAAAACACTAGAACAAAAGTCCCGGCTGGTTTTTCTTGCCGTCCAAAAGTTTTCGTAACGGTCGAAAAGTTTCTGCTCCAATACCTGAAATCCCGACGAAAGCGACTTCTCCACACTTAATGAGTTTTACAAGTTGCCAACAATAATGTACACGTTGGGAAACAAGTTTTCGAATCCCTTTTTTGTTAATTATCAAACGGGAGCGAAATGTACGCTTTTTGCTCCTGGTGTACGAAACAAATTGCATTAATCATCTTAGAAATTATCGTCGAGCGTTTATTATAGTCTGAAGCATTTTTTGCATTCGTCACCTTCTGAAACTTCTGAAACAAAACCCATATTTTACATGAAATTTGAAGGGAATTTTAAGGCCAATTCTGATTACGTTTTTTATACTCAGTGACAGAAATTAAAACCCTTTGATTCAGTGATAAAATATTATGGAATTTTGGTAATGTTTGCCTATAATGTACGACATTTATTCAGTTAGTGAATAAGTGTGGAAGTATTGCTGGCCATGGAGAAAAATTTATATTACAATAAAATGATATGTAGCTAAGTAGCAAATGTAACTATACAATTTCTTCTTGAATTAATAGCAAAAAGTCCGGTAAATACTTCCTATGATAAGAAATCTTTCTTCATATGTGAAGCATTAGTTGGCAATTGAACGAATTAACTAAATGACATTTTAGAACTTCAAAAAATGTCGTTATGTTCAGTGGCCGTTCTTATCTGCTTAGCAATTTTTGTGTTTCTAAAATTGTTCTTGTGATTATGGATCTCAATTGCTTCCCTAATCATTCTAGTAGTTATGTTTCTTGGAATTTTATTTTGTGATTTCTATTTACAGTGTTTGTTCAGCTACAGAAGACAAGACCGATTGCCTTAGTTTTTAGTCCGTTTGTATTTTTTAATCGTAGTCCACATTGAACGTTTTGTAGTACCGATATATAAGGTATTTTTTGGCAAAAGCCTTGTATGCGGTATATCCCAGAAGCGTTTGACGGCCCCTCTTATCTTTGGTGGATCTGAGACTGTGCTACATTTTTTTTTTTTTTTTTTTTTGGTATAAAAACAGAATGTCGTCTTATTTCTGAGCGCTTGATATGTGCTCTTGTTCTTCAGCGAGGTGGTGTGTGTCACATATCCATTTGGCTCGTTCAGTTAGTGTTTTGATGTCCCCTTGTTTTTGACTAGGATGATTGTTAGATAGTTTATGTAAACACCGATCGGTTTGTCTAGATTTTCAGTGTACTGTATGGTCTAAATGTTCACCCACTATTTTACTAGAACATCCAAAAAAGGTATTTGGTTTTCCTTTTTATGTTGAGAATTTAAATGATTTAGAAACTGGTCTAATTTTTCTTGTCCATTTATCATCTATATCACGGTGTAACTTCAATATCAACAAAATGAGTGGTACCTTTAATAAAAGTTGGGATATTTCTAACATAAAGTTGTATTATTAGATCATATGTTTTTTGCTTTATACACACGACTATAGACTCAAAATTTGGACAACTAGATCTACATATATGTTCAATTTTCACATCGCAACATTTTTGTTTTATGAGTTATGATTTTTCCTCATAAAATCTACATAAGTAATACAATACTTTAAACAACTATTCACATAAAATGTCGTCAGTATACAACATGTTACACATTTAGGGTCCATTAGAAATTTTATGAAATGGCAAAAATCTTATTCCATAATAATATCAATATTCCAGTTATATTGTTATATTATTATTTTTTCATGGAAAAATTAATCAACCGTCGAGTTTATGGACCTTAAACATCTTGAAACACTTCTGTGACTTAGAACCCATTTGCATCTAGCTCATAAATGTTTTGTAGTTGGGTGGAATTGTTTGTGCATGTGCACGAGAACGATAATGGCGGAACGGGCCATTTGTCAACGTAGGAGGAAACAATGGACCGTGATTAATTCCTCGAGACTCGACGGTCCCGAATGACGCGATCTCCACCTCCACATGGATTTTCCTCTCCTTTTACTCCTTTCCTATCTATCCACTAGTGTGTGTTTCACTTTTGAAAAGATGAAGTACTTTCTATGGAGCCATTGTTGATAAATAGAAACGAATGCGTGTACTGGGCTTTACTCAAGCTTTTTGCATAGTTGCAAAGTGATATTAAATTAAACAAATTGGCGGGTACGGAGTCGGTTACCTGTGGGTTAGTTTGGTGAACGTGATCCTCGGGTCGAGTTGACGTTCGAGCAAAGATCAGACAATTAAACTCCTCAGCTCCGATTCTCCAGAGTTTGCCGTCTGGGGTGTTTTAATTAAAAAATTTGTTTGTCTTTCGGTCTCGACACGACGCCCTTCGTTTTTCATCCAAGTTGAAGGTTAATGAATTTAATTCCGTTTTGAATTTTTATTGGGGTTGTTCGCAATTTGACATGAAATTAGTTTTGTTTGAAGAAGCAGCAGTTTAATCATAACGTTGCAGAAATATTTGCTGACGAAGACAACACGGTTAATCAAAATAATCGATCTCAACAAGCATTATAAATTTAAACCTGAAAAATAACGATTGTGAAATTTAGTACGGCATTAAATTAGAAATGGACCGTCCCAGTTAGTCGTAAAATCGAATTTACGATTTTAATAAATCCATGCGGGATAATGTCGCGTACGAAAGTTGAAGCCGAAACAATTTTTATTCGAAAACTTGCAGGCAAATAAAACAAAAGTATCGCGGCACATAAAGACATCGCGGACGGTTTAATTTCGATGTGCATTTTAAAAATGGCTGGATGAAAAAAATTTAATAAATTCGAACGGAGTCGTGCAGTAGCAGTTACAACGTGTAGCCGATTTTCGGGGAAGTTTTTCAATCGCTCCCGAGCTTTAAACTTTCATAGTCAATTATGGAAGTTTCGGATGCTGCTTAAACATTCCTTTCTTCTTTCCGGATAAGAACTTTCCTCTAATTTGTTCCTGGACGGTTTATGCATTGTCTTTGGAACGAGATCACTTTAATATTAATCTTGAATCGTACAACTTGATGAAATACGATTCAATATTGATTTTTCTACTCATTACTTTGTAGCAAATATAGCCATGTCAAAAATACGATAACAACATGACATAATGTGTTTTTAGTGTAAACTTGATTAAATTTTTCCCTGGATGATTGGAGCTAGTGTCCGAAATTCCACATCATCACCGGAATAACGGTCGCATTCCCGTCAGAAATAATGTGGACAAAGTAACCAAAATTCCGACCAAATAAACGCGTCGTTCAAATAATTAAACTGACAATTTTCCTCCCTTCATAATTTTTATAATTGCCACATAACGCTTGTCTTTATCAAAATGAAAAAAGGAAAATTTAATTGAATTGTATTGGCAATTCGCAACGTTAATTATAAATCAGTGATTAAAGTTAACAGACAAATGAACAATTGCTTTGTGTTCGATTGACAACTGTGACTTGATTAGGCCAGTGCGATCGCTTGATTGGATTTCTGCTCGATCAAAAATTCGATTTTGCCACGGAAATTCGCATTCTAATCGATACGTTTCCTTAATTACAATTCTAATTGTATTTTGCTTCAGTAAAATTCTGGAAAAACATCAGCAAATTCGAAGCCTTTCACTTAAGTTGATTGCACCTGATAATACAACATTATTGGCAGTTTTTTCTGCCATTCGAGCTTTTATAACCCTGTTTTCCGCTTCCGTCAGAATTTTAGGAGGGTTGAAACAAGTTTGCTGTAACTTTTTATACTAGAAAAAATTAGTTATGGCTACTTTTAGGATATGTAAAAATGTATATGGCATATACAGAAAAAAAGTTCACAATTTCTTACTGTTTGTGTTTCAACAAATAAATAAATAAACTAGATAAAAAAAAAATAAATCTGTCTAAAAAAAACTGGAATTAGAAGCAAATTATTACCAATTTCCTAATTAAAAAAAAATAAAACTTATTAAATATTTGACAACACAGAAGTATAAAATAATGTTGTATAAAACACAGAATTAATTGTTAAATTTATTTAAAAAAATTGATTTTGGCTATTCTTATGGGACATTAAAATATTGATTTATTAATTTTACAGCATGTTTGTATTTAAAATTTAATATGTGAAAATGATACCAACCTTTTACACCATTTCTTACTGTTTGTGTTCAAATTTTATTAAAATTTCAAAAATAAATAAATAAATAAACTCGACAAAACTGAAAAATATAAATATTTAATATTAATTAATTTATTTTAAATTAGAAATAAATTAATACCAATTTCCTAATTAAGAAAATAAAACTTATTAAATATTTGAGAATACAGAAATATAAATTGTTTGTTGTGCAAAACAAAGAATTAATTGTCAAATTTATTTAAAAAAAAAAAAATTACTTATGGCTATTCTTATGGAAAGTGAAAATATTGATTTATTAATTTTACTATGTTCGTTTTTAAAATTTAATAAAAGATGTGAAATTGACATTTCAATCCAACTTTTTCAAATACAAATTATTATTACTGCTAATTTTCTTTTTGAGAAGGGTAAGTTTTATGAGAAAATCAGTATTTTTAATTTTCTAAAGTTTCTATGTCAAAAACAAATCATGAGTTTAAAAAAAATACATTTATTTTAATACAATGTTAAAATATTTATTCAGAAAAAATTCGATAAAGGAGAAAAATAAAATCTTAAAATTATTATTGTTCATGTTTAAATCTGTGACGATTAGAAAACTGAAATTAGATAAATACTGATTAAATATTGATTAAAACTCAAAATGTTACAAATAATTGACGAAGTTAATCAAAATATTTATTAAGAACAAAATTTCACTATTTATTCACTTTTCACTAAGTTTGGTAACATCAGTACGACGATATAATTGTTTATTAGTGAACTTAGTTATTTATTAATATTTGAAAAAAATTAAACCGGCGCATTCACCATTTTAGTAATAATTTTACCAGTGACAAATTTACCACTGTTATGTAAGTGTCAAAAGTTGAGCAACTAAAGAATAAAACAACCTTACGTACATTTAGCTTTCCTTTATTTAGAATCTAGTAACAAATCCATTATCCGTAAAGTAATTTCTAAACACCTTTTTTATCATTTTAGAAGTTTTTTAATATAATCGTTCGATATTTCTTTCCACTGATTTTAAACTTATTCTTACAAATCATTCAAATTGAGTCTTTATGCATGGATTTTCTGATCAATTTCGTCCTAAAGATTTTGAATTGGATCGAGGTCTGAGCTTTGTGTTGGTCAAGACATTACACATAGTGCTTAACAATCAAATCATTCTTTAAGTAATTTAGACATGTCTTTCGGATCGTCCTTAAACTCATGTTTCCATCTTTGGCAAATGGAAGCATATGATTGACACCTATTTAACACAACAGGCCCATGCCAAACCCAGAAAAATGTCCTCAAACCATAACGCTTGCTCCGCCATACTTTGCGGTAGATCTAATCTATTTGGGATTATACCTTTCATGATTCCGGACCTTTTTTACAATAAATGGACACCTCTAGTCATTTTTAACTTGAAGGAACGATGTCAGATACAGAAATAAATTATAAAATCAACTGTATTAAATATACGGTTTAGTTACTTTGCTTATGAACCTTCTGATATAAAAAGAGGTACGAAATGTTTAGAATTAGAATTATAAAATTAATTTAATTTAATTTAATAAAATAAAGTAATTTATTTTTTTAATTTGTTAGTCTAAATAAGAAGGATAAAGTGTATATATAAATTTAATTAAAAAGATCTGATTAAACAAAATTAAATATATTTTGCGAATTTATTAAAAAGAAAAGGATTTTTCTTAAAAAACGTTATTCATTAAATAAAATAGAAAAATTAAAATCAAAATATAATTATTTAGATAAAATAAAAATTTTGAATTTTACAACATTCAAGTTTTAATCAAACTTTTCCCTTTACGAATAAGTAATTATTGCCAACTTTCCTTTTAGGAAAATAAATTTTAATAATAATTCGAGAACATAAAAAAATCAATATTAAACAAAATGCCAAAAGTTCCACTGTTCTATCTTACCAAGTTTACCAGTAAAAAACAATTGGCAAGTTTGATTTATCAGAGCAGTAAATTCGGTGGTGCGTTTTTTCCCCTTCGCTTAATTCGATTGCACCTGATAATACAACATTATCGGTGTTTTTTCCTCCCGTTCGGTCTTTTACGTCCCCCATTTTCTCCCTACATCCGAAAAAAGTTTACTCGAGTTTCGACACCCATCTTCACCCCAAGTTTAAATATTTAATCCACTGTTTGTTCTCCGCGATTAAAATGTCCATCACGACCCGTTTCTCTTTTAGATTTTTACATTCCGATATTGCTCCTCGTCTTTGAAACACTTCATGAAACTTTAAGAAACACAATTCTGCACTTTTTACGGAATTGTTTTCTCAAACTAAAATCCATCGGAACGTGAATTTCCGTATTAAAACTAGCGAAACACACACACAAAACACTCAAAGGAATATTCAGTAAAGCCCGTTTCGAACTTTCAGCAGCCGTTTAAGCGCAGCTTAGGGACTTTTTCCTAACAGAACCCCATGGACTAAAAACCGACCCCGTTAATTAATTCGCATCGATGACATTCAAAAGCTTTTTAAATCCCTTCAAAAACTCGAAACGTTCGGAGTTTTTTGGTATGTTCACATTGACAGTTTTTGTTATTTTTTAGGAAAAATTAATGGAAATTCTGTAAGAAAAACGAGGGCGAATGGAATAACAAAAAAAATTTTTGTCTCGTACATTCGCTATATTAAAATTCTATGAAAAAACTCTGAACATAATATTGAGTTAGATGTTAAAGTTGGACGTGTATCGATCCAAGTAAATAGTGGAAACTAATTGTAAGTCGAACGGGTCTCGAGGGTAGCAAGATGTAACTCTATCAAGTTACACACAACACAATTAATACGTCTACTCGAATGTCATGCAAATCTACACATTGCCAAAACACTCGATTCAATATTCTCGTCGAGTATCTCGTTGAAACAACCCTAAAATGTTTTGAATCATTGATTGAGTATTTTGCTTATACAGAACCAACAACTTTTTCAAAAATTTAAATTGTAAATTAAACTGAAATTCCATAACAAGTCTTGAAAACATCAATTAAACTTTTTTATACACGATTATAACATTTCCTTTACGGTTATGGCTATTCTCGGCGTTAAAATAATAATAATAATAATGATGGTAAAAACTGAAAAGTCGTTAGGCAAATCGCGTTTCCACGACATTAAAAACGATCCCGTTTTATTTCACCATTTCGCCTTTTTTACTACAATGAATTGCGATGGTTTTTCCGACGCAGTTTTGTATTAATATGCAAATTGAAAGGGAGAGGAAAAACCAAACGCAAATCAGGAAAATATATATACTCTAATTAATATTTATCAACAGTGCTTACTAACCGAAAAATATATTTAAAATAATTTATAATACAACATAACATAAAATAAAACAAAATTTGTATGATCAGAATGAGATTAATATTAATTTTATTTGAAAAAAATATATATATGAAGGTATATATGATTAATGTGTGTTAAAATTTAATAACAGTATAATATAAATATACTAATGTGAAATCAAGTTTTATCGCTGTTATGAAAAATTAATTCTCTTTAGACAATTTTCTTTTTAAAATTTTAATATTATTATTATATTTCATTGTATTATTATCAAGTAATTAGTATTTAGTTGTAAAACGGTATACATTTAAATAACATTAATAAAGAATGACTTACAAACGGCGCATTCACCATTTTAATACTAATGTTACCAGTGATAAGTATATTACTGTTATGTAAGATTAATTTTCTTTAGACAATTTTGTTTTTAAAATTTTAATATTATTGTTACATTTCATTGTATTTGTATATTATCAAGTAATTAATATTTAGTTGTCTTAAAAAATTAAAAATACATTTTTAACGTTGAAACATCGTACCTACCGAAAACCGACGTCCACCTTCAAATTCTACCGCCGTCCCAACCGAACATCACAATTGCCGAAAAGGTCCAGAAGAACATAAACCAACCACAACCGAAAACCAGCTGGTGCAACCGAATTATAGAGAAACGAATGAAGGATCCAAAGAATCGAAGAAATGGTGTGTCTGGTGTTATGGTGTCGGTGGTGAGAGAGAATGTGGTGTGTGTGTGTGTGCTCGGATAGTCGGGCAGGGAGCAGCGCGTCCCGCACGGTGCGAATCTCGACTGCGGAGAGAGCGGCGGCGGCAGCGACTGCGACGGGGTCACGCACGCACACCGGGCCCCCGTGTCCTCGGCGGCGGCATCGGCAGCGCCGGCTCCAGGATCGATAGCCGCCAACGCGCAGGACTCCACGATCCTATCAAATCGTCTCTTGCAAGCGTTTAATGCGATTTTTTATTTTTCGAAAAAAAATTACATTTTTCCTTCGATATTAACGTTCAAAAACGATTCGTTCAATGTTTAATTGAGTTATTTGGAAACAAATAGAATTGTTGAATAAATTACTGAATATAAAATTGACTCAAAATGTTTTTTTAGAAGTACCTTTCAACTACTGTGCGATGATTTTTTGCCATCAGTCCGGCTAACGTTTTTGCATGTCTAGGTCTAACCGTCTCGAGTACCCGAAAAGTAAATTGTTACAAATTGCGCTCTGCAACGACGGCTCGAAATAATATATTCAAAAAAATAATAATAATTTTTCATCTAATATTAAAAATACAATAGCAAAAACTAATTGAATTTATAACATAACATAGAAGAAAGAAATTATAACTAGTATTCTATAAAATTTACAATATCATTCTTAAGAAAAATCGCCATCAATGTATCTAAATTTTTTTACA
The DNA here is from genome assembly GCF_024364675.1 of Aethina tumida. NCBI lineage: Eukaryota > Metazoa > Arthropoda > Insecta > Coleoptera > Nitidulidae > Aethina > Aethina tumida. The sequence continues at coordinate 10,836,437 of NC_065439.1, forward strand.
TGCCTAACTACTAGCAAGTCCCTAAAAACTAAGTTGTTGAAAATTGTATATATATATATATATATATATATATATATATATATATATATATATATATATATTTATATATTTATTATATATATATAATAAAAACTAGTTTATCATAGTCATCATTAATAATAAATTCGAGTCCGAAAAAACTAAATTGTGACAACGACAATCAGTAATATTTGAAAAATTTCTCATTTTTTATCCTGTAATAAAAATATAATAACATAAACTATTTTAAAATTTAACACAATAATTTAGTATGTAATTGTAATCAGAATAAACATCCATTAAATACAAACATAATGTAAATTTATATTATATATTTATCTATAAAAATCATTTAAACGCTTGAACAAATTTATGCTATAATTTTATCATTTTTTTACATGTTCGAGTGCCCAAAAACTAAATTGTTGGAAAGTCTGACTAAAATCAACGACCAGAACTAACCGTTTTTAAACATTTTTATAGATAAACATTTTATTTGTATTTTAAGTGCAACACAGTAAGTACAGTTAAAAAATTTATTGAAAAACATCTTTTAAAATAAATATTCAAGTGTCATATAAAAATAATAGTCACTACTGTTGTAAAAAACAAAAATAAAATATTTAATTAAAAACAAAGTATAAAAATGAATTTTTTTCTTATTCTAAAATAATTCACTTTTCTCGATATGTATAAATAAATATTTTAACTCTAACACAGTCAACTACTTCAAATAAAATGTCCACCGCATACGACCTGATGACTGGAGTACTTTGTTTGTTAAAATTACAAGATAATCAAATTTCATTACCAATATGTATTCTATATCTTTACCATTCAGTATTTCATTTTCACTCTTCTTATTGTTTTGTAATTCATATTAATGGAAATGTTTTTCGATTCACCTCCAGCCATTCAACGATAGATAATTTCATCAAAGAAAAATAAAGATAATAAGTCTTCTTCGTATGTCCTATAAATCTTGCTACCTGCTCCATTTCATGCTGTAATTTCATGCCAGTTGCAATATTGTTGCTATTTACTTTCTAAATCTGGTACTAGTCAAAAGTTCTGGATTTTTAGCTACAGATTTATGTGCCAACTTCCTAATAATTGCAGATCCGTTCATCCCTTTCTAATTTCAAGTAATAGATCAATATAGTATTGCGGTTTTGAGAATAAAATCGGCATGGATTTACTGCCATTTCCAAAGACAACTGTTTAATATGTATGCTCATAGTTTTTTCAAATTCTGAAAGTGTACTTAAACATTCTTTCTGGTTAATAATGATATTTCGTCTTTCATAAGTTAAAATATCCAAAATTTTGGCATTTCGTTTTTGTTTTCTTTCAAAAACTTATTTGCAAGACTTGCAATATCATAGCACCAATGATTAGTTATTAGCTCTCGCATTTGAAAAATGCAAGTTATCAATTTTTCGTGATTTAAATCTTGAAATAATATATTTTTGGTTAAAAGACAACTTACAACAGGCTTTGCTGCATTGTTAAATTCTTCGAAAGTGTCATAAGCATCATTTTTGATTGAAGAAAAATATAAATATAACAACTTTTACATTTGGGAAGTACAAAGGATGAAAATATATATTAATAATTAAAATTAAACCAACAAATTAGACAATTAAAATATTTAAAACATTCTTTTTTGTTTAAATACAAAATGTAGCGTTACTTTTTCCTGTTCTTTCGCGAGAGCGACAAGACGATGCCCCCGACGTTGATGTTTAAATTCCCTATAAGACATTTAAAAATAAAAATTTTTATATGCAACCAATCCTGAAAAGAGGCAACGTTGTCGGGTTTGGTAGCGTCGGTAAAGTACCTAGGTTTTATACAACGGGCTTGAAAAGTATGTTTACTAGTCTGGGTCTCCTAGCGATTATTTAATATAAAAAATTAGTATAAGAGTTTTTTTCTTTCCCCTCTTTTTGTCCCATAAAAGTTATTTTTATTTTATTTATAGTTTAAGTCTTTATACACAAAAATTTCCATTGGAAATGCTGGGTCTGAGGTTGTCTGTTAGATATGTCGGGTTCAACAACGCCTGTTGGATATATATACAGTACGAAAAATGCTCTTCGTGTCTGGATGTTGTAAGAGATGGATGCACGACAAAGAGAGTAAAGTTTTGCCCGGTAGTAAGAATCCCCACTCTCAGAGACAATGCGCCGTGCTGGTGCGCGCCGGCGCACAATGTAAATTAATCTTTGCGAATGCATTTAGTAACTCTCCGTATGCGTAGGGATGTAGTTCGAGTTCTTCGGATGCTCCATTTAAATTCCGTAACTTTGTATAATTTTCAATCTGTAAAATGAAATATTTTTTGAGGGTATATCAAAAACAAAAATAAGTATTCTAAATATAAACTACTTTTTTCAAAATAAAAATGTATCCCAAAAATTAAATAAAATACACTAAAAACAACGTCTGCGGAGACGAACCACATGCTAAACGCAGCAAAACCAAATGATCCCCTCCAGTCAGTTCGGCCCGCTGTTAGTGATTTTTTAAGCGACAAACCCGATCTGTTAACAATCGATGGTAAAACATTTGTGAGTTATTTAGCCGATATCTTTGAAAAACTAAATAAATTAAATAAGCAACTTCAAGGAACAAATAAAACTCTTGTCGATGCAAAAGCGAAAACATTTGGTTTCATTACCCATATTGAGTTATGTCAGAAACATATTAATCACAAAAACTTTGAACAGTTTCATTGGCTCCAAAAATGCGAAATAACTGATACCGCTTTACTTGTTATTGTCAATCATCTGAATATTCCATCGCCTGATTTAAAAGAGAGATGCAGCCAATGTTAGAGGATTTGTCTGATATATCAAATATGCAGTATCAAGAAGAACTCGCAGAATTGCAAAATGATGAGTCAGTTAAAACTTTATTTAATATAAAACAAGCGATCGCATGGCTTTGTGAGGAAGTAAAATCAAATACCCAAATTCAACAAAATGTGCAAGAAAACTATTGCTACCGTTTCCATCTTCATATTTACCTGAATGTGGATTTAGAGCTGTAAATGATTTACTGGTAAAAAAAGAAATCGGCTGGATATAACACAACACAACTTGAGACTGAAGCTAACCAAATTGGAACCTAATATAAAATCTCTGTGCAGCAAGCATCAAGCGCAAAGATCCCCTAAATTAAAATAATAAATTAATATAGAAAAATCTTTATTAAAATTATTTGAATTTGGAATGGCACAAAAAAGGTTGGGAAACACTGGTTTAATATAATAGCATCTTATTGTTCTTACATCTAATATATTTTATTCTAAAAGAAATTTTACTCAATATGTGGGTAATTAAGAATTATATCGTATTAAAGTATCACTGTTTTTTACCATATCGTATTCGTCATTAAAAATTCAATTCAATCTAAATAAAAAAATAAATTCAAAAATAAGAATATATTTTTTAAAAATAAAACATTCTAAGCAATAAATGTCTATTTTAATAAAATAATCATTCTATAAACAGCAAAATAAAAAGAACACACGTTTAGACATTGTAATCACAAAGTTATAAAATAGAACTGGTATTGAAGTAAAAAAGAGGGAGAGTAACAATGCACCCCAAGTGATTCTGAATTCGAAGTGTAACTGAAGATCTGTTGCTGACCGTAGCATAGCTAACATAGTTACAAAGAAATTGCAAGTAATACAATAAATTTTTAAATATAAAAAATATTTCGATTGTTAAAATCTTTAAACACTTGACAGACACTATTTGTCAGTTTATCATATTTTTATACATCTAGCTCCCACAGCCTCCCTTTCGAGATCCGACGACTAAACCGATGGAAATTGCGCCCTGAAACGACGGCACGAATTAATATATTCGGTCGGTGCGCAAGGTTAATTGACGGGCGACGATTCGGGAGCGGCTAAAGAGCACATTCATCATGAGTCTACGGGCTTAAAGCGAAATGATCAAACCATCGATGGAAATTGGCACGAATTTATTTATGAATATGCTAATATCAATCATCGATGTGTGTTGTCGAAATGCTGAAACAAACAGTTGTTCTTAAAATTCCACCACTGATAAAATCGTGACGGTCTTTAAAATAGGAAATAAAGCCATCGTCAATTTTCAATAAAAATACTCAATGCAAACGAAATATTGCATCATTTACAATAATGTAGTTTCGTTATGGCCCAGGCCAATAAAAACGGTTAATAACCACATAATGCAGCACACTAAAAATAAATAAACCAGGGCATAAACCATCCCCAAAATCGATAGAAACCCATTATCAATCGTCCCGGCGTTCGAAACAAAGATCGTAATCTCGGGACGTAAACAAGAGTAAGCGGGAGACAGGAAAATCTGATGTATTATTCCCGTCCGGTGAGGCCAGGTGATTTTCGGCCAGCGGTAGCCCTTTAGTGCCGGCCCTTTATTGCCACCAGGTTGCTATTTGAAATCTGATCAGGTGCCGGGGATTTTTTGCCTCGCAACCTTCGGGAAATCGAGTGTAATGAAATAAAGGATTAAGTTTCGGAATTAAATTACAGTTTTAATTAACAATGGTTTTAATTTACATGTGACTGAAATCACTTAAATACTTTCTAATATTAAATCCTAACATTTTAGAAAGCGTGTTTACAAAATCAAAATTAACATTACATTTATATTTTTGTCCATCCAAGGAACAACTATCCGATGCAGTTGTTAACAACTGAAGTTCAACAAGACTAGACACTTGTACCAATAAATTATTATTAAATCCAACTTTATTATCCAAAATTGAATAAAATATTGCCAACAATCTGTCGAAGGAAAACAATTTAGGACCCAATTGGGTGTTGTACATTTCACTAACTTTACTCTTCTTCTTTACATCTTTCATGGTCTTTTTTGTTTTGCCATGATACTTCATAAATATTCTTTTGTCATCTTTTGCTGGATTATAACTGGCTAAATAAGACGCTATCAATAAATACTTAGCATAGTAGGGCAACTCTAAACTTTGAGCAATCCGGTCGGTCCCTGGCTTTCTAGCACCACAAGAATCAGAAGAGATTCTCAAGTATAAAACCTCTAAAGAACTCTTTAAAATCGGCGCGACGTTTCGCCACAACGCCATGGAATCATCAACTCGATGCACACCATCAATAATCGGTTGACAATATTTTGGAAAGTTGACTCTGGACATGTGACGCAATTCTGAAAAATCTCGGCATGCCCTGTAGAAGACTGAGAGGAAAACGTTCAAGTAGTTTTGATAAAACTGCAAATCGAACATGAAAGGTTTCGTTGTATTATTAGCAATCAAGTTCAAAGCATGTTCATAATCTTTGGACATAATTTCTAACAGTTCTTCCTTGTTATATTGGGGAAAATACACTTTTATAGGTTCTGTAACGTTGCTTTTGCAGTAATACTTTTCGAAAATCAACTCAGATATGAAAACGACACAAATTTCAATGCCAGTCAGTTCTTTAAGCCGCAAAAAGGCGGCCAACAAATTAGCGTCCATGTTCCTCAATTCCTCGGCGCCATCCAGTACCAATACCAACCCGTCCAACTTCTTGGTTTCTGCAATTTTCCGCAACGTGTCCACAAAATCCATCATATTATCGCACCGGGCATACGGCAGTCCGTTTCCGGGATCGACTTTATGTCCGGCAAACTTGTTTAAAATCGTCTCGTACAGGATTTTAGTCGTGTAACACTCGACCATGTTGATGATGACGTGTTGAATGGCGAAACGTTGTAAGAGGGCGGCGGTTATGGTGGACTTTCCGGTCGCGGGGCCGCCGTGAATGAATAAGCTGTCCGGGGTTGGTTCGTCCGGCTCCCCTAAGAACTCGTAAAGCTGTTGAATTTGGAGGCGACGGCATGGAAATGTTGCGTTTAAATATTCCAAGTTTTCCTCTTCCATTTTTTGGTTTTACAATTCTGAAATTTTGTAAACGTCAATAATTATTTTTATATTAAAAAAACAGTATGAATTATAAAACATAATTATATTTGTATTATGTTAAATTTATATAATTATTTAAAAATTTATATATTTCTGAAAAGTATCATACATAAATGTAAAATATGTTAAAATAATAGATACAAAAATATTCAGATTTACATTATTTAAACTTCTCTATATAAAATAACAGCTTCAATCAGATAGTAATAAAGGAACAATAAAATTTTAAATAATGATTAAATACAAAGTTAATTTTTAAGTATATATAAGCATTTGTATTAATATATTGAAAAAATTATATAATATGTATTTAAATTTACTGATAAATTTTCTAAGTAACTTAAAAATATAACAAAATTTGTTTTAATTGCAGAAAATATATAATTGAATAAAAAATAACAGATCTATCAAAAATATTCAGATATATGTTATTTAAACTTTTTTGTGTAAAATAATAGCTCCAATCAGATAATAATATAGTAACAATATAATTTTAAATAGTAAGTAAATATAAAGTAAACTGTTATTTTAGATATAAGTATTTATATTAATAATTTGATTAATTTATATAAATATTATTTGAAAAATATGAATCAATTAAATATTATTGATAAATTTAAATTTAAATAAAATAAGTTAAGAATCTAAGAAAATATGTTGAAGTTAATACACGAGATACGTAATTAAACATAAAATAATAGATGCATTAAAAATATTTTCTGAATAAAATAATAGTAGTTAGTATTTTGATAAATTTAGGTAATTATTGTTTGATAAATATGGATCAATTAAAATTTATTCAAAAACTTTGTAGGTGAAGAAAAAAATGGTAGTCATCATCAAAATTAATCAAAAGCACTATTTTCCAAATTGTTTAAAGAATATTAAAAACTTAATAGTTTCAAAAAATATTCAGTCGAGGAGAAAATGGGGCAGAAAAGGAAGAGTTACAATCAAATGATATTGTAGTAACAAATAAAACTTTTTATAATATATAAATACAAAGTTAAGCTTTAATTTATATTAATATCATGAAAATGTAGGTAAATACTATGCATAAATCAAAAAAGAATTTCTCTAAGTAAGTTAACAATGTAACAGTGTGTTTCAAATAATACAAACATATATAATTAAATACAAAAAACAAAATTAATAAAAGATTTCCCCGCTGCAAATATAACCTTTATAAATAATTATAATATCTAGATTTAAATCTTATAACTAATAATAAATAAATAGTTAACCTAACAAACGTTTTCCCGCCAAAAGTGTCTTCTCAAAAGTAAACAAAATAGTACATTAAACCTAAATAAGTAGTCAAATATTAAATAGCAACATTCCTACCTTTCATTTAAAACATTAACTTAATTATATATTACGAAAACACTCACAAACAACTTCACTTTCAAACTAACAAAAGTAACACTGTGTTTTGTATGGATCAGAAAATGAATGAATGAATGTTTGTAGATCGCTTGATCGCCTTCAACTGCTTATTTTTAATTCTATAATTGATCGAAAGATGGCGCCACGCTATTCAGTACCACATAGTACTAGAAGTGTAGTTTAGTACTTGAACTAAAGATGGAGCGCTTTGTTTTAAAGATTTAAAGTACTTGATGAAAATAATTTTTAATTAGAAAAACTAATTAATTTCAATTAATTTTGAAATTATTAAAATAACTAATTAATTATACTAATTTAGGGATTTTGATCAGAACTTTTGTAGGATACGTGTTCCGTAGAATTTAAAAATGCCATCGTTTTGAAAATTTCCATGCCAAAATAATATACAAAGATTTTAAATCATTAAATGCCTTCATAATAAAAATATTTCAGAAATTGTGAAAAATTAAAAGTCAAAATTAATTATTATTCGACCTATTTTTCATATTTTATCATATCAAGAGTAGCAGATATTGAACAAAAAATGTTTACAACTTGATGCTATGGAGAATATTTTGAACCCATAGACATAAACTGCTATTATTTGTTTATACAAATACAAACATAAATATAATCTGAAGTTATGTTATAATAACATACATATTTGATTTTGTATTATATAGAAATCAATAACTTTCTTCCGCGTTAAAACTGAGATACATAATAGGTGACTCTGATAATCAAACTTAATCAGGAGCACTATTTAATTTAATTGTACAAAGAATATGAAATGCTTTCTAGTTTTAAAAAATTCCATGACATGGGTAATAAGGCGGGAAGAAGAGAAGAACCCCCAAAAATCTACCCTATTGTATCGTTATAGAAAAAGTTTATTACATCGAAATATAGGTTAATACAAAAATTGATAAAAAAACTATTTTTGAAATTTAAATTTGAGCGGCTGTATTTAAAAAAATATATTTAATTTTCTTCATTATTGGGTGTATTCTACCTACTTCCAAATTGTTACCACCAGTGGTGGCTGATGAGGTTTGAGTCTGGAGGTGCATATTATATTAATATATAGAAAGAAAAGCAAAAAATATATTTTATTTTTATTAACGCATAATTAATAACATATAATTCGAATGATTAGTTCTTTTGACATGTAAGTTTAATACGTAAGATTTTCATGAATGGTTTAATTCTTTAACAACACACATGGTATTATCATGGTAATTTAAATTGAAAATACACATTTATTTAAAAAAAAAAACCACCAAGTCAACGGTATTTCTTATACTAAGAAATAATTTGTGTTATTGCTGGTTAACGCCATATTCTAATAAGGAGATGCAGTATTATAATCCATCCCACATCTGATTCCACCAGATACAGATATTATTAAGTAGTTTTTGAAACTGATAAACCGGCAATATTCGGTAGCTTCGTTTGTGTCAGTATTTACAGTTATTTCATTGGCTAGAGGCACGCCTCAGATCCCTTACCACTGAAATAATAGCTCAACTTTAAAGCGCATGCGTGAATGTTGGCGAACTCGCACACAAAATATTCATTGAAATTCAATATTAATTGAATTATTGCTTGTTTAATTGTCGACATATTAGCTTTCTACCTTTGTTTAAATACAATGTTACATTCTATTTTAAAGAATAAATACATACATGTATTTTTTAATATTAACGTTATGTCAATATAATAATTTTCATAGGTGAGGCCCTGCCTCATCTGAATAGACGCCGGTGGTGACCGTTAGACCAATATGTGCCATCAAATACTCCAATTTTTATAAATATGATATTCTGGAAATATTTCAAAAACGTTATTAATGATAGATAGAAAATTCCGTTTTTATAGACCATAAAATTAATAATTTTTGTTTAAATAAAAATCAATGTTTTCACAAAAATTATATTGATAAAATTTGAAATTCACCAAAGGTAATTTAATCATGCGTACTGAAATTCTTGCGTCACTTCACCGTGTAAACTTCCGGTAAAATTAAAGTAATCGGATGTAAAATAAACGATGCATAAGTAAAACTCATTTTTTATAGTTAATTCGATATTTTAAGAGCGACTAAACGAATTACTTCTCGTCGGATTCACATCGTTAAATCCTGCGGTTTTGTCTCTGTGTTCCTCTTAATATTCATGTTTATGATGGACAAAAATACAAAAGCCAGAATTGCAATAGAATTCATGTATTTAAGTTGTCCATTTTAGGCTAATTTTAGTTAAAATTATTGAAATTTTGTTATATATATATATATATATATATATATATATATATATATATATTAGAAATTTAACAGTTTAGATAAGGTAAGTTAATATTGGGATAAGGATATTTAAATAAGACAAGTTTAGGTTATAAAAATAAGAAGTTTAATTAATAGAAGTAAAAAAATTTAGGTAAGGTATGTGGAAATTGAGGTAATACAGATAATGGACTATCCATTGTTATAATCAAATTATATTGTTTTAGGTAAAACTAACAGTGCAGATTCATATTAACATATGCAGTAACAGTCAAAAGTAAGCAACAAACATATTTTTAATAAAAAAAATATGCAAATAGGATGTTATCAAGGAACTATATTTTTCTCAGATATATAAATTTAAATATAATCTGTTTTTATAATTTTTATAAATCATTTAATTTTACTTAGTTTTTACTAGTTTATACATATGGTGGTTAGTGAAATTAGATAAAAATGTGTACAGGATGAGCTTTGTCGAATGACTTTAAAAATCTTATTACTTCAAAATAAAAATGAGGAATTAAAAAAATTAAATTTAAATCGGTGTATTGTGTCAAGAAAAATGGGGGCCTTTAACATCAAAGAAACTGTAGCAGCACCTAAACCTTAACGACCGAGAAAAACAAACAATACCGACGATAGGAGGGTTGTAAGAACACCCAAAAGTAACCAAATAAAACTGCTGAAGATTTAAAACTGAATATTCACATTTTTGAGTGTATGTCAGTGTCATAAAAAGTAGGCTAAAGCAATATAATTTACGTGGAAGAAAGACCGCCAAAAAATCTTTCATTTCAAGAAAAAATAGATCTGCCAGACTCCAGTTTGCATGGGGCCACTTAGACTGGTGTGAAAAAAAGTGGAAATTGTATTGTTTTCTGATGGAATTCGATGAATTAGACGTCCAATCAATAAAAGGTTTGACCTAAGTACACCAAGGGAACAATTAAGCATGTGGGTGGAGGAATAATGGTGTGGGTCTCATTTTCTGGGTTTGGAATGATACCATTAGTAAAAATAAATCTAATAATAGATAGATTTCGATATTTACACATTACCTTACCAATTGAATGCTACTGTATGCCTGTTGTGTATTTTCTAGCATGATAATGATGTAAAAGACTTTTTTGCTCCCATTAATGTAAATCTTATGAAGTGGTCAGCCCAAAGTCCCGGTCTAAACCCGATAGAAAATTTATAAGATATGATCACTCAGGCAAATTTCAAAATTCAGATGAATTGTTTGAAGCTATAATATTATTTGGTATTCTAAGCAAGAGATTGTTTCTTCTATGTCAAGAAGTAATAAAAAATAATGGATTTGCAACTAAATATTACAAAAAAAATATATTATTAAAAACCTAAGTTGTTGCTTTACTTTTGACTCTTTGTTTGAAATCAATATAGCTGATAAAAGTAAGTATAAATATTGTTTTTAATTTCATATACTAATTTAAAATATAAATATATTTTGAATTTTTCCATAAACATAAATTTGTTGTTCCATTTATGACTGGTACTGTATACCTTTTATCTTGTATTTATTATTAATTGTAAAAGGAATTATTAATTAAAATAAAATAAAAAATGGCACGATTATAAAACTATAAAAAAATATTTTGAATAGACATCATCGAAAAATGACTAAACTACCACCAAAATTGTACAAATTTGCACAATTGTTTAAGGAGCCAGCAAAATATGCTGTATGAAGTAAATTTTTATTTTCATTGATTACTCTTTCACTGTGAATTAGAACGATTTACCTTTATTATTTAATATTCAATGTGTTGAAATCTGAAACAAAACACGAAGGCAAAAAGTCTACATTAATGTTAATGTATATTAACTTACTTGTCGACTGTTTAATTTCTCCTGTTACATTTATTGAAATGCACAGAAACCTGAAATAATCTGTCCAAAAACTTACCCTATTAAGTCTCGTTCTGGATTACCTGAAATGTATCAATAAAATAGTTCATTTAATATTATTGAGTTACTTCAATTTGATTAGTTGCAAGCAATGAAGATTAACATATCTGTAACATTTCTTCCACAATCATTTTTGATTGTAACTTTAAATTCGAGCTTTATTATTACTCAATATTAATTTATTGTTTTATAAAATATGTAACATAAATTAGTAATAAACAATTAAGATTACCTTTGTCGTTTTTTTGTTGCTTCAATTATGTCTACACTCGTAAGATCACTTGTGACACCGGTGTACACTGCTAACACTAACTAACACAAAGTATTGATTTTTGATAATTAACAAACAATATAATAACCAACTGAAATTAATATTTGTGTTCGTAATTGATTTAACTGCGTTAAAATTTTATTTTTGTTATCAGTTAATATTTCAGTGTGAGTTTGATTAGAAGTAAACAATGAAAATTACCTTTATCCTTCCTTTGTTGTTTCAATTGTCGAGTTGTACATGACGCACATAATTTTTTATAATTTTTTAAAACGTTTTTAATGCTAATAATATAAAATAGTAAATAAAATGTTAACAAAGACACGCTAACGTCCACAGCCTACTAAAACTTTTGACTTTTGACAACTATTAAATACAAAAATCAAATGAATGTTTGTGTTCATAGAGTGATTTGTTATTAAAATTCTAGTTATATTGATTGAAGTTTTATAAAATTGTCTGAAGCACGTAATATTATTAGTGGTTACAACTAGAAATTGGTTTATCATTAAAACATTGATTATTAATAACGTTTTGGAGGAAAGAAATTTGTTAGGTTAGGTTAGGCAACTAATTTTTCATAGTATAAATTTTACTTAATGGGCATAATGTTGACTTAAAAATTAATTATAAACACTCGAAAGATTAAAAAGACACAATCACCTTGAACGAATTTCATTGGTCAAACGCATTAATTCCAGACGAATGAGAGAACGAGCGCCGAATTAAATCGGAGGAAAAACAAAAGTGAATTTATACCCGAATTTCCGTAAAAACCACCACCAAAACACCTCGCAAAAGGTTCCAACCAAATGGATTACCGTGGTATAAGTGGTGGGGACGTCGAACCCAACGTGCCCGTTTATCCACTCGCCTCACATCAGTCGACCGTCCGTACTCAGCTGTGCTCTCGTAAAAATAAACACGCGTCTCGTTTTGATCCGTTTCACGGCAGTTTCGTGGGGTTGTCATGCCGTTTGGACCTTTCCCGACTGATTTTTGACATTGGTTGTGATTGTGTTTGGATGTGGAAAGAGGACAAGTGGGACAATGAGGGCGGTAAGGTGATGAAGATGGGCTGCGGACGCAGACGGCTGGTGCAGACGTGCATCGCTGGTGTTCTGGCTGTGTATACGACCGTGTTCCTGTACCAGGCGTTGTCGCGTGGTCGGATCGCGATCGGAACGCGCCAACAGGTGAGCTTTATTCGATTTCAACGATCGATCTAATATCTAACTTGATTTTTAATTGTTTTGCTGTGCAAATTGTAATGCTTCTTGTCGGTTTCATTTCCCAACAACTAACGCTCATTTGAATAATAAAAATATTTCTGATCGTTGACAATGATATTTTCTTAAAATTATCGTTATTACAATTTATAATAATGATTTTTAAGAAAATTTGAATCGCAAATTGAAAATATTCTAGATATAATTCTACAAAAATTCTTTGAATTAAATTAATTCATAAATGTATATATATATATATATATATATATATATAATGTATTAATTTGAAAATATATATTTTTAAGAGAGTTAAAGTATAATTTATAAATTTTTCAGATATATTTCTAAATATATTCATATTTTTTTATTAAATAAAAAATATTCTAGATAACTAAAAATAAAACTACAAAAATTCTTTGAATTAAATTGATTTATAAATGTTATAATGTATTAATTTGAAAATATACGTGTTTAAGAAAGTTAAATTATAATTTATATATTTTTCAGATATATTTCTAAATATATTCATAATTTTTTTAGATTAAAATGATTTTTAAGAAAATTTGAAGTATAAATTGAAAATATTCTAGATATAATTCTAAATAAAACTACAAAAATTCCTTGGTTTAAATTGATTTATAAATGTCATAATGTATTAGTTTTTTATTAAGTTAAAGTATAATTTATATATCCATCAAGTATAATTCTAAATATATATCTAAATTTTTTTAGTTTAAAATGATATTTTATTTTTTTAAAAAATAAAAGTATAAACTGTACATTTTCCAGATATTAATTCTATATAAACTTATAAATAATAATTATTTTTTAAATAATATTTTAAAATAAATATTAACTATTTTTAAGAAAATTAAGGTATAAATTATATACTTTCTAGATATAATTCTGAATAATGTATAAAAAATTAAAATGGTTTAAACCGTAAATTTTTCAACTTAAAACGATATAAACTTATATTTTCAAATATATATTAAGTTGAAAAGGAATATTAAATATTACTAAAAAATAAAAAGTAAATTGTACATTTTCCCTATATAAAAATTTATAAATATCACTCAGATTAAAATTTAATATTTAAACCATATTTTGTTAAAATATTAATTTGGAAATGTATATTAACTATTTTTAGAAAATTAAAGTATACTTAATTTTCATGAAATTTAAATAAATTTAATAAATTATAATACAATAAATAAAAATTAAATAAGATAAATGTTAAATGTAAGATAAAATGTTTTAAACAATATTTTTTTCTAAATTATTAATTGATGATTTAAACTATAAATTTTCTTAGAAATATTAATTTTCAATTGTATATAACTATTTAAAAAATATATAAATTATTCATTTTCTGATTCTAATTCTGGATAAATTTATTTAATTCTCATTTCTACATTCATTTAAAATTTTCAGTTAAGAATGTAAAGCTTTATATTTTTTCAAAAATATAAAGCTGTAGCTAATAAAATTTTAAATTATAAACATGAATTTGACTTAACATGAACATGAATCTCTTTTTTTATACAAATTGTTTTGTTCTAAGACCATTTTTAATATTCTATGAATTTTTCTAGAATCTCATATTATTATATTAATTTCCATTTTTCAAAGAATAATTTATTTTTTTATAATATATTTAAGGAATTAATATTTGTAAGCATAAAATAAATTCTTAAGTCAACTTTAACAAGATTTTTTTGATATTGTGCATATTAGTTTTTAAGGAAATATAAAGTTTCCAGAAACAATTCTAACTAAATTTACAAAAATTGTTCTATTTAAAATGAAAATTTAAGTGTAACGCGTTGAATGTGTGTGGTGTTTTGTGACCGGTAGCCCTCGATTCTGTGTTGACACAAAACGAACGAAGTATTTAGTAGGAATTTCGGGTTGGTATTTTTAATCACGGGACGAAATCTTGCGATGCTGCGTCAAAATCCGATTCCGTGACAGGAAAACAACATTGTTAAAGGCATACTCGACATATTTCTATTAATCAATCTGCGTTTTAATTAACTCCTTTTTTCTCCTCAACTTTTGTTGCATTTTAAAGTGAGTTTCATCAATATCTCTGTACAAAACTAGTTAACAAATATGTTGGTAATTTATCTAAATTAATTTTGTGTTTGTTTCAGAATAATGTTGTGATTCAAGAGAAGCGCCACATCGACAGAAATTTGGCCCAAGAAACGGGTTTCACTAGCGAAATTTCCTCGGCCACAGCAACCACGAAACCGCCCTCCACCACTTTAAACGACGTTTTCATCTCGGTGAAAACTACCAAGTATTATCACGCGCATCGTCTGCCGATCATTTTGAAAACTTGGTTCCAACTCGCTAAGAATCAGGCAAGTTATCACACCACTCATTGAGCAAACAACAAACATTTAATGCCGTACTGTTGTTGAATATTGATAAGATTAATCTCGAGCGTTTCCCACGACTTTTGACGTTTTCCAATTTTACCACCTGCTCTAAAAGAGACAAATATTTTATCAAACACAGGTAGAAAAAAGTAAAACGCAGAGGATATTGTTTTCTATCCAAACTGTCGCGTGTTGTTTTAACGTTTTGCTCCTGGTACTTTAAAAACTAGTTCTCTTCACAATTATGTTATTACCAGTTTTATGGGCGGCCATAATTAAGTCGTTTTTTTCTTAACAAGTTTCAAGTTTGGTTATTTATTGTGTAACAGCTGAAATTCGGCGCATAATTTTACCATAATTGTTTAGACCACTGGTTTAATTCGCCTTTATTGCCGCTAATTGTGCCGGAAATGTGCAATCAACGGATTATCAAGACCGAAATTACCGAATTTATTACCGGGATATACCAGAAAAAAACTAATTTCTGTCATTTTATATGCTGATAAATAATCGATTGTGTTTTTTATCTTTCTAAGGTCAATAAAACTACTAAATTATTCCTTCAGTTTCAGTTTCGTAATAGTGTCATATCCGGTAGTACTATAATAATTAAAAAAAATATGGTTTAAATCATCATTTTATGCGTCACTTTTCTTAAAAATGGTTATGTTTATATAAAAATTAATGGTTTAAATTATTTTACACTGAGGCATCTTTATATATTTATTTATTTATTTTAGAATTTTGAAAATGTACGATTTACATTTTAATTTTCTTAAAATTAGTAATTAATATTTTAAATTTATGATCGCCATTATTTTTATCTGAATAATTTTTATAAATTATATAGAATTATATCCGAAAAATTTATATTTTAATTTCTTTAAATAAAGGGAGCCTGTCTAAGTGAAGTGGGCCCAACTAACGAAAATAGTTTTCGATTACATTAGAATCGTTTATTTGCTTTTGGCATATTAAGTTATATTTTTCAGTAACAAAGATAGAAAAATGTTAAGAAATCCCTAATGTTGGTTATAAACAAAAAATTAATGAAAATCTAATTAAAAATTACATCGACTTTTCGACGATAATAAAATAAATAAAAATTAAATAAACTATAAGATAAATAAAAATTAAAATGTTATATTTAAATATTTTTTTTTCTGAATTATTAATTGATGCTGAAAATGATTTAAACTATAAATTTTCTTAGGAATATTAATTTTCAAAAGTATATTATAAATATTTAAAAAGAAAGTATAAATTGTACATTTTCTGAATATAATTCTGAACAAATTTATATAATATCTTCACTGTAAAATTATATATTTTCAAATAAATATAATTTGAAAAAGTACATTAAAAAAAAAAGCATTGTACATTTTCCAGATATAATTCTATATAAATTCATAAATAATATATATAACTATAAAATTTAAACCATAAATTTTCTTTAAAATATTAATTTGAGAATATATATTAATTATTTTTAAAATATTAAAGTACGCATAGTATATTTTTCAAAAATTTTAAATAAATTATTAATTGAAGATGAAAATGGCTTAAACTATAAATTTTCTTAGAAATATTAATTTTCAATTGTATATTATCTATTTAAAAAAAGTATAAATTGTACATTTTCTGAATATAATTCTGAATAAAATTATTTAATTCTCATTTCTACATTCTACATTTTAAAATAAATATTAATTTGAAAATGTATAGTAAATATTACAAAAATAAAAAATAAAAGTATAAATTGTACATTTTCCAAATATAATTTTATACAAATATATAAAAATTATTCAGTTTAAAATGATTTAATCCATAAATTTTCTTAAAAATATTAATTTGGAAATATATATTAACTATTTTTAGAAAATTACACATAGTATATTTTCCAGAAATTTTAAATAAATTTAATAAATGTATAAGAAATTAAAATTACAATTACATATTTAAAACAAAAGATTACTTTCATAATAGTGATAGATTTGGTTGTGATTTATTAATTCCCTCGTATCATCATCCCGTGGGAGTAACATTTCGACTTTCGGTCGCACTTTATCCCAATCATCCCCCTGCGTAAAAAAGGGACGACCAGTTCCCACGTTCGACACGTGACCAGCTCACTTTTGTTCCCCTTTCTTTTGTACCTTTTGTAATTGTACAATTACTATTTCGAATCGAAAATTTGTGGGTGGGAAACTTCCGCTCTCACACTGTTTTTGTTTTGTGTTTGTTACAAGCAATTTCTGATTCATGAAACTAATAAATACAATTTATTGTTATAAAAGAAGAAAAGAGAATATAATAAACTGTTTTAATAATAACATTAGATATAAAGACAGTGAGTGGTTCGTTACTAACCAACAATAAAATTATTATTACACCTAAGAAAATATAATATTTAATTTTAATTTTATAGATAGTTTCAACTGTTTGCTAGCAAATTTTATGGTAACATACTTCATAAAATAGACACTAATAATTTTTCAAACGAGTTAAACGCCTGGATTTCAGATAGACATTGATTGTGCGGCTCCACTTTGACTTTTCCCATATTATTTTAACAGTAGAACAGTACCAGAACATGCATGGAAGTGATGAAGAACACATCACGACGTTCCCCCAATTTTTAAAAGCCACACATGTTTCCAGTCCCGTTTTTTTATCCGCATCACGTTTCGGCTCTTTATAGCTTCTCGTTCCTGAATCGACTCTCAAGTTACTTAATTGATACTTTTAATATGCACAACCGCTTGTTTATTTTAAAACAATCGTATTTCGGTGGAAAATCGAACGGAGTTTGTTCGAGTGCCATTTGAATTAAAAATTGTTTGACAAACACACATTTAATGTGTAAGCAAATGTGCTTAATCAGTGTGTAAACATTTGGTCGCGCCGTTCGGATAATTTTGGCGTTTCGGATTCCTAATCGTTTGTTTGCATCTCTACGGACCCTTTGCGCAACTTTAACCTGTCCCAACACGAAAATATTTACCCCAACTATGTCTGCGCCAGCCTCGTTCAACGTTCACCCCGAAAAGCCGAATAATTGACCCTAAATGTCTCGAATATTTCCTAAAATCAAATAAATTGTGAGACACGAAATGGTAAAAATAACAGTGAACACAAACGATCGTAATTAATAATTTAAATGAGTTCAAACAAAAGGTTAAAACTTTGAAAGGATGACTAATTTTTTATTTCTTTCTTGAAATCCCACACTCTTTTGTTATTAAATTGGTCGTCTTAATTAAAACTTCGTCGGTTGATTGCTTTAATTTTATGCACAAAGAGAGTGTTAATTTTCGTTGTCAATGGCTCGTTTAATAATTCTCGCCCTTTTTTATATTTCAGACGTGGTTTTTCACCGATTCGGATGATCCAGAGTTTCAACAAAAAACACGTGAGTATTAATTCTGCATTCTTTATGTTCGATAATTTAATTATTAGGGTTCACCAAAAGTTACTCGAATGTATCTACATTGTACCGATGTTTTTTTTACTTAATTAACTTGGTTAAAATATAATCTATTCTTTAAGTTTCTTCCTATGTGAACTGAAATACATTTTTAATTGACTAAGTGAAATATTTATTGCACTTTAATTATGCTACAGTCTGCATAGATAATCTGCACTTCTGTTTTTTTAAACACTATGTAGTAAATATGGGTAACAATAAATTATATTTTGTTTTCTACATATTCTAATATAATTTTAATTAATTTTTAAGAATTGTTGCAGATTAAATAATTTTAACCTGTGAAATTTTTATGAATATATTTAGAATTGTATCAGGAAAGTTTATATTTTATCCTTTATTTTTTTTTAAATAGTTAATATTTATTTACAAATTAATATTTATAAAATAATTTATAGTTTAAATCATTTAAAATTGAAAAAAGTTTATAAATTTATTCTATTTATTTAGAATTAATCAAGAAAATTTAAAATTTATATTTTAATATTCTTGAAAATAGATCATATACATTTATAAATTACAACTAAAAAACTGTAGAATAATTTAATATTTACTTGAAAATTTGAGGTTAAACTCATTTTAAAGTGAAAAATTATTATCGATTAAATATTTTTAATTTAATTTTTTTTTAATTATATATAAAAATGTACAATTTACATTTATTTTCGTAATTAAATAATTTTTTTTATATATAATATAATATATTATATTTTAAATAATTATATTATAGAAGAATTATTATCGATTTATTATTTTTATTTGAAGTTAAATTTGAAAATTATACTTTTATAGTTTATTTAAAAATAGTTAATTCAAATTATAATAATATTTATTTGAAATTCGTAGGTTTAAATCATTTTAAACTGAAAGATTATTAACGATTTTATATTTTTAATAAAAATTAAATTATTATTATTTAATATTTAATATAAAATTATATATAAGAATTTACATTTTACACTTATTTTCTTTATTTAATATTTAATAAAAGTTAGTAATAATTTTAAGAACATGTTTTAAATCATTTAAGCAAAAAATTATCGATTTAATATTTTTGATTAAAATTAAATTTGGAATTTATATTTTTGTAGTTTTCTTAAAAATAGTTAATATAGATTTTCAAATTAATATTCATTTGAAACTCTCAGGTTCAAATAATTTTAAACACTTCCACAATTTTTTTTAAATTAATTTTAAAAATTATATCTGAAAATGTACAATTTACATTTATTTTCTTAAAAATATTTAATAACAATTATTAATAATTTTAGGAGCATTATATTTTAAAACATTTTAAACGAAAGAAGTATTAACACCAATATTTTAAATAAATTTAAACTGAAAAATTATTATCGATTTAATATTTTTAATTAAAATTAAATTTGGAAAATATACTTTTATACTTTTCTTAAAAATAATTAATATACATTTTACTACAACTATAATATTTTTTCATATTTTTGTAAATTATATTTGAAAATGTACAATTTATATTTATTATTCGATTTCGATTTAATATTTTTAATTAAAGTTAATTTTATTTTTAATTATATATAAAAATGTACAATTTACACTTATTTTATTAAAAATATTTAATAATAATTAGTAATAATTTTAAGAACACCAATGTTTTAAATCATTTTAAACAATAATATTTTTTTCATTTTTTTTTAAATTATATTTGAAAATGTACAATTAAAATTATTTTTGGAAATATATAATTGAAATTGTATGGTATATTTAAAAATAGTCAATATACATTTCCAAATTAATAATAAAATAAACTTACTGTTTTGATCATTTTAAAATTAAGCATTTGTTTACCTATACAATTTTAAAATTATATTTTAAAAATATCATTTTAGCTGAAGAATTTCTATAATTTAAAAAATTTAAATTTATTAAATTTTAAATTTTGAATTTTTAAATTTTAAAATTTAAGTTATTAAATTTTGAAATTATTTAATTTAAATCTATTAATTTTAAATTTTAAAATTTTGAATTTTAATATTTAAATTTATTAAAGTTTAAAATTAATTATATTAATTTTAAATTTTGAAATTAGATTAAATCAAAAATATTTAATATTTACTTGAAAATACATATGTAAATTCAAATTTTTTAAAAAAATAAATTATTTGAATTTTTTATATACTAGATTTGTATATCTTACTCCACAATTTATAGATTTATCTTATGTGTCGTTTCTTACGACTATATAACTTACAATGTAAACTGAGTAGGCAGTGCCTCAGTTTTTTAAAACCATCGACAATGGACGATGTGAAAAAATTTGATTATTAATTTTTCAACAATTTCGTATCATTGTTACCAATAAAACACTTTCTACATTGTTACATGTGAGAACACTTAGCAAACTTAAATCATTGTCGAATCAACAATAGATGATGATCCAACAGGTGTTTCTCTATTAAATAATATCGCAAAATTGTAAAAAGTGCAGCCGCAATTAACGCTGATCGTGAGGAGATCGAAAGCCTCGGCTAAGAAATTTTCCTGCAGATCGACTGATAATCCGTTTCCTGCCGTTGTTTCTGCTGCACGGTACGTCGCACATCCTGCGACTTTCCTCTTGCCCTGCTCGATTTTCAGGGTTCGCAGGTGTGTTTGCACGGTTCGTTCGTTCTGCGGGTCGGATTCTTAGCGGTCGTCGGTGTTTGTGTCCGGACAACGCCATGCATTATTTATTATCGTTTTATCGGCGTCGGATTGGCCATGTAAATTTCACATTCCCCGTTTATTTAAGTTCGTTAATAATTCCTTTTGAAACGAATGTTAGTTTAAAACGCTCATAATTGTTGTTGTTTGTATTGTGACAATGACAATGACCCGAAACAGTCATCGGTCGTGCGTAATTGAAGTAGGCGTATCAGATTCAGAAAATATGTATAAATTGAACGACAGGTGTCTGGTTCATTATGCATATGAAGAAATTTCCGATGCAGTAAATTATATTCCGTATGCAGGAAACTAGTTCGTAAAAGTATCTCGTGTGTCAAGAGTTTGTACCGTTCAATTAATTTCCGTTTCTGATTAGATGAAATGGAACGAGTTCGACGTTAATTATTTGATTTATTGATTTCATTACGTGTATTTATTCGACGCGGTTTTAATGACATGTTTCTTCGTTACAATTTGTATTTACATACAACATTAATTAATTAATTAATTAATTAATACCTACTGAATCCGAGGTTTTACTCGTTTTTGTGTTTCAAAGTCATATTAAATTTTAAATAATAAAAATTTTAGATCAAAATAAAATAATATTCAAATAGAACAATAATATAATATTTGAACTTTTGTTTTCACATTTACTTAATTTTAATCTTAAAAGAAAACATTGAATTGTATCTGTTTTAATTAATTAATAGTGAAAAAATGTAGCTATATTTTAACTTTTTTGTTTTCTCATTGACACAATTTTGATAAAATGTATCCAAACATTTTTAGCTGTTTACATTTGAATTAATTAATATTGATTGAAAATAACGCTACATTTTTTGTTATTATAGTTGATTAATTTTTTTTTAATTAAATAATTTTCTTTTTCAAAATAATTCTGGGAATATTAATTAATTCAAATTTAATTAATGTACCACTTAAATATGCGCATTGTCTTCTAAAATTGCATTAAATTTTAAATTATAAAATTTTTGGATGAAAATAAAATAAGATTACGACAATAATATAATATAATTTATAAACTTTTGTTTTCATATTTACTTAATTTTAATACAATCTTAAAAGGAAACATTGAATTGTATCTGTTCAAATGCACCACTAAAATATGTGCATTTTAAATCATAAAAATTTTGGATAAAAATAAAATAACATTCAAATAGAACAATAATATAATATAAGAACTTTTATTTTCACATTTACTTAATTTTAATTTAATCTTAAAGAGAAACATTGAATTGTATCTGTTTTAATTAATTAATAGTGAAAAAATAGCTTTATTTTTCTAATTGTAAATAAATTTGCATGAAAAAAAATCTGCACAATTCTTTTTTAATTCAAATGTTTTTTATTAAAAATGACTTTAAATAATTAACTGTGTAAAATAAAATTATTTTTTTTACGTTTATATAATTTTATTAAAACTTGTAAACTAATAATTGTTTTTTATTTTAATTATTATAATTTATTCTAATTAAAAGTTGTTCTATTTTCTTTGATATTTCAAATGAATAGTTGTATTTTGAAACTATTCAAATTTTGAGTGTAAATGTGAAAACAAAACAGTTTTATATTTCAACTTTTACCTTTTTTAAGTATTTCAGATATTAGAACAAATAATTTATATTGAAACATTTTTTATTAAAATACATAATATTTTACATTTTACATTTTACATTTTACATTTTACATTTTACATTTTACATTTTACATTTTACATTTTACATTTTACATTTTACATTTTACATTTTACATTTTACATTTTACATTTTACATTTTACATTTTACATTTTACATTTTACATTTTACATTTTACATTTTACATTTTACATTTTACATTTTACATTTTACATTTTACATTTTACATTTTACATTTTACATTTTACATTTTACATTTTACATTTTACATTTTACATTTTACATTTTACATTTACATTTTATATTTCACATTTTACATTTTCAAATCATGATTATATTATAAAAAAATGGATGAAACTCGAAATTGATAGAATTTAAGTTAGTACCTTTATGAACATTCATAAACATCAATAACAGTTTTTAATTATTTATATTGTTTAAATTTCTAATTATATATTCATGTGGTATATCCCTACGTGAATAAAACAAACATTTATCTATTTATGATAAGAATAAAAATGTGTTTTTGTTGCAGACGGTCGCATGATCAACACCAAATGTTCCTCATCTCACAACAGAAAGGCACTTTGTTGTAAAATGTCGGTGGAATTCGACACCTTTATAGATACGGATAAGAAGTAAGTACATTTTTACCTCTGACAATAGTGAAATGCGAAAACACTTGAACGTTCGCTTTAAAATACAAAACCGAACCCTGAAACGCTCAAGACCTGGTTCTCATTGTCTCCGTGTTTATGCAGCTGAACAACCGACTAATTAAACATCACTTTTACGCGGCTTATTCCTACCTTGTCTTCTCCAACAATTAATTATCCTTCAGGAGCTGGTCGACAAATCGAAAAGTACAATCGATAACGTATCATCGCATTCGATAAAACATAATGGAAAGTGAAACCAGCTCGCAATTAAGTTTCAAGAGTGAAGAAGTACGTAGAGGCAATTAAAAGAAATAAAACGCAGCTTCCGGCTGTAAATAACCGTCCATTACAGATTTAACGGGGCTGAGTTTCGTGCTGGCAGCGTCATTTATACACAGACATTCGCCGCCAGTTCTTCTCTCTTCACTTCTATACGTGTTTGTTCCCCCATAGTTTTTTTTTTTGACTGTAAAACGCTTTCAATTTTAAACACAAGAAACGAATTGGAATTAAATGGTAGGGAACGAAAACTGTTTTCTTTTTCTACGTTGTTGTGGTTTTCAGTTTGTGATCCTTTAAATTAGTTAAAACACTGTCAGACGGATGCTGATAAAAAGTTGACTGAAAAACATACATTTCTTTCCGAGTCAAAAGTAATAATTTATTATTAATATTAAATTACAATGTAAAAATAGATCTGTTAATAAAGGAAACGTTTCCTTAATAATTTACGAGTTATTGGATTAACCTAATTTAATATTAAGTTTACCAATGTAAAAATTGATCCGGTTCGTAATTTTTGTCGCCTTCGGTTTCGAATCCGTTACGATAATTACACGCACACTTACTCATTACTCCACAACGTTGTAAGCTTATAATTTACATCTAGGTTGGAACTTACGATACGCCTCAGGATGATCGACTTTAACCGCACGTACAGGATCCAAAACAACAACAACAACCGCAACAAAGTAAGACGAAAAAGGAGCGATATTAAATCTTCAGTTTCTGGTTGTTCATTAATCGATTTTCGCCTTATTACTTTAAGAAAGTTTATTTATAATTTTGTTATTCGATACACACGTGGGAAAAATTGTTTAGTGAAAAGATCTTTTGAAGAGATTTGACAAGAGGAGGGTTTATGTGCCCGCATTTAAAATCTATTCAGACATTTCCCTGCGGGACATAATAAACATGATCACTGGATGAAGTAAATCAAAAGATTTTGCTGTCTTAAAGAATGTGTTCCCAGTTTACGGACACACCTATAAAAAATCAGTCGAGCTTCGAATTAAATTGTTTGGCAGTGGCATCAGCAGTAACAATTACGTAAATTTTTATTTGATAACTCTAAATTCGATAACATGAATGTCGTTCAATTTTTTTTTTGAAATTACGTGAGTAAAGCTGCACCTAAAACTTCGTCACAATGACGGATTCGATCTATCGAATCCAAAATTTTGATATTACACTAATTACGGGCTCTCATTGAGTTTAACAATTACATCTATTGAATCAGAAGTGTTCTTGGTTCAAAAATTTCGAGCTCTTTTTAGGTTAATTTTGGCTCAAAAGTAAGTTTTATGCTGCTAATCGATTTTTTATTTAAATTTTAATTTAGGGCTTCTTATATACTGAATACAGTTCTAAACTAAAATTTTTGGGCTCCCGACATGTTCATGAGTCTCTTTCCTACTCTAGTTAAAAGCAATTATCTCAGTGAGATTAAGTGGTTGATCTATTATAAACATAACAAGCAGTTATCTTTGTAGACTGAAAACCCAAAAGAAAAAAAAATTGAGTCAAAAACATTGTATTTTTAATATAACTCAATCGTAAAGACAAAATTTTACACAACAATATCAGACTGAAGAAAGCCCAAAATTCTCTTGAGTCAGAAGTAAATGTTCTTAAGATAAATAATTAAATATGTACCTTTAATTGTTCAAAAGAAAAATTAAAGTGAGTTATGTTGTCTCCTAAGAACTTGCTTAAGGATATGGAGAAAATATTTTTCACGATTTTAGAGCTTTATTTAACTTTTAAATAACATAACATTATTATTAGACAAATTCATGGCAGGTAGGCAAATATTAGGTTATTAGAACTTAAAAAAAAGGATTAGTTTAGACCTCGTCTTAAAAATGAAATTGTTTATTACATAACAAGTTGAACAATAATAATAATTAATAAGCGTCACATAGAGAAATATGTGAATTATGTGGTGGATAAGGTAGAACTTCAAAAATTTAACATTTTGAAACAATTTTGAAACCTACTTTGAGTCTCCTATGCCATATTCAAGAAGAGTCATTCTATTGATTCATTTAAGTAAGAGTTTCATGAATTTCATGAATTTGGTTATTTTGTGAGTAATGGGTGTCTCTTAGTAGACACTCAATATATAAAATTAAATGTGCACAAGGTCTTTCTCGGATTTTGACTTTTTTAAGTTCTATACCATAAGCTTATCAGCCTTAACACGTCCATTTTTCACCTTATTTAATAATACTAATAATAAAATCTTGTTTTGCGTGCAAAGAGAGAAATAACGATTACCAAATTTCTCAATTTTCTTTATTTTGAATCAGATGAGAAAAGCTTCACCACACTTTTTGGCAAAACGCCATAACAATTATATTAGAATTTCGGGCTCTTTATGGACTAATTCGGCCCACAAATAAAAAACTATTCGCTTATTGAAATTACTCAGATTACTTAATATTAAAAAAATCAACTACTCGGAGCTGTGTTTAGTACATAAGAAGTCCGAAATTTTAACCATATAATTTCAATGAGAAAACGACTTATTCACAAACATATACCATATACCATATACCATATACCATATACCATATACCATATAACATATACCATATACCATATACCATATACCATATACCATATACCATATACCATATACCATATACCATATACCATATACCATATACATGTATCATATACCATATACCATATACCAATACCATATACCATATACCATATATACCATATATACCATATATACCATATATACCATATATACCATATATACCATATATACCATATATACCATATATACCATATATACCATATATACCATACACCTTATACCACATACCATATATATTAATAATATTAATTTTTTCTTTGAAATTTTAATTATAAGATGGGGAAAATAACATAATGTAAAAATTTAAGTAAGTAAATCTTGAGCCCAAAACGTAAATTACTTTTTCCGATACCTAGTAATACTTTTTTTATTCCTACACATTTGTAGTTTCGAATGACATATAACTACTCATCCCATAGTTTATATGATAACCCCTGATAAGTTAAACCTCTTTTAGTGAAATCACGTTTCAAGTTATCGAAGTTCTAATGTAATTTGAAGTTTAATAAATTTAAAAGATTGTTTATTCTGATTGTTGCCGGGTTTTGTTTCGTGTCGTCGTTATTTGTATAAATTTGTGTGGATTTGTAAGCGAGCGAGAACCGGCACGAAATGTGTCCATTGTAAATTCAAAACAATTCACGGACCCGAACGGTCGAAACTGGTGGCGATGTTTTAATATTTATGAAACGGTTTTTCCGACTGCATAATCGATTTGATTCCGGACGGACGTTTTGCATTTTTATCGCGGCGGACGCTCAACGAATTTCGTGCATGTTATACTTCTGTCTTCGGGGAGCAAAAAATAAAAATAAGCGGCCAAATTCAAATGTCAGACGGCTTAAACGAGTGGAAACGTTGTCCGGACTAAAAATGACATGGTAAACCGGACGTTGCAATTGCGGCCTGTAAAATTAAATTGGGGATAATAACTAGACGACCGCTGGATTTATTTGACGGACTCGTTTATTTAATATCTTTTGTTCTCGTTCATACGTTTGGAAAGAATTAATTTTGAATATTTCTGGGACGTGTATTCTATTTCCAATTTTCCTGTCTTGTTCCTTTTACTATTTATTCAATTATTTGGCGGCGGTTTGCGATGAAACAGCAGTCAGTTTATCAATTTATCGACACGTTCAATTTCGCTAAAAGCGAAAATCGAACGTGCAGATATGAAGTCATTTTAATGAAAGGTTGAAAAAACTCTTTCCACAACAACAATTTTCTCCCAATTCAATCAAGCAAAGAAATTCCATTTGTATACTGACTGTATTTGTGACTGACTCATTCGAGAGAAGAATTTGTTGTTAAAAAGGATGATGTTTCAATTTAGTTAATTTTGGATGTTGCCAAAAGTGAAGTATTTTCAGTTCAGTTCAGTTAGAGACAATAATAATAATAAAAAAATATAATAATTACAACTCTTAACCGCTTCTGAAATATCTATGAAAACTGACATTTGGCAAATTTTTTAAAAGGCACACAATAATCTGCTTAAGTCTATAAAATTTAAAATTAATATTTTAAATTTAGAGAAAATAAAATTAGGTTATTTATAAAGTTTAAAATAATAAACTTAAAAAAGTAAAAATAGATTAAAAAAATAAAATTTATGGAATTAAAAATAGTAATTTTAATAAAAAATAATAATTAAATTTAAAAAATTTAAATTATTATCTCAAATTTTTAAAATTTAAAACATTACATAAAAATTTGTTGATTAAAATTTACAATATTTGAGATATGTACTAAGAAATTGAAAATAAATAATTAAATTTAAAAAATAAATAATATTTTAAATTACAAAATTGAAAAAAAAAAAATTGAAAAGATAAAATTTCTAGAATTTAAAATATTAGCTTAAACAATTAAAAATAATTAAATTTGAAAAATTTAAATTATTATCTTAAAATATTATTCTGACAAACATTTTAAAGATAAACTCAATTAGAGTTCACATTTGAAATAAAAAATTACATATTTTATCTTAAAATTATAAAGAAATAAATGTTTGATCAAGATTTTATTCATAACAAAATAAAACAGTAATAATAAAAAAGGAGTTAGAACAAGTAAGTAACCTTAAATTTCCAAAATTTAAAAAATTAAGCTGAAAAATTAAAAAAAAAAATAAATTATTTTCTTGAATGAAAAAATAAAATAAGATTATTATTTTAAATTTACAAAAATTAATTTTTAAAAGATAAAAAAATATTAAATTTATAGAATTTAAAATAGTAGCTTAAACAATTTTATTTTTAACAAAATAAAAAAATAATAATAAAAGAATGTTCAAAATCTTCAATAATGTACTACTGTACTACTTATTTATTTTTACCGTGCATAGAATTTTTCGTGGTCATTCATTAAAATCATCATAATCCCATTAATTCCCATGCCTTACTTATGAAAAAGTTCTAGTTTCTTGATGAAAAATAATTAACATAATAATTGGAAGCAATAAAATACAGGATTGTAAAAAAAGACGAAAACCGTAACTAACTGTCATAACTTACCAGATTATCTTAACGGTTTTATTTGATCATAAAACGCGGCACCAAAAAAACGAAACTTGCACCATTTAATTAAGTAATCACCATAAATGTGTGACTTAACCGAATTTAATTTTAAAACTCGCGGCTCACTATAAGTTAATCAAAGAAATTTATTACATTAGATCCGGACAATTAAGTTTTCAACCGGGCACGTATAAATTCTTGTCCGGTGTTGAATTTCACGGAGGGCGAAACGGTGAAAAAGCCATAAATCCGCGACCGCAACCGTTTCTGAAATCGATGCGCTCGAACTCGGGCGTAAATCGTTTCATTTTGGAATTTTTCAATAATTAACACCCTAAACAAAAACACGGTGATAAATCAAAAGTCATTTATCGCATCCAAACCAGTAATTTAAGACCATAAAAAGAGATTGATCCGTCCATTTATACGGACAGATTTATTGGACGGCGACCGATTAATTATTGCTAATAGGTTTTAATATTAAATTTTAAATAAATCGGGCACTTAAATAAAACTACATAGTTTCCTTGGAATTAATGTTTATTGTCCCCAAACCTACAAAATACTGATTCTATTCTGTCACCGTAAATTTGTAAGTAGTTGTGTGGTTGTAAACTTCTCCTGGCTTCAAAATTGGCGAAGGAAAACTTGCCTATAACAAAAAAAAAAAACATTTATAAACGCCTCAAATTAATTGTATCACTTACGTGATTGATGGAGTCTGGATAAAACTGAGTCTCCAAACAAAAAGCACCATGTTTTTTATAAAATCCGGCTTTTCCCCTTAAAGAATCATCTTCAGGCAAAAAATTTGCTGTGTAAAATTGAACTCCAGGTTTGCTGCTCGTCACCTCCATTTGTCTGCCCGAAGCTGGATGCCAAACTTTGGCCACAAACTTGGCGTTAGGATTCACACAGAAATTGTGATCAAAACCTGGTGAATTTGGTACTTTGTTTATTACGTTTTGAAGTTTTGTTGGTTTTCTCAGGTCGAAGCTTGTGTTCGTAACATCCAGGAGTTTACCTTAAAGAACAATTTTTATTAAGGAACTTCATAAGCAGGTAGAAATTTACCTGTTGGAATAGATAGTTGGTCAACTTCTGTAATTTTATCAGCGTTTATTGTAACTTCATGATCATATAGTCCTGTTGCTCCTGAATCAATTCCCGCCAAATTGAAGTAACTGTGATTGGTCATATTCACAATAGTACTCTTAGTACTAGTCGCCTTATATTCGATTTTAAACTCATTATTTTCGGTTAGCTCAAACCATACAATCGCATGCAAATCACCCGGATATCCTTCCTCCATGTCTTTACTCTTGTAACTCAATTCCAACTTGTTTCCAAGCAGTTTAGGTGTCCATATAACCTTATCGAAACCCTTAATACCTCCATGCAAGGCATTACCATTATTATTTTGAGCCAAATAATATTCCGCACCATCCAAATTGAACCTTCCTTTAGCAATACGATTGGCGTATCTCCCGATGGTGGCACCAAAGTACCGGTTAGCAGGTGATTCGTACTCTTCTAAAGTATTGAAACCCGTCACCAAGTCTTGTATTTTTCCATTTTTGTCGGGTGATGAAAGCGATGTTATGGTCGCACCGTAAGTTATGACCTGAACGGTCATACCATTTCCATTTGTCCACGTGAAACGTTTCACTTTTACCTGTTCGCCGTTGTCTTTGATGAACTCGCCGAAAACGTCTTCCGAGATTTGCACACCCATCTTTATTGGCCTAGAGCTACTGCCGGACTGATTAATTTAATCTGAAATGTTGTACTGTAATTGTTATCGTTTGCGTCACGTCATACAATTAGTTAAGTGTTGTGCTTGGATTTATTTCGATAAAGGCGGTTCGTGTCTCCTAAATTGTTATTCAAAGATACTTGTTTGGTTTTGTTTTATTTTGGTCAAAACTTTTGTAATATTTAAAGAAATATTATAATTATGACACAATTATTATATTATGTATATTCATGCAATGTATTTTTATGTGTTTATCTAAAAGAAAACAATTAAGGCTTTATCTACTTGAAATAAAACACTACAAATCTATTAATTCTCGAGGTTTTTATTTGCATTAACTGATAACGGACAATTTATATGTTACTGTGTGATGATAAGTCTTTCCAGGATACAAAACTGCTGGTGGAAAGTTTTTCTATAACAAAACAAAAATGATTAAGTCTTGGTCAATTATGCTTAAGTGCCACTTACATGATTGACAGCGTCTGGATAGTTTTGAGTTTCCAAACAGAAGGCTCCGTGTTTGTAGTACCTCTTACCATCTTTCCCTAAAAGTCCATTTTCGAAACTATCCTTTTTCTCCGGCAAATGATTGGAGGTGTAAAACTGTACTCCAGGTTGATTGCTGTAAATCTCCAAAGTCCTCCCTGAGGGCGGATGAGTTACGGAAGCAAAGAACGTATCTTCTTGTTTCGTGCCCTTGGTGATACAAAAGTTGTGGTCATACCCCAAGTAACCTGGGATTTTATTGATCACCTCGCCTAATGTTTTGGGCACGCGAAGATCAAAAATTGTTCCTTGAACTGGCAACAGTTTTCCTGAAGGGATTGAATTTTCGTCCACTTCTGTAGTGTGGTCGGCGTTTATACAAACTTGGTGCTTATACAGTTCTTGTTCACCACTTGCATGACCAGCCAAATTGAAGTAGGAGTGGTTGGTCAGGTTTACAAAAGTGGGCTTTGTCGTATAGGCTTTGAAGTCTACCAGCACTTCATTGTCGTTGGTCAGTTCGTAGGTGACGTTCACTATCAAGTTTCCTGGATATCCTTCGTCTCGGTCCGGGGAGAAGTGACTCAAAACTACTTTTGTCCCTGTCAAAAAATGTTATATTACCTAATGGAAACTTATTTAGCCATATTTAATTGATTACCTTCAACATGATAATCCCAATTAACCTTGTCGAAACCCTTGAATCCTCCGTGGAGCTGATGCTGCCCCAAATTAGCAGAAACATTATAGGCGATCCCATCGATATTAATCTGCGCGTATCCCACACGGTTCGCTACTCGGCCCACCGTGCATCCGATGTTTTGGTTGCCGCTGCCTTGATATCCGTTCATGTCGTCGAATCCCATGACCACGTCGTCGATTTTTCCCGTTTTATCCGGCACTTTCAGCGATGTAATGGTAGCTCCATAAGTTATCACTTGCAGCATCACATTGTTCTTGTTTTTCCATGTGAATTTTCGCACTGCCGTTGTTATTCCCGATTTATTGTCGGTATACAAACCGAATTCGGTCTCCTCAAACTGCACGTTGTTTGACGTCATCTCGCACTGGGCACAGACACAATGAATTGGATGAACTTAACGGGAGAGTTTTATATGGGAGTGGAAGGGAAATTGATACTACTACTCAACGTAAACACTAAACAATGTATTATTATTATTATTACCATGATAAGATAAGGAAACCTTGAATCCGGTCAAATTTTCAAATGTTTTTGTTTATTAATCTGCTTTTGCAGGTGGTTCTTTGTTTGTTAATCTTTATTTTTTTTTCACCTCCTTTTTAAATGGCTTCAAAACATCTTGAAATAGTTTAACCAGCTTCAAATTGTTTGTCTAATGATTTTTGTTGGTATTTCCATTAATATACAATATTCCAAGAAATTAACATATCACACCAATAATAAATAATCGATTATTATTAATATTTACTGAAAATGGAAAAAATAAAGTAACATGTTCTTTGTATATTTATTTAAAAATAGGTTTTTATTTATAATTTTTACAAGCAATCACTAGGAAATTGTTAACGAAACACAATAAGTAAATTTTCTAAACATATAATGAAAAACTGAAATTCAAATTCCAAATAATATTAATAAAGATTTTTCTATATTAATTTAATATTTTAATTTAGCGAGATCTTTGCGCTTGATGCTTGCTGCACAGAGATTTTATATTAGGTTCCAATTTGGTTAGCTTCAGTCTCAATTCTCCACGTTGTGTTATTTCTTTTTTACCAGTGAATCATTTATAGCACTAAATCCACATTCAGCTAAATATGAAGATGGAAACGGTAGCAATAGTTTTCTTGTACATTTGGTTGAATTTAGGTATTTGATTTTTGTTTCCTTACAAAGCCACGCCATCGCTCCTTTTATATTAATTAATTTAATTGACTCATCATTTTGCAATTCTGCGAATTCTTCTTAATACTGCATATTTGATATATCAGAAAAATCCACTAACATTGGCTGTATCATCCATGTTGGAAAATTAATTTGTTTTAAACCAGAAAATCTTTCTTTTAAATCAGCCCATAGAATATTCAGATGATTGACAATAACAAGTAAAACGGTATCAGTTATTTCACATTTTTTAGACCCAATAAAACTGTTCAGCATTTGTTGTTAATATGTTTTTGACATAACTCAATATGGGTAATGAAACCAAATATCTTCGCTATTGCATCCACAAGAATTTTATTTGTTCCTTGAAGTTGCTTATTTAATATATTTAATTTTTCAAAGATTTCGGATAAATAACTCACGAATGCTTTACCATCGATTATTAACGGATCAGGTTTGTTGCTTAAAAAATCACAGTATCACACAGTTCCATAAATCTTTTCAAGCAGTTCCCTCTTAGCCATTTTACTTCAGTTCTTCACAAAATAGCTTGATGAGACGCTCACATTTGGCATTAGCTTTAAGTACTTCATTTAGAACAGGCGAGATGTTTTTAGCCACCAAGTTTTCCCTATGAATAACACAGTGCACAAAAATCCATTTTTCTTGCCCATCATATTACGAGCACCATCTGCAGCACAAGATGTAATATTTTTCATTGATATCATTGACAAGTAGTTTTTTAGTTTATTAAATATTTCTTTGGAGGTAGTGGTGCTTTTTAATCTTTTACACAACCATTTCTTCAACAAAATGCCCTTTATCAATATATCTTACGTCAGTTATCAATACTGCCTCAGTGTCTCTCAAAGTTGATTCATCCATTTGCACTGGGAAATTTCTTGTTTTCAGCTTTTCAACAAGTTGTTTTTCAATATCTTCACTCATTTCGTCTATTCTTCTGCTAACATTATTTTTACTGATTGCATAGCTTTTATGTCTTTGTCATCTTTTTCAAGAACTGTTTTAAGAAATACTGATATTGACGGCTTTATTAAATTCTCTCCTATAGTATAATTTTTTCTAGTTTTAGCGATGAATAAAGAAATTTGATAACTAGCCTCAAGAACACGATTATTACTTGAAGTATGAGCAGTAAATAGAGACATTAATTAATGTTTATTTCTTTTCAAAATTTTTCTTTAAAGTTTTGAAGTAATTCAAATCTGAATTAATATAAGCACTATGCTTCGCCTTCAAATGCGCCTCAAGACTACCTCGTTTCATCGATTCGTTGGTCAACCATTGCTGGCATAAAAGACAAAAAGGAATCCGCTCATCGTGGACAGCGAGTATGAACTCAAATTCTAAATATTCCTCTGAAAGGGTTAAACTTGTCGAGTCCTTTTTCGAATTGCCCCCTTAACAATATCAAATTGCCCCCTGTGGGGCGTGGGCCCCACGTTGGGAAACACAATTCTGTTTTATTAGAACGGTTAAGACGATTCCTTAAACGTCTCCCAAGAATGTTTCAAATATGTTGTTTGGGTTAAAGTCTGGCCAGGCCATAACATTAATCCCAACGCCAGCAAGATAATTTTGAAAAACGTGTGTTGTAGTCTCAAAAAATGATCTTGAGTAGGAGTTTTAGGATGATTTCTACCCTGACCTAGGGTCTTAGTATGGTCACTAGTGTCCATGTACCGTTGTAACATATGGGAAATGGATGTATGAGATACACACCTTTCGGCTATTCTGCTAAATGGGAATGATAAATGAGTTCTATCTATATAGTTTCATCTGTTGTACTAATTTACCAGAATCGGTATATCTAAAATAAAAAAAAAACATCTTGCACACTTTTTAAAAGTCATATACGAGGGTGTTTCAAAGCTAATACAAACAATATATTATTTACTTTAATAGAAAAATTTAATTTTTAATTTTAATTTTAATTAATTAATTAATTTCTTGGATCAGTGTATAAAGGTATTGTCAGATTTGTAAAAGAATGGTCCCATTAATTCGTTACGTGCATACTGTAGTAATAGTTCTTATTAGACAAAGATCGATCGGAGATCAGAGATTGGAACACGTTGCGGCAACGGTTAACATAATTAATGGTGCAGTTCATTAGTCCGGTCGGTCCGGCGTGGTCGTTTCCTATCCCGTTTTCGTCGTCATCAATCAAGACATTTTCGGATTCGGCATCCCGTAAACATTGTCCGATCGCGCGAGACCCAATCAATCATCCACACTCCAATTGTTCCCCATCCACCTGATACAAATTTAATCCAACAAATTCTTACACGAACTTCTTTCTCTCCCAACGGCAACGGCAGAAAACTTCCAGAAAATTACCATAGGTGTTTATGAAGGGGCATGAATTGAATTTGTTTTTTTATGCGGGGCAATTTGATCCCATTCATCCTTTCTGTTATCTGCCTCCATCATCTTGCGACGAGTAGGTAGGTAGGTAGAGGGACGCACACGTGGGCACAATATGAAACACGCTCGGCATGAGTCGTCGCATTTAATTAATACATTGTTTCCATTGTTGCAGATGGTTTTGTCATTTCGACGACGACAATTACGTCAACGTTCCCCGGCTGGTGCAGTTTTTGGCTGACTACAATCCACGCGAGGACTGGTACTTGGGCAAGCCCAGCATTCAGGCGCCTTTAGAAATCATCAACAAAGACAAAACATCGGTGAGTGCCATTTTACGGAATGAATGTGAGATCGTTTTTTGGGTTGGGTTAATTGAAACCGTAATTAAAACAACAGTGCCGTCGGCCTTCAATAAATCATAACCACGGAAGGCTCCGTTAAAAACGCGGCAGCCGGCTAATGCAATAAAATTGTATCGTTGAACGTTTTACACCCACCGGCGTCCGCCATAATTACCATTTCGAAATCGATACGCATCGACCAATCTAAAAGTGTTCCAACTGTTTAAACTCCTCGTTAACGTCGTCCAGTTTTAGCTTCTATGACCACGCAAAGACAGGATGCATACCTAGTAATTTTTTAAAGGAATCCCCACGGTTAAAAATGGTGAAATAATAGTAGTAAAACTAATCACGTGTTCCCGTTCTGCCGTCGAACAAGCATCGGGCATCGGGCATCGAGCTGCGGAGATTGAGACGGCCGATGGCGAATAATTCTTCGGGGTCGATTTGCTCATGGTGGCACGGTGAAAGGCAAAACGGCCGGAAAACATCGGCCGGCAGCCTGTTGCTCCTATTTCGCCTTAATTATGAATCTCGCGTACCTCCGCAATCCGCAATCGTCGTTCATTGTTATTAATCGCGATCGCTCGCTTATTTGGACGCACAGCCAAACAAATGTCTCTTGTAGTCGGAGAAATACTCTTATGGGAGAGTTTGTAGTATACAAATATTTCGAAGAATTTTATCGCATTGAAAAAATTTCAAAAGAAATCGGTTTATGCTTCAGAAATTGTTAGAAAATATTAAATATTAAGAATTTTCTTAACATTCTATATTTTTAAAGTATAGTTAGATATATTGCTTTAAAAAAGCAGCACAGAAAGACAATAGAATTCAAACTAATTTAGTTTGTTTCTTTATCTACTAACATACCAAATATAATCTGTTTACAGAATTTATTAACGTTTACTCTTTTAGAATTGTTGAATTTTTATCGCCTTCTGTTAATTCTTTTTTTTTTGAAGAAGAAGAAGATGGAAATATCAAAAACTGTTGAATAACAAACATGTCATATATTTTTACAGAATTTATAAACGTTTACTCTTTCAGAATTGTTGACTTTTTGTCGTCTTTATCTGCTAATTCTTTTTTTTTTTTGAAGAAAACGAAGAAGATAGAAATATCAAAAAATGTCGAATAACAAACATATATCTTTTTACAAAATTTATAAACGTTTACTCTTGTAGAATTGTTGAATTCTTATCGTCTTCATCTGCTAATTCTTTTTTTTTTTGAAGAAAAAGGATATAGAAATATCAAAAATTGTTGAATAACAAATATGTCATATATTTTTACAGATTTCATTAACATTTACTCTTTTAGTATTGTTTAATTTTTGTCGTTTTCATCTGTTAATTAATTTTTTTTGAAGAAGACAGAAATATCTTCTTCTAAAATTGTTGAATTTTTATCGTCTTCTGTTAATTCTTTTTTTTTTGAAGAAGAAGAAGATGGAAATATCAAAAATTGTTGCTAACAAGCATATCATATCTTTTTTCAGAATTTATTAACGTTTACTCTTTTGGTATTGTTGAATTTTTGTCGTCTTCATCTCTTAATGTTTTTTTCTTTTTTTTTTGAAGAAGAAGAAGAAGAAGAGGAAAGAGAAGATAGAAATATCAAAAAATGTTGAATAACAAACATATCATATCTTTTTACAAAATTATATTAACATTTACTCTTACAGAGTGGCTGAATTTTTGTCATCTTCATCTGTTAATTCTTTTTTTTTTGAAGATGAACAAGATAGAAATATCAAAATCTGTTGAATAACAAACATATCATACTTTTTCACAGAATTTATTAACGTTTATTCTTTTAGAATTGTTGAATTTTTGCCGTATTCATCTGTTAATTCTTTTTTTTTTTGAAGAAAAAGAAATATCAAAAACAAACATATCATATCTTCTTACAGAATTGATTAATGTTTACTCTTTTAGAATTGTTAAATTTTTGTTGTCATCATCTACTAATACCTTTTTTGAAGAAGAAGAAAAAGAAAGCTTCCTCTTTAATTTTTTTACAATGAATCATTTTATTTGAAAAAAAAACATTAAAAGGAGATAATAAAATTGAGGATTTAAGAATTGTTGTTCTTGAGAATCAAAATTCATTTTCAATATTTAGTAGACCTCTAAGAAGAGAGTTAATTTAATCTATTTCTTTATTTACTAATTCGTTTTGTATTTTTTTGTTTAAAGAATATATTAGAGATTGAGAAGAAGATAAAATAAATAAACTTTTTTACAAATTTTATTAACGTTTACTCGTTTAGAGTGACTAAATTTCAATTTACTCCTCTGGAAGGGCCAAGTTTCAACCAAAATCTTCATCTTCAAATTCTTTTACTGTGCTATATATTATTTGAAAAAGACATTACAGGAGAACGAGAAGAATAAAATTGAAGTTTTAAAAATTATTTGTGAATCTGTTTCTTCACCTACTAATTCCTCATTTAATTTGAAGAGAATAATAGATTTTGAGAAGAAAAACAGTCGGAAATATCAATCATTTATAGAATTATCTTCAGATGATTGTGCGAGACTCAATTATAAAATCGTAGCAGGCGAAGACGCCCATCAAACCGGCAACCGAAAAAATCGTACCGAGCAACCGGTCATTAGACGGCCGGTTATGATGGGCGTGTGTGTGTGCCCGTTTTCTTCTTTTTGTCCCGCGTTCGAATCGCGGAAACCGTCTGCATTTCCTCATTCGTTTTGTTCCACACCGCTTGCGCGCACGACAAGGATTATCTATGTTCCTTCGTCGTTTTCTTTCCATATTCATATCGATAACTGTAAACAAACCATTGAACTCATTTTTGTTTCTGCGTTTGTTACTCTCTTTAATATTAATGAATTCGATGGTTCGGTTAACATGATTGTTACGTTGATGGATGTCCAATCGAATTGATTTTCGACCAACAAACGATCATTAAAATGTTACGTCTAATGTAATCCGATCCTTACTAATATCATTAGGACTGTTTGATTGATGGGGTCGGGAATTAAAACATTATTTAAATTGTACCACGCCTCAAACTTTATTATTACAATAGATCAAACATTAGTTGAAGGTTCAAATGAGCACTTAAACTCCGTACTAAGTTTAAGTTTTAAATCAGATTAGTTACAACATCTTCGCCCTCGTATGTGAAATGTTTCCTTCAAATTACACCCACTTATGTCTAATTAGAAAAGATTCCGTAACAGTAAATCATTTAGCACTAAAAGCAGCATAAGTTAAAGAAAACAAGTAGCGGTCTGTAAGTCACCACTTGAGTATTCACATCTGCTGCATTCATTGGTGTTTGGGAACATCAATACATGATTTTGAAAAACCGTTGATAACTTCTTTTAGATTTTCTTCTTCTATTCTTCTATTAATATTTTTCTCTCGAATTTTGCATATTATTTTTAACTCTAGTTGTTTTGCAAATCGATATATTTTTTTGAAAAAAGAAACACTAAGACAATAAAATTAAAGTTTAAATATTGTCAGGAAAGTAATAAACATTTTCAATTTTCTGTAACTGTCTATGAAGGAATGCATTTTTTTCTGTTTTTTGATGTACTTACTAATTCTTCTTTTAGTTTGGGTAAATACTAGAGATTCAGAAGACTGAAGCTTCAAAATCAGTTGAAAGGCAAATAATATTGAAATTTTTTTGTTATACATTGTGTTAACTAACA
The DNA here is from genome assembly GCF_024364675.1 of Aethina tumida. NCBI lineage: Eukaryota > Metazoa > Arthropoda > Insecta > Coleoptera > Nitidulidae > Aethina > Aethina tumida. Next base: position 10,876,349 of record NC_065439.1, read on the forward strand.
TATTGTTTTGAAAATTAGTTTGAAAAATTGTCAAGAAAGTAAAATGGCATTTCAATTTTCTATAGGTGTCTGTAGAGGGATGCAATTTAATTTGTTTGAAGCTTCAAAATTGGTTGTTTATAAACAATCCTAGGGATTTTTTAACATATTATTTTCTTTGTTACTTAAAAATTTAATTTAATAAGTCAAAAACAAATAAACGTTTCCAATTTAAACGAAAACTGGTATTGAAATTAATAATTTAATTTTACATGCAAAATTTCTTAAAAAAAAACTATATTTGTTAATTGGGCTCACTTCACTGAGACAGGGCTCATTTAATCTGTTTTCTGATTTATTAATTTTGAGTAAGATAGGCATTGAGAAAAATACTGAACAGATAAATATTAAATACAACCTTTTTACAAATTATATTAATATTTTTATCTTTTATAAAAATTGAATTTTAAACATTATTTAAACTAATCGAAAACCGTTTAATCTGACTGAATTTTGAGAGAGACATCATGCAGAGACAGTAAAACTGTGCAACTTTGCTTCGTAATGGGAATCTTTTACTGTCTCTGTCGTTCATGATGTATCTCTCAAAATTCAGTAGACAGCTAGACAATAACATTAAAATATCAAAATTTTTAGGACGTCAAAAAACATTTTTAAATTTTTAATACATTTATAAAACGATGTAATTTAATCACTTTTCTGTTCTATTCCTCTTTTGATTTGAGTAAGTTAGTTAATATAATCTTGTAAAAACTGTATTAATATTTTTAGTTTTTGGAAGAGATTTTTAAATATTTAATACATTTATGAAAGAATGTAATTTAATCAATTTTTTATTCTATTATTTCTCTTTTGATTTGAATAAGATAGTGGAGATTGTGAGGAAGACAAAAGCTTCAACATCTATTGAAAATGATATTAAATATAATTCTATATATTTTTATCTTTTCGAAAAGTTCAATTTTAAACATTATTTTTAATTGCAAGTTTTATATATTGTTTTGAAGAAAACAGTACAGCTAGACAATAACATTAAAATTTCAATAATTGTCAGTACGTCAAAAACCTTTTTAAATTTTTAATACAATTATGAAAGGGTGCAATTTAATCAGTTTATTGTTACATTATTCTTCTTCTGATTTCAGTAAGATAGTATAGATTGTGACGAAGACTAAGGCTTCAACATCTGTTGAATATTAAATATGAACAAACTGTATTAATATGTTTATCTTTTGAAAGAACTGAATTTTAAACATTATTTTTATCTAAAATCAGCACAGAAAGACAATAAAGTTAAGTTTAAAAAATTGTTGATAATACAAATAACTTTTCAATATTTTGTAAGTGGTAATTGAGTAGAAGATTGAAGTTTCAAATACTGTGGAAAGAAAATTTTTCAATTTTTAATAATTTAAATTTTTAATACATTTATGAAAGGATGTAATTTATTCAATTTTCTGTTACATTATTTCTCTTCTGATTTCAGTATGATAGTAGAGATTGAGAAGAAGACTAAAGCTTCAACATCTGTTAAGAATACTATTAAATATAATTCTTGCACAAACTGTATTAAAATTTTTATCTTTTGGAAGAGTTGAATTTTTAACATTATTTTTAACTAAAATCAGCACAGAAAGACAATAAAGTTTAGTTTAAAAAATTGTTGATAATACAAATGTCTTTTCAATATTTCGTAAGAAGTACTTGAGTAGAAGATCAAAACTTTAAATACTGTTGAAAGACAATTAATATTAAAAATAATCCTTTTACAAATTTTACATTTACAATTAATTAGGCAAGATTAGGTAACAGTAAATCATTCACCACTGAAGCAGCATAACTTAAAAGAAAACAAGTAGCGTTCTGTAAACCACCACTTTAGTATTCACATCTGTTCCATCAATTTACGCTCGAGACAGACCATCAATAAGCGATTTTTTCCCTCCGGTAACGGTTACATTCACACAAGCGTTAATTAGGAAACGATCGGGTAAACAAATAAATAAGCGGGTGCCACGCCCGACTTACTTACACACACACATACACACAATATATGAATTAGAAAGGCCCCGCGATCCGGACCGGTCACGATTCTCTCGTTTTTGTCGTTAATGCGTCCCCCGGCTTCACTTATCAATCCGTCAATCTGTGAAATCGGCGGGCGCAAGAATGCAAAATGGGTTTGTCGGCCGATCCACGCCCGAATCGAACGATTTTATTCATTTAATCGGGAAGTCCGAAACTGTTAACTGCGACACGCTTTCCTCCAGCAACACACATGTGTCGGTTTTGCGAGATTCACGACACATGTGTTCATGTTTAATTGGGTGGATTCAATCTAAACAGTCTCAAGGTGTCTATGTTTACACTGCAACCCATGAAAACATCCACTGATTAATTAAACGCATTTTTTTAAATTGTTTCAGCAAAAGGTCAAGTTCTGGTTCGCCACCGGAGGGGCAGGATTCTGCCTGAGTCGGGCCCTGGCACTGAAAATGGTCCCGCTCGCCAGGTAAGCTGAGCAAACACTATTAATTAACCGGTCCGCATTTAAAAAAGAAAAACGATACGGAAAAAATATGAGGATGTAACCACCACCTGTACGGACTAGCGTCGTTTCATCTCCTTTTTTTCTTTTTTGTTATTATTATTTTCCTTTCATTTATTCACTCTCTAGTTCGTTTTTGATGCGGAGATTCCTGTTAATTGGCTTTTTCGCTGCGACGAGATTTCCTGCAAATCGAGCCAATTAATATGAACGTTTATTTCTGGATTCGTGTTTGCTCTATCAATTAAAAATGTATAAAAAACAGCTCCGAGCACTTGAATGAATAGTGAAACGTTTTCTTTCAAATATTCATGCGTGAGCATTGAGAAAGCTGCTTAAGCATGCCGAAAAACACTTTTAAAAGAACCCACATTATTCACCCTCTGTAGAAAAACAGCCCCACGTCGTCGCGACACTTTTGTCACCAACCTTTCGGAATTTATTTGGTCGATAATTCAAAGACCAAAAGACATTCCGTACGAGAATAATCGCCGATCGAATCGGTTGCAGGAAAAACGGGCGTGTGGTTACGTGGGTGTGAATTACATCCGGAATCACTGCGAGGCAATCTGTTCATTTTCTTTTACCCGAAACACCCCATTTAATTCCGGTTTATTCTCCGTTTTTCCCGCTTTTACATTCGTTTGTTTTACAGTAAACAAGAGGCTTAGCCGGTGAGACGAATCTTTGAACTTTATGCACCGCAAACGATCAAAAAGTCTATTAAAGTTTGAAGCGCGACGGTAGTAAATTTTGGCGGACGTTCCTTTTTTTGTTTCGGGAACGGAATTCCCGCACACTCGTTAGTGAATAATTGTGATCTCGTTAAAAATCCGGGTGGACGTTTGAAATTTTTGCCCCTTGCGATTTTCCACCGTCCAGCCGTCCAATTAGTTTGACCTGCACGAACCCGCAGGAATTTTCTGATGCAAAAAAAAAACGGGAATCGGTTGTTGCGAACTTTTACGTCAATTAATCGGCTTTTAGTTTTCGGAAAGAATTTTCGACGACCGAAGAGAGCCTTTAACAAAAACAGTCTAAGTTTTTTGAATTAAGATGGGTATTTCACGGTTTGTTATCGATTTTACGTTTATTGAACGATCGGTTCTTTGTTACGATACGATAATCGGGTTAATTTAACGCTTTATTGAACCACCAGTTTCGGTTTAATCGAACTCTTCATAGCATCGGTGTTAACAACTAAATTTTTTGCCGCGACTTAAAAATTAAAGATTTTAATCACGTTTTATTCGACCAAATTGTTATTAAAAATATTCATGTATACACTAAAACACAATTTAATCTTATTGCAGTTGTAATAAATTAAAATTCTTTTAAGGGTCTGAAGTATCCTATTTAACCCACTATAGTTGATTTACATAATTTAAAAATAATGAAGAATTAAAAATTCTATAAATTTAATTCAATTCAACTAAAATATTTAATTTATGTATGTTTATTTTCTTTAACTAATTTAATATAGAAGATTTTTATAATCAGAGGCAGTGGAGAATTAAAATTGAATACATGTTTAATTTATCGATGGTTATTATCATTTTATTTAATTAATTTAATGCATTTAGCTAGCCACAGTTGATGTACACAATTTAACACTGTGTTGAGTTAAAATTTCGTAAAATAAAATTCGATACAACTGAAATATTTCATTTATTGTTGTTTATTGTCATTTTTATTAATTAATTTAATGTACTTAGCTAACTCTTGTTGATGTACACAATTTAAAATTGTGATTAATTAAAAATGTTAAAATAAAACTCAATACAACTAGTATATTTATTTTATTGATAAATCTGAATGTTTAATTTATCGATGATTATTATTATTTTCTTTAATTAATTTCATACATTTAGCCAGCCACAGCTGATGTACGCAATCTAACACTGTGTTGAATTAAAATAAAATTCGATACTACTGAAATATTTCATTTATTGATGTTTATTGTCATTTTCCTTAACTAATTTAATATACTTAGCTAACTTTTGTTGATGTACACAATTTGAAATTGTGATTAATTAAAATTCTTAAAATAAAACTCAATACAACTGGGATATTTATTTTATAGATGTTTATTGGCATTTTCTTTAATTAATTTAATGTCTTTAGCTAACTCTAGTTAATGTATATGATGTAAAATTGTGATGAATTTTAATGTTTAATTTATAGATGGCTATTATCATTTTCTTTTATTAATTTAATGCATTTAGCTAGCCACAATTAATGTACACAATCTATCACTGTGTTGAATTAAAATTTCTTGAAATAAAATTCGATACTACTGAAATATTTCATTTATTCCTTAACTAATTTAATGTATTTAGCTACCTCTTGTTGATGTACACAATTTAAAATTGCGATAAATCTTAAAATAAAATTCAAGTGGGATATTAGTTTTAATGATATTTAATTTAAAGTATTTACCTAGCAATAAAATGTACATGTTTAATTTATTGATCTAAATATAAACTAAGCTATTTAAAATTGATTGAGATTAATTACTTTTTTCATTAACTAATATATAATTAAACTTAATTTACGTAAGCTGGATGGTGATGAATTAAAAAAAAAATAAAGTAAAATCAAAACGACTGAAATATTTCAGTCAATATTAATGTTTATTGTCCTTTTCATTACTAATGTAATGACATTATCCAACATTAGTTGCTTTATATAATCTGAAATGTGATTAATAAAAAATTTAATTTATTGATATTTATTGTCAATTTATTTCTTGAATTAATTTAATTATAGTTTATGTCATCTGAAACCTGAAATAGTAATGAATTAAAAATTCTTTTAGAAAAATAAAAACAACTGAAATAATTACTTTATTAATGTTTGTTGCGATTTTCTTGAACTAATTGACTGTCTTTATCCAATTATAGTTGATTTATATAATCTAAAACTCTGATAAATTAAAGATTCTGTTGGAAAAAAATACAAAACATCTGATATAAAACGAGAAAGAGTAAAAAAAGAAACGTTTTAAACCTCGCTAGACGACAGGTGGTATCCGTGAGCGGATATTACTGCAAATTATCCAACGGACGAGCGAACCCCTTTTTGCAATTTGTGTCTTTTTTTTTCACTTCCAAGTCAGATCGATACAAAACTCCACCCCGATAACGTTTTTTAAGTAAAATTCAGAACAGAACCGACAGCTATTTGTATTGTAAAAGGAAACATTTCGATAAAAACGTCGATCGACATAAAAAAAGACCTAATTAATAGGAATTTGAAACGCGGCGACCACAAAAACGCTTCGATCAAACTAGCCCTTAACTTTTTAATTGGGTCCGAATATTTTCTCTTCTGCGGTCCGCTCTCGTTAATTTTTATCTGTTTTCGGAGACGATTCCCGAATTAATGGTGCCGCTCGTATCTAATCCGCCTGTCAATTAGTGAGATAATTTCCGACCGCAACAATCCTAACAGTATTTTTCTTTTATTGGGTCTAAAATTTTAGTTTAGTTATGTGGTTCTTTGTTGCAGTGGAGGAAAATTCATCAGCATTGGTGAAAAAATCAGATTGCCAGACGATGTTACCATGGGTTACATTATTGGTGAGTCCGTTTTAATTGTTTGTAAATATTTTTATTGTTATTTTTACTTTTAATTTGCAGAGCACCTGCTGAGGAAACCTTTGACTGTCGTTGACCATTTTCACTCTCACCTCGAACCTATGAAGTTTATTCGTAGGGATATGTTGCAGGATCAAGTAAGTTGAAACATTATCCTTTTATTAAAAATCCATTTAATTCTATAATTATTTTCAGATTTCGTTCAGTTATTCCAAAAATAAGGAGGAATGGAACGTGGTGAAGGTGGAGGGATTCGACGTGAAATACGATCCGAAAAGGTACAGCAATGTAAACATCTCGATTACTTGATTCAATAGAGTCAAATCCGGGATTTAAATGAGTTTTTAGTCGGACACAAAGAAACCATACAGTAACATTATATGACCACCGTGAAAATACGATTTTTTACACAATGACTTTTTGGGAAATTGAGTCCTCGACACCCCGTCGTCAACTTAATAACTTAATTAACGTCTCACGAATTATACAGATGTTATTCACAAATTACATTATGTTGTTGTTATTATTATTACATAGTAGATAGTGCGTGAATGTAAAGAGAAATCGCCGCAAGTTTTATTTATTTTTCTTTTTGCGGCCGTTTCGAGATTATGTAAGCGGCAATTAATTGTCTCGTTTCTTGTTGCCTTTTTAAGTGCAATTACGCGAAAGAAAATTACGGAATCCGCTTAATCCGATTGTGTCTTATTACCGAGACAATTGCGCTTTAAATCACTGAATCCTGTGATTAATTACCACAAAATAACTAGTAAATCAACTCTTCTATATATTTTTTTATGGTTGTCAGCGTGAAATCGAACACCGTCTATAATTTGCTTCGGAATAATCCATATAAAGACACACAACCAGATAATTACGACGCTTTGATACTTGGATCCTTTGTGATTTTTTTCAACCTGCCACATAATTAAGTTATTACGGCCATACAAAAGTTCACATTTACCGATTTCCCAAAAATCCATTGTGACAAACCAATTTGTCTGATTTAAAAACGTGACGCTGCTATTTTTTTTAAAGGATGATTTTGTTTTTCAGGTTTTTGTCGCTGCACTGCCACTTGTTTCCACGCTTCAATTTCTGTCCGAGGTGAATTTCTACGTTTTATGTTTTTTTTGCAATTGAATCAAACAATTACCGACTGTGATCTTGTAAATAGTATTGTTTAACGTACTGGTAATTTCGTTCTAACTAGTCCCGAAATGAAATTAATCCGTATATTTATTTGTGCAATGCAGAATTTTTTCTCTTCAATGGCAGCGTTAATGGTATTTAGGTTTAATTTAATTTTAACAACCGAGAATTTAAACATATTGATTTTGTTAAGTGGGAAACGTATTTTTTGTAATTTTTTTATGTGATAAAAACGCAATGTGTGTTTGTAAAATACATATTAAAAAGACAAGTATTTTAAGTGCACGTTACAATATCGACCATAGTTTAAGGAATATTCACTTGATTGTTATAATTTTAAAGACACTCTTGAATGGATATTATTGCTCAATAGTATGTATCTATAGTTATATAAATTGTATTTATCACAGAGCAACTGTTAAGCTATTTTATATTTTTTTGAAAATAAATCGTTGAATATTATTGTTTGGTTTTATTTATATTTGCTTACAGAATTAGTTTTCTTTAATGTGAATATTATTACAAGCTGAAAAAGAAAATTCATTGATTACCTTTAAATAATAATTTATATTACATTTTTATTTAAATAAAATTATATATTTTTTTATAAACACTTTTTATGTAATATAAGATATTTTTCTCAAAAATATCATAAACATTTCTAGATAATTTGTAGAAAATTTTTATTTCAAATGAAATTCGTATAAAAATATGTATAATTTGAGATATATTAAAATATCTTCAGTAGAGATGTAACGAAAATTTGTTCAATTTCAAGATATTTAATGTTTGCATCTATGAATCACATGGAAAATAATGTCTTATTGCTAACATGATATTTTTATGAAAATTAATAATTGTGTCATAATATTTGTCTTCTATGTTTATGATTTTTATTTGAAATAAAAATGTTTTAAATAAGTAATGTAAGAAAGTCTCAGCAAAATATTTTTGTTTGTCAAAAAAATTAATTAAAAAAGTAATATAAATTTTTCAAAATGTGAAAAAAGTCAGTTTTCGTAAATATTTAAGAAACTGTTAAAGTCAGTTTGTTTTATTTTTTTGAAAATATATCCAAAGTCAATCAGTTTGAAACGTTTTGTACACAATTTCCATAAGAAATATTTTTGTTTCAATCCCAACAAGGTAGGCAACCTTTTAACAGCGTGTAATCTGTATTGCCTATATATATTCCTTTATAATTTATTTATTTAATTAAAATTTACTGACTTTTCGAGGTTTATAAATTTGACAATATTATCTAAAAATAAAAAATGTTACACATTGCCGGCGCAATCTGTCAACAAGACATTTAACAAAATTGAAAGTCGGATCAGCTGTTGTAGTTTTATTTGTATAATTGTTAGGTTATGCCAAAAGCTGTCGATCATAATCATAAGTTTTAAATCATTAGTAAATCATAACAGGTGGAAATGGCTAAGGAATTAACGGACGAAGACATGGAACAATTCGATTGGTTGACATTACAAAAGGACATGGACACATTAATGCCACTCGAGACTCATTCACAAAAATTCATAAGAAAATTTAAAGAAAATCCCTTTGTACCGATTGGTAAATTACATAACATATTCTTTCGTACAAGTAAATAAAACTCGAACTTTTAATACAGGATGTTTGGCAACAACAGGAGCATTGGGTTATGGCCTTTGGACTTTCAGAACTGGTCACAGAAAAATGTCCCAGTACATGATGCGGACTAGGATCGTCGCCCAGGGTCTCACCGTTTTAGCTTTGGTCGTCGGCGTTGGACTTGGGGCCCAGAAACAGGCAGAAAAGGCACAAAAACCAATCTGACATGTTCAATGTTAACAATTAGGGTAGATCATGTAAATACAATTGTTATAATTTAACTGAAATCATTTTATTTGTGTTATTGAATGAATAGCCAGCCGAATGTTTTTATGAGCAAAACATAAGTGAGTAAGCTTTTTTTTGGAATAATAAGGTTGTCGACATTGGAATTTATTTAGTTATGTGTTTATATGATAAAGACATTGTAAATAAAATAATTTTAAATGAATGAGAAATAATTTATTTTAAATTAGTACAATTGTATCATAGAGTTATCTTGAAGTTAATTAACCAAAAATATAAAAATAATTAATTACCTAATTTAGTTTTTATTTTTACTTTAATTCATTGGCCACAGTTTTATTGAAAATAAACTCAAGACTAGAATAAATGATTCACCCATATCATTTAGTTGAGTCACAAATCAATATCCGTACCACGTTCAAAAATTCCGCCAAGGTTGAATAAACCTTTGAAACTGTATTTATCTATCGTTTATGCAGATAACAGTATCAGAATCCTTTTGTTAACATGTTGAATTCAGTGTTCTTCAATGGTGAACTTTTGAATTTGGCGGTTTAATAGTCACCGCCCTCTACGCAAAACACAACAACCCGATAGAGATTTTGACATTCGGGGCTGGGTTAAAGTTAAATTTATTTTCGTTTTCCAGAATACGACATTATAGATTGTAATATAGTTTCGAAATCGCCGTGAAAATGTTGAGCCTAATGAACAGATTATTGGACTGGTTCCGCAGTCTGTTTTGGAAGGAAGAAATGGAACTGACACTCGTCGGACTCCAATATTCAGGCAAAACTACTTTTGTTAATGTTATAGCGGTGAGTAACGTTAAAATGATAATTTCTGTGCAAACATCGATCTGTTGTCGTTGTTAAAGAGTGGACAGTTCAGTGAAGACATGATTCCAACAGTTGGTTTTAATATGAGGAAGATCACAAAGGGGAATGTTACCATTAAAGTTTGGGATATTGGAGGACAGCCAAGATTCCGATCCATGTGGGAACGGTATTGCAGGGGTGTCAATGCCATTGTGTAAGATTTATAAATTATAACTTTTCAATGGGATAAGAGCCCTTAAATTTTAGGTACATGGTGGATGCTGCTGATCCTGATAAGATTGAAGCTTCACGAAATGAGCTGCACAATCTATTGGACAAACCACAACTATCAGGAATTCCAGTGTTGGTTTTAGGCAACAAGAGGGACAAACCACAAGCTTTAGACGAAAATGGCCTTATTGAAAGAATGTAAGTTTAGAACAATGTCATTAGGTAGTGTGTATATCACATTTGTAAGGACAAAAAATGTTTTGTTTAGATAATTTGTGATGTGTAATGTCAAGCTGGCAACTGTTAGATTAGTCACTAAGTATTTTCTAATATTTTTTATGCAAAATATTTAAATGATCTCCTTGAAAATTTATAAACTTTATTACTTAGTTTAAATTAAATTAATATTTATTTATGCACAAACAAAAATCATTGTACTCCTTTTTGTGTGTGCTTAGGGGTGTAGAAAATTTATCATAGTTAGAATTTATGATAATATGTGCACAAGTACATTAAATTACATAAAATAAAATATTCACTGTTTCCTCTCTGGCAATTTTAGTTTGTTGACGAAATTTATATACAAAGTGTTTGCATAATTTAGAAGAAAAATGGTATTCTTAACTAATTATGATTACCATAACCAGTTAGTAGTTATTTCAGTTTTAATTTTAAAGAAAGTTATTAGCTAAATTTCATCTAGGATATTTTTTTGCTTATTGTCTAAAGCAGCATATGCGCCTTTGTGGCATTCACTAAGAGTCAATAAAATGAAGACTTAACATTAATAAATGTTTCAATTAGAAAAGAACTATATTTATTTTTAGTTCTGAAATGCTATTTTATAATTATTCTTTGTTGTAAACTCCCGATTGTAAAACGAGTACATTAATTTCAGGAATCTCTCAGCGATACAAGACCGCGAGATCTGCTGCTACTCGATCTCGTGCAAGGAGAAGGACAACATCGACATAACGTTGCAGTGGTTGATCGCCCATTCCAAATCGGGCATGCGTTAAGTGTGCGGTATCGAAAACGGGGGCGGCGGGACTAGTAATATTTTTCAAAGTCTGTGTCAAAGTAAACACCATTCGACCATTTTCAAAAATCAATTGTTACGATCTTGAAGGAATCCGTTTTGTATTCGCACCCGGCAACGTTTTCGTTCCTGTGATTATATAATAATATTGCTGGTTATTTTCTTTTGTGCACAGTAGTGGCTAATTAACTTGTATTAATTTTTCGTTATTGAACAAGGCTGTGTCTCTATATTGAAATTAGTTTCTTCAAGACTAATAGTAAAATTAATACGGACTGTACAGAATGTGGTTACTTTGGGATTACCCGATTTTAATTTCAAATCGCGCGCCGATGTATATTCAAACAGGACCAGTTTTTTTACTTTGAATTATGCAGGGTTGAATAACAATTAAAATTAATCATTGATCGTGAACTGATGCGTGGTTTGAAATTGAATCGGGGGTCAAAACACAAAATAATTTAACTGATTGATTACTGTAAATGTGCTGAATTTGTAAAGTTATATAAAAGACGGTAACGTTGTAATTTAAGGACTTTTACCACCTAGTCGTGAGGCTTTTTTTAGATTAGTTACATTTTAATCAGTTTATAGTGCGATAAATACATAAAAGTTGTTAAATTGAAATTGTCATTCACCGAATTTTTTAATTTTTTCAGTCAATATTTTTACAGTATGTTCAATTTGACATTTAAACACTAAATACATAGATTAGTATCAAGTTAAGAGTAAATAGCAGAAAAATATTATTTAAAAAAGTATATATTGTGGTGTATGTTTAGTTTACAATCTAATTAATTTATAATTATTTGTACAAAGTGAGATTTTTATATTATTATTATTATTATTATATTGTGTTGTATATTATTTTTTATAAATACTTTGGTATCTATATATATATATATGTGTTTGTATACACATAATATTGTTTATGCACAGCAAATTATTATGACGTTCAAAAATTTACTATACGAACGTTTTAATAATTTGTTGAATCTCCTCAGTTTTATACAGACAAAAATGTAAAGCTTTATCTCAAAGAATAATAAAATCTAATCAATTTAATCAACGCCAAATATTTTTATTTAATAGTTTTTATGATCTTTTTTTAGAAAATTTTTGTATTCAAGAATAAAAAGGAATTCAGTCAGTATTATAACAAACAAATTTGATTGAATGAATTCCCTGGTACATTCAATAAATCTAAGAACATAAAAATAGATTTAATTGAAAATTTTCTCAAGTTGGAGAGAGAATAATATGACGGTTAAAATTAAAAATTAAGTTATTTTATTATTTTAGCGGAAAAAAGATGTCTTATTAGATTAATTAAAACACATAACAGTATTTAATTATAAACATTCATTTTAATTTTTAATAAAGTAATGTCATAAAAATTGCTTTATAATAAATACCGTAGTATATTCAATAAATAAAAATAATACCTCTGAATTCCTGCTTTTAGAAATTAAGGGACTGCTCTATTTCTATTGCCTTCTTCACTCGCTTTTTATAAATTCTCAAAGAAATTGCCATGGCTGATCTCGATAGATATGTTAAATATTTTCCTTTTAATATAATTATTTGATATATGACTTAGCTGGAAAACCTCAAACTTTTGAACTATAAGAAAGCTTAACCCTGCGTATCGTTCTAATCAATGCTAGTTTGGAGCTCAAATTCAGGACATTTTTCCTACATAAAAGCGACAGAAGCCGATACATTTCCTCTTGTTTGTTGCTCTTGCTTCCTTCATATGCTAATACAAAGTACTATATCCATGACAACACTAGATATTTAGCTTCGTTGCTCCATTTATATATTTGCTTTCAATTTGAAATCGGTATTGAAACAGTATCCATCTTATTTGAGTCTACCGCCTTTCAATCTACGTAACTTTATCTTCCATTTATTGGACCATTCGAATATTTCTTTAGATGCTTGAGAAGTTTTTTGCATACAACACCTCTATTTGCTACTAACAGTGATGATTTGCAAGTGTAGGTTACTAAAACAACATTGTTTCAAATTGTTATAACTACAGCTGAACTTCGATAAATTGAATCATGATTTTTCACAAAAAAAATCGAGAACCAATTTGGTTCAAGTTATCAAAAATTCGAGTTATTGAATTTCGACTATATTAATAATTAAAATTAATAAGCAAACATCGACCTATAAATTCGAACAAATATAGATACTCAATTTTAAATATTAATGAAGTGTGTGAAATTACAACAATTTAAATGTAGCATCAAATACACTAATTTGCGTTTTTCAATAATGTAAACCGATGACATGGTAAATTTAAATAACTTAAATAGTCTTCATGTCGTTACATTATATAACGAGAATGAATTTAATGACTGTTTGAACTTCATTCCATAAAGTCACTAACAAGTTTTTTTTATACTCTAATTACTTCAAAGTACCACCTCTACAGACTCACAATTTATGCACTGGCATACATAAGTGGCAAATGTTTCAATTAATACTCATTATTTCTAAGAGATATTCATATTAAATAACAGTCGACTCTTGTTAATTCAAACCTTCTCTATAATTTAAAGTTATTACGAGTTCGTTAGAAAATCTCTTTATATTTCGAACTAAATCAATACATTTTCATGTACTTGGTAATTCGAACGAAAAAAGGTGAGAAAAAAAGTGATGTTGCTAAAGAATTTAAGATTCCTCTGAGTACTCCTTTAACCATAATAAAGCACAAGGAGAAAATGTATGCTACTCAGACTGCTGGAGTAAGGAAAAGAACTACTAAAGGTAGAATTTCCTCGTCTCGAAGAAAGCCTGGTCATTTGGTTAAGACAGTGTAGAGGACAAAAAGTGTCTATTAGCGGAAAATTGTTAAAGGAAAAAGCAAAAGAGTTCGCGTCTACTCTAAGCATCAAAAACTTTGCGGCCAGTGAAGGGTGGCTTACAAATTTCAAAAAGAGAAAATGGAGTTGATAATAGACTGATGCCCGAGACATTATTAATACTGATGAAACTGGCCTATTTTTCAAATGTTTATCTGACAAGACGCTTACTAATAAAGACGAAAAATGTCATGGGGGAATACATAGTAAAGACAGATTGACAGTTTTACTTGCAGTAAATATAGACGGATCGGAAAAACTTAAACCCTTAGTGACTATGGTGCTAACAAAAAAGCTCGGATGACTACAGAACTTAATGGGGACATGAAACGACAAACGCGGAAAATTTTACTTTTTTCAGACAATTGCACTGACCACAACAGTCCTCCTACATTGTCTAACGTACAACTCTACTTCTGTCGAATACAACTTTCAAATTGGAACCATTGGACCAAAGGATGATGTATAATTTTAAGACAGTCTCGACTGCGAGTATCACGGTTCTGACGGCTATTTTACTAATTGACATGGAGAGCTGTTACACCCCTAACGACTCCCTACTTCTTCAAAAAGTTCAGTTTTATAAAAGAAGAAATCTTACAATAATTACAGATGATGAAGAACCAACAATAAAACCAACAACGATGAAGATGAGGACGATACATCAGAACCTTTGGCAGAGGTGTCAGTTAAGGAAGCAAGAGTCTCATTCGACACCTTATAAAGCTTTTGTCTACAAACCGAAAATGATAAAAAAGCATTTCAGGTACTCTTTCTCTTAAAAAAAGTTGAGCAGCCTGCTTTGAAGCAAACCAATATAACAGAGTTCTTTTGAAAGATTAAGTAATTCACATTATGATTTAACGACGACTGTATTTGAATTAAATTTTCAGGTTCAAATACAATTAAGATTTATTATATTTTCATTGATTTTAGTAACTTAACAGATTCTATGATTTACAATTTCAAGGTGAAAGTCTTCATTAATCTATGACTATAGTAGAAAGAAGATATCAAAAGCTTCAGGAACTAATAAATGATGAAACAACGGTTTCTTATAAGAGGTGATCGATAAAATCATAAAAGTTTAAGAGGTAACACTTGACATTGTTCAAATGGCTGAAACATAAAATTTAAAACTTTATTATTATTTTTCTTACCATTAAATCATTTTCATAATGAATTTGATTTTGGTTAACCTGGACTTAAAACGTATTTGAATAAACTATTCATTAAAAAAACTTGTGTTATTCGAATTATTTGTTATGGAAAGTAATACTTAAGTGTTGGAAATGACTGATTATCAAAAAATGGAACCTTTCTAAACATTTTCACAATGAATCTGATTTTAATCGCCTATCTAATAGACTATTATTTATCTTAATCGGGATTATCATTTATATATTATATGGGCAAAGGATTACAAATATCCTATTATCTAGGGCAAATTATTAACTGGCAATAAAATGTATATAATGCTTTTCATGCTTAGTTCATTCAAATTACCCTAAATATAAGTATATTAGCTTCTAATTATCAGAATTAAATTTTGAATACACAAAAAATATTCTAATTAGATATTATTTCATTCTAATAAAAATTAAAAATCGCAATACATTAGCATTATTGTTTTAGTTGAATAAAAAATGTCGTTTAATAATTTTTTAGCAATAAAATATAATAAAAAATCTGTAGAGTACATAAAAATTTACAGTTTTTTCAAAACACATGGAGTAGCGTTATTGTTTTATATTATGTTATTGTTTATGTTAATATTATCTTAACTGTTATATTACATTTTTTTTAATATTCTCTTGTGATTTTAATTGTATTACACTTGAAATATATAGTGTAAACAGTGTTCGACAAAATTATTCAACGTAAGTTGACATACAGCGGTTAGATGGCGACAGTTGCATGGCAACGGCATTTTTTCGGTTTGAAGGCTCCGATCAACGGCCAGTCATCCGCGACAAGATCTCAGTTTGACGTAGAGCATAGCAGGCTGCACGTCCGGTCGTGTCCAGGCTTGATTGTGTTCTGTTCCATGTTTTCTCGGTGCGCGCACAACGAATCGTCGTCGCATGCAAAGTGACCCGTGTGTTCCGGTGACAGTGTGAAATGTTAGCAAAGGGTAGCTGAGGTGTTTACATCGTTCTGGACTGTTTCGATCCGTTTAGTCCGCGCGTGAAAATCATAAGGGGTTGAACGCTGACCTAACCTTAAAAAAGGGACCGGACTGTCAGTGAAGGCGGTTTTACCGTTCCCGGGGGCAAACAAACATGATGGGGTTCACCACGTCAAGAAAGGGTTTGCTTCAAATTGCCGACGGTGTTCTGGAGGATTACGTTATTAGAACACCCATTTCCACCGTTTACGACGTGGATAAAACACCACTTGGCAGGTACGGTTGATTTTTTTTTAGTCTTTTTCTTCATCTTTTTCTTCCGCCAGTTGTGTTGTTTCATGCGCAGATTCTCGGCTTATTAGCCATTCGTCTCGTTTTCTCCGTTAAAATTGTAAATATTTATTGTTGTGTTTAAGGAATTTGTTATACACTTTGTTTATAATAATGTATGTAAACACTCGAGTTGTGTTTATTAATCTTTATCGAATTAATTACTTTTCGATAATACTTCTTGATATTCTAAAATATGAGTACGAAAAATTAATAACAAACACATTTTTTTAATTATATCAAAATAAATTTAAAATTTAATGTGATCACAAAAAACAGTTTTATCAGCTTGTTCAAATTATCAACAAGTGTATGGGAAAATTTTATATAAATTTATATAAGATAATTCTATAAAAATTCAAGATAAATGATAATGTTTAAATCCATTATTATATTAGTCAATAAAATGTAAAAATACAATTTTTGATATATATATATGTCTAACCATGAGATAAATAATAGGTCCTGGACTTGAATTATATATTGTATTTAAAATAAAATTGATTTATAATTTATTGGTTGTTTTTTTGTTTCAATAAATTACCATATATAAAATTAAAAACGTGACGCAGAACACATTTATATATGAACCTGCAGAATCGACCGAAATCTTTGTATTCTTTGGTATTGACTTGGATAAATTTACATTTTATGATCATACCTAGACAATATTATTATTTGAGCAACAGTAAATATGGTTATTGTACCTGTTTGTGTTTTATGTGTGTCGTTTCGCATTTCCCTGACATGGAAAAACTGACTAAATTAGCATTACAATTTTAATACCGTTAGACTGGACAAATATGGTCGTACAAAAGAAAATTCGACCGTTCGAATCGTGGGAGCACAAAACAGACTTGAACATAAAACATAAACAAAATGAAAACAAATACTTTGGATATATACTTATTTATTTTAGCACCATCTTTTGTTAATCAAAGTATTTGTATATTATATTTACAAGAGAAAAATGTCCAAGTTATAGAAAGCAGCGTTTTGTAGACATTTAGAAACCGGCTGCAATTTATTCATGCAAGGTCACCACGAACAATACCCGAAGGTTTTATATATATGATAATGCCATAATGTTGTCGCAGATATTATTATTAATTTAACTTAATTAAATTCCATTAAGAAATTAGATAACCATTTCATAAGTCAGTTGGTTTATGTTCCCAGGCCGAATTTCATAAGGAAAAATTCGTGACGTAAGTCGTGAACAGAGAGAAAAAAGGTCCTGAAACATCTGTGGCCGCGAGGTGTCGTTCAATTTGTCCCAGTTTCGCCTAATTGGTCGTGGACGAAAAGTGTCACGCGCATAAATCAATCCGAAACGAGAGGAATCTCGCACAAGAAAATCCAAATCCAAAGCATTTTTGTGCTTTTTGTTGTGAATCAAATCGTTGAGGTCAACGGCCCAATTAGTCAGGTCTGGGCAATTAGAACAAAGCGTATTATGTTACCGATTGTAAAGTGCATGTATATCAATTTAATTAGCTCGTTAACAGTTCGATTCCCACGCCCGCCTGCTACCACGGTTCACGTTCAGTTTTTCGATTTTCCTTTACGAAAAACAAACGGAAAAACTTTCACCGCTAATTAAACACACACACACATACATGAGTTTTTTGGTTTCCGTTAGGGAGTTTCGGATATGCAAATTTATGATAATCCCGTGTGAAACCAGACGAAAAATCCAATTTGAACGACCGAAAAAATAACGTGGCTTTCTTAAATGGATCTCATGTCGGTTCGAATAAGTTAGAAATTGTCCTACGACGTTTTGTTTAAACGAGCTAGTTTACAACCAGACACTTATTATGAACAGCTAATTAATAGAAATTTCCACGTTAATTTACTCAACGTTTATTAATTTGCACAATTGAAAGTGTATTAATGTTTATTGCTCACAACTTACAGCTTTTAAACTGCATAAAACACTAGTAAAATGAAATTGCTACAAGTTTATTCCGTTTCAAATCGACCACTCCACTCTGGTCATGATTTTATTAGGCGTGTCTTTTCTTTATTCAATTTGTTTTAAAATTTAATTATTTTTCGCAGGACACTACATAATTTTAGCAATTGGTTGAAAATCATTTTGATGATTTGATGATGATTCACATAAACTAATTATAAATCAGTTACTTTGAATGGATCATCCGTATTTTTAAATTTTTTATAATACACACGTAATACAGTACATTTGAAGTTATTAACAAATTGTAAATGTCATCAACTTTTTTGACAGACATGGTGTTGGAATTTTTAGACTGTTGAACTATTTTTAAAATTTCTCGATGAATTATTTAGAAAAATTCAATTTTGACGTTAATTGTTTTTTCTGTTATACATGATTTTTTCTTGAATATGCATAATTACATTAAATTAGGTTATATTATTACATTGAAATTGATAATTTTAATTAATTCAATGGCAATAATTATTTTTTTCAAATAAAACAACTTTAATTGAACAAGAAATATAAACATGATTTTTTGAAATAGAAACGTTTAAAAGATTCTATGACAATTTTTATTTTAATTTGAAAAAATATAAAATTTTTATTTTATGTACAACTATAAAATAAATAAATATGATACTAAAAGTGAGAGAAACGGTGTAAAAGTTATCAAAATGATCAATTTATGTTTCTAATTTATCAATTAAATATACATTTAAGTCATTGTATAATTTATCTTAGAACCATTTATCACTTTTCTTATTATATTCATTCAGTCTTTTTAAAATAATTAATTAACGATAACAAATAACGAATTAGCATAACGATAATGAATTTCTTTCATCTGTCATTTATATTTTGGTCTTTATAAAATTGAATACTTTTATGTTATTTTTTTTGTTATGATATATTTAAAAAAAATTAATTATTCTAAATTAATAATTAACAGTAATTATTAAAATAATCAAAATCTATCTAATAAAATCAAGGATTCTATCCTAAAATTTAGTGCCAAATATTTTTTTCAAATTATTAAAACATTCCAGTTGTCAACATTTGAGTTATCCATAATAATTTCCATTCAAAATTTAAAACTAACATATACACTACTTCATATGTAATGAATAATAGTATGTGAGAAAAAAATTTATGTAAAATTATTTATTATTATTTTTAATTTTTTTTTTATTTGTTGTTAATTAAAAAGCAGCAAAGAGTTATTTATTACACACATTCAGTTCAAATTATTTAATTTAAAATGAAATTGCTTCATTTTTATAATATTTACTCAGATAAACGTCCTTAATCTTTCCTATTCAATGCTAAATGTGTTATCGTGCAACAGAACGTAGTGGGGGGTTCCCCGGGTGACGAAAATTAAATAGCCAAACAATTCGCACATTTCAATGACTTCGATAAGAGCGACAATTTATCGATTGAATGGCATTCTTCCTAAGACAATTAAGCGATAATTTTTTTTTCATACCTTGTCAATTTTTGTCTTCGAACTGATTACAACACAACGCAACGAACGCCACTCTCATTGTCTGAACAAGCGGCAAACAAAACAAATTAACAACCAACAAACTGAGTAATTATATGAGTTGAAAACATGTTTATTCAATTGCGAGTGCCATTATTGCTCGTGGACAAGATGGTAAAACGTTGAAAAATAAAGGAGAAAAAAGTGTTGTTTAGTTGTGGGACGTACACGCGGACTTGTCGCGATTTATCGTCGAACCAATTTCGTTCGCCTTTTACGTACGCTCGAATTAGAATCGAGAAAATACTCACCCCCGCAATATTTTTTAGTCCTTTGGACGTTTTGCGTGCACATCCACCAAATCGTTTGCGCAACAGTTTTGCAAATCGAAGGGGTTCAATGACAATCGGAGCCTTTCGAATTGATGATTGCGCCAGTTTGGATTATTGGGATCGTGCCGCACGATTTTATTGTACCGATTTCGGTTGACAATCGGTTGTTGCGTCAGTTCCGTTTTAGCCGTCAAGGACGGCGAGAGAAAAATCGCGTACGGGAGATGTAAAATTGATGACCGTGTGAAGAGATGAGAAGAGACTTGCCGGTTAACTGTAAACCGCGTCTGCCGGTGTGACTTTTCAAACTACATTCGACAACCCAGAAAACCCGACGACTTAACCAGGTTAAAACCGGTGTGTGTGTGTGGATCTTCTGTTTTCCTCTTTTCTCGACGATCTTCCTAGTTCTTTCCTTCTTTGTTGCAGGGATAAAGTTACAAATTTTATTCTATTTTTGGGGCAAACTTATTATTTTTTATTTAACTTATGGCAAATTTGTATTTTACTTTACGTGCCTTCCTGACAAACGGCAAGTCTGATTGAGATGAATAATACTTCTTTGGAAAAGTGAGTAAATTATGAATCCAACGATAGTTAGCTTCAATGGAAAGAAAAATGTTCGAAATACTGCTGTACAAAGTTCAAATTTCATGAAATTTGTTAATGATTTTAGTTGCTTTTATCGTTTGAGTAGTTTTTTGGGCATTTTTAATTAATAAATTATTCAACTATAAACATCTATATTATCCTATAAAAAATTTAAAAAAATAATCTATATATCCACTGTTTTAGTGTCCTTGAAAAAATTCTTTAAAATATAAGATCCACCGATTTACCAGGAAAATTGATTTTTGTTCCCAATTTACCAATTAAAGATGCATTTATGACTGTTGGTTATTTATCTTAAGAATATTTAACATATTTTTTTATTATATACTTCTTCCTATATATCTTAAAATGAACTAATGGTAACATTGAATAATATAAAATTCTATTACTTTAATTTGGCTGAATAGAAGTCGATAAACTTAGCATCAAAAGAAAGAATTTTCTTTTATCTCTCATCTATATCTTATACTTTTTATACATAAGCTGTTAGAAAGACTAATGTGACTATTTTATAAAATTGACACATTTAGTGTTTTTAGTTGTCTTCAAAGATTTTTTTAAAGAATTATTGGTTATTCTAAATCAGTTGAATATAGTCTAAGAACACAGACATTACTTAAAATCTATCTAATGAAGGATTCCTTGTCCAAATTTTATGTAATTTTTGTCCATTTTAAGTCACTTTCGTTATTGGAATATTTTCGAAAACAAATATCTTAAACGCCTCTTTAATAAGATGTTAGAAAGACTAATGTGACTATTTTATAAAGTTAACACATTTAGTGTTTCAAAGAATTATTGGTTATTCTAAATTATCACTTGAAAACAGTCTATCAATACAGACAGTACTTAAAATCTATCTAATAAAATCAAGAATTTCTTGCTATAGCATGTTCAAATTTAATGTAATTTTAGTCCATTTATAGTCACTTTCGTTATTGGAATTTTCTCGACAACAAATATTTTAAACGTCTCTTTAAATTTTTAATCGATAGTTTTGTTCAATCATAATCAGATAATAAATGAAAAATATTTTTTATATTAGAAACCAGCGATAGTTTGCCATGATTTGTTCGTTTTTTAAACTTTGATATATATCTCCTTTTTATTTCAGACATGTGTTTGTGTTGATTCTAGTTCATTCCTTTGACTACCCAGATTTTCTGGGACAAAAACCAAATGACTGAAGAGAAAATAAACCTTAATTTACAAATTTAAATTGACAATTTTGTTTTTTATATAATTGGTTATTTTTAATCTTTCAACATTTAATTTAATTTTTTATAAATTATGTATAAATATTATAAATCTAGATCTAGGTGAATTGCTCAAATGAAAAATATACTTTTCGTGTTTAGTGTAGCCAAAATAGCCTGATTTTGTAGACCAATATAATATAATATTTTCGTTTCCAACAAGGTGAAATAATCAGGCAAATAATAAAAAAACTCGTCTAATAATCACACCTTTATTCAAATAGATGAATTCGATTTGCATGATTTATCGTGTCTGAAAAGACGAAACCGTTCTTTAAATATGGCAATTTCAAATTAAATCAACCTACATAAAACGCCATACACAATGAAAAACTAGTTTCAGTTTTCGACTGCGCCGAGGCATAATTAATGGCTCACTCGTTCACTCCAAATCCAATCCGTTGTTACGGGATTAATTTTCGTTTTACGTTAACGCGAACTATCGGAATTTAGGTTGATGACCCGCACTTACTTCTCGCAGTCATCAACAAAACCCAATTTTCGATATGTTTCAAGTAAAAATTGGCGAGAGATGTAACGGTATTGTTTTTCCGTCAAGATCTTTCTCACAAGAACGATTCGATTCGAATCCGGTTCTCGGTTGGATTCGAAATTGTTAACAAGGTCAGGTAGGTTGAGTAGAATTGCTGCGGGTACAGCTGTACTTTGTACAACAGCATCCAATATCCTGTCCGTTTATCTCGGTTTATTTTTCTTCCTTGTTGAATTTTCTTACATCGTTTTCGAATACCCGAATTGAATTTTTAGTTTGCCTTTATGAAAAAATTAGAAATGCAAGGAGAGGGGACAGTGAGGAACTGGTTCTACAGCATTTTCGATTTTCGGTGTCGTTCGCCGTTCAAACTGACATCGATTCGGATCGAAAGGAAGTCGACAATGCGATTTTATTAACGGCGACATTTTAATTGGATTATGCGGTCTCGTCGCCGCGATCTGGCCCATAAAACTGTTTTTTTTTTTTAATGCAGTCAACTTTCTACGATTATCTAATTTTGATTTGTTTGATTTATGGTTTGTTTGAGCCATTTCGGTTTTGGTGGCTTCCGCATAGTAAATCATTGGGAGTGGGATTCTTTTTATATTTTTAATTTATATTTTATAGCACACGTAAGAGCTTTTCCTGTGTGGTTTTGTGTTTTAATCATAGGACGGCTTGCAAATATTGTTGCGCATAATTAAATTCGTAATTAATGATGAGTAAATGTTTCGTTTCATAAATGTTATTTTTGGATACTTTTACCATTGTCAAGTGTATGTTTAATGATAATGGAATGTTTTCGCAAACGAAAATTCAACTACAAAGTTTTTAGTTAGTTAAATTTAATGTACTAAATTTAATTGAAACGTTGAATTTTTCCTTGGCAATTTTTCAATTAAAATTTTCCTAAATTATAAATTGCAATTTTTGAATATAATATTTGATTTTTTTATATTTTTTCATTCATTTCGTCACATTTACCATTTTAATTAATTAATATTATATATATAATATTATATCATAATATTTTTAATTATTTCTTAATCTTTCTAATTTCTTTTCCTCTGTTATTATATATTATTTTTTATTAATTCATTTTTCTTATGTTTATGATTTAATAGTTTTTTTAATATTTATTTTTTGTACCCCTCCACATTTTTATCAGATTTACTTTAAATAATAAATGCTGTTCCTTTTATGTGATTGATATAAATTTATAATTTTATTGAATTTAATATATAACATATGTTTATGATTTAATAGTATTTTTAAGGATAATATTTGATTGTATTTTTTCAAATTTTTATCATATTTATTTTAATTAATAATTTTTTTATCTGATTTATTGACATTTATCGATGTCTTAAAAATTTTATTGATTTTAAAATATAAAATTTTACTTTTTATGTGAACATTTTTCTTTTTATTTTCATAATATTTAATATACAAAATACAAAAAATATCTTTTATGATTTTTTTATTGCAATAAAACTTTTAATTAATTTTTCATAATTTCTTACTTACTTCTTTCTATTTTTTTATTATAATTAATTGTTTTTTATTTAATTCATTTTCCTTAAGTTTATGATTTAATAGTTTTTTTAATACAATATTTCATTTTTTTTAATCCTTTCACATTTTTATCATAATATTTTAATTTATAAATGGTGTTCCTTTCATGTGATTTATTGACATTTGTCGATATAAATTTAAAATCTTATTGAATTTAACAATTAACATATGTTTATATGATTTAATAGTTTTTTTGATAGAGTATTTGATTGGATTGTATTATTTTCACATTTTCATTTTAATTTATAATTTGTACTCTTTTAAAATTTTATTGAATTTTAATGTATAATATTGTATTTATTATGTTAAAAATTCTTAATTAATTGTTGCTCATTTAAAGTGATTTATTAATATTTTTGGTTGTTCTTTAAGAGCTCCATCTTGTGAGCTTTTGATACTTTGAATAATATAATCATATAAAACATTCCATTTTAATTATGTATTAATAAACAAATTGAAAACGGTAAATAGTTTATTACGTGCAGTTTCACGTTGGATAATTAGAAAATGTCTGTCAGAAAAAAAGTTTCAATGCCGTTTATAAGGTAACAATGTTACCAGGTTATTATTCAATAGAACGGCGAAAAAACCACATGAATATGGACATATTTTATGATTGTTTTCAATAATTATCGCACCGTATAATTTCACAAACATGGAATCCGTTCTATTTATCGTTTCGTAAAGCAGTAGTGTGTTGCAAACAAGACGTTTTTCGTCAGCAATAAATTCAGTTAGTTTTCCTCGTGCATTTCGTCAGTTGACCTTTACCTTAAGCAAAGCAGTTTGTGATTCAGCGTGCCATACTCAAATTGAATAACCATTAAAACGTTTTTAACGTTCCGTTCGGAGGTAAAAGAGTTAATTATAAAAGGTGCTTTTGTATAGGAATCATCGTTTGACGTTTTTCTCGGACTCCCCCTAAAAAATAAGCGAGTTCCGGTGCGGTTTCCGGTCCTCCACATTTACATATCAAACTGACACTGTTGCTCGTGTACGATTTCTAACTTTCCTTCTTTGTTCGGCACAAAACAAACCTGTTTGTGACTGGAGGAATATTTTTGTGCCACTCCATTACGAATTTTATGTTGATTGAGTTCAAGCTACAAAAATCAATCGAATCGATCGAAGGACATAATTGGATAATGGTAATAAGTGGGTTTATTATCGTACAACGTATTTTATCAATGATGAATTAATTTTATGATTAGATAATTAATAATCAGGCTTAATGAAATGATACTATTGTAAAATTTATTTTTATATAATTATCAGACTTATATTTTTTATAATACAATGATAACGGAGCCTTCGTTAATTGTAGTTTTATATTTTGTGTCTTAAAATTTTATTAATAAATCGAAAGGAAGCTTTTTGAAATGGTTATTTTATTTTGATTTTGATGAAAACTTATTAAGATTTTTCAGTGTCAAAGTTGATACAAATATATTAGATAATTTCTTTGTTCCATCAAAGAAAATGTTAATAAAACATTTATTTTAAAAATTTATTACAAAATTTTAACCTATTTATTTGATTTATATCTAGTTGAATTTGTAACATCCTTTCCCCTTTGACACTATACTGACACATTTCAATTATTATAATATAATATATATTTTTTAATTGTCGATTATTTATTCTTCCCCGCAATTTTTCTAGTGTTGCTCAAGAGTTATGTGCCAATTGTAGTATAATATTTTTATCTGAATTTACGATTATTTTTTTGTCTAAAAGTTTAATGATATATAACAATAATTTGTGTCATACAACATTTTTATCAACCACTTAACTAATTTAATTTAAATATAATATAAAACCTTCATTTTAATAGTTTATTACTACATTTTTAACCCATTTATTCAATTCATATCTGATAGATTAGCGACTGTTAATCTGTCTTTTTAGTTTGATTAAAACACTAAATTCACAATAATACGCTTTATTACAACAAACGTACTTTAACCCTCGACATCTAAAGCTTGACTGCTCGGTTCTTTCTTAAGAACTGCCCCGATTATTAAATGTAAACAAATACTTCAGATTTGCTTATGAAACAAAACTAGTCTAAATAGATGTGAGCACGTCGCATCGGTCCATCGGTGAAGGTGATGACGTAAGCTAACACGGCCTTCCTGACATGTGGGGCGTCCTCGCACCTTCCGCAGTTTTGCAAAGATTCACCTGACACCGGTAATCTGTAAACATTATAACAGCAGTACAAGCTCAAAATATATTCGAAGAACTAAGTCTAAACCTTATTTCATTTAACAAAATAGACTGTTATGTGGCACAGTTAACAACCACTAGAAGCACAGAGGCGGCTCAACCATCAACAGGTCTGTTACACCCATGACTCTCAAGTGCTATCAAAAGATACCATATTCTAGCCAGGAGCTCAGAGGCGGTTCAACCACTACCAGGTCTATTACCCGCTTGTCTCACAGACCCAGAACACAACAATCTAAGCCTGCAGAGCAGGGACCTTAAAAATAGCCTGCCGAGCAGGGACCTTTAAACATAGCCTGCAAAGTAGGGACCTTAAACATAGCCTGCAAAGTAGGGACCTCAAACATAGCCTGCGACGCAGGGACCTTAAAAATAGCCTGCCGAGCAGGGACCTTAATCATAGCCTACTAAGCAGGGACCTTCACATATAGCCTGATACACAGGGACCTTAAACAGCCTACTAAGCAGGGACCTTTACGCACATTCACACATCAATTTTATTAAATAAATCTATATCCATCATACCTTATAGAATTTCTGTATCTGGCCAGGTTCGTAACTGTTCATGCGCTGCTATTGTTGTTCTACCTCGGCTGCCAATCCTTCGGAGTGCGTACCTCTCATTAGGTAAACAATGCGTTACCTCAAAGGGTCCGTGATACTTTGGTTTCTACTTTCCTCTATTCGACAGCTAATAGCGACATCTAATCCTAACGAACTTGCTTCTGTATGTAGTTCGGTTGACAATTCCAGATCAAAAATGTTGAAAATCGGATAAGAAGTCAATCGTACATTTTCACATTTACATGTCCATTCAAACGATTTTCCATCACGTAACAGTGCAGATATTGGTGCTGTTAAAGTAGCAAAGTTTTTTCACAAGATGTCTAAAATATCCAGCCAGTCCTTTTTCGATCACACCTAAATATTTCACAGATGTTTGGAAAAAGTTACATTTTTGTATATTTAAGGGCGTCAATGTCCTTTCTTAAGTTCTTAAGACGTTCTTGAATGGGTCGAGCAGGGCACAACACATCATCAACATAAACAAACGTAATATCGTCTTTAAGTGGTCCAAGGGCTTTAACGATGGCGCTCTGATAATTTGATGAAGAGTTTATGAGATCAAACGGCATTCGGTTGTTCTTTTATTTCTTTCGTAACCCACTCGTCCATTCCTGACAAATTCAAATCATATTCCTCAAATGCAATTTCTAAATCTTACAAGTCGAAACTGCGCTGCAGCCACACTTAAACCTTCTGCGCAGCCATCTTCAATGTTGCTTGAGTAGTTTGGGCGTTGGCCATTGTCGATAAAATTTCCATGTTTTGTTTTTGGAATCTGTTGTTACTTTCTTGCTACTAATCTCTCTCCGATGCACTTTTGGTAATGTTCACAACGTTCGGAATCACTGCGCGTTTGTGTTTTTCACTATTGTCTGCCATTGTTTGTTCACAAAGAAACACAAAAAAAAAAAAAAAAAATTTAGGTCCTTTCTTCCGGAAATAATTCACGAGAAGATATCCCACTTCTGATGATAGATTAGCGACTGTTAATCTGTCTTTTTAGTTTGATTAAAACACTAAATTCACAATAATACGCTTTATTACAACAAACGTACTTTAACCCTCGACATCTAAAGCTTGACTGCTCGGTTCTTTCTTAAGAACTGCCCCGATTATTAAATGTAAACAAATACTTCAGATTTGCTTATGAAACAAAACTAGTCTAAATAGATGTGAGCACGTCGCATCGGTCCATCGGTGAAGGTGATGACGTAAGCTAACATATCTAGAATTTGTAACATCTATTCCTCCTTGACACTTAACTGTCACCATTCAATTATTACAATATTGAAATAATTTTTTTGATCGACGACTTCTCCCCCGTAATATTTTGTCAGTGTTGCTCAAGAATCGCGTGCCGGTTAAATAAATTGACAATTTTGCGTTCTATTAATTTGTGGTTGGTACGTGTCGTTTCGGCTTGTCGCAATTAATGTACCGAAACCCACGCGTCATAATTGCGTTACGCGGATTGGGAAATTCGAAACGTTAATTATAATTCATGTCTACTGTGTTGCACCGCCTTTTTTACATGTTTTTAAATATTTTAAATTTTTATAAATAATTACGTAACTATTTACTATTTGCTACAACATTTTTACATGTACTTACGATTTTGCAACGTTTTCAACAATGAAATTTTTAAATTTTTAATTTTCTTGTCGATTCATACGAATTTCTATTATTTCTTAATATGTAAATTTTGTCAAGGAATTTTTGTTTTTCACGCAGTTGTGTGATAATTTTCAAAATTTTAAATTTCGTTGTATTAATTTATTTTTATTGAAACGAATTAATAATATACAATATTTGAGTTTATTAATACCCATGAAACAATGTTAGGATTTTTTTCCTTTATTTTTATTTATTTTAATTTTGAAACTTGAATAAATATATTATTTTGTTTTTTGGTAAATTCAATTTGATTAATACAAAATTAATTAAGCATCTATGAATATTATTTTAATTTATTCAGTTTTATAAAATTTCCAAATTTTATATTTATAATAAATTAACAAAAATTTAGTTTAAGGTCTAAAAGGCTGGTAGAAAAGTATTTTTTGTGAATTATTTCTATTCTCATATTTTTTTCAATAAATATTTTTTTTATTTTTTCCAAATTTTGTAGTATTTCATTTTATATTTTTTATTATATATATTTTATGTTTATTGTGTCTTTTTCAAATTAATAAAAGTATAATATTTGAGAATATTTAATATCCATGAAACAGTGTTGAGACTTTTTTCTTTTATTTTTATTTATTTTAATTTTTTTATATATTGAATTTTGTGAATTTTTTCTCTTTTCACAATTTTTGGTAACATTTTAAATAAGTAAATTTTTTTATTTTTTATCATGATATATCTAGAAAACTAACAGAGGTAAAATAACGAAATTTTGTAGTTACATAACCTTTTAAATACAACAAAATAAGTTTGAAATGATTTAAAAACATTACTGCAGGGGTGTTGGAGGGGATGAGGAGCGGATTAAAATTCTAACTTTTTTGTATGTAAGTTTATTTTAATTTTGACATCACAATATGATATTTTAATGTTTTAAAATTATTTCCAAGCAAAATTAATTTATTAATAAGTTTCACCTTATAAATTCAAGGAGATCGAATATTCTAATATAATAAGAAATATGTTTAATTCAAACACCCTGTATACAAATATTAAAAAAATCAAAATTGATTTATAATTGTGTGAGATCAGTTACTAAAAGAATTATAGCAATGTGAAATACCTTTGAAGGACTTTATTGTATTTCTGTATTTTGAGGTCAAGAATATGTGGTTAATTTTTGTACACTTAATTTAGAAACTCACTGTATATAATAATTTAACAAAAGTACAATATTAAGTTTAACTTAATATCTAAAAAGCTGTGATTAAGATTATTGTGTTTTTAAATATTTTGACCCTTAAAACTGCATAATTGTTGAAATATTAAAGTATTTTATTTTATTAATTCAGTTTATGTAATTTTTATATTCCTGTGAAATATTTTTAGTTTCTACGAATATATAATATTATTCACAATTTTGTTAACTATTTCTACGAATATTCATTTTTTTTAATTTTTATACCATTTTTAGTTTATTTTTATATTACACAATTCAGTTTTATTAATTTTTAATTTTTTTGTCATATGTCTACAAATTTTCTTTATTTTTCGAAATTTTTATATTATTTTCAATATGTATAATAATATAAAATATAAGTATAATAAGACACACAATAGATGGAAGTTGTGTGTGAAAGAGAAACGAAACGTGCACACATGTTGCCCGTCTAAAATTACGATCCTCGCCGCTATTAATAAACCGCATTTGTAATAAAATAACTATTTACAACGGCGGAGAAGTTCACGGTTAATTTGAACGCTCGATCTCTTTATTCTTCTTTTCCAAAAGACGAACTACAAAACGAGTTAATCGTTTATACAGAAACAGGAAGAAGAAACTTTATAGGAAGTGTGTACATAAAAGAGTGAATTCGCCGTTTAATCGGCAAATAATGTAATAAATAAACCGTGTCGCTTTGCGGACGAGAGAAATCGCCGCAACAATTCCTGTGATGTTTGCGATTGTGTAACTTGTACAACATAATATTGTTCTATTAAATTCGATTAACCAGCAACATTGAAGTACGTTAAAAAATATTTATCGATCAATTTGGAAAGTTATTTTTGTTAATTGTTTAATGAGGGGTCAAGAACGAGATGTCAAACCGAATCGTTTTTTGATAAGCGCCAACGGCCGATGAAAATTTCGCGACAACACATCAATCTAATCAATTAACGGTTTGGCGAAGCTGAGAACGTCCGTCGCACTAATTGCGAACCTTGAGAACAAAGCAAATGTTTTATAATCTGTGCAAAAGCGGTGGGATTCGTTCGCGTTCCTCGTACGTTTGTTGCAAAACAAACTCCCACGCGCCAGCCAGACTCTCTCTTCCATATTTTATTTATTTATTTTTTCTTTTCCTCACTAGTTGTTGTTTGTTTTCCTTTAATGTCTCCCTTCCTTTATTCCTTTAACAATTCGATTGCACATTTACCAACTCTGTGCCACTTCCAAATGTCACCGTCCGACACGGCCGCGTTAAATGTGAGATAGACGTGAAAGAAGGGCGTGGTTCGAAACCTTTACCAAACCAACAACCCGACGGAACGTGGAAAGTGTTATTTTTCTTTGTTGTGCGCCGAAACATTTCCGTCAGTTTCTGTCCATCGAAATAATCTTCCTTCCGGTGGTGGACGTACGGAAACAGCATTGGGGTTCTAGCAGCAGGAGTCGGACGGTGGAATTTATGCTAGGAATCCGGCGTTCCGGCCCACGAAAGGCGGAACGATGCCGATGCAAGGTCGTCCTTTTGCCACTCTCGACACCAGACACCCGACACTCGGTTGCCATGCGACACACACGTCGACATCGAAAGGGAACAAAACGAATGGTAACTGTACCGTCGCGGTTTCGGGTCGTTGTTGTGGTTCTAACACGTCTTCGTTGCAGAAAGAGAACGACCGGATAATTACTGGCGTAACAAGTTACGGACGAAAGGTCGCGTTCATTCTATGTCACACACGAAAATTGCATTTTGGAATTCAATTTGGCAACGTTCGTTTGTTCGACGAGCTGTTTGAAAGAGCAACAGGTGGTGCAAAACGAACGTTCACACCAAAATTCGTATGAGTAACGTGGATGAAATAGAATTAGGTGGCAGAAATAAAAATATTTTATCGGGTTTGTTGTTATTTATTAATTAGTTACCAGTATTGCAATGTTGTTACTCTTATCGATTTCGAAAAAGCTATTGTCTTGTTAGTTAACATAAGCTACTAAATAATTATTAAATAATTGACAATAAAATTTTGATATTGACAACTACCTAAGGGAATAATGTTTTTTTTAGCTTCTTGGCAGCTATTCAGCAACAAATCAGCAATTTTGATGCTCTCGTATTTTTTGAAGGAAATGTTCTTCTGACTATTGAGTCATATTTATTTTGCAGTAACAAATTACCAATTTTGATGCTCTTGTATTCTTTGAGGAAATATCTGTCAATACAATTTAGTTATTGACTATATTCAGCAACAAATAAGCAATATTGATGATTTTGTATTCTTTGGAGGAAATAATGTTCTTCTGACTCAATCTTCATCTGTCAAAACAGCATAAGATTATTATCAATAAAATTTAGATATTGACTACTATACAGCAACAAATAAGCAATTTTGATGATCTTGTATTCTTTGAAGGGAATAATGTTCTTCTGACTCAATCTTCATCTGTCAAAATATCATAAGATAATTATTAATAAAATTTAGATATTTATTATTCATCAACAAATCAGCAATTTTGATGTTCTTGTATTTTTTTAAAGAAATAATGTTCTTCTGACTCAATCTTCATCTGATAAAACAACATAAGATAATTATCAATAAAATTTAGATATTGACTACTATTCATCAACAAATAAGCAATTGTGATGATTTTGTATTCTTTGAAGGAAATAATGTTCTTCTGACTCAATCTTCATTTGTTAAAACAGCATAAGTTGATTGTCAATATAATTTAGACATTGACTACCATTCCGCAACAAATAAGCAATTGTGATGATCTTGTATTCTTTGAAGGAAATAATGTTCTCCTGACTCAATCTTCATCTGTCAAAACAACATAAGATAATTATCAATAAAATTTAGATATTTATTATTCAGCAACAAATAAGCAATTTTGATGATCTTGTATTCTTTGAAGGTAATAATGTTCTGACTCAATCTTCATCTGACAAAACAGCATAAGATAATTATCAATAAAATTTAGATATTGACTACCATTCAGCAACAAATAAGCAATTGTGATGATCTTGTATTCTTTGAAGGAAATAACGTTCTTCTGACTCAATCTTCATCTGTCAAAACAGTATAAGATGATTATCAATAAAATTTAGATATTGACTACTATTCAGCAACAAATAATCAATTTTGATGGTCTTGTATTCTTTGAAGAAAATAATGTTCTTCTGACTCGATCTTCATCTGTCAAAACAGCATAAGACGATTATCAATAAAATTTAGATATTGACTACTATTCAGCAACAAATAAGCAATTTTGCTGTTTTTGTATTCTGGGAAAGAAATTATATTTTTCTAACTCAGTCTTCAGCTGCCAAAACAAAATTATTATCAATAAAATTTAGATATAACAACTATTTAGGAATAAATAAGCAATTTTGATGCTCTATTAGTTCTGAGAAAAAATATTATTTATCTAGTTCAATTTTCACCTATCAAAACAATAAAATAATTAGCAACAACATTTAGATTTAAACAACTATTTAACAACAAATAAACAATTTGGATGTTCTTGTAGCTCTCGAAAGCTGCCAGAATAATATAAAAATAGGAATGAAATTTAAATTTTGACAACTACTTAACTTCAATTAAGCAATTTGATGCTGTACAGTGACATACACAAATTTGGACAAACTTCTAACAAAAAATATATTTTCAGTTATCAATATTTGTGGTTCAAATGGTGGGTTAACCTCACTGTTTGTAATGACGGTGAGAATTTTCCTGTACATCTAAAACCGAAATAAAGATTCCAAGCACAAATCGACGTGACATTTAGAAGTAGGCACATTGTGCAATCGGGGAAGTAAAAGTGTATTTTTCGCGCGGATCTTGTGCAATTCGAGCGCGGCGCGGTCGCGAACACAAATAATAGGAAGTCGCCGGCGCGTTTTAATTATTGTCTGGCGATATCACAACACAATTCCGATTCAAATGTCACACACACACAACCACCACGTCTCTTACTGTTTTATGCAACGGAGGCGCGTGCACGTGACGTAACTTCCAATCCGAGTCCCAAACACTTTTTTTTTGCACGGCGAAAGAGCGAAAATCGGCCCGGTTCCCACGCAAATCGGCCCGTCACGTCTTTTGGTGCAACATCTAGATTCCTGGTTTTGAAAAAACCTTGCTGTCTCACTGCTAGGTGAAAGTGGCTGTCCCAATCGTCGACAGTTCGATACGTCGATTTGATTGATACGAATCGACTTTGTGTGCACGTTTTGGTGGTTTAAAACGGTTCGCAGGAATGAGAGTCCCGGTGCGTGCACTTCCTTCAGTTGCCCGCTCTACCAGACATCCGTTTTACACTCGACTTGGCGGCGAGGAGACGATTTATCTTTTTTGTTTATCTTCCTTTGTGGCTCGTCGCCACAAACTGCAACACTTTAACGAGGGAAAACGACTCACTATTTTTAATGTGCTGCAGTCTTTGTTTTAAATCAGTTATTTTATATGGTATCGAATACCTATTTGCTGTAATTCTTATTATCCACCTACTTCTCAACTTTGTTTCTTTGATTAATGTCATGAGAACAACATTGGCTGAAAGAATTGTGAATACTTCAGTGCTTTTAGAATGTTTTTGCAAAAACGGAGAATTGTATTTCATCATGTTTATACCCATCCCAGTTAAAACGACGAAAAAAGAATCGACATTGAAAGACATGCAATTGCAAAGAAATTCCAATCAAGAAAGGTCTGTTTAATAAAAAATAAAACATCGACACAAAGAAAATAAATGTATACCTCCATGAATAATAAAAGTACTTCAAAAAGGGCATTAAATATGACAAATGATATCTCTTAGCTTGCATCTTTATATCAGAGAAATTTCCTATTGATTTTGATCCTGAAGACCATTGGTCGAAAAAATTCCTGACTAATAAAGAATCTTAAATTAATTTACTCATTTGTATGATTTCTGATCTCAAGTCCCAAATGTTTATTTATTGTTTGATTTAAATATTAGACATTAATTTGATGCTCTACATATCAGCGATAGTGTATATATCAGATATATTGACATACTTTTCGTTTCTGAAAAGATAAATGGTTTTTTAATAAGCAGAAAGATGAATTATGTATTTAAATGAATAGATAAGAAAAAATCTAAATAATTTGATGAAAATATAGAATATTTTAGATATATATTATGTACAGTATAGTCAGAAAGTAGACCAATTTTAAAAATACATATGCAAATCTAATATAATTTATACCAATTATGAACACACTGTATACAAACATATCGGTGAATATTTCTTGTATTAAAAATAAATCTGGTAGCTACAAACCAAAAAATTAAATATTCGACTGGCAAAAAGTAGAACTTTTTACTAAATGACTACAAAATCCACAATAATTTTTAGTTTCATAGAGTACACCAAAATAAAATAAGTTAATATAGTTCCTCGCGGAAAAAAAATATTTTTAAATTAAAACAGGAGGACCAAGAAAAACCACCAGTAGGTTTCAGGATACACAAATTTTATCCTATTCCAAAAAAAGATCCTTCCTCGAATTCCGGCAAAATAAAAGGTTTATTAGATACAGAACTTGGAATTAATGTTTCTTCAAGAACAGTAAGAGAAGCCAGACTAAAAAACCACTACTATCAGAGTAGAACAGACGAACCAGAATTGAGTTTACCAGGGGCTGCTTTTCGAGATTTGGAATGGGTTCCCTTCTTTGAATAAAGAGTATCATGGATCGTTTTATATATAAACAAATATTGAGGAACATTATGGTACCATATTCAGATAAAAATATGCCACTGAAACTATTTTCAACAAAATAATGACCCGAAGCACACTTCAAAATATTTGAAGCTGTGGGTTTTAAGGAAAAAAATTAATGTTATGAACGATCTAAACTCCATTAAAAACTTATGCGGGATAGTGACCAACAAAATAAGATACAAAGAGTATAGTAATCAGCAAGATTATTTATTCACAGTTCTGCAAGAAACCTGGCAAAATATGGATATGAAATATTATTGACCATCTGTTGCTTTCCATAAAAAAGATGTTTAAAAAATTATAAATTATTTGTATTAATAAAACTTTAAATAGCATAAGTTGTTCTACTTTTTGCCAGCCAAAAACAATAATCATCTTTTTTTTGTATTGTTTAACTAAGTAATTATTTAATTTTACAATATATATTTTTTTAACATAATAATCAGGTCAAAAATTATTTGGAATTTAAAAAAGTTGCTCTACTTTCTGCCAATACCGTATATTTGATATATATGTTATTTTTTTACATAGAATAAAATTTAATTATGTTTATGAATATATAATATAATCCAATATTTGTTATCTTGATACTTACTTAAAATATGAATATAAGGAATATTTTCATTATCTGTCAAATATTCATCAACTTCAGTTAAACTACATTTAAAACGAGAGGATTTAATAACTAGAAAAGATGTATTTGGTTACAGAGTTATTATTATTATTTGATTTATTTAAACGTTAATAACTTTTTTAATTTAAATGTAACAGCTATATTATATAATTACTAAGGTTGTACCGCTATGGAAATTTAGTCAGAATCCTTCTGCAAAATAATCTAATTTAAAATAATGTTAATAGACAACAATTGCTTTGTGGTACTGAAGCTATTAAAAAGTCTCATAAAATACGCAATCGCAAGGATAAGGATGAATAATCATTTATCCAGAAAAAAGCAAGAAAAAATAAAAATGGTAGGCTGGCTTGGACCAACTTCGACATCTAATGATTTCTCAATAATACTAAATAAAATTTAGATTCGGTTGGAAAGTGCAGTAGCCACCAAGGAATATCTAATCTAATAAAGGTAGAAAATCTCATTCACCATTTATTTCGGTTTCTAAAAGTAATCTTTACTTGTTATTGCCTACAGTTTTAAAATTGTTGAAAATTCCATTGTGATCCGATTGTAGCAGTAGAATTTCGGATCATCTCCAGTTTTTACATGAAACATTGTTTATAAAATATCAACCTTTAAAACGTGTTATTTATTTATGTTTTTATCTGTTATTACTTTGCAATAAAAATCTAAACTGTACTTCGAGGAAAGTGTATCATCTTTAGTGCTGTATTCATTTATTTATCATTCAGTCTTGTTTCATCGATAACAAAAGTGAATGGAATTGCGAATTTTTTCCACGTACGATTCCATGTCGAGTGCGTACGTGTCTTATATTTCGGGTGTGTTCCACGTACGAATTTCGGTGTGAACGGTCGTTTTACATCACCTGTTGCGCCTGCAAAACGTTTACTTTGTTAGCCGACTTGAATGGAACACAATTTCAATTTTAATTATTCCCACAAAACCAACAAAGGTGTGCGATCAAAGCACATAAATTTCTGCGTGATTCACCGACTCATCATCAACGGATTACACAACAAAGAGGGCAAAAAAAAAAACAGGAAAGATGCGCAGAAATTCGCACACACACACTCGCGGTCCGAAAAAGGCCAAACTAAAAATAGACGAAACGATTCTCTCTTGCTGTGGTGGAGAGATGAGTAACGTTTTTGGTATGTGCGGACGGTTGGGTTTTGTTTAACCGACTCTTTGAATGAATTTAACGCGTTACGGATTTTACCAATAAATCGTATTTTATTGTTAATTAACGACTTGTCGGAAACATCATCCAATCTGAACGACTGGAATTGTTGGTTGCATCGCAGTAAGATAATCTCTGTGTGTGTGTGTAAGTTGGGATCGTGACCGGAGAAAATCGTATAAATTACCGACAATTAACAATCGAAACTATTATTTTTAGTTTAACACGTAATAA
The DNA here is from genome assembly GCF_024364675.1 of Aethina tumida. NCBI lineage: Eukaryota > Metazoa > Arthropoda > Insecta > Coleoptera > Nitidulidae > Aethina > Aethina tumida. Next base: position 10,914,085 of record NC_065439.1, read on the forward strand.
AGCTGTCTAATTTCTCGTCGATTTAACCAAATTATTTTGTTTTTTTTTTTTGTTGTATCTTTCATGGGACCGAAGAAAGTCGTCGAAATGACTCTCATCATTTTTTTTTATCGCATTCGCTTTCCCTTTCCATCGTTAATTTCATGTTAATCGTCTCCGGACGAAATGAATGCATTTTTAAATGGTGTCACGCTGATTTATGGACGATTGAAATTTTTGCGAGCGTTAACATTTAAATTGACCGAAACGTATCAGCGTAGCAGGTAAGCAGCTAAGTAGCTAAGCAGCCAGCAGGAATATAATCGATAGTTGAGTCAGGACAATTAGTGGCCGAGGAATTTGCTCTTTTCTCTCTTACCGTGTTGTGTGTGCGACTGGTCGCATGGCTGCATGACATAATCGTGGGCATTGTGTTATTTTTTTTTATTATCATTACTCGTACATTCGTTTTCTCTCTCTCTTTCCATCTTTGTGCGACTGTTGCCGTTTCTCTTTGTGGCATTGAGGCATTCCGGTGTTCCGAACGCCGATTTATGTTTCCACCGAACATTAATCACCGGCGGCTTGGGCAAAAACGTTTCTTCAAGAATGAGAACGTTCAACAAAAATAGATGAGCGGAAATTTTTTTCCTGACAATAAATTTAGTAATTGTTTATAATAAATTTCATTCCTGACTTATTATTGAAGTTGTAGAAACATTAATATAAATACTGCATCTTAATTTTTTATATTATCTTAATAATGTGAAAATTAGTTTTTTTGTTAACATATTCTTTATTTAAATATATTATTTGTTAAACAACTTTTTAATTTAATACTGTTTAAGAGATTTAGATTTAGTAACATTTTAAATTATAAAAGTTGTTCTATTTATAGTAAAGTTTTGTTTGTTTAATGTTATACACACTTTTTTGGAAATGTTTCATTTATATATTTTTTGTATTATTTGAAATAATTCAAAAATTAATTTTTGAAATTTTAGATTTAATTACATATATTGGATAATTTTTAACATATTTTATTTATATTTTCCGTAGTTATTAATTTATTTTTAATTATTTAATTCTTATTTGAAGAAAAGAAATTATTACTTATACTCTTATATTTTATTATACTATAAGTTTCCATATTAATTATTTTTTTATAGTTTATTAAATTAAAATATTTCTGAATATTTTAAATAATTTTTGAACATTCCGTTTTTTTAGAATAATTATATAATATAGTTATTATTTTTTGTCTTGATTGTTAAAATTAATTAAATATTCTATTGGAGAAAAATTAGGACGAGCTTTTTTATTTATTTCTTGTATTTTTTTATAATTTATTAAATTAAAATATTTATGAATATTTTATATAATTTTTGGACATTCTATTTTTTAGAATAATTATATGAAACAATTTTTATTTTTATTTCTTGTCTTGCTTTTTAAAATTAATTAAATATTCTATTATTTTACAAAAATTAAGAACTTTAAATTAATTTTTTCTAGAGTTTCTCTGAACATTTTGTTTAACATACAATTATTTTCAGTTTTTTATTTATTTTATTAATCATTTTTAATTTTTCGAAAAATTATCAGTAAAATTAATATAATAAATAAAATAAGTATGAGCAAAGTTTCTCTCAATATTTTATATAGTTTTTGAACGTGTTAATTTTATCTGGAATAATTTATTATTTGTATTTCTTGTATTGCATATTAACAATTTAATTTAATTATTTCATTATTTAAAAAAAAAATAAGAAGAAGAAGAAGACTATTTTTATTATTTAAACTTTTGATTTAAATATTTTATAAAATATAAAATATTTATTTTTTGTTTTATTTTATAACATTTATTAATTATTTCATTATTTTTAAAAAAATAGTAGTATGTAGTATTTTAAATATTCATTACTATTTTTTTATAATGTATTAAAATAAAATTTCTCAGAATATGTTATATAGGATAATTTTTATTTATATTTCTATTATTATTTATTAAAATTTATTAATTATTTCATTACATCTAAAAAACAAATATTCATAATTATTTAAAATCTTAAATAAAATCTTGAATACTAGAACATACTATTTTATATTTTTATTTCTCGCCTTGCTTGTTAAAATTAATGATATGTAAATTAAATATTATTAAAAGAAAATATTTATTACTTAAATTTTCGTATTTTTAAAGTCCATTTCATGTTTTCAAATTTATGTAAATGCATAAATTTTTGCCTTATCAATAGATGCTTATGTTTTTCAAATATTCTCTAAAATAATTAAATATATTTAAACAATTCCTTTTTTAGTAGTTAGTTTACTTGAGTATAACATTCCTCGATTTATTATATTTTAATTGATATTAATATCTTTATAAAAAATGAGATTTTTTGATTGGAAATGTCACATTTGTAAGAATCATACAGGTTTTAGTTTACGCTTATTATAATAAGTTTCTTGAATATTTTATATAGTTTTTGAACATTCAATTTTATTTGCAATAATTTATTATTTATGTTTATTATATTGCTTGTTAACATTGCTAATTATTTCATTATTAAAAAAAGTTGACTGTTTGAGATTTTAAATTATTATTTTTTAAACTTTTATAATTAATTATTTTAAAGCTTATCTAAACATTTTTTTAATATTTCTTACTTAGTTTAGAATTGTTTTTTATTATAAAAAGCAAAAATATTTATTATTATTTATTACTGATATGTTTTAAATATTAGTTTCTCTAAAAAATTATTTTGATTATCCTGTTAAAATTTATTGTTTCATTATTTAATAAAAAAATAAAAAGAATTTTTTAAATTTTACTTTATTACGTAAATTGTTTAATTTATTATTCTAAAAATTTTTTTGGTGTTTTATTTATTTTTTAAACATTTTATTAGTTTTTATGGAAATGTGATTTTACTTGTTAAATTTTTTAATTATTTTTTGTAATTTATAGTCCCAACGTTTCTCTGTATATTTCTGTTAATTGTTCTTTCATGTTTTAATTGTTAAGACATTTTAATTATTTCATTTTTATTTGAGAAATTTATAATTTTAAATATTTATGATATTTTTGTGATTTATTGAACTTTCTCTTAATGTTTAACATTTTTTCTTATTTTTTTTGTATTTTTTTAAATCATGACGTCAGTTTTAAATATTTATTACTTCATTTTAGTTTTAATACCTATTGAACTAATCTCTATTTCTTGTTGATTTGTTTGCATTCCTATCGGAAGATTATTCGAGGTCATTACCATACAGAAATTACGATGGAAGTTCATTGTGCCGATCCGCCGTCAATTTACAAACACAAAACGGCACAAAAGTGAAGAAAAAACGCCTTTGGCAGAACGTTACTTAGTGCACGATTATTGTTTGGATTCTAATCAATAGAGTCCATCGTTAACCGTTTCACTCGTCGCTTAAAAAAAAAGCGAAACGCAAATTTCACAATCGACTCGTAACTGTTTTCCTCATCTGCGGCATCCCGGGAAAATAAATCGTTTGTCTTAAGCGAACAAAACACGAAACGCAAACAGACGTGACGAAAGAGCGGGATTAACAGTAACCGTTTTACGTTTTACGTTTTACGGTACGGAATCGTTGTGATCCGGGAGTTTTCCATAATCCGGCGCAACAATTGCACAGAGAGCCCGAGAGCCCGATAGCCGGAGAGTTTTTATTTTGTAAGGCGCACGACCGTTAATGAAACGCGAAACTGGAACTCGTCCGTCTCTTTTATTTTCTTTTTACGACCGGACTGTTATTTTAATGTTGCGCCATCGCCATAAATGTCCCGTACTCGATCATAGTTTCTAACCGACGAACAGGGGGGTTTTTTTTCCATCGCAATCCGGCTAAAGGTTAAATTGTTGCATTCTTTTGTCCCTGAACCGGAATTGATACATATTGTGCATGAATAATACAATTTTTAATCCATTCATTCTCATTTAAAAAAATTACAAAGTGGAATTTCACTGAATGTTTTTTTTTTATGGTTTAACATTTTATTTTCTATTAATGTGTTTTTTATTTACATTTCATGACGTACTGTTATTTTTTAATTGCTTCATTCTTATTTGGGAAATTAATACAATTAATGATAATTTATAATTAATAAAATTTAATTGTAAATATTTTATGGCATATCGAATAATTTTTTATTTCTTATCTTAGTTATTTTTTTTGTTTGTAGGTTTATATATTAATATTTATTTTGTTTATTTCATTTTTATTTGAAAAAATAAAAGAATAATCATCATTTTAAATATTTATTACCACAATTTTTATAATTTATTACACTGGAATTTTCACTAAAACTAATAATCTATAATAAATAAAATACTATACTGGAATTTCTTTGATTCCCTAATTTAATTGTTAATATTTTATGTTCTCTCGAATAGTTTTTTATTTATATTTATTGTCTTAGTTAATTTTTTTTATATTTCTTGGCGTATATATTCAAATTTTTTATTTATTTTAATTGTTTCATTTTTATTTAGAAATATCAAGGAATAATCAACATTTTAAATATGTATTACAATTTATATAATTTATTACACTTAAATTTCATGTTATTTTGTTTTTTATTTACATTTCTTTACCACTTGATAATTTTTTTTCAATACTTATTGCTTCAATTTATACGTTTTAATACGATGAGGTTTCTCCAAATATTTTATTTTTATAATTTTTAAAAAATTTTAATATTTATTTCATTAATTTTTGTAATTTGTTGAACTGGAATTTCACTGAATTTTTAATTTAATTGTTTAACATTTTATATTGTCTATTGAATAATTTTTTATTATATGTATAACCTTTTTTATTTTAAAAATTAAATTCATACATGATAGATTAGCGACTGTTAATCTGTCTTTTTAGTTTGATTAAAACACTAAATTCACAATAATACGCTTTATTACAACAAACGTAGTTTAACCCTCGACATCTAAAGCTTGACTGCCCGGTTCTTTCTTAAAAACTGCCCCGATTATTAAATGTAAACAATTACTTCAGATTTGCTTATAAAACAAAACTAGTCTAAATAAATGTGAGCACGTCGCATCGGTCCATCGGTGAAGGTGATGACGTAAGCTAATATACATAATTATTAATAAGTGTATTACTTAAATTGTTGTACTTTATTTACGGTGCAGTTTCTCTGAATATTATATTTTTGCTTCCTTGTTATTTTTTTATTATTTCATTCTTATTTGAAAGGTAAAGGAGTATTTAACATTTTAAATATTTATTACATATATTTTTATGATTTATCAAATTAAAATTTCTCTGATTTAATTTAATTTAACATTTTATTTTGTATATAATATTTTTTTACTTTCATTTTAATTTTTTAAACATGTTCTTTATTTTAAAAATTAACAGGAATATTTAGTAACCGACTTTTGTAATTTATTACGATGCAGTTTCTCTAAATGTTTAAATTAATTGTTTAACATTCTATTTTCCATATAATAGTATTTTATTTATATTTCTTTACTTGATAAAAAGTTTTAATAGTTATTTACTTATTTTAAAAATCAACAAGAATATGATTTTTCAGTATTTATTAAATCAATTTTTGTATTTTAATACGATGTAGTTTCTCTGAATGTTTTGTTTAATTGTTAACTCTTATTAGAAAATTTAATTTAAATATTTAATATTTTAAATATTTATTACATAATTTTTGACATTTAGGGGGCACTGAATTTTTTCTAAATTTAATTGTTTATTTTTCAAAATACATTTTTTTTATTTATATTTATTTTACATACTTAATATTTGTATATTTTATGATTTATTTTTAATTATTAATTTTTATTTGAATAAATTCTTATTTTCAAAATTTTAAATATTTTTATTTACTTGCCAAATGTTTTTTATTTTATGTTTACTTCTTATATTTTAATTAAATTTATTTTTTAGCAAGATTTTCTCTGAATGTTTTATTTAATTCATTCCTATTAAAAAAATAAAGGAATTAACTTTTTATAAAATAATACTTTTATATATTACGTATATTTTTGTAATTTATTCTTTTACCTTTGAACCGGAACTGCTACGGTTTGTTCATGCGTCGTAATCGTCTTGAAAAATCGTTTTTTATGTGTGAATCTATGTTAAAGGTACAGTAAAATTCCTCAAACAAGATAATTTTGTTTGTCTTTTGTTCGATAAACCGTGTGTTATGTGAACGCGCTTTTCGTAATGTTTGTTAATATTTTATCACGACGGTTCGTATTAATTAATTAAGCCGCATGTGTATTTTGATCGCGGATGGAATTTAAAAGTAATTAGCATAAATGTTGAATGGATAAACAAGTTCATGAAAATGATGTTATTCCCGGTTTCAGATAAGCATTAATTGTACGTTATTATGCACGCTCGATTAAATAAATCGAAGAAACGTTCCGGCTTCTTTCCTTAATAAATGTCATTGAGGAAATGATGATTTTTCAAAAACAATCAAAACTTTGTATTTCTCGTGTGAACATGAATTACCACCAAAACAACACAAGAAGTTTTATTTATGAATTTCTCATGTGAATTTTAGTTGGTTAATTAAAATTGACAGGTATGCAAAAGTCTTTGAGAGATATGCAATCATCGTCATAATTAGAAGACGATAACTTTCTTTCCGCGATTCGCAATCACCTCACAATAAACACTCGTTTGCGTCGAGACCAAACATTATTAAAAACCGACAATGGACCTGTAATTGCGATGAACCGACCACTTACTTTCCTCTCGTAAAAAATAAACAGCGTTTTATAAAAATTTCGTCGCAAATGCGGAACCAACTACGAAGGTTAATAACGATATTTTTCGATGAGTCAATTCGCCCACCAAATATTTAATGTCAAATCGTTTCGCAATTTGTTTGTTTAGCATTTCAGTGCAACCGAATTTAATATGTTCTTGGGTGTTAATTGACAAATAACCATTCTGATGAACCTTGATGGCTTTTTTTTGGTTGTGTTTATTTTTGACACATTACTAAAATTGATGATAATTTAATAAAATAATACTATAATACTTGTTTTCTTATCTCATCGGTGCAATTTATAAAAACTAAGTTAAAAAATTGAAATTTGTAACTTATCTTTAATATTATCAATAAGTAAACTTATTTTTTTCAATTGCACATTTAATTTAATCAGTATTTTTAATAACAGTGATGTTTTATAATTATAATTTATGGTTTATCAGTTTTACCACATTATAGTTGTGATTTTAAAATTTAAATGAATGAACCTTGAAATTCCTTGTAACTTTATTTTCCATTCGATTCAATAGAAATCAGATTAGTTGAATATTGAGTTTAAAATTGAATATTCCAATATTTTCACAATTGATGAACTGATTTTGTGTCGTTACACATTAATTTAAATGAAAGACTTTTGTTGATATTTTGTTATCCTGATTGTCATTATTAAAACAATTATAATTAGTGTAAGGTCAGTTTTAATATGTTCTTGTTATGATTTTAAAAATTAAAATAAGTAAAATTGAAATTTCATGCAACTTATCGTCTGTTTAATCGATATAAATAATTGAACATTAGTATAAAACTAAATATAATAATTTTCCAAATTGTTAAACTAATTAAAAGCCTTCCTTATTTTAACTTTAAAATAATAATAGTTATAATTATATAACTTAACATGTCTTTTGTTTTTTCATCGTGGAAGTTCTATTAATAAAAGTTGGAATTCTATTAAATTTATCTTTCATCTTATCTATTGATGTTATTACAATCAAATTAATTGAATATTGAAACTAATTATGTGTTCCAATATTTTTCAAATTATTGAATTGTTTATAATAAATACTACATCCTTAATGCTGAGAATGATCATTATAATATTTATAATTAGAGTAATATTTGTTTTATTATTTTAATAAATTAATCAGGTTACAGATTTTAAAATAGAATATTTCAATATTTCCCAAGTCGGCAAACTGATTTTCTTCGATTGCACATTTAATTTAATCGATCGCCTTTCGTCGTTGTTTTTTTGCCCTGCCGATTGCCGCCGATAATTATTTATAATTAACAGCGCGCCGATAATTGGACCCAGTCAATTAATTGATTTTAATTTGCGCGGCGGAATTCGCGACAAAAATGTGTCTCGCACATTGTAACGACGCAACGAGGAAATGAGGAAAGGTTTTCTTTCGACATTGGGATTGTTGCGTTATGACGCGGTGCAAGTTCTAGTTTTTTTTTCTCATCCAGTCTTCCTTATTTATTCTAGTTTTTTTGTTTGCAATTATAACAAACAATAACCGATGAAATGTTTAGTCGTGCTTTCTTAACTTTTCCACAAATATTGAAACGGCAAATTGAGTTTGTACTTTCCCAGCCCTAGGTTGTACGTTTTGCTGACGCCTTAGGGCGCGAAAGTGTAACGCCATTATTCCTTCGGTGTCTGTTGCTTTTCGCAAAACCCATAATTATTCTGTCAGTTTACGGGAAACGATTCATTTCGTATATAGCAGGGTTTCTTAAAATGGGGTGCGCCATTACATTAGAGGGTATCAAAAATTAGAATATTAACTCGATTTGTTGAATCGTGATGAAATTGTTTATTTCATCAGAAGCCTTTTAGCCTAAAATCGTTCTACATTAAAAATGCTAAAAACTGAATTTGATGCCCGTTTATGGTCACAATAATGTTGGTTTTTGAACACTAAACAACATGTATCACTATAAGAAATGTGTGCAGGTCTCTTTAAATATGTCTTTGAATGATACATGGGTGGAAAAAGTAGTGGAACTGTGTTGGATTTTAAATAGTTCAGTCATTATAGGAAGTTATTTTCGGAAATCCTAATAAATAATTTGTCTTTTAGTCCAGTCATCTTACTCAAAATTAGTTGAATATCTTAGAAATCGAGATACTCAGCTATAAACTCGTGAAAACTTATATTTTGACCTCTGCCTTTTTAGGTTACGGTCATCTTATCATGTGTGAATTTTGAGACTAATTTTGGAGTGTCAAAATATAAGATTATACGTGTTTATAGCTGGGTATCTCGATTTCCAAGATATTCACCTAACTTTGACTAAGATGACCCCACATAGTAAGTTTGGGTAAGTCTGGGCTAAATTACATCCCAATTTGTTCAAAAATTTGTAATCTACAATTGATTACGTTTATTTCTGTTCGAGTAGATAAGATAGAAGTTGTGCATTGTTTATATTGATTTAATGTAAATCGTTACGATAAGCACCTGTTGCATCGACGAATAAACAGATGAATTAGAATAGGAACAACGGTGTCGCAACACGAATATCAAAAATCGATACGGCACTTTAATGGTGTGCAGTTCGATAATGATTCTGCCGAGTGCACACACAAACAACTTTATGGCAACTCGTTAAAAACGCGGTACCGATAAGTGTAACATACTGCAAACAGTTACCACCATACGAATTGTTCCCATTCATCGTTCCTAACTGTATGTTACGGCGTATACAAGCCACAAACGACAACCGCGTCCGTCGTTCTTAATATGGAAAAACGACCATCATTTTATATTTACCATTCGAAAAATAAAAGTTTCGACTTCACGACAGATATAGGCATGGGCCAATTAATGGCACCGAAATCGTCGGTAGGTTTCGAAATCTGTAATCTCGGTTCGATTCAATTCAATTAAACTTCTTGAAAACGCGTATTCATTTGTTGACATTAGATCCGTGACTAATTCAATTTAATTATCGGTTCGATCGCAAGGTCGTGTGGGGAAATACGACCCGAATTCTTTCGCACGGAATAATCCGTGAATACGTAAAAAATTCGTCTACGACGACGATGACGATGACGATGACGACGACGATGCAACAACATTGAATCCGAAAATATCCTTTTGTTTGCTTATGGTAATTTACGATGTCAAGATCGACGCCTACCTTGGCACCTCGCGTCTTTTTCACAAGTAGCGTTTTAAGGTCAACGATTTAGAAAAACGAAAAAGGAAAAGACACGAAACTAAACAACTAAATAGAGAAATTGCACGGGAAACAGATCGAGAGGCGCGATAATTTGTCGCGGAAACTTTTAATTATTGTGCGGCACGATTCCTGAACGTAATAACGGTCAGATTGATTGGGGCCAATTAATCCGGAGATTCAGACCTTTTTTCTGTCGGTTTCCCGACACGCACACTAACGGTTTTCAGCTCAGAAATGGTAATAATAAATTCACCGTTTAATATAAAAATATATTCTCTATTCTTGAAACTTTTTCTTTTATATGATGACAAAATTTGAATGACATTTATAATTATATTTATACATAAAATAATATATAATTATATAAATAATTTTTATTGTTCAAGAAATTAAAAACCTAACCTTTGATATTTTAAATTTGATATAAATTAATTAAAAATAACAGAATTCCATTAATTATTTTAAATTTTTCTCACCAATTAATTTATAGATATTTTTATTTGTCGTCGAAACTAAAACTTACTCATTTTGTTTTATAATTTATTTAAATTAATTAAAATTTACCAAATTTGAATAATGTTTATTGTCCACGAACTAACAAATTTACCACTTGATATTTTAAATTTGATATAAATAAATTAATTAAAAACCACAGAATTTGATTAATTATTTTAAGATTCACTGTTAATAGAGTAATATTTTCTTTGACTTCGAGTTTTTTTTTTTAATTTAGTTAAAAATGACAAAATTTGACTAATAATTTTAAATTATATTCATAATATAATAATAATAATTTACGAAATTTATTTTTGATATTTTAAATTTTATATAAATTAATTAAAAGTAACATAATTTCATTAATTATTTTAAATTTTTATCACCAATTAAGTAATAAATATTTTTATTTGTCATCAAAACTAAAAATTTACATTTTTTGTTATATAATTTATTAAAATTAATTAAAAATTACCAAATTATTATTTAATATTAATTATTTTTAATTAAATTCATCGTTAAACTTATAAATAATGTTTATTGTTCACGAAATAATAAATTTACCACTTGATATTTTAAATTTGATATATTTTAAGGTTTATTTTTTAATAGAGAAATATTTTCTGTGATTTCGAAAAAAAAAATTTAAAACTTTTTGTTTTATATATTTTTAACTCAGTTTAATAATTTATGAAATAACAAAATTTCTTCCCTGATATTTTAAATTTTATTTATAGTTTATGTGGAAATACATTCTTTGTTCTCGAAACTAAAAAAATACAATTTTGATTTAAATCAAATAACGAATTATCATTGAAATATCTTATCTGTTTAAATTAAAAAATACTTTTTAATTAGTTATTAATTAAATAAAATTGTTATTTCATCTACGAAATGAAAAATTTGTAGTGTTTTATTTTACATGTGATTTAAACCAATTAAAAACAACTAATTTGGTAATTAATTTTAATTCTAATCGTCGTTTAAACTATAAAGTAAAGTGTTAATTGTTAATTGCCCAGCTCGAGTGGTTCTGGCCCTTGAACCGAATTGCGCGAGGCAACAAACAAGGCGCCATCAAACGTGCCGAATGCGGCGAATGCAAATTAAAAAAAAGAGAACCGAGATGAACGAACAAACAAACAAACAAGCAAACGGAATCGTTCCAATTTATGAACATCGTAGAAGGAAGTTTTTAGTTTTCAATTTTGACCTTCAACTTGCACAACTTTTTTCTTCTTAAATTTTGCCTTGGCTGAGTAATATCGTTAATGGCGTTTCGATGTGCCGAATAATTATTATTATCATAATATTATAATTTAATGGTGCGGGGGGTGGGGGGGTTGTAGATCCTTGAGATAGTAACCGAAAATCGGACGCGTGACTTCCTGCATATTCGCGACGTGTAAAAAATGTTGCAGTTGGAAAGCACTGAATAATATCACTGTCGCTTTCTATACGTTCGATCGCTCGTTATTTTGCATATGTGTAACAGGATAATTGCCGCAAATCACAGGGAAAGTTGCTAACAAAAGCAAAATCGATTTTCGCACATGTGAAAAATCGTTTTCGTTCATTGGGTCAAAAACTGCTATTAAAACGGTAAAGTGATGTTTTTCTTGTTGTTTCTCTCGGGTCGGGTTAATTATGAGATCTTATTTATATGCAAATCGGATCGTTCGAGGCGTTCTTGACGAAATGTCCTAATTGTCTTTCTCCGAACCGTGCGAAATTGTTCACTTGAGAATTCGGGTCAGTCTTTAAATGATCGTCAAATATTTTAATGTTTTTCTATTTTATTATAAAATGAAACATATTTTCACATATTTACAGTTTTACAGTACGGTATACAGATTTATTTTTTTAGTTTTATTATAAATACATTTTTCAAATATTTACAAATAAAATGTTTTTCCCAGGTTTCTTATTTTTTAAATTTATTATATTTTTTATTTGTTATAAATTTAAGTATAATTTTTAAAATTTTTAGATCTATGTATGATAATTGTCAGATTTATTTATTTATTTATATGAATGTCTAAATCGAAGTTATTCAGTTTTATTCTTTGATTTGACACAAATTTTCAAATATTTATAGTTATAAGGAAAACAATTTTGTATATTTCTTCTTCAAGATTCTTTTTTTCCATTTTATTTTAAAATGAACCATATTTTTCAAATATTTAGTTTCAAAGTAAAAATTTCTTTAATGTATTTTTTTTTCAGGTTGTTCTAAGTTTTAGAGTTTTACTGCTTTATTCGAAGCATATTTTCTAAATATTTAATTTTTTAGAGTATGAAATTTTGTATACCTCTCCCAGATTTATATTTTTTGTTGTCGAAGATTAATGTTTTTCTATTTTATTCTTAAAAGGAGTATAACTTCACTACCTTCACAGGTAGTTTTTTTATTGTCTAAAGATTTACTGTCTTTTTTTCCATTTTATTAGATAATTTAGATAGAGTACATACAAAATTCTTTGGTTTTACATGAGTAATATTTAATTTTAGAGTAAAAAATCCGGGATTTTGTTTTGCAGGTTGTTTTTAATTATTGAAGATTTAATGCTTTTTCTATTTATTTTAATATAAAACATAATTTTAGATTACGAGTTTGTGTTTTCTCTATTATATTCTAAAATGAATTTCAATTTTATAGCAAAAAAATATGTATGTTTTTCCAGGATTTACTTGTTCATTGTTTTCATTATTTTTTTATTGAGTTTGTGTTTTCTCTATTATATTCTAAAATGAATTTCATTTTTATAGCAAAAAAATATGTATGTTTTTCCAAGATTTATTTTTTCATTGTTGAAGATTTAATAATTTTTCTATTTTATTCTAAAATGAAGCAAGTTTCAAATTATTCTAGCAAGAACTTTTGTATATTTTTTCCAGATTTACTTTTTTATTGTCAAAAATTTAATGTTTTTTTTTTATTTATTCTAACATGAAACATTTTTGTTTTATATATTTTTAACTCAGTATAATAATTTATGAAATGACAAAATTTCTTCCCTGATATTTTAAATTTTATTTATAGTTTATGTGGAAATACATTCTTTGTTCTCGAAAAAAAAAAATGTATGTTTTTCCAAGATTTATTTTTTCATTGTTGAAGATTTAATAATTTTTCTATTTTATTCTAAAATGAAGCAAGTTTCAAATTATTCTAGCAAGAACTTTTGTATATTTTTTCCAGATTTACTTTTTTATTGTCAAAAATTTAATGTTTTTTTTTATTTATTCTAACATGAAACATAATTTTCATGTATTCATATTTTTAGATTACGAAATTCTGTATGTTTTTCTCAAATTTATTTTTTTGCTGTCGAGTTTTCAATGTTTTCTCTATTATATTCTAAAATTAAGTATAAGTTACAAATTTTTATAGCAAAAAATGATTGTTTTTTCCAGATTTATTCTTTCATTGTCAAAGACTTAGTGATTTTTCTATTTCGTTCTAAAATGAAGCATAGCATTTTTTATTGTCGAAAATGTAATGTTTTTTCTATTTATTCTAATATAAAACAAAATTAATTTTTAAATTACGAAATTTTGTATGTTATTCTCAAACTTATTTTTTATTGTCGAGTTTTCAATATTTTCTCTATTATATTCTAAAATGAAGTTTTAAATTTTTTAAGCAAAAAAATTATATATGTTTTTCCCTAATTTACTTCTTCATTGTCGAAGATTTAATGATTTTTCTATTTTATTCTGAAATGAACCATGTATGTATGTTTTTCCCAAAACTACTTTTTTATTGTTTCTATTTATTCTAAAGCAAAGTATAATTTTGAAATTTTTTCAGCATGATATTGGTTATCTTTTTTTTTCAAGTTTATTTTTTATCCTCGAGAATTTAGTCTTTTTTGTCTTACTATAAAATAAAGCACAATTTTAAAATATATGTATTTCCGTATATTTATTTTTTTAATTTTAATATTTCACTATTTTATTGTAAAATAAAGCTAACCGTACTATTAAACATTGAGAGTTTTATTGGATGTTTTTTTCCCAAGTTTATTTTTTAATTGTCGAGGATTTAATGTCCTCACTCTTAATCTAAAATAAAGCATAATTTTCAACTATTTATAGTTTCGTGTTATAGTAAAAAAATTAATGTTTTACTACATAATCATAAAATAAAGTTTACCGTACTATTAAATATTTACAGTTTTATTACATGTTTTTTTCCCAGGTTTTTATTTTTTAATTGTCGAACATTTGAAACATTTAGTGTTGATGATCCCAATTAGTAATTCATGTGCAAACCAAACCAGTCACCAGGAAACAATGCCCTCTCACATTTTAACACACTTTCCGTCAACAATGCCACAATGCACCTTTGTAAGAAACACACTCTTGTTATGTTTTTTTATTTAATTTCAAATGCCGGTTGTAAGTCACCGTTTCAACAATTCTGAAACTACCGTTACCCATTATTAACCGGCCGTCTTTTGTGCACGTAATGTTAATTCAATTTTCAATTGTCATTGAACAGCAGCAGCAGCAGCAGCAGCAGCAGCAGGCACAGCTTCCAATGTGCAAGCAACGGCAAGTGTGTCAGGCAAGAAAGGAACGTATTATCCTTTTTCGTGCTAAAATCCTGTTTTAATCGGTTTTGTAACGTGTGTTACGTTGGGTTTTTGTGTTTGCGTGCACGTGCGTTAAGCCAAGCCGCCGAACAATTGCCAATTTAGTAGGAACGCCGATCTAATTGGTCCACGTTTGCATAATTAAAATTGATTCCTTCCACGCTTATGTAATTGCGACCGATTGTCTGCGATGCAAAAATTCCACCATTGTTTTTACGTATTTGAAACGCGTTGCGCTATCGTCTGGCGCCTGCAAAACGGCCAGTTGCTCAAGAATCGCATCCTGACGCTTAATCGAAACAACAAATTACTATTTATACGCGCGGTGCAACAGGAAGAGCTCGCAGCTCACAATGCATGATTCACCCGAAACCGTTGCCAGATGCTGAAACAAATCGTCGACGCGACAAAATTTAGATTGGAACGGTCACAAACTAATTCCGTACAATTATAAATTAAACTAACACCGGGTGACTGCGGCACACAAAAAACTTTGTTTTAATTAAAACGTTCCATTTATACACGTACAACCGAAAACATGAATCTGGCGGCTCAAATTAATTATCGTATATAATTCGTGTTATCGGTCGCGGGTCCATTAGAGTCGTTATTAGAAAGGCGTCCGATCAATTTGTTTCTGCGGGCCGTTTCGGGCGCGAAACAATTTATTATCCACGTCGAACAATTGAAATTAATAACGTCTAATCTTGTGCATCGGCATTTTTGCGTTTTATCTAGTCGATCGTCGGTGGAGAACGCTCTCGACCCACTTTTTGTCCTTTTCTATCTGGCTTTTTTAAATGTGTGGCATTGGGTTTCGGTTTCAACAGGAATTGCACAAGATTTTTGCCGGGTTGGGCAATTTAGATGATTCTGGTAACAGAAAACGAACGGAAACCATGTACAAGGTATCCCAAATTGATTGATTTCGGCTCTTTACGAGTATTTTGCAAGTGGCTAAGACTCAAGCTTTCTAAAACATTTGGTAAATGTTGAAAAAATGTAATAATTTTATATTTAATGTGTTTTTGACCAGTGATAAATTCTTTTTACAGGCACCTTTTTGTGTAACTTAAGATTCTTGTCTCAAAAATGTATATTTTCTTGGGATATTTTTTGTATCAAATGGAAACTATAATTGATTGGCTTTTATAATTATTAATATACAATTAATAATTTCGTTTGTGATTTATTAATAATTATTAATGGTTAAGATAGATTATAAATGTATTAGTATTAAATATCCTGAAATTTATTTAATGTTTTCCTAATTTGCACCCCTTCAATATAATTTAATATAAAATTATAATAAATTGATATAGATTCTTTTAAATAATATTTCAAGATCAATGGCAAACCCATACCAATAAATCTAATAAAAAATATAGATTATTTGTAATGTCAATGTAAACATGTTTAGAAAAAAACTTGAAAATTGTCGCCTTTGTATAAAAAATATAAAGAAACCCTTTTTCTGAGAATTTTAAATTAAAAGTGTTTTATGTATATTTTAATTTTATATAAAAAACAAAAATTTCCAATACAACTAGCAATCAATTAGTATCACAATTAATAATAACAATAACAAAGAATAAGTTTTTACCTTGTTCTATCTGTTTTTTTCATAATGTGTAGCTTTGGTTTTCAGTTTCAATAAGAATTGTTCAAGATTTTTGCCGGGTTGAGCAATTTAGATGATTCTAGTAACAGAAAACGAACAGAAACCATGTAAAGGTATCGCAAATTGATAATTGATTGATTTCGGCTCTTACGAGTATTTTGTTAGTGGCTAATGCTCAAGCTTTCTAAAACATTAGGGAAATGTCGAAAAAGTGTAATAATTTTGTATTTAATTTGCTTTTAACCACTGCGAAAATCTTTTACAGGCACCTTTTTATGTAATTTAAGATTTTTGTCTCAAAAATGCATATTTTCTTGGGATACTTTATTTGTATCAAATGGAAACTAAAATTTTATAATGTTCGAAAAATTCAAACTTTCAATATATAATTTGCGATATTTACATTATCTTTAGTTAGGATATTCTAATGATATCTATTTTTAGACAATTAATCATTTCGTTTGTGATATTATTAATTATTAATGATTAAGATGATAAATGTATTAATGTTAAATATCTTGAAATTTATTTAATGTTTTCCTAATTTGCGCCTTTTAATGTAATTTGTGATAAAAATCTAGATAATATTTGATTATTTGTAATGACAATATAAAAAATGTAAAAAACCCTTTTTTTTGTTCTATTTGTTTTTCTGTGTTTAAGTGTTTTAAACTCAATAGTTCCAAAAAATGTAATAATTATTTATTTAATTTATTTTTGCCAAAACATAAAATATAAAAAATTTCGATACAATATATGTATCATTTTTCAAACTTTAATTGAATTAAAATGACAAATAAATCAAGTTTTCCAGCAATATCTAATTTGGGACATATTAATTTATATAGCAATATAAAGATTTACGAGGTAAATTTTATAATATTATAATAAATTATTTTAAATTTTATAAAAACAAAAACACCTGCAATTATTATTAATATTTTTAACACCCAGAAGTTGTATAACAAATAAAAAAATAAAATTGTTATTTTATATCCATGACACAAATTGACATTTGTCAACAATCAATCAATATCAAAATTTAAAAAAAAAATAATAAAGAATAAAATAAATAAAGTTTGACAAGAGATTAAATACGAAATGTGTTTTTGTTTGAGAACCAAGAGTGACAGGCGGAAACGGGATCGATCATTTTATATAACCAGTCGCCTTGAGACCGATACGAACAAATATTCATATTATTATTAATTTAATAAAACGATTTCGCTCGAATTGGCAGAAAATCCATTACGCCGTTTCCAATAAGGAAGTTTGCTTTTAAAGTTCACGGTTTTAATTTGTTCAGCGACAACACGACGCAAGTTTGGTTGAAGAAAAAAACGAAGACAGAGGTAATTGTTTATGAAATCCGCACGCAACGATTATAATGTTATTATGAATGAATAACATTAACAACGAACACAAAGGAACAGGATGTGACAGACCTACATCGATAAAGAGACGTTGCGACACCGTTCTTTTTTCGTTTTTACTACTGCTAGGTGTACGGACAGAAACACGATACTTTTTTGGATTTAATGTAACATAAGAAATGTGCAGGCGGTAAGGGTTAAGATTCGATCATTTGATACAAATATTAAAAATTGATTTTATAGATCGGTAATTGTTAATATTTTTTTATTTATTGCACGTGGCTATGTAAATCCTTAATATCTACCTGGAGATGTGTACAATATTTGAAAAATATCGTATTTCAAATATTTATTATTTTTTTGTTTTTCTTGTTCATGTTGGCAGTAGTTATTAAGCCGTACCTGCATTAAGTATATGTCTTACTACCCACCCACATCCCAACTTATAGTTTGTTTTATCATGTTTTATTGTCCAGACCTTAATTAAGGTTTTTGGAATTTTTTACAAAATTGTTTATGATATATTTAGCTTAAATAACCTTGCTTTCCTAAAATACTATATTCCATTAACTTATGCCCACTACAGAAAAACATCAGCAATTGGAAGAAAGAAGCAATTACAGAAAAATTCCAGTCATGAAAGATTAGCTTGATAAATTTAAAAAAATAATTCATAAATTCTAGGATTTATTTAAAAAATACAAATATACCAGATGCGCAAGTTTAAAATGTCGTTTTCTTTATGGGCTATTTAACAGTACCATTCCAAACAAGAACTTCATCTTTTATTGAGATCTAATCATTGTGTCATTTTCGTACATCCTCGAAAGTTTTAAAGTATTGCCACTCAGCCAGAGTGTGTCCATTCGATAAGAAGAGGTGACAATTAGAAGAAGCCAGGTATGTCGTTCCTCTAATTCGTGTGGCTTTCAGGCATTTGAAAATGATTTGCGGAGTAAGAATCGACTACTCTGCCATCATATGTTGTGTTCGTGAATCGTCTTAGTCGAATAAGACTTGTAATTTGTCTTCTTCAAATTTTTTTGAGTTCATCATATACTTTAGCTCTTGAAAATAAAACGACATTTTAAACTTGCGCACCTAGTATACATGTTGTTGTTCCACTGAAAATAATGGTGGTCAATATTTTATAATAATAGAATTTTAAGATTGATTACATGATATAATAGATTCAAGTGGATATTTCAAATTTCCCTTATCTTGGCCTTATTATCCACCGTTATTTTATTTGTTGTCGTCATTAAAAATTAACGGGTCCTTGAAAAGTGAAGACGGCAACGTTTCAACACTTAAATTTTATGGACGACGTGTGGAAATTTTTAAACTCACACACACGGGCACATCTTTTTGTTTCATTCCGAGATCGATTTTCGAAGATATTTTCGGTCCGCCGCGGCGTCTGGCAAAAGGTCATTACCTCGTCCGTGCGCGAAAAAGAAAAAGCGACGAATTGGCCCAAGGTGAATGTTGGCGAACGCAATTAGCGTCCGGAATGTCTCCCGACAAATGCCACGCGTCTATTTCCGTTTCTGTTCACGCGGTTTTTCCTCCGATGGGACCAGATTCGATATTGGCGTTCCGCCGAATATTACACCGACTATTTATAAAGTAGACACTCGGATGCGTAAGATCGGTATTTATGATGCGGGACGTTCATAATTATCCTTTGCCTTGCGGTCGTTTCGAATGCTAAATTACCAGTAAATTTGCACATTTTTAAGCTGCTTAATCACGTATTTAATGTGAAGAGTGTGATAATTCCTTCGTCACTGCAACCAGTGGAAATTGCGCTCGTTAACTCGATTCATCCCGTTCACACGGAGATTTTCCAAAGCGACGCATTAACATTTAACACACGTTTTCGATGCGCTCTCTAATCACTTTTAAAGTGACCCCTAGCTTGTGTTTTTTCGAGGACGATCTTTCGGTTTTTCTTGACGCTTTCACTTTTCAAAATCGCACGATTTTTATTGCTTTTGTGCGGATAAAAATTAGTTGTGCAAAACAAAAACGATTTTATCTTGTAAGATCGTTTCTCAACCATTTCCCAACGTCCTCATTATCTCGGATCGGTCTGGAGATTTTCACGATTAACACACAGATACACACACACTAAACATATGTCTGAGTGTGGCTTTGATTTGCGCAAATCCGTCTTTGGAGCAACAATTAACACATACATATGTCGGTTTGCGAAACCGATTGAAAAGTGGCAGTCGTAAATATCACGATTCCCATTGAAAATATATAAACATCGGATATTTTCACTAAATGTATGATTTATGTAATATGTATTTTGTGTTTTCGAAGTCATATTATGTATGGTATATGGATAAATAATTCATAAAATTGTCAATATATTTATTACAGATATCTTAATACTTATGGGAATATCCAGATATGAGATGCCTATTATCAATATCTTTATTAGATATATTGATATATTTTTTGTTTTTGAGAACAAAACTTGTTATTTAATACGTAGAAGACAGTTGTGTTTAAGGAAGAACGCACACCTCTAATTGAATGGAATACTTAAAATTACTGCACTATATTCTTTCTAAAATTATTCATTTGGTACCTAAATCAATATAATCTCTATTTCAATTAAATATTAAAGAAAATAAATGCACATTGTGGATAGTCATTTTTAAAATTCAAATAATGTTTGTCTTGGTTATTATGTTCAAAAAAATGTATATTCAAAATTAAATTCCCTTCATCGATTTAACAATTATATGTTGAAGAATAAAAAAAGGATAAAGAGTTTAATTTTATTGATGATTATTTGTTTTGGACTGACTAATTAATTTTAATTAATTCTACACTAATATATTATTATTATTATTATATTCCCATTATTATGAATAACCACCTTTTTTTTATGGAAAGCAACAGACAGTCAAAAATATATGGATCCATATTTTGCCAGGTCTCTTACAGAACTGTGAATAAATATTACTGATTACTATAACTATAATCTTTGTGTCTTATTTTGTTGTTCACTATCTCGCATAAGTTTTCGATGGAGTTTAGATCGGGAAATTGACATGGCCAGTTAATAACATTAATTTTTTCTTTTAAAAGCCACTGCTTCAAATATTTTGTTGAAGTGTACTTCGGGTCATTTTGTTGAAAAAAGTTTGAGTTACATATTTTTATCTGAATACGGTACCGTGTTATTCCTCAATATTTCTTTATGCATAAAACAATCCATGATACCCTCTATTCAAAGGGGACCCATTTCAAGTCCCGAAAAGCAGCCCCATACCATTACCGACATGTTGGCGTGTTTAGCATTGAGAAAGGTAAACTTTGGGTTAAACTTTTCATGACTTTACATATAAAATCCCATCACTACTAATCAGATTAAATTTGATTTCATCACTCAAGATTGTTCGTTTCCAATCATTTATAGTCCAGTGTAAATGGGACCTGGTAAACTAAACTCAAGTAGACCTTTTATTTTGTTGGAACTCGGGAAAGGATCTTTTTTGAAGTAGGATAAAATTTGTTTATCCTGAAAGCTATTGATTTTTCTTGATCTTCCAGTTTTATTTTTTCCTTTCACATTACCAAATCTTGAAAATTGTTGTAAAACACGCGTAACAATCGAGTGATATTGATTTTTCTCTCATCGGTTTGTAACCAACAGAATTATTTTTCGTACAAGAAATATTCGCCCATATGTTTGTATGCAGTGTGTTTATAATTGGTATAAATTATATTAGATTTGCATATACATATCTGCCAATACTGTAAGTATCGATATAAAAATATAAACTGAATAAGATGTTAATAATGATAAGACAAAGTATCAATATTCTATATAAATTAATCTTTTTATTTTTGATATATTTTTCATTTATTTGTTACGAGTTAGTCATCATTAGATTCATCTGGAAAGTCCATTAAATTTACTATATTTTGCGAATTTCAAAGGGTTTACCAATGTTATTCTCATGTAATTCATAAATAAAATTTATTTTAAGCTTTATACAAACATTTTTAATTTAATAAGTATATTACTAAAATCTCGAAGAACCCTTTCACAGTTAACATGTGATTTTTATTATGTAGAGCAATATATTAAAAAGCAATCATTTTATCAATAGTGTAATGTCTTGGCCAGCACAAAGTTTAGACCTCAATCCAATTGAAAACCTTTAGGATGAAATTGATCCTTGCAAAAAGACTATCAAATTTAAATGAACTCTACCAATAAGTTAAAAATCAGTGGAAGTTATTGAAATGAATGAAATAAAGATGTTTTGAAATTATTTACAATAATGTATATGATATTAGATACTAAATAAAATGTGATATGTGACCCTTGAATTTTTTTCAAATACTAATAAGTATCTAAGTAAACCCACTAAACTAATAAACAATACGGCAATATAGTATAAGAAAAATATTTTATATATGTATCTTATATCATAGTTAATTTTTTAGCATTTTGTTTCTATTAAAATATAAGAAGATCATGACAAGATTAGAAATGGAATAATCCAGTAGAAAACTTTGCCTGTTATTTTTTAAAATAATGTCTAACAAGTTGCGTTAAGAGCAATTAAGCGTCCGGCAACGTCGATAGCATCGTTGTCGGCGCCGCGATTTTTTCCCCACAACGCCTCGGACAATGGAACGTGCGCTTTCCTGTTAGCGATCAATCGTTCTCTTATTTTCTTACGACCAAACTTCTCTTTTTAATTCATTTCATTTAATTCGTTTTTTTGTTACAGGTACGTGATCGATTCTTAACAAAAACACCCGCAAGAGTAAGTAAAATGTAGATTATAGTCGAGGACGAATTGCGTTGAAAGTGAATGACGCCACACTCCTGCAAAAACGTACAAAGCGAATTTACGTTGAAACGAACGCAAACATTTATTTATTTACCATTATTAGTATTATTATTATTGTTGAATAAGGTTCGTTTTTTTTTCGATCGGCATAAATTAAGCGCGTCCTTGTCAGGTTAATCCTTAAGAAAAAAAAATAACGATCGGATTAATAACAACAATAAACATAATTTTATGTTGATGTTTATGCGTTTCCTACATACGCTTTTTTATAGATTCGGCCAGTTATTTTTCGATTAACACGCATTCCATATAAGTTTCCAATTATCCCGTATATGGAAAAAACAGGAAAATCGTTCGCAATTGTCTACCGGTCAAAAACGGCTCCGGCATTTCTATATTTGTACGCGTGCGATTTACGAACGCGATTAATTAAAAGTAACCCGGCGAAAAAAACGACGAGATTTGCCCACGTAAATCTCCGTGTCGAATTTTGAACGATTCAAACTCTTTCCACGCATTAAAAAATTGTTATTTATTACCACCAGTAAATGTTTAAAAAGATCTTCATTAATATTAATAGAAATTGAGGTAAATATTGATTTATTAATTAAAAAATAAAATCGTTAAATAAAGTAAATTTATACAATTTTTTTGGTAAATTTTATATGAAAATGTTATTTATAACTGTAATATAAATAGAAAAATTTAATATTAATCTTAAAATTTAGACAAAATATTTATTATTTAAAAAATCCATTTATTTTAAGTGGTTATATTATTTAAAAAATAATCATAAAATTAAAACACACAACACAAACATTAACCCGCTACTTAGTAAAATTTTACAATAAAAAAAATATAATTTATAAATATAACTTAAAATTCATTCATTAAGTTAAATTAATAAATCATTAATAAAAAATCCCAGGAACTAAATTGAAAATATTCTTTTATTTTGATGGAATTTAATAAAAATATCCAAGAATTATTAAAATGTATTAATAATTATTAAAAAAAAAAAACAATAAATTAAAACTTATTATATAAAAATTTAACCTATTACATTGTCAAATTTTACAAAAAAACTATAATTTGTACATTTACTCATCTCAAAATTCAGACAAATATTCTTTCATTAATTTTGAAGGAATTTAATAAAAAATCCCAGGAACTAAATTGAAAATACTCTTTTATTTTGAAGAGTTTTAATAAAAATACCTAAGAATTATTAAAAATACCCAAGACTTATTATAAGTATTCATATTACTTGAAAAATAAACAGAAAATTAAGACAGGACATACAAAAATTTAAATTTTTGGTTTTGGCAAAAAATGTATGTAAAATATGTGTTTATTTATTTTAAAATGTCTGTTTCAATGTGAATAAATTTCTCACCTAATATATTCAAGAGTTATTCAAATTTATATGTATATTTAATATATTAAAAAAACAGAAAATTTAAACATATTATCCAAGAGTTTAACCAATTGTTTTATAAAAATTTCAAATTCGAGTTGAAATACTGAAATTAAATTGAAAATACTCATTTATTTTGAACAGTTTAAAAAAAAATATTCAAAACATATTATTAATATTTATATTATTTAAAAAATAAACAGAAAATTAAGACTTGACATGTAAAAATTTAAATTTTGGACTTGGGCAAAAAAATACAAAATATGTATTTATTGAATTTAAAATGTCGATTTCATTGTGAATAAATTTCTATAATCGTATTTTTATTCATTTTGCCTGTTTACATGTTGTTAAATAGAAATCCGAATGTCGAAATTTACGAGTTCTGTATAACTTGAAACGCATCGAAACTAAAAATTATTTAAACACACTCGACATGCAACGTTTTAACGGCAACTCTTTAAACATACCCACAACACGAATTGCTCAATCCAATTATGAAACAATTTGATTTGCGTATTTTTTAATACGTCTAATAACTTGATTTATACCGATAATTGTTCGATTGCAGTCACAAAACTGTTGCAATCTTTATTTCGTTGCATGCGACCATTTTCTATTGCGCCCACGCAATATTCGGCGACGAAATTTATATTGATTTTATGCTGACAAAACAATAAACTAATGAAAAATTTATTTAGTTATAAAGTCGCATTCCGCCCACGTGGCGTACAAGCCTTAATTACCTAAAAGAATCTTAATTTTATTAAAGTTGTTTTGTAATTTTTTCGAAGCGTGAACAAAAAGAATGGTTTGATGGATGCGCGAGTGACGAGCTGTGTTGCTCGCGTACAACGTACACACACATCACCGGAACAAGAGATCAACGTGCGACCTTGCGTGAGTCAGAAGGCCTTGCCGTGAACCCGGGGTGATTGAAAAGTCGACGTGCGTTCGATTTTCGAACCACGTCATCCGTCAATCTTTGTTTTACTCGCAACATATTTTATTTTACAATAATATCGTTACGCAATGAATTAAATAACTAATTAATGTAAAATACATACTCTTGAAGAATCTGAAATTAATATCAAGTACCGGAAAAGGTAATTTGGATTTTTAAGGTTTAACTTGAAAGTCACATAATTAACTTTAAAATAATTTTATTCAAACAAAATATTCACCGTTACAATAGCAAAAGATTTTTTATTCAAACTACTGGAACCACTACACACATTTTGTCCATCTCTCGGCCAATTTATGAGTATCATTTCAAACAAGAACTTCATCGTTTATTGAATTCCATTCATTGAGTCATTTTCATACAGTATTGGCAGAAAGTACAGCAAAAATATGTAAATTGCTATCGTCCTGTATATGCAAATTTAATATAATTTATACCAATTATGAACACACTGTATACAGACATAAATAAAAATAATTCTGTTAGCTACAAATCAAAAAACTAAATATTCGACTGGCAAAAAATAGAGCAACTTTTTACTACAAAATCCACAATAGTTTTTAATTTTACAGTTTGTACCAAAGTAAACTGGATATAAATTATTTTCCGAATTAAAATTACGGATTGTATCGTTCTTTCAATCCGATGAGAGTAAAATCAATATAGATCGATTGTTACGCGTGATTTATAACAATTTTCAAGTTTTGGTAATGTGGAAGGAAAAAATGAAACTGAAATATATATATATATATATATATATAAAAAAAAACCAATAGGTTTCAGGATAAACAAATTTTATCCCACTCAAAAAAAATCCTTTCCTGAGTTCCAGCAAAATAAAAGGTCTACTTGAGACACAACTTGGAATTAATATTTCTTTAAGAACCGTAAGAGATATATTACTACAAGGAGGGTCTTGCGAGAAGACCAGCCAAACAACCACTATCAGAGAAGAACAGACGAGCCAGAGTTGAGTTTGCCAGGTCCCTTTTACACTGGATATTAAATGAACGAGCGGTCTGGAGTGATGAAATGAAGTTTAATTTGGTTAGCAGTGATGAGGTTTTATATGTAAAGCTATCTATTCATAAAAAATTTAACCGAAAGTTTACCATTCTCACTGTTAAACACGGCCACAGGTCGGTATGGGGCTGCTTTTCGGGATTTGCAATAGGTCTTGGATCATTTTATGTATAAAGAAATATTGATAATATCGTATTCACATAAAAATATGTCACTAAAACATTTTCAACAAGATAATGACCCGAAGCACACTTAAAAATATTTGAAACAGTGGCTTTTAATGGAAAAAATTAATGTTATGAACTTGCCATGTCAAATTTTCGATCTAAACTACATTGAAAACTTATGGGAGATGGTGAACAACAAGCAAGATTTATTCACGGTTCTGCAAGAGGCCTGGCAAAATATGAATCCAAATATTATCGACCATCTATTCCATAAAAAAGGTGTTTGGAAGTTATTCATAATAATGATAATTTTACAACATATTAGTGTAGAATTAATTAAAATACTAATTACAAATTATTTATAGTAATAAAACTTTAAATAGCATCAGTAAAATTAAACTCTTTATTTTTTTATTGTTTAACGATGTAATTGCGATTACTATACTAGTGAAAACAACAGAATAAAATAGGAACACTCATATAAAAATAATTCTTTTTCATATAATGAACTCTAATCATTATTATAAACTTTATTTCTAACTATAATGATTAAATCAGTATAAAATACTATTGTTTATATAATTCAGCTACATATTAAAGAATTTAAATTTCTTTAACTTTTAAGTTCAGTGTTTTATCATTTCAAGAGTTAAATATAAAAAGAAATCATTTTTTGAGCAAAAAATCGTACCGTTTTAAAAAATTCCTAATTTAATCGAAAATTGAATGAGGAATCAAAAAAATTGTTTTTTAAGGTTCTTATGAACAGATATAGCTCTTATTTATCCTAGAAGCTACCATTATGCCCCAAAATATCTCCAGTATTTAGATCAATTGATTCACAAGGAGCTGAGAAAAACAATTTTTACTGATTTTCAGTATTTTTTTTTATTTATTCAACGGTAACAGATATAGATCAATCGATCGCAGTATCGAAGTATCTTATGAGTACCAACATTTTCTGAAATTATGAGCCTTATACCTTTCTGGGACCGATTCGGTATTCTTATTGTCTAATGGCTTTTTTAAAGAGAAGCCATACATTTTTTGAACATAATATCCAGGACAAAAATTATTTGAATTTTAAAAAAGTTGCTCTACTTTCTGCCAATACTGTACATCCTCGAAAGCTTTATAGTATTGCTCAGTCAATACGTGTCCCATTGATGAGAAAAGATGATAATCAAGAGATGCCAGGTCTGGTGAATATGGCGGATGGAATAGAAGTTTCTAATCAAGTGAAGAAATCTTTTTTTGACCACCTTGGCCAAATGTGCAGGAACTTTGTTATGCTACACAATGAGACGTATTTTCGAACCCGTTCTAGCCGTTGGATCAATGCGTGGTTCAAATTGGTCATTTGTTGTCGGGAACCAACGTAGTACACTCTACTCACTTCTGATTCCATCAGACACACTGCATCTTCTTCCCAAATCAATCTGGTTTTGCACTCAATGTTGACGGTTCTCCTGTCGTTATCTCTGACTTTTTGCATTTGACATTTTCAAAATATATTCATTTTTCATCCCTGGTTACAACCAGATGGAATGAATAATTTCTTTTTGGCGTAAAAACGTTATTTCGCGCACATTTTTCCCTTTGGGTTCGTCATATATTTCAATAGGCATCCAGTATTCCCAAAATCACTTTTTTCAGAAATTAAAATTTGATAAGTTCTTCCCCCCTATTTCTGATACGTAACATATTTAATACGTCATCATTGTAAGCGGCAGGCTTAAGAGTAAGTAATAGTGTAATATTAACTTTGTTTTTTATTAGTACTTCTTTAATTGACACACCGACACAAAATTCTGAGAGACTTCGACGCAACGTTAGAAGTTAAACCCTAAGAAACTTTCACTTCGAATATTTTCATAACTCTTTCTGTTATCATTGTTAATTTTTCTTTGTTGTTGTTGTTGTTGTTTCACTTTCGTCCAACACGCAATATTTCTGAATCTTGATTTTATACGTACCGAATGAAGAATCGTCGAGATGCCACTCCCTCTCCCACAAACCGAGAAACAAAACAATTGAAACGATCGTGCAAAGATTGCGAATTTCCGTGCCGTAATCCACATTCCAGGAGCGATAGATAATTTCGAACTGCCTCGGCCGATTGGATTACGATTCGTCGTTTATTGATGATGTGCTATCGAACTTGTTTGACTGATCGTCCATTTCCTTGTTTGTTTGGTTAACTATGGATTTACCTGTGGAACGTTCGATCATGCATTACTTTTCTAATCGGTGATTTGATCAGTATTATCAGCGTGTAAATAAATGAAACGTTAATATTCCAGATAATAACATGATGATTGTGAATATCATCCACGCAATGAACGTCGTAAAACCCGCTGAAACCTGTAATTTGCATAATTTCTATAAACAAGGAACTTTTCCGTCGGGGCGCTTTCACTTTCGCGCGTCGTCGTCGTCGGGAAAGTTGTGCCTGTCGGATTTTTCTCGTCGCTTGGAAAAATGCTCTCTCCTCGGTCGTTTTTTCATCAATTCTTTCGTTCGCGGTACGACTCACTCGTCGACCATGTTCCCACGGTACACGAGGAATTCCTGCGAATTAACCAGTGTCGTCGGCGTTTTAATTTTGGTTTGCACACATAATCGATTATTTAAATTAATTAGTTATCTGCCGTGGAATTTGGTTAATTTGTTTTCAGCCAAAAAGTGTGCGTAATAAATGGTGGACCGTGCGAACTGTACAAAGTACATAGTTTGTAATTTATCTCTGTCGTATCGTGCAACAATTACAAACGGTGTTGCGTTCACGCGAACGACAGATAAAACCCCTCGCGCACCTCCGTCAAGGTCGCACCAGGTTTGCCGGGTGGGCGCGGTGAATACACCACATAAATCTATTAATAATGTCTCGTAACAGGATATCTAACACACACATAATACATGAGACATGGACAATTTTATGTGTTTTCATCGTAGTTTCCGGAATTTTTTATCGGGAAAATTTTTAAAAGAGACATTAATATTCATAGTGGTTTGAATCTAAAATTGTTCTTAACTCATTAGATATTCTTCAAATAAGTTGATCACACGCTACAATGAACGTCAATTTTTTAATGGTAATTTTTACGAATTTCTTGCTGAAACTGCTTAAGTTAAGTGTATTAAAATTCATATTGATTTAATTCAAATTATTCTCTTTTATTTATTGAATATTCCTGAATAAGTTAATAACATCCTACGAATAATTTCGCAAATTATTTAATTGTAATTTTCAGGTACTTCTTTCTTAAACAATATTTAAAATAAGAATATTAAAAATTCACAAGCTTGTTATATATCCATAGAATGTCGAAGTCGATGGCGTCATACAAAGAATTTTAGAATTTGTTTAGTCGTATTATTTGGAAATTTCTTTCTGGAACAAAGATTCACATTCCTGTAATCCAAAAAATTGTTCTAAACTTGTCTGATATTAATAAAGTAAATTTATATCATGCTACAAAGAATTTTACAACCTTTTCAATCATAATTTTCAGGATTTTTCAGGAAGCAATGTTTAATACATACATATTGAAATTCTCATTATTTAATTCAAAAAATATTCTAAAGTTGTTTCTTTTGATATGACACAAAGAATTTCACAATTTTTTCAATGGTAATTTTCAGAAATTTCTTATTGAAGCACTGTTTAATACAAAAATATTACAATTGTCTTCTTAATCCCAACATTGTTCTAAACTTGTTAGATATCTATAAAACAAGTTGATGATATCCTCAAAAAAGAATTTCACAGTTGTTCAAACATAATTGTTAGGAATTTCTTATTGAAGTTATATTTAACACTAAGATAATGTAATTCACATTATTTTTTAATCCAAAAAATTGTTTTAAAATTATTAATATTCATAAAACAATTTGACTTCCTACAAAGAATTTTTCAATTTGTTCAATAGTAATTTTTAAAAATTTCTCATTTGATCAGTATTGGGCACAACAATATTAAAATTCACATTCTACAAAGAATTTCACAATTTTTTCAATGGTAATTTTCAGGTATTTTTTATTGAAACACTGTTTAACACAGCAATATAACAATTGTATTTACTTTAATTTCAAAATTGTTCAAAACTTGTTAGATATCTATAGAACAAGTCCTCAAAAAAGAATTTCTCAAATATTTGAACACGCATAATTGTCAGGAGTTTCTTATTGATGTTTAACATAAAAATATTAAAGTTTAATCCTAAAAATTGTTCTAACGTTGTTAGTCCATAGAACAAGTTGATTTTTTCAATCCTAATATTTAACACAAAAATATTAAAATCCACAGATGAGTCCAAAAAATTCTTCTATACCTACATGATAAGATATTACAGATACAGAACAAATTGATAACATTCTACAAGAAATTCACAATTTATTCAGTGATAATTTTCAGGAATTTCTTATTGAAGAGCACAGTTTAACACAAAAATGTTAAAATTAACATTACTTTAATCCGAAATTTTTTTTCTAAATTTGTTTGTTATCGATATATGATTTGCTATTAAAATTCTCGTTGGTTTAATTAAAAAAATTGAAAAAATTGTCTCAGTTAATAGAAAAAATTGATGACATATTTGATTTGTGTTCTGGGAACTAACCAATATCCTTTCCCCCTTTTCTTTTGTGTTGAGGAGAGTGCGATTTTTCAGCGATACCGTTCGACGCTCTTGTCTAAAAATAGCGCCGCGGCGAAACGAGCGGAAAGAGGCGCCCCGGGGCGGCAATCCGTATCTGCACGGATCTACGGTTCAAGTACCTCTCTCTTTATCCCTCTCTCTATCTGCCGTGGCTCGGTACGATCGTTTCTTTTTTTTTGTCTTTCCTCTCCATCCGGAATCTGTTGCACAAAGGACGACGGATCTTATAACGTAAACAGTCCCGTAACTTTTCTATTTATAAATTAATTTTAGTGAGTAATTACTCAAAATATGGAGAGTAGGCTAACAATTTGTACTGTCACAATTTTCTTCGCAAAAATTTTGCAGTAATTTAGGAAAAATGTGAAATAATAACATAGTTTATAAAAAAATATTGTATGTTATATGAATAAGTCAATGCTAAAATTAAATTTTATTATAAATTAATTTCTTCTGATCTCTTAAATCAAGTAATAAAATGTAAAATAAAACAACTCAAAATATCAGATGCTAACACAACTCATTAGTTTTTAGAGTCTGTTTAGTGCTTGTTAAAATATCTTTAAAAGTGTAGGTACTTAACAGAATGTGGTGTCATTAGTGAACATGGAGTAACAGACAAAATTGGATTTGTACACCTTGTTAGCACTAAGATTTTACAGTTTAATAAATAAATTTAATTACGAAATGTTTAGTATGTAATATTGTTTGTGAAATTTAGTGATATTCAAAAAAATATTTTTTAAAAATAAAATTTTGTGTGAATCTAATAAATATAAAATTTCAAATTTTAAAATTTAATAAATATAAATTTTAATATTTAAAATTTAATAAATTTAAAATTTCAAAATTTAAAATTTAATAAATATTAAATTTTAAAATTTCAAAATCTAAAATTTAATAATTTAAATTTAAAAGATTAAAAAATTATATTTTAAAATTTTAAAATTTAAAAATTTAAAATGTATTAAAAATAAATTTTAAAGTTTATATTTTTTCTACAATTTGCAGAAATTTAAAAGAAATATGGGCTTTCCCAATTTTATCGTGGATTTGTTACTATGTAACATTGTAAAATTTGCTGAAATTTAAAAGAATGTATTTTTTTAAATTTTACGAGGGGATTGTTATTATATAAGAGTTTTTCTGTAATTTGTGCATTGTGTATGTGACATTTTTTTATTAAATTACGTAAAATTCAAATGAAACAGGTATTATTTTAAAACTATGCAGCAGATTTGTTAACGTATAACATTTTTTTATTAAATTTAAAAGGAATTATATGTATGAATGAACCAAGTGAAATTTGGTTTAATTCAGAAAAAAATATTTTTTTAAATTTTGCTACTGTTAATTTATAAAATTGTTTCTGCAATTTATTTATGTAAATAAAAAAGTTGCCGCTTAAAAAAATATTAATATTTTACACTCATTTAGCAAATAAATTATACTGAAACAAATAGGTAAATTCCCCGTACTAAAATAGTGGTCGTCGTGAAAGAAAACGAGTGCGGTGCAAGTTCGTTTACATTGAGAGATGCCGCCGTAATCAGTGTGACTTTGAAAAGCGTCTCTATAAATACGCGAGTGCAGAATTAATCCGCATAGCTCCGTCAGTCGATCCCGTTCCTGACTAATAATAAACCGGAGTGCTTGGCAGGGGTCCCCTCATTCCAGACCGGGATATAATTGCATTTTATATAATCATCGGTGTTTTTGCCGTACGTGTCGCCGGCTCGGAAAACGCACGACCGCACAAGAACGAAAATATTAACGTCAATTTGTTTCAATTTACGGATATGCGAGAGAAACGACAATCTGTGCGAGAATTCCTCGGGATTTTTATTGCGACGCTTCGACTTCTAATAAACGTTATTTTATCTAAACGACGTATCGGAATGTTTAATGTGTTTTCACTGTTAATAAATAACTAATATTAAACAACACAGAGATTTTTATTGTGCGTCTGGTGTCACGCTGCGCCTCGCCAAATAAATCCTTCAACGTAACCCTCACAATCAACAACCCTCTTGTTTCCGACCGTTAATAAAGTGGAAGAGATGCGACCCGACGGCTGTGGTTAATTTCTTAACGAGACACCGGTTCATGTTTTACGAGCCCTAATTACGATTTATGCGTTATTGGAGGGGTTGAAATATGAGTCACCGTGATTGTATTTATGTTTACATATCGAATTAAATGAATACGTATCAAGTCTTTGAACTTAAGTTCTTTTCTTTGTTGCTTTTTATGGTTTCCGTAAAAGGGATTAATTGTTTTTGTATCAATTTAGGTTTAGCGCATTTTCATGGGCATTAAATTATATATGGCGTTGTAAATTCGTAATGAAAAATTACTTTTTCATGGTCATAGAAATGCAATTTGAATTTTCCCTTTTCGTACATAAAAAAGTAATAAAAGCTATTTTCATAAAAAATCACCAGTGAAATTTAAATGGCCAATAACTTTCCCACGCGCAGCATTAAATTCGCTGACTTTTTCTGCGAACCATAATAATTCCATGGTGTTTAGACTGGGTGCAAAGGAGAAACGTGCCTCGGCAACACTTGCAAAAGGCACAAAACGTGGTGCCAACGTTTTAATTTTATTACAAGTCTCGATATTAGAATATTGGCGTCGCGACGCTTGGAACGATTCCTATTAATCAACGGAGTGATGTCATTAATCTTGATTGTCTTGTTTGTATCCACAAATTGGCCTATTATTAGTAAAGAATCGGGGGAAAAAATGGGTGTCGGTGAAAATAGCGGCGTCGTTCTAATTTTACGTCGCGACGCGTCTTCATCAAACAGGAAATGCACTAAATTAGTGTGGATTAATGGAAATACGAATTTCTAAAGCCTGCTTTTGTTTTAAGGGACGTTTTTAAAGCATCTAAACAGTGTAAAGCGGTCGTTAAAATCGGGATGGCAGGAAAGTGTAAATCTAGTAAAGGATGTGGGGAAATAAATGCGGCGACCGTTTTGTAAACGTAGCAACGGCGAGGTATGCAAATATTTAGGCGATTAATGTCGTCGTTAATTGGGCGCTTGCTCGGATTCCGTTCTATTCGTCGTAACGTTCATTTTGCATCTTTCGAATGTGATTTCTTTGTGTAGCCGTTTCTCGGAAAACAACTGAAACTGTAATAACGATATCTGGTGGCCAAATTTATCGCCTTCGGCCTCCCAAAAACGACAACTAAATGCTGGAAATTACGCTTGTTTTTCGGATCGAAATTCGTTTGGAACAATAAAAATCCACGCACGACATTCGACGGTTGCACCGAAAACAGCGTTTTTTTTATCTCATCGCCACCCACAAAATTTCGTCTCGTTCACAGTTCGACCTTGCACATCTCGCAATCAATAACACAACAAAAGTTTGGAATTTTTCTGCTGCATGTGTCATAATTAGGATAATTCGTATGTACTGAACACTAAAATCTTATTATGTTTCTTTTTATTTGGGTAGCAAGGATTTTCCAATCAATTTCATCCCAATGATTTTTAATTGGATTGGGGTCTGGGCTTTTTGCTGCCCAAGACATTACACGTACTCCTTGAGATGCTAATCATTCTTTAACTAACTTATTATCGTGCTGGAAGGTCCACTTTATTCATGTTATCTTCGGCAAATGATTCGAGCATATGATTCTCCAGAATGTCATGATAAACGAAACGGTTTATCCTATCATCTTAACCAGCAGGCTTATGGCAAACCCAGTATATAAAGTATATAAAGTACATAAAGTATATAAAGTATATAAAGTATATAAAGTATATAAAGTATATAAAGTAAAGTATATAAAGTATATAAAGTATAAAAAGTATAAAAATTACAAAAAGTATAAAAGTACCTA
This sequence comes from Aethina tumida, assembly GCF_024364675.1. Lineage (NCBI taxonomy): Eukaryota > Metazoa > Arthropoda > Insecta > Coleoptera > Nitidulidae > Aethina > Aethina tumida. Next base: position 10,949,065 of record NC_065439.1, read on the forward strand.
ATTCATCTCGATTGAAAGGAAAAGTTCCATTTATACAGTTTAGTTTTACAATATGAAATGATGGTTTATTCAATTACAAACATGTCTGGCGCTAGCTGATCAAGATCTAATTCATAATAAAAATATTAAATAAGAAATAAAAATACTACTAATGTACTCTTAAATTGAATTAAAAAATGGAACACACATTTGAACTAGCTAAAAACTGTATGAATAAATTTCAATATTTCAAAAGTTTTATAGTAGTATATAATAAAAATTCCCCTCAGTGCTTAATTACGTATTAATAGATTCGAATTAGCCGGAGTGTTGTTCGATGTACCGAGATAAATATTTTTACACCGTGAGATTATAAAAAAGCAACACGACTCGCCGAGATAAATCTCCCGTTTTGGCAGCCGCAAAAATCCCGATCGGTCCATTAATCCTCGAGATAAATAAAGTGGAGACATGCATGATAATTTTTTTTCTTTGTGTTGTCGTCGAACGGGTGTGGTAAAGAGGAAAGGGGAAAGGTTTTTTGGCGTGTGTGTGGGACAAGTCAATTAAATCCGTAAAATTTCGGACACGACAATGTTTTGGTTTGTGGATTAAAAGTGAATGATGAATTAGTAAAATTTCGTGTACCAATTTATTTCACACGAATAGAATAAAATTCATTAAGCGGAAAAGTTGTCAACAAGTCGTAATATGTAAAACGTTGTAATTGCATTTCGTTGCGATGAGTAACGAAACAAGGCCGTCTATAATTACTGCACGGGAACATGTTGTATTCCGTCTGGGAAATCGCGTATTGTTTTGTCGGAAAATCTGTTGTTATATTTTTTTTTTGTTCATTTGCGTTCTGATTGATGACGAAGGTATTTGTCATCTTCTAGGTATGTGTTTGTGACGCATTGATTTTTATCTGGGATCGGAACGAATTTATGACTGGTATTAATTAAATATGATCTTATGAGCAAACGCAATTTGTCATTGAAATCACGCACACAAAACAATTTGCTTTAAGCTGTTCAAAAATTATAGTTTTTGGTTTTCAAAATGCGACAAAATGTGTGAGTCAGTGTGTGGTGGGTACGCAACGGTATAAACGGGCACCGTGCACTATTTTTCCCCCTCGGGCTTCGCCCAACATGTAAATCCGAGTCGGATCGGCCGATTTACTGCCCGGCGATAAGCCGTTTCCTGACAATTTCCACCTAGTTGAAGGAAGACATCAATATTCCACTCACACAGGCACACACACACGACAAGGAGTCATCGTGGGTTCCCACGTGTCTGTGTTCCTATCAGAGCACCAAACGACACTTTTTTCTCACTAATAATAATTGTTGTAATAGATATGCCAAATATGAAACAATACATTATTTATAAAATAAATACAACCAAATTTACATTAATTTAAACAATTTTTATACAGATTAAAACTATGTACGCAGTTCTATATGTAATCAAGAGAGTTGTGTAAATTCTTAAGCAACTTTTATGTAGATTAAATCTGAGCAATTCTATATACAATTAAGAGAATCGTGTATCTTCCACCATATATACAAAATTAACAGAGTTAGGTAACTTCTTAATCAATTTTAAATACTTTTAAAAGAGTTTTGTAATTTTTTAAGAAAATTTTATCTACACTACATTTTAATGCACCACACCAACTATAATTGATTATTATTTATATGTTTTGAAAACTGGAAAAATAAACGTATATACTTAACTAATCTTAAAAAATTTTGTTTTTATAAAAAATAAAAAAAAGAACAAAATTTGATGTTTATAAATAAAAAAATTTAAACTTAATATTGGATATTGTCACCTCTACTATGAATGACAGCCTCATATCTTCTCTTCATATTCAAAATCTGTGTTCGAATTCCAACCTTCCAAGTTATTCGGACGAAACTCCTTTTAGTCACAAATCGTTGTCTCAAAATTAAAAGTCTCAAAAAATAATCTTGAGCAGGAGATGTGACACGATTTCTATCCTGATCTGGACTCCCAATCTCCATGTACCGTTGTAACATATTAGAACAAGAAAGAGTAACTTCTTTAGCAGATTTTATACACATGAAATATATTTAAGCACATCTCTTTACAAAGAGTTGTAAACAATTTATACAAATCATAATATTCTAAACAGTTCTGTATAAGGACGGTCCCTTAAAACTCTAATCACTACTAAAAAACCTTTCTACATTTTCTAACTTAGACTGCAAACTTGTTTTAGTCAGAAATCGTTGTCTCAAAGTCTCAAAGAACAATCTTGAGCAGGAGATGTAGCACGATTTCTACCCTGATCTGGACTCCAATCTCCATGTTCCGTTGTAACATATTAGAAATGGATGTGTGGGATACACCAAACCTTTCGGTTATTCATAACTTCAACGTTTTTCCACTAAACCATCCCAACAACAAATTAAATAGAAAAATTTATATATAAAATAATAGGTAGCGCGTTAATGCATGGAACAGTAGTAGAGAACAGTTCTGAAAACAATAAAGAGTAACTTCTTTAGCACATTTTATACATATTAAATATATTTAAGCAGGTCTGTATACAAAGAGTTGTAGATAATTTAATACAAACATAATATTATAAACAGTTCTGTATATAATAAAGAGTCGTGTGGCTTCTTAAAGAAGTTTTAAGCAGATTAAAACTAGCTAAACAATTGCATGTACAAGATTAACAGAGTTGTGTAACTTCTTGAGCAGCTTTTATAAGTATTAAAACTATATGTGCAGGTGTTCGTGTTGTGTAACTTCTTAAATAATTTTATATAGATCAAAACATTTTCAACTGTTCCATACATGGTACTATTAAGAGAAGTCTGTTTAGAAAATTAACGGAGTTAATTAATTAATGAAGTTTTATACAGAAATATATTTATAAAACAATGTAAGCAGTCCTATATACAATTAAGAGACCTCAAATAATTTTGCACGGTTTCCTACACAAAACAAATCTCAATGTAATGTAAGCAGATTAACAGAATCCTAAATATGTAAAATCGTTGTGGACCTCTGTATTAAAATTGATTGTAGGAAGCAAAATCCCATTAATCAAATAAAATTAATCCTAATCTCTAGTTCATTTTAGTACTTCCTGCCGAATGTAATACTATAAAACGAAACGGTGCGCCGTACCTTTTATAACTTTAAACGTCCGCGATCTATAAAAAAGCAACACAACCTTTTGTCCGTTTTGCGGTCGTCAAGGACTATTTCCATAAAACAGACAATTAATTTTAATAGACGTACACACACACACACCGGTCTTGACTATATTTTTACAATAGTTACGCACGTACACGTGGCAAAATCGATAAATTAAAGGTATGTACATAATGTGAGAAACTATTTGAAAATGTTTCAAAGAAAAACCATACACTGGATATCAAAGCTTGGAATTATTGAAACGATTTTTTTAAAATGATTGAGTAATAAAATACTTTGGTTATTCAATTTCATACTCTTAATTTAAGCATTACTATAATTTTAAATAGAAATAATTTAAGATATACCTATAAAAATCTAAAATATTCGAATATTTATTCTTTTAAACAAATATTCGATTAATCTTAATTTTTTGTATTCACAATTAATTAAGCATAAGTCACCATTGGAACAAAGACAAACCCTGAAATGTTTTTCGGAATTCCTTGGATTCCGACCGTCTTTTTTTAATTGTGGGTGTAAACAAACCTATTTACGTGAATGTTTTCGGATTTTATCACGGTGAACTGTTGACATTTTCTCTCGCAAGGATCCTCTATAAATTTCCAATGGTTGGCATTTAAAAACATATTTATTAGGGTGGCTTTTGAACAAAAGATCATCGGATTGTAAATTGCTTGTATTTTTAACGGGGAAGAATTTACAATTGAGCCGGCCCAGACAGATCATCTTCTTCATTTGCATATTTTTAATTGATGGAAACGTGCTAAAGAAGAAATTTTCGAGCCATTAAAGGTGTTTGTGCACGTACGTATGTATGTGGATATAAAATGTGGAATGTTAAAAGTGGGAAAGCAGCCGGTGATTTGTTACCCGAGCGCAAAAGTCCTTGGCGGCTCGCAACACACGAAATCTGTAATTACGGAAGATTTAGTGGAAAGTAATAACATATTATCTCTAGTATTTTTATCGCCCAGAGCCACCGTCATGAATTATTGATTTTAATTATGTAGCGTCAATCGAGCCACACGAAAAAATTAATTCTCCACTAACAACTCATTTAATTGTTTCTATTGTTTGCTTTGAACGTTCGTATTTATTTTTACCGACACCGAAACAGACACAAACAATTTTCGTTGTGGGATCGATTTCCGTTCGTTTTAAATGATTTTCCCTCTTCTTACACACACAGACAGTTTTAACGAGCCAACAAAAACAATTAACCACTGAAACGGATACAGTTTTGCTTTTGAACGTTGACCCCCGTCTATAATTTAGTTTGTCCTTTGTCTCACCCCCAGATACACATTTAGATGTGTGTAGATTATAAAGTTAAAAAAAATTAATGGACAAAAGTGATTCATGAGAACAAAAAGTGCGCAGTTGTTCGTTCGTTCGTGCACGCGCCAAATGTTTAGCCCACGGTACAGAAAAATGTGGGCGCAAGATACGCCGATATTTGTCCGACTTGGAAATAGGTAATATTTTATGAAAGTTGCAATAATTCGGCAAATAAATAAATTATCGAATCGTAAATATTGCGTAATTGTTTGTGGGCAAAATATTAAAAGTAATTTGTCATTATGTTGTCACGTAATTCGTTCGATTTGCCATTTTAATCGAATCATTTTCAATTGCCTTTGTAACTGTTAAAAAAATTCATAATATTAATGAGTTGAGAAATCATGTTCAGAATTATCCAAATCATTAATATTTGAAATAAAAAAATTCAGTCTAACAATTCTATGGGAGTAGTAATTAAATAAATGTAGCAAATTAACATTTTAACAAACTATTATCAAAATTTGATACCTAAATACCCAAGTAATAATTAATATAATAATTTTAAAATTACTTATTCATTTTGGAATATTTTAAACGATAAAAAATGTACATGTTAATAATGAGTTAACAAATATTGTAAAATAGATGAATAAATCTAATCATCAAAAACCGATAACTATCAAAATTTAATAACTAATTATCTAAATAATTTTTAATTGTCTATATTGTAAATTCAATTGACAACTTTACGATCATAAATTCAAGATAAATATGAAGTGTAAGGTGAATTATTATCTCGTCCCAATAATATCACAAAACAATAAAAAATAATAATGTAGAAATCAACTAAGAGTTTTCTAATCTACCTACCCAGCCACATTAAAATCAATACTCATTGTACAAAATCACTTTTCCCTCATTCATTAAAAAAAAATTGTAATGTTAATCAGTTGAGGAACCATATTTATAACTATCCAAATAATTATTAATATTTCAAATAAAAAAATTCTACGATGCTCGTAAATATTAATTGATAATTAATTACCAACGAAATATATAAAAATTCACCAAAAACATAAGAAAAAAAAAAATAGATTAATAGAGAAAAATATAAAAAAATACAAATTTTTAATGTGCAAACAAATATTGTAAAATAGATGAATAAGCATAATTAAATAACTTTATTCTGACATATACAGTACGAAAAGCGTTTGATTAGTCTGAATCTTGAGAGAGACATCAAGCATGACAGAGACAGTAGAAGCAAGTTTGCCCCGTGGTGGGGGACTTCTACTACCAAACGGCTTTCATACTGTATATATTTCTTTTAAATCTATATACAAAAAAATTAAATAAATCTTTAAATGATTTACTTAATTAAAATAGTCCAAGTAGAGTAATTTTGATAACGAATGACAAGATATATGCTAAATAGTATCTATTCATCAGATCATAAAGCTTAAAAAACTTTAAAAAGCTCTATTTTAGTATTATATAATTAATTATCTGAGCCAGAGTGTTAACTTATACACTTAAATACATTTGTAACATGTCAATTTAAACACAAAATTTGAAAAAAATACAAGATAAAATGAAAATAATATTTATTATACAGTACATACAGCGTTTTATCAGTCTAATAACTAATTATCTAAATAGTTTTTAATTGTATATATTGTAAATTTAATTTGACAACTTTACGATCATAAATTCAAAATAAATATGAAGAGTAATGTGAATTATTATTTCGTCCTAATAATATCACAAGACAATAAAAAAATAATAATAAATAGAGAAAATACAACAAAACATGTATCGTTTATAATTATCAAAAAACCATTAAAAAATGTAAAAATAAATATAAAACGTATAAAGTAAACTGTAGAAATTAACTAGGGTTTTAACAATAGTTTCTAATCTACCAACTCAACCACATCTAAATCAATACTTATTGTTCAAAATCACTTTTCCCTCTGTGTTACGAATCGATTGTGACATGTGACATTTGCAATTTCAATACACTCACACACACGTGCAAAGAATAAATGGAACAACGATCTTTCAATAATAATTGAAATGTAATTGAGTTGTCACAAAAAAATCGAAGGCGTGGTCTGTTGCCAAATCGTCAGGTCAACAGCTTCTTTTTTAATTTTTTAACGGCATCCATATTCTGCAATCTGCCAACGCACAAAACGAAACCCGAGAACTTTCTACCGTTCCTTGTCACGGAATCATCGGTTTGAAAATTCGCCAATTTGTTTAGAAAGTCGTCTAATCGATTTTTATTACCATCGACGACGGGTTAATTGTTGCGTTTTGCATAAGATTATAAATTCTAAAATGTCAATACGTAAGTTTACGAAACGGACGGATTTAATCGACGCAATTACCTCAAATGGACCGTTTCCTTTCGATAAATTATTTGCACACAGGATGACAGAAACGTACAGACGGGAAAAAAGTTTGTTGGGAGTATTTTTTTCCCAGTTCTCGCGATAAATTGGCTTAAATTATTCAGGGTAATTGCACGAAATTGCATTATCTCATACTTTCGATTCGTTTATTTGGGAAAAAATTATCTTAATTGGATCGTAACGGTAACGAGGCGTGGGACAGAGTTTTAACACAATCGAAATTGGGTTAGATCATCTTCGCAGTCACGAAAACAACAATTAACTATTAAATTATCTTTATAACACACAGTATTGCCAGAGAGAAAATTTAAATAATATTTATCCTGGTTATTATGTACAAAAAAATGTATATTGATAATTAAAACTTCTTTTTATAAATGTAACAATTACATAGTTAAGCAGTAAAAAAAATTAAAGAGTTTAATTTTACTGATGATTATTTGTTTTGGACTGGCAAAAAGTAAAACTTACGCTATTTAAAGTTGGATTACTACAAATAATTTGTAATTATATTTTAATTAATTTTATACTAATATATTATAAAATTCCTATTATTATGAATAACTTCCAAACACATTTTTTTCGTGGAATGCAACAGATAGTCAATAATATTTAGAGCATATTTTGCCAGGCTTCTAGCAGAACAGTGAAAAATATTGTTGTGTCTTATTTAGTTGTTTACTATTTCTCATAAGTTTTCAATGGAGTTTAGATCGGGAAATTCACATGGCCAATTCATAACATTAATTTTTTCTCAACAAAAGCCACTGCTTCAAATATTTTGAAGTGTACTTCGGGTCATTATCTTGTTGAAAATAAAGTTTTAGTGGCATATTTTTATTTGAATACGATACTATGTTGTTCCTCAATATTTGTTTATACATAAAACGATCCATGACACCCTCTATTCAAAGAAGAGGACCCATTCCAAATCCCGAAAAACAGCCCCATACCATTATCGACCTGACGCTGTGTTTAACAGTGAGTATGGCAAACTTTGGGTTTAACTTTTCATAAATAGATCGCCTTACATATAAAATCCCATCACACGTCAACCAGATTAAACTTAATTTCATCACTCCAAATCGCCCCTTTCCAATCATTTAAAGTCGAGTGTAAAAGGGACCTGGTAAACTCAACTCTGGGTCGTCTATTCTTCTCTGATAGTAGTGGTTTTTTGGCTGCCTTTTTTGCATGAAGACCTCCTTGTAGTAAACTATCTCTTACGATTCTTGAAGAAACATTAATTCCGAGTTATATCACAAGTAGAGCTTTTATTTTACTGGAACTGAGGAAAGAATTTTTTTGGAGTATAATAAAACACCATTTTTAAAGTAAAAAATAGTGGAAGAAACCACATTTAGAAAAAGCTTAAAAAAACTTTCAAATAATATACACATACCAAAACATTGTAATACAAATTTATTTAATTAAATTATGAATCACAAAGGAGGTCCTTTGATACTTAATATAAAGAAAAAAACAGTTTGGAATGTTAATAAATGATTGGTTTTGCTGTTTGACTTTATCGACACAATTAAAAAGGATGTGTTTTCCACAAATTGGAATGATGGTTTTGCGTCGCGTCTAATGGCACTTCTGCGAACGCCTCTCTGACGCTCGTCTCGTTCGTTACGAACGTTTTATCTGTTTCACGAGACAAAACATCATTCGACGCATACCGACGCGTCTTAACACCTCGACTTTGTGACCTTTCACTTACACAAAAAAATCACTAACGATGTTTTATTAATTGTTTGTTGACGGACAATTTTTTACTAGTCACTAGCTAGTGTGGCATTTTATCCCGCAATAACAATGTTAAAGTTTAACCACGTTCGATCGTCGTGTACGAATGCGCGTTACACGTGTCGTTTCAATTTGGAAAAAATTGTTTCAGGTACCGTTATCGGGAAATTAAATTTCATGTCGATATTTCGTCGACGAACATTAAATAAATTACCAATCACGATTAATGTGAATTCTGGTCAACGATCATCGATTGTTGCACAACACAAAAAGACACTAAACTTTATGAAGTCGTTCGATATTTAATTAATTATTTATTATAATGTAAAGACTATTAGATCGTTTAATGGTTCAGAAAATTACGGAGAATCTGGATGTAGTCGTCGTCAATAATTTACCCTCGGGCCCTAGTTCTATATTATTTATTCCATACTCCGAAATCGATTGTTTTTTATTGTTTTACGAGTGAATGAGAGATTTTGCGTCGTTAGAAACGGTGATCAATAAATAAAGCTTTTGCGGGTCACGTCTGGTGAAAGTGCATTTTTTCCAGGTCACGTCGATCGTTGACGTAATATAAACTGGAACATCGTACACGCGAAATGAAAAAAACATTATATACAAGTATATTTATCTAGGTATTACATTATTTTGGAAAGAGTTTAAAAAACATTTGCAGTGCGTAACGTCATTTAACTTTGTAATAGATAAAGTTTATCGTCAATGACTCTAATGAATTATTTATTATCTTACGACTAAAATGTATATATTTAATTAATATTTGTTATTTTGTTACAGGTATGAATTTAATAGTCTTCGGTAGAATCGTCAAATAAAATTTGACTTACACATTTATTAATATCAAGAAAAATCTAAAGCTAATTAATTATAATTCTACATTATTAATAATCGTGTGCTTTTTGAAAATTACATATTTAATTAATTGTTGTTTTGTGAAAATTTTTGAAAATATAAGTAAGTTTTATACATTATTGAACATTTAAAAATATTCTTAAAGTTAAAAAATCTGATTACTTAATTAATAATAATTTTTGCAAATTTCTTTAAAAATGTTAAAAAACAATCATTTTTGGAGACAAATAAATTTAGTTTTATAGATTATTGAACATTCAAAAGTATTTAATAATTCTTAAAAAATCTATATATTAAATTAATAGTGATATACTTTCGCAAATATCTTTAAAAATGTTGCAAATCAACCATTAACATTTTATATGATCGTCGTCTAAAATTATTTAATTTTTCGATAGGAACTAAATTTCAACATTCATCTCAAATCTTATTAAAGCTGTTTATTGTTAGAAAATCTATGTATTTAATTAATAATGATATGCTTTTACAAATATCATTGAACATGTTGAAAAACAATCATCTTTATTGGTTGTCGTCAGAAATTATTTATTTTTTGATCATTATTATAAAATGATTTATTTTTGCTAATAAGATTGATTTACAGATTTATCAACATTCTAAAATTTTGTTAATGTTGCCTAAAATTCTACATAATTAATGCTTATGAAAATTATCTTTAAAAATATAGGAAAAAACTCATTTATAAATGATAATATCGTCGTTAAAATTGATTTATTTTTTAGTAGCTATTAAATTTAAATTATATATTTATCAACATTAAAATGTTAGAAATATTTTTAAAAAATGGTTAAAAAGTATTAAAATTTCCAAAGAATATTAAAAATTGTTAATAATTAATTAATAATAATAAGTTTTTTGCATGGTACGAAATTTCTAAAAACCATTATCATAAATTATTATCCGAAACGTCTGACATAATTAATCGGCAACTAAAACATGTTAATGAGCCAATAGAAACAATTAATTAAGTCCCGTTCGGAATGTTTCTCGCTGTATGTTAAGCGACAATTATAATAGTCATTGGTGCAACGATTATTGCCAATCGATTACGAACGATTATTTATCCAATAGTTCACGACTCCTGCAAGTGGAAACCGCGAGAAACCGATTTGCATAAATAAAGTGCGTTTTTTTGTCGTTTACAAATGTCGTTAATCGCTTTCTAGTCGTTAATTAATACGCTGCCGAATTAAAAAAAAATAGTTTTTTTTACGCAATTAAGTTTAATAGGCATATTGATCTGAATAGGTTCGTTCCAATTTCGCGTCGTCGATTATTAAACGTCGTCAGGAATGTTCGGAGATCAGGCGTCGCGCTCCCAATCCGCCGTCGTCTACGCATCTCTCGAAATATATGCGACGCGACGCGTTTTCGCCACCGCATCCATCATATTTTACAGTTTAGGACGATGGAATGTCCTGTGCATGTGCCAATTTATTTTCCGCATTTTTTAACCCCCTTTTTTGATTTGTCGATAAAATTAAAAGAGCATAGGAATGTGACGAGAAAAACGGTCGTAAATAATAGACGGTAATAAAATTGCGGAGAATAATGGTTCACTTTTACTTTCTGAAAAGTGTAACATCTGTACGGGCATCAAAATCCGTCGACGACTTCCTCAATTACTCCGAAAACAGACATTAAAAGTAGACTTTCGATTTTTTCGTTGACACTGTCATAATAAAGTGCATTACTTTCGTTTATTACATCTATTCACTTATGCGTTTTATAAATCAACGACGGCTTTAATCCGATAATTTCTTCATTGAACGCTTTCGTGCATTCGTATTATTTATCTAATTTATTTTTAGTGCACACTAAGTAGTCATTGCGGAATATGAAATCGCTTAACTTACGGTTTATTCTGAAGTAACGTGAGTTTTTATGACAGATGTTGGACAAAGAAAAATCGAAGACCGCTACTTTTATTGACAACCAACAATCAAATCACAGTTTTAATTTATACATATACAGTTTTGTTACATTACGTTTTATTAAAAACTTAACTATGATTAAACGGAAATTTTGTTGTTCCTTTGATTCATACTTCGAAAAAAAACCTCATCGATTAAGGAACAGACGAGGAATTTCTATAGAAACTAATTCTAGTATGAAAAATAACAATCGAGTTTCGCGTAGAGAAAGAGGAGAAGAAGCACCGTCGCCGTGACCTGTGCTCGTGACCCACCGCGGCTCGCATAAGTGCCAACAACCTCACGTGAGTACCAGAGGCGTCCCCGCACCAACAGTTCAAAAATTTTCAATAAAAAAATCTATTTTTTATAACTAAAACTAAATTTTGAATTAAAAAAAGTTGAAAAAGTTAAATAAACAGTTATTTACTATTGAAAAGATATGTTTCTCGTTGCTCTTAATTATCTAATAAATTATACTATTTAATTAAATTATTTAATTGGACTAGTTTGGTTGTAAAAAGACAATAATATATTAAAAAATCTTATAATGTTATTTAATTAAATTATTTGTTTGGTTTGGTTTGGTTGTAAAAACACAATTTTTTGTGAAAAGTGAAATATAATATATATAATTAAAAATCCATTTTTTAGAACTGAAAGTAAATTTTGAAATAATTACTATAGAAAAATATGTTTCTCATTGCCCTTAATTATCTAATTGATGCAAAATATTACTTTATTTAATTAAATCATTTATTTTATTTGGTTTGGTTGAAAAAAAGACAATTTTTAGTGAAAAATAAATTATAATATTATATTTGTAGATACTATGATTTATAAATTATGATAAAATATAATTCTTATTATATTTAATTATCTATTTGATGCGAATTAAGTTTATTTGATTTAATTATTTATTAACAAATTCGTTAGAAGAAAAAATTAAATTTTCAAGTAAAAGAAAATATGTATTATAATTTAAATAAATTATTTACATTAGATAACATGTATTAATTAAATTATTTATTAAACGTTTCATTGCAAAAAGACAAATTTTTCAGTGAAAAATAAAACATAATATTTGTAGAAACTGAGAAGAAGAAATTTATATATTATATAAACATTTTATTTAATTTAATTAGTTATTAATAATTTTATTAAAAACATAAATACAAAATACGTCTAAGTTTGAATAATTTTTTATTTACAATTAGAAAAATGTATTATTTGTTGCCTTGAGACATTTATTAATTATTTCGTTACAAAAAAAAGTGATTAAGTATATTTTCAAAAAAAACTTTTGATTATTCATTTTATTACATGAAATTTTTACAAAATCACAAATTTTCAGGTAAAAATAGGTGTAGAAAACTTTAATTTACAGTAGAAAAAATATATTTCATGTAAGGCAATTTTATTTGAATTAGTTATATATTCAGTATTTAATTACAAAAAACACATTATTTATTTTAATTATTTATTAACAATTTTTTTGCTACCAGAAAATAAAAAACAAATTTTTATGTAATAAATTGTGTAATATTTATAAGAATTTATGTGTACAATAGGTAAATTATATTTTTTATTGTCTTAGGTTAATTATTTATTGTAAAACAATTTTATTTGATTAAATTGTTTATTAAAATTACATTTCGTTATATAAATTTTCAAGTAAAAGAAAAATTGCGCGATTATTGAAGAAAATAATAAAAATACCTAAGACATTTTATTAAATTTAATTGGTTATATATTGTATAATATTTGAAGAAACTTTTAATTACAATAAAACAAAAAAACATTTTTTGTTGTTTTTAATTATATATTTGGTGTAATAGAATTTTATTTGGTTTAATTATTTATTTTATATAAGAAATTTTTAATTTTAATTTATTTAATTTAATTATTTATTGATAATTTTGTTACAAGAATTTCATAGAATTTTATTATGGATGTGTGCATTAATAATTCTTTTACAAATAGAACGTACAAAACTCGTTGAAAATCACGCCGCTGCATTAAACGAGCTGAATAATTGAGGGTCAATTGAGTGGCGGCGCGAAAAAGGGGGCGGACGACACGTTTCATATGCACTCGGCCGGGATTAATCGACGGCAACTGGATGCGAGCACACACACGTCGTTTAAAACCCATCGAGGCAATTGCGGATGGAAAAAGTGCATCGACCACAAACAACAACACCAACGGCCACTCCATAAAATTGAGATATTAACCACACTTGAAAGTACAAATTTTATTTATGAAAATCGTTATTAATGAGACATTGTGTTAAACACTTTATTTCTTGGGTAGGTCGTAAATTTTGGGTGTTTTGACGGGCGTTAAATTCGGCGTGTGCTAAAATTTCTCGTGGTGATTTAACAACTTTTATGTGTCAGACCATTAGTCGGCGTCGCCGTTACGACGCCGATGTTGCGACGCCCATTGACACAATCAAGGTTGTAATCTTTAATATCTGATGCGTGGATGGAAAATTGCGTATTCATATTTCATGGGATTCGTTTCCGGCATCCCGTCACATAGAGTTGATCTCGTAATGCCCGGCATAAAATTATCCACGACCACACGAGAAACAATGCTCCAGGAAAAAACGCCGTCAATTGGCACGACGATTATCCAGTTAAGGATCCTTATGCAACTACTAATCGAGAACTTTTACTAGGAAACTAGTTACCAGTTTTAATTATGTGCTCGGCCCGATTTTTTCCGTGTAAACGCGAAAACACGATCGTTTGTTTAGTTTAATTGACACGTTTCGGACGATCGGACACGGAGAATGGGGGATTTTCAGGTGCCAAGTGGAAGGCGCCGCGACGCCCACATGGCGCGTGCCACCGTGCGTTTTTCACGGCTCGTCGTCGCGATGGAATCTTGTTTGTACACCGCGTCGATTTGTAATGCCCGGTTGTAAAACCATCGCGACGCATATTAAATTCCGTCGTCGTCTTCCATCGTTTTAAAAATGTTTTACTTTCATGTCCTCTCCCATATTTCAACATACATGATGATTTTTTTTGTGAACCACAACTGTTGAAATTCTCCAAATGGATTTGTATACAATTCAAATAATTGTAATTCTGTTGAATTCATAATAAATATAGTACATGATCTTAAATTAAAACCGCAATTTTTGAAACCCGGAAATGAGCGACAATTTAAAAATGCAACTGAACAAAAGTGTGTTGATAAATTGCGGTTTTCGTTACAAAAATATGATCGCATTTCTTGTGTACATTTTCAATGAAAATGGTTGTGAAATTCCACCGAATAATGTTGTTGCCATGTAACCTTGCACGACAACAGCTTTTGTCACGTAAACTATGTATCTATGTACTCCAAATAAAAACTGCGATTACAAAAATCCTGTGTACTCCATTCCTTCAACGATTCTGCGAACGTAAATATTGACGCGATAAAAAAAATATTATTACACTGTCGAGTTTAGCAATAATTATCTATGGAATGTGTTTGCAGAAGGTAATTTATTTATCGGGGACTGCACAGGATAACATAAAAAAATAGGGTAATCTTTCAGTTTAAGTTTATATAAGGAGTTATAAAAATATAAATACTTAAAAATGTACAAGTTGAAATATAAAAATATTTCATAATTTTCATTCATATTTTATTATGTTACTAATGATAAAAATTGATAATTATTTATATTTATTATCTTTTTTTTTTGAATTGTTATTTTAAAAAATAATAAGAATTATTAATTTATAAGTTTTAAAAAATTGGTAATTATTATAAAGAAGATAAAATATTATAAATTAAATATTAATTTAATAGTCGTATTAATTATATGATTAATTATTGAAAATTGTCAAGAATTTTAATTATTTGTTTAAATATGATTGAATTTTCTAAATAACATATTTATCAATATTTGATATGTTCAAAACTATTATGTTCAAGAAGAAAAAATAAATTATTAATATTTTCGAAATTAAAGAATTGGTTAATTTTTAGTAACATTTTATAAATATTCAAAATTTTTAAGAAGGAAAATAATATAAATTTATTAATTTAATTAAATGATTAATTATTAAAATTTGAAAAGAAATATTGAAATAAGAACTTTTTATTTTTTTAATTATTTAAATCATTTGTTTATATATTTAAATATCTGGGTAATTATCAATTTTTTATGTTCAAAATCATTGAATTTTTTGATTTATTATCATAAATGTTCAAATATTTATCAATACTTGTTTTATTGAAAATTATCATTACTTATTTTTAAGTAAAAATCTATAATTTTATACTTTTTATATTTTAATCAATTGTTCAGATGATGATAGCAAAAAATGATTAACATGGTAAAATTAATGTTTATTATCAATGATGATACCCAGTTACACAGTAATAACCTAAAATTCGCAGTTAAATTAAAACAAAATGTGACCAGATAAACGTAGTCAATAAATTTAAGGAACGAAGCACTTTATTGTTTATCCGGAGCAAAGAGATCTCCGGTTCGCGCGACCCAGTTAACCGGATCACGACGCCGACACCGGCGACCTTTTCTCTCCGCGATCCGCGATCCGCGATCGGCGATCCGTGACCGGAAAAGTTGTTGTTGCGTTTTCTCGTTGTTTTCTCGCGACGAATAAGGATCAGCTAGAAAAATGACGGATTATGGATCTGTTGCGCATAAACAATGGGGTTAATAACGGCGGTCGTCGTGGGAACCTACAAATCGTATCGAGATTCGATGTTCGACGTTCGTTTTTATTTTATACATTTCAAGCCACAAATATGTTTTATTATTGGCGATTGTGTCGCGTGAATAAATCGCTCGACGATCGAAACGATCGCCTGCTCAATTACGAGTTGGTGAGCGAGCGATGCGAATAAATTCGGTTTAATGAACGCGAAACTGTCGTAATTACGGTGAAGGATCGCGTTTATAAATAGGTGAGCGAATTTCGTTGATTTTTTTATTATTATTTTCGTTTTCCGTTCCTGTATTTTTGGCGTCTAGTCAAAGTTTCGCGTTGAGATAGGTTGCGGTTCGATTGTGTGTGTGTGTGTGTGTTTGTGGATTTCACATGAATGGAATTTAATTATAAACGGAGTTATTTTCGGGCTTGCGGAAAGTATGCTGTTTTTACCACACTGTCTGTTTGTTGTGATGGATCGGAACGCCGATCAATCAATAAACAGAGAGTCGAAACCAAATACACGAGACGTGATAACTAACGATGTAAATAAACCGATCGTGTTGGATAGGAATTAGTGTGTTTGTCCTTTTTTGAGGAGAAATAGCGCATCGCGTTCTATTTCGGTTACTTTGCTCAATGGATGCAAATATGCGGTTGTCGATTAGTTCAGTTATTGGCATATTTTCAAGTCTACCGCAATTGAACCAGGTCTTGGTATGTATTCACTTCTACTGCTTTAAAAAATAATATGTAATCACCAAAATAATAAATATCAAACATCAAAATTTTATAATCAAATCAACCTTTTTTATTTATTCCATATAATTATATTATACTATGATCAAAAAATTATCTGTATTTATCGATTGTTGATATAGTCAAGATTATTAATAATTTGTCTAATCAAAATTTTAAAATTTCAATTAATATTTAATTATTTAGTTATATGTAAGAAAAAGTAACCTTCATTATTAATTTAATTAATTTTCAATCACACTATAATAATGATTATAAATTATCTCAATATTTATCAATTTTTTGTATATTCAAATTTATTTAAATTATTTCAAAGAATGAAAATGTAATATTATACATTTTAGTAAATTATCAAATTAAAAAGAAATACAGTCAAACTCAGTTAATTCAATTCTAATTCTTGATAACTCCAAGCTACTTGGTTGGCAATGGCTTCCAGAGTTAAAAGTATGTGTAAATTTTTCTTCATAACTTCGATTACTCAATTATCTTGATAACTCGAACTAAATATTTGGTACAACCTTCGATAAGTCGAATTTCTTAAGTCTAGGATAAACTTATCGAAGTTTTTTATTTCGTATGTTATCTTTCTTATGTCCGAACGACATTTCCCAGTGGCCACAATTCTAAAACCACTTATCTACTGATTCAAATAATGCCGGAAACTCATACAATTTATTTTATGGTGTACATGATTACAATATCCTAAATTCTAACTGGAAATACATTTTACTAAGGGTTTTTCCAACAGACATAACTGAAATAATAATAATAATAATATCTCGATTTTTTTTGTGTCAAATCATGATTCTAGTTATCGAAGTTCGACTGTATTAATTATGAACATTTATTTAATTATTTGATAATTATCAAAATTTAATCATATACTTTTATATTTTAAAAATTATTTTAATCACTTGAAATGAAAATGAAAATAAAGTAGTAGTAAAAATTTACTAACTTAATTGTTTAATATTTAAATAATTAATTATTTAATAATTATCATTAAAATTGAAATCATTTGACCTTATTATATTATTATATTGTTATATTATTATATTATTATATTATAATATTATTATATTATTATATTATTATATTATTATATTATTATATTATTATATTATTATATTATTATATTATTTTATTATTATATTATTATATTATTATATTATTACATTATTATATTATTATTATTATTATTATTATTATTATTATTATTATTATATATTGTATTATATTATGAACATTTATTTAATTATTGATAACTAATAAGATATTTATCAATTTTTAATTTAACCCTTTTATTAATTATTAAAATTATTATTATTATTATTATTATTATTATTATTATTTGATAATCATATAGAGATTTTTATCAAAAATTGTTTTTCTTCTTATTTAATAAATATATAAATAAATAAAATTATGTGCGTTTTTTAATTAAATATTTGGCTAATTATCAAAAAATTATTTATTTAGAATTAATATTGATTTAATATAAAAAAATGTTATGCCATTTAACATTTTTTTATATATGAATAATTATTTTAGAATGGTTTAATCGTAACAGAAAAATTACAGAAAATGCTTTGAATGAATTGAATGACTTATTGATTAATTGTCAAGGATTGATAATTAATAAGATATTTATTAATTTTTGATATTTTCAAAATTATTTTACTTATTTTTAATTTCTTTCACTAATTTAACCCTTTTATTAATTATGAAAATTATTATTATAATATATTATGTGCGTTTTTTAAATTAAATATTTGGCTGATGATAATTATTTCTGATATGTATCAATGTTTGATTTATTTAGAATTAATATTGATTAAATATAAAACATATAATGTCATTTAACATTTTTTATATATTCTTAATTAGTTTTAAAAAGACAATTGAGAATTGAAAATTAATACTTATCAAAAATTTACAGAAAATATTTTGAATGAATTATTTAATTAATTGTCAATGATTAATTAATAAGATATATATTCAAATTAATATTTTGCACATTTGAATCATTATCATTATTACTATAATTATCTAGATAATTAATAATGGAAATTATAATCGAACCCTTACTATTTGTTGTCTTTGTTATTTTTATTCGATTTATTGCCGTTCAATAAAGAAGAACTTCCCGCATCCAAAACGGGTTGAGGTCACAATTTCCTGGTTGATTCACACACGTGGCCAAGAAATCCATCAATTTTTTTTCGTTAACGTCTTGACGATTTTGTTGGCGTAGGTTCCGCGGCCGTCAATATCAATCGATCAACTTGTGACTCACCTCAGGCGAACAGTTACTTTCGTTTCGGAAAAACGAATCGGTATGCAAGACGACGTTCCGTTTTCTTCGCTTACGCACATTGTTTGGCAATCGCCTTGTTTTAACAGTTATCTCAAATTCGCGTAACGACGATTACATAAAAAAACAACAAAATAACAATAACGAGTCGATTGTTCGAAAGCGGCGTGCGATTGTCGAATATGAAATTTTGCGTTACGACACCGATGAAAAACGGTTTTCGCATTTGAAACCGGGCGAAAGTTTACGAACATGGGTATAGGGAAAAAAATGATATTATGAACGGGCCGTTCCGACACACAGTGAAAGTCAATTGTATGATTAATGTGACCGAACTGGCTTTTGTGTTCGACGTTGAACTGTGACCCGCGAGACGCACGAAATTCTTATGTTGGATGTTTCGATGAACGAGACACGATGATTTCATAAAAAAAAAAAATAATAATAAAAAGTTACATAAAAATAGTTTTATATAAGTCGACGGTTTCACATTGATTGTTTGTTTATCCCGACGGATTCCGAAACCCGTCTTGGATAACACGACGAACCGTTTCGCAAGTTAAAAACCTCCGCAGAATCTCGTGGTGCGTATTAATTGAACCGGTCCGAAATTACGAACCAGTTACCGAGGAGGAAGAAACGAGAACAGCATCCGAACCGGACGTGTTGGGATCGCATCTCCGTCCGTCCTTATTCGGACGAGTTACGTGAACGCTATTTTTACGCTCTCTTGGTTTTTCTTCGCGTCGGCACGCAATTAAAACGACCTTGACATCCGCGAGATTGATGCACGCGAGACGAGTTTTTTTTTTATTTATTTCTTGACGTTCTTGCATCCCGGAATCCGATCGTCCGACTTCGAAATGCGGAAGCTTGTAAAAATTGGAGATGGCTCGATATTCCGAACCGGGTTAATTCGAATTGCCTCGGATGAATTCCGATATGTCCAATTAATTAAATTAATCCAATAACTCCAATACATCCAATTAGTCCAGTAAATTCAATTAATGTAATTAATCCAGCAAATTACTCCAACTTTTCTAAAAAATCCAATAATTTCGATTAAGTCAATAACTTCCATATACATTCAAATAAAGATTCTGTAAATCCAATTAATTCAATTAGACCTATAAATTTATTAAATTCAAATAAGACAAATAAATTGAACAAATTACTACAAATTTTCTAAAAAATCCAATAATTTCGATTAATTCGGTAACTTCTATATACATACATATGAGATTCTGTATGTCCAATAAATTCAATTAGTCCTGTACATTTATTAAATTCAAATAATTGAGTAAGGCCAATAAATTTAACAAATTACTCCAATTTTTTTTTTAAAAAAATCCAATAATTTCGATTAATTCAATAACTTTTATATACATACATATGAAGATTCTGTATGTCCAATAAATTCAATTAGACCTATAAATTTATTAAATTCAAATAATTGAGTAAGACAAATAAATTGAACAAATTACTTCAAATTTTCTAGAAAATCCAATAATTTCGATTAATTTAATAACTTCCATATACATATATGTGAATATTCTGTATGTCCAATAAATTCAATTAGTCCTGTACTTTTATTAAATTCAAATATTTGAGTAAGACCAATAAATTGAACAAATTTCTCCATTTTTTCTAAATAATTCAATAATTTCGATTAATTTGATAACTTTCATATACATACATGTGAAGATTCGGTATGTCCAATAAATTCAATTAGTCCTGTACATTTATTAAATTCAAATAATTGAGTAAGGCCAATAAATTTAACAAATTACTCCAATTTTTTTAAAAAATCCAATAATTTCGATTAATTCAATAACTTTTATATACATACATATGAAGATTCTATATGTCCAATAAATTCAATTAGACCTATAAATTTATTAAATTCAAATAATTGAGTAAGACAAATAAATTGAACAAATTACTTCAAATTTTCTAGAAAATCCAATAATTTCGATTAATTTAATAACTTCCATATACATATATGTGAATATTCTGTATGTCCAATAAATTCAATTAGTCCTGTACTTTTATTAAATTCAAATATTTGAGTAAGACCAATAAATTGAACAAATTTCTCCATTTTTTCTAAATAATTCAATAATTTCGATTAATTCGGTAACTTCTATATACATACATATGAGATTCTGTATGTCCAATAAATTCAATTAGTCCTGTACATTTATTAAATTCAAATAATTGAGTAAGGCCAATAAATTTAACAAATTACTCCAATTTTTTTTTTTAAAAAATCCAATAATTTCGATTAAATCAATAACTTTTATATACATACATATGAAGATTCTGTATGTCCAATAAATTCAATTAGACCTATAAATTTATTAAATTCAAATAATTGAGTAAGACAAATAAATTGAACAAATTACTTCAAATTTTCTAGAAAATCCAATAATTTCGATTAATTTAATAACTTCCATATACATATATGTGAATAATCTGTATGTCCAATAAATTCAATTAGTCCTGTACTTTTATTAAATTCAAATATTTGAGTAAGACCAATGAATTGAACAAATTTCTCCATTTTTTCTAAATAATTCAATAATTTCGATTAATTCGATAACTTTCATATACATACATGTGAAGATTCTGTATGTCCAATAAATTCAATTAGTCCTGTACATATATTAAATTCAAATAATTAAGTACGACCAATAATAAATTGAGCAAATGACTCCAATTTTTCTAAAAAATCCATTAATTTTAATTAATTCAATAACTTTCATATATTCAATTCAATTAGTTCTATAAAGTTATTAAATTCAGATAATTGAGTAAGACCAAAAAATTGAACAAATTCCTTCAATTTTTCTATAAAATCCAATAATTTCGATTAATTCAATAACTTCTATATACATACATATAAAGATTCTGTACAAATGAATTAATTTGATCTAATAAATTCAATTAACTCAATAAGTCGAATTAATCCAATAATTTGATTATATCCAATAAATTTAATAATTCCAATAAATTCAGTAATTACACTAAGATCAATAAATTCCAAAATTCAATCAAATCTAAGAAATTCAAAAATTTTAAATATCTCAATAAATCCTATAAATATAAAAGTACAATAATTTCAATAATTCAAATTTATTCAATCTAATAATTCTAATAAATTCATAACATCAAAAGTCTAGGATATCCAACAAATTACTCCAATTTATACTTTCAATTGATCGAATCTGTTAATCCCAATTTTGTTAGATTAATTTAATACGCATAATAAGATCAATAAATTCAATCAATACGTCTATTAAATCCAATATATTTATATAATCAATAACACATTAACAATATGAATTTAATTTCCTATTAATACAATAAATTCAATAACTAATAAATCCAATAAACCCAATGATTTAATAATCCAAATTTCGACTCGGTTAACGTTTTTTTTTTTAAATCTGAATAGTTTGTATAAAAGTTGTCTCGTTTTAAATAGTGTGTAAAGTTTCGCAACGTTCAAATATAATACATTGGAACGGGAAAGTAAAAGTTGTCCGAAGTCGTGATGTTATAAGGCGATATGTTACACATTATTTATACATCTCCGTATCTTTAAATTTAGAAATTGGTAAACACACGAGACCAGAGACCATTAACAAGAAAAACACAGGCGGGCTTTCTATTTCTAAAACAAAGAACAGACACAATGGCACGACGCTCTGCAGGAAGTCGCAGCCCTCAAAATGAATCGATAAACGAATCGGCCGTTAAACTAGAAAATTACTTCATTTTAAACACCAGCTAAGTAAACAAAGTTAGTTTCCAGCTCAGTTAACTCGAGCCATAAACAGAAGTCTTTATATTGTACTCTCTTCCTTACAAGTTGTGGACAATTTATTGTAATATCGAGAATCGAATTTCGGATCATTACCTCTCCCAATCGCACGTGCATTGCGGCTTCTTTGGCATCCCGCGTCTGGAGTCGGTTGCCAAGAAATTTCGCCGCGGCTCGGATGCCTGAACCGTTGCCAAAATACCTGTTTACTCTTTTCCGGAATGGCGTAAACGTCCCGCCGCGGCGGCCGCTCTCGAAACCAATTAAAATGTTCGACGGTTAATGTCCCGGAGACGACATGTTTTCCATCGCTCGTGACGGCTTAGTATTCCACGAGCGGGACGCGTTATCGTCGCCTCCGGTTTCCAATTTGCACTTTTCTGCCCGCTGACGCCTGCGAGGGTCACGACGTAACGGGACGTCGGCCCGGGACACACGTTCGACTGACCCGAGTCAAAGGTAACGCACGGCAATGCGGAAGATCACTTTTATCCCACAACAATTTGATAAATCGATGCGAAGTCGGACGGACTGTTTTGTTCCTCGATAAGTCGTTGTCGGTAAAACACATTAAAAAAAAACATCAAAGACGACCGGCAATCACTTAAAATTCTTTCAGAAAATCTGGTTTGTTTTCGTTTCGTGGTCAATTAAATAACCGGACGAAAATGCGTGTTTATTAATTAACACGTTACGCACGTTTAATGTAAGCCGATAAATCAACGCATGTCGGTGAGAAAAAGTCGGAAACTCATTCGCCGTAATGAACTCCGGCAAAAGGTCGACCGCTTATACTTATACTTTATTTTAATTAATTAAAGCCATAAATTGTAAGCGTAATAAGTGTACCGCTGAAATGTGCAACTAAGTTGCAACCAGTCGTCAGGCAATGTCGGTGGTACTGTTGATATTTTATTACTATCAAAAAATTTCATGAGAACTTTTAAATTATTTTAAATGTGTCTCTTTATTTGTTAACAAAACATTTCTTTTCATTAAAAATAGAAATTATACATTATTTACAATATTATATAATTATTATAATAAATTAATGTTTCCAATTCTATCGAATGTATTATCAGTATCATCGAGATCTCATTACTATAGAAATAGTATTGATAGTTTTGAATACTATATACCTGTATTTTTATTAACATAACAATTATTTTTTAGTATAATCTTTAAAAATGGTGAAAATACATATTATTTAAATTTACAAATCTACATTAATATTTCCAATATTAAGTGAGTATTATCACTATTGTCCATATTATCCAAAGATTTCAGTAGTTCTGAATTATTACCATGTATCTTTATTTCTATGAAGAAACCAAATTTTTTTAATTATAATTCTTTAAAAGCACAAAAAATACATATAATTTGAAATATACAATAATCATTCAATCATTCTTATTGATAATTTGTTACTATCGAAAAGTATCCATAGTCCTGAATTATTTGCTGTATTTTTATTAACATAGTTTTGAATTACTTGCTATGTATCTGTATTTTTATTAACATAACAATTCTTTTTTTTTGTATAAGCTTTAAAAACAGTGAAAATACATATATTTAAATTTACAAAACTACATTAATATTTCCAATATTAAGTGAGTATTATCACTGTCGTCGATATTATCGAAAGATTTCAGTAGTTCTGAATTTTTACCATATATCTTTATTTCTATGAAGAAACCAATTTTTTAATTATAATGGTTTAGAAGCAGAAAAAGTACATATTATTTGAAATATACAATAATCAATCAAACACTATTATCGATAACTTGTCATTGTCGAAGAGTATTCACAGTTTACAATTATTTGCTGTATTTCAGTAATTTTATTAAAAAAACAATTCTTTTATATTATGTTCTTTAAAAGCAGTTAAAATACATATTACTTTCCAGAATTAAGTAATTCTCGATACTTCATTGAAAGGTATCGTTTAATTTAATTTTGGATAATTTACCATATGTCTATATCTTAATGAACATAACGTTTCTTTTAAAAATATTTCTATATATTTTTTCTATTTTAAATATATTTTATTTGAGATTTACTGCAGTAAATTAACATTTCCAATATTAAAGTGACTATCACTATTATCGATACTTTGTTTCTATTGAAAGATCTCAGTACAATATATTTGTATTTTAATTAACATATATAAATGAATAATAAATTTATGTTTCCAAGTTTTAAATATTCCTGAACTTTAATTATAAATAAATAAATAAAGATATATAATAATAAATAACATTTTCAATACTGCCAAGAGGCACTATCATTATCATCGATAGTTTGATGAAACTATTTTTAGAGTATGTTTTGTTTAAAAGTTTTAAGTAAACATACAAATTATTTTTAATTATAATGCTTTAAAAGCGGAAAAAATACTTATTATTTGACATAATTTTATTTACTTTATTTCAGTAATTTTATTAACAAAACAATTCTTTTAGATTATGTTCTTTAAAAGCAGTGAAAATACCAATAACATTCTAAAATTAAGTGATTCTCGATACTTTGTTACTATTGAAAAGTATCGTTTAATTTAATTTTGTATTATTTACCATATATCTATAAAATGATAATAAATTAACATATATATCTGAATATTAATTATAAATAAATAATAATAAATAACATTTTCAATACTGCCAAGAGGTACTATCCTATCATTATCAGCGATAGTTTTATGAAACTATTTTGTTTAAAAGCTGTAAACATACAAATTATTTGAGGTGTACCAATATTTTCAGTAATGTTCTGGGTACTATCTCAGAATTATAGAAAACTACCTACACGGATGACTATCGATAGTATCCGACATGCATGCTGATTCCAATCCATTAGTGAATTTAAATAGACCCTTAACATATTTCCATCTAATTGAAACAAATATTGTTAATAGACGTTACACAATTAAAATACCTCGTGCGGTGATGCAGTAAGGTTGTCGGAAAAAATCCGCGTCTCGGAATCGCCGCTCATTAAACAATGAAACTTAAATTATCGACGTTACGGTCGAAGTCCCGACCGGGCGCTGTTCTCACGGACTAAAACCCGATTCCGCCGCTCAATTATCGGCGATGCGAATTTCGCCCGCCGCGTAATTGGAGAGACATCCCGCGGGTTCTCCGATCGATTATTATTGGACTCGTCTCGATTAAACTCCTGCATCTATCCGGACCCTATGAAGCATTCCTGTAACGCGGCACATAAATCGGACGCGGCTATTTTATCTAAATAAACGTTTTTTCCTTGAGTCTTTGCGGGAAAATAAAAAGAAACCAGATGAAGATTGTCGGACATAATTGAACGGTCTTAGTTGTTGTTGTGCGTATAAATCATAGTTGTAATCAATTTGCTGGTTCGGTTTTGTTTGGACGGCAAACGTGTAATTTATTATCGTTATTAGATTGAACATATTAAATTATCCAACGGTCACGATACCGATTTTAAATGCGAGATATTAGTTATTATTCCGAGCGCATAAATCAAAGGCCGATGTTTAATTAATAACGTCCGGTTTTTTTGCCTTAAATCGCGGCGTTTAATTAATTAATTTAACTAAAATCGAACAACATTAATCAATGTCTCCGCTATTAATATTATTTTATTATTATTATCATTATTAGTAATGTTGTCATTGTTTAATGTGGACTCTTTTCGTTTGTTACAGAGGAAAATATGCAACAGTATGCAAAGCAGTGCACAAAAAGACGCAGGTGCCTTACGCGGCGAAGTTCGTGAAGAAGAGGCGTCGCAGTCAGGACCAGATGAAGGAGATCGTACACGAAATCGCCGTACTCATGCAATGTTCAGACACAAATCGAGTCATTAGGTTACACGAGGTAATTTTTATCATTAGACAGAGTTCGAAGCAATTATTTATATCATGTGAAAATAACATAAAAGGCACAAATAAAGAAATAAAATACCTTTTGTCGTCAAAATAGTACTTTCTTATTCAATATAAAAGGAACTATAGACTCAAATGGATATATCCTAATCTACATTCAGCCATAAGATCTGTACTATCGCATTCTAAAGAAATATACATTCCATCCTTCAGCAGTCTTCCTGCACTGCCGGAAGATGGTACAGAATTATCAACATTCAAAGAACTGACTTTGAAGTAGATTTAACAATTCCTCAACGTTTTAATTGCTAAGAGTTTAACCAAAACAACCTAAGATGTTGGATGACTTCTGTTGGAGCGTTAAACTTGATGCTATTTATTAATATATAATATTTATTAAAAAAATATTTTATTCAAAACAAATCAATTTGATGATTTCAGGTATACGAAAGCGATACGGAAATGGTACTAGTGCTGGAACTGGCCGTCGGCGGTGAACTTCAACACATCCTGGACGTCGGACAGTGTCTGAGTGAGGCGGAGGCCCGCAAAGCCATGAAACAAATACTGGACGGCGTCGCCTATCTGCACGAACGCAACATCGCCCATCTGGACCTCAAGCCGCAAAATTTACTGCTCTCGGAGCCGAACAGCTGCGACGACATCAAGTTATGCGATTTCGGCATATCGAAGGTGCTGGAACCGGGCATCATTGTACGGGAAATATTAGGTCGGTAGCAAATGGAAAAAAAACTAATGGTGGTGAACAGCAATTAGCGAATGCGTGTGTATGTAAATCGCGTCTGAGAATGTGTGGATATGATCTTGACACATGTCCGTTCAATTAGCCCGAGATGTTTGTTCGTTCATACGCTTTTGTCGTGTTGTCTCCTCCGGGTTTTTTCGTCTCGTGCCATTTACATATTGTATTAATGCACCAGAGGACAGAAATGAAGGTCGTCACTACTGCTTAAATTGTAATTATAACACGAAAAACACCTCACGTGAAAATTAATATTTCGATTATAATTTTCTCTAGAATTCGTGTTAATAGTACAATGTAGAAGTGTAGCAGTATAATTCACTGTTTGGATAAAATGACTGTATTTATCGTCTGCGATTTGTTGTTCTGACATTCTAAATATTCATTTATTTTACTCCTACCATTAAAAATTAAAACGGAGCTAATTCTTGTTGCAAATACTACTTTTACAAACCTCCATATACTTCACTTTGAATAAATATGACATTTTGTTATGAAGTTCAAAGATTATTATTATAGATATTTTGATCTAGAAAATTAATTTTATTGTTTTTTTGACAGGTACTCTAGACTACGTAGCACCCGAGGTACTTAGTTACGAACCGATCGAACTGTCGACTGATATTTGGTCCGTCGGGGTGTTGGCATACGTTCTGCTGACTGGTTTCAGTCCGTTCGGTGCCGACGACAAACAACAGACCTATCTCAACATTTCCAAATGTGCCTTAACCTTCGAACCGGAGCATTTCGACGACGTCTCCAGCTCGGCCATCGACTTCATCAAAAGCGCCCTCGTCGTGGATCCAAGGTCCGATTCGACGGAAATGATTTGATCCCGATGAAATTAACGAATGTTTACTTTTAGGAAGCGACCGAAGGTCCACGATCTGCTGAACCACCCGTGGATCTCGCTCAAGACGAACATAATCACATTGCCCGCCTTCAAGTCGACCGAGTCGCTCAATCAGACGCCGAAATCGACGCCGGTTGGGCCGCGAAAGTCGTACGGATGCATTGCGACGGCGACGGTGATGGAAACAACGCCGAAACAGCAGCGGAAATCCTTCTGTACGGACAGTCTGAACGGCCCATTCGCTGATCCGGCCGCAGTTCGTACGTACACCGTGTCTGCTAACTGCCTGTGTCCGCAATGCGGGCCGACATGTCGCCACCTCACGCACACGCCCGTCACCAAAGCGACCATCACGCTCGATCGCGGCATCCTGTGTTAGCCACACCGTGCACCTACCCCAACACCCCTTCCCTATCCCCTCAACACTGTTGTTTTTATTTTGTTTGTTTTCAATTAGTTTTTTTTATGATCCGAGCTGTTGCACACGCTGCATCCGCACCGCGTTAAGGGTGGCTTCTCATTTTGGCTTACATATTGGTCGCAGTGTCCCTTGACAACACACATCACAATTACACGATAAATTATCGTACTTAAAACTGTGTTTTTTGGGTTTCTTTCTGTTTTTGGAACTGCCGACGTACGTCGACCACGAACCACACATCCAGACACGAGGCATCCTTAATGTTGATGTTTTGGTAGCGATTGTGTATGTGCTGATTTGGTGGGTATTTTTGTACAGTGCTAGATTTAGTTGTAATTCAATAATTTATATGTTCACTGCTTTAAAAAAATTGTTTCTACAAAATAAATTTGTCTATCACTATCACCTTGATTTTGTCGTTCGTTTCTTCTATATCAAATGCCCTTTTTAACTTATTATCAAGACAATCCTATTTCTTTTATAGATCGAAAACTCATCTATAATGTCATTGTAAAAAAATTGTATAGACTAGTCAGATTTTAAAAAAGTAAATCCAGTGATTTCTGTGAAAAAACGCGTGCCTCAATTATAAATTTGTCACTTGCACAAGTGTTAATATGTTGCTCAGGTGAATTATGTTGAATTTCAAGTGTCTTTTCGTTTTGCATGCCTCGTCGTACAAACTTGTTTATAGCGCAATTTTGTAGTTTCGTTCCCCCCTCCCTGTTGTAAAACGTGAATGTTTCAGAATCCAGGAAATTCTTGCGCAAGACGGAATTATGCATGATTTAATGTTTTCATGTTTATTTGACTTTAGGTCAGACATTGCATAAGCCAGACAGAAAAACTGGATTAGTTGATGTTATGTGTTTTTCGGGGCTAATTGGGCTGTGGTACATATTTAAAATTGCAACAAAAAAAAAAAAAAAAAAAATACAAGAAACATATTTGAATGCTCCAGGTCAGCCTGGATAATACAAATTCAGTACAAATAAAATAAGGCGATTTTAAATATGTTTGAAAATTGCATTGTGTCTATTTTGTGGAAGTTTCCGCGAAGTTTCTGGAAACCAGTCGGATAGCAACACCTAGATTAAAGAAACTTTTGTACATAGATTTGTTTCGCGGAAAATTCAAAAAACTAAAGCCCATTTACACAATTTTGTTTTCATTATTCAGCTTCAAAATTGATTGTTTTTTGTTTTATTTTATGTTACTGCCTTTTCATTTACTCTGTATATTTATGTCAATAAGTATTTAATTTTAATAATTATTTTTTGAATGTCCAGGTTCGTACTGCAAATTTTTATTTTCCAGTTTTATTAATTTTTTTGACGTGTTTGATGGAGTTGCACAAGAGAAAATAGAAATTCGCAGACGTATTAGTTTTTTTTTATCTAAGTAAAGTTATTGTGAATGTAGTAATCAATGTGGTAGATTTGAATGAACCTGCTCTGTGTTTGCATTCGCAAATTTATTTGTATTAAAACCAATAAAGAATATTTTAAAGGAAGGTTTTTTATTTTTCAGAGCCTATGCAGGATTTATGACCCAAAATTGGAAATTTTTGCGAGATTATTTTAATGAAAGCCAACTCGTTGGCTGTTACGATGACCGGTTTCTATTCGAACTTAAAACAAGTTTACAACGCCAAAAGTGTTCCAGATAGTCAATTGCCAGCGTCAGAAAAGTGAATATGTATCTTTATCTAGTAAATAAATAAATTGTTGCTGTACAGTGTTTATATTGGATTTTGGCCATGTTCTCTTTTCTGATGAGTAAGTGTTGTTACTTTATTTGTACAAATATTATAATAAATCGTTTGTGAAATGCTACGAATTTCTCTTTGTTGATTTGTTTAATTTATTTTTATTTTAATAAAGTATATGCAATTAACTATATCATTATTTATTTTCCTATTAATTTTAATGTAGGCAACCCAGATTGCGCAGTCTATTGGTAAAGCTTATCGATTTTTAAGTTGGCCACCTTGGAGGCCATTAGCGCAAACTGACAGTCCATTTGTTGTATATTAAAATGTGAGTTGCCGAAAATGTTATAAAAGGAACGTGTTTTTGTATTAATATTGTGTTGAAGCTGTTCCGTTTGTGTAAAAGAATCAAACAGTAAGTCAACAGTATTTTGTGGCGTAGCTATTACAACCATAAAATCGATAGCGATTTTTTGACATTCATACGTTTTAAAACGCATTTAAAACATACACGTTTTGTCTATGAAAATATCGAACAATTTGTTAAAAAAGAACACTTACAGATAATGTATAACGGAATCGGTTTAGCAACGGCCAGAGGCTCTGGCACAAATGGACATGTACAGAGGAACTGGGCTCTGGTCAAACCGAGGGAAAAGGAGAAGACCTACAAGACTGAACAGGATTTGGCCGCGTTAGATGCGGTAGCCAATCGACAACCCAACAAGGAAATCCTGGATCATGAGAGAAAAAGGAAGATCGAACTGAAGTGTGCTGAATTTGCTGACATGCTTGAAGAACAAGGGTAAAACTTCAACTGTTTTTTTTTTATTGTGTTTGTCACATGTAAATGGTATTACTTTTATACAGTTGTCAGCATTTTGTTTGACAGGTTTATTTTGACACAGTTTTCACACTTGTCTTTTCTCACACATCTTGCAGATTTTCCGAAGAGGCAATCCTCAACAAGGTGAACAATTACAGGATAATGTTGATGGGGCAGGACGGAAAACTTGACAAACAGGTCGATCAATGGGGAAGACCCAGGTAAGAAATTTGTATAAAAAAAATTTTAACTTTGTTGACATTGAATTGATATTTAATATTGTATAGTAACGTTTATTTACTGTTGCTTAAAGTATAAATCAAGGCTGAATTCCAAACATGAAATTCTCTATAAATTTATTGTTGTTTAAAAGTATAGATAATCAAACATGGAGTTAAAATAGAATGATAATGAAGTGTGTGTGACAACTTTATGTTGAATCATATTGTATCTTTTGCATAACAATTACACATTATTAAAAGTCCATATGTGTTTTTGCAAAAATACATGTTTTTCAAGGAACTGGTTAAAGATAATGTATATTACTTTTATTTATATTGTATTTGGATGATGAACTTATACACTATGTAAATACATGAGAATTTTTTAAAATTTCTTATAGGGTCGTATATATAATTTAAAACATTAAAAATTCTATTGTTTTTTAATGATTTTGCTTATTTTTTTGGCGCGCAAAAAAGTTGTTCACAAAATTTTGGCAAGTGGTTCCGTAGTGTAGCGGTTATCACGTCTGCTTTACACGCAGAAGGTCCCCGGTTCGATCCCGGGCGGAACCAAATTGTTTTTTAATAATTACGTACATATAATTTTCATTGTTATTGCTTATTTTATTTTAAGGTTTTCGAATAAACTATTTTTCATTATAAAACACGTTTTTTATGACATAGTATTATATTTAAATGAAAAAGTTGATGCAATGCATATAATTACAAATGGGATTCAGCAAAATAAATAATTGACACCGACATAACTGGTAACCTGCAAAACTGGAAACGGAGACGAGGCAATAATCCTGGCGCTCTTTCAATATTAAAACGTCGGTAATCACTTCCGCGTCGAGAGTAAACGCCCGCCAGACCGCGCCATCCTTTCTCTCACACGTCCATCGATCGGTTTTCCGGAGGGATGATGCTGCGCCGCATCTCACCTCCTCCCTTCGCCGCTCCCGACGTTCTGAGGGGGCGAACGGGACAGTAAATATGGGACCGTCGTCGGGACGCGACCCGCGCCTCCGCGTATATCCACCGGCTAAGCGGCCGTAAGCCGAAGAACCAACACAAAATCCAATATGTCTTCCAATTGAAACGACTCCGGGTGATAATAAATCCAAGTCTTCCAAGATATACATACCCACGTATATCTTCTAGTTCTAGTTATTAGTGCCGAGGCTTCGGCTGTTAGTTTTGTAAGTTAAGTTAAGGGAAACATGTTCTACGGACCGAGAAACAGGTACTCGATGGACGAGCGCGTCATCTTCGAGCGGCTGTGGCGCGGGGCACTGTGTCAGGCTCTCGGCAAAAGAGCACTGCCGCCGCCGATGGTGCCGGTGCCGCCGCCACGGGTTCCCACTAATCGGAGGCAGTGCTGTTGTCACTGCCATTGCGACGACAACATGAACCAGTACCATCACAATCCGAATCATCCGAATCCGAGGAAAACTCTTCGGTCAGTTGTCAGGTACCGGACGTGAAACCTTAATATAAATAATAATCATATTACATGTACTGTAAAAGTTCAAGTTTAATTGTTTAATTTTAATTAACACTAATGTGATTTTGATGGTGTAATGATTTCGTTTCGTATTTCGCCCCTAAAAACTGTGGTGGAAGCCTAACAAAAACAAACCAGAGTATATCCTCTCAAATAGACAAATCACATATCTCGTTAATAATTGAAAAGGAAGCCGTACATATAAATGAGGATGTAGAGGCTTTGCATCTGTTTTAACTCCAAAACCGTTCAGTTTGTGGCCGCCGCTAAATCGGTGTTCCACTCATTGGGAGAATAAAGCCTCTTATGCAATTCAATTTTAATTACAGTTCAGTCTGTAAAAGCGTATTTAATATTAATTATTTCGATTAAATTTAGAGTTTTAGACGTTTTAACAGAATTCTAGGAGTATAATTTGTAACTGTTAAAATATTATTTCTTATGCTGTTATTCATATCGATTTCTTGCTAACGTAACACTTGCAACCCCTCCTGAATTAAGCGAGTGGTACAATGCGAGTGTGCTGATAACATCTGTCGTTTCGGGCAAATTATTAAATTCGCCACCCTCGAAAATATAAAAAACACGTTTAAAGGATTTTTAATTTAAGTTTATATGTTAGCGTGTCGTTACGATGATAACTAGGTTAAAAATGCATTTACGATAAATGCCACTCGGACTGTAATAAGCAGGTGCTTACGTCGATGCGCCCCCGTTCAAATATTAACAACCCCATTTGTATCGGTGCGTTATTATGCTATCCCGACGGGGTTATAAAATATACAGTGGATAAAAA
This sequence comes from Aethina tumida, assembly GCF_024364675.1. Lineage (NCBI taxonomy): Eukaryota > Metazoa > Arthropoda > Insecta > Coleoptera > Nitidulidae > Aethina > Aethina tumida. Next base: position 10,983,055 of record NC_065439.1, read on the forward strand.
CTAAACTGTATTACACATTTCAATCACAAACATTGTTTTATATATTTTTCTGTAATTATTTTGTAAAATGTAACTGTTTAAAATTGTAAAACCAATTATAACAAAGTAAAATATTCATTAATTCCGTTTCACCCTCGCATATTCGTTCCCTACCGTGCATCGTTTGTGTGTGGGGTGAGCCTCGTATTGATTCGCCCGAAACACTAAATGCGGAGGGGTCGTGTTTTGTGTGCGCCACTCGTGTCGACGTCGCACGCGCTTTTCTCCACCACTTCCTCGTACGCAGCAGTTTTAACATTGTCACCGTAAAGCGTACATGAATCTTGTGAAAAAAGTGCCAGTTATCGGATATTCTTAGTTTTAGTTATTACGATGGTTTGTTGCAATTATGACAACGAGTGCTCCCACAAGTAATTATTTTTTTATTTTTCCTTTTGTGTTGTTTATTTGTGATAAATACTTGATTGCCAACGTTTGTTGATCTTGCTTAATTATTATTTACTCGTAATTCTTAATTACGCTAGTTTACAGATTTTTAGAAATATGCAATATTGTGAATACAACTTTTGTGGGGTAAAATTTTCTTTGTAGGTTATATGAAACTATCGAATTTAATATCCAACTAGCAAAAATAATTTTTTTGAAGAAATTTAGCATGTTATGGAAAATTTATTAAAATCAGCACAGTTTTCGATTACATTGGAAACGTTCGTTTGCTTTTGGTCTATTAAATCATGTTTTTAAGTAACAAAGAAAGAAAAATGTTAAGAAATTCTTAATATTGTTTATAAATAGAAAATGAGCTTTCTCTTGAAAATGTTTAAAAAATACTCTAATAACATGTAGATGGACGAACAATTGTATATTTTTAAAAAATGTTTGCTTATCATGAAATAAATTCACAAATTTGAATTGCACTATATATTGGTCTGAAAAAGCGGCATTTTTATTGACATTTGCTGTATTTTCCTATTAGCTAACATTTTAAAACAGTACCATGTCATAACTAAAGTAATTTTCATATTAAATTATAGGGAAAACATAGACTAACATTCTAAAACAGTGTAATGTGTAAATCACAGAAAATGAACAAATTGATGAAAATAAGGTTAGAACTAGTTGTGACAATTTGAGAGTTATCATATTCAGGATTAATTTTAAGAAAACCTATAAAAATATAAGAATCTGTGAAAATAAAACACACATCGCGCTGATTCAAAAACTCATAACCATATTCAAAACAATAAATAACTCTTTTTTTATCTTGTTACATAATCTAGTGACAATAATTATTTTTCTAAACGATTATCTAAATGAACATTGTATATAATTTTCATTCTGACATTGATTATTACACTGCCCAATTTGAAATTAATATTCTTAGAAACATATTAACCTATTGTTTGTTGTTGACAGTGTGACTGAAACACATCAGGTGGCCGAGGCGCAGCAGGAGAAGAATGCGAGACTGCGCGAGGCGTTCGGCATCAGCGAGTATTTCGTAGAAGGCAGCAGCTTTGACCCCGACCGCCAAGCGAAGGAGAAGCTGGCGAAAAGCGAGGCGCTGGCCGAAAAGGAACGCCAGAAGGCACTCGAACAGGAGCGAGAACGGGCGGATGCAGCCCGCTATCAGCTAGTGCACACGCCCAGTCCCGAGCCGGATCGTCGCGCCGCCTCGTCGGAGGGCACCGACAACAACAGGGCGGCTGCGAAAAAGAAAAAACGCAAGCGCAAAGATAGGTGCGATATTTACGTGTTTTTTTTTTTGTAGCTATAGAAATTAGATTTGTGACAACTGGTTCATAATGACAAAATGAATTTGACTGAAAGTAGCAGCGGTATGTTCGTTTACTTACAAGTTATTTTTGTTTTCAGTTCATCCAGCGACGAACCGAAGAAAAAGAAGAAAAAATCGAAGAGTCGCAAAAAGGACAGGTAATGAAATCTGTTTTATGCTACATCTTTTAACGTCACATCGCAAAATAACTATTACTTTTTCTAATTAACCTCTACTGTCAATAAAATATTTATTTTGCTATTTCAAAATTAAAGCTAAATGAAAATTTACTAAAATTCGTTGAAATTAAACGTATTGGTGAATTTTCGTTTGGACTCAGTATGCATTAAAATCAACTTTGTAAAATACGAAATAAAATTTTTCCGTGCCTCCCAGCATTTTCCCCTCATACTAATCGAATGGTGGTATATTTTTTTGCCGTACATGTTAAGAAGGCTTTAGTCCAGGTAATGTTTACTGTTTGGTTTTAATTTATCCGACAATATTACTACTCTTGCGTATGTCTAGCTCGTCTAACGTTTATGTGGACCTGAAGGTGCGTCAAAGCATTAGAATTTTCACCTAATTAACTTTTCTGTGTATCCTAAAGTAAATATAATCGTTGAACTGAACAAAGGGTTCTCTAAAAAATGGGAACGTGCACGTTCTTAATATTATTTTGGTGATGCACGTTCCTGAATAATTAATCCTTTCCCACACTAAAATCCAAACACCTTCTGTCACTCTAGATCCGGCAAGTCGAAGGACAAAAAGAAACGGCGTAAGCGACACTCATCTGTTTCAAGCGACGATTCGGACAATTCCGACAGCGAAGACTCGTCCACCGAGGAGGATCGCAAGAAGAAGAAATCACGGAAGAAAGAGGTTAGTGGCTGGCGACTCAATATCGTCCGTTTTTAACAACATTCAAAACTATATAAAAATAAAAAGACAAGGATATGACGAGGTATCGGTTTTGTTTGTCTAGCGAACGAATTTGTTCCTTCAGAATAAAGGTCTAGTGCTTTTTTCTTGGATAACGTTATTTTTAGCATTTGTAGATTTTCGGTAGCACACAGTTTTTACACCTCATTCACACTGTCACATTTTTGAAGAGGTTGTTAGTATTTGAATTCGAAATTATCTCAAATTGAATCTTATTATCAACAAAATTAACAAATATATATATATATATATATATATATATATATATAAATTAAATTCAGACACGCAAACACTTGCATACATTTAAGTTACCATTATTTTGTTTTATTCGTTTTTCGTTTATTGCGTTGTTTTCACTGCGATTCGTTTTGAGTTTTGATTATAATGCATGACGGCGACTTTATGTTGATTGAAGTAAACATTGTTCTGTTTGAACCTTGCGCATCATTACATAGGATAGCCTGAGAGGCTTGCGACAACGCTAGTAAGTACCGGGGCCCCCGTGCCCAATCTAGCACTCGACTTTGCATGCCAATTACCCATTTATATATTATATAATAACTAATTAATTGCAGTACAAATAATATAAGGATTTTCATTTTGTAACTGTTTTATGTTTTTCGTTTTGTTTGAATAAAGAAATGTGCGCAATTTGGTCACAGTTCCCGGGTGAAGCAGCACGCATAAAACATTGCGAAGGTGTTTCGCTTCGCGTTGTTTTATTTTGCGTCCTATGAAACTAATATCAGTCGTAGTTCAGTTCGATTCGATTGTAACGTTAAATTGAACTGAACCTACCTTGTTACGAGTTTTAGTAAGTTTTAATTTTGGTCTCTTGTGAAGTTGTGAACAGTTTTTCAATGATCATTTTTGTAGAGTTTTTTTGACATACTTTTTTAAGCACATGAGTGTCTGTTACCGCCCATAAAATTGTCTTAATTTGCTTGTATTGATGCCTAATTGTTGTTCTGCAGAAAAAGAAGTCACTCAAGAAGAAGCGTCATTCATCCAGTGACAGCGATAGAGATAGGTATGAATGAAAACCCATCACAAATGCGAATTTTTCCTAATCATGATAATTGTTGTAGCTCACCAGATTCAAAAAAACGCAGTCAAAAGGATAAGGGAAAGACTGACCGTTCGAAAAAAGACAAATCAAAACCTAAAGATAAGGACAAGCGATCGATTTCCAAAGCTAGGAACTCTAAGGACGAGGACAGGGTACGTCGCAGGTCACCATCTCCCGTAGAAAGAGACTCGCGCAAACGTAACGAGGGTCGGAGGAGCAGATCGCCCAGAAAACGATCCAGAGATAGATCGAATAGGTACGATAAAAGCAAGGATCATCAGGACAAACGACGCTCCAGATCCGAAGGCAGACGTAGACAATCAACCGACTCGCAGGACCACAGGAAGGGAGCAGGCGATGCCGCAAACAATACCAGGTCTAAGTCCAAGGAGTACAAATCGAGAACCAGAGACAGGTCCAAGTCTAGGATGCCAGACCGTAAACACAGAAGTCGTAGAGATTCGCGTGTGAAAGAAACCAGATCTAAGAACGCCGACAGATCCAGGTCGTACGATCGAAGGGACAGATCCAGATCGCCGCAAAAATCAAGAAATGGGCGATCGAAGGACAAGCGGCGCAGATCGGCAACGCCAGAAGAGAGTCCGTATTCGAAGCGTAGGAAGTCCACGTCGCAGGATCGGAGACAGAAGCGACATGTGGAAAGGTCGAGGAGCAGAAGTCATGCAGATAAACGACGAAGAAATCCGTCGCCGCCTCCGGTAGAATCGGTGTCCAAAGAGAGCGATAGGAAGAAGTCGTCCTCGTATCGGTCGCGTAGCAGAAGTCACTCGAGAAGTGCGGTAGCGAAGGAGAAACGTTCCCTAACACCCAGGAATCAGACGAAGGAGAATTCCGGAAAACCGGAAGAGTCGAAGAATCACAACAGATCGCACTCACCACCTTTACCGCCTGTTGACAAATGGACTGCTTCTTCTAACCGTGAGAACAACAAGGAAACAAATGATAAAAAACAACGACGAAGTCCTGAAGTAAGAGATGACAAAGCCAAGTCTCCAAGGAGAAGGTCGGAGAGTTCAGAGTCTGAAAGGGCGAAGAAATTAGACGGGAAGTCGTGCAAAAAACCTCAACAGGTACGCCATATTAGTATAATTTTGTCACAGTAAAATATAATGTTTGATTTACAGCAGGTTCCTGTGGTGCGTTTGCGCAGAGCGTCGTCAAGTGAGAACGATACACCTGAGAAAGAGTTTATGCAAAAGGATGACGGGATCGATGAAAACGACAAGCGACTATTAAACTTATTGAAGTCTGGATTGGCGGCAAAGGCGCGTGATCACTTGGAGAGGAAGAAGACGGCCGGAATCACACCGGCCGCTAATATAACGGTGGGCTCGGTTATCGGTCGACCTCTGATACCCACATCCGTCGTCACTGTGCCACAACAGAAGATCCAACCGGACGATTTCGATATTAAGGTGTTGCCGTTGAAGAAGGACGACAAATTATCGAATAATAAGGTAGACAAGGATAATTTCGATATTGTGGGCAAAAAGAACGGAAAGGGCGGCACTAGAAGCAGAAGCAGGTCCAAGAGTAAAGATGGCAAGACTGGTTACAGGAAAAAATCTAAGTCTAGGTCGAGGAGCTCGTCCAGATCGAGTGCAAGGTGAATATTTTCATCGAACATATTTGTCCTTCACCTCAGTTTCCTCATCCCCTAATTCCCAAAATGTTCCCCTTTTCAGTCAATATCGTCGTCCACGTCGCCGTTATTATTATTATTACAGCTCGAAACACAGCCATTCGTCGGACAGCAGTCGCTCACGAAGCCGTTCCAGGTCCAGGTCGAGATCAAGGTCGAGATCACGTTCTGGCAGTCGTTCGTCGTTCAGCAGCCGCCGTTCGTCGTCCAGTTCGTCAACGGCGAGTTCACGCAGTCGCTCGCCTTCGATTCCACGTCGACACGGGTCGCCCAGTTTTTTGGACAGAAGAAGAATTACCAGGTAATTGGTTATTGGAATGTCGTAGACAACGCTAGGTTTTTTAATTTTACGCACATTTTTTAATTTGGTTTTTGCTTTTCTTTTTATTTCAGACACAGATAAAAGATTGTGACGGACGTACATTTACATAGTTTTTTTTAATCTTGTACCTCGTATGTGTTACATATCTAAAGTTCTTAAATTATTATTTAAAGTGTCTTTTGTAACAATGATTATAGGAATGATTACTTTTCTATTCATAGTTATGTAAAATAAATACGTGTTGTTTATTTTTGTTTTTTATTTAGTTTTCCATTGTTTTATTTAGTAGATTAGCTGCATCCATAGTTGTGCTTTAGATGAAGGTAAGTTGCATGGATTGCGTAACTGTTGTTGAACGCCTAACAAATACTAACATGTACTAACCCTAACCCGAACCCGAAACAGTGCGCGTAAGAGACCGATTCCTTACCACCGTCAGACGCCGTCGTCTCCGTCGTCAGAGAGCAGTTGCAGCGGTGGAAGTCCCTGGTACAGTTGGAAACGATCAGTTTCGCCGAGATCAACGAAATCTCGGTCTCGTTCCCCGGACTGCTCCTCTAAGTCTCCTTAGCATGACGTTTACAATTTACTATTAGAACAAGTGCAATAAATCTAATTAAATTAATGTTGATTGTTGATCGGACGGTAGAGATCGTTTCTTTCTCAATTTTTACCATCCGGTCCGAGCTAAAACTAATGGTTGTGTGACTTTAGCAATACTCTGTTTTGTAATGATGGTGATGTCACACAACGAAGTCTCTCTATCAGTCTGTTACGATTGTTTGTGATGTATAAAATTTAAGACCTCTGTATATGATTTCAATCAAACAAAACTAAATGTAAATGGTCTGTGTTATAGCGAAATTTGTTGATGATGTTCAGGGTAACTCAAACTCATTTCTCTGGAGATCGTAGTTATTTTTTAAGATGCAATCTTAGTACAATTTGGAGAACCTCCACGAGAACCTGATTTTGCAATCACAATCTGTGAGAACATTCCTGAATTTATTAGTATTGTGCAATTTGTGCGTTCTCTGCTATATTTACTCTAGTCATTTTTTAATACTCTGTAATTGTGTGATATTTTTTATCTCTATGTATTTATTATAACTTATTATTTATTTATTTATTTATTTATTGTAGTAATTTATTGGTAGAGCATATTTTAAAACTGTCTTTTAATCTCACAATCAAATTAATCTGTTTCATCACTAATGTAATTTTTCTTGAAGAATGGGATATAATAAATCAGTTACACGTGATCCATAGTTTTATTTACTTAAGAGTATAGGAATCAGGGCACCGTCCACCTCCACCGTCTGAGTTCTTTATTTCGTGAATTTATTATTTTGTTTAATTGGTGACTTGTTTGTGCTGTATGTTTTATTGTTTCCTTAAAATTCAAAGTATTAGGATTAATTCGTGGATTAAGACGTACTTTTGATTGAGGGATTTATTATGTACACATGTATTAAGAGGTCCCTAGTGAAAGTATTCTGTTTAACTGGTACAGTATTTGTTGGATGTTTGGTCAATGTTAGTTACTTAAGAGATATTCTTTGTATGCTTGAGCATTTTATATTATTTGAAAAGATAATCTGTTTTTTATGGATATTAAGGTAAATACGAATTTTTGGAGATGTATCTTTTTCAAGGTGTCAAACGAATTTTTATGTTTTTGTAATTCATTTAATTATTTTAGTATACTAGAATGGGCATAATAAATCAATTACACATGGCTCACAATTTTATTGAAATATAATAATATTTATTCAAATATATAAATATACTTTAAAAAAGTATGTGGTTCTGCCTGGGATCGAACCGGGGATCTTCTCCGTGTAAGGCAGAAACTAAAACTAACTCCGTTGTTGGGAGGTGGTTACCGAGTGAAATCCGGGGTTGTCCCCCATCTAGGAGAGTCGTTTTTCCACTTGCCGGTGTTGTGGCATCCTGAGTCATAGCAAGGATTTAGGAAATAACATGGGTCTCAAGCCCCCCTTACATGAGCAAAGCTTTATGAGGGTATTTTGTTTCCAATATGGTTGAGACAATGGAGTTTAGAATTTGTGTTTGTAGATGATGCATTCCTTAATGTACTGTGTTTTGGGAAAAACTAAGTAAAAAATCCCTTGAGATATTTTTGAGGCAGATGTGTTGTTGGTATAGTGTTTCGTGATGTAGTGGGTGATTTCATAATTTATTATAGAAGGTTTAGAGTGTGTGGCAGAGATTATGTGGTAGTTCGTGGAAAATTTACCGTTTATAATAGAGAGGTTTGTGTTTGTGATTAGGGTCAATGTTGTGGTTTCTGACGTCAGTTATATGTTTTGTGAGTATCGAATGGTGTATTTGTTTTTCGTAGAATTTATTAGCCTTTTGGATGATACACACCAGATGGGACATGCATATGTCATGATGGATCGAAAATCTGTTGTTATCTTTACTCATGGGGTTGTTTGCGAAGATTAAAGAGTAAAGTGGCTTAGTCCGATTTTATCGATGTGGGGTCTGAAGGTTAACTAGGTATTTCACCACTTTTTTACATGGGAAAAGAACGCAGTGAATATGCATAGGTGGATTTGAATCTACTGGGTAGCGACCTGAGAGCTGATGAACATGCTATAGATGGCAATGCCATCCGTGTACAGTGTCAAGTTAGTGTGAGATGTCGGAGGTATAAAAGTTGTATAGTTTTGGTGCAAGTACCGTTCCCTGTGGGACTCTCGACGAAGTGTTTTGTGTTTAAGCAAATTCCCCGCTGATTCTCACCTGAAAAGTGATTAAGTGAGTTCCTCGTAGGTGTGAGTCATTTAATTTGACCAGATTTTTGCCAGTTTTATCGAACTTTATGCACTAGTCTTTCTAACAACAGTATTGAAGGCCTTCTGCATATCCAGGAGGAGTGCAAGTGTATTTCTCCCGTAGTTCCAACGCCACCTGCAAGACTGTGGCACACGTGATAACCGCTGCACTACGGAACCATTTATTAATTAAGTATCTTAACGCAATTTGATCAGAGATATTTTACATAATTAATTGCTAAATTGTAGCAAATTGTTAAATTTCTTTTATAATATTGCATTTTTCACTTATTAATAATAATAATACAAAATAAAACTCGAATGTAATCAATAAAAAAATCTTGTATTATATAAGTACATATAGTAAAATATAAATTATTATAAAAAGTTTAATAATATACATAGTCCCTTTTTACATGGTAACTGGGTCATTAAGTCTATAATTATAAATACCTAAGCACATAAAATTGACTAGACAGACAGTTCACGAAAGCAATAAGTATTTACATGAACAATATACAAGTATAAAATTACTTACTTTAATACTTTTCACAAAACATATAAAAAATTAAACTGTACATCCGTTTCTTTAACATCATTTCGGCAACACAACCGACTTCGTCATACCATTTATTGTAAGCACACCGAAGCACAGACACTTCGTCTCTTTGTCTTTCGGCTGCTCGGTGTATTCGGCGAATACAAAAATAATCTCCAAAGGTTCTCCAATGGAACTCGTCTCAAAAGATCCACGTGGAATTTAATTTGTACGCCGTTCAAGACTTTACGCTCACAGCGGGCATTTGCTTCGAGAACGAATTACTCGACCCGCGGTTCGATGATGGAATACTCTCCAAAATCTGTAACAATTCAAATTATTAGTCCTCCCCTTCTATATCATCATTCAATTTGATATGCTTACCGTGATTAATCTGTCGAATCCGTATAGTAGACCTTCCTCGTGGTTCCCTTGAACCCATTCGGTTCTGTGATTGACCTTCAGACCGTCGGGAAGTTTGTTCGTCTTGGCGAAATCTATCAGCCACACTCCAACTTTGGTGTCGTCATAGATAACGAACAAACTGCTGCCGACAACTTCGCGGTGCTTAAAGTACTCAGACTGTTCGATCTTACTCCTAATATCACATAATCTGGAGGTTATCCTTTGTCTGACTTCGTCCTTTCCGGAAAGGAACATGTCCAACGTGTTTAACACTTCGTCGCTCGACCTGACTTTCTTCAAATCGGTGACTGGGGGCGAACCCCGGCACTTCATGGCTTCGATGCGAAAACCGTGGCTGCAACTGGACGACTGCAATTCCCTGAACTGCATATATCTCAACTTCGTCACGGCTTTCTGTTCGTGTTCCTCCTTTGTGGGAGCGTTAGGGTCGATGGCGATCATTTTCTGATACAGATCCGGTCGGGCCACAGTCTTTTTAACTTCGGACTCCAAGAAGGTCCTCGTACCCATCTTAATGTCGATGACGTACGGATCCTGGAAGCCGAGCAGGAGGTCCTGCAATTCGATGAACTTCTCCCCCTGGTACTCAACCTCTCGGTAGTACTTGGGAATGATGTCGCTGAGGACCGGGTCCTTGGACAGTTCCTCGTAAACGATACGTTCCGTGTCATCGGCACCGGGCGACCGTTTCTTCCATACGGTTCCCGGACCGGCGGGCGCCAAACTGTCCGGATGGCCGCTGAGTTGGAACCAGCTGGTGCTGCGACTTTTGAGCAACACGTCGCTAGCTGGTGCGCTGAGATCCAATGCGTTCTGCAAATAGAGAAGAGTGGATGTTAGTTAGGTGTGTGTAACATTGAATTGGTTAATAGAAATAATTAGTCCCGTAAAAGTTACGTTTTGCGTCAGCACTAGGGACAATGCGAATTGGAATTTTGCCCATAACGAGTGTGGAAACGTACAATAGACACATTAAACTAGGAACAAGAAGCGACAAAGGCTCAAACGCGGAGAAAAGTGAATGCGATTAATTTAATTTAATTAACAATTATGGTGCTTTAATGGTCTTCCTAAAATATCTCGTCAAGCTGACGTCAATGCGGTGTGTTTGTGTAGAATTTTTTCCAATATTAAATATTTATTATGCGAATTGTGCTTCTCTATTTCTGGTATGACCTCACGTATGTCGTCAAGGCTTCTCACATTGCAATTTTGCTTTTTTTTATTAGTCGCAACAAGGATTTACGTATTGGAATCTCAATTCGTCGATTAAAAATTTTCGCATGCCAGTTCCTAAATTACATACGTGAATATCAATGGGGTTCATCAAGTATTACACTTGCGTAAGTCAATTTTGCTAAATTAACACGATATTCGACACATACATTATTTATTGGCGATTTTTTCGAGTTTTCGGATCGGGTTTGCGCCAGTTCCATTCAGCGGGATCGCAAAGGTCAGTTTTAATCGTGTTTTTGAAAATGACCTTTTCGAAATTTGCATCGCGTTGACGAATGATCGTCACGAAAAAATGACAAGATAGAAAACAGTTATTGTAAACACATTGAACGCGCATATGTTTTGCATGAGTCGAACCTTTTAATTGTGTACATAATTGATTTGCGGAATTGTGTGTCCATTTCTTTGAAAATTGACTGTGCAGTGATTAGTTTCCAGTCCTCCGTTTACATAGAAAAAACGTAGTATTACGTAATAGTGTTCATTCATAAATAACCAACTGATTTATAATGTATTCAAAATGCGACGACAGTTAGTAATTTTATTATATGTGGAAATATTTTGTTACAATGAAAATAATAGTCCGACAGGCCTTGAAATTTACTAGTTTAATAGTCACACACCTACACGTTACCATTTTACACCAAAAGCGGATTTGTTAAACCTGTTTTAGTTCACAGGTTACTTGAATTACGTTTGTATATCTAGTAAGAATATAAAAATATAGGGATGAAAATGTTTTTAACACCATTACATCATTTACGATCAATAGAAGATAATGATAAAAATTATCAGGTCAGTTTCATATAAAAAATTAAAATATCAAAAAGTATTGAGAAAATTACTTCAAAGAGAATATGAGAAAAGGACTATCAAAAATATTTTAGGAACTCATTGAGATCATCTGAAGAAGACAAATTAGATAATTTGAAGAAAATAAAGAGAAAAATACACATAAAGAAGGTTACTTCAAAGAGCGGTTTAAAAATAAACGACGATTGAGAGAGAATAGAAAAATAAAAAATTTAAAAAGAAAGGAGCATAAAAGATACTTTCAAGGATTCTCTAAAAAAGTCGCAAGTAATCCAACTGAATTAAGCGAAAAAATGCAAGTACAAATATACGATAAGAACGACATAAATATTTGTAGCGACTAAACGAATCGGGAGCAATAAAATCGTTCAGACTTTGTGTGTACAATACGAATAAAAACATAAATAAAAATGTCCAAGGCGAATCAACTTAATCCAATTTAGTCTGGCGAATTGATCTAAATTTATCACGAAGACGAGATATGATCGGCTTCTATAAATACCGTGTCTTGTCAAAGTTAATCGAATTGAACAATTAACCCGGGTGACGTCAATGATAAAAAGGCGGCACCGTCGTGAGGAGGAACGGAATTGGATACTTACGATGGCGAAGAACTTGAGCAAAGACATGTCCTCCTCGTTGTTCTTGTCCTTTTTCGTTTTCGAATCGTTGATCGCGTTCTTCGATTCGGACGGCTTGATGCCGGCCTTCCGCCATTTCTTGAAGGCGTTGTGCGGGGACGGCGACCGGACCGGCTTCGTGCTCTTCAGCTTCCACAGATCGGCCGTCTCCAGGTCCTTATCGCCCGACTGCAAAAACGAGAACAGCAAATCAATTATTTTGCGGGATCGCACGCGGAATGCTAATGCTCCTTAATTGATCTATCCAGTTTTATCGGAATGCGTTCGGGTGTTCGCGTTTTCTTTCAATGGTGTCGCGGCGACCTCAGCATTTTTTCCGCGCCGCGTTTCCTAATGCAACTTCGCGAAAAACACGTGTGTTGCAATTGACACGCGACGGCGGTTCGGGTTTTTCGGTGCACACTTTGAACTTTCCTTTTAATAAGTACCAATTTTGAACTAATGTAAACAACTTGATCGTGGACGGTCCAATTACAAAACAAAAAATTACATGTGCAACGTCAATTAATACTAATTATAAATAATAAATCACAGATAGTACTGCAACAGTTTTCATTTATCCGATGATAGATTTCAAAGAAGCACGTTTCCAAAACCTGTTATTATGTAATTGTACGAAAGTTCTTAAGATATTATTTATAGACAACGTTTTGTACTTTTCCATTTTACGTTGTGTTTGTTTCGAACAATCAGTACCAAAACGTCAACAAGAAATTATGGTGAATTATGTTACCTGCTAACCAAGGGAGTAAACAACAACCGATTAGCGAATGCATCTCTAATTTATTTTTGATAATGTGTCTGGTACTTATATCAGTACCAAAGTAGTAAAACTAATAAAAAAATCCAAGTACCAATTTGTATGTTTGAAACTAGGTAGTACCAAAACCAAAGTTTTCTATTTAATAATGAAAACTAAATAAATTATTGCATTAGAATTTTAAGATAATAATGTTGGTCGGTTTTTTGGGTTTGAAGCTAGGTAGTACCGTAATAAAAGTTTTCAATACACCAATGTAAAGTGAATGATAAGTTTCATTCAGAATATTAAATTAATATTGTTGATGGTTTTATAGAGGTTGAAGCTAGGTAGTACCGAAACAATAAACTGGATAAAAACTAACTTAAGTGTAAAAGATGCAATTTTCAGCAGTTCGCAAGTTTTTCAACCAAGTGTCTAGATGAATATAATTAAGTTTTCGACAGTACTTTTATTGAAGAACCTACCGAAAACGTCCTGCATTTGAAACAGGAGAATTCCGAAATAAATCCAGAGTAAGTGTCGCGTCCCTTCATTGCAACTAGATTAACAACAGCTGGGACCATGGTGGTTTGGTTCACGCACATGGTATAGTTACGGCACTATCGGCAATCGAAATGAACCTTCACTAACTTTATTTTTTTAACGAATCACTGTCACCTCACAAATGTTTCTTCTCCTATCGACTGGTGTGTTCCGAGTGGAGGCAAAAACTGAGCAGTTCGTGTAGTGGCTCGCTACGTTTGACTGATTTCTCTTGGCCGCCGCGCGACATAGATATCGAAGCGCCCGATTTACGTCAGAAATCCACTTCCACTCCGCCGCTCGAAAACCGCACACGGTTTGGTTGCGGGCCAAACGCACACACCAGTCCGTCTGCACCGAAACGATGGGTTCACTAACTCCTTCGTTTTTTTGTTGTTGCATTTTTTCCAATGGGTTTTTACGGTAACCGGAAATTGGATTGTACTGATTGTTGAATTGGACGTTCGTACATTCGAGAAGTTCATTAAAATGGATTTCGGAATATTGGCGAATGCGCATCTTGCGATTTAGTTAATTAATTCATTTATAAGAATAAGAAGACATTTAAGGTTGAAGTTGAATTTCCATAACTCGAATCGTGTCTTGCAAGGAAAAAACAATGAGTTAATCAAACGTGGCCAAATACTGGAGGATTATCAGTCACATCTTAGAAACTACTAATCGAGTATTTAGAAAAAATAAAAAGTGTTTCAAAAAAATCTTTCCTAATAGGTTTTAAGATGCTTAAGGGCCAAACACCAATGATTTATTAGAAAAAAAACATTGGCATACTTCTTATTGCCGAATATTTTAAAATAAAGTGGAAGTTACATGTAAAACATTGAAAAAATTGTTGCAACTTCAACACTAAAAGAAAAAGTTTTCTTTGAACTCTCAGGTATATTTAATTTCTTTTTTTAAATCAGCCGTAAGAGAAACCACGTGATGTTATTTTTTGTCTTTCTACAGATTTTTTCAAGGAAACTGGCTATTTTAAAGTATGAAATTAAAAATTCTCTCTGAAAACCAATTTTAATCAGTTATTGGACAGCACATAGTTGATTATATTTATATCTATGACACGACAAAAAGTACAATAACAAAAACCACTATTAATTGTTTCACATCAATTAATTTGTGGCAAAACATGTGTAAAATCCGAGAATTGGAGAGTGTAGTAATATTCTCACGTAAACCAACCACCATTAATAACCCGGATGCGATTTTAAAAATATTAGTCACTGATAATAACAATTTTATGAATATACATGTGTATCATGAGTTATAATGCGAGGGTTTCGAGCGATAACATTTCGTTTGAGTCACCGACGAAACGTACTCACGTTGAAATTACTCAAAGTTCACAAATGCAATGCTGGAAGCAATTAAAATGTTTTTGTAAACTTTAACAGGTTGATCGTCGGGAAATCGAATTGCGTGTCGGATTTTCCTCTTACGTGCGGCTCGACAGGTACATAAAAGAAATTCAGGTCGTCACAGATTTCCTCCCGGCTCTTTAGTCGAATCTAGAAAACGATTCGTTTGTGTTTCTGGTCAATGCATTCGTTATCAACTGACTAATTAAGTAAAGGCTGATGCCAGATTAAACTAATAATTAAAATGCAATTAGTGAGAAAGAATGTGGGATATAATTTTTTACTTAATAATTATTTTACGAAACTCGTTAAAATTTACGATTCATTTAAAACCGATAAGAATTATTCGCGTGTCATAATTCTAGAGATTCCACGGTACAAAGTTTACAAATTTGCTGTATAAAATCGTCAAATTTCTGAGAAATTGATGATAAAACTAATAATATTTTTTGATATGAATTTCAAGAAAATTATTTTGTAAACAATATTTTGTAAGTTATTTATTTGTATGATCTTCGCAATTTTGTTTATGAATCTGTATTTTCATAACTTTTTTAATTTTAAACAGTGAATTGCAAAAAAATTATAAATATTATAATACATTAATAAAAGCGATTTAATTGGTTAACTTGTAAACGTTTATATTATAAGAACGATATTGACTCTTAAGTTACTACAATTAATAATTATAATATAAGGTGCTTGAATAAGTTCTCGCTGTTTTTTTTGTGAAAATCAATGCTTTATTTACACAATGTGGTGCACAACACGTCACTTAAAGTACAGCCCATCACAAGACACTAAAAACGAAACGTCTTTTGCGGCTATCCAAGCATGTATCCACATCTTCGTATCTTCATAAGAACGGAAGCGATGTTCAGCCAGGCCATGTCCCATTGAACGGAATAAATGAAAATCAGAAGGGGCTATGTCCGGTGAATATGGCGGGTGGGGAAGAACTTCCCATTTAAGGGTTTCCAAGTATGTTTTCACCGGCTTTGCGACATGTGGCCGAGCGTTGTCGTGCAACAAAATCACCTTGTCATGTCGCTGCTCGTATTGCGGCCGTTTTTCCTTTAGGGCTCTGCTCAAACGCATCAATTGCAGACGATAGCGATCTCCCGTGACGGTTTCCTTTGGTTTGAAAAGCTCATAATAAACAACGCCCAGCTGATCCCACCAAATGCAAAGGAGAAGCTTCGAACCATGGATATTTGGCTTTGCGCAGGGTGTTGATGTATGGCCGGGCTTACCCCACGATCTCTTACGCTTGGGGTTATCATACTGGATCCACTTTTCGTCGCCCGTCACGATACGCTGAAGAAAACCTTTCCTCTTCTGACGTTCAAGCAGCAGTTCATACGTGAGACGCCTCCGTTCGATGTCTCTCGGCTTCAGCTCGTACGGCACCCAATGTCCTTCCTTCTGAATCATTCCTAATGCTTTTCCAAGGCCGGCTAGCATCTGACACGCGTCTACATCAAGTAATGCCTCCAATTCTTCGTCTTTAAACTTTTTCGGTGCGCCAAAACGTTCTTTATCTTGAAGATCAAAATCGTCATTTTTGAACCGTCGAAACCAGTTTCTGCAAGTCGTTTCCGACAGAGCATGTTCCCCATACGTCTCAACAAGAATTCGGTGTGCTTCAGCTGCTGATTTCTTCTGTATAAAATAATGCAATAGAATTCCCCGTAAATACTCTTTTCGTGGCACAAAACTCGACATCTTTAAACACTCAGAACAAAATGTGGTTGACACTGTGGCAAACAGAAACACACTGGCGTTCAAGAATGCGAACAGTATTTCCTGGAAATGCGTTCGTTTCAGAAATATCATCCACTTATATTACTGGAAACGCCAATTACAGAAAACAGCGAGAACTTATTCAAGCACCTTATATTATTTTGTATTGCTTGTATATTTTAAAGTAAAACTAAAAAGATACCAATTCTGGAATATGTGAAAAAATACAATATATTGTAATATTATTATTTAGAAAAATTGTAAAAAGTGAGTTATTTATATAGAAAAACTACTAATTAAGAATAAAAAAATAAAAAATTTCTTTAATAAAATATAATTATTATTTATATGAAAACAGTAATAAATAAAAATTTGCAAAGCGACAATATTTTAATACATTACATACATACATACTGCAATATGTATATGCCTGAAAATTCTACAAATTTTGTATTGTATTTTTAAAAATTATAAAATTTCACAAAAATTAGTAAAAGTGTCTTATCAAAATTTTTCGAATATTATTCATATAAAAACTATAAATGAAAAACAGTATTTTATTGACAAAAGTAAAGAAATCTGTAAAAAAAAATTGAATAAAAAATAGTCAAACCAACATTTCCATTATTAAAAGTATAAAAATAAAAATTTGTATTATATATGCGTTTATGAAAATGATAAATTTAATTATAATAAGAGAATATTATGTTGTGTTATTTATATATTTTTAAAGAAAATCATGCAAAGATACAAATCATAAAAAAATTACCTTTATAGTACATTTTTTAATAAAATTGCTAAGAGTGAAAGCTACTTTACAGAGAAAAACTAAAATATTAAATAAAAAATAGTAAAACTGTAAAGTTAGTGAAAAACAAATAGATAAAAATTGGTTTACAGAAAAAAAAAATTAAAATAAAAAAATGTAAAGTTAAAAATTACATTGTAAATAAAATAATATAATTAGTATTCATATAAAAACTTAACAAACATTAAAACATTTGTGAAGAAAAAATCTAATATTCCGTATTATGATCATATTTAAAGAAAAAAAAATACAAATCGTAAAATAATTTTAAAAAAATTGTATTTATAGTATTAATTAAATTAATTAAATAAAAAAAAAAAAAAACAGAAAAAATGTAAAATTAGTGAAAAATTCGAATATATTATTTATAAAAGATTGTAGAATAATTTCCATTATTAAAATTAAGTATAAAAAATAAAAATTTGTATTGTGTATATGTTTTATGAAAATGACATACTTTAATGCACCAGGATGGATCCACCTTGTCGTGGTTCTGGGGCTCAGTACCGCTCCACAAGCCAGTGGTGGTGGGAAGCCAACAGATCTAACTGCAAGTCCAATCCATACCCAGGAAGATCTCGGATCTTCCTCAGATTGGACTTGTTTTTCCGAACCCAGTTGACAGGGGGCTGGCATCTTTGTCAGTCCCACGTCTTCTGGTTCAGTAAGCCCGTATATGCAAAAATACGCCCTGTTTTCCCCATATGTGAGTAATCGCATATGAGAAGCATTTTGGTTATGATCTCCGGATCGGTACCCGGAGAGGGGTTTTTACATTTTCCCCTCTCTGTTCCAACAAAAAAAAAAGACAGACTTTAATTATAATAAGAAAATATTATGTTGTGTTATTTATATATTTTTAAAGAAAATCATGCAAGATACAAATCATAAAAAAATTGCCTTTTACAGTCAATTTTTTAGCAAAATTGTTAAAAGTGAAAAATTAAAATATTAAACAAAAAATAGTAAACCTGTCAAATTAGTGAAAAACAAATAAATATAAAAATTGGATTATAGAAATAAATAAAAATAAAATAAATTAGAAACGTTTATTAAATTGTAATAAATTCCATTGTTAATAAAATAAAATAATTATTTTAATATAAAAATTTGTGAAAAAAAATCTAATACAAACAAATATAAAGAAAATTGTAAAATTAAACAAAATTATTCTTATTATTGTACTATTTATGTATTTTTAAAGAAAATCACAAAAAATAGTGAAAAATTTAGAAAAATAAATAAATCTGTGAAAAATTGAAGTACTTTTATTAATTTGTATTATTTACATGTTTATTATAAAAATTATAAAAAAATTGTAAAAAATAGTCTTAAAATTATTAATAGAATTAATACAATATTCTTTGTAAGTATTGTAACTAATTCTATTAAATTTAATATTTTCAAATAAAACTGTATAATAATTGATTAGTTTCGACAACTAACTAACTAATTATTCATACATAGTTTAACAAGGCAAATTTAGAAGCGCTTAATTAAAACACCAAACACATTTTCCAAACATGTAAATATTTATTCTCCTTCTTGCCATCCTCAACTGTATAACATTAAACACATATTTACAAAATAAATTTTTACCAAGAATTAGCGCTGATAAGGCCGCCAATTGCATCTCAATTAAAGTTTTTTCAGTCTAACAGCGATAAGACAGATCTAATTATCACTAGTTCGTCGCGTTTCATCATCTCATTTAGCACTTCGCCATGGACTTTGCACCGAAGGAATCCCATTGAAATTACAAGCGAAAACAATGTCACTTTGGCAGTTTTTTCATGTTCAACAAAACATTGCGTCATTTAAGTTTCGTGTTGTCGCACGGATCGGTCGATCGGTTTACGAAACCGATTACAATAGGCGAATCGTTATGCAAGTGTAACGAAAAGGCGAATTGGCACGAACTGAATATTTATAGGCTGATTATCGGTCACTTTAGGTTAGTTCAGTTAACCACCGACTTTGTGTGCACAAAAGATTGTTCTGTGCGTAATAACATATAGTAATTAATTTATTATCTATTTATTGCAGTTTGTTGGTATTTATAGAAATGTTTGCTGTGCAAAAATGGTGCAGTTATGAAAACTCATTGCAAAAATATTTATATAAATCATACTGACATTTTGTCCTTTTGTTGTTTATATTTTATTTGTATATATATTTAAAACATAATTGTGAAAACTATTATATGTTATGGCTCCAGAATATAACTTTTATCAGTACAGTTTCTGGAACATGGAAATTATGAGTAGTAATTTTTTGAGTTAAATTGTGGAAAAGTTTTCTTTTATATTTTCCCGCAGTGCTTTCGTTGTCAATGGAATTATTATATATATACGCATTTAAAATGTAATTTTGAAAATTTTAATTTTACCACTTCATTACTATTAATATTATATATTGGAAACAGTAAATTACGTTTTTAGGTTCATGATTTATTTGAATAAATTGTTATAGTTTAACATTTTTGAGAATTCATCAAAAATTTGGACAAAAGCATTCCATATAAATTAAGTGAGAAAGGTGAGGATTAGTCGTTTCAAATTTTCTCTTTGCACATAGGGCAAATGAGTTTTTATTGTGCGTATTGTCACATTCGATGAAAAATGAATTAATTACGACACTCCTCACCGGTCTGGACAATAGGATCAAGCTAGTAAACTTAGTGGTACTGATTATCTAAGAAGAGCCTCATGATCATTTTCTACTGTTCATTGCCAGTAAATTGAGCTAGTTCAAGAAAATATAACCCAAATATTTCTTCAAATGTCTATTACTCATTTTTGGTTCAATTTTTTACGTAATAATGCGATAAACGTTTAAATATTTTTCACATAGATCTTGATATTACTTATTCAAGAAAACGATTCACAATTTCCTACGTAGCTGTTGTTTAATTTTTATTAAATTTAATATTTTTTACTAAATGGAGAGTAATATATGCCATTATTTCTGATTTGGATATTAACACTTTTGCTACCTGTGATGACTATCTATGTCTGACACTTATAAAATGTAATAATTGTTAATGTTTGTTTTAGGTAAAAATTAAATTAATCAAATATGTTTATAAGCACAAAAGGTTTTTTTTCTCCTATTAACGTTTCCAACATGTTCCGTCCCATAACTTAAGACACCATCTGTTCCGGGAGATTTTACCGAATTTTTGTAGTGTTAAAATCAAGACTGGTAATTTTCTTACATACTACATCATTTATTATTTGTCAACTATCGAATACTTTGTTTAAATATACCTACAGTTTTTTTTGCCAATCGTTTAAATTAAATTTAATTTGTTATTCTTTAATTCATTTTATATTTTTATTTGTTTTGGTTTCTTTTTATTAATTTGTTAATATAGTTAAGTGAGATTCCCGGATTATAAATTTAAGAATAGTAAAACAGAGTGTAAAATTCGACTTCACACTAGTTGAAGAATAGTTGACTAACGAAAATAAAGGTTATATATACTTAAATTAGTTAGTGAATGAAAATTTTTATAGTAATACATCATCGATATTTTATGTAAAATTGATCCCTTTAATCTAGCATAACGAGTCTTTCAAAAAGGCCCCGATTTTACCGATTTAATATCTATAGTATTAATTAAAATTAAATTACCACCGATATGCCGTTACAGTAAAACCTAGGTTGATATTTTCTTCAGTTCCAAGAACCCAGCATTTTTTCTTGTGGCATGAATTTGCTTGCCATTTTAAAGAAGCATGTTAAAGTTACACATAAATAAGTTAAATAACTTTATTTTAGTACACACATTATGCACCAAATGAAAGAAATATGAAAAGGCGTTTTGTACTACTCTCTAGAAAATATTTATCTGCGCACTCGTGGTTTCCTGTTGTTGTTGATAACTTTGAAATTTAACAATTTTAATACCAAAGTACATTAATTAGGTTTTTTTTTCGAATGAAATGACACATGCTTAAACGTAATAAAGAATTCGCCTTGATAATGCACATGATCTGCAACGTGTCCGATATTACATCCAACATTGATAACTAGTGGAATATTTTCGTTTTTATATTTTAATGTATATCATTATTGAATGACTTCGATAATCCTTATTGTCTGTTATCGTATGGGACATAGGCAGCACTTAACAAATTAGATCTGAGTTATCTGCGTAAAACCCCAAAATGTAAATTAATGAGCATGAAATATTCATTGGAGTTAATTAATTAACACGCTATTGTTAGTTACTCTTCGTTGATGGGTTTAAAAAAATCTGGTGTTTTATAATCAAATTTGAATAGTTGTTTACGATATTAGACAAAAAAATTAAGGAAAAATACACCAACATAACTTTTTAATCATTTCCGATGTTTAATTATTATTTTTTATAGCTGTTAATTAGTACAAAAAATAGTTTTAACAGGAGGAACGACCATAAAAATATTATGGTGCGTTTTTAAAATTGTAAAAAACCGCCCGTAACTAGTTTAAAATATTTAAGCCTTACCATATAATTAATCCGAAAATTTTGTTTACCGAATCAACGTAAACAGACCAAAAATAAAACAATAAACGGTCGCATGAAACGCACTTTGGAAAAAGTGCGAAAAACTGGTTCCGCCAACACAAATCAATTGACCGACCAACCAACCAACCAATAAATTAACATATCAATCGCATGTGATTAATTGCCCGTCATTGATTCGCATTAATTGAACCGAGAAATCTTCATCATTTTCGATGCGTAATTGAGGCAGATCAGTGTGCACAAACGCAACCGGATTCGATCTCGTAAACGTTAACTGGCACGTTGACCTAAAATGAAAAATACCGATTTTCGATTGTTGCGTATCGACAGATGAAAATCGTTTCAGGGTCAAGTTCTTTCACGAATCCGTCTCGGTGTTTTCGAGAATTCCTCTTAATGCAGATGTAATGACTGTTTGTGGAATTTAAAATGGCACAGAAGCCAAAATGGGTTGTTTTCAACTGCACGCTTTTGGTAATATTTACAAGGAACGGAAAAAATTCCAGCACACTTATGCATTATGGGATTTTAATATGTGTGTGACGTTCGTGTGTACTTAGAAATAATAGAAGTAGGCCCATATATGGCTGCAGAAAGTTTCCATTACACGACGAATTTTTTGACTAGTCATTAAGAAAGACAATTAATGGGTTACGTTGAAAAAAAACGTAAGAACTGTCATGTGAGATTACTTTTAAATATTATTATCACTTTGTTAATTGTGAATTATAGTCAATTATTTTCATTTTATAATAATACATGTTTGGAAAAATTGGAAAATTTGCATAAAAATTCAAGAAATTGAAACATAAGTGAAAACTACATGATTGTTACATAAAAAAGGTGTAAAGGAGAGTTTTAAAAAAATAAAAAACTTTAGAAGAAACATGAAGTTAATGATATTTTATTTTATAAAATTCTGTAAAAAATACAGAGAAACAGCAAAAATATATAGACAATGAAAATCAAAGAAAAGTGACAAGTGAAAAAATGTTATTTTATAGTATTATTAATATATTTTAAGAAAACTGTAAATGAATGAATGAAATAATAAAGGAATTGTGAAATAAGTTAACTAATTAATTACTAGTAAAATATATTTATAACTTTTTTAAAGAAATTGTAATTTCTTATTTGCAGAAAAAAATGGTAAATAAATGATAAAATAAAGAATTGTAGAATTTTATACATATAAATTAAAAGTAAATTAAAATATTTAAATTAAAATAAGTGAAAGAATCCCATTACATTATGATATTAATCTATTTTTAAGAAAACTGCAAGATATTAGAAGTTTGTTTATTGTATTGATTTATTTAAATTTTTAAAAAAAAATGTGAAGAAGAAATGGGAAATAGGTGAAATATTATATTATTTTGTATTATTATAATTGTTTCTATTTTTATTTTTAAAATAAGTTATTTCACATAGAAAAATAGAGTAAATTAAAATATTTATAAAAAATAAATTCCATTACATTCTATTAATAATATATTTTTAAGAAAATAGCATGTCGTATTATTTAAAATTTTTAACAAAACTGTAAGAATAAAAATAGATTCACAGAGAAAAATAAAAAAGTTATTTTATTGTAAATGTATTTTTGAAAACAGTGTAAAATAATAGATTATCTTTTATTATATTTAAATTATTTAAAGAAAATTATTTAAGAATAAAA
This sequence comes from Aethina tumida, assembly GCF_024364675.1. Taxonomy (NCBI): domain Eukaryota; kingdom Metazoa; phylum Arthropoda; class Insecta; order Coleoptera; family Nitidulidae; genus Aethina; species Aethina tumida. The sequence continues at coordinate 11,006,698 of NC_065439.1, forward strand.
GTTGTTATGCAAAAAATTAAAAAATAAGTGTAAGAAAGCCATTACCATACTGAGTTATTTTTTAATAAAATAATGTATTTATATAAAATATTGGAAAAAAGGGGATATTGAATTTTCGCTACCTTAACAAAATACTTTTGAAAATTTTATTGTTTAATATAAAACGTATTTATTTAACGAGAGTTTCAAGACTATTATTTTTTCAAAGAGTATAGTAATCAACAAGATTTATTCGCGGTTCTGCAAAAGTCTGAGCAAAATATGGATCCAAATATTATTGACCATATGTTGCTTTTCATGAAAAAAAGGTTTGGAAGTTATTCATAATAATGGGAATTTTACAATATATTAGCGTAGAATTAATTAAAATACTAATTACAAATTATTTGTAGTAATTAATTCATTTCTTCTCTTAAAAGCCACTGCTTCAAATATTTTGAAGTGGGCTTCGGGTCATTTTCTTGTTGAAAATAGTTTTAGTGGCATATTTTTATATGAAAATAAGAACCATGTTGTTCCTCAATATTTCTTTGTACATAAAACGACCCATGATACTCCCTATTCAAAGAAGGGCACCCATTCCAAACCCCGAAAAGCAGTCCCATACCATTATCGACCTGTCGCCATGTTTAATAGTGAGTATGGTAAACTTTCGGTTAAACTTTTCATGAATAGGTCGCCTTACATATAAAATATCATCACTGCTAACTAGATTAACTTGATTTCATCATTCCAAATCGCTCGTTTCTAATCCTTTAAAGTCCAGTGTAAAAAAGACTTGGTAAACTCAACTTTGGCTCGTCTGTTCTTCTCTGACAGCAGTGGTTCTTTAGTTTAGCCTTCTAGTATAAAGACCCCCTTGTAGTAACCTCTTACGGTTGGTTCTTGAAGAAGCATTAATTCCAAGTTGAGTCTCAAGTAGACCTTTAATTTTGCTGGAAAGGATCTTTTTTGGAGTAGGATAAAATTTGTTTTTCCTAAAACCCATTGGTTTTCAGTTTCCTCCCTCATTACCAAAACTTAAAAATTGTTGTAAAACACGTGATATAATCGAGCGATATTGATTTTTCTATCATCGGATCAAAATAACGTTACTATCCGTAATTTTAATTCGGAAAGTAATTTGTTTCTACTAGGTATTATATTAACTCAGTTTACTATACTGATGTATACTGTAAAACTAAAAATTATTGTGGATTTTGTATAAATCATATTAAATTTGCATATTTTAGTGGTGGTAGCAATTTGTATATTTTGCTCTACTCTCTTCCAATACTGCAACTGTAAATGATAAAAATTGATAAATAGAAAATTTGTTAAATTAGTGGGAAAACTTTGATTAAACGTTGTACAGAGAAATATCATAAAATAATTCATAAAATCTACGAAAAATTAAACGGTAACGAGAAACGGACAGGACTAATCGGCGAATCATCAATTTCTCCCCTAAACCGTTTGTGATCTAATCCAGCATCGCAATGAATCAGCTCTCGCTCGTGACAGACTTCCAGTCACCGCGGCTCTCTTTTACGTCACGCCGCAAGGCCAAAACCGTGTAGACCAGAATCGAAAACTAATAATAGTAAAACGGCAAAACGCCTTTTCTGAACCGATTTTTCATCTGGCCGCAAATAGAAACGCGGACGCAGTTTGACCGTATTTATTTATAAACTGCAATTGCGTCGCGTTGCGTACGATTATCACGGCTGACGCACACTTTACCCCTGTGTTTGTGTGCGATTTTTTTCCGTTGTTTAGTCTCACAGAACGGGAGCGTGAAGTGTGTTTTATTTACGCGACCGCGCCTCCGTGCTCTCGGGTTCTACGGCCTGGATGACGTAACGCCTGTGTTTACAGACTGAAAGTCTGCGGATTTCAGTGACGAATAAACAGTCGAAGATTCGAACGAATCGGATCTTCCGTCACCGATGACAAATAAGTGACGATTATCGAACGGAACTTGGAAATAACGTCGTTTCCGACTAACAGGAAGTGTCAAAATGAGAAAACCATCAAAAAATCATCTCAAATAAACATTACGTCGCACAAGTTGTACAGAAGGTCAATTATGAATCTTCCTTAAACAATTCGTGACGCAATTAAAAGATCCTCATCATTTTTATCGTAACCACTATAAAATAAAACATACAAGGTCTCAATCAGATAAGTCTTCCAAAATGCACCGATGCAAACAATCGTGATTAATCCTGTAAACACGACGTTTACATTTGTTCTGAGACGAAAAACACGGTTTTATTTGCCCGTCTGCCCAGTTTAATATTTGCCGTATAAACAAAAGCGTCAATTTTCGTATCGTAAATTTCTTTCTGCACGCGCGAAAATCCTTGCAATGAAAACTTCCCGGAATCCGATGTTAAGTGTTTTTTCGCATGCCACGCGAATATTAATGTAAATATGTGTGTTTATTGTTGCGGGACGCCGTTTTAAAAATGGATGAGGCGGAAGTTTATTAATTATTTTAACGCGGAAATGCATAAACGTAGTTATTGAAAGTACAGAAATATTGAATTTTGATAAGTAATTAATAACGTACTTAGAAAAAAAACTTAATTAAATTATGACACGTCATCATTTAAACTATCGAGTTAAAATTATCATACAGAGATAAATTGAAAAATAAATAAAAAAATGAAATTAAATAAAAATTAAAAAAAAAAATGTGTCGTAAGTAAAAAATGACACAGTATTATCTATAATTTGTTGTTAATGTGGTAAAAATGGCACTAATAATATTTTTAAGAAAATTATGTAAAATAAAAGTGGTTTTTAGATAAAAATCAAAATTTATATTTTTTTTAGAAAATTATGATTAATAAAAATTAAATATATTTTAAAAAAATGTAAAATATAATATAATTTGTTACCATAATTGTATTATATTATATAAATAATAAAAATCAAAAAATAAATTAAAATATTTAGAAAAATTGTATAATATGTGAAACAATTGTGTTATTTGAACTTTTAAAAAATAAATTGTTATATATTAGAAAAATAGTACAATTTATATATTAAAAAAATAAATAAAAATATTTAGAAAAATTATGAAATATGTGAAACGATTGAGTATTTGAATTTTTTAAGAAAATTTTGTAATCTAAAAAATGTGAAAAAAAAATGTAAATCTAAATAAAAATATTTATGAAAACTGTAAAATGTGGTAAAAATGATTTACGTTGAATTATTTACATATTTTTAAGTAAATTATGTACAGTAAAATTATTTATTGAGAAAATTAAACATTAATTATATTTTTCAAGAAAAGCAAACAAAAAATAAAAATTAATTTAGATTAAAAGAATTTAATCACAAAAATTGTGATCTAGTGAAAAATATGTGTATTAATTGTATTTTTTCAGAGAATTTCCAAAAATGAGAGTTGTTTTACAGGCAATAATAGAAAAATAATATAAAATATAAAATATTTAGAAAAATAATTTAAAAAACTACCCATAAGTAAAACAACGAATATATTAAAAAAATCTAAATACATTTGTATATTTAAATTAGTTGATTAATATTGTTGATAGTATATTTGAATTAATTTGTTTAAAATAAGAAAGATCAGAACTGTAGTATTAAAAGATAAAACAAGGAGACAAAAGTAAAGCAACAAATATATTTTTAAGAAAAATAATTCTAAATGCATTTGTATATTTAAATTAGCTGATTAATGTTGTTGATAGTAAATTTGAATTAATTTATTTAAAATAAAAACGATGAGAACTGTAGTATTAAAAAATAAAACAAGGAGTCAAAAGTAACAACAAAATAAAATATCTATTGTAGGTTTTTAATAATTTTTTATATTTGTTTATGTAGTAGCATATCCATTATTTTTTATCACCTCTTGACATTTTTTTTTCTTGGAAGAAACAAAACTGTCAATCTCTTGCTTAGAAACAGAATAATATTAATATCTTCAAATAGCTTTGAATTTTGCCTGAGTGAGCTTTCCTCATTTTAAGATCTATCATGTCCCACAGATTTTCTATGTGGTTTAGACTTAGCCACTTAATATAATTAATTAATAAGATTTATATTATTGTAATCAAAAAAGTCTTTTACAACTGTAACTGTTTGCTTCGGATCATTCGAAAACAAAGGCTTGCTTATTTTTCCTCAATATACGACAGCGTACAATTGGTAAGGATGTGTAAATATTGAAACATATCCACTATTCCATTTATTTTTACTAATAGTATTATTTCAAATGCAGAAAATGAGCCACACACCATTATTCCTCCACCCACATGCTTAATTGGTTGGTGTACTTAAAGTCAAACTTTTTGTTGATTGAACGTCTAATCCATCGAATTCCATCTGAAGAAAATAATTTACTTTCATTTTTAGAAAACACTGGTTTTACACTTTTCTCGGTCGTCCAGGTTTAGAAAGTGTTGCTACAGTTCCTCTGGTGTTAAAGGCTCCAATTGTTATTGACATAATATTGATTTAAATTTGTTGTTGTTGTTTAATTCCCCATTTGTACTTGGAAATAATAAGTTTTTTAAGATCATTCGACAAAGTTCGTCCTGCAGTCATTTGAATGTAATTTTACTAGTACTAATTAACCACCGTATTCATAAACCACTAAAAACAAATTAAAATTAAATGATTTATAACTGTGTTACTTTACTTTTGACAGTTCATTAAATAAAAAAACATAAAAACTTTATAAAAACAGATTATATTTAAATTCAAATTTAATGTTAATTAAAACTTTTAAATTTATTTAAAACATAAAATGGAAGATTATATCATAAATAAAAACCAAGTTAAACATTTTGTCAGTAATTTAAACATGTAACAACTTCATGTTACCATAGTTAATACGTCTTTTTTATTTAAAGTACCAAATTATTTACGGTGGTGTATCCGATCTCTTTTTGGTACTGTTGTATTATATTCATCAAACACATTGATGATTGGAGTTGAACAATTAATTTTATTTTTTTAATATTATTTTATTACTGACATTATAATATTGATGCTACAGTAGATAATAAACCAACTTTGTGTCGAGTGGGTGGATAATAAAGATCTCTAGTTAACATTGGTAGGTTTTAATAATCTCCATTCCGTTGGATAAGAAAAACAAAAAGCAATAAATATTTAGAACACGATAAGTACAAATATTGAAGATCATAAAAGCATTCAGCATAAAAAATGCTAACAATTAATCAAGTTTGATACAGACATAATATGTTTACGTTTTAGGCGTTTGTAAGTGTGATATGGTAATATATAAATAAATAATATACATGGTTATTGTTGGGGGACACCACATTAAAAATGGATGAGGCGGAAGCTTATTAATTAATTTAACGAGGAAATGCAAAATCTATTTCCTCTTAAATTGTACCATAAAAGCGTGCGTATTTTAAATACTCTCCCAATACAAACACACGCGAAAAAATAATCCTTGAGGACGTGTATCGTTAGGATTAGTGACGATTAAATATTGACGATACACTACGATTGCGAACGTGTTGCGTTACGTTCTACGGGTTGCTACGTCAATCGCGGGAACAGCGATTAGATTTCGTTACGTTCGCAGAAAACGTGGATATTGTGATACCCAAAAATGTATTTTACACGACATAAAACATCCGATGATTTTATCAGACAACTGTAATATTTTCGTCACCATTTACTTGGCAAACGTTTCGGAGCTTCAGCTCAGTTAACATCAACAGATATTAATTAGTTAATTACGGGTTGTTCCATTGTTTGACAGCACGAAAACAAGAACAACAAGAAGGCAACACATGGGCAAACGAAGAAGTGCGCTCTCCTCATTCGTGTTGCGTTTGACGTCAAAAGACTTCTTTAAGCGATACGTCGACCTCCAATCGAACGTTCGACCCCAACCTTGAGTCGAATTTTAAAAACACCTGGTATATTGTATATTATAAGTGTGTCTTGTTTTTTACGTGTGGCTTAATTAGTGATCCTGTTGGCTGGTTTTCGGCTGCGATTCTTTCACTTAGGACTTGAGCACTGAAAAACTTAATTTTGACGAATTATGCAAAAAGAGGCAAAAACATAAAAAGAAGTTTTTTAATTAAAACACACATTTATTGACATTTTAAAATATAAAATAAATCGTTTTGATAAAAACACGATTATACGAAGGTCACGATTAAAAATCTGTAGTCTAATTATAGAACGAATTTCGAAAATCAATTAGCGATCTTGTGACGTACAGTTGCTAAAAATAAAACGTAATTTACAACTGTAATTTTTTCCACTTCTTCTCGACTCGTTTTCTTAATGAGGCGAAAATGCAATTCGTTTCCATGACGTGAGAACCACTAATTCGTGTTTAGATAAACATTTAGAAGTGTTTATACAACGGTTGTGACTTTTTTCGGAGGTCTGTGAAAAAGAAATTCGTCAAAGAGTGTTTTCAAGAACATTTCATCTAAGCAACCGATCTATTAATTAAAAAAAAAATATTTAAAAAAAAAACTATTTGTTTTTTATACGGCATTGGTTACAAAAATTAATATTTTTGAAATTGTCCCAAGTTCAAACGCGCGTCCTTAATGAATATTCAATAGCTATCGAATTTGGTAACAAATTGCGAAAATAACTCGTCCTTTTCATGCGGCCAAGAAAACCTCAATAATATTTTGCGAGTGTCTTGAATACAATTGTCTTAATTATTTACGAATTATTAATCGTCCAAAAATTCAATTAGAATGTAACGTTTTTACACGCTGCAAAATTAATTAACGTTCACTACATAATTTTATTTGTACGACCACGCGAAAAATATATATGGTATATACTCAATGACACAGAAAAGAGAACACAAATTCAATTGTTCAATTTTAACAGGTAGTTTGCTGAAGAATTTTTATTATTTTTTAAAAATTTTAAACTGTGCTTTATTTTTCTTGTTCGGCTAAACAACCAAGTTAGTTAATAAATGTTTTACGGTGGCAACTTCATTAGTTTCAATGATGTAACGAATACAAATTCTAATTTTAATTACCAAAGTTATATAGTTATATTTCAAAATTACCTAAACTAGTTACGTTAAGTTAAAGGGGAAAGAAAAAAATTCAGTAAAATCTTTCTAAATACATGAAAACCAGAGTTTTCATAAACTCTGTTTCTAGGAAAGGTTTAAATTATGATTGTTTGTCCGAAAATCTTAATCCAACAATAATTCAAACACAATTCAAATTTTTCAAGGTGTCCCTAAATTGAGTGCACAAAAATTAACCACAAAATTATTATTGACCTCAATAAAACCCAATTTACCTATATACCAAAAAATTCCTAAGAGAGATACATGTCTTCAAAAATTCAAGAAAACTAATAAAGGGAGAATAACGAAATTTTATACAGGGTGCTTCATAATTTACCCGAAATTTTTTAAGATATGCACTTAATAAGTCTAATTCTTAAAAAAATTCTAATAAAAGTTCAATAGAAAACGAGATAAAAAATGTTACAGTTTGTAACAAACCTTACTCTACAACTTATTTATGCAGTGTAACCCAAACAATTTTTATCTGGTTTTTGTTGTTTTAACCGAAATACGGAAGTAAAAAATATCAGTGAATTGCGTGAACGGACCACAACAGCTGCCTATAATCTGCATCTCCAGGAACAGCAGCAAGGTCTTGGAACTAGGTCGAAATTGTCGTTGAATCCAGTTTTTTAAACATTTTTCTTATCAACCCCCATCTCTGCTTCCTCTCACATTGAAATATTGTTGTCGAAGATTCTAATGGTGTAGGGAACAACAGCTTTGAGATATGAAATGGAATGTTATATTTAGTGATGTGTCCCGATTTTATTTGACATGCATGAGGCAAAAATGTTTTGTTTTCTATGCATTAAATATTTGGATTTATGGGTTGACGTGACATTGCTCATGGTAATTTAATTTTCCTTAGACGTAATTTGATCACCCAGCAATACAGAAAATTATGGAACACCGTTTCCAACAGGATAATGCCTGACATATTGTAGGGGTTGCTTTGGAGTATTTCCAACATTCCGATGTAAATTTGTTGCCTTGACCAGCAATATCTATGGACTTATCACCAATTGAACACGTGTCGGACATTATATATAGACAGGAAAATTCTAAATTCAGCTCTCCATCCACAGACTTTGGGGGACTTTTCGCTTCAAGTAGATGTAGCATGAAATGAAGTACCTTAGGACAAAATTACTATCTCATTAGATAAATGCCAAGACATGTCAACAAGTGTCTGGGTCATTGTAGAAGTCCAACTTTAATTAGTTTAAAAAAATTGATAGTGATCCCTATATTCAATATTTATTGAATTTACTAACTATTTATTACCCGATTGTTGGATATATGTGCTCTATTTTCTATGTCACTAAGTATAATTAATGCTCATGATACAGTTTTATTTGTATGGCCACGAGTTAAATGTATTAGTGTTTATGTTAGATATAGTTTTGTATATAGTTAGTTATCTTATTTCTTCGTGGTTTAGGCATGGGAATGTTTTCGTTCACTTATTAAGAGTATCCCTTAATGGGGTTAACGTAAACATTCCCTATTTTAAATAGGCCCATCCAAGGGGGTGGATGGCAGTCTAGTAGAAATTATTGTACATAAAGCATCTATATTGAACAGTGTAAATTGTAGAAAATAAAGTTTTATCTAAACTGTTAAATATACTTATTTAACTCACGCGAAACAATGTATATATTTATACAAGGACCAGTTACGTCAATGTTTATTATCAGTTTCGTCGGCTACATCAAAATATTTTGATTCGATGAAGTTTCTGGCGGAGCTTTTAGCCGTGGCGAATGTTCGTAAATCCATTCATAATCGCACCAAACTTGGCTTTGTTTACAAAACTCTTTTCCGAGGAGAAGAGATCCATAAATTCCCCATTTATTAAAACGCATCAACTTAAATTAAACGTCAATTGATCGAACACGAAAGTTTGTTTCGGTGCAATTATCGGTGCGATAATTGTACGAACAGCTGTAATTATGATAAAACGGCGCCGAGAAAACACGGCGATAAATTTAAACGTTCAATTATGCACTTTTGCAATTGCAAAGTTGACAATACGTTCATGAAGTGTCATTTTTCATGAACGCAGATGCAGTGAAAAAACAGCGTAGCGACGAGGAAATTAAAACTGGACGCAAATTACACCTTGTAATTCATTAACGCCATTAGATCGTTTCAACACCGGTTTAACTAATTAAAAACTATAAATTAAAATCGTGTTCGCACAAAATGGAAAACAAAAGTCGCAACGCAAAAAGTGTGATGATAACTTGTTGCGCGTTTGGCGAATTTATGTTAATTTCAGACACGAAAAATGTGTTTTCGTGTTTGACGAATGTGGAAGTAAAACGGTGCTTAATTATGTAAGCATAACTTAACAAACTCGTATTTCGATTATATATGCAGGTTTTATGGTTTATTTTTTATAGTGGGAAGTGATATTTACTAAATTTGGTGAGAAAGTCAAATTTTCGCACTCACACCACTTTAAATTTTAATTAGGGATGAAAAATATCATGACATACCATATATGATATTTTAAAATGTTATTGTTTCTAAATTGTAAACAAAATAGTCTAAAAAGTTCCGCAATTATCTTAATCTTAAATGTATGTGGAATATTCCTGAAGTTCCATCAACTGCCTTAATTTTTTAAAAAAACTTTTTAGGAAGTGTTACAACTATTTTAATCTTATACAAAACTATTTAATAGTTTCATAGTAATCTTAATTTTATATAAATCACCTTACGAAGTTTCATACTTGTCATAATATTATACAAAATTGTTTAGAACGTTTCACCAAAAGTTTCACAAGTATCTTAATTTTATTCAGAATTATTTAGGAAGTTCTTAAAAAAATAAAATAAAATCTTTACTTTTTAGTAAAATTGTTTAGAAAGTTTCATTAACTGTCTTTATTTTATAGAAAACTGTTTAGGAAGTTTGATAACTATCATAATTTTATACATAACTGTCTAGAAACTTTCACAAACTATCTTAATTTTATGAAAAATTGTTTAGAAAGTTTCACATAGGTTTAATTTTATATATAAGAGGTTTAGGAAATTATAAAACTGACAATTTTATAAAGAACTCTTTAGAAAGTTTCACAACTGTCTTGATTTTATACAGAACTGTTTGGGAAGATAGTGTTATAATTTCATGAAGAATTGAATTTTAACAAACTGTCTTAAGTTCGAAATTACATAAATGTTATATATTTTATACAGAACTGTTCAGAGTGTGTACGGATTTATTCAAAACTGTCTTAGTAGTAGTTTCACGACTGTCTTAATTTTGTACAGACTTCTTTAGTGTCACAAACAGTCTTGACTTATCCAAAAATTGTTTAAGTGTATTATAACAACTTTTATTTGATATCAGTCAGTTATACAGTATGTTTGATCACAACAATATGGCAATATAATTGTTTATTAGTGTGTTTAGTTATGTAGTTATTAATATTTGAAAAAAAAAAATTCAAAAGTAGGGCAATTATAAAATAAAATAACCTTACGTAATTAGCTTTCCTTTATATATTGTCAAGTAGCATATCCATTATCATGAATAACGTCTAAACACTTTTGTTTCATTGATTTCAGTAACTTTCCAAAATAATCGTTCGATATTTCATTTCATTGATTTTTAACTTCTTCATTTCATCCCAAAAGTTTTCAATTGGTTGGAGGTCTGGGCTTTGTGCTGGCCTCTGTTACAAACCATAACGCCTCTTCCACCATGCTTCACAGTAGGTCTAGTGTACTTGGTTATTATACCTTTCATTAATTGTTCTTCTCACCCATGAAATGCAATCAAATTTGAATAATTGGAACTGACTTTAATTGAAAAACAAGAATAGTTTTCATTATCCACCAAATGGAAGGCTTATTTGCTACACAAACTAACTTAAAAATTAAATGAAAGGTCAATTATTTTAGAAACCTAAAATTTTTGCCTTAAAGAAGCAGAAATTTTAGTATCAAAACACTTCAGTAAGAAAACTAACTTCACAAAGAAATCATAAAATTAAAAAAAACGTCTATAATGTTTTGAGCTAATTTTTCATGAGCCCGAAATTCTTGCATGTACAAAATTTTGGATTCGATAGCCTCAGTTTCTGAAACCTCTCCATGTTAAAAATGAAAAAAAGGTTATTTTTCGATCTCAACATTTTTACTTTTTGGCCGAAATTAAAACATAAAGCGCCCGAAATTCCCAAGTACTTCTTGATTTATGCGGGATGCGCTGATAAAAGGGTCGCGAACGGCACTTTTATTTTCCAGTTCACGGCTCTGTTAGTTTTGAGTTTTCTTCCACTTCCGAGAACTCCTTCCATTGTATTCCTTCCGTTAAAATTGGAAAATGATCCTCGAAATGATCGATTTGTTTAAATTTAAAATGACAGCAATTTTATTTTACTTTTTACCATTCCCGAACTTTTCTACAATTTGCTGTTTAATTTGTATCTATTAATTTGTAAGCATTTTCATCTTTTAGGAACGATGTCGGACACATAAATAAATTATAAAATCAACTGTCTTGAATATACGGTTTGTTTGCTTTATTTATGAACTCTGCTCGAAATAAAAAGTTATATACAAACTAAAATAAATATATCCGTATATAAAGTAAGGTGCGAAATGTTTAGACACTTAACAATTATGAAAATAATTTAAATTAAAAAGACGTTCTTTTAATAAAATGATTATTGTTTTAATTTGTTGCTCTACATGTGAGCCATAGTGTATATACTGTCATAAATTTATCCAGAATTTTTTAGGAAATTTCACAAACGGTTTTAATTTTATACAGCTTAGTTTGGGAAGTTTGATTTCATAGTAATTTTATACAGCATCGTTTTTGATACTATATAATTTAATTAATTTTTGAAAAAAATAGTTTCGAGAAGTCTAAAATTATTGAAATTGCCGCTGATTCATTAGGAATTTTTCGTTGTAACCCACAAACCAAAAAACTGAATCATGAATATGTATAAGAGCGACTATTTTTATTTTTAATGTAGAACAAACGGAACAATAGGAAAAGAAATTGAGATTCGCGGATACGAATCCGCTTTCAAATAACGCACGCACACACCTACTTTCCTGCGCATCCGTATCGACGCTCAAACCAAACAGAATCACGGTCACGCTGTCATGCTATTAGTTTTAGTGTCGTGAGAGCCAAATTTTTTTTTTAATTCGTTAATTTAAAATAATTTTGTTAATTAATATATATTATATAGTATTGGCAGAAAGTAGAGCAACTTTTTGAAAATTCAATTTTTGTCCTGGTTATTATGTATCCATCGGTGAAGATGATGACGTAAGCTAACATAAATATAATATACTGAAAATTAACTTCCCTTTATAAATTTAACAATTACAAAGTTAAACAATAAAAAAATAAAGAGTTTAATTTTACTGATGATTTGTTTTGGGCTGGCAAAAAGTAAAGCAACTTATGTTATTTAAAGTTTTATTACTACAAATAATTTGTAATAAGGATTTTAATTAATTCTATACTAATATATTGTGGATACATATTTTGCCAGGCCTCTTGCAGAACCTTAAATAAATCTTGCTGATTACTATACAATTTGTGTCTTTTTTTTGTTGGTGACCATCTCCCATAAGTTTTCAATGAAGTTTAGATGAGAAAATTGAGTTGGCCTTAAAAGCCACTACTTCAAATATAGTGTGCTTCGGGTCATTATCTTGTTGAAAATAAAGTTTTAGTGGCATATTTTTTCTGTAGGTACAATATTGTTCCTCAATATTTCTTTCTATATAAAGCGATGATACCCTCTATTCAAAGGAAAGGACGCTTTCCAAATCCGAAAAGCAGCCCCATACCATTACCGATCGGTCGCCCGAGTATGATAAACTTTGGGTTAAACTTTTCATGAATAGGTCGCCTTACGTATAAAATTCTATCACTACTAACCATATTAAACTTGATTTCATCACTCCAGATCGCTCGTTTCCAATCATTTAAAGTTCAGTGTAATAGGGACTTGCTAAACTCAACTCTGGCTCCTGTGTTCTTCTCTGATAGTAACTAGTAGTTTTTTAGACTGGTCTTCTCGCATGAAGACCTCCTTGTAGTAATCTCTTACAGTTCTTGAAGAAACATTAATTCAAAGTTGTGTGTCAAGTAGACCTTTTATTTTGTTGGAACTCAGGAAAGGATCTTCTTTGGAGTAAGATAAAATTTGTTTATCCTGAAACCTATTGATTTTTCTTGGTTGTCCAGTTTTATTTTTACCTTCCACATTACCATATCTTGAAAATTATTGTAAAACATGCGTTACAATCGAACAATATTGATTTTTCTCTCATCGGATTGAAAGAACGATACAACCCGAGTTTTTAATTTGGAAAATATCTTCGTTCCACGAGGTTATATTAACTTAGTTTATGTTGGTGTATACTATGAAACTAAAAAGTGTTGTGGATTTTGCAGTTTGATTTGTAGCTAACAGAATTGTTTTTAATACAAGAAATATTCACCTATATATTTCTATACAGTATGTTCATAATTGGTATAAATTATATTAGATTTGCATATATAGGACGGTATGTATTTTTAAAGTAGCTCTACTTTCTACCAATATTGTATATATCGTATGCAACAAACAACGAAAAACAGCGATAATTTTTGTATAAAATTAAAAAATTGTTTTCCAAAGGGTAAAATTATAAAAAATTGAAAAACAGTAGTTATTATTATAATTTGTTTGTTTTAGTTCATTGTTGGCAACTATTAAAGCAATTTGAAAAAAGAAAAAATGTGTTTACAAATAATAAATTTTGCAAATAAAAAATACAGTAGCAATTATCACCATAAACATTCGCATTTAATCCGGCAATAAATTAGACAATAAAGTGTGCAAACACTTATTGATCAAACGACGAGTGTTAATTGATTCAATTGTGGACAAGTTATGACTTAATTCTTGTTTATCGTTTTTTATATAAATAAATAAAAATTTGTATGTCAAAATGTACGTCACGGCAGAGTTCCGTTTTTAGTTGGTATTTAAATTGACAGATGATTTGAATAATAAAATAAACGAGGAGGCTCCATTGGCATAAATTATTAACAAATAAAATACGAATCGTACTTTGATCGTCCGCGATTTTCCAAAATTATGGCGAGCCGATCAATAAACAATAATAAAATCTGCATTCGATAATTATGACTTCGGTGCAGTGTCCTCTTTGCAAATGGACTTTGCAATCCTTGTGTTTACAAACATTCAGTTGCACTTTAGCTTTTCAAATTCTGTTTTAATTGGCGAGAATAAATTGCTAATTAAACACCGTTTTATATACGTTTTTTAATAATAGAAAAACTTTGGGGCTAAAAACTGATTAAAAGCACGTGCTTTAATTTTAGATCATTTGTTACGGTTTTAAAGTCCATGTTGACACAGTTTATAAACGTTTTATTGCCAGATTAATAATTGTTCAGTCGCGTTAATTACAAATGTTTAATTATTTGCGAACTTTCAATGTAACAATTGGTGGTTCGAAACATTACGACGAAACGTTTTTGGGTCATTGATAAAGTTTTGCACTTTGTTGGTTTGGTATTTTTCCAAAGAGTGAAGGAAAACACACATCAAATATTTATTTAAATCTTGTTAATTAGTTTAAACTCAAAACCAATGTAATAAATAACATTAGTATACGAAAAAATAGAAACTTTCTTTTATATATTTTTAGAGTAATATGGGTATATTTTTTCTCACTTGTGCCATTCATCTAAACTTTCAAGATAACGTGAACCTCTTCTTCGAAAAACTTATCTATGTCTCTCTGAAAGGAGTCTTGTCGTTTCATTCAAACCTTTACAATTATATATTCGAGTTATACAGTGTAACTATATAAAATGTCGGCTTAAAACTTTGAATTGAATAAGTCATTTTTTTAAATCGTAAATTTTAGGTAATTGAAATTGTGTATTGTTAACAAAAATTACTCAACTGGAGAAAGTGACAAAAAAAATAAACACATGAGATTTTCCATTAAATATTAAATATTTTTACTGTAAATTTGTGTAATAAAGAACACTTCATCTATTAATATAAATTTCTAAACCACGAGCCAAACTTGCTTAATTCAAGGTGAAAATTAATTTAATCAATGTGGAATTACCTAAATTTAATCGGTTGCTTGTATAATGAACGACCACAAAAAGAATAATTACTTTTTTTTGCGTCTCGTAAATTGTAAAATTTGTGAATTTTTAAAACCCGAATCGATATGTAAAGAAAACAAAATAGTATTTTTAAACATTAGATTATTTTTTTCATTGATTCATTCACAATCACGTTTTCTTCACTTCAGATTAAATCCAAAACAAATATAATTATTAAGAAAAAAAAAGGAATCAAATCGTAAAGTATTAAGTAACAAACGAGCTTTATCGTTTAATTGCTTGTAACCAGTTGCTCGATTATCGTTTCATTTGAAATTTATAAATAGACGCAGCATCCAAGTGACCCTCTTATCGTGCACAATTTTCACTACGTCAAATCGGTTTTTGTTGTTGTTCACGTTCACAATATTTTATTAGTAATTTCAATAATTATACTCACACAAACTGAACTGATCTTACCTGTAAAGAAAACAAAAAACATTTTTAGATAAAACTACTCTAGTTTTCTAACGATACTATTGCAGATAAAGTCAATAAATGCGTAGAGTGTAGGTCAGTGTTTTGGAAGGAGTCAACAAATTACAAACAGTTTATCTATTATTAATATTAATAAATTTAAGTTCATGGGTGCGATAACTTTGCGCCTTACACGAGGGCGAACCGTGATCATTGCCAATATATCACAATTGATGCATTTTATTCAATTCCGAACACGATTATTGGTTTAATTGGTGCGATTTTCTGAAAGTATCACAAAACAACAATTATTATAAATTAAACAAACAGTTATGAAAACACACAATTAAAATTTTGTAATCGATAATGGCACAATTAAATTCGAAAATTGCCAACTTGTAATACAAGTTGGACATAAAACTTCAATAATTTTAATGACGGAAATTATTTTAAATATTTTTGGTCGATAAATTTAATTATTTACTATTGTTCTCTAAAATATTGTTTCAATGTGACAAAGTGACATAAAACAGTAATAATTTTTAATTGTGGAAATTATCTAAAATATTGTGCATAATAACTTTTTTTAATATTATATTTATGTTACATTATATTTTTTAATTACATAGCTCGAGAATTTATTAATAAAATAATAGATACAATTTCACTGTATGTTTTTTGAACATTTGTAAAAAATCAAGGCCATTCTCATTTATTGCTAATATAAATTCAAACTTAATTAAATTTCAATCATTTCACTGAATATTATTATTGATTTTTATTATTTTTATTCTTCTATTAGAGTTATAGTAAAATTATAATTAAAAAAAAAAATCGGGGATGCCTTCGTTATACACTTGACTTTAAATGATTGAAAATGAGCGATCTGTAGTCATGAGGTTAAATTTAATCTGGTTAACAGTGATGGGATTTTATATGTAAGGTGACCTATTCATAAACAGTAACATAACCCAAAGTTTACCATACTCGGGCGACCGATCGGTAATGGTATGGAGCTGCTTTTCGGGATTTGGAAAGGGTCCTCTGTTTTGAATCGTTTTATATATATAAAGAAATATTGAGGAACAAAATGGTACCATATACAGATAAAAATATGTCACGAAAACATTATTTTCAACAAGATAATGACCTGAAGCACACTTCAAAATATTTGAGCAGTCGCTTTTAAGCGAAATAATGTTATGAACTGGCCATGTCAATTTCCCAATCTAAACTCCATTGAAAACTTATTGGAGATAGTGAACAACAAAATAAGACACAAAGAGTATAATAATCAGCGAGATTTATTCACGGTTCAGCAAGAGGCCTGGCAAAATATATATCCCAATATTATTAACCATCTGTTGCTTTCCATGAAAAAAAGGTGTTTGGAAGTTATTCATAATAATGGGAGAATAATTAAAGACGGTCCCAATAATTATTGTAAAATTTGAAAATTTAGAGACAGTAATTAATTATTGTGACGTAAAAATTATGGATGTAGAATTTATGAATAACTGAATTTAAACTTTTTTGGGACCATAACACATTTTATTTTTATATAAATTATAGTTAATTAAAGGTTAATCGGGTATTTACTGTAGTATGATTATTTATGAATGAAGAATATTTAACCGAACAGTAATTATTATTTTTACAATGTTAAAGTTGATTTTTTCGTTAGATTAGGTCATCCGTTTTTTATTATTAACATATTTTTGTAATTTGTATGTTTATTTTTATGTTTTGGCCAATTAGAGTTGTTTTGTCATATTATTATTTAAATAAATGAAAATTCAAGATTTCATAAATTAACAATATAATTTCAGCGTCAAAATTTTATCGATAGAAATTATATCACATATTTTTTTTAATTAAATCTTTTTTATTTAATTCAGTTACAATTAGTTACCCTTTTCAAATTCTTAAATTATTATTTATGTTTAGTTTTGTTATTGTTGATTAATTAAATATTTATTACAGCACACTTCAAAATATTTGAAGCAGTAGCTTTTAAGGGAATTGATTCATTTTATGAACAATTTCCAAACCTAAACTCCATTGAAAACTTATGGGAGATAATGAACAACAAAATAAGACACAATGAGTATAGTAATTGGCAAGATTTAGAACCGTGGTTCTACAAGGGGTATGGCAAAATATGAATCCAAATATTATTGACCATATATTGCTTTCCATGAAAAAAAGTTGTTTGGAAGTTATTCATAATAATGGGAATTTTACAATATATTAGTCTAGAATTAATTAAAATATTAATTACAAATTATTTATAGCAATAAAACTTTAAATGGCATAAGTCATTTGAAATGACAACAAATCAATTTCTCATATAAAAATTATAAACATAAATTATCATATGGTATAATTTTAAACTAAAAATACGACTTAATTACTGAGTGTTGTTAAAGCATCATTTAATTAATTCGTGATTAAAAGAAATAAACAATAAATTTTGACATAACTTTTGAATTTAAAAGTGATTTTTTTGTGTATTTATATTAGAGCAAATTTTTATATTTTTTAATAATTAACGTTTGCTGATTCAAATTTAATAGCTAAAAATGGATTTGTTTCACATCATCTAATGTACAAAAAAGGACAACAAGAAATAAAAGTGTTATGGTGACTTATGGTATCATTTATGTTTGCATATATATATATATATATATATATATATATATATATATATATATATATATATATATATATATATATATATATATGTATATAACCAATTTTAAAATTTCATGAGCAGATTAACCAGATTTTATTGTTTTGCTTTCGGCACAGATTAAAAAATCATCCTCACACTGCAATCGCAACCAACATCAATTTATTATATTATTTACATACAAAAATATTATATGTTATAATTTTATACGATAAATATGATTTAATTAGCGAGTGTTGCTGAAACATCATTTAATAAATTCGTGATTAAGAGAATTAAACAATAAATTTCAAATTGACTTTTAATTGGAGTCGTAAAATTAATTAATTTTTAGAGTAAAAGTACATTTTTTTAATAATTAATGTTTAATTAAGAAATCCGAGGACAAATTGAACAAACAGACCGCAAAAATCTAAAAGCGTATTAATATTTAAAAATAGACAGACGATTAAACAAAATACAAATAAGGCCGTGTTTACAATTGCATATTTTTAGACCACCCGCTTGTTTAATGGTATTTCATCCATAACGAACGAGTTAAATATAGATCTAATTGCGATTTTCTGCAATAAGGATGTCGATCCTTCAAACTTTTATTGATTGATTGGACGTGTCATTTAATATTTTAGGATATATCGTTCTGGTCATTGATTTTTTAATAACAATGTAGATAAATTCGGTTATATTAAATTGAATATATAAACAAATAAGCCATTAGACATTCAGAGTTAATAGGTAATTGGTAAAAGTGCGACGTGGTTTGAAATTCCATCGCGTCCTTTATTAATCCATTTCTTTCGGTTCGTATTCCGTTCAGGTTGTCGAAACGAAAACAACCGCACGATAATGGACATTTGAAATATTCAAATTTACGAATGCCTCCGAATAATTTACATTAGATTTGAAGGCAATGACGTCAATGCGTAACATTAAATACATCGTTCGCATCTTTTCATTTTTCGAAACGATTTTAAATATTTGTTCCATGCTAATTTTTAATTGTCGTTTTGTACAATGTCCGCAGTACGAATTATGCAAAAAGGTCGATAATTGGTTAATGTAGGTTATTAAATGAGTAATTTGTTTAAATTTACCTTGTACGTTAATTGGGAAATTTTATGTTTTTAACACTCAATTATTATTAAATTATATTCAGTTTTTTTAATTTTTGTTAAATCAAAATTTGTTGAAATTTTAACACAAAACATTCTTAATAATGAATGCCATAAAATTTGTTCAATTAGACAATAAACTAATTGAAATGAAAAGAATGTAACTAATAGAGAACGATAGTGCGTCAATTCTAATTCGTGCAGTGAATTCGAATGTGATTTTATCGGTTTAATATTTATTTACCTTGTAAGCATGCTGCAAAAATAACATTTTGACGACACAAAACCGAAACAGGAACACGATTTTAAGTGCACAAACTGAGTGATAAAAAGTGTGAACTTTTTTAATACGAAAAAATTCAACTGAAGCCTAATATTGATTTGTCAACACACGATTGATCGATGATTAATGACCGGGAAAATTATGAATAATATAATGTAATAATTAGATTTGTCAATTGAGTCCATGCCTCTTGGAATTCCATGTTGACGCATCTAGAAACGCATCTGGAAAATACTATTAATGTTTTTAACAGATGTATAAGTTGATACAGTGTGTACGTTACAATAGGTGTCATAAATTTTAAATAAAATTGTTTAAATACTTGTTTTCAATATGTGTTTATATTTCAAGAAATCTATTATTAATCTGTGAAAACACTGAATATCCGTGAAAACATGTTTGCGGACCAATATTCCAGAAAGCTTCAACGATCCTTTTATAACAGGAAAACCGCATCCTCTTTCGCTTCGCGATTAATTTATTTTGTTATTTTTGAACGCTGAAAGCCGCACATTGTAATCAAAATCCAAGGTAATTGTTAATTAATCGGTTTGACGTCGGCTTCATTCATATGACTAACTGTTCTTTTTATTTTTTCTGTTATTGTCCGTTTTACATGTTTTTGACAAAAGTAGTTTGTTAAAACATTTGTTATTTTGCTTCGTTAAGTACATTACACAAATTTTGAGCAAAGTGCGAGAATAATTAAAGTTGGTCACAATAATTGTTGTAAAATTTGAAAATTTAAATATAATAATTAGAATTTATGAGTCAATGAATTTAAACTTCTTTTGGGACCATAACACATTTTGTTTTTATATAAATTATAGTTAATTAAAGGTTAATAATATATTAATATTTAACCGAACAGTAATTATTATTATTATTACAATGTTAAAATTGATTTTTTCGTTAGATTAGATCATCCGTTTTTCAAATCCTTAAATTATTATTTATGTTTAGTTTTGTTATTGTTGATTAATTTATTACAATGTTTTTATATCTTGTTTGTGAATGAAGAATTTTTAACTGTGGTTATTCTGTAATTATTTATTTTTATAATGAATTATGTGGATTTTTTCATTATATTGGAGCATAATTTTTATTTATTAACATATTTTTCTTCTTTATATGTTTATGTGTTGTTTATACTGTTTTTAAATGTTCTGTTATATTATTATTCAAATTATTATAATGTGTGAAATTTTCAAATTTCCTAAGTTAACAGTATAATTTTGGCTTGAAAACTTTAATTTCTATTGTCATATAATTTTTAAATTAAATCTTAATAAGACATTAAAAATTCGTTTATTTTCACTGACCACAGTAAATTATTGACTTTTCAAATATAATAGTTTCATCATCAAAATATTTTAATGAATTATTATACTATTTGTTAGATTTTATTTGTGAATGAAAGATTTTTAACCGTGTTTAATATGTAATTAATTATTTATATAATATTTTTAGTGGGTTTTTCTTTACATGTTTACTACTACTATTCAAATTAATTCTCTACAATACCAAATTCTTTTTATTTTATGGATATAATTTATTAAAATTGTGGTAAATTAATGTTAATTGGATATTAAATTTAAATTTGTAAATTAATATTACGTAGTTTATTTGATTTTTTCGTAATTTTATTTTAGATAAACATAATTATAAAAATTAAAGATATTTTTAGAAATATTGAATAATTAAGTTTATATTTTCTAGACGTTTATTAATTATATTAAATTATTTTTAACGTTCCTGTATATTCAAAAGCGCTTAAACATTTCCTTGACAATTTCCATCGATCACAGTTTATATTTTTCTGTTTACGAACACCCAAACAAATTCCGGAGGGAACATCTGGCTAATAAAATGTCATTAATTGCATCTGTCAGTTGTAAAGCGATTCTCAAACATACTAACCGTCCGTTCGTAAATATTTACACGAAGAAAATTGTGCGAAACGAATTAAGCGCGTTTTAATTAATATTAATTCAAATTCTATTCGACCACATGTTTAGATCACGATCAAATTGTTTTGTTCACTTTCGCCACTATTTATGTAACCAGGAAATTAAATAAATATTAAAATAAAATGCGAAAAATGTCGTGTTATCGGACAAACACAAGAATCGGCACGGTTAATTTAGCCTTAAGTAGTTATACAAGGCAGACATGAAGTCTAGCATTATTAATTTATAACATAAAAAAACGGTTGTAACGTTTGACCTCATATCAATTTATGAGTTCCTGAATTTCAGCATCGTCCGTACGAATTTCCAATCGGTTTTTATTGGATATAGATAGATTCGCGGTATTTTAATCGATGACTTCGCCATTATAATGTGTCACAATTTAAATTATTAAACGGTGATGATCGTAATAGTTCAACGTATCCGGAATCGACTAATTTGAATATGTATCTGAAGAACGGCGAAGGCGTTTAGAATATTTTATTTTATTTATAGAAATGCAACAGATACGTCATTTAAAATAAAATATGAGGCAACAACGTAAATGGGACATAATAATCATTTTTCGCCATTATCTTAAAACAAATAGCGATTCATAAAAGTTTGGCAACTCATTGACGCACAAACACAATATTTTGATAACTTTCAACAATACACATTTTGTTTGAAACCATCGAAAACAACAAGAAAATACAAAAACATTATTGTTAACAACTATAAGATCAACGATATTAATGAAAAACCGAGATCAAAAGAAATTTTTAGTGGGAAAATGGCATAAACAAAGAGATTTATCCTTGCGTCAATGCTATTTATTATCAGAACAAAAATACGATTCGTATGATTTATTGGGACAAATATAAACATTCGATTGATGTTTTCATTTTTTTCATTGGTGTGCGTTTTGTGCCACACAAAAGTACGTCAATCAATCGTATTGCGCATAATTTTGCATAAAAAGTATCACAAATTAGACTAAAAATAGCGAAAATATTCCCCACTAATGAATAACGTTCTGATTGGTCAGTGGAAATGATTCGATTCGTTTCAAAATAAAGATTAGATTGATTTGTAAATTATTCTAAACACACATTTTCTGAAGTACAATATTTATAGATATGTTACTGATTTTCCATTTAATTTATACTCCAATACGTTATTATCTGCAGAAGCTTACGGATTTGAATATGTCTTATTTTAGAAAGACCATTTTGCATAAACGGTGATAAGTTATTGAAATTCAAATTCTACCTGTATATAAAGTATTCAGTTTTTTTAGGAATACAAGATTTATATCGAGAAGTCTTACTTCGAACATTTTTCTATACGTATACGTATAATATTTTGATCTTGTGCATTGAGATAATAATCCTGTTGTCCTATTGAACCCTATTGAATTTGGCCAATATATCTGAAGTTTCAGTTAAAGCACATAACAAATAAAGTATACGAGAAACATAATAAAGTCACTATTTCAGGAAAATAAAGCCACCTGGTACTTCAATATTTAAAATCATGATATTCGGTAATATCTTAAAATACTTAAAAAATCCATTAACAATTACAAATTATCCATAAAATTTTACTTCTGTAATTCAGAGCTGCTTGTAAGTTATTGAAATTCAAATTCTGTCTGTATATAAAGTATTCAGTTTTTTATAAATACAAGATTTATATCGAGAGGATTTATTTCGAACATTTTTCTTACAGACTAAATTGAACGTATACGTATATTTGATCTTGTGCATTGAGATAATAATCCTATTGAATTTGGCCAATATGCCTTTCAGACATGACCATGATGTTTCAGTTAAAGCACATAACATGTAATATATACAAGAAACAGAATAAAGTCACTATTTCAGGAAAATAAAGCATGTACCACTTTGTACTTCAATATTCAAAATCGTAACTTTCGACAATATCTTAAAATACTTAAAAAAACATTAACAATTACAAATTAGGTATAAAATTTTACTACTGAATTTTTTGGTAAACTAGTGTCAATATTGAATCTGATGCAACAAATTGTGCTAACTGGTGTATTTTTTATCTGACACGTTTAGGAACTTGTGCAAATGAGACAATGTTTTTATGATTTATCATTTTCATTCCAGATTAATTGTACCATAAAAATAGTCCTTTGACGCATTTCAGAAGCGATTTTGTAACACGATTTGCCTCACATTGAACTTTGTCAACGGTTTTTTTATTAATTTTTAATTATCTCCTTATAATTTATGGAAATACCGAAGATCACTAAGTGTGTAATAATTATTCTATAATTAATTCGGTAGGTTTTTTTAGATTAACCACGAAAAAGGTGATTAAGCACTCTCTTTGTTGTAGTTCTCAATTACTGTCGTGTGTGTGAAAATGATTTGCGAAATGACTATTAATAATCAATTGAGACGTCAATATTTATAAATAAGTATCGATACCATTAATAGAATTTGTCGCAATAATCGATCAATCATTCGTTTTTCATTTCACAATTATGATACAAACACCAAAACAAACCAGGTAAATTGTTTATCTCTTTTATCGGTGATTTATTACAATTATATTAATTATTTGTTGATAAAGTGAAATTGCAACGGTGGTTAAATATTTGTTTGTGACATTGATAACTGGGTCAACGTTTATTACGTTTAACTTAATTAACCTTCTGGCACTTTGTTCGAGTGTTTTGATTACCTGATCGGAAATTTCCATAATTAACTGATGCAAATTAAATTAAACAAAAACTGGCGCATCCACCATTTTTCGAACGGCGCTTAATTGCGTAATAATTTTTAAAGATTATTATGTGTGTATTTCTAATCATTGATTACATAAATTTACGACACTGTTTATCAACTTATTCAGATATGAAACCTATGTCAAAATATTTAAATTAAAGATAAATAAATATGCATTAGTGTTTGCGTTTAATTAAGTGCATTAAAGCGATAATGTTGTTTTAACCATATTTTTATTTCATTTTTTTGAACTGTAAACAACTGGATAAGATATTGCAAAGAGGATAAAAACGCGTTAATTATTAATTATTTCACGCGCGTACATTTTTTTCTCTAATTCCAAAACACACACAAACAATATTGTCTATTAATAAAATTAAAAACAGTTATTAGAACAAACAGATAAAGTTTTGCATAGTGTGGTCGGTTTGACGTCAAACTAAAGATACGCCCAAACGGATATCAACAATGATATTCACATGTGGGCGTATCGTGTGTGTGTGAAGGTGTGTGCAAATCAAACGGGATCATCTCGTTTAATTGGCCGTTCGTCCTCACACCCCCGCGCAAAGCGGAAACGACGACGGCCAGATAAAACAATTATTATTAAAAGAAAGTACTAACAAAAACACTTTTAAGTTGTGAAGGACAATTATATGCAGTGTCCTTACACCGACAATGTTTAACTGAATATTCAGGGTAATACACTGCATTTTATTTTTCTTAAAAACTACTATATAAATACTTTTGTTAGCACATTTTCCTTCGAAGTTTTTAATGAATATTAAAAGTATTGCACCGATTATATTTAATTGTGGAATCAGCGAACCAATATAGGACGATCCTCAATAAAACTTGAATGAAATTCACAAAAAATCAATTTCAGTATGTACCATTATTGTATATTCCGTAAATCTTACCAAAAAATAATAATTTAAATACATTGTCGTCGCTTCCACGAACAACCAAAGTTGTCGTACGAATTAATATAATTACAAATCAGTAATAAGGATTTGTTATCCTCTGAAACTAAATGACGTAGATTCTAGATAATAAACATCACCTAATTGTTAGATACATAAAACTCTAACTAACTTATTTCTTGGGAACAACTGGAATGAAATTTGTTTTCAGCATCAAACCTATAATCTAAAAATTATGATAAGGAAAAAGTTAAAAATAATAGATTTAGATTCCGTACTTCAATATACCTCCTTGTACCAACCAGTTTCATTAATCTGTTTTAAAATAAGAAATAAATAATCGAAAAATGTTACTTAAAAAGGAAAAACATTTAATTGATTATTTTGATAAATCTTTGTAATATATTATTTTGAATTTAGTTTTAATTTTTAAAACCAAATAGAAAAAACTGATCATTCTGATATATGAAAAGAAATATTTTTTTTATTTATTTATTTTTTAACAAACGATTAAAACTGTCTCAGACATTTTTTCATTAGACACCTACTCAAGTGGAATCTACATTTTACTTTGTCCTAAAAATATCTGAAAAAATAAAACTATCCAAAAAGATATAAATTGTGTTGATATTAAATTATCTTTAGATATAATATATAACAAAATTTCTGGTAAATTTGATGATAATATTGTAGAATATGAAACCAAACTATAAATTTAATTTATCCACATATCACCAAAGTTTAAGGATATATACCTTTTTTGAGGTAATTAACTTATTTTACTTAAAAAAGTGCCTATAAAAAGTTAAATTAATATTTAAACATTTATGATTTTAAAATATCACACTTTGAATACTAAAATCAAAATTTTGAATTTGAAAAAGTTAACAACAGCCGATTTAGATTCCGCACTTCAAAAGACTTTCTTATACCAACCAGTTTCATTAATTTATTTCAAAATAAGAATTAAATGACAAAAAATTATTGCCAACTTAAAAAGGAAAAACATGAATCTTTGTAATATATTATTTTTAATCTAGTTTTAATTTTTAAAACCAGATAGATAAACTAATTATACTGAAATATGAAAAGAAATAATTTTTTTATTTATTTATTTTTTAACAAACTATTAAAATTTACTCAGGCATTTTTTCATTGCACACCTACTTAAGTGGAAACTACATTTTACTTTATCCTTAAAATGTCTGAAAAAGATATAAATTCTATTAATATTAATTATCTTAGATAACTTTTAATATATAACGAAATTTCTGGTAATATTGTTGAATATAAAACAAAATGAGTGTAACTGATTATTTTGTTTATGTTTTTAAAAACTAAATTTTATTTTAATAAGTTTATGATATAATTACTAATTTTTAACAAATTATCAGTGGTTCTCAACTTTCATATTTGGCAGTATACATCAAAATTATATATTTGTGGAAAGCTTAATTTCTATGAGTTTAATTTATCCACATACGATCATCAAAGTTTAAGATTATATGTCTTTTGGAAGTAAATAAGTTATTTTATTTAAAAAAGTAACTGTGAAATTAAATTAATGTTGTAAAATTGTTATGCTTTTGAAATTTCACACCTCGAATATTAAAATCAATAAATTTCAACCTTGCAAACGAACAAACAACCCAACCAAACCAAATGTGTCTAATGCGGCGGAAAAATTCACAAAAAATCAATTTGTTTGAGCAATTAAGCATGGAATTGAAAACAAATCGACAACAAAGGTCGCGTTGTCTTTGGTGTGGTCGATTTTCGTGTTTTTTAATCGAAGGAAATTTCGTACCGTGTTAATTAATCCCAAAACTGATCCTGACGTCAACGTCTTTAATTGGCCAAGAACCAGACTGTAATTAGACTTAAAACTTTGATTGTTCTAATTGGACGCACTTCTCGCATAACTCACGTCGACTGGAACCGGCTTGTTTTTCCAATTATCCGCACTTGAAAATATTTATTTCGCATCAATTATTGTAAAAAGATACCTACAAACATACATATTGACGCAAAACGGGTGTATTTATAGATACGAACACTTGTCAGTGGTGCTGTGTTGCAAAAACGGTTAATTGGCTCATTAGACCCTTTTAGAAATGCGAGACTTCATTCCATTTGTGTCATTGTAAGTGCAAACGCTTTAAAGGGACCGTTTTTATTAGTTTGAGTCAGCGCCAACAGAAAAACATTCATTAATTTGTCACAATTGACAAATTTTTTCTGAGAATAAATCAATTAGAGCCATAAGAAGACAAAAATTGTGTAATTAAGATGTCGTATCTTTCTAAGCCTTTTACATGGGAATCACAACGAATATTCACTAGCGGGTTTACCAGAATTTCTTTAAATTAACCATATGCTAATATGACCTGATAAGCTTAATTTTTACCATGTGTGTGTTGTGAAAGATTAATAAAATGTTGCAAACGTAATTTGCTGGATTTTCCACAATAATTTCTTCAGAAAATTCACACGGTTCATGGATGATGGTTCTTTACCCATTTTATTATTTATGGTAAAACCTCAAACGAGATTTCTGCAAATACTTACAAACTAAATAAAAGTTTTATGAATTTACCTTTGACGCAGATTTTAGCCACATTATTGTTTATTTACGTGGGATTTTATGGTCTCAGTATTAAAGAATCATTTTCGATTGCGTGTCGAACCTGAACAAACACGAAATCTCAAACATTGTAAATAAACACACTTTGATTTTTCGTTACAAGTTAATATGTTTGTGGTAAGTTATTTTGTTTGGGTGTTTTTCGATGATTTTTTGGTATTCCGAATAAAATGTTTCAATAATATTTTGTTTTAAATAAGAAATGGAATATTTTGTGCAACACTAATTTACACGGAAAAACTCATTACAGGAAAGTGAACTTTCCAACAGTTAAATTTAGAAAAATCTACGAAAATCATACTTTTGAATATTGGTTTAAATGGTTGGACATATTGATCTGTAAAGGGGTATCGCCTAAACATAAAGACTACTATCTATCCGTTTAAAAAATACTACCGATGGAAAAGTGTTAGACAATTAAGAACATTGGCAGAAGGGAAAGTTTTTGGAAAATGATTACATACAAAATTTCCAATGTATGAAACCTCAAACTTCTCTATATATTTTCACCTTGAAAATTTGTTGTAGAATTCTGAACACACCTTTCAGAGATACTCACTAGAGCACATTCAATTTGGCCAATAAGTTTATGAATATTACCAATCCAGCTTTTAGCAAGTTAAATTATCTCTATTTAATATTGAGCCAACAAAAAAAATTAAAAAATTTAACATTTTAAGAATTCAAAATATTTAGTATCAACACAAAACAAACATTATTTTGAACAATGTTATAAATTGAATAAAAATTTAGAAGGAATATAACAAAACTATGGACTGAAATTCTTTATAAAAAACCATCAAACGGTAAAAGATTTATTTTTGTTAGTTTTATATTTATTCTACGTGTTTGAATATTTCTCATAACTCACGTTATGAAGACGTAGATTGGTTTGAAAAAATGTACCATAAATTGCAAAAATATATATATACTTTTTTGAGGAAATTTCCAAAATGGTGGCTAATTTCAAACTCCACAGAAAAATTTTACCCAGTTTCGGAGAATGCGTATGAAATAAACACAACAATGAATCTTACTTAAAATTTCTGCATATCAACACAAACACAACGAGTAAATAAAGATTGATACAAAATAATGATTTTTAAAATATTTGCAATTAAGACTGTTAATTTGTGAATAAAACGAAATTTGTACAATACTCCTTATCAGCTCCCATATGAATAATTAAATAATATTTAGTCGTACAAACGTCACATCGAATAAATTTCGATAAGGCGGATAATCGTGCACGCCCACCGAAACCAACTTACTTAATTACGGAAAACACAACGAAAAAATCACATCACATCTACCTTGAGTGCGTTCCGGCGCGTGTGCTTCATCTTCACGTCCGCGCACCAAACCAACATCACGACGAACGAACGTCCCTGCCCTCGGGGCGAAACACCCCGCAATGCGAGACAGAATCAAGAATGTAAAAAAAGTAGGAGACAGAACACGCGAGTTTCTTGCGGTCGCGTCGGTTTCGATTGCGAAACGCAAACCGGCCGCCAAACCGCCGACCACTCTTGCATTGACGTCAATGCAAAGTTTTCTTGCTTTTGAATGTTGTCTTTGGACTGAAAAAAACACGCTCTTTGGTCGCTGACTTTTTTTTTTTGGACGGCTAATCCGATGTTGGCTACAGATTTTATTAAGGTGATTATCTATTGAATATTTTTCTGATTAATTCATGTCCACTATTTCACCTATAGATTAGGTTTTTTTTGACGTTGAGAACAAATTTTTTATCGAAAATAATTTAACTGATTTGATCAAAAAGTAAATGACATTCTGTTAGCTTTTAAAATGAACTATACTATAAAGTTAATACCTTATTTAGGCATTTATTTAAATAAAAAATATTAAAAAATTTTAATATTTTTTATTATTTTTTATATTTTTTATTATTTTAGAATAGAAAAAAAAAATAACCTTTTGGTAATAATTTAATGGACAACATTATAAACATAATAAAAATGGTCTAAATCATCTAAATTTATATATACATCTAAAGAAATAATCTATTCAATATTATTTATTATTATATTTTTATATTATATTTATATTCTAGCTTTTTGGCAATAATTTAATGAAAAACGTTATAAACATAATAAAAAATAGTCTAAATCATCTAAATTTATATATACACCCAAAGAAATAATCTATTCAATATTATTTATTATTATATTTTTATATTATAGCTTTTTGGCAGTAATTTAATGAAAAACGTTATAAACATAATAAAAAATAATCTAAATCATCTAAATTAGTGCATACACCTAAAGAAATAATCTATTCAATATTATTTATTATTATATTTTTATAATATTACTTTAAGCTTATTATTATAGATTGATTTATTGTTATGAATAATTTTATTCATTTATGTATTTTTAAATAAAAAATAATCAATAATTTATTTTATTAAATAAATTCTAAGATACTTTAGTTATGCAATTTCATATTTGCATTGACAAAAGAAATATGGAATAGTTTCTTGACTATAATTTAGCAAAATTAATGAGAAATTTTGTCAAAAATTGTCTTGCCATATTTAAAAACAATTCATATGGCTGATTAGATGTGGAAACATTTAGGAAACAACAAAAAGATAATCTGTTCAGAACAAAATTTTTATTGAAATGTGTTACTTTGTCGTAGACAATGAAATACCATATGTGATATATATTTAATTCTTAAAATGAAATTGACAATCAACAGAAAAAAAATAATTTTTTCTATTAAGTTTATTCCTTAAATTTTAGAGTACGCAGTTTATATTTTAAAGTATAAAAAACAAAGAATTATTAAAAAAATTGATTTTCACAGAATAAAAACTTAAATAGGACCCAAATACAAACATTTTTCTAAAATTCTTGGGACTAATTTAGTTAAATTGCTCAAAAAAGTTCTAAGCATAATTAAAAATAATTTTCATAAATAATCTGACTAATAGTAAAATGGATACAGTTAAAAAGCTTGTCTTAACAATATTATTTACTTTGTTTATGCTTAATGTGTAATAGATTAATTTATTGACATAAAGAACAAAATTAAAAAAAAGAAAAAATAGATTGATCAAAAAAATGCATCCACCTATTTGTTCTTAAACTAGATTAGATTACAATTAATATTTTATTTTTGTATATTTTTAAAAAACACAATAATAATTTTTAATTTATTTTATTAATTAAGTTATAGAATACTTCTAAAACTGCTATAAAGTAGGATTTAAAGAATTAATAAACAAAATTTAGTATTTGTAGCGAGAAAAATAATTTAAAATAGTTTTTTGTTAATTAAACATAGTGTTAACATGAGTGGTTCAATTTGATATTCACTTTGAATACAATTAAAGAGATTATACAATCAATATTATTTGATGATTGGTTTATGCATAGTGGGACATTAATTTAATGATGCAAAAAAATCAGTTGAAAAAATCATGCTTTATGGTACTCAATAAAGTGTGTAATTCTTAAAATGATCTTGAATATTAACAGGAAACAAATTTTTTCTATTAATTTTATTCCTTAAATTTTAGAATGCGTAATATATGTTTTAAAGCATAAAAAACAAAGAATTATTAATAAAATTTACATACAAACAGTTTTCTAAAATTCTTGGGATTAATTTAGTTAAATTGCTCAAAAAATGTCTTCACACAATTAAAAACAATTTTCATAAAAATGAGTAATAGTCACATGAATACAGTTAAAGACCTTGTCTTTACAATATTATTTAATTTGTTTATGTTTAAAAAAAACTTTAAATTCACCAAACAAATATATGACATCCACCTATTAATTCTTAAACAAGACTCCAATTAATTTTTTATTAATTAAGTTACAGAATACTCCGCAGTGAGAAAAATAATCACATACAATCAATATTATTTGATTAGCTTATGCTTACTGAGGAATTAATTTATTGATGTTAATAAAATTAATTGAAAAAATGTTACTTATGGTACCCAATAAAGTGTGTAACATCTTCTTGAACTTTTAAAAGAAATATAAAACATTTTTTTATTAATTTTATTAGTTAAATTTTATAATATACAGTACAAAAAGAGTTTGATCCATCTGAATCCTGAAAGAGACATCATGTGCAATAGAGACAGTAAAGTCTCCCACTATGGGACAGACTTCTACTGCCTCTGTCATGCATGACGTCTCTCTCTGAATTCAGACGGGTCAAATGCTTTTCTTGATAATAATTTACCAAATGAATGAAATTTTAACCAAAAAATAAATAACTGAACTTTTGGATTAAGTCATGCATTTAGATGATTAATATACACAATTGGTACGATTTTCCTGTTCATGCTACATGTTGGTCCGTTTAGGAGGCAGATACGGGTAAAGTTGATCGGTTGTCCTTGCTTATTATCCCTATCGAACTAACAGGTAGCGGGTGATCAATGATGTATTGACAGATGGTGAATATTTGATCAATAACATATTGCTTAGTGGCTGATGACTGATAACATCATCATCTTGTAGTTATATTTAAAAAAAAATTGATTTATATTAATACGTACAATTAAAGATATCATTTATTGAATATTATTTTATTATTTTATATATTTATTTACTGATAACTAATAAATATTCTTGGCAATATTTTAGCCACGTTAATATATTGTATATTACATTAAATTTTAAAGTGGTTAATATATTTTTTAATTTTTACAAAGTAGAGAAAAACAAAGAAATATTAAATAAATTAATTATTCCATTAATTTGGCTAAACTATTTTTTTTTCAGTGCAAAAATAAATTTATTTAATATTTCTTTGTTTTTCACTCCTTTGTAAAAATTAAAAAAAATATTAACCACTTTAAAATTAAAATGTAATATACAATATATTAACTTGGCTAAAATATTGCCAAGAATGTTAGAAAATTATTATCTATATGAAAATTGATTTTAATTATGACTAGTAGCAACAATGTGCCCTAGCCTAACAATTATTTCATTAATTTGGCTAAACTATTTATTTTTTTTTTCAGTGCAAAAATAATTAGGCTAGAACACATTGTTGTTATTAGTCATAATTAAAATCAATTTTCATATAATTGATTGGATCTGGTATTCATTGAAGATAAAAAGAGATCAATATTAGTTTATGCTCAATATATAATAGATTAGTTTATTAGAAGCAGAGAAAATTTATTGTGGACCCAATTATAGACACTATACTCAATATTATTTGATTAGTTTAAGTTTTGAGTAATAAATTAGTTTATTTTCATTAATAATTTTGTTTATTATTAAAAAATCCTATTGTAAGTTGATAAAAAATGTATGACATCCTATTAGTTCTTAAATTGAACTAGATACTTATATTTTTAAATATTAGTAGTATTTGAAATGTTTTAGAATAGTTTATTATTTAAAATTTCTATAAGAAGTATTCAAAAACAAATTATAATTAATCAAATTTGATCTCTGCACAAATAATACAGACATAAAACAATTTCTTCAGAAAATCTTGTGATTGTGACTGTAATATTCAAGTTAATGAAGACATTCACTCGAACAAGTAACATCGTGTAGTAATCCCAGTTTCCCAGAAAATTTTTACCACAATTGACGTCAATAGAATGGGGGGTGTGTGCTCCGGAAATGCCAAAAGCATAACCAGTAACCACCAAAAATTATATGGATATCATTGCATTAACATAGTAATGAAAAAGGGTCGAGGCGTAAACGAAACATAAAATGTTTATTGCGGTTGTGTATGATCGTGTTCTAATTGTGGAGATGTGATTAAAGCGACCTTGAAAGACAACGCAATTGTTTCCTGTTTGTTGGCTCAGCTGAACACGTTGCCCAATCGATGATTTTCTTATTACAAAATGTTTAATCCCCAGGAATGAATATAATTATGAAAGCACACGATGTGTTTTTTTTTCGTAAATTGTCAATAAATATGTTATGATGGAATAATTTACATAAAATAGGAAAGGGAAAATTTTCAAGTGGTGCGTAATTTTGGAAAACAACAACATTCCAGAATTTTAATGTTTAGTGACTAATCCCGTACTAGTTTCGCATTCTAATTTCATGCGGCTTGAATATGGAACAACTGAATTTGTGCATGTGTGATTCACCGATCAGATCAATCAATATTTCACTCTAATTTATGATAAAACATAGCGTCCGTTGACATGCCGATTGACGTCAACGGTGGAACAAAACATGGCTTATGTAAATATTACACTCTCCAACGTGAACATTCGATTTCTATGTTTGGGACGATTTGGGTCAATATCGTCGTTTGGTAATTCTGCGTTTGGGAAAAACGGAACATCTGCTCGTTTAGTTCAAATAATAATTAGTTACAAAATTGCAATTAAAAAACTCACAAATTAATTTACATTTCAAATTTTTCAAAGATTAACAAATTAATTAATATTTATTTCTAAATACATAAGTACTTAAATATTGAGATTTTAACTCATAAGTATTTAAGTACTTGTACATGTAAACATAATGTCTTAAATGTAAAATTTTATTTTATTGA
Source organism: Aethina tumida (assembly GCF_024364675.1). Classification (NCBI taxonomy): domain Eukaryota; kingdom Metazoa; phylum Arthropoda; class Insecta; order Coleoptera; family Nitidulidae; genus Aethina; species Aethina tumida. The sequence continues at coordinate 11,041,265 of NC_065439.1, forward strand.
TCAAGGGAAAAAACTGTCAAAAATAACACAACCAAATTAGAATATTATACTAATAATTCTCGTAGTACTTAAATTTTATTTTTCATCAATCCAATCCACTGTTCTATTAAATGCATTTCTCATGTGCGGAAATCAATTGGGAAAGGTAACCACAAACTTATGATAAAGATATGATAATTACATCGAACTGAACGGTGAATTGGTGGAAATAAATAAAATTTGAGTATTACGAGTTTTAGTATAAATATAGTATTATTCGTCTAATATTCCAATATTGTTGAACAATAAGGTATTTAGTACTATTAAAAAAAAAATAAAATTAAAAGAATAATGTGATTTTTAATTTTTTCAAAGAATTAATTTTATCTGATAGACCAAATATCACATATTTTGATATTTTACAACTGAAAAAGAAGTTCGTCAAAATCGGACCAAAATACAAATTTTATGGCAATGTCCTGCTAAATATCTAAACGATTGGTCCTCAACCAAAGGCCAGAGGGCCTCTTCTTTACTGTCCGCTGCCCGTTTTGTAAATAAAAGTATTATATGGGATATAGGGATTGATTATCAAAATTATGTGTAACCCGCCTTTACTTCACTTTGTCATTAAGTGGCCCTTGCCTGCCAAAAGCTTGCCGACTCCTGATCTAAACTAATTAATTCTTCACTTCATAATTCTCTATTAATTATCTAAATTTTTAAATACCATTCTTTGTTATTTACTTTTTAAATATGTATTTGACTTTTCAAAGCATAAAACTAGGTTTTTCAAATATTCTTATCTTCAAAATTATTTAATCAAAATTTGTATATACAAAATTTTAATTATTTACTTTTTAAATATGTATTAAAGTTATTAATTCAATTATGAATTACACATTAATGTAAGTTCTTAAATTGTAATATTAGTACACTAAGATTAAATTATTTAATTCATAAATTTGTAAAATATCTAAATTTGTATATATTTCATTCGTTATTATTTGTTTTTCAAATATGTATTTATATTTTTAATTATATATTTTATTGTATTATTATAATATATATTATTAAGTTGTATATTGTACTCATAAATATTTTAAACATTTGTCCCAACTTTTTCAAAAATGTATTTAGGGTCTTAATTTAATAAACTAATTGTTTAGTTAGTTGAAGTAGTTTAAAAAATAAAGGACATAAACGTATAAAATCTACAATATATATTTTTTTTAATTAAGAAGGTCATAAATTATTAAACATTCAAACTCCACCTTAAATTAAGTAATTTAATGTTATATCTTTCATTTTTTTAAAATAATAGTTTTTAAAATATCAATTTTGTACTCATCATTTTCTTAATTTCGTAACATTTAATTACCTAAATTTTTCAATATTTTATTTTGCATCATTTACTTATTAAATATGTATTTATGTTTTTAATTTATAATGTACAAGTTCTTTATCATGAAATTATTATATTTATATATTATTAAATTCTTAAATTACTGAACTCATAAACATTTTAAACTTTGTCCCTAGCATTCTAATTTTCTATTAATTTCCCAACTTTTTCAAAAATGTATTTAGGTTCTTAATTTAATAAACTAATTGTTTAGTTAGTTAAGGTAGTTTAAAAAATAAAGGACATAAATGTATAAAATCTACAATATATATTTTTTTGATTAAAAAACTCATAAATTATTAAACGTACAAACTCCGCCTTAAATTAAGTAATTTAATTTTATATCTTCCATTTTTTTTTAAATAATTTGCATTGTATTTAATAATCTAATGATTTTTTTTCGTATCAACTGTTTGACGCAAATATAGAATCTGTTTTTCGACAGGCCAATTTCCATAATAGTTTAACTGGTTATTCGAATCACCAATTTATTAATGAAGATAATCGTTGAGAAACGCACACATTTACATAATTGTATCGATTTTGTTCCTTGTTTTGGTCCCGCTCATTGACAAAACGAATTAAGGTCACGGTTTTCTCAATTACCACACGATTATTCGTTGTGCATTTCCAAAAAAATACAATAGTATTTTGCCTTGAGCCAAATATTTAAGTTTCAGTGGCTTTTCTTGGTTCGCACAAATCGTGTGATACAATTTCCGCTTTTGTTGCCAGAAATGTTCTGCAATTGTTTACTGCATCTACAGTTTATTGTTGTAATTTTTATATAATGCTAAGCACCGATTTAAACTTTCAAAAACTGTTGAAATTATTACAGAAAAAAGGTGTGGCTCTCGATTACGATATTGTTTACAAAACGTGATTCGATGACTTAATTATTTATGGACAAGCAGAAAATTCGAACTAATAAATATACAATCCTGCGATTATAATCACCCAGATCTAAGAGCACGAAAAGTGCAAATGTTATGATTACAAACTTGAGAAAGTGATCTAAAAATATCTAAAAATAACTCTATTAATTAAATTATTTAATATTGTAGTGAAGTAAAGAAAAATAATTAATTTTCAGCAGTCGGTTTATAAATCATCTTTAATGAAATGTGTTTTATGTAGTTGTTAAAAGGTTATCAAAACGTTCGGCGTTTTTATAATGTAGCAGTAAATTGACTAACAAATTTTCAATTAGATAAACTGTTATAGAAATGTTTTACAATGTTTATATCAGCTATCGGATTTTTTTTTCCTAGTATCGAGCATTGAAATCACTCAAAAATTAGAATGAATTAAATCAAATTTGAATCGATTGTAAGTAAAAATTCTTGTACATCTGGATCACATAGATTTTGACATATGGGATGGTAACGAGAAGTGAGAGGAGAACACAGAAGGAGAGAGATGTTTAGAAACGGCGACCGCAGCCGCAGCAGGAGTAGCAGCAGGAGAGAGAGAGGCGGAGGTCACCATTGACGTCAATGGGCCGGCCACGTGACCCTTTTCAAAACCGTTTTCTGCCGACTCCTCTTACCCAACTAGGAAAGTGACCAAACGCACACTGAACCGCAATTAAACAAATTTACAATGAATTAATGAAGACATAATTGTAGAAATATTTTAATACAAAATTTAAAAAAAAAATAAGCAAAAATCAAAACTTCAAAATAGATGTTTTTATTAATATAATAAATAAAATTTTGTACTTTTGGTTCAGACATTTTTAAGTTTTGAAAATTTAATCAGATCTTTATTTTTGAAAAACATTAACCACGCTTCTTAGTTTATATTCATAATATTTGCACTGGAAATCCGTCAGTTTTTAAGTTTTTAATAAATGGATTTATGTTTAATAAATTATAATTTACGATCGTTCATAAATAATACTGCGATTGATAACAAACTATTTAATTTGCTTTTTAAACAACGTGAAAAAAATTATTACAATGTTGCAATTAATTTTTAGTGAATCTTGATCAGTGTGCGCCTTGAACACACGCGATGGCACTTAAATCACTATTAAAGTTAAATTGTAACTGGAATGTTTCTAATTAATTATGCCAATTAATTGATATTCTTTTTGTGTGTAAATTCTTTTGTTTCGTAATTTAACCGAAACGGACCTCATTTAAATCCACACGTTGATTTAAATAGATCGAAATTATCAGTTGTTCCAATTTTTGCCTTGAAATGTATGAAAAATCGCGTGAATGTGCCTGCTAAAAGGTGTAAAAGCATGAAATTAACAATCTGAGTTTCTGACACAAATAATGGCTGCAATTAGCTTAATCAGGGTCAGTGGTTTAACTCAAACTATAAATTTTAAACAAAAAGCATCAAAAAAATGTTGTATAAGGTTGATTAAGTTATTTAATGTGATCGATTCCGGTTATTTTAATAACTGACATTGAGTATTATTGACTGATAGATTTACAACTTTATAAAAAAGTTATAAAAACAGTGCATAGGAATTTTAAAACCAAAAAAGAAAATTATATTTTATAACAAAACTAGCTGCAATTAACTTAAACAGAAACTTTGTTGATGTAAAGCATCAAAAAATATTTTTATGGTTGATTAACTTACTTAACGTTATCGATTCTAGTTATTTTAAGAACTGATATTGAACATCATTAATTAACGAATAGATTTAAAATATTTACAAATAATCTTAACAATAAATATATTAATAGCATGAAACAAAATAAAATTATATTCAATAAAAACAAATCGTTTATTAAAAATAAATATGGACCTATTATTGACCAATAGATTTAGAACTTTATTATTTATTTCTGTTTCTTAAATCAAAAACATAAAAAAATATTTTTATAGTTGATTAACTTACTTAGTGTGATTGATTCTAGTTATTTTAAGAACTGATATTGAACATCATAATTAGCTAATAGATTTAAAATATTTACAAAGAATCTTAACAATAAATAAAATAACAGCATGAAACAAAATAAAATTATCTAATCCAATAAATTATTTAATGAAACCAAACCGTTTGTTACAAATAAATATGAACAATGAGTCTTATTGACTGAGAGATTTAGAACTGTATAAAAAAATAATAAAATCAGTGCATAAGAATTTTAAAACCAAAAAAAGAAAATTATATTTTGTAACAAATCCGGCTGCAATTAACTTAAACTGGGTATGTGGTTACTTTATTTCTGTTTTTTAAATCAAAAACAAAATGTTGTATAAGGTTGATTAAATTACTTAATGTGATCGATTCTAGTTATTTTAGGTACTGATATTGAACATCATTAATTAGCAATAGATTTAAAATATTTACAAAGAATCTTAACAATAAATAAAATAACAGCATGAAAGAAAATAAAATTATAATTAATAATAACTTATTTAATGAAAACAAACCGTTTAGTAAAAATAAATATTGATAATTAAAATTTGGCAAAACAAAACTATTTAAAACTTGCTTTTTTACACAGGTTCCGACATCTGTGTTCCAGTGGATGAACTGGCGCCGCGCGATTGCAGAGATCTCTGGTATTCAAAATTGTCAATTTTCAGTTATCACAAACGGTTTGTTTCAAATACATACTGTAATTAATAAAAACAAGAAATTTCATGCAACATTCATCAATCTTGTCGATAACATACCTTGACGATTTTATCTTTGCTTCTGGTCGACTTTTTCTCTCCCAGAAACTGAAACCAAACCATAAAGTTTCGTTATAAACAAAAATGTATTAATCAGAGGAAGAGACGTATCTAAATGCACGAATTGCAGTGTATTTTTTGATTATCGCAAAAAAAAAATGCGACCACAAGAAAAACGCCAGTCGATTTCGGTGTCTGTCTGTGTTCACATCTGCACGCCGATAAACGCACGGCCATGCTTTTATGATAACAGTTTTATTTAATGAAAATAATAATTTTAATCACTTCACCGACATGTTGCATGTAGGAAAGAGTAGTATCGTAAAAGTAAGTATGCGATTCTTCGTCCTTCGTCATTCATAAATTATTCATGACTCGGATAAGAATAACAAACAGTCATTAACTAAAATCATCGTTGATGTGTAAACAAACGTGATCAGATACCATGCATGTATTTAGATTTGTAGAAGAAATTATGTACAGAGTTGAACAAAAGTTTTGTAACAAAGTTTTTTCCAACAGGACGTTGTTTAAGACGCGACTGAGATTTCTGTAATTAACAATTATAAACTGTGTTTGTGTGATAAGTTTGTTGTTCTCTTTTAATTAAATTATGGGATTTTTTGCTGTTTATCAAGGTTTTTAGCTGTTTTAGACGTATTTGTTGGTCCTCTCATTAATTTGCTAAGCTTGTTATTTTATGCATAATTTCGGAATTAAAGTACTATTTTACAAGTCAAAATTACCATGTACTTTTTTTGTTATTTATCATGTTTTTTTTAGTTATTTTATAAATTCTAAAAATATAATTCTGTTCCAGATGTTCTTAATGTTGAACCTTCTGTTGATCTCCCCTCAAATTCTCGGAATAGATTTAATGCCAAAATCATTGGAAATAGGAATGTGCCATCAAGACCCCCAAAAAACGATCCGCACTTTCAAAGACCTGTCAGAGTATCAAGGCAACAATAAGCCTTTCCAAGTCGGAAAACCTGGATTTAAAGGCAACGTGATTGCATTCAATGTGAAAACCATAGACGAACTGGAGAAGAACTCCTTCATTGCCCAGGGATCGAATTTTGTCGAGGGAGTGATTCTGAAGGGAAAACAAATTAAAACGATTGAAGAAGAGGCGTTCGTCACTTTGTTTTGTTGCAGAAGTGTAGACCTAAGCGACAACAAGTTAACTAATTTAAGTACTAAGGTTTTCAGCGGTTTGGACAACATTGAAGAACTGAATTTAAGTGGCAACTTGCTAGAAACCGTTAGTATTTCAACATTCTTTTTAATGAGCCCGACTTTAGAACAATTGTATCTATCTCACAATAGATTCAAGACGATTAACATGGAAGCTTTCCAAAGCTTGTACAGACTAAGCGTCATAACTCTGGACCAGAACAAGTTATCGCAGATAAACATGGACATATTAAACGCCACATTCGTTCAAAATGTAAACCTGAGCTTTAATCACTTGCAAACCTTAACCTTGAACAACCAACTGAACAACCTAACTGTTTTGGACTTGACCAACAATCGTTTGCACGAAATGCCTTATTTAAAGCTATCTGTATTGCAAACATTGAACGTTTCTAGGAACAGTTTTGGCATCATGAACATAACGAAATTGAGGGAGGTTGAGCCTGAGCTACGACTGTTGGAGCTGAACAACTTGCCAATGGATTGCCACCACTTGCAAGAGGTTGTGGAAGAATTACACGAGAATGGAATACAATGGGGGAGCATCGAGAACTGCGACATGAACAGTTCGTTAACTTTCTATCTATTCATGACCCTGTTGGTGATAACTTTATTGACAACCGCCTACCTGTGCCTGAGGAACAGCCAATGCATAATGTTCAGACGACGACTATCCCATTTGTACTCGAGGAGACCCCGCGAGGGCGACATCAGATTGGTCGAGCAGGAATAAATATTGCCTTTCAGTTATCAACTGCGTTTTTTATTAATTGTTTAGAGTGAGTCAGAATTCGATCGGGCTTTATTGGCGGATAATTATTCGATTTGCGTCACGACGAGGCATTCTCTTGACCTTTTTACGTTGCGGAATGCCCGCGGGCGCGATGCCCGGCATTCTAATGCGATCTGAGAACAGGATCCGACGAAATGCGACAAAAACCACACCACGGATTTCACACAGCCGCACGACCCTATTGTGCAACTTTTCATTTAACTTTGAACAATCAAAACTTTCCTCTATGTGTTTTTTTAATGGAAACTTTTGATAACTGGAGGTTGTTCAATTTTTTGTTATGAATATTCATATTTGGAAAACGTGTGTAGTTTAGTTAAATAAGGTCAAATTTTATATTAGTAGGTTTTTTAGTGTTTGAATTTATTGACAAGTTTTTGGAAGCTCAAAACTCTTTACTGTAATCACAAATATTGATCTTCTGATAAAAATACGCAGATAAAAAATTATTTAAGTCAGTTACTGTATTTGTTTTAATTGTTTTGTTCATTTCTCTATTTTCAATATATTTTATGAAAAGAAACTGTCGTTTTTCTGTATTTGTTTCAGACTGCACAAAAGGCTTATCTTACATTGTTTAACATTTTATGTGCGTCCACTGCATATTACTCATTATCACTGTTTCATCAAGTAGCAGCCAATAAATTCTTTTGTCCGACAAACATTTTCGACAAACTATCCGAGTAATTTATGAAGCACACGCACATAAATAGTTTAAATGGTTGTATTTTGTGCAATCTAAAATTGAAACACTTCTTATCAATGCGACCAAGGATATTGTACCTCAATTTCTTTGTTATTTTTGTATTTTCATCGCAAGACTAAAAAAAGCAAAGACAAACAACTCGGCTAATTATACAATTCGTAATGGTGTTTTGTTAGATGTTCCTGCAAATTACATACATATTCGGCAATGACGCACGCACCAAACAGATTTATGCAAACAATATACGAGCTTTATTCATATTCGGCAGTAAAACTTTCAAACACAATGAGGTGGAACGATAAAAAATGTAAATGCTCAATAACAAAATTATTATTATTACTGTGATTAATGATTTTACGTACCGTACTGACGAAACAATCGAAAAGAGGCGCCTTCACCGTCGTTTCGATGGCCTGCGGCACCGAAATTTTCTCATCCTGAAACAAAATTCAATTTCAGTTAATTGCTCTGGAAAAAATCGTCCTTCGAGCTCCAAACTCCAGATGTTAACGCAATTAAATTCCAACACAGACGTCACACTTCCTCTCAAATTACGAGAATCAAACGCACAATACAGCGTTCCCGAATCCGGGCATGAAATTCCTTTTAAAAATGAATTTTGCGACTCGTTTAACTGTTTCGATTGTATATTCATGAGATATTAACAGTGCAGATAACTGGCGCATTCGATTTTAAATCGAAAACACTCGGTTAAGGTCAGATTTAACATTTGTGACAACCTCGTACAGTTCTTCATCTTATTGTCGCTTGTTTGTTGTTTAACCCATTTTTTCCTGCGTTCTGTGATTCGTTAATTTGTTTGTCTCAGTTTTTGGCAAGGAGACACCCTATTTTAAATTACGTTGCTTTTTATTAAGCAGATAAAATGTTGGAGACGTCTCAATCATCAGTGTTTATCACTCTTATCGATTTTTTTATTTGATAAAGGTTAATAACACCAACTTATCAAACGGAAAACTATTATATTTATCAATAATACGTTGAGGTATTTATTTTAAACAATTAGAAACGGGACACAATTTAAATGTGGAGGGTTTTATCACTACAACTTCAAGAAATTATTATCACTTTTTGGTATAACTAACGGATATGAATAAATAAATTAATAAATAATATAATATATGACGCAAAAATATTGCAATTTAATCAAACTTGCCTTATTCAAAAGTTCATTAAATTAAATATATCTTAGAGTCATAGTTTTTGAGAATTTGGATTTAAAATATTTGTGAATTAAAATTGTTGCAATATTTCCAATAATTCGGCTTTCATTCAAGTTTTTCAGAAAATAAATAATTAGCTAACAAATTTGTTGTTAGAAATCGAAATTAAAGAAAATATTGGTTCAATATACAATTTTAAACTGTCATTAAAACACAAATTCTCGACAAAGATCACTCAGAGAGTTATTTATAAGGTATATCTTTTTCTTGTTAAAATACTGGACAGCTTTTTTATTACAAAATATAAGGATATCCCGAGAATCGTTTAAAAGTACTGAAGTGTTGTCTGGCTATACAATAAAATAATGAACAAAATTCTAGAGTTAAAAAATATTGCTCAAAAAACTGTTCACCCGTATTTCAGATATAAATTTTTTAATAAGACAAGTTGAGTTAATTTGCATTACAAATATGATATGTAACTATGACCCATTAATTTAATTAAATATTACCATTTAATTAAACTTAACTTATTCAAAACTTAATGAAATAAATAAATAATTCTTGGAATCTTTGAATTTGTGTATTAAAATTGTAGCAATTTTCGGCGTTCACTCAAGTTTTTCAGAAAATAAATAATTGAGTTCTGAAACTTTGTTGTTAGAAAGCGAAATTAAGGAAAATTTTGTTTCTATATACAAGTTTAAACTGTCATTTAAGCACAAATATCTCGACAAAGATCATTCAGAGAGTTACTTATAAGGTGTATCTCTTTCTTGTTAAAATACTGAACAGGTTTTTTATTACAAAATATATCCCGGGATTTCAAAAAGGTTTTAAACTACTGAAATCTTCACTCTTCAGTAAAATAATGATCAAAATACTAAAGTTAAAAAATGTTGCTCAAAAACCTGTTACTGAATAAAATCTAAAATAAATCACTTGTATTTCAGCTATTTTTAATTGTTTAATAAGACAAGTTAATTTACAACATAAATATGTTATTTAACTATCACCCATTAGTTAAGGTACATATTAGTACATATGTTTTAAAATAGATATAACCTAAAAAATACAAACTAACTTTGTTAAGACCCCACATTAGTTGATTCACTTTATTATTAATTAAGTTTGAGGAAAGAACATGATGATTAACTTAATTATTCTTTAATCTCTACGAGATACAGAGAAAATAACGAGTTTCTTAGAAGTTCTAAAAAAAACCAGTTTTGAAATACAAAATATATAAAATGTCTAAAAATTATTAACAGTGAATCCATTTTTAATTTTGTTGTCGATTACAAATCATAAAACCTTAAGGCACAATCGCATTCTCCACTGCTAAAACAGTGATAGGTAAATTATTAAATTACTTATTAATTATCTAAGGATTAACAAAAAATAAAACAATTTTAATTGAAATAACTTAATTAAAATCGTTTACTTCTGAATATTTCTTGATGATAAAATATTATGTAAATAATATGTATCTACAAGCCAAAATTTATAATTGACATTTACGTCAAATCGTTGTCATATAATTATAAAAATCTTCATGTTTATCCTTATAAATTCATAAGCAAACAACGAAACAATAACAACATAAAATTGCGTTGTTTACATTCCAAACAAACCCCCTAACCTCAAATACTTACATCGACTAACGAGTTGAGATAAAACGATGACGAATATGTCTGGGGTGGGAAATTGGTATGACAATTGTCCGACATTTTCACACGTGTCCAAAATGAACACTCGACTCACCACTGAATATTATTTGATTTGTGTACATTTACGCGACGACCGAGCAAACGACCGCACCAAACGCACATGAAATTGAAACGTTGACGGAATCGGAGACGCTGAAAACGAGTCACGCGACTGCGTACAAATATCTATTCCGACTAGGCGAGACAGATGGTGGATTTTTATCTCTTAAGCGTTTACCTTCAAATTTACAACTTGACAGGGTGCAAAGCAACTTTTTTTGTTTTCAGATAACTGTTAACAATGATATTAAGTACAGAAAATACTAATTTATGTTTGTAGTTCAAGAATTATTTGAATATTTTTATATTTTATTCTAGAAATTTTATTTATTATACTTAAATATAAGGAAAAAAATTAATTTTTTGCCACCTATTTCCATTACCCAGAGAATTCACAATTAAAAATTGGCTTCATTGTTCCATTCACATAAAATTTATTTCCAACAAAAATATGCCACATACTATGGACATCCAAACAAAAAATATAAACAACTCAAGACCATTCTCAACCGAAACATTATTCCATAAATCGTTAATTAATCATCGCACGGTTTTTTCTTCTTCGGTGTGCACTTGTCTGTGCACAACGGCTTCTTATGTTTTTCCTTGGAGCACCTATCCCTTTCAGTTCCACGAGGACACTGTTTCTTTTTCTTTTGGCAGGGTTTCTTAATCTCAGGCCACTTTACACACGGATTGGATGATGAGAACGCCACTGCGTCATCCAGGACTTCTGCCAGAATTTGGGCGAAAAGCTCGACGTGTTTTAAGTTGAAGGTGAGCGATGGTCTTAAGGAGATCGTTTTGTGACCAAATGTATCTACCAGCATGCCTAAAAACAAAAATTAGTATATTCATTTTCGTGGTGTCACAATATTTTACCTCTGCCTCTTAATCTTTCGACAAGATCATCTCTGACCTGTTCATTTTGTGCGTTGAAAGCAATAAAGACACCTTTGCCTCTAACTGAATCTATTAATGGAAAGTATTCCATCTCCAACTGCGTGATGTGACGGTGTAAAATCTCGCCAGCATGTTGTACATTACAGAGTAGAGAATCAATATCAATGGTTTTCAAGATTCGTTCAAACGCCAACATCTTCGTAGGATCTCCGCAACAAGCACAATTTCCTTGAGAACTGAAAGAAATATACATTACTGAATGAATTTCTTACACACATGTAGATTTTCACCATAATTCCTCGGAATGAAAGTACCCAGAAAGCTGCGCTTGATTCCCAAACGTCACGACATCAGGAGGACATTTCAAACCGAACTGTTCGTGACACCACAATGTCCCCGTGACTCCGCAACAAGTCTTCGTCTCATCCATGCACAAGAAGCACCCATTTTCCTTGCAAATCTCCTGCAAGTCCCTAAAGAAATCAGCGGACGCCTCGTACGTACCCTTGTTCTGGATCGGCTCCACCATAACCCCGGCGATAGGGCTGCCGTTTTCTTTCGATGTGCTCAACAATTCCCTGACGGATTGTAGGCATTTTTTGTCCTGATGCTTGTTGTAACACTCGAATTCGTTCAAGGGATGTTTGTACCTGGGAAACTGAGCAATAGGCCAATCAAAAGCGGTAACATCCACTTTGTCTTCGGCATTGGAATGCGACATAGAAAGTGCCCCCATAGTTTCGCAACCATGATCAGAACCTTTGAAGCTGAGGATGCTCAGATCAGGGGAGCCGGGATGCTGGTTGTTGATTGCGGTTTTGAGAGATACATCGGAAACGCAACCTGATCTCTCTTGGTTTTGGTAGGCTTTCATCATGGCAGTGATGGCTCCTTCGTTCGCACACGTGGCACATTTGGTGGTAGTAAGGAGGGGAAGTTTTGGAGACGCCTGTAATTCGAAAAAATAAATAGAGAGGATGGGATTTATGAATGTCGTACTTACTGCAGTGATTAGACATTTGACTTTCGGTAACAACAGGTCAAAGGGGAATTGATTTAGGGCTGGTCGGTTAATTAAATGTATCTGGAATTTCGGACGGTTGCAGAAAAATCGGTAAGTCAAAAATTTTGAAAGTTACCAATGTGTCACTTTCGGAGAAAAGTTCCTCCAAACATGGATGGTTGTAACCTAAAGGTATTGTGGCTTGATTTGCCAAGTCCAGAAATTTGTTTCCGTCAATATCAACTAAGTAATTCCCCGAGGATGACTTGTAATTAACGAAAAGGTCTAAACATTCAACACACTACAAACAAAATGACAACTTTCTGACACATTTTTCCTTTATACTCACCTGGAAGTTCTCCAATTCCCCTTTCATTGCGCATGTCGCAGGACCTGGGATAGATGTTATAATACATGGCTCCTCCGGCTCAGGTACAAAAGTACTCAGCAAACCTATGTTTAAATTGTTTTAAGATCGTTAATTATTATTTTATGTATCTTACGATGTCTGGTTGTGCGTAAATTTTTTAGTATGGTCCACATTGTACGGTAATTTTAAGCAAAATAAGCCGAAACGTGTACAGACGGTTTATCATGAATTTTGTTTTATTTGGTGACTAAGGTTGTTTTATTTAGTTAACGACATGAAAATTCACTTGTTTCATGGATTATTTTGTCATGTTTTTATACGATATATTGATAACATTAAACTTTACGAGATTTAATGCGTGTATCTGTGACATGACACATACATGTCTAATTCATAATTTTTTAAAGTGAAAACTTCTTTAGCCGCGTTGGGCATTTTTTGGTTGGAGAAAATCTTACTTACGCACGCAGTGTACTATGCGCCTTAGATACTTTTTGGATGGGCGAAATCTCATGCGTTCGCGTCACCGACATGCTTATAGCAGTATATCTGTAGCTATACAGCTGACGTATAGTGCAGTGTATATCTTATAAGTGAAATTGAATGGATTTGGTGTTCAATGTGTATAGACTGTGCATTGTTGAAACAATATTAATCAAGTACATTGAAATTCAAGTAAATACAATTATAAATAATATGTTTGTATATTAATTGTTATTTCAATTGAATTGTATTTATATTTTGTCATGATCTTGTACAGCCCGTAATATATTTGAAAACCAGATTGATGTTGATAATTTTAATTGAATCATTATGAAATTTCAAATTTTAATACTAAAAGTTTTCACTTCTATCGGCAGTTTCTATAAATGCCAATTTTTATTTTTTTTTTTAACTGAATTTTAGGCAATTAATATTTATCATTGAATTTACTGTATTAAATAAATAATAAAGTTTATTAAATTAATAAAACAAAAATAATTAAATAAACGTACTTCTAAGCTACATAAATATATTTCTCAGGATTATCTTGATCCCTCTGCATATAATCCCTTTCAATTAACAGTTCAACCCTCTTCTTCATTTCAACTGCCTTAACAGGAACTCCTAGAGCCTCAAACAGTTCGGAAAGCAAATCATTGTGATTTATTGTAATGTTCTTTTTCATAATCCTTACTATAGCAGCGTCAATTTGAAGTTGTCGATCCATCATCACGCTGGTTTCTACAGCTTTTTCATCCTCAGGCGATTCCTTGAGTGGCGGGGGGATGATTTTCACTCTGAACAGTTTATTTTTAAATTGTTCATTTATTTCGAACTTATCGTCGTCCTTTATATCAGTTTCCATCGGCTTTTTATTCAACAGTCTTATTTTTCCACGAGTTAAGGAATGAAGCGTCTTCTTAATTTCTCTTTCGTCTAAATTGAGAATGTCTATGATTTCAGTCAATGTGATTTGTTGGAATGAGTTGAACAGTAAGAGAACAACTGTATGGAAAAGAGGGGCTTGCAGTTCTTTGTTGCCGTTTTCGAAAGAAGCCTTCATAACAGAATGGCCCAAATTCGAATGCCAAGTTAATTTCCTGCCGTTATAAGTTGAAAAGTAGAACTTCTGAAATAATGCTTGGTAGTTGAGTAAGTCTTGAGGTAAATTCACTGAGTAATTTTTAAATGTAGGCCACGTACTGTGTGTCAAAACCTGGAATGAAACATCTGCGTTTGTATTTTCGGTGGGATGAATTTTTAAATAATCCTGAAAGGCTGCGTTGAGGTCTAAATTTACGTATATGTCTTTAAACATGCCCTCAATTTTTACGATGAAATGCGTACCGCACTCAATCTTCAGTCGATTGATGAAGCTGCCTTCAGCATCTTTGCTAGTTGACTGACGATTCAGCAGTCGGTTGGCTAGATGTCTTTTATAAAAAGCTTCGAAAATATCCTTGCTGTGAATGAATCTAAACAGTAAAATTGCTTTGTCGAACAATACTTCCAAATCCGATTCCGACAAATTTTTATCTTTTAGTTTTTGATCCATAAACTTTGCCAGCAACATAGCTGTTTTGTTACTGTACAAGTTAATAAATTTGTCGAACGCCATTCTTATTGCGTTGCGACAATCCTGGTCATTTGCGAATGAAACCGTAACTATTTTGTCCAATTTCTCTCTGAAATTTAACAGTATTTCTATAGTAAACTTTTTAGGATCGCTAACAATAATCGTGCCCTCATTTAGAATGTAGTCGCTGAATTGTTTCTGTAAGTTTTCACGACCTTTCGGAACCTTATTCATAAGGAAATACATAAGTTTCAATGGATCTAACATTTTCGTATCAATTAGAGTTTTGAAACCCTTATCGAAAATTTCCGACATATGTTCCTCAATCATGTACTGGCAAATCAGACGAAGGGACTGGGATACTGTACTTTCAGTCAAATAGGTTTTCACCTTGTCAATTTCTTCGCCCATTCTCATACTTACAAGTAACATGTAGTCCACCAAATTTAACTCTTTTATCTTCTTAGACCCTTCCTCGATGTAAAAAGCTTTGGCGTTGGACAAATATTCCACTTCAAAGTACGTCTGATAGATTTCCAGTTCGACGAGCATCTTAACCACTGATTTAATAGTTGCCTTCTGCTGTTTAAACAGCTGCGTCCTACGTTCCATATCTATTATAAATAAAACTTCCGTAATAAATTTAGTTTTTATGTTAGGAATCAGAACGATGCGGGTTTTGAACAAGTCCATGCATATTTGTTTGACCGTTTGCTGTTTAGTTTTCGTGTCGATGCTCAAGAATATGTTGCGCACTGTGTTACTATTTTTGCAGAACGAACGCCAGGTATCATCAAGGTCTGGGAGTAGAAGAGGAACGTGTGTTAGGGAATATAGTATATTTGTTAGGCAGATTTCGAGAGATAATCGCAGATGATCGTAGAGTTGGATTTTATGGAGGGGACTGTGAATGTTGTTCACCATGCAATAAAGATTTTCCAAGTTGTGATTAATAACTTTACCGTCCAGTATTAACAATATTGCCGTGTTTATTGTCCACCTAGTTTCTTCGAAATGTTTATCCTCGTCTGAAGTAAAGTCTTTCATATTTTTTATCACCAACATCTTTTTGCCTTTGGTTTGCGTTTTAAGTTCTGGAATAATTTTTTGTAATTCATTATTTAGCTTTAATATAATTGTTTTACCTGGCGCATGATTCACACATTCAGAGTTTTGTGGAAACGAATCATAAAGACTTGTCAACATTCCAATAAAATATAATATTATTATACGCTCAACTTTCAAATTTGACAATTTGAACTTAATTATTGTTCAATTGTTAATAAAGTATACTAGAATTAAATAATATTGGTTTCATTCTTCGCCTACAGGTGGGACTGTAACTATCATTAAAAACAGTTTTTTAAATATTTATCAACACACTCTTGTTTATACTCATAATAAATAACAATGTTACTAATTTACTGTTTTTTAGTTAAACTATAATATTTTAATAAATTAATAGTGTAATCGTTTTCTGCAAATATTCGTCTACAGATTTCTGTAGCGTAAAGTTTGGTAATTCATCTATAGATGACGCTGCGTAATAGGCACAAAGAATATATGTAATTACAATTCGACAAAAAAATTATATTATTAAATGATATTATTTACGAACTTAATTTAAATTGAAGCCTGTTGTGGTATTCAATAATAAGTATTCGAGACCTATTAAGTTAGGTTACCTGAAATTATTCAAATATATTCAAATATTGAAGTTCTACCATCATGTCTATAAGAAGATTGTAGAGATCAAATCCATAACAAGATAAAAATAAATGAAAGGTAGAAGAAGCATTTTCAGTTAATTTTCGGTACGAATTAAAAACAGTGAATATTGAAAACCAAAATAGTATTGAACTCTTTATCATGCCAGTGACTTTTTACAGATCAATTAGCAAATGAGTTCATCAGCCCAATAAACGAAATCAAATTGATCGCAACCCTTTCTGCATAACGAAACCGCCCCGAAAACAAGACAAACATTTACAGAGCGAAAGGGCGGTGATGCGTATGTATTCTCATCAGCTAAAAGTGCACAGGTGAAGTGCTAACAGTAATATTTTGCCTCCGTCAAATATTTGCTTAGGAAATTGTGTGTCAGGTCTTCATTAGCCTTTTACACAATGCCCGACCAAATTGGGATGCAACTATCTTATTTTGTTGTTAAACAAAAAATTAATGTCGACTAATTAAATTGATGAATTGTTTTAATAACCCCATCATATCGTGGTAAAGGCAGGACGAAATTTAATTTAAAAATGTACAAAGCCCATAATTCAAACGACGACTTGATCTGCATAATGAAAGGCGGAATTAATATTCAGTTTACTGTGTGACAAAGACCTGTATGTGGGCCAGAAGGGACATTTAATCCGCAGGAATGGGCATTATTTGTACGTAATGTGCGAATGCAGGGCCGAAACTCGTACACGCTCACAAACTTATGAGTTAATATTCAGGCCAGGACGAATTCTTTATTTTACTTCCTACGTTTGTGAATTTTACGAGGGGGCCATTTTTGATATGAGAAAATTCTACTGTCATCCGCTATTTAAAACAATACTTCGACTAGAGAATGTTGAATTGAATTTAGGATATTTTCTCGTGGCGGCAAAGGATTATTTAGGGTTCAATCAATCATCCATTTGTCTATTATACACATGCCAAATGCTCATGAAGTAGAAGGACTGCAATACAGACGTTATAGATAACCAGAATTCCATTCAAAATTGCATATATGTAGGAATGCAAATAATTCAAACATGAACTATTGGTAATAAATTTACACAATATTAATATTATATGTGTATTGATAATTATTTAGAAAATTATTGATACAGATATAAATTTCAATCTTTGTGGCCATGGTTCCGAATTTACATAGAAGTGTTGGAAATACTTCACAATAACCTTCGCAATGTGGAGTCAGTCCAATAGAAACGTTAGATTTTGAAGGATTGTAAGGCAAACCAATAAATGGAGTTCGACAATAACTTAGAAGTATCGCTGAGTAGTCAAACTACCTATAATGAAAATGTAATCATCATACTTTAAACCACAACTCTGTTCTATGGGCGGTCGGTGATAGATATATAATTACAGTGGCAGAAAGTAGAGCAACTTTAAAAATATATAAATTTCTACCGCCCTATATAAATATATATATATATATATATCGGTGGATATTTCTTGTATTAAAAATAATTCTGTTAGCTATAAATAAAAAAACTAAATATTCGGCTGGTAAAATGTTACTAAATGTCACTAATCTCTACCAAAGTAAATTAATTTAATATAAGCCTCGTGGAAAGAAATCACGGATTGTATCGTTCTTTCAATCCAATGAGAGAAAAATCAATATCGTTCGATTGTAATTCGTGTTTTACAACAATTTTCAAGCTTATATAAATATAAATTCTAATAATATATAATATTAATTTATAAATAAATTTTATCCTACTCCAAAAATGATCCATTCCTCAGTTCCAGCAAAATAAATGGTCTACTTGAGACACAATTAACGTTTATTCAAGTACCGTAAGATTATTACAAAGAGCTCTTCATTTGAAGTCCAGCCAAAAAAAAAAAACACTACTATCAGAGAAAAACAGACGAATCAGATTTGAATTTACCAGTTTTCCTTGTACATTGAACTTTAAAGGATTGGAAAAGTGCGATCTGGAGTGACGAGGTCAAGTTTAATCTGGTTAGCAGTGATGGGATTTTATATGTAAGGCGACCTATTCATGACAAGTTTAACCAAAAGATTACCATACTCACTGTTAAACACAGCGAATGGTATGGGGCTGTTTTTGAGGATTTGGAATGGATCATTTCCTTTGACTAGAAGGTATCATGGATCGTTTTATGTATAAAGAAATATTGAGGAACAACATGGTACCGTATTCAGATAAAAGTATGCCTCTAAAACACTAACTCTATTGAAAACTTGTGGGAGATAGTGAACAACAAAATAAGACAGACAGATATTATATATAGTATAAAAAAGGTGTTTGGAAGTTATACATAATAATGAAATTTTTATAATATATTAGTGTTGAATTAATTACAAATTATTTGTAGTAACAAAACTTTAAATAACAAAGTTGCTCTATTTTTTGCCAGTCCTAAACAAATAAACATCAGTAAAATTAAAATTCTTTATATTTTTTATTATTTAACTATGTAATTGTTAAATTTATAAGGGAAAGTTAATTTTCAATATACATATATTTGAATATAATAACCAGGATAAAAATTATTTAAATTTTAAAAAAGTTGCTCTACTTTTTGCCAATACTCTACATCTTGAAGTCTATAATCGCTTACACTGTTTTACATTGTGTAATGAATGTGAATTGAAGTTTCGGAAGTGGCAGTGTCTGAGAAAGAGAGACAGGATTATTAATGAACGAAGATAGAGTTACTTAATACTCCAAGCAATCTTGAACACGCACAGTAACTGCCGACTCTACACAATTTTAATGAAATGAATCTAATTAAAATTGGATTGAATTTATGTATTTTAAAAATAAGTAAAAGTTATAAAAAATCTAAATAATCTAAATGGTCTGACGGCTATAAATTCTAAAGTGGGGATAGTTGATTTTTTTTCCAGAAGGAATTAAAAAAGGTATTTCCTAATCACCCATTAATCCAACCCCAATTTCTGTGTCAGTTTAAACGTAACACATGCTCCATCACCAATAATTAATCTCCATTCATTAGTATTAATTCAAATGAATGCCATTAGTCGTAATTTTTCATCGCGCACATATTTTTATATTCGCGAATAATTTCTGGGAAGGTCCAGCCCTCGAAACGCAAAGGTCACGCACCCACACGCGACCTTCCCGAATACCGCGAACCGTCGAAATGTGCATTCGCACGGCGTATGCGTCCTGAGGCGGCGGGACGCCGCGCACATAGCGTTCGGGGGCGGCTTATGCGGACGTCGCGACGCTCATTTCGACGCCGCCGTTCGAGGGTGATTCGGCACGCGATCACGGTTTTAGCCGCGGCCGGTTCACGTGTTCTTGTGCCGCGATTCTTTACGTTCATGCCATATAATCGTCATGGTGATGGTGAAGATTATCATTCTAATCTTTTTTCTTTTTTGTTTTGGTAAGTTTTTTCCAGTATATACTCTATTGTATTTGTGTTGATTCTGACACATTCAATTAGCAATTTATTAATTGTAATTTTTTTATAATTAATCTTAAATTATTTTTGTGAGGGTTGAACTGAAATTAATATATTTATCTAAATAATAAAACATCATTTATAAATTTGTTATATACCTTAGAAATGATTTATGATTATTATTATATTAATGCCATGAAATCTTACTTTTTTCTTTTTTGTTTTGGTAAACTTTCCATTATATACTCTTTTGTATGTATGTTGATTTTAACACACTCAAGTATCAATTTATTAATTAACAATTACAAAATTTTTTTATAATTAATCATAAATATATTTTTTTAAGGGTTTAACTGAAATTAATCTATTTATCTACATAATAAAACATAATTTATAACTTTGATACATACCTTAGAAATGATTTATGATTATTATATTAATACCATGAAATCATATTTTTATGAGAAAATTAAAAAAAAATGTTTAATTTTATTTAACAAAAATTCAATTTCCTCTTATAAGATCATATTAAAACAATAATAAAAAAAATGAATATACTGTTTCATCTCATATTATAATGTCATTTTATTTCACTCAAACTTGTTGAGCATAAATTAAGAAGGTACAATTAAATTCTGAGAAGTTTCATTATTTGTTCTTTTACTGCTTTTCTAAAATAGGATATCGTTTAGTTTTTATTGCGATTTTCTTTGAAAAATACGACCAATCAATAAATTGTTCTCTTTGTTTTCTAAATGTTCTTGGTACCTGTTTGTAACGGAATGTTATTTTTATAGGTATTTTCATTGAAATTAGAAAGACAGGAAAATAAAGTTTAATTAACAGCAACATAAAGTCCAACAAGGTTTATAAAGAAAGTTTATTAAAAACTAATACATTAATATTAATGTTGTAAATAGACTTCAGAGATTAAAAATTTTAAAAACCTGAAGAAACAAATATAAATTTGTAATTTAAGTAAATAAAATGTAAAAAAATAAAAACGTTAAAAATTATGTAGAAAGTGATAAATTTTGAAAACCAAAATATTCTAAATTGTTTCTTAAAAATTTATTCAATTTAATACAAAATAAGAATCTGTATCAAAGATTTATTTTTAATAAACCAAAGAAAGTCGGGTATAATATTGTATTTTGAAAAGGATTCCAAATATTAAATAATAAATTTAATAAGACTGTCCAGATTGTAAATGTTTGTATTTGTCTTAGAATTTGTTGATGTCGAAATAAATTGACGTATTCACAGAATAGAGAACATAATGTTTCAATATTACGATTCACATAGACAGCAATAAACAACGTACGTGTTTAACAAGTTAACATTGTGGCAAGATGGCAAAATTTATGTTCGAAACGTGCGAATTGGTTCTATAAACTCAATAATTTCCATTTGTTCTGTCCTAGGGTTAATAAAAACTGCCACTTTTATTGAATTTTGCAAAATTAAAAACGCGTTATTTAACGAACGGATGAAGAATTTAATATGTTTTCATGAGGTAATAAAGCCACATTAAACATATAATAAAATAGTATTTAACATTTTTTTCATGGGTTTTAATGGAGATCGCGTGCTAATTACCATCGATTTTTTCTACACACTACTTGAAGGAAATATATAAACTTTTTAAATATTGAAATTCCTTTAGTGTCACGATTTGTGAACGTTTTCAGTGAGTATTGATTAAATCTGTTTGAAATTTATGTAAAAATCATTAAAACCATGCTAAACGTATTAATAACAACAAAACAATGGACACAAGGCAATAAAATTTAATCCATACGTTGTAAAATTGAAGAATTTGGTGTTTTCAGCCTTTATGGCCAGATTCGTTAAGTCTGGCGATCGAATGGTAAAACGATTCCGTTAAGCTAGAAAATATTGAATTCCAACCAGCAAAATCTATTATTGTATTTCATACATTTTTTATCTCCTTTGTGCCAAAATAATTGTCGAATATTGCGAAATTCCAACTTGGCTTTATTAGCATACTTCTGCAAATATTCAACGTGTATTGAAGTTATGGAAACAATGTTAAATATTTTCGGTTGTACCACATCTTTGAAGTTATTAATTGAAAAGTTAGAGGAAAAAAACTAAGTATTTACTAGGGACCTGACACTACTGAATTAACAGAAAAACATTTTTTTCTTTTTAATTTACCAACTAAATGATCCATTAAAATAGCTATTATTTATTTTCAGAATATTTGCCATATTATTTATCAAAATCATAAAATTAAGGGTAGTAAACTTTCGTTGAAAGAGATGGTCAATAAATCCACATTGACTAAGCAAATGTTGCTAGATTTAATATAAAAAGTTTAGTTTCCTCTATATTCTATATTTTACAAAAAATTTGTAGCTGTTATACATCAAAAATTTACAAAATTTTTCAAAATCAAAGAAGAAAAAATAAGTGAAAGTAACATCTACATATCATTTTTTAACTGGAAATGAATCAAAATTTTAAAAAGTGTAAATTGATAACTAAATCTCTTTGAACAGTATATTTTATGAATCTGAACCTTAAAAATGAGAAGTTAACTTTATAATATTAAAAATTTTATTTTAAATTCTTCATTTAATTTAATTTAAACAAAGATATGTGAATTTTCAATACTTCTCTGTATTCTAGGATAAGAAAGGAAAACAGAAATAATAAGTGAAAATGACACCTAGATATTTTTTTTATTACTGGAGATGAATCAAAATTATAAGTATAATTTATCTCTTAGATCAGTATATCAATAAATATGAACCTTAAAAATAATAAGTTACCTTTATGATATTAATAATTTTATTTTAAATCCTTCGTTTAACTTAATTCGAACAAAAATATGTGAATTTTCAATACTTTTTATTTAATCGTTAAAATTATTAACATGTCAATTAGTACAAAACATTATTTTTAAATTACATAATAATGTGCGACATCAATTTCTTTGTTTTCTATTGTTTACTTTCGTACATATCAAAATAAAAGATACTTCATTTCAAAATTTTAAAGACATAAGAAATATATTAAAGAAGGATTCTTTTGATACTAAATCGGCATATGTACTATTTTCGCATCGACACTACTTTATTTTAGAAAATTTGGACAGAAGAAATATTCTAGAAATAAATAATTAAATATCACACATGTACATTTAGTTGTTAAATTATAAAGAAAAAAAATGTTTTTTTGTAAGTTAGTAGCCATGGTTAGTTGATATTTTAAAACTTAAAAATATTTTTCACATTTTTTCCAGCTAAATAAATTTTTTTGTATATACCTATTCGATTAGTAGTTACCGAGGCATGGGCGAAAGTTATCACTATCTGGCTATGAAACAACAATGATTTAATTTAAAAGTAATTTTTACTAACTTTGATATTATCTTAGGGATCAAAGGAAACTTTGTATCTAGATTAATCTTTAGTTAAAAGAAGGAAAATCCGTTCGGCAGTGATTCATTCAAACGGTGATGAATGGTATAAATAAACAGTGGACGAAGGGATGTAAATAGGAAAATGCCAATGCATCCAGACTGTGACTCATCCTAGTATGGCGATAAAGAAAAACTTTATTGCATCCAGACCGAGGGGATTACGTTTCGCACGCAGTTTCCAGTGCAGACACAAATTTCTCATCCTGATTATCCCTATTATTTCAGTCTT
Organism: Aethina tumida; assembly: GCF_024364675.1. Lineage (NCBI taxonomy): Eukaryota > Metazoa > Arthropoda > Insecta > Coleoptera > Nitidulidae > Aethina > Aethina tumida. The sequence goes on from NC_065439.1 coordinate 11,065,106, forward strand.
ATTTGTTACTCGAGACATTACATAATGGAACAAAAACAAAATTTAACATATGTAACACAATTTTTAATCGCAGCATTGTGCTTAAGCAAGATGAGTTGATGAATGGTACATTTCTGAGATAAAAGGGAGAACATTTTCAATGCAAGTGACTTTTAAATGAATGTTCAGACTGATTAATGGAGGGTGGTTGGTCAAGATTAAATTTTCAGCAAAGCACACACCGAGTCAGTGCCGCAAATAAATTATGTACATGTTAATTCGAGAACTAAACTAGACTCACAATAAAATAGGAGAAGTGTTTTTAGGTATTGATGATTTTTTTATTTTGGTTTGTATTAACAATTCTCGAAAATAGGTGTAACGAATCAAATAAAATAATAGAAACTGTTTCCAGTGAAGCGAATTTCGGCATATCCGAATTACATTGGTTAAATCTAATTTCATTTTCACCAAATCAAATTTCCGTACGAAGAAATAATAAAATCTTACGTGAACGATTTTATTTCTTAAAAAGGTAATAAAAACAAGAATAATTTTGTATGGAATTTACCATAAGACTTAATACTTTCATTCAGTCTTTTGTAATGTGCCTTTTTCATCCATCAATTTAAATGAGGACAAAAGCTTTTGTTCAATGATTTATGCTAAACTAAACAAAATTTGAGATTCTACTCTAAATAATTATTACGACAAAATAAATTTGACGTGTATAAACTAGTGTAATGCGCAAATTCGCATGACCATGATATGATCAATTCAATTGTCATATTAAAGTCGAAATAATGTTAAAATAAATCGATTTTCCCATTTTCACACATGTTATAAAGTTTTATTTTCACCGCACCTGCTTTATTTATTTATAGAATTTGAATGAATACTAATCATTTAAAACAAGGTTGGTCGAAAATCATTATTGATCGGGGGCTTTTTAGTTAAGCCATGCAATTTGTATTGGGTTTTAGATGAATAGAATGTCAATACAAGCCGAGGTGTAATCAATTTATATATTCAGATAATTGAGGTATGTCACACTCATATTTATTATTAGCAAATAGTGAAATGACGTTTTTATGATACAAGTGTGTTTCATAATTATAAACTGAAGTAATAACACTAGTTTCATCGAAAAAAAAAAAATTTCCACTGTAAAATTATGTAGTATTTAAAAATGTTAATGGTGTTTTTAAGTTCTCGCTTTTGAAATACGGTCATAAAGTCATTGAAAATTGAAAAACTAAACCAAACCAATCGTCTTTTTTTAGATATTTTCATTTAATATTAACTGTTTTCTAATTCAGCTCTCAAGTAGATGTCAGTAGTCGTTTTCAACATCTTATCACCGTATTTTCTAAATTGTGTTTCAAAATTAAAGAGGCTCGAATCCGTAATATGATGTAAAAAGATGAAGTACTGAAATCAAAGTATGATCTTATAGGTTACTGTAAGTAGCAGGATGTTTATAAAGATGATTTTTTTCATCTAAATTATTTTCAAAGTGCTGATAATAATTTAACAAACAAGATGAACATTTTATACAATATATTAAGATCATTAATTATAAAAAAATTTTATCCTAAAAAATATTGCGAAAATCAGTGTAATGTAGTGTAATCTTGGATAAAAGTATTACAAATAACTTTTTTAGAGGAAATTCTGCATTTTGTTCCTGTTCGTTGGTGACTAAAATATTCAAATGGTCAAATTCGCGTAACGATTCTAGATCTAGAAAACTATATTTAGAGGATCAATACAAAAACAAACATAAATAAGGAAACAAGTCGCACGAGTTAAAACATGCAACCCATAAACTTGAACTTGAAAAAGTCGTTTTCATTGTCGACAATTTATTGATAATCGCTTATCCGACCTACGCGAACGCTTTTCCACTTTTATCTGTTGTTACGTACAAATTCAAAATGAAACTAATTTATTTAAATAGTTCAAGTTCGTTTCGGACAGTTTCATACGTGCTTTATGATAACTTGCTGATTAAACTAAAGCGATTGCATGAATACGAAAGTGTGCTAACGTTGTACAAATATTAATATTATATGAAACAAAAACAGTTGAAAGCCATAAAAATCAACCAGTCAGAGAAGGAAGCTTTGTGTACTTGTTTACTCCGCTAACGATACTTGATTGAGTCTAAAATTAAATTTAAACCCAATTCACTTCCACTTTTCCCCATTTAATTAGGGCAAAAGCCGAGCTTTGATATCTATCCCATTTTGGGTGATAAATTCAAGATCGAACTAGTTAAGATGTAATTTATGATGATAGTTCATGAACATAGAAACTTGACAGTCCCTCTTTTCGCCGACTTGAATAGTTCCCAATTTCTCCATTATGTAACTGGGGAGACGTTCATTTATTTCATTAAGAAAATGAGTCAACAAGTTTTCCTCACCAAGACGAAAAGTTGGCTTTAAATCTATTCGATCGGTTTTAGTCACATTCCTAACTCAATTTACACATCATGGGTGTCTTAAATGAATCCATTGATTCAGGAATAACTGTAATAATTTGTTTGCTAAACGGTCATGGAAGGGATATTTCTTAAGACTCTTAAAAGTTACATCAAAAATTTTCATTAAACTATCAAAGTAGACTTTGTATCACCGTTTAGTTATGTGAAGACCTGTGCATGTTTTGAATATTTCCAGAAAAGCGATATTCTATGAACAGGTTTAATTAAAGGGTTGAGAAATTTTATGCTGGCATATTTTCGTTCAGGACGAAAAGATATTTAATGTGAAAAATGCCTTCAGGGAATTGTTATAATGGATGGAGCTCTCCTTTAAATTCCACATTTTTGTGATTTACGATGCTGTCAAATCATCTCAGATACGATCATATATTTGATGGACTTATATCCCTTTAAAAAACCAACCAAACCATCCATGGTAATGCACCAAAATCTCTGTTAACCTTACATCAAGATATCACAGGGAAAAATTAATGGTCTTTCTTAACAAAATCTCGAACGAATGTGTGAAGACATAACGTCACTATCGGAAATTAGGTTAATTAAACGTCGTAAAAACTACAGATTAAATGATTTATAAATTGTGTAGCCGCTCGTAAAACAACTAATTGCAACATCTATTAAGACGGACAACTTTGAACAACACAAAAGGACCTTTTTGACAGGATCGGATCGATCGAATGTAACGTAATTTACATCACGCATTTTTACGGACGCGCCTTTATGAACGCCCACGCATTAATTTCGTATTTTGATAAAAAAATAATGTGGCCATTTTGCTCTAATTATAGGTATTAGTTACTTCTTCTTGTAATTTGTGACGAATAAACAATGGTTGAATCCTAAATACTTAGAACGAAAATGTTTCCACAATTTATCTTAATTTGAATAGAAAAACTTTAAACATATACTGATGACAAAGATTATTCCAGGAAAAGTTTTCAAATGGAGTTTCTGAACAGTTTTTCATTTTCCATTGTTTTCAGCTCGTAATTTTGCCTACGTCACAAGTCATTATGTTCTTAAGAACATCTGTTGAGGACAACTAATATTTTAGCCGGCTTATTCTGTATGTGATCCATGTTTTACCAAGAAAATGCACTTGGTTAATATTAATATTAATTCCTGCTGAAACTGACAATTTATTGTTATCTTCTTTCTGTTATAAACATATTGTAATTGCTTGATAAGCTGTTAATACCATTATGAAAATTAACGATAAAACTGTTTGCATCGCAAATATCAACACCAATAAATTCGCAATAACTCCATGTTTGATCATAATTACAATACGTACTCAAATATTATTAAACAGAATAATTTTCAGTTTTTGTTTTATTTTTTCAGGTGATGCAGCATATTTCACGATTACGGATGTAAAATTGACGATCAGCATTCATAACAAGTTGTTGCCGAGCGATCGACCTGTTATCACAATGTTCGCCCGAGATTTTGGTTCCAAAAACGGCACGTTTCTAAGATATTCAATTAATGAGACCAACGGATACTTACATGTGTATCCTCCACGTGGCGATGTACTTTTCACGAATGATTTCCATCAGGGAAAAGGTAAAAATATCTGATTTAACTGAGGATTTATCTCTGAAGTTATGTATGATTCCAATATGTATATATTCAGGTTATTTAAAAATAATGTAGGGGAAGTAGTATGGATCAAAGTAAGCTGAAGTATTAATAGATATGGATCCGATAACGTACGGTTTAATAATAAAACAATACAAAATGTAAATAAAATGCTGAAAATTATATAAAACAAGTAAGTACTTACTGGTCAACCTTCAGGTTAAGTCCACCCTTTTGTCGAGGAATACTTCAAATTAATAAAATGATAATTTTATTCCATTGAATTAAAAAAACGAAGAAAATATTAATTAATTAATAAACTTAGAAGTGAGTTTCATTAATTTATTAAAACAGTTAGTTTTTAATAAGTCAGCAGGAAGTGGTTACACATAAAACTAGTTTTAATTAAAATTGCAAGAGCTGAATCTGTTAAGTACCTCCATTAATTTTGTTTTGAAATACTGACTTGGTTTTACAACGTTGCCACCCATAAATTAATTTAGGTTTGTCACAGATTATTTCAATTGCAGGAATGTGGTTTAAAAGTTCTAAACCCCTTAAAATTTTTACATTTCCCTAATTTCCATTTCTTGAAAGAACAGACTTTTGAGTTTAAAATATGAATGTGAAATCAGCACGTGTCAAGAATAAATTCTTGTTTCCCAACGCCATATTTACAATTTTATTCAAAACAAATTATTAAATGACCCGTAAATTTAAGAAAACGTACATTTTCTTCCGTATAAAATAATCCGCAGTGAAAATATTAAATTCCTTGGAAATCATAAGGACTTTTTGCTCACATTATTTGTCATATTTTTTTCAGGTGTTGGATCAATTTCGGCGACAGTTTCGGTGGATAGTGTGGAGGGGAAGAACGATACGCATTTAATGGTAAACGTCGTGCCGATGGATATATTCGACTGCGACGTAATTGTCGAGGACCTCTGTTACTTCGAAGAGGCGAACTATCGGATAATGGAGGAGGAAAATCCCACCATTATCGGACCTTTAGCGTCTTCTTATGTCTGGGAACTTTGTCCGAAATACAAGCTCACTTACAACATGCCAGAAAGTGAGTTTTTTAATTGAAAATGACGGAATACAAGAAATGCCTTGTGGTTTAATGTTTTTTGTTACTTACGAGTTGTTACACATAACCCTGAGTTAACTCAAAACCTTAATCAAATTTCAAAGCATTTCTAAAATACATTTCCAGAGTCTCAACAGTGAACAATCGCCTTGAGACATCAAGAACATGTGACATATGAAATTCCCAGATGAAAGAGGATTTGTGTTGTTCCAGACTCCCTGTTGAAGCTTCACCCCCCGACTGACACGGGGAAATACTGGTCGTTGGGAACGTCCCGTCCATTAAACCGGGAAAAAGACGGTTACAGTACAAACATCAAAATCACGTGTGTCGCCGAAAACGAACAAGGAACCGAGAGGAAGTTGGAACGAATCATTTTTCTTGACATATTGGACGTCGACAACAACGCTCCGTATCCGCAGGATCAGGATAAGCACTTCAATCTCACGTCGAGGGTTTACAAAAAGGTAACAAATTATTTAATTTAATCAATATACACATGTTAAAAAATTATTCATTCTCTTTTAGAGTGTACAAAGTGCTGTAAATAAGTGTAGGAATAAAAAAAACGCAAACCAGTAACTATCGTTCATAAAACCTTTGATTAGCTCTGAAAATAACAACATTCGATCGTTCAAATTTGCATACCAAACACACTTTTACCCCGTTTTATTAGCCGTGCAGGAATTTTTCGACGCTCATTACTACATTCAAGGTAACGCACGAAAGGAACTTTTAATGGTATTAGTATTTAACCACGTTGATATGGCGAATTTATTGATTAATTCCCGGATTATTCTAGTGAAAATCTTCGTAATTAATATGATGGTTAATGGCTCGAAGGAGATATATCCCTAAGATTAAATTTCAGCCTACTGAAATATACGTCACACGTGAATTCAATTTTCCTTCCCCAATAAACGTACAGTTTTACTCAAATCCTTTTATTTATTTTACATTTAAACTGATCGAAAATAAACAGGGTTATACCCAAGTTTTCTTAGTAATAATTGCGACTTTTTATTTCCATTCGTGTTTGTTCCGCTCGAGATAAATTCAATTTTACAACTTCATTATTTCCCACAGCCACTTACAAAACTTGATCCCGGATATAAACTAAACCCGTAAAACAAACGTGGTGTAAGTAATAAAAAAAAACTCAGTGGGTTGTACATGAAATTTTATATAGTGGTCACTCCTACGTGTTTAGTAGCTGAATGTTAACATTTATCCACCATAAATTAAATTATTCTGTTTGTTATACGAATATACTATTTTGTTTGCGTCTTAGAAATGAAAATTTGCTTTCGAACATAAAACAAAAAGGTTCGGATGTCTCTGAGGCTATTTAAGTTTTATGACCACTTTATTTTACCTGAAATATGTATGTTGGTTTCTCATATTTAATACAATTTTGTCCCTCCTGGTTAGGATTTTACATTTCATCTGTAACCACTTGGGGCATTATCTTTTTCCTTGTTCAGTTTGTTCAGGATGTGCGAAAACGTTGAAACAGGATGCGATTTTAAGAAATATAAAAACGATTTTAAATTGGCCACTTCAAATATAGTCTGTAATCTTTCAAGTTTCTCGTTTACTTTCTTGAGTATACCAGCTCAGGCAAAGTGCTTTTTTACTGTATCGAAAATATTCATTCAAATTTCATCAAAGGAAATATCGAGCCAGAAAATCATTCGTATCTGTCGGATAACTCAAAAAATGCATAGCAGAATAAATAATAATTACACTTTTAAATTTTTACCTTAAAGTGACGTCCAAAATTAGCGGTAAGTTTGATTGAGATGAATAATATAACTTTAGAAAGCCCATCAAACAATCTTTCGATATTCCAAGAAGAAGCGTAGTTTGCTGATAAATCTGTCATGTAACAATGTTAAACTATAAAGAATGAATTATTGAAATTCCCAGTAACATTAAATGTATTACTGTTACTGAAAAACAAGTCTTGGATATTGCTAAAAAGACAAACGTAAAATATCAATTCAAATCACAGTTAAAATAGAAGTAACATGGACACAAATTTACCTTTGAATATAAATATTCGTTTATTTTTCTATTATATTTTTATTGTATATCCGTTTTTGGTCCACCAAATGAATGATTGAAATGTAATCAAATTTAAATTACAAATTTAAATTATTGGATTTGTTTGTCATTGAAAAACTATACTCATATATTGACAAATTGTAGTTTAGATAAATGGCTCTAAAAAAATTAAAAATAAAATTGATTCTCATGCTCATCACACTCCAATTACTCTAAATATATGAAACAAAGTATCAGTAAATTAATGTGTTAATTTGTTAAAAATAGATTTTGTTTTCATAATCTGTAAAATTAAATAGAAATGTATGTAAGGATAAAAAATATTCATACTCTCCTTTCATTAAAGTGGTTAGGAAGATTCCAATGACAAAAACATCAATGAAATATTGTCGCTATTAAGCTAGATAGACATAATGTGATGTAATTCAAGTTGAATAGGACTAATAATTATAATTGTTTTGTCATTACTTCTTATACTTAATCGCCATTTTCCAAGATTAGCACAATTCCAACCGGATTAATTCGAAAAGTTAAATTACACGAACTTTATACCGCGTTTTGAGGCAGACGTTACGAATACGTTGAAAAATGCGAACTTAGTAAACTAGCGCCAAAATCCTTCTTCTTACTTGTTACGATCGTGCCAACAGCGAGTAGGTGTTAACAGCTTACCAAGAATTTCGTGTACAACCCTTATCTAATGGTGGAGATGGTGAAATACATTAATTACCCAGATAGGAATTGTTTTATGGTTGTGTTCCACCCTACAACCCTTCAGGACACACAATTCTAGCACTGTTTGACTAAAAACATTGCCGATCCCATACTTTATTCGGTAAATTGAGAACGTTCCCCTGAATCGATAACGACACTTTACGTTCAACGTCTCCGACTTTAAAATATTAGTTGAGGGAATTTATAATACTAAATAAGAGTAAACCCGATTTACATGTTAAAAATACAAATTTATTATGTCATTGATTTAGTATAATTTTATGTTTTTTATCTAAAATTCATTTTATTCAAGAGAACAATTTTTCATAATAAAATGTTAAAATGTACATAAATTACTTAGAGAAAGTTGAGTAAAACAACGTACAACAATAATTAAAGAAATCATCAAATAAAATCTCCGCAGTGCAGCAACTGGGAAGTTAATTAAGGCGAATTGTTCCTTTCTTTATCGCACCTATTTATGCGTTATTTAAATCCTTGAACATTTTTTCAAACATCCTCTCACACGCACATAATAATTTTTATAAACTTTAGTTCAGTTTTTTAATTAGCGTATGGTAATATAGAAAAAAATAAAACATGTTGAATAACATTATATAAATATTTCAAGAAAGGACTCTATTTAAAGTAAAGTATTTAATCATATTTACAAACTGTAACAGGATTTTATGAAACCGTAAATTAATTAAAACAAGCTTGAAATGTACTCTCTGTTTTAAAACAAACTTGAAAATTAAATTCTCATCTAATTCACAAAACAGGTTTATAAAGGCGAATATGTCTTGTTTTAGTCGTCCATTTTACGTAGTCGCTATGACCCTTTTATCTTTTTTAAATCTGCGAATTTTTTAGAAAACCTTTTATAATTTGTTTCGAAAAGGAAAATAAAAAATATATTGAATATTTTTATCAAAATTATAATCTTATCTCAATGATTGATGCCAAAAAATAATTGGAACACAGTAATAGCTTTGAAACAAACGTTATTGATTCAAACGGAAAATGAAACCAATAAATTTAATATTTTGACACAGATATTTATAAAATTATTTATATCTACAAGTCAAAAAATTATCATTAGTTAATTTATTTTAATTGAAATGTCAAAATTTATTTACGCATTCACCATTTTTATCATTGTTTTTCATACCTCTCTATTTTCCATGTCACCAAAACGTTCTTTATTAAAATTTTAAATAGAATTCAAATATATTAATTTTTTGCTTATTTAAGGAGACAATCTACGTTTTTTGTCGAATTTAATTTCCTTAATAACTTTATACTTGATAATAAAAAGTGAGTTAATGAATTGATTACTATGTTTGTAAGTGTAATAAATAAATACTTTTAAAAGTTATAGAAATCAAGAATAATTCCAATAAGGTTTTTAGATAATGTGTAATGATTTATATTAGGAATGACGAAAATTTTCAAAAAAATTTATCAACAATGTTGTTATTGGCAGAAAAGAAACAATTGTTCAATTAATTTCATAGGTAGTAGTATTGTTAGAGACGTTCTGCCCCATAAGGACAACCTAGTTCATCCCCTTCTTATAAATCGAGTTTATAAATATCAGGTTTTCTATTGTTTCGTCAGTTTTTATCAATTTTTTGTAGACTTTCAACCAAAGTTCTGTAGTTTTCGTACTTTAATTATTTACTGTTTATTGTTTGCAGACTACTTTGTTTCGCTTGGACTTTGTTTTTTATTTATTGTTATTAAAAAATGTATATGTATATAAAAATATATTGAATGCTTTTATCAAAATTATAATTTTATTTCAATGATTGATGTCAAAAAATAATTGGAACACAATAATAGTTTCGAAACAAACGTTATTAATTCAAACGGAAGATGAAACCAATAAATTTAATAGTTTGACGCGTTATAAAATTCTTTATATCTACAACTCAAAAAATTAATCATGCGTTAATCATATTTTATTATGAACAAATAAATACTTAACTTAACAATTTTTCAAAATAAATAAAAAACAAATTTATAATATTTAAAAGTTTAATTGAAATGTCAAAATTTTTGGTGATTTCACCATTTTTATAATTCTTTTCCATACCTTCTCTATTTTTCTAACATTCTATATTAAAATTTTACATAGAATTCGAATATATTAATTTTTTGCTTATTCAAGAAAATTCACAATTTTCCATATAGTTTTTATCGAGTTTTTATCAAGGTTTAAATTTTAACTTTATACTTGATAAGTTTAATAAAAAGTGACTTAATGAATTGATTACTATATTTGTAAGTGTATTAAATAAATACTTTCAAGTGCTATCGAAGTCAAAAATAAATTTGGCAACAATGTTAAGTTGATTAAACTGAGTTTCAGTTAAATTTGTATGTGAGTAAAAAAGTAAGTAATGGTAACTAACATTCGGTTTTCTAAGAAATATATTGTGTGTGATACATTATACCTAGAGTTGAAGATTGACTGAATCTATTACAATGTAAGAAAAACTGATCAATGGAAGCAAACGTTAGTAAGTAATATTGAAATTAATATTGGATGGAAATTATATAGTCACACATTATCGATATCTTGTTAAAAATGAAACAAAATCAAATAAAAACCGTTCTTCTTTCTTTGTCAATAAGATTACTAGCTTTATGGCTAGTAATAAAAGAGTTCCAAGTATAAATATAATAGTTATAATAATATTTTATGTTAAATTCTCTTTATATAAATATTTGCCTACCAAGAAGATTCTAGTTGTGAGCAATCTTGCATTTCGGTATATTATCACCGTTTTTCCGAAACTTCGTTTTTAAATCATTACAGAACATTTGTTTAATTATGTCCAATTTAATAAACTAATGTAGGAATATGAATAATTTTTGGAGAAATTAAATAAAGCTGTTACTTGATCTTGGTTTTCATTTAAGGCTGTTTCTCATAGTTTTATTCGGAAACAAAGTTGTTTCATAATTATTCAAAAATGTTTAAGCATTTACTACTTTTAAAATAATTATGTTATATATATATTACTATTCTATAATCAACAAAAATAATAAGAACACATTTTTAAATATTAAATATATATATAATCACAAATTTAATAAATACTAGTGGTATTGAAGTAAAAAGTAAGGGGAGCAACAATGCACCACAAGCGATTCTAAATTCTAAGTGTAACTAGAGATCTGTCACTGACCATATATTCTTAACATACATCTGCAAAACTTTTATCTAGATTATTTTCCTTTTAATTTAAGAATTGAAAATGATAAGACATTTTAAAATGCGTCAATAAGTTCGTGTACTCTCATTTAACTATAAAAATGTGGTATCAGAATTATAAGAAAGAATACATGCAAGTTTATTACTAAACAGTTATACAAGAAAAAAAATTATCAAAAAATTAGCTCACACACAGTGAACATAACTGACATTATTTTATATTATAGTATTCTAAATTAAATAATAATGAAATGAAAAAAAAAATGTTTTATTTGTTTTAATTTCAATTATGGCAAAAACTTTTCTAAGTAATTTTCTCTTTTAACTAAGCATTAACTAATTACTATATTTCCCTAAACTATATGTAATATACAAGTTATTTAAAATTTTTTGTGTTTCTTAAATTTTGAAATTTAGAAAATATGAAAAAAACTACGAAAACAATAAATGTATTTTTATATTAAATTTCCCCTAACCACTGAAGTTAGGTTGAAGTATAATTACCATAAAAAATAGATCAAATGTATAGTTTTTTACTGACAAAATGCAAATTCGAATACTATTCTAATTCGCATAAATATCTCTTTTTGCGGACATTTCAAAAGGTGGCAGCATTCACCGTAACTTCGTATCTTTATAAAAATATTTCGTTTCTTTTATAAATAATTCTCTCTTAACACATGAATGCAAATCGGCAAACATATTGCAGACATTGCACAAATTGAAAACATCCAAAAGGGAAATGCAGCAGGTGTTCCAACTTTATAACATCAACGATCATGTAAACACACTCGCATGTTCCTTCATAACTCCTGCCCCGTCTTTCCTGTTAAAGCTCAACGTAAATTACCATCCCACACACACATATTTCAATGCAGCAATTTTATTTTCCAGTTCAACCTCATTTAACGTACGATTCCTCTGTACTTTCATTGGTTTTCAGGGCAATCGAATTGATGCTCAGGCTATTTTTTTGGACGTTGATTCGGAGAACGTGAACAATTTTGAAGCGACGATCTTGGGGTCAGCACAAGCTCAGCTTTTCCGCACCGACTGCAAATCTAGACCCGACGACAGGAACAACAAGAGTCGCACCATTTATTACTGCGGTACGTATTATTGTGTTTTTTGTCCGAATGGCTCGTATAAACGTTAATGAATTAATTAATAACCAAGCGGTGGAATAATTGTCAGAGGACTTCAGCTGTTTGTATGGGAAACAAATTAAGCAATAAAGTTTTGTTGATAATTTCGGGGATTCAGATCGGCTGCGACTCATTAACATATTCCATCAAATTATGCATGTTTGCTAGAAATTCGTGCGCGTGTTGTGTTAACTGGTCGAAAATTGAAATTTCTGAATCTAAATTAAAGTAATTTTAGAAATTTATTTCAATTACGCCTAAACAGTTTATGGCCACGTATTGATTTATACAGTATAAATACAAACTATTAATAATGATTACCGGGTTTGTGGCGTTAAATAACAAACCCAACAATGGCAATTTAAAATTAAAATGGGTCAGTTAAAAAAAGGATTTACATCATACCTCTAATTCCAAAACAGGCAACGTAATATTATTCCGCACCATTTTACTGGTAATTATTCCAATTTGAAGATACTAAAAACAAATTTGATGGCATTTTGTGACACATGAATGAAATATTGTCGGGCCAGATAATTTTTACTGTGGATCATTTCAATTTACGTGGAAATTCGCGTGTGTGCTTATCTTTCCACCAGGAAAACTGCCGAGTGGATTTCATAATTTTAATGTTCCTGTCGTTACTGTAATTAATTATTTCTATGATTTTCTCCTAGTAAATTCATCTAGTTATTAATAAATAAATCATCGTGTGTGCAAATAAATTTAATGAAGTGCATTTCCAATGTAATCAATCAAAATAAATCGCTTCTTTTGTTAACTGTTCTTACGAGTGAACCTTATTACTTCTACACAATACACTAATGTTTTTTCTTGTTAAAATTCTAAAAGAAAAGTTGCGTCTTAGATTTAATTCTGTTCCGGCGAATGTGGAAAATTAATTATCCTTTGGAATGTTTTAATGTAATCCTTTGGGATTTTAAGTGAAAATCTCCCAAATATAAAAACCAGATTCGGAGTAATTTTAAATTAAACTTTAAATTAGTTAAATTAATTTATTATTATAATACTTTACGTTTATTTGTTTCATGAGGGTAAGTAAGAACAGTAAAATAAAAATAATAATAAACACTTAGACTTTTAGGGTTGGTTGTGTCCTTGAACGTCGCGTTAACCATGTCACAGTGGCACATTAATTAGCGTAAGGATTAATTTATTTACGGCACGGTAATAAATAAAATCACTTGAATTATGACCATTGTCCAGGAGCAACGTAATTTATTGTTTGTCTAACAAATCGCAACGTGCAAACAGGGAAAATCTATTTAGGATTCTATTTGTTTCACATGCCACTTCCTGAATTGCCAATACAATAATTGGATTATTTATTTACAGTACTTGAAAGAGTTTTTGTTTACTTTAATTGACGTTTGTAAATTTTTAACTGAAGTTTTATTCCTTTAAATTGCACTGCAATAAATTCCAAGAGTTCTTGCTCAACTTTAATTTGTGTTGGTGGATGATTTTTCAGACTTAGTTTTTCTGAAGGACAAACATTTTAAGGAGGATGACTATTCAGTTATGATTCTTCTGAATGATACAACTTTAGTGAAGAAAAATGTTAAATCGGTAAGTACCTACTAGTATTTCTAGATCACGTAAAGAAAACATGATTTAAATGACCATTTTGATGTTTGTTTGTGTTTCCGAAATATTTTCTAAAAAATTTATTTATTTATTAATCTGATAAGCACTTTCTAGTACTTTTTTACCATACTTACATAAAAAATACTTCTTTAAATTTTTATACAACATATAAAATATTTTCAGTGGCGGTTTCTCATATGAGGCACCTCTGAAAATGATTTTATTAGCATAAGTCTGCAAAATACTCCTCCGTGAGCTGAATTTTTTAATGATGAGCCATCCTTCGAGGTTTGGGGAGAGATAATACTCCGATGGAGTCAAATCTGACGAATAAGGTGGAATGGATAGCAATTGGAGCCATAAAACAATGCCCTTATGTGCCGACGCATTGTCTTACAAAAACAATTTTTTTATTTTTGCTTCATGTGAGGCCGTTTCGCAGCGATTCGGACTCCAAGCGATCCAGTAATACGCCGTAAAACTCGCTGTTGATGGTTTTTCCTTTTTCGAGGTAGTCCACGAAAAGTATGCCATGACAATCCTATCGGAGGGCCTGCCGCAAAGGACTTCATCGGCAGTGGACTTTTCGGCCACCACGAAACTCTTGAAACCAAATATTTCACGGTGTAATCTGAAGAAGCATTCGCCCCATAATATTTATCCAACTTTTCTTTTGTTTCCTTCGCCGTTTTGCCTCTCAAAAAATAATGTTTTATGAGACAACAAAAATCATGATGGCAAACACCTAGCCGAAACTGTCAAAACAAAACAAAGGACCGTATCACACTGAAATGTGACATGTCGGTCTAAATATGAATTTTTTTTCGCGATAGCAGCGCATTTTGGTGGTCAATGTGGTTACTTTTCTGCCCACCTGTTATTAATACTAAATTTGAATGAATAGTTTGTGCGCTCGTTCTCCAGAGGACCTTTTAAATATGCTTCTTCGTACCAATTCGTTTCGTAAGTAAATCTATTCGGATCCGAACATTCGCGCATGCGCTTTAAGGTCAGGCTATAGTTTCATTGATAGTGGAGCTGAGACGTGCCTCTAGGCAATGAGATAACCCCAAATACTATACAAACGAAGTTGCCCGTAATAACACGAAAGAATTTATTAACAAAGAAATGCCGTTGATGTGGTGGATTTTGCGGGCTAAATTTACATTAGAAAAGCACTAATCATTCGAATTGTATGTTGTTAATTATGCGTAAATAAAAATAAAATATTGTTTTTGATTTTTTTATATATAATGTGCCTGTCTAGACTCAAACTTCACGAGCCGCCACTGAATGTTTTTTATTAAATTAGAAACTAGGAACTGAATTTATCTTTGAAATATTGGGAAAAGTTTTACATTTTTTGTGATAATTAAACATTTAGCTAAGATTTAAAGATATTCCTAAAAAATTTCGAGATATTTAATATTGAAGTATATGAATCATAGAGGGTGTAACTAATCATTTATTTTATTTATTTGCAAAAACACTAATTTTATAATCACCAAATACAATATATGTTTTATAAACGACAATATTAAATATCTTTAAATTTGCCAGAACTGTCGTTATATCTTAGAAATAATTTATCACAAATTAAATGTTATTAGAAAGCTAGGTTTTCTGATATTCTAATGGCACATTCACCTACAATTTTGAAATATCTCAAAATTTTAACTCTTTATTTAAAAGATATTAGCAGAAAATTTTCAACCCTTATCAAATAATAATAATAATAATAATAATAATAATAATAAATAAAAAAACATATGTCGTAGACAGAAATTTTCAGAAATATTAAAAAGAAGCTGTTGATGGACCTGATCTGGAAATAGTAATAAAATTCAAAATCATGTAGTTTGGAACTATCTGTGCAGGGTATTCCACGTTATTTCGTTTAGGAAATATCTCGAAATCACTTAGTAAAATAAAAATGAAATTTAAAATTCTTACATACAAGGTGTTTCATAACTTGCATGTACCAGATAAATAATAAGTCTTAATTAAAAAGATTATAATAAAAGCCAATAGAAAGCGACATAAAAAAAATGTTTGTAACAAACCTCTACAAAAGCTGTTCAAAGTGTTTTCCATTGACCTGCAAGCAAACTTAGACCTCTCTTATGCAATTTTGACCTACTAGTTCCAAACATTTCTTCTTGCTACTGTTCCCGGAGACGCAAAATATAGGCAGTTGTGATCCGTTCACCAATTCACCGATATTTTGTATTTCCGTACGGTATACTTCTATTGAAACAACAAAAAAGATAAAATTGTTTGGATTACAATAATTGAAATTTATTAGAATTTATTTTAAGAAATAGACTTATTATTTATTATTATTATTTATTATTATTTATTTATTATTTATTTTTTTTTTTTATTTATTTATGTGCATATCTGGTTATAAAATTCGGATAAGTTATTAAACACCCTTTATATTAACTTTAATGTATAATAATAATTTTTGTGTCGTTATCAATTTTCGAGAAACACTACCTTTGAAATTTTAAATATTATGTTTTAAAATTTAAATTTCAATCTATCAACCTACCTATACAGAAAGGTCATAAAATATGTGGGTCAAAAAAAACCATATAAAATATTGTCTTGTGTGCCTTTTTTTATTCAGTTATATCCAACGCTATTTTGTTGACTAATAGTTACTAAATTATGTGGCATTCGTTTAATGTGATAGTTGGCTGTTTTATTACTAAAATATTCCTACAATAAAGTATAAATTATATATATACTGTATATATACAGTCAAACTTCGATAATTCGCGCAGAATTCTGTAGAAATTTTCATGAATCTGAACGATCATTTAATAATCATTATTCTGGTAACTCCTTATCTAGAAAGTTTTAAGAGAATTTGTGGAAGAAGTTCAAAGCAATTCAATTGTGTTAGGGAAAAGGTGATCAAGAAGAATATCAGAAGAAAAACATATAAACATTGTACTGTCATAAATATCCTAAAATAGTATACTACCAAAGTTGCCTAGGATTGTGAAGTCGGCAAATATAGTACACAAACATAAGTTTCACTCCCAAAAACATAAAATATTGCGTCAACTATTAGAAGATGACCCTAATAGAAGGATATAATTTTGCCAACTAATGATTCTTTCATAATGCAAGAAACAATATACTTGCATTTTTTTTTTGATAATGATTATACTTTAAGAGAACTGTAAACAAATGGAAAAGAAGTTACACTATTAAAGTTTGTTGTTTAAAAAAAATTTCTGGATGAATATTAAAAAGATCTGTATTCCAATCAATCCTGTCGAGTGTAACATGGAAATTATGAAACATTCTTTTTTAGGCCTTTTCAAGATTGGCTAAACGAAACTTTTTTAATTGATGGACGGCCACAAGACTATGGATTTTAAAAAATGGAATAAGAGAATAACCACAGAATTTAATGAAGTTCGAACGTCATGTCGGAATGTTCATGTCATTTACCACAATTTATGGAACTGACACAAATCTAATATCATAAAGTGGAATCACTATCGTCAACATTTTTCATTACTGTGATTGATTTTAAAATTAACTCAAATTGTTAAGTTTGTTTTAATCATAAGGAAAATGAATCGTCCATTAACATAAGTCTGTAACTACGCACTACATTGTACTTACCAAAATATCATTGAATTTTAAAAAATAAAATACTTTTCAAAATATGTATCACAAGACTAAACTTTCCATTTAAAAAAATTGTTGTTAGTGCCCATATGAAATAACTTCTATGGAAAAATCTGTTAGGTTAACAAAATTTTACTTGAATTTTATTCAAGATATTGCTCCAATCAGAAGCCTTTAACAGCTTCTGTATATAATCACTTGGAACATTCTTGGAATTTCAGGAAATAGAAACAAGAATAAATATGTAAACTTTAGGTTTTCAAATTTTATTGTTTCATGCTAATAATAAAAAAGAAGATAAATAAAATAAAATATGTTTTTATACAATTACATAAAATATCAATCATTTATTTCAGGCAAACATGACAATCCATTTTCATTTCAACACTCAACCAGCCAACATGAAAATCCGTCGCCTCTACCCACGAAAAGATATAAAGGTGTTCAGGTAATAAATCCGAAAAACAATTTCAACGTTTTTTCCCCAGATTTTATAACTATTATCTCATTACATCCCTATTATCAGTTTCCTCTGTAACATAATTGATTAATAAAACAAGAGCACAGATAATAAACGTTCTCGTTTGATAGAAAATCAATAAAAAACCAGAGATTTAATGCGAATGTAAACTTTACTATGGATTAATTCCGTTCAATTATCGATCGCATCTGCCTGCAGTTTCCATTAGCCTGAACATCTGAAAGTGTGCATTTCCCGGAACATACATGATAACGTGCAGATCGTATAAGCTCCGGTTACGGAAACTGCACGGTTTCATTAAACCGATAAATTCGTTAATTAGTTTTTTATTAACATCAGAACGGCCGGACCGTTAGCGAGGATTACCCAACCCACCGATCCCACGGGCTGCACTCAATTCAACATGGTGGAGAAAAATACGAGGGACATCTTCAACATAACCAGAGATGGAATCGTGTTCGTACACTCGGTGGAGAATCTAAGAAACGCACCCGAATTCGTCCAGTAAGTTCTTAAGATCTCTGGAGGTTTCGGTTCTTTATTGTCTCTGTCCCCAGTTTGAACGTGACGTGGACGAAGAACGGGAAAGTGGAGTACGACGAGCTGCCGGTCCGGATTGTGGACGAGTCGTCGAAAAGTTGCGAGGGTATCGGGAGTTCCACGGCCGATTGGGCGATATGTTCGGAAAGCAAAAGTGCCCACGAATGCCTTAATTCAAGTCTGTGTGCCATCGCGACTGGCGGAGCGGAAAGCGTCCGGACACGGTGAGTATTGGATTACGGATAAAACCTGCAACGAATTATATCCGAATCTTGTTTTATTTGTGTGCGCAAATCCGCATAAAAATCTTGGGAACACGTAAAATTTTGACAAGGAACTTTACGCTGGCGAGGCGCCGGGATTAAATGGTAAATTTATGGCGGGATGCAATAAACGTAAACACCCCGAAACTGGAAAGTTACTTTACGTTGTGCAGTTCGTGCTTCATGTTTTGCTGGTGATAAATGTGAAACATTGTATTATTAAATAAATGTAATTTTTTCTGTTCCCTGTTTTATAATTTTCACACAAGTCTACATTTTTAATTTAAATAACACTGATTTACGCATTTCAACTTTAACTATTCTTTTTTTGTAATTTCTATTACTTTTTTGAGTAATTTGAAAGCGCTGAACACGAAAATCATATATATTTATTTATTTTTTCATTAGGGTCATTCACCTAACTAGATTATGTCGGCATATCCAGAATGAATGATAAGTCCGATTGTGGCGAATAATATTTCATTTAAAAGGTGATTAAATTGAGGGTTCAACGGCACATAATTCATTTTCATCAAATTCATTGAATTTTTCAAATAGTTTGACTATTTGAGTATTTTTTTTTCAATAAAAAATAATTCCAATATGCCATTTTGAATTTATTCAGTGCTGAATGTCCTTCATTTATATAATTTGTGTACACCGATTAAAAATGGTTAATTAATTGATTTATTACGTAATTTTATTTGTATAGGCAATATATTGTATTTAAATAGTATCTATTTCCTGAAAAGCAAATTTTAGATATTACCAAAAAGTTCAACTCAAAATTCTCATTTTCAAGATAGTTAAGCTTGTATTTTTTTTCAAAAATTTTGGTAATACTTATTTTTATATTACTTTTTATCAAGTTATAAATTTAATTTTATACTTCTTAGTTATAAGATCAATCAATTAATTTAAAGTATTCACAATATTTAAAAATCTAATTTATGACATTTCTAGTTAAGTACTTTTGACTTATATTTATTAATATTTAAAAAATTTTAAATTTTCAATATTTTTTTGAGTAGAATTTAATTATTTAAAATAATTAATATTAAAAAATTATAAAAATTATAAGAATTTTTAATTGTTTTTGATTTATATTTTATACAAATATTATATAATTAATTAAGTTATTTTATTTTCCCAAAATATAAACAAAAAAAATCTAAACTTTTATTTATTATCAATTATTCATATTTTTTAAGTTATAAAATCATTTAAATTATTTTTCCTAAAATTTTCCTTAAATAATAATTTCAAAAATAAGAATATTTTTTAGAAATGCTAATTGATTTTATTTGATGATTTTATCATATTAGAAGTTACAATGCAAAAAACTATAATATAACTATATACTATAATAATAATATACTATATACTATATACTTTATAATAAGTTTTAAATATTATAAATTATAATTATTTATAATCTATAGAGTTTTCCATATTAATTAATTTTAAAATTATTTTTTTTATATTATTACATTTTTGTATATATTTTTAAATTGTTTAAACTTAAATAAAAAATACAAACTTTGTTTAGTCTTTAAAATTTTATCTTACAAATAATTAAATTAATTCACTATTATAAATTCTTTAATTCATTTATATATTTTAACATCTAAAAACACGAATAAAAAATAAAATAAAATATTAATTTAATTCTTTTATATATAATTTAATATTAATTATTTTTACAATACCTACTTTTTGCCTTTTTGGTAACTTTTTGAGGGAATTAGGGTTAATTGAAGTTCAATTGAAGTAGCCTTCATATTATTAAATTGTGTAACAAAAATGTATTTAATAAATATTTATTCACTTAAAATTTACATACCATAAAGTATTTAAATGTTTTTGGAACAAAACATATTCATATCAAATAAGAATAATTAAGGTTCATTTTCTTTTCAGTGGATCGATTAAAAATATAAAACTTGGCATATGTGAATTATTTGTTGTTGATAAAAATTACACAAATGGTGATTGAAAATCATCAAAAATTGATATTTAAACTTTGTACAGTTGTTTCACAGTTACTGGCATTTTATTACGGACGCCACATTAAATAAAATGATATGCAAAAAATTGCCCAAATCAAAAAAAAAAAATTAAATGATTTTCATATTCCACCCACCTGAATTAGTCTAAATATATGTACGAGAAAGTTTATACAATTTTGCTGTGCTGTTTAATTAATTGATTTCGCAAGTTTCCAGTAAAACACACAACGAAGTCGTAAATATTGTGTCCTTGCCCGTTAATTTGCAGGAAAGTTAGGAGTGCTTGAAACCGCACATTTAATGTAACTACTATTTAACTGAAGGTGTTAAAACTGTCCAAATTAACTTTATACTTAACGAACATAAAACTGCATGTGTCCATGCTTTAATCAACACTTTCGCAGGAATAACTCCGAGAGGTGCATGTGGAGGGGGGACAAAAATCCTGGTAACGAGGAGACTCACCTTTACGCGACGTGCACCCCGGATTCATCGACCTGCCCAGACGGCAAATGTGACTCTTTGGAGGAATTGAACCGGAATATTTGTCCCCAAGATTGCACCTGTATGTACACATTGATTACGAATTAATTAAATCTAAAAGAACTGTTTGTGTTTGTTTGTTTAGATGATGTGTTGTTTCCAACGAAAAGGGGGGCGAGCGGTAGAGGGATAGACAGTGCGACAGGAGTTTGCACGTGCAACAGGTCGGCGAGATGTAGCTGTGATAAATGGAAACCGAAGAAGAAGGGAAAGAAAACCACCACCACAACAACCACTTTAGGGCCGATCGTTGTGGAAACTAACAAACAAACAGGTTAAAACACTTTATTAAAATTTTAATAAAAAAGTGGTGGAATAATTATTGTACTGCAGGTCCGGAGAATTCACGTCAATCCGTGCTTGGGGCGAATCTGTCGAAGTGTGGGACGCCGTGTGTCCTGGGCATCATCGCCGGGACGTTGTTCCTCACCGGTGCTGTCGCTCTCGTCGTCATCTGTTGGCGACTCGATCGCGTTAACAAAGCTGTCAGAGGTAAATCATTATCAAAAAATGAAAAAATATTGGTTGAGATAAAATGTTGGACTATTCGATTAAATTCCAGGAAAATACAGTGACGAGAGTCAGGACATCACCGCCCCACTTTCCGATTACGTGGACAGAAACAACCAAAACGAACCGATGAGTTTGAATTTTCACATGACCACATCACTTGCCGACGCAGCTACGAGGAACATCATCAACAAATACGGGGTGAGTGTTCCGGAAATTTATGGAAATCTTCCATTATTTCACTTGTATATGTGCCAATTTTCTATGATTAAAGATTGCGTTTCCCGGAAATTTTCGTACAACAGGTTTATTCTGGCATGTGATTTGATTTTGACAAGCTTAAACAATATTCAAAGTTAAATTTGGTCAATAATAAAACTCGCCACTGTTTGTATCAAACAAAGTAAACAAACACACGAACATAAATTGAAACCTTTGTGATTTATGTAAATAACTCACATAAAAGGAATGTATATCTTACTTTTATTATAGTTATTAATGCAACAAATTGAGCATATTAAATATTCCCGTACATAAAATAAGCTAGTAAAATATTCTCATAACTTATTTTCCCTTTAAATAAAAACATAAAATGATAAAGAACTTTTTTCCGGGAAGAGCTAAATTTTTTGGCCAAACGACTGGTTTTAGTCATCAATTCGTTTTTATTTCATATGCAAAGGGAAAACGTAATATCGAAATAAATCAGAGCTTTTGAAATATTGACGCGTCAATGAAGAATTACCATTAGGGCAAAAAAAATCGAGATATTCAGATGGAACTTTTAACCGATATCTATTAGTTTGTGTCAATACGAAATAAATTGAATGGGAGATTTATTACGTTTGAAAAAGTTTTATTGAATGTTAATTAGATATTTTTATGCATCGAATATAAATTAAATTTATAAGAAGACTATTTTACTTAAATATGAAAATTATAAAACGTTCTCTTTGTCATTTTTTTATTTGACATATTTTGAAATGTACTCACAATTAATGATATAGAAAACAAACATGTAAGATAAGTGGTTCAAATTTAACAAAATTTCCTGTGTACACTCTTCCAATTCAGGACAAAAAATTATTCCTTTTAGAAATTTGGTCGAAGAATTTTTGTGTGAGTAAATGCTTACAATGCAGACACAGTTGAATAACCATTTCATTTTACTTTTTTGTGTTTGAATGGTTCTTTCTATCATTTCAAATGCAGTTAGTACGAAAAAGTTTAATAGAGGTTGAATCACTGATTTAAAAGAAATAGGTCGTGAACGAGATTCAGGCAGACGTCGGTGACAAACGAAGCCAACCTTGTTTTGGCTTTTCAGAATTCGATGTGTTTACAGTAAATCCCATATTTTGGTCGGCAAACTGTTCTTAGTTTGTGCTTCATTCCACATAATAACGTCTCCAAATATTGGAGCAGTGTAAAGAATGACAGTTTTGGAATATAAGATTCCAGTTCCAGTTATCTTCAATGAAAAGCTTCGATTTTATTTGATCATGCATGATGTTCGGATACTGATTCATGAAGAGATCTATACATTGAATAGATGGAGTTATGATTCGTCCCACTGCGTATAAAAGTCCTTTAATTTTCATTAGAAATAATTCAATAACTCAGTGATTCATTTAGAAAATTATGAAATTAATATTATTATTACGACAATGCCCAACCTCATATTGGGAAAATTATTTTTTGTTTGTTTGTTGCCATGGCCAGCAAGATATCCGGAATTAACACGAATTGAACAAGTATGAGACCTTGGAGGATTTTCAACATCTAATATAGGCGGGCATGGAATGGGATACTTGAGTATTACACGAAAGTGTTCTCTCCATTCGAATAATGCCAAAAGGAGGAATAAGATCATTGTGGGTGTCCAACAATTATTGGTTTTAAAAAATGATATTAATCAATATATTTAATATTGACAGAATTTTTAATCATCTATTATATTCTATTGCCCCAAACTGTACATAAAAAATCACTGAAATCTCATCATTAGATTTATGTGCCCCATTTTCTGGGTCACTGAATATATAAAATGGACACCACTTTCCAAATATAATAAAACAGAATGGTTGTGTTAATTAAACCTGAAATTTTTGCAACTAATAGGTAACAGGGACACCGAAGGTTTTTGTTCACCATTAATATAACGTGTCGTCTTGAACATATCACGTTTCAGATTAACAATGATATTAGGGTTGATGCATGAATTTTATTTTGTAGCCCGATCCGAAATGGGAGTTTCCAAGGACCCAACTAGTGATAGAACAGACACTCGGAGAAGGAGAATTTGGAAGGGTTTTACGTGCCAAAGCCCTTAACATAGCAGGACAAAAAGGTGAGTCCTTTATTCCACCTACGCGTGCTTAATTACCCTCATAAAATAAGACGATTGTGAATCGTTTTAAAGCTTGATTTATTGTCTACAGGATAAGTAGAAACTTTAGTCAAAACATGTCGCGAATTAATTTCGAACTGCAGAAATTGGAAAACTCCCCAACTCAAACAGAAACAGTCTAATTGCTTTAAAAGTGTTGGTCAAACAAAAGTTGTCAGTTGGAAAACACTCTTTAAACTCCTCTTATTTATCTTTTACTCATTCTTGTTTTGGTAACTAACAGAGATTGTTTATTCCTGGTACAGCGCTTAAATGTGTGGGCTAAAAAGAAATCTCAAATCGCTCCTGAATTATTTATCGGGTCATTAGTGTTACATTTAATCGTTTTCTGACTGCGTTAGAGCCTAAAAACCGATATTTATTGAACAAAAAAAGGACTATTTCTAAAATTGCAACTTCCAATATGTGGTAAAAGCTCCTCGGAATAAATTAAGCAAAAGAGTGTTACAACGGCCGGTTAAAATCCCTTGGGAAGAGTAAGTGTACTATCTTGAGTATCCTATTACTAAAATACCGAGGGTGAAATGTAAATTTTATGACCGGGTGCATTATAAAATGGCTTTTATTATTATACTTTTTTTAAATTGTGTGTTTATCCTAAAATGCTTAATATAAAAAATACTTGGTTTAAGGTCACACTGTCGTGGCAGTGAAAACTTTAAAGGATGATGCGAGAGAATCGGAACTAAACGATCTTTTATCTGAATATCAATTGCTAAAAGAAGTTTCTCATTTAAATGTGATAAAATTGTTGGGAGTTTGCACCATTCCTGGAGGACCCGTCTATCTTATCATCGAGTTTGCTGAACACGGTTCTTTAAGGTAACCATTTACATTTCTTAATTGCTTAATTAACCAAGTTTTTGTTTGTAATTACCAATATTAATAATTTATTGCTAATTGAAATTGTAATGCTGCGGGTATTTTACAGTATTTGGACTAATTATAATATAAATAATGAAACATTTACATTTAGTTAAATTATACAAATTATAAGAATTATACCAAAATTTTGATGACAAACAAATTGAAGCTTTTACAGCAAAACATTCTGTAATAGAAAAAGATAAATTAATTTCACATTATCCTCATTAAATATGGTAATTAATTCTGAAAACAAAAATTCATTTTCCTGTATGAACAGCGTAAAAACACTGGCAATTTATTACTACTAAACTCCGAAATTTTCCTCGTTAACTTTTAGTTCAGCCATCGATTTCAATATCCTGATGTGTTGTAACTGGTTTAAGAGCACATTTTTCTTTTTCGTGTCATAAACTTTATCGGTACTTTAGAATCTGATTAAAAACATCGTGTTTCATCACTTGAATTTCGAATTTTAGTTCTAAGTATTTTAAAAATCCAATTAAAATTATTGCGGTTTATTAAAATGCTTATTTTTCCTTCGTTTCACAGGAATTACTTGAGAAGGAGCAGACACATAAAATCGGAAAGCTTGCGACTTCCGTCATCGTTAGTGATAGAAGAACCAGCGGAAATTCATTACGATGAACCAAACGAATGTAAAGTCACGCCTAAAGAAATCTTGTCCTTTGCATGGCAAATCTCAAATGGAATGGCTTACCTCAGCGACATTAAAGTAAAATATTTGTCACTAAAATCATTTTAATTGCATAATTAATTATTTTCTTATAATTTTTAGCTTGTACACAGAGATTTGGCTGCTCGAAACGTGCTGCTGACGAAAGACAAAGTCTGTAAAATTTCAGATTTTGGCCTTACAAGGGACATTTACGAAGACAACGCGTATTTTAAACGCAGCAAAGGACGGGGTAGAAATCAATCACTTCCTCTCTTTCCATGTTATAAATTTTGAACATTTTTAGTACCGGTTAAATGGATGGCTCCCGAATCACTCTCCGATCACATTTATACCAGCAAATCTGATGTTTGGAGTTACGGCATTTTGGTTTGGGAACTTGTTACTTTGGGCGCCACTCCTTATCCTGGAATTGCCGTTCAGAACCTCTTCCACCTGATACGGCAAGGATACAGAATGGAACGACCTGATAATTGTTCTCCGGCTTTGTACGAACGTTTTTGTATCTAAAACATTGAAACATTATTAATTATTAATTTCTAGATACAAAGTGATGAGAAGTTGTTGGCATCCGGATCCTGAAGGAAGACCTTCGTTCCATGAACTTTCAAAGACCTGGGAAAAGATGCTGGAAGATGGAAACAATTATCTGGATTTATCCAACAATTCCATTCATAACCGAAGCTATTTTTGCTCACCTTTTGGTCTTAATGATGAAGAAAATGGTAACTGACTTATTATTTATTGTTTTAAATCATCATAATTACTTTATTTCCAGACTATTCCCCAAAAGAAAACGGTATCAATCCCTTGAACTATCTGACAAAATCGATGTCGTACGAAAAATGTGGTGCATCCGACAAACTGATCAACCAGAACACTGAAATAGAAGAAAACATTTCGGAAATTTTACAGAACAACAACACAAAAGGGTACGAAACACCTGTTAAAGTACCTAAATTACAAACCCCGGACAATGAATGTCCGACCGGTTACACCGATATGCAATCTGGAAAAATTAAATGAATGGAAGAAGAAAAGACATGATACAAATTTTGATAAACAATAATGTAAAAAAGGTTGTAATTGACTGAGTTTAATCTAATTGGATTCGACTAAGAATTGCTTTAATGTGCACGTGCGATTTTATCATTATGACTTTTGTAATATCTGATCGAATATCAAAACTATAATATTTTTATAACAGTAGATGAATTATATCATAATGGATAATATTTTTGAAGTCGTACACCGAAGTTATAGCTTTGTATACAGGGTGTAAGAAATATGAATTTTAACAGTTTAAGAAATATTTTTGTAACTGTAATTAAATCAATTTTAACAAACACATTAAACACCTTTTATGAGATTTAACACAATAAAACTTATCTTAAAAGTATTCTAAACAAATTTATTACAAACGTAAAATTGTTGAACAAAAAATTAAAATATCAATTTTTTCAACTGTATGCTTATATAAATAGTGAATTTAACTATATGTGTTTATTATTTTGTGATATTTTTATTTGTATAGTTGATTCTTAGCTTTTAGGTAGTTTGGATAAAAATAAAAGAAAAAAATTATTAAATGTAGTGTGATGAACTAGTTTTTGTACATATGTTTAAGGACCTGAATTGTTATTTGTTGTAAAATAATATTTAAAAGACTGCTTGATATTATATGTATCACGGAATTAAAATAAAGGATGTATTTAATGTACATTTTGGATTTATTATGTAAGAAGAGACTTTTTAACAAATCAAAAGTCATATTTAAATTTAAACATTAGAAATGTCATAATAATTCTTTTCTTGGTTATAATCTATAAATAGAACTTAAAGAATACATAATTAGTTAGCATTATAAAAATATTTTTACACACACATACTTACATATTCTTAATTAATATTAACTAAAATTTTTATATAAAATTACTTTATATTTATAAAATAGAAAATATTGTATACAGGAGGGCCGTTTTGTTACAGAAAATGACTCACAAAAACACTTGCGACATCTGGTGTCAATTAACACTCTTAAGTAAAAGAGAACTCTGTTTACTTAACATGTTGACAAATTTACTTTATTTATAAAAATCACAAATCTCCAAACATGTTTTTGGTTAATATTAGTAAATAAATATATATATATATATATATATATATATATATATATATATATATATATATATATATATAATAACTTTATCTAATCTAAAAAATATACACTATTATTTATTTAACTACCTTTGATGAAAGATAAGTAAATAGATATAATATATATATCATCATATAATCTGTGTATTCTGAAAGATATCATTCAATATCTACATAACTTAACAATATGACATGTAAATTTATTAAACTCTTTATGAATTAAGTTTATTTATTGAGGAATTGAGACATTTTTCTAATTTCTAAAAACAAATTGCGTGCAATAAATCTACTTCTGAGCAATTACAAGTTTCATCCAATGATTGTCTCAGCTTCAACTTCTCTCATCTATCACAATTATACAATTTACAAACAAAGTGTAAACTAAATAACTTGTACAAAGGTCAAAATACCAAAACATCATTAGCGCCCCTACGTTGGATTGGTTTTCTACCTGAGAAGAGAATTTAAATTCCTAAACATGGCAACAAAGCTCATTTCCAAGTAACAGAAACCTGCATCAAATGCATGAGATCAAATCTGTTGACCAAATTTGTCAGTGTGGGTTTTGTAAAAGGAGGTGTGTACTGTTCGTCTTCCACCAAAATGCAGTGATATTTGTGAAGTTTAAAAAAAAAACATTTGGTTCATTCCGTTTTTTTTCCTGACGCCTGCCAAAAAATCCAGGTAATACAATTTTTTCAGATAAGTTTCGATAATTATTGCTTCAATAATAACGTTTCTTTATTTCTTTCAAGTATCCCTATTGTGAAATCTTATCATTTATTTATATTATATTATTTTATATTATATCATATTTGTTTGGTTGTTTACACAAAGATAATTTATCACATTTGGATGCAACTAAAATCAATTACATTATTGCTACAATGTAATGTAAGTTTGAGTTAAATTTTTGTCACTCCTCAAATTTTGGTTATCGAGGTTCGACCTAGTGATTAACCAGTGTTTATTTTTGGCAAATAAGCTCAATAATTAAGTTTTAAATAACATGCAGCAAGAACTGGACAAATGTGGGTGGAATGAGGGCGCTTGCGTATTGTTTATATTTGTCAATTTGAAGCTTCAAATATTAGTCATAATTTTTCCGCAAAATACATATTATAAGATGCAGAAATCGAATCACGATCTATAAATAAGTTCTCACATAATTTTCGTTTTGGTGCCAGACGTGTATTTTTTCATTCATCACAGTTTTCGTTTTCATGTGGTCAATGTCGAAAACATTATGTCATAAACAACCGTGAAATCATTGTTCAAGGAAAATTTGAACAATTCTGTCAAAGAAAATATTGAAATTATTCATTAAATAACTTGAAGAAGTGTATGTACAAAATTAAAACCAAGAAGAGAGGAATATTAAATAAATCGTTTCTTGATTCCACTTAAGGAAACTGCAACTTGACAGTGTAAAATCGATTTAAAAACTAGTCGTTCAGCATTGTCGTCTTTGTAATTACGGGTTATTCGGGTTCAAATGCCGTCTTGAAAATGTCACCCCAACCGAATATCGACTCTGGTTGCACCATAAATGTCGGAAACATCAATCACGATGGCCAAGTTTAATGTTTCGTTCAAAATGAATCAATAGATTAGTTGGTTAAACGTTTAATATAATTTTCATCAATTATAAATATTAAAATCATTAAAAATGGCGGTATTTATAGATAATTGTTTATTGTTTATTAAAATCTATTTATAAACAGCAAAGGTTTATTTTTATCCGTTTTATCTGCACAAGAAGGGTACTTATGTTTATGCTTTCTTATGCAACACATCTGGTTCGAGTCTGGCATTGAATTTCAGGGAGGAAGTAACAGTCAATTTTTATTGGTGTCGTGATCAATTTAATTAAATCGCTTCCAAGCCCAAAATAGAAGTAGTCACCGATCAATTTTTGTCACTCAAGATCATCGTTAAATAAACATTTTTATTTCATGATTTCCTTTAAATTATTTCAAGGATTCAATGATAATAATTTGATTTTAACAAAATATTTTTAATAAATGAGCAAATATTTTGTTTCCTGTTTAAATATCTACTTTCCACAACCAAAAATAGAGATTACACTTCCACTAAATTTATGACAAACCATTTAGTCATTGTAAAAATGAGCAAACTATATTTAACAAATATTGTTTAAAATGAAACGTTTACACACATCCAATTGACCCAAATTTGATTTTTATGCGCGTCATTAACTAACTCGAATTACACGTCTTTAATCATAACTTACAACGCGTATTTATTATATTTTTAATTCATTATAATTTTTCCACGCGACATTTACATAAAACATCACGAACGCAGTTTAATTCGTTAATTAAATGTGGTCAGTTCGTTCTATTATATCCATTATAATATTTATAGGTAATATTTGAGTAAATATCTAAAAATAAACGCTCTATTTTAAAATTTTTACTTGTTGGAACCAGAAATCGTTTACTTTTTTAATCACCTGTTATATGAATAAATGAGCGAGATGTTGAACTAATTATTGTTATTTTATCTTTCTTGTATTTTGTTATTGTGATCTGTAAACCACATGGATTAATGCTATTTACGGTTTATTATGATTTATTTATAACTTACTGATGAGAAAAACTTGATAACTCCATAAACAATCTGCTAAACAAAAGATAAAAAACAAAACAATGAGACAAACCTTAATTACAACTTGTAGTAAATTATTATGTGAGTGAATTTTTCATTGACCAATAATTTACTACAAAAAGTTTGTTATCCCCAACCTACACAAGTTTAAATGGTCAATTAGTCAGAGTCGAGCTGTATTTATAAAAAAACGTGGGGGCGTATAAATCACATCCAATTTCTTGCAACACACGATCAAGAAACAAGTTTTACATCAGTGAGTAAGAAATGTTTATTGATTACGACTTTAATATATTCTTTGAACGATGCAAATGCCATTCCCATTTTTGGATGTCCGACTTATGAATGGATTTTTTTGTTACAGAAACATGGATTCGACGAACAGCATTACACGAACAGTGTTTCTATTAACTGCCTTAACAACAATTGTGATAGCGCAAATCTCGCAGCCACAACAAAACCCCTGCACCTCGAAACTAACGTGCCACGACTGCATACAAACACCCTCCTGCGCCTGGTGTTACGCACCGGTACGTCCAAAGACTTTTCACTACAATTCCCCTTATTTAATTTATCTGTTGTTGTTCCATAGAATATTAAAGAAAGTCCGCGATGTTTTCAACCAAACTCACCGATCCCCCCGAAGGAGGAGTGCCCGGAGGAGTTCATCTACAATCCGGACAACTTGATGAGCATAGTGACCAACTACGAGCTCTCGAAGGCACATTCGAAGGGCGGCGAAGGAGGCGGCAACTGGATGAGCGGCATCGAAGGTAGCTGGAACTACAGCGAACACACCTCCAGTTCGGGCAGTGCGAGCGGCGGCTGGGGCGGCGGCGTAGGCGGCGGAGGAATGGGTGCCGGACAGATCGTGCAAGTCGCGCCGCAAAGGATGAATCTGAAACTGAGGGCGAAGCAAACGCACAGCATCCACATGGCGTACACTCAAGCCGAAGACTATCCGGTCGATCTGTATTATCTCATGGACCTGAGCAGGTCTATGTACGACGATAAGGAGAAGTTGAGTTTGTTGGGGGACAAGTTGGCTAGTACCATGCAAAAGATCACCACCAAGTTCAGTTTGGGTTTCGGCAGTTTCGTGGATAAGGTCAAGATGCCTTATGTCAGCACCTTGAAGGAAAAGTAAGGGTTTTTTATTGGTTAATTTTGGATGATGTTTACGTTTAAAGGTTGTTTCTTGTTTGGATAAGTGAGGTTTTCTGTTGTGTTGTTGTTCTACTTTAGGTTGCTCAAACCGTGCGACGATTGTGCGGAACCGTACGGATACCACCACCATATGAGTCTGAGCACTAACACAGACAAATTTTCAGTAAGTTCTCACAAATCTAATTAACACAATTCTCCTCCCGTTTTCTACAGTGAGCATCAATAGTTTTCTGATTTATGCCAACTGTAGTACATCCAGTTTTATCCTAATCCATTCCTAAGAAGTTGTGATGTATGTTCCCCCACTTTCATCCCACTTTTCTGGTATTCTAGTAGAGGCATGTTTTGTTACGTTGGGATGTTTATGGTTGACTAGAATGTTGTGTAACTTGCAGGTTTTAGGTGCAGCATGAAGCATGTCCCAGGAGCTACCATGTATTCTTTCTATTTTATGTTATATGTGCATTAACGAGTACAATTCGGAAGCAATCTCTCTTAACAAATATATCTTTGCGAAGAGAGAAAACGTGGTGAATGTGGTGCTTAAAATATTGGGGTAGGTTAGAGAATGTGTCTTGGTTGTAGCCTAGAGCGACCGTGCACCCTCTGCGAGCCGGGGTACCCCTACAGCAACGAGGATAACTGCGAACCCTGCGCCGCACCCTACGGATACCGGAACGTCATGAGGCTGTCACGTGACACCTTGAACTTTTCAGTAAGTCGGCGACGCGATGAAAACAGATGCCGAAAATCGCAACCCTAACACATGAAACGAAAAAACCATTTACACCTGTTTATTTTTATTGTCATCTCTTATCTTTTAACTATGAAAACTGTTACTGAAAATAAACATGTATAAATAAGACACTGTCATCACATATTTTAGTTTTATTGGTGCGTTGGTTTTTATTGTAAATTGACTTTGGAAAAGCACACGTTTCTCTTTTTGTTTTTAGCGTCTTAGTAGAAGTAGCTTTTCTGATGATCAATACTAATTATTTTATATTTTTTTAATTATTTAATTAAGATAATTTAAAGGGGCAAGAAATCAAAAGGTTCGTTTTGTTTCCTCAACGATTATATTGTCATTAGAACACATTTGTATCAACTCTTGGTTTCTTTCCTCTTCATTTGCCTTCTTTGTAGCCACTAAGTAGTTAATAGGTAACAAAGGGTATTGTAGCCATAACATCTTAACGCTGCAGCCGGTAGAGCTAATATTTTAACATAACATGGCACAGTTTTGTGTAGAGCACTCTTTCCCACATCCCTACTACCATTAATCCCATTTTCTTTCTTTCAATTAACCCAAAAACTGACAGGAAAAGCTCATTTTTGATTTTCTGAGCTTCTCCAATCCACAGTCGAAAAACTACTCCTAACTAATAGATTTTATTAATAAAATAGCACATGGTGAAACAAGCTTCAGTGTCTGGAAATTTGGACGCCCCTGAAGGTGGTTTTGATGCGATCATGCAGGCTGTGGTGTGCAGAAATGAAATTGGATGGAGAGAACAAGCTAGAAGGCTTCTGGTCTTCTCAACTGATGCCAGTTTCCACTATGCTGGAGATGGAAAGGTAAAATCCTCGTTCTTTTTTATTTTTTACTCATTATGTCAATTAGTTGGGAGGTATTGTGAAACCGAACGATGGATTATGCCACTTGGACAGTAACGGTTACTACTACGAGTCATCGAATCAAGATTACCCGAGCATTGAACAGATCAATATGGTTGTAAAAAAGAACGCCATCAACGTTATTTTTGCAGTAACCAATCAAACTATTGCTGTTTATAAAACATTGGCTGAACACATTGACGGAGCAACTTATGCTTCCATCAACGAGGACAGTTCCAACATTGTTGAAATTATCGAAGAAGAGTATAACAAAATCTCATCTTCCGTAGAGATGAAACACAACGCATCTAGTCATTTAAAACTGAAATTTTTCACCAAATGTCTTGATGCTTCTGGAAAATTAGTTAACACCAATAAATGTGGTAACATTAAGGTAAGTTTAGTTGTGAATTCTCAAAGATTGCTGGCTATAATTGTTTTATTTGATAGGTTGGAGATCTGATCACCTTCAGAATTGATATTGAAGTAATCGAATGTCCTAAAGATCCAAAAGACTGGACCCAAACTATTCAAATATATCCAATAGGTATCAACGAAAGTTTAACTATTGACTTGGAAATGCTTTGTTCTTGCGACTGTGAAAGGCCCGGCCACCCAGTAAGTTTACAATTATAACTAGTTAATTGATTTGAACAAGTATTCTGTTGTAGAGTTTCAAATTTAATGCACCCGAGTGCAACAATCACGGCACCTACATGTGCGGCATCTGCGATTGCGTGGAAGGTGCCTTCGGACGCAATTGCGAGTGCACGCCGGATAGCTTCGCCGATTTGGAGAACAAAACCACCAGCTGCATCCATCCGAACAGCACCTCTCAAATCGAATGTTCCGGAAGAGGTCAGTGCTCCTGCGGACGTTGCGAATGTCACCCACGACAACACGAAAACGAACACGTTTACGGCGATTACTGCGAATGCGACGACTTCTCCTGCGAACGACACAACGGCAAACTGTGCAGCGGTCCCGATCACGGAATCTGCGACTGCGGAAAATGCCGTTGTCAGGAGGGTTGGGACGGTCCGAATTGCGCCTGTCAAAAATCGAATGCCACCTGTTACTTGCCGGGTGTCGAGAACGGAGAGATCTGTTCTGGTCACGGAGTCTGCGAGTGCGGCGTCTGCAAATGCGAATCGACAGAGGACGGCAGATACTCGGGCAAGTTTTGCGAGAAGTGTCCAACTTGTTCGGACAGATGCGAGGAGTTCAGGGACTGTGTGCAGTGTCAGCAGTATAAAACTGGACCGTTGAAGGATCCCGATGATTGTGCAGCTAATTGTACCAAATTCGTGCCCATTCCCGTTACTGAGGTTAAAGTGCCATCGGAGGAGGAGGGCAATGAGATATTCTGCGCATACTTCGACGAAGACGAGTGCAGGTTCAGCTATGTGTACTACTTCGACAAGGACAATAAAATTCAAGTCAGAGCGCAGGAGGAACGAGAATGCCAAGCGAAGGTAGGTTTTGGTTTTTTAAATAGCCTGAATAATAAGAGAATGATTATCTATAGGTTTATGTGCCTGGAATCGTTTTGGGAGTAATTGCAGCTATCGTGCTGATCGGTATGGCAGTTTTGCTACTTTGGAAACTTTTCACGACGATTCACGACAGAAGGGAGTTCGCACGATTCGAAAAGGAGAGAATGATGGCGAAGTGGGATACCGTAAGTGAATTGATCGATTTAGCAGATATTAATAATAAATATTTTTATTGTTTTTAGGGTGAGAATCCGATTTACAAACAAGCCACCTCCACGTTTAAGAATCCCACCTACGCAGGGAAGAGTTAGGTCTGTTGTTTTTTTTTTGTGTTTTCTACTTTGTAAATATTTTACGTAATGCAATAGCATCGAATGAAACTGCCATATTTTTATTGTATAGTTTCAAAGAGTCAAATTTGTGCCTGCGAATCCAGTGTCTTAATAGTTTGGATACAACTATTTGTGAATATAATTTTACACGTTTTAAAATATAAGGAAAGCTATGTATTTTATAGATTATTTATACACTAATGGTATTGATATTTACAACATTTTTTTTTATAAATTTTATCATAGTACTTATTTGTTAAGATCATTGTATAATTTGCCATCCGTTCATGATCAACATTTATTATTACTCTGCTTTATACGGCTTTATGTAATCTTTATATTGTTGTACATTAACTCGATAGACTTTTAACTTACGAGTAAGTTTGATTTTATTAATAAACGACTGTTAATTATTGTAGACCTTACGAATTTGTATAATAAATTAATTGTTTTAACAATATGGTGTATTTCTAAGAGTAATCCGAGATTTATTTAATTTAATCCACATCTCTAGGTATAATTTAATGAGATAAAATAAAAAAAATTGAATATATAGCACATTATTTTAAGAATTTGATTTTTGAGCAATGTTTGGCGTTCCTCAAACTTCTCCAGTGGAAGGCTTGCCTACAGAAATCTTGGTAAAAATCCTACGATTATTGGACGAAACCACTTTGTTCAATGTTTCTCACACGTGCAGATTATGGAATCAAATTTGTTTGGGTGATTCATTACTTAGACAAAAAGTATTTGAAGTCTTAAATAATATGAAAATTATAAGACACAATCTTAGATACAATCCAAACAGCTATGAGATCAAAGTAAGGGAAACTTTTATGCTGTGCAACTGTAAGATTATTTGTACACAAATTTTAGAAGCCGCTTTACAGGAGGATATTCGTAAAAATTGTAAAAGGAAAAGAAATGACGATTATAAATTTGTTTGTAAGAAAATGAGAATATAATGAAGATTTCTATTCTTTATTCTGTAAATAATAAAATATTACGATCGTTCAATAAAAAATTAATAAAACAATTGCAATAAATATTTAATATTACATTTTGTTGTTTTACTTAAATTATTTTTAGGACTGCACTGTTTAACATGGCACAACATGCCAAACTGACGACTAGAACGCAAATAAGCACTGTAAAACCAATCTTTTTCTCTTCCAATGTTATCACCCTGAAATTTAAAAAAAAATGTGACAACTTTACAAAAAAAAAATAAATAAAATTACTTACGAAGGAAGTGCTGTTATAGTTAAATTAAATAAATATCCGTTCGTTATTGCAAAAATAAACATGAAAATAATATAACAAGTGTCCGAGTTAAACACCACAGAAGTGTGATGTCTTGGTTGTGCATTACACAGCATCAATAATGGAATTAATATTAACCTCAAGGTACTTAAGATGAAGAGAATTTTATCATTTGTTGGCTAAAAAATAAAACAAAATTACTGATAAATGCATGCCCAATAAAAATTGTTTGTTACTTGTTTGATTCTTAAAGAAGCTTCCCTTCCGGCAAAATCACAAATATTGTACATTAAATAAGTTATCACAGGCACGAAAAATGTTGCTAAAAAATCAAAATTAATACAAAAATTATAATTATTTTAATCAACATTTATACTGTTCCATTTGCTGTCTTCACCAACAGACACCACGTTGGCGGTTAATCCAGGATGAATAATTATCGTTCCACCCTGAATGAAAATCATGGAGAATAACAAAAACTTCATTTTTTTCAAAACCCGTAAAACATTCTCCTTCGAAAACGGCAATCCCGTGTTTTGCGTTTGAACCTCCAAATTTTCGTAGTAATTGAAGAACTCCGAATATCGTTTCTTGTATCCGTAAAACATTAAAGTGGCTAATATGGCGAGCAAGGCGGTCGAAAAGTAAATGAAGGCGTTCGGTATGACTCTTTCTATGCCGTTAGTCAACGCCAGTATTTGGATTAGGGCGGCGAAAATGCCGCAAACCGATTGACCTGTTAACTGAGCCGCTACGTAAGCTTGAGGAAACTTCGAGGAGAGTTGGAAGGCGGAAATCAAGCATACTGCGCTCGATCCTAAAAGAAAATATTTATTTATTTATTTTGTAAGAATTGTGCACTTACCATTTAACAGGACTCCTGTGATCAACGTGAAAATGTAAAATCCATATTGCCCTAGAAATTCTGTTTGTTAGAAACTGAGTTTATTTGTTTGTTTTTTATAATCAAATTATAATAATTTATTTACTTATGCTAATATATTATCTTTATCACTGCTGTTGTTATCTTATCTTATTTGTATACCTTACATAAAAACATCAAATTGTATGTATTTGCTTAATTTCACTGTTCAAAAACTTACACGAATCACTATTCACATTGACAAAAACTATGGTGATCATAAAAAGCACCATTTCAGCACATAATGAGCCAATAATTCTTGTGCTGACTGATATTTTCTTCGCAAATTTCACGGTAATAATGATAAAAGCGAAAGACACAACATTTGCAACTATAGAAAAGTTGGATGTGAATGTTGCCTGTAAATCTTTTTTCTCCTTCTCATGGGGATCGAAAGGTATCGATGTGTTTCTAAATTTGTACATCCAATACTACAACAAAATTAAATATAAAATTGATTATTATAATAAGATAAATCTACTTACTGAGTTCGCTGTTATAAAAAAATTGCTGGGCATTTGACTTATCATCCCCAATGTATAAAATAGGATGTATGTGGAAAAATACTTGTCTCTTGGTGAGGATGTCATGATGTCGGGTTGATCCTCACGTCTAAGTCTTTGGCATTCAGCTTCTTAAACAAGAGTTACTTAAAATGGTTCAGCATGATATTTAAATTGTTACCGTTATCAGTCATTGTTTTAATTTAGATTAAAAACTATGATTCAGAGTAAATTGAATTCGTACTAAATAAGATACCTATTTAATTTTAGTTGGACTAAGTCAGTACTACTTACAGTTATGATCGTATGATAACCAATTATCTCCCTAATGTTTATCTCAAAATGGTGAATCATATTTGTTTTGATATTATCGTGTCAATTACAATAGATCAAATGTTACATAAAATTAATAATATATAATTGAGTAATGAATATAACATTGGATTAGTTCAGGGTTAAATTTTTTAGTTTTGGAACCTATTCAATTTATTACATGGAGTCAAATAAAAAATGGAAAGAGTAATTGTAAAATTAATAAAATCATTGTATGCTTATGCTAATGCTTATTAAAAATAAGATTTATAATTAAATTAAAAATTAAATTAAAATAAATATTTCAATACCCATTAATAGTTATTTTATATAAGTCACATTCATGACTTGAAGTTTTTTGGCGTCGTAATTCCATAGTAAACAATTTTTTTTAATTTAAAATTGTTAAACCTATTGTAATCATTACTTATATTTATTTCACATTAAATTCGCTAACTAGTTTATAATTATATGTTAGCAAATGTCCATTAATGTTAATTGTAATTTGACGTAAGTTGGTATCGTCACTGAAAAAAAACGTAAATAAATAACATGATGTTCGAAAACCTTCAGTCTGTTTTAATTGCAAAATAATAATATCCATCGATTAATATTGAATCTGTATAAAATAATATTATACTATATTATTAATTCAACCCATATAACAGATGAGTTCTAGAGCTCAAAATTTCTCAACGTACCAGCTACACAACCTAAATCTTTTTCAACATTTGAATAGAAACAATTACCTTTAACACTATATGAACAATGTATTCGCACAAAATCGATAAATCTCTCTTTGATAATATGAATCAGGCAGTATTATTGCTAATTCCAGATGGAACTAGTTTAAAGGAATTTTGTGACTCACTGTCAAAAATGAAGCAATTCAAGGATTTACATATAAAAAAAGTTATCGTGAATGATAACGTTTTGTTTCTATCGAATGCAACAAAATGCCAAAGATCTAGTTATTCCTGAAGGTTCCTATCAAGTTAATCCTAAACAACAATACATTCCAGGATAGAAACAAAAATACTTTCAAAGAGGGACTCATACATATTCCGGGAGGGAACCAAAAATATATTCCTGGAAGAAACCAACAATATATTCCTAATGTGGGTCATCAAGGGATTCTTGAAAAGGGAGGGAACTCATGAATCAAATATATAATCAGGAAAATCAAATTATTATACAAGACACTTAGAAACCAAGTTCTGAATCAAGGGTGTAACCAGAGAAACCAATCTAAGGGTCACGGACAAAGTATTAGTCAAGGATATAACCGTCAAGTCAAAACTCAATGTAACTGCGCACCGATTCAACTTCTCGGTAATGCCTATAGACAATTTCACAGTTATGACTGAAGTAAACCTTATTGGCGAGGTACCATTGGTAAGTTACGGTTCAAGGTAACTTCCCGGTTATGCTTAAACGAAACTCCTTAGTCATGCCTGAAGTAAATCTTGATGATTTTGAAGAGA
This sequence comes from Aethina tumida, assembly GCF_024364675.1. Classification (NCBI taxonomy): domain Eukaryota; kingdom Metazoa; phylum Arthropoda; class Insecta; order Coleoptera; family Nitidulidae; genus Aethina; species Aethina tumida. The sequence continues at coordinate 11,104,877 of NC_065439.1, forward strand.
TTGATGATCTCGGGGTACCCCGAAAAGTTGAAAAAGAAGAATTATTTAACTTTAATAAGTAAACAGAGAACCGTGCAGATTTATCTCGCTAGAAAACGCAGAAAACCCGCATCTCGTCTTGATCTCACTCATTAAAAGATTGGCCGCTAATCCATCATATAGAAGCATGGAGGAAGGATTTAGTTAACGACTTCTTTTACGACGATGCCTGCATGGAAATCTACTTTCCATTTCACAGATAATATATAAAGTATAAGTTAGACAGGCCGAATATTCCAGCATATTTTTACAATTCCAGTATCAATTTTCAGGAGGTGGGTGATATGAAACGAATAAATAGACTAACTATATTAAAGTGGGATTTGAACAAATTAATTGGTTTTATTGAATTTGAGAAATATTTAATCTAAGCATTTCTAGTCAAAAAGTGCTGTTTTATCCATCATATAATTGGTGTCATCCAATTCTATTTATTTGTGTCTAGAATCAGTAATATTTTCATACAAGTATCTCTTGAGAAAAAGGTTTAGAGCAGTTTTAATCATCATATAATTCTATAGATTATGATTGTTGATTTCATTCATATGTATCTAAAATGAGTAAAATTTTCATCCAAGCATCTCTAGTCAAAAAAATGTTGGCGCAGTTTTATCCATCATGTAGTTGATGTCATTTGATTCTGTAAATGTAAAATAGAACATGGTAATTCGGCATATATGAGCTTCGACATTCAAGGAAAATTTATCATGGTATTTTAGAATATTCTGAGGGATAATATGAAAATAAGTAAATAGTGTTAGCAGACGGAGGGGGAAGAAATGGACCGCCTCCCATACCTACCCATCTTAACAAGTGTCTAGATTGTCGTGATCTAAAACCGATACGAAATGAATATTTAAGATTAACATCATCTAACAGCAGAGCAAGTATAAAGCTTGATAAAGTAAAATATTAATGTAAAATAGTATAAAAATCGATGATTGTTAATTTTTATAATGTTAAAACATGTATTATTGTATATTTGTTATATTTGTATTATATATGTAATATGGTGTTATTACTTGTCATAAGTGAATTGTACAAATACATATATATTTTACATTAAAAAAATACAATTATAAATAAAAACAATTTTTGACAATAAGTAACTTAATCCTGAATGTTCTCCTTTTCGCTCAATCCAACAATTTTCAGTGATTCTTCATAAAGTGTTTTGCAAAATTTTGTATTCTTAGTTATATATGGAGTAAAATGCGTTTTGCAATCCGAAAAATATTTTCCTGTTGTATTTTCAACTTCTTTAGACATGGCTAAATGTAATGTTGTTTGTGCACCTTCCCATGAATTCTAAAATATATATCATAACTAATTAAATGTGAACTTATTATATTATACATAAAAATCAATAAATAAAATGTTGTATAAAAATGTTTTTGTTTTATTGTGCCTATAATCTGTATAATTTAATTGTTATATAATTGAAAATGCATTTTAATGACTACTTAAAAACCAAGGACAACAGCAAGTTTTCTTATAATTAGATTTAGAATAGAGAAAGTTGCATGATCACAAAAAAAAATTACCTTCGCAAAAATATTATTCCACAAATTCAATAAGAACAAATAAAACCAATTTACATTCTCAACTTTTTTAAATATTGGCGTTTTAACAATGCCAGGATGAAGAGAATTGCTAGTTACTCCGCATCCTTCTAATCTTGAAGCTATTTCATTGGAAGCGATGATCGTAGCTACTTTTGAATTAGCATATATGTTCAACAGGTTAGTCGGTTCGAAAAATTCGAATTTTAATTTTGGATTTGTCAAATTACTTGACTTTATATTATTTCGTAGTGACAAATTTGAACTTGTAAAAATTATTCTACTTGGAGATGATTTTTTAAGCAGATCTAAAACAAAATAGCATTTAACGTTAATTTCAATACCTTTAATGAGCGTCACGTACCAATTAGTAAATGTGTGAGTAGAAACGGTCCAAAATAATTAACTTGCATAAGAAGATTTATTCCATCTTCCGACATTTTGTCGTGTCCAAAACTGATTCCTGCATTGTTGATTAAAATATCTAATTTTTTCTCGCTTTTTATAATGTCATTCGCAAATTTTCTTACAGAATTAAACGATCCCAAATCTAAATATTTATAAATAATGTCCGGGTTATCGGTTTCCTTGATTATTTTTAGAACTGTTTCTTCCGCATTGTCTTTGTCTGCAATTATCACTTTGCATCCTCTGGATGCTAATGACTTCACCACTTTTAATCCAATTCCTAGAATTATTCTTATTACTAGTTAATAAAAAAGATTAAATTTAAAATAATTACCTGAATTTCCTCCAGAAACTATAGCAGTTTTGCCGATCAAACAACTAAAACTTTTACAAACACCAAACAAAAATTTATTTAAAATTGATCCAATAAAAAATATGAACAAAATTAATAATATCCACTCTAGAATTCCGTACATTTTCGTTTAACATTCACCTGCAAGTCTATGTCAATCACTACTACTTGAGAATATTAATAATGCACTGCATACAATTTCCATAATAGTGATAGGAGTACAGTTATCGCCATGGTTTCTGTCCTTCATAATTTTTATTATTTATAGATCAATTAACTATTAATTGTATCATATGTACAATAATTATTATGTCAGTATTATAAAACAGGAAATTGATTACAATTGTTTAAACCACAGTACGTTGTTGTGTCAAACCATTTGTCAATGGCACTAAAAACAATTCTTATAACCGGTGCCAAGCAAGGTCAATACATCTACTATACTACTACAAATCCACAAATTAAAAATTACAGGTATGGGTTATCACATGGCGTCCATGTTGGCTAAAAAAAATCATCGAATTATTTTATGCGACAAACAAGATTTAGACGAAACTCGAGAGGAGATTATAAGAAGTTCCTGTAACGAGAATATCACTTGCAGAAACGTAGACTTGTCTTCATTTTGTTCGGTGAGAAGCTTTGCCGAAGAGGTGAACGAAACAGAAGATCAACTGCACGTGCTTATTAACAACGCCGGTGTTTTCGCTAGTGAATGTAAAGAAACCGAAGACGGTCTAAATCCTACCATGCAAATTAACCATTTCAGTCCGTTTCTGTTAACCCATCTTTTGTCTGGTAATTTTTATAACCTTTTGTATACAATACGAAAAGAGATTGATCCATCCGAATCCTGAAAGAGACATCATGTACAATAGAGACAGTATGTCTCCCACTATGGGACAGACTTCTACTGTCTCTGTCCTGCATGATGTCTCTCTCTAAATTCAGGCAGATCAAACGCTTTTCCTACTGTATAATATCTCACGGAATATTTCAGAAAAATTGAAAATATCTGCGCCGAGTCGTATTATTTTCGTCACTTCGAGTGGAGCGTTTCTTAGCAATTTAACAGTGAATAATTTAATTGGAGGAACTCGTTTTAGAATTGATTTATTGTCGGAGACCGTGACATATTACAATTCGAAACTTTGCAATATGATAGCGTCGAAAGGATTTGCCGATAAATTGAAGGATTTTGAAGTCACATCCAATTGTTTTCATCCCGGAATGATGAATTCAGATTTTTTATTTAAGCCGTATTCAAAATATGATGAGTTATTTAAATCAGCGACTAAAAAACTATTCAATTTTGTCACTAAAGTATGTTTAATAAATGAAAATATTGTTGTAAGGATCTGTCTTTGTTTTAGCCTGTAGAAAATGGTGCAAAACTGGGTGTTTATTTGGCAACATCAGAGGAATTAAACAATGTGACTGGACAATATTTTTCAAACTATCAAATTCATGAACAACCCCTAAAACTGGTGGATTATGAATTTTGTCATAAAATTTGGTGTCAAAGTGAGGAAATCACTAAAATAAGAAACAATTAATATATAATAATTTATTATTTACTTTTAAACGGATTATATAGTACACAACATGGTATGTACATTTCTAGATTTAAAACAACTACTACTTAATCTTAATATGGAAACTCGTCTGGTCTTAATTGAACCAACTTTTGACTCATTTCCCATATTTTCTTCTGTAAATTTTTATCCTGAGCTGTTTTATACGTAGACACAACCTGGCATTCGCTGAAATGTTCCCCAGTATATGATTCCAAATAATTTTCCACTGCAGTATAAATTACTGTTTGTGCACCTTCTTCCGCTGACTAAAAAATCGAAATTGCACATTTACACATGCACATAATTATTTTGTTGTTACTCACCTTAAAATAGAAATTGTAGAAAAAGTCTAGTACTAATTTTCTAAAACCTTGTATCCGTTTGAAAATCTCTGTTCGCACAGCACCGGGATGCACGGAAAAGACTGAGACGTTAAAAGATTTCAATCGAGCTGCAAGTTCTTTCGTAAAGAAAATTTGACACAGTTTTGAATTAGAATACGCCATAGTAATTCCTGTTCGTTTGTTCAGATCATTCGGGTTCAAGCATGCAAATTTCGCCATGTAAGAAGACACATTTACTACTCTACTAGGAGCTGATTTCTTCAACAAATCTGTAAGTCATCATGTAAATGAAGAAAAATAAAGTGAACAATTTATACCTGTGAGTAAAACTGTCAGTAAAAACGGAGCAAAATAATTAACTTGCATAGTCAGTTCTAAACCGTCTTCAGTTAATTTGGGTGCCATTCCTCCAGCCCCTGCATTGTTCACCAAAATATCAAGTGTTTCCTCGTTCTGGTTTATCTCTTTGGCAAAAGCTCTAACCGACTTCAAGGAAGACATATCGACAAATTTTACTACAACATTGGGGTTGTGTGTGATGTTTATTATTCTATTTCTAGCATCTTCGGCTTTCGCAGGATTTCTGCATGCAAGAATCACTTTGGCACCACGATGTGCAAAGTCTAAAGCCGTTTCAAAGCCAATGCCTAAATTATTGGAGAACAGTTTTACATAAACATTTATATTAAATACCTCCCACTCACCTGTATTTGCACCAGTTACAATTGCAGTTTTACCTATTAAGCACACTTTGCTTTTGCATTGTTTAGTTATAATTAATAACACCAATTTGATTAAAAGTAAAAGAACAATCAGTGTGACAATAATGTAAGTCATCGTATCATTGACTATAGTCACAATGAACTCCAATTTTTAATTAAGTTACGCACTGTTTTATTATTTCCTGCACAATAACAATACGTATTTTAAATTTGGTCGACTTTGATGATAGTAAATGGAATTTTAATTATATTATAAATACCTAATAACTGTACAGAAACGAGTTACTTTGTATACAGTAGATGCACTAAAACTTGGAAACACGGGTTAAAAACAATATTGTTATTGCAATAAATATAAATTTAGATGACATGCAAAAACTTAATTTTGGAAACATTTATAAACACTATGATTTGATTTTTCAATGTGTACAAATATTATATTTCAATATATGTATATCGTATTTCTGTTAGTGCAATGTTAAGAGAAAAGAAATATTTTGATTTTCTTTAGAAAATTGTGGCTATAGACAAAGAAATATAAATTACTAATATTTTAAAATTTATCGGAAACGGGATCAAAAGCTAATCAAGTGATTTTTTCATTATTTTACCTGTATTCAGTCTAAATTGTCCTTTTAATTGAAGTATGTTAAATTATCTTCAATAAATGAAAATAAATTCGATATTTCAATAGTAACGTCACAAAATGCCAAAATACATAACGCTTTTTTGTTGGGGAAATTTGTTGGACATGGAGCAGTCCAGGGTAGATTTAAATGAACTCTACAACTGGATTGACGAGCAGCACTTCACCAGACGGAAGAAGTTCATACATCGGGACTTTGCGGACGCAGGTACCGACCAGTTTGTTATTTTTGACAGTTTCTTACATCCATTTCAGTAAATCTGGCCGAAATCTTGAAATATCATTATCCGAGACTGGTCCAGATGCACAATTACAGTCCACAGAATTCGGTGCAAAAGAAATTGGAGAACTGGCGAATGCTGAATAAGCGAGTGTTAACAAGGATGCGCATCAATTTGAGCGAGGACACGATGGAAGAACTTGCCAATTCCGAACCGGGAACTATCGAAAAGGTTTTGAATATGGTGAAGAAACAAGTCGAGACTTTGGATCATGGTGATGTTGTGCCACCACGACCGCGACCTGTACAAAAGAAAGTTCGCAAGCTCAAGCCGATATATCAGGAAATTCATGCTAGAGGTTTTAAATCTATTTTTTCAAAGCGGATTTTGTTAAACTTTTGGGTTTAAGGTGAAGTAGTATGTGGTAAAGCAAAAAAGCATGGAAAAAGAATTGCTCTTATTCGTAGAAACGAGTATAAACAAATGAAGCAGGACATAAAGGAAAAACAAGAAATTAAACTATTACTTGAAGAAGAAGTAAGGTAGTTTCTTGCACAATAATGTTGATTGTTTAATAGCTCCTTTTAGATTAATTGTTTAAAGGATCTTGCTGATAAAAAGGACGAAGCTATAAGTTGTTTAACGGCTAAAATTGAATCAACAAAATCACCATCGTCAAAAATAAGACATTTCTTAAGCAGTTTTTTTTCGTAACTTCACTTTTATTAAGTTACTTCAATGCTGGTGTCTCCGCAAAAAAGCGTTAAAAATTTTTTATATTTTATTATATATATATATATTTTTTTAAATTTTAAAAAAGCTAAATTTATATAGACTCATAGTATTTTATTTATATATCATAAATCATTATTTTTTATTTTTAATTATTGTCTCTTTTTTATATGCGATAATATGTGTAATGTGGGTTGCATTACCAAATATTCCATAATGTAATTTTTATTATATATTTTATTATTATTAAACAAGACTATTAATAAATATGCATTTTATTTACAAAAACAATAACCCATTACAACTTTGTCACAGAACACTTAATGTATTTTTGTATTGACACAATGTTTTTTTAATTTTTTTTAAGTGTTCTGTGATTGGTAGTATTTTAGGTATATAGGTTTTCTATGTTTAAAACAGGTTTATAACCTAACTTCTCCGATTTGTGTTTATTTAAATGTGAAAATTAAACAAATTAAAAATGCCTAAGGTAGAATGTGAAGTTTGTGGTGGTACTGATTTTTACAAGGAGTCTGGTCATTATTTCTGCAATGAATGCCAAACCCAAACGCAAGAGATACAGGAACATGTTTTTGAAGAAGAACTAGTCAAGTTTAATGTAAAGAGCACCAGGAAAATCGAGAAGAACCGGGATAAATCGGAAAACAATATCACAAGTTGGGAATGTTACAATATTATACTTTGCAAATTAACAGATCAATTAATAGAATTGGGAGCTGACAAAAAATTGAAGCCTATTGTTAGATATTTGTGGATGTCCTATTTAGAAAAACTGGAAATAATTAAACCTGGTGAAGACATTCCCAAATTACCGGCCGTCAATTACAGAAAGTAAGTTTCATATGTCTATTAATTGATTTAATTGCATACATTTAAATGTTTAGAGATGCCGAAATAATTTATGGAATTAAGACGAGTCGAAAACGTCGACGTTCCGTTTCCAGTAGATCAGGATCTGAGGCCACATTAAACACGTCAGTTTCACTGAAACGTGAAAGAAGTAGAAAAAAGGTACAATTCATAAGCATAAAAAACAAATTTATAATTAAATATTTCAGAGGGCTTTGGCAGAGTCCCAACTGGAGGAAATTGCCCAGAAATCAACGCAAGAATCGACGTCATTGTATAATGAAACTCTGACGAGCATAAAAAGCAGTTCAGACAAAAGTTCACCAAGTGTAATGTACAATCAGTACGTTCTGAAGGAGCTTCGCAAAAAATGTGGGAAAACACATTTAAAACGTCACTCTTCCAATGTATCTATGAAATGTCACAAAATTAAACATTCAAACATTTCGTATAAACACAAGGTAACACTTTTGACGCCGACGAAATTGTATTGTATCTTGTACGTCGGTTTGATGATTAATAAGGATGATATTCAGATTGGCGACTTGTTGAGATTCATTAATGATGGTCACATTAGTTTTAATTACTACAGGAATTTATTCCCGGACGACTTTCACCATAAGAACTTGAACATTAGGGACAACTCAGTTAAAAGAACCCTGACAAATTTTAGTTTTAGGAAGAATGTGGCTCAGATGATTAATTTTTTAAATTTGCACAAATATATAACTAAACCAGATTTACCAAAACTTTGCAGGAGGTTTTGCAAAGAACTAAATTTGCCCGACGATTTAACGAATTACGTTGTCAACATTGTTAATAAAACGTCACCGAAATTAAACTTTGCTAAAAACTCGACTATTTTTCCCAATTACGAAGGTCGAATTATGTCAGTAATACTTGTTGTTTTGAAATTGTTGTTTGGGTTTGATGATGTGACAGAATACGAGTTTTCCCGCTATTCTCAGCTTTGCGATGAATATATTACCTTCCCTAAAATGTTCAATGTTGTTGATTGGATGAAATATCTACACTATCGGAGTGTAATAATTGATGAATACCATTTTCCTACTCAATATAACAATAACCAGACTACAGTTGATAGTGATTTGTATTTGCAGTTTACTTCCACAAAACCTCCTCAGTTTGATGAAGATATGCAGTTGAATAAATATATGTCCCAGTACAAGCAATTGTTGTTAAAATTGAAGGATTTACAACAAAACTTTAATGTAGGTTTAGAATTTGAACCTAGCCTGACACAGTCGTATAATTATTGTAGATTCCTGAGTAAATCTGAAAGTAATAAACCGTATCAACACGAAATTTTAAATTATGAGTCGTCAAATCACAGTATGGATTACCTGTTAAAACCTAACAGTTTCTTAAAATTAATAAACAAAGGGAAGCACGTAGACACTGTCCATCACGGCGCGAATCAAAACTGGAAGATGAAACGGATTGAAAATCTTTACACAGAAAACAAACAGGTAATGGAAAGTGACGGAACTTTAGTAACTGTTAAAATGGTCGCTGGTAAATCTGATAATGTTGTCGCCGATTTAAAACGGCATGTTGTAGACGACGGAACTCACGAAAATGCTTTGAACCAGTTTCCGGTGAATAACGCTGATGCTTTCGAAAAAAATACGCGGTTAACGCAACAAAATCAACTGGTGGATTTTCAAGCGAGGAACAACGTTAAAATTAGAGAACAATATATGCAACACTACAATCCATTCGAACAATATTGGATAAATTATACGTGTTATTCGGATACAATTTCTTTGGATTATTTCAACGAGTTTTACAGATGTTATCCTGAGAGTTTCCGGCTTATTTTTGGGGAGTGCGCCCGTATTTTAGGACAGAGTATATTGACGTTCTACTTTGAGTTTCAATATACTGAGGCGTATTTAATTTACTGCGCCAATTACACCCCTAGAGAAAAGAACTTGAAGAAAAATATTAAAGGGAGAAAATTGTTGACTATTGTTAACAGAGCCAAAAAGGTTTGGTAATGTTATTTATGTTGGTTTGTGTGTACTGAACTTGTTAAATAATAAACTAAAGTCATTATTGAAAAATAGTTTTATTCACAAAACAACTAGAAATAATACATGTAAAAATTTCCTCTGGAAGTAAACCTAACTAAATTGCATTTGAATGGACTTAAATGATCATGTCAGGCTAAATGTTAATAACATTGCAGGTGTGGAATTAAATAAATAAGATCCCTATTTCAAAAATAAAGACGAGTCCATCAAAATCTAACAATTTCAGTCCTAACTAAAGCCCGACACGATTAAAGGAAAATGCATATAACAAATACATGAAATGGAAACATCACTAAAAAATATACAATATGTAGTTATATAATTATACGCGGGACAAAAGGATAAAACGGGGGAGCAAAAACCATTTACCATTCAGCATCTCCGTTCGCCTTCTGGAAGACATAGTCCTGTCCATTCAGATTCATGATCCCATCTTTCAGATGGAACTTCCACTTATTTCTGTTACGCATAATCTTATCGTATTGGCACACGACTATGTTATCGGTGTCGAACAGATCGCTCGGATCGTCGTCCGTCACATCGTCTTCTGAATTCAAGGGCTCCTCTTCCCCGCCCTCATCTTCCATTTCGTGATCGTCTTCGTCTTTGTCTTCATCCAAATCGTCGTCGTCATCATCGTCGTTGTCCGAAGCGTCCTCGTCTTCATCCGAGGTGTCTAGTGGTCCGTCCGCCTGGACGAGCGACGAAGATGATGTCGAAGGGATAGCAGTCGCCTCAGAGGTTGAAGCAATAGCAGCCTCAGCCACTGACTGCTTGCGTAACTTTTGCAATTTTGCTTTTTTACCTGAAATTCATTATACAACATGAGACTGGAGTTATTAAAAGGTAGCAAGATATTTAAACAATGGTCATAAAAGCCTACACCTTTACATTAAAAGGTAACCCTATCAATTCAATTTACCTCTTTTACCGACTTTCTTGAGCGGTCCAGGCAGCACAAATTCAATCTCGAGTTCCTCATCTGATTCAGCATCTTGAGCTGCCCCATCGGTTTGTATCAAACCCTTATTGACAATCGTTACAGCCTGCTGCTGGCTCGCGAACGCTGCGTTGACGTGTTGTTGCAACACCGACGACGCAATATTCACCGGCAGCCCCATCGTTGCAGTAATAACCGGTCCGGTTAAGACCTTTTGCAACTGATTACCTTGCAAAGCCGACTGCGGAACCTGAATAGTGAGAACGCGAGACTGATTTCCCTCGGTTCCCGGTTGTGGGGGCAGGGTAATCTGAATGGGTACCATTTTGTTCTCAAACACCTGAATTGGTTGCTGAACCAATTGCTGTGGCATGGGATTCTGCACCTGCTTGGGGAAACCGTTTGTCGGCTCTACTTTCTTCTTTTCCTCTTCCGTAGTTACGGCTTTACTGGCCATCAGTTTGGTGTCCCACAATTGTTTCAGTTCCTGGAGAACGGTTTCGTCGACACCGTCCTCTAGGAACAGTTCCCGGACGCCAGAGATCACATCATCGATGACGTCCTGATAGATTTTCAGTACGGTCGATTTGCACAGGGCGTGAGACATTTTAATCAGTCTTGTGAAAAAAACTCGAATCGAGAAAACTTAACCTTGAAATGTCACTATGGGTTACAAACACCTCAGTTATTTTCAACAATAAAACAATAATTGAATGATAGTATTGTGTTTCTAGATGTTGAAATGGGCTTTCCTGTGTATTTACTGCTTCATTTTTGCGTTCACATATGTCGGTTTGAGGTTAAGTCCAACTGACGACATTTTGGCGACTCGAGAATCAATGACAACTTTGACAGATTAGAACAACTTAACCTAATATTCTTTGTATGGGGATAAAAACTGCCTTATTAAATATATTTACATATAATTTTTAAAATATATTTATATAACTAAAATTATGGAACAAAAATACTTTTAGTAACTGAATTGTTATTAAATATATAAAAAGTTTAAAACAAGTAAAACAAAAAAACTGAGATGTTATTGAAAACAATTTAAATTGTTTAAAATAAAAATATAATAAATATATAAATTTGTCTGAGAATTAGATAAGAGAAACAAATAAAAATTTCCATTCTATACATTAAGGGAAAGTATTAAATAAAACACAGAACAATAAATGTAAGTTTCTGTATTACTGAAAATGTATATCAACTGTATATAATGATTACAGCAATTTAGAATATGACCAGTTTGAAAACACGGAATGTACACGATTCGACGCAAAAAAAATAACAAAGTTTCATTACATTACATATAACTTAGAATAATTTATTTGGTGTCTTATTCATAACCAAAACTTACAAACTAAATTATAATTTACGCTTAAACCTAAAATTATTACTGTTCATAATTTTCTTTAATATTGGTTAAGCCAAAGCCCACAAAAATAATTGTTTTGATTGCATTCGGTTCTCTGATCGTTTGCATAAGTGAATTGCACAGTTTTAATCAGAGATATAGGTATTTTATACAAATACAAATGGCACTGTAAGGCATACTTTTGCACTGTCCATATTCAGAAGCATAATAAGACTCGCTACAATTTTCATTTAATGTACACAATCGACAACTAAACGCAAAATTACTGGTAAAAAATTAATTCTGTATATATATTTACAATTTGTACAGTATTCATTTAATCTAAACTTTTACGCCATACAACTGAATATTTTCCTAGTTTGAAGAATGCCCGAACCATCAAAATGAAGGCATTACTGAGGCAGACCGGTTAAAATCTTAGACACTTTCCCCGAAGCTAAAATGGTTTACTACGAGAATACACTTCTCTAAATAGTGATATTTGCGGGTTTGTTTTACATAAAAATTTAATATTTTTATGAAACACTAAAACAGTCACACTGAGTACTAATGGTCGGTAATTTCTTCTGCTTTCCGAACAACACTTCCCAATCGTAAAACGGTGTGTGGCATTTGATATGTAAAACTACATATTGCGAGTGTAAAAATCGTATAACAAGTTTACGGTTGGGAACGGTTGTAGTGGAGCAAAAGTCATGAAACAGGAAGAAACTCAGTCCACAAAAGGCTTTAAACATGATTAAAATATAGTACATAATAAAATTGTATAAAGTATTTTTGTCTAAGTTGTTTGCGATAAATGAACCACAGAACAAAACCTTTTTGTTCGCTTAAATACTGATCAGAATTCAGAAACAGCGTTAAAATTTCATAAGATATTCTTATTGTCTGTTTAAACATGTAATTGTATGGTAAAAACCTCTTTTTAATTGTCACAATTACATTATTTATATCTACTGAGGTGTAAATCAAAACTTAATAAAATTAAACTAATTAAATATTACATTGTTCTTAAGTTTATTGCTTTTATAAAAAATATTTTACATCGTTTAAATCTTGTTAATAAAAAATACATTTGTTACATATGCACTTTGAATAGACAATAAAAAAATCTATATTAAAAAAAATACATGTTATGAAGTTTGTAAATTTTAGATTAAGATTCCTTAATCTGTACAGTATTTAATATCATAATTCAAAACAAAGAGTCGTTTAAAGACAGTGGTTCATTTAGTTATTTTGCATTTTATGTTTGTTTTTAAACCTACAAATACTATTCACGATTTTAACAATACCATATAAGAATATCACATTGGTTTTACAACAAAAGGTCACATACTTTTTCACATAAAATGCCATGTTATCTGGTGTTAAAATAAAATATTCGTGGGTGTAAAATAACTTTTATTTCAATATCACAACAATATAATCAATATAACAAATTGAGATTTTATGTGAGAAAGTTTAATACCATAATAATTAATTAAATAATAGTAAAAATAAAACGTAGTAAAGGACAAACATTGAAAAAAAAAGAACTGTAATGAACTGAGATAATAAAAGTATTCCACACGAACATCAGTAATGCGAAACAACAATAATAATAATAAAAAAAAACAACCTGAATATGAGACGAACCGCAATTACCCTAGAACTTGTCTTGGAACAGAAATAAGTTATTAGTTGCCGCGACCGCGATAATATTCTCCGTCGGATGCCAAGCGGTGTGCAGGATCTTCTTGTTAAAATCTAAACAGTCCACACTGATCTCGTCCTTTTTCCGTTTACCCTGCGAGCACACTTTCCGCGGCTTCAGCACCGTTTTCGGCTTCGCAATGTCCCGCGACGCCTCCAGCGTCACCTCCCGCTTCGTTGTCCGATCGAACATCCGGAAGAAGTTGTTGTACGAGCCAGTCATGATCGCGGTGTCGTTGCCGTTCCAGCAGCACTCGAATTTATCGAAGATGCAGTCGTTCTCGTACAGTGAGCACAGCTTCGCCCTCAAGTATTCGTGTACCTAAACCCAAAATACATTTTATTGCCCTGTTTAAATACGAAGCGAAAAAATCGAATACTCACGGGATACGTTTCGATTGGTTTGGTCTCCATGTGCAGGTCCCAAACTTTCACCGACAAATAGTCTCTGGAAATCATGTATCTGCCGTTGTTCGATAGTTTGACATCCGATATACTCGAGATGATTTCACTGAAGAACGAACGGTTTGTAGGATCCTCGGGTTCCTCGAACAACTTGGCATGTCGGTCACACAGGGCGGCCGCCCTCATGTCGCACAGTCGTATCGTACCTTTGCTGCTGCTGTACACGAACAAATTGCATTCGACTGGGTGAAACTCTGCCGCCGTTATCACCTGAAATTACAATTGATACATTAAATTGGATATATAAAATGATACCAATATTGAATAAATTTATTCATATTGTGTTTATGAAACATTATTGGCAAATTAAAAATATGCTGGTTTAATATTTATTTAGAGAATTGCTTTTGTGACATTTCTATAATTACTATTACTATTATTATTACTATTTCCGTTAACTGATTTTATTGGGATAATTTAATCATTTAAAAAAAGGTTTTAAGGATGTAATTTATCACATTTAATGTAATTGAAGAAAATCAGAAAAAAAATAATTATTTCGGACGTTTATTGAATAAATACTATTATTATTATCATCTATTTCAGTCTTCTCATTCAAAAAAGTTTTTGAGTACACAAGTCACAAGTTTATGTATTTATATTATTATTTATTATAAATAAAGCAGGAAAAAAGTAGTTGCTATTTCTTCTGCTTATCGTATAAATGCTATTATTATTAACGTCTACTATGACTTGATTTTATTATGACATTTATTTTGCTCAAAAATGAATGAATATATAATTTATCACAAAGTTTGCATTTTAAGAAAGTAAATGAACGTATATATGTTCTTATTATTTACTTTTGAATAAATGTTATTATTATTAATATTTACTTCAGTGAGTTCTTCCATGTTGGTCGGCTTTATGTCAACAATATTGAAGCTCTGATCGGTGATCTCGAGATGCCAGAGATTGATGCGTAGATCGTCCGCTGACAGATAAGTTTCTTGATCGCTATTCACCGATATCGAGTTGATGTGGTAAGTGTGGGCGTTTGCAAAGATCCTCCTCGGCGACGCCTCAACCATCAGTTCCATCGGCTTGATAACCGGCACCCGTAGTGCGCTTACATTGGCCGGATCGATCAACGAACCGTTCTCCGATCTCGTATTATATCTGCAATACAACAATAAATGAAATGTTGCGTGCCCGTTACGTTCCCAAGAAATAATTACCCTTCGACTTTCTTGTCTCGCTCGGACACTTTCCACAGTTTAATAGTCTTGTCGTTGGTGCTCAGGAGGAAGTGTGCGGGATTCCTCCGCTTCAACCACCGTATCTTGTTGATCTTCTCCTCGATCTCCAGACTCTTGAGATAATCGAACTCCGGTTCGTGCGATTGGAACGTGGAATAGACGTTGTACTCGCCCCTGCGGGGCAACGCCTGTTTCGAAGCGGGATCACGCTGGAAGATCACGACGCGCCCACCCTTGTCGCCTGTTGCTAATAGTTCTCCGTCGTGGTTGAACTCCACGCAGGATATGATGTCCGCCTCGGTCACGTCGTCGTCCAGGGTGCCCTTCACCTGCGAGAAGCACCACTGGATGTCCCCGTTGGCTGGAAACACGTTCGACAATCAAAAACATTTTTATATGCTGTTTTATTAATAATACTAGTTATTTATTTAGTAAAATATATATAATATGCTCAAACTTATCAAGTTGAAATGAACCAGAAATAATTTCAACATTCTATGAAGATATCAGAATTAATTAACCAACAAAAACTAATAAGAAGTAAATGATTGTAATTTCTTCTTTCAAATCATCTGATGGGAAGGAATGGGAAGATTGAAAACTAAAAGTGTGGATAATTTATTAGTTTACTAAAACATTTAGATGTAAAGATAAAATTGGCAAAAATGAAGGTAAAAAAAGGTAAAGGATAGAAAAAAAAAGTTATTTTCTGAATCTTAAAATGATTCAGAAATTGATTATCAAATTCAGTTTAATTAAATACGGAAGGAATAATAATAATAAAGTTTTAATGTTTGAAAAAATTATTATTAAAATTATCCATTAAGGGAATTTATGCAGCAAAATTATAAGAAGTATTCTTTATTTTTAAGAATATTTAGTAGTATTATATAACGTACAGTATTTCAGTTATGTTCACTAATATAAAATTCTACAAAAGTACATGTTTACAAACGATAAAAATCTGTTATCTTTAGTCTATTACACAATTTACTAGGAACTATATGTTCAATTTAATAAGAACTGATGTTATACTAAATGTACGACAAATTAATTAAAATAACAATAAATTAGAAGTTTCAATTACTCTTCAAAATTCAATTAAAATATTATAAAATTAAAAACAATTGTAAAAGTTCACATTTATCACTACAATTAATCAGTAAAGAAACACTGAGGAAACACTGTGAGAAAGTTAAAAAATTACCATGTAAAAGTTGCCTATTTTTAGGCATCCATTGTTATCATAAAAATATTGAAATGTAACGAACGATAAACAAAAAATTATTCGTTGCGTGAGATCGTTATTCAAGATTTACATAAAACCGACCGAAAATATCCACATATTTAATAACCTCCACCATTAATTCTTTGCCGAATGTATAAACAAATAAATTATGCACAAGTTCTATATTTAAACATTTTAAACGTAAAGAACACTTTAAACTACCAGATCTAGTAAAAATTTATTGCAAGTATAAACTCTATATTTAAACCGTCATAAACAAGTGTGAGAATTTTTCGTTCGGAAAGGGTTAAAAGATTTATATTTTAAATAGATATTGATGCAGAGCAACCAGACGATAAAACCTATAAAATATGTGACTAGTCGTGTGTTCAATGATCAATTTAGAAGCGAACTCGGTTTCAGAATGAATAAAAAACACACTTTCTGTGTTTCGATTAATTAAGTTTTCGTACCTTTAAACATTGTTTTACACTTCGATTATGGGACTAAAGTGTGAATGTTGTATTGATGGAGTTTTGTTGGGTACCCCTGAAGATTTTGCAGGTCAAAATTATTCGAAAATGAATTGTTTGTGCAGGTCAAACAGAAGAAAAGAAATCTACCTGTTCAAAGCGTTTAAGACTACAGAAATGCACGAAATGGGATTTTCAATCGTAAAATAAACAGAAAATGCCATTAAAACGGTAAAATTCTAATACTAAATTCGATTACAATTTGCATAAACAGCGTTAATTTATCACTTAATAAGTTATCACAATTCACATGATTAATTAATTTACATGAACAACATTAACCATATTAAATTTATGTATAACGACGTGAAAATACATAAAATAAAACTTATTGTGAACAAAAATAAGTGAATTTATTTATTTGTCGTCGTTCTAAATGTTGTTATCCCTGGCATTATCTATTTTGGTATAAACAACAAACGACGCACTTCAATTATATAAATCTGTACGACCTGCGATTTTCCCCAATTTCCAAACATACAAGATTGTTTGAAACAATTTTTGCTAAAATTGTCGTGTTACTTTTACGTTTTGAAACAAATGTGTAGATGTGTAATTAAAAATGAGTTAACGAAGCAAAAGGATTATAATTATCTGATACCAATGAGGTTTTCAAGGAAACATGAAATGTTGAACTGTACAGTGATAATATGTTTGGAAAAAAGCTATGAACGTTATTAAATTATCGCATTTTTAATTTTTTAATAGATAACAAATATGTAAAAAAATTAAATTATCAGATAAGTGTAATTCTTAGTATCAAAAAATAAAGAAGATTCTGAGCTTGAAATTAGTCGAAATTTGAAAGAATTTTAATTCATTTCAACATTTATTTGTAAATCAATAAAGCAAAAATAATAAAAATTGATGTTAACATTTGAGGTTATGACACACTTTAATGAACATAAATTTTGACAAACGACACGAAAACATTGTTTTACAGATTTTACAGGATTCTGCGACTTAAGAAAAAAAAGCAAATCAAACTACCTGGAAAATATTTTTTAACCGTTTTATGATAATAAAATTTAAGATGCAGATGTTGATAACATTTATTGGCTTCATCTTGGCGAAGGAGATGTTTTTATTAACTGACCTTTAGGAAAAATTTTGCTCTTCAAGAATAACATAACTCAACTATAAAGAAATCAGACTCTAACTAATTAGCGAATTGTTAATAAAAAGATATTAAGATAAGCCAATCAAAAATCAAACAAAAGACGAATTCTATCCACACTTTTTATGCGTTGACGAGTGTTCAACCTTAACCCAAACCTCGATCAACATCAATCGTATAAATTGCTCAAACAACACAAAACATCAGGGGGTGCTTTTCGATTTTGCCAAAAATCCTCAGATTGATTCGAGACATGTAGCGTTCCGATTAGTACGGCGCAAAACCGGAGCGGAGACAATTGTCGGTCGCGGTTCCCATGAGTGGCCGCATCCGAACCCACGCACACAACAATTTACCTTCCATCGTTCCCAAAAATGTAAGTCGCAGCAATAGTCCCGCACCGGCTCAAAAACACAGCCCCTCGGTCGGGGTCACGGATGGCGCGAGGCGACGTTGCAACAGCGACCGCACGACAACTTACCGGCCATGGCGCCGCGGACGGCGGGCTATTCGAATCGAAACGGCACGGTTCGCACACAAAACACAATGGCACGTTTATGTTGATTCGCTTGGTGGAAAAATGGCCGACGAAACGCACGAGGCTCACACCGTATTCTTGGTTCCGTCTCCGTTGCACGCGCGCCTCCAAATGGTCGAGTGGCGCCCGTCTTTCGGGACGCGCAGGGATTTGCACAGCCGGCCGTTTTCTGTCGGTGCAAGGTGGTTGTCGGTCGGACGATTCGCCACTGGGGGCGCCACGCGAACTTTTTTTGCAAATATCGCCCCCATGTAACCTGCGTTGCATATATTGGACTAATTTTTGCACTATTTTGTTTTTATTTTTTAATTATTTACATTCTATATGCTATATTATTTATTAACATTTACGGCACACTATATAATTTTTAATATTATTCTCTAAACAAATGAATTTTAATAGACAGGTCAGTACTCCAATTTTTTCACTATAAATGAATATATTTTATTTTTGATAAAAAATATGTTATTACAGTATATTAAAAATTACTAAAAAGTTATATTTATTTTACAAAAAACAAAAAATGTATAAAAAAAGTTTATCATTAATATATTCTGAACCGCATGTCGAAAATTATCTATTTAACAATTCAACTTCTCAAGTAAAAGAAACCTTTACATAAAGTTTGTTCAAAAAGACTATTTTAAATTTGGGTAATCATATTTTTGATGCTATTGTAAAAGTACCATATAATATTTAAACTATTATTATCATTAAGTCATATATAAAAAATATAAATAAATAAAAAGTTGTGAAAATCAAAGACTAGTGTGAATTATTATTATACTATTCTGTTTGTTTCATTGATAATTTTTCTTCTCTTCAAAAGTATGTGAGTAAAATTAAATTAAAAAAAAATATTTATATAATTTTGCACAATTATTAATAAAAATATGTAAAATGTCTAAAAATAGGGTACATTATTCAAAAAATATCAAAACGTAAAAATCTATTAATTAAAAATGTAATATACAAATGTAGTAAAAAAAAGTATTTTTTTCTAAATAAATTAAATCACAAAAATAATACAATAAAAAAGTTTAAAACCCGAAAAATAGAGATTAAAAAATTTCACAATACTTTTTATAATATGTAAAATGTCTGAATACTGGGGTACAATATACAAAAAATATCAAAATGTTAATCTATTAATTAAAAATTTAACATATAAATGTAGTGAAAAAATATATATTGAAATAATATTTGTTAGTACACCTAAGATTTTGAAAAATTACTGGGAACTATTTTTCTTCTAAATAAATTAAATCACAAAATATTGAGAAAATCGTACAAAAAAAATGTTTAAAACCTAAAAAATGGAAATTTAAAAATTTTACAATACTTTTTATAGTATGTAAAATATGTAAACTGTCTGAATACTGGGGTACAATATATCAAAAATATATATTAAAATAATATTTGAAAAATTACTAGGAAGTATTTTTTATAAATAAATTAACTCACAAAATATTGTAAAAATCATACAATAAAAAAGTTTAAAACCTGAAAAATGGAGGTTAAAAATTTCACAATACTTTTTATAGAATGTAAAATATGTAAACTGTCTGAATACTGGGGTACAATATATCAAAAATATATATTGAAATAATATTTGAAAAATTACTAGAAAGTATTTTTTTATAAATAAATTAAATCACAAAATATTGTAAAAATCATACAATAAAAAAGTTTAAAACCCGAAAAATGGAGGTTAAAAATTTCACAATACTTTTTATAGAATGTAAAATATGTAAACTGTATGAATACTGGGGTACAATATATTAAAAATATACATTGAAATAATATTTGAAAAAATACTAGGATGTATTTTTTTCTAAATAAATTAACTCTCAAAATATTGTGAAAATCATTCAAATGAAAAAGTTTAAAACTCTAAAAATGGAGGTTAAAAATTTCACAATATTTTTTATAGTATGTAAAATATGTAAAATGTCTGAATATTGACGACCAATATACAAAAAATATATATTGAAATAATATTTGAAAATTTACTAGGAAGTATTTTTTTCTAAATTAAATCACAAAATATTGTAAAAATCATATAATAAAAAAAATTTCACAATACTTTTTATAGTATGTAAAATATGTAAAATGTCTGAATAGTCTGAATACTGGGGTACAATATACAAAATATATATATTGAAATAATATTTGAAATTTATTTTTATTTTTATAATATGTAAAATATGTAAAATACTCAATGTACAATATACAAGAAATATCAAAATGTAAAAATCTATTAATTAAAAATTTAACATACAAATGTGGTGATCTTTCACCTAAACAAATTTGAAAAATTACTTGGAAGTATTTTTTTCTAAATAAATTAAATCACAAAATATTGTGAAAATCATACATTAAAAAAGTTCGAAAAATGAAGGCTAAATAATTTCACAATACTTTTTATAGTATGTACAATATGTAAAATGTTTGAATACTAAAATTTAACATACAAGTGTAGTGAAAAAATATATATTGAAATAATATTTGTTAATAATTATCTTTCACCTAAAAAAAATTGAATTACTAGGAAGTATTTTTTTTAAAAATAAATTTAATCACAAAATATAGTGAAAATCATAAAATAAAAAAGTTTATTGTCCAAAAAATGTATGTTAAAAAATTTTACAATACTTTTTATAGTATTATCTATGCACAAAAATATATAAAAACCCAATTTTTCAAACAGCTCCATTTGGACAAGACCGATTAAAATCATTTATACAATTGAAAGCATTAAAACACAAACATAAATGGAAAAACTTACTAGGCTGTGGGGCGGTGGTGCGTTTGGTGGCGTGTACGGCATTGTTGATGAGTCCGCCCAGTTTCCCGAATCCGGTGTGGCGCATGACCGGGGGCCCGGGTTTTCCCCCGGCCTTTTTGCCCCCTATCGGATTGGCCCATAGGCCGATCACTCCCCCGTGGCGTATCGTGGTTCAGCGCACAAAACCACCCTGTAAAATAAAAGTAACTTTAAATAAACACCGCATTATTATTTTGTTAAGTCGGTTATTATTGTTGATATTTATTAAGACGCATATTTAAATAAGGCAAACAGGAATGTAGGTCATATAAGAGAAGCAATCAAATAAAGTGAAAGAAATTGAATAATTTTTATTGTTTAGTCCCCCAACTTTTGTACACACACGAGGATCATTTGCTTTCCAAAAACGTACCTCAACTACTTTATTGAATAAAAGAAAAACGCCGGGAGAGATTTTTGTTATTTTTTAATATTCACTTACATCTTGGCTGTATATTTTTGTCTCAAGACGTCTCTACTTTAATTTTAAAGCCACATAATAAAACGAGAGAACACGGAGAACGGCTCGACAACTCTCTCTTGACCCATATATTAAAATTACGTCTGGAAATGTTGACCCGCCACAATTTTAATAACTCCCAACTAATATTTTCATATGTCACGTTTTAACTTGGAATTATTCACATTATTTAAACGTGACACAGTAATTAACAAAAAGAAAAAAATTGCTCGTTAATATTAAATATAATATAAAAATATCTAACATAACAATTTAATGCAAGTATTTATTTAATTAAGTGATAAAATTTCTGTACGGGTATAAATTCAAATTTAAATTCCTCTTGTGATTCTTCAACAAGAATGTTCGCCATTATGTTCTGTTCTAGTTTAATCAACCGGTCCATGATTATTTATTTAAAAAATTGATAAAACCTGATATTTACAAAAGATTAAGCACTCATCGAATTTCGCATTTCTAAACACACTTGATTTACTGAAAATGAAACGAATATCGTGGAAAATTGTGTAAGATGACTGTTTGTGACAGGCGATAAAACAATGAACATCTGTTTGAATTCGGTCAATAATATATCCATTTTTATTTAATTACTAACTATCTGATTAGAATTTAACCATTCCCAAGAGTGTTTTCGCAGGCACAGCATCATAAAGGACCAAACCCTCTAAATAATGATTGTGTAAACTATATTATCAAGTTTATGGAGGGATTTTTGATGAATAAGCAGGAGTGTAATTTATAAATTTACTGTATTAATCGTGATAAAACTTCAAGTAACTTTGTCATCGTTTCAAATGAATGATAAGCAAGTTAAGCTTGACACTTTTATAAATTGACCTACAATATATTATAATTTTTTTGTTTAAACATCTAGTTAACACTTGAACGTTAATTCGTTCTCGTCCGTACCCAATGTTAATATTTAGACGTTGTTTCTTTGTAAAACTAGCGAATTAATCGAGTTTGAGTTATTAATTATCGATTGCGATAATAAAATTAAGTTTTTGTCCAATTGAGAAGCCGTACATATTCTTTAGTAACGTTTTTGGGGTTTCCGCCAACAATACATGTCCCTCGATTAAATGAATCGTCTTGAGCGGTATGAAACCTAAATTAAAAACCGTCGGAGAAACGTTTGTGGAACATGAATGATGCAAAAGAATACTGAGACCGTCCACAAATCGATTTCTGTTTTAATCATCTTCCAAAGCACTTGATTTTTCATTGTCGGTTAAAATGTTTTTTTTTGTGAAGAAATGTGATGAAAGTGAACTTGTTGCTGGAGCATCCAGAAAATGGGGCTGGTGAAAATAAACAGTTGGCTCGGTATTGATTTAATGTAATCTGTTTCGTGCCTTATTGTCAACAATAAAGCATTGTGGGGTTATTAAAATAGAATTTCCATGGATGTAACAGAAACTGAAATGTAACCTTACGCTTTAGAGTAGTGAGTTGTATCAAGGTTGTCTCGACTATTAATATTTGACCAAATATTGGATTCGTTAATTTTTTAAGTGCTGTAAACATTAGAGGGTGATTGTCTTTGATGACTTCTCCGGAAATTGTTTTTTTTTTTTGTTTTACATTTGAGTCTCGTTGTAAATGTGTTAAAAAAATGAATGGAACTTGATTGAAGACGCATTTAAAACCTCCATCGTGCTTTCTACTTTTATACTCTATTTCATATCTAGATTTTAGTAAAAAACTTACTTTAGGTGATAATTTGAAATGAATTACAAACACATAATATTTTTGTAAACAATTATCACGGTTTAATCTGACGCAAACCTTGACATTAAACAATTTATTGTAGATAAACAGTTTTTCTGTCACATAAAAAATTGATTATTTTAGGAAAATTATAATTAGAAGGGATCATTTCGTTTCTCCGTATGCAAATGAAGTCAAGGAGGCTTATTTTTAGAATATCAGTGATGTGAATATGATCCAGTTTGAAATGTTTACATTTAAAGCCGATTGTATATTTTAATTAAATTCGTTGCTCAAAAGATTCGAATACGAATTTGTTTTCAAGCCAAAAATGTATAATTAAAATAATTATTAGGTTAATTAACTGATTTATTAAATCCATATGTTGCGTGTCACTCTCGTAAAGAGTTATGGTAATTGTCGAAAGGTCGGTGACAGAAAAAACACAATAAACCGAAAAAAAAATTGTGATTTACGATCATGATTGTCACTGATAAAACAATGCGAATAAAATTTAACATCTTTGTTCTCTAACAATAGATTTTTGTTAATAAAAAATCGATGGAATATATTTAAATTGATAACAAACAATTAGGTTAGTAAAGGAGAGAATACACGGCGAAAGTGTGCCCATCTAAATGTGTAGGTCAGTTTTGACGGTCGCAGTGCAACATGCGTTATTTAATTGGGGTAAGGACGACTGCTTCTGGACCACAAAGATCCGTTACGTTGATAAACCGACGTTTTCATGCTCTTAATACTAAATACAAATCGATGTTATTATATTATTTAATAAGCATATTTAAGTTTCTTCATAAAAATTAATTAAACAAATTATAATAAATTATACAAAATTGTTAATTAGTTTTTAATATTATGTTTTATCTCACATTATATAGTTCGAATAACAATACAACCTCTTATTAAACTAAAACGTATGTGGTCCATAGAAGTTTCTGGGAAACGCCAATGTTAAATATTTCTAAAATTATTATTTTTAGGTATAGTCAAAAAGTTTCATTTCTTATTTCGTTATGTAAAAACATACATTATTAGACTGAAAATAAAAAAGTATATTAACAAATTTGATCTGGTTTTTCTCAAGTAACTTTGTTAACGGAAATTTCACACATTCTACGAAACGCACATTGTATATTTTAAAGTCAGTTCTATTAATTATTGAAAAAAATGTGTGTACAATTTTTGCACTTGCCCTCTTTTCAATTATCCTGATTTTTTCCATGGCAATAAAATTTTCACGAAAATGCTCAGTTTGTTCATCTTCGGCTCATAAATTATGTTAAAAAGAAACTAGTCAAAATGAGAAAACGGAATATGTATTTCTAAGAATATGACGAAACTGTATTATATTAGCTTTAAAAGTAGTTGAAGTTTTAAACAATTTTTATATAATTTTCATGTCCTTTGTTTCCGAGAAAACAATGAATCTCCAGCGACAAGCAGGATCGATGGAGATTTTCATTTAATTTATGCAGAAATTCTTTTCTACATAAGCTTACGGATTAAAAAAGAGACAATAGTGACTTAATATTGAAATGCAAGTATTGCAGTTTATTACTTTATTATTAAGTCAGTTTTTACATGAACGAATTTGTTTCGACAAAAAGTGAATTAACCACCCATCACTTATTGGCGAAACGAGACATACTTTATATATTACATATGTTGTGATCTGTTCATTAAGGCAGTAAACTCAGTGATAAGAAAAAAAGAATTTGGTAAATTTGACATGTGTTATTGTTTCATAAAATGGTATAGATTGCTATTTTATAATTTCTCTACAATTTAAAAAAAGTCGTCTGAAACAATAAAAATAAGTTAGAAATTATTATTTTTAGAATTAGGACATAGTGTATATATTCTACTCAGAATTACATGTATCATTAAAAAATTTAAAAATATACGGAGTTTTTCAATTTAAATAACAAGGTTAAAGTAATTTTCAGTAATGGGTACATTTTAATTGTAAGAATATTTTTTCAAAATTATTTAATAAATAATAAAAATTGAAATTTTTAAATATTTTTTTTATTTATAATTTACTACATATAAAAGAAATAAAAAATTATTACCAATTGACAAATTGAAAAAAAAGTAAAAAAAGGTAGACTCTTTAACACTAAAACTATTATAAATTCGTTAATGAAATTACACACATTTGGATAAAAAGTTAAAATTATTTTCTGAAAATACAAATCTCAATAAGTAAGTACGACAATGTTGAAACATATAAAATACAGCCATATATTAGCAAACAAAAAAGCTATAGCCTATTTTTGTAGGACATTTATATTTAGCAACGAAAAAAATAATAACTTGATTACTATTGTTTTTAGATTTGGGTCATGTTATAGCTATTCCACTCAAAATTGTATGTATAATTAAAACATTTAAAAATATACGTAGTCTTTCAGTTTAATTTAAATAACAAAGGTAATGTCACTTCCAGTAATGAACACATTTAAAAAAATCGAAAGAAGTCACTGGCTATTTGCCAAATTTTTATTTAAATTATCCAATATAAATAGAATAAAAAATACAATTTCTAAATATTTTTATTTAGGATTAAATAAAAATTAATTTAACGAAAAATTTCATTTAATTTTTGACTAATTGGTAAGTAAATTTTACTACTCTCAACGCAAGTGTACAATTGAAATTTATATAAAACAAAGCACCATTAGAAATATAAGATATTAGAAAAAATCGTAATTAAAGAAAATCACAAACTATTTGGAAAATTTTTATTTAAATTGTCCATTATAAATAGAATAACAAAATACAATTTCTAAATATTTTTATTTAGGATTAAATAAAAATTAATTAAATGAAATATTTCAATTAATTTTTTTACATTTAAAAGTTAATTAGAAATTCGTTAATTTTTATTAAAATCATATATTTTACTACTCTGTAGTGTATAATTAAACTTTATATAAAATAAAGTACCATTAGAAATATAAAATATTTGTGATAGACAGAATTAATTAAGGTAATGTCACTTACAGTGAGCACATTTAAAATCGTGTTCTAAAAAAAATCACTTGCTATTTGCCAAATTTTTATTTAAATTGTCCAATATAAAAAGAATAACAAAATACAATTTCTAAATATTAATAATATTTTAGGATTAAATAAAAATTAATTAAATGAAAAATTTCAATTAATTTTTGACTAATTAGTAAGTAAATGAGTGATTTACTCGACATATGTAACAGTCAATTAGAAATTCGTTGATTTTTATTGAAATTATACATTTTATTACGCTAAATGCAAGTGTACAATTAAAATTTATATAAAATAAAGTATCATTAGAAATATAAAATATTTGAGACAGACAACATAATTTAATGTAAAATGACACGTAAATTCAAACCGGTACCTTCTTCGAGCAAAGCAGCAAACATATTCCTGGAGATCATCAAACAATTAAGATTATCCGGCAGATCCGAATAGACGTCTACCAAACTGTTGTTCACCTTACAGCCCGTGCTGAATTTTAAATCGTCGTTCTGATTAGCCAATTCCAAACTGCAGTCGAAATCCTCTTCGG
The DNA here is from genome assembly GCF_024364675.1 of Aethina tumida. Classification (NCBI taxonomy): domain Eukaryota; kingdom Metazoa; phylum Arthropoda; class Insecta; order Coleoptera; family Nitidulidae; genus Aethina; species Aethina tumida. Next base: position 11,132,095 of record NC_065439.1, read on the forward strand.
TATTGGTGAACAACCAATAATAAGCACTCGCCGACTCTTTACTCTCTTTTTCGTTAGCCGAAACCAAAAGCCAAAAACTCCCGATCGGCTCACTCTGCGAAAAGCGACTGCAAGTCGTAAGGACACTCTCGCTGCTCCGCGATGCTCCCGTGTTTCCGTACAGGTTGATCATGGCGATGCAAACGTTCTCGCCGTGCTGGATGATCGTCGCATCGATCGGGATCTTGAGGACGCGGCCGCGATCGATGCCCAACGCCGGTACGTTGTTGTGTTCGAACTTGAAGTGCTGCAGGTAGGCGGAGGGCAAAACCGCCTTGCCGCAGGGACTGTGCGGGCATTTTATCGGACCATAAGAGCACCGGCCCGTTTCCGCGTTCGACCGCGTCTCGTTTTCCTGCAAACAATCGTTGTCCAGCAGTTTTTTCAACTCGTTCTTCGGCAGCTTGAACAGTCTCTGCAACGTTATGTCGTCCGATTCGTAAAGTAAGTTCGGGTTCATGTTTCTACGGCTGGACGATTCACATTTGAAACAGGCGCATCTGTTTTTCCCCTCCGCTGAAATTTCGATGTCGGTTTTGGTGGTGAAGTGGACTTAACATAATATATTATACCTTTGTAATTCCTTTTTAGTTGCTCGTAACAGTATTTGCAAAATTGTAGTTGAGACTGACAGAAAAATGCGGAAGCTGTTTCACGTATTTCTCCACACATGCTGCATCTGTTTTCGACATCTTTATCTTTTTCTGGCAGTTCGTTTTTATCATATATCATTTTAAAGTTATTTTAAAACGTGGAACACCCAACAAAAATAATAATATTTTATTTTGTCAACACATATGACAAGTAGTTTACGTCAAAGTATAACCAATTCACACACACACATTTATAATTTTTTGATGCAAGTAAAACTTATTTTGTACTTATTTTAAAAGGATCTTTTAATGTTTTTATTACAAATTATGATATTAATCACACTACACACCAACATGTGGCAAAATTTTATGTATGTTAGGTTTGAGAATGTTTTTTTTTTAAATTTGAAATATCGCCAATAAGACGAGAAATAAAATTGGTTCTTTTAGTGGCACATATATGAGTCAGTCAAAACGTCATTTTATTTTTGTCGAATTTTTTAGTAGAGAAATAAATGAACATTTTAAATTAATATTTGATTTCATGACGACTCATTTTCATAAATATATATCTAATATGAAAAAATGTAATTTTTTCAATTTTCTTTCCATATTCTAACATTTAGGCAACAAGAATCACAGGAGTCATATTAATATCAATGCTTTCTTTACTTGATTGTGTGGAGGGCTCTATTATGAAAATTTCGAGACCATAAACCATCTATAATATATACAGTCATTTTACTGAAATAGAGTATTAGTATATATTGAGTTTTGTACACATTTTCTCCTTATATTAGGAGATATATTTTTTAAAATAATTACTATCCCAATGAGCAACAAGATCTACATAATATTGCTGTATTTATCGAATGTCTAATACTAGATTTATTAAAAATAAATAAATAAACCTAATATATTCGGCTGGCAAAAAGTGGACCAACTTTTTACTAAATGTTCTAATCTCTACAAAATCCACAATAATTTTTGGTTTCGTAGTATACACCAAAATAAAATTAAAAGTTAATATAGTACCTCGTGGAAAGAAATTATTTTCCAAATTAAAATCACGGATTTTATCGTTCATTCTATCCGATGTGAAATAAATCAATATCACTCGATTGTAACGCGTGTTTTACAACAATTTTCAAGATTTGGTAATGTGGAAGAAAAAAATAAAACTGGACGACCAAGAAATAATAATAGGTTTCAAGATAAACAAATTCTGTCCTACTTGAGACACAACTTAGAATTAATGTTTCTTCAAGAACTGCAAGAGATATATTACTACAAGGAGGTCTTAATGCGAGAAGACCAGACTAAAAAACTACTTCTATCAGAGAAGAACAGACGAGCCAGAGTTAAGTTTACCAGGACCCTTTTACACTGGACTTTAAATGATTGGGTTAAAGGTGGGTGGGTTAAAGTTTGGGATTTGGAATGGGTCCTCTCCTTTTAATAGAAGATACCATGGATCGTTTAATATGTATAAAGAACATCATGGTAACACATTCAGATAAAAATATGGTACTAAAACTTTATTTTCAACAAAATAATGACCCGAAGCACAATTCAAAATATTTGGAGCAGTGGCTTTTAAGGGAAAAAATTAATGTTATGAACTGACCATCTCAATTTCCCGATCTGAACTCCATTGAGAACTTAATGGAGATAGTGAACAATAAAAGAAGACACAAAGAGTATAAGTTACTATACTTTTTGCCAACTCAAAACAAATAATCATCAGTAAAATGAAACTCTTTATTTTTTTATTGTTTAACTATGTCAAATTTATACAGGAAAGTTAATTTTCAATTTACATTTTTTTAAACATAATAACCATAATAAAAATTATTTGAATTGAATTAAGTTATTAAGTATTTAAAAATCTCATTGTATATTCTAATATAGGTTATTAATAATTCAAATAAATAATTAAATTCAATAATAATATACGGATTTTTAAAATTTTTTGAACAAAAATCAATAAATTTCTTTTGTAACACAAATTCAACAATTAACTGATCATAATCTCAAAAATTATCTAGAAAATCTAAAGATTGAATAAAATTATTATAATCATATTAAATAAAAATTGAGAAAATCCGATTTCAAATAAGACTTTTAGATGATAAATCAACGAAAGTTTAATTTTCATTTTATTATTAAACATTTTCGTATTCTGAAAAAATTTTTACCTTAGAAAATTTCTGTAAATTATTGCAATGAATAAAAAAAAACAAAATATTATTATAAAAAATCAACCAACAAGCCCGTGTATATAACATTACGTAATGTTTGTAAATGTGTTGTTTTAGTTCACAAACCCGAACATAAATTAATTAAATTGATGGACACAGAAAATTAAAACGCAAAATTTAATTTATGCACTAATCCAATTATGTTCGTAGATTTTCTCACTAATCCACAGCTTTTGCGACTATTTAATTAAAGATTTTATCAACTGCTGCTTGTTTAAATCTGAATGATTTTTAATTATGTATGTTGTCAAAAAAATATCGCAACGTCATAAAAGCGGTTTGTTTATATTGAATACGAAACCGTCTAGTTCAGTGATCTTCCAAGAAAATGCGGGCAAACAAAATATTCTGTTTCACATCGTGCAGCCGGAACAAATCTGCACTTTGCGGCCTTGGCTGTTGCATCCAGTTCCATGATAGTAATTTGCATCGTTCAAAACGACAGAAGTAACTGTTGCCATTTTTGGCGAATGCGCCAACGATATTTAATCAGTTGTGCGCGAATTCGTGTACCAACATAAGAATGTATTGATTCGTAATCGTCTGATTGTCTACTGGGAATTTCCTTTCGATAATCAATTATTAAAAGACGCTTCGTCCACATAATTTGACACGTTCATACATTTATTTATCCGCGGGGAATCACACGACTTTTTCTGACATAAATAATATTCAAACTTTTCGTAAATTGAATTATTAATAATCATATTTCTTTGCTTATATATAGTCAGATACTGAATTTGATATTTTAATAAATAAATTATATTATATTTAATTAAATTATAATTTCAAAAATAGTTGAAAATAGCAAATGTTATCACAGTAACTTGTGATTTCAATTTAAATCAATTTTAAAAATTATTAACACATAGTTTCACAGACTGAAAGGCATAACAAAATTATCATATAATATTATAAGATAGTTAATATAAAAAATGATTATAAACAATAATTAAAAAATAAGTACACATTATATAATTAATGAAATTGGAACACACAAAAAAATATGTTTTCTTAACAAAATTATGAAACATAATAAACTGACATGAAAAATATTAACTTTCAATTAGTGTTTTACAATATTTGACAAATAACAGTGTTTGCTTAAAAAATTGTTTTTGTAAGAGAAAAAAATTAATTTCAGTTAACAATTTATATAATACGATGACGTTATAGACAAAAAACAGTAAATTACCTTTAAATATTGACAATTCCAATTATCTATATAAATCTAACAGTAAAGTTTGACTAAGAAATAATATTTATTTCCGATAAAAGGCACATCAAAGTATTTCCTTTCAATTATCCAAATGTGAAACTTAGTAAGTAGCCATTTGATATTTGAAAACCGTAATTGGTCTCTTTGGATAATTGGAAAATGCCTGAGGAAAAGTCACAAGTTTAAGCTCCTTTCATTCCTCGCTTTTATCATCCCTTTATTTCCAAGCTATTTTCTATTCAATCCCTTTAAAATTGTTTTAATGATCCGTTTATTAAACAAAACGAGTCACTGCTCTTATAATTATTTTACCTTTAAAATCGAAAGGCCACACACCGAAAATTAAAAATCTCAGATCACGCACACACACACAAACAGGCACGAAAAACGTAATGTGAAGTCAGGTGACGGTGTGAGAATAACCGGAAACCATCCCGGAAGGCGCGACAAAACAATCAACAGGTTCGGGGATGACGGTAACGGGACGTAGAATCGATGCGAACGGTCGGGAAGCCGGGACGCGAATGCGGGACGCGAAAACGCGACTGCGAGAGCTCGAGTCGATAAGTCGGATGGTTGAGGTCAAGTTTGCGGTTCGGTTTTGGTTGGGTGTTTCGAAATTTCATCCATTTTTTGATTTATGTCGTAAATTTATTTAGAAAATATACGGTTGGATATCGTCTCTATCTATATTTATTGTTAAAAAATGGATAGAGAAAATATTCTTACTTTTCTAGCATACATTCATGAATATTTATCCAATATGAATTAAATAATTTTTAAAAAATATCTTCGATTTTAACAAATATTATCTAACATTAAATTTCGAAGTATTTTATGGCATTACGTATATAAATATGAATGAAGACTAGTCTTCCCTACTTTTTTTGATTAATTTCCTTACAGGTTCCAGCTGTTCTCTTGTATAAATCTGTTACAACTTGTTATCTCTTTCAATATGTTCAATAGATATGTGGATCAATTCATTTTTTCCTACATGTGAATTTATTAGAGAGTTGTACACTTGTGACAGGGGGTTGATTCCCATATTATCGGAATAATGCCCCCATTTGAGGGATCATCGAGTTGATCATCAAATCTATTAATGGTAATCTGAAATAAAAAAGGGGAATATTTTCTATTATTAAAAAAGAATTAAGTTTTAGAGAATAAAATCTCTTAATAATATTTGTCTTACAAAAATAACTTAATAGTAATTAATTATGATTATTATAATAATATATTAAAGTGATAAATTTAAAAATAAATATGAAAAACGATTTTAGCAATATCTTTTATATTTTATGATATTTATCAAATAAAAAAGTGGGGAACATTATATATAAATATAAAAATTTCAGTTATAAAATAGACGTTCAAAACATTTTACTCACAAAATTAAAGAAAATAGAAAAAATTGTTACAATAAAAATTGAATTAGAGTTTCAAATTCAAAAATGGAAATAAACACACTTTAATAATATCTTTAATATTTTTTCTAAAGCAATAAATTAAGAATATTTCAAATTTTCAAACCAAAATTAAAAAAAAAAATAAAATATATATACTTATATATTTTTTTAATCTCAAACGAGACTTGAATAATTCCGATAATTATATACAGTTGAAAAAACAATGACATTATTAATTTAGAAAATCTGCTTGCTCCGGGTCTGTCCCATAAATCACAAATACTCTGGCACCATCTGTGAACAGTTGTAGAAAATAGTCGAAACGTCAGATTTGATTCAAGTGTATGTGTGTTATTTAGCAACAATCGATCATGGATTATTCGAAGATATTTGTAAAATGGAGTGGAAAAGAGTACGAAGTGGACGTGTCCGAAAACGACACTGTGGAGGACTTGAAGAATGCGATCCAAAAACAAACCGGAGTCAAACCTGAACGTCAGAAGTTGCTCAATTTAAAATTTAAAGGTTTGTGAGACAAACTGAATTGGGGGATAGTATTAAATTGTTTAATTACAGGCAAAACGCCGGAAAATGATTGTAGAATGTCCCAGTTGAAACTGAAGGCGAATTTTAAGATAATGATGATGGGTTCATTGGAAGAGGACATAGTGGAAGTTAACACAACACCTGAAAACATGCCAGAAGTCATCAATGATTTGGATATAGAAGATGAGGAGATTGCAATTGAAAACCAAGAGGTTTATTTGTCAAAAATACAAAGAAGAATCAAAGATTATGAAGTAAAAATATTGAATGATTTGCGCCCAGACAAAAAACTATTAGTGCTAGACATTGATTATACTTTGTTTGATCACAGGTCAGTTGCTGAAACAGGAATTGAATTAATGAGGCCTTACTTACATGAGTTTTTAACCAGTGCATATGAGCATTACGACATTGTTATTTGGTCAGCAACTGGCATGAAATGGATTGAAGAGAAGATGAAATTGTTGGGTGTTGTGTCCAATCCCAATTACAAAATTGCCTTTTATTTAGATTCTCTAGCTATGATCTCAGTTCACACTCCAAAATATGGTGTAATGGATGTAAGTTTCACTATTCATTGTGACCCTTGCTAATTATAACTTTTAGGTGAAACCCCTGGGTGTGATATGGGGAAAATTTGAACAGTTTTCGCCGAAAAACACGATCATGTTCGACGACATTAGGCGCAATTTCCTCATGAATCCAAAAAATGGTTTGCGAATAAAACCTTTTAGGCAGGCGCACCTGAACCGGGATAAGGATAATGAATTATTGCGTCTGAGTAAATATTTAAAGGATCTGGCTTTACATTGCCACGATTTCACGACCGTCAATCATCGACATTGGGAAAAGTATAAGCCCAGGAGACATGAGAGGAGACACTGAAATGTTTTTTCTGTTGATTATGTCGTTTTATACTGTATTCATTAATTGCAAACACGATTTTGTGAAAAATACTAGTTTGTTTATATTTAATGAACCTAACCCTAAAAGTCACAATTCAACTGGTTTTAATGCCTTAATCACAGATGGCGCTACTGCTAAAAGTATTTGTAACCAATTAAAAGTCATATTTTCGTAAATGTGTGTTCCGATTGGACAGAAAAATACTAGATATTTTAGTAGCACGGTCGGGCTGTTTATTCTAACCTTTAGTTATGAATTTTTAACAATCAGGTAAAATGAGTGACTTCGAATACGAATCCGACGACTGCGATTCAGACTCTATAGTCTATGATTCGGATGAGGAGAGCGGCATGCCCAAAAAAGCGTTCCACATCCAAATACCTGATGATTTCGATCCGAATTCCATTCCGACAAACGGTGGGTTTATAAATGTGTTGCAAGAAAGTGTTTAGAAATTATTTTATTGCAGGCGAGGAATATTTACAACATGTCATGTATGAAAGGCTCACGAAATGCGAGGAACTAAAAACATCAGACATCAGACAGGAAGAATTCCAAAAAAATGTAAATTTTGGATATGTTGAGGTGAGAATATGTGTTCTATTAATTCTGCATTTTGTTTATTGAATGTCTCCCACAGATTCCAACTGTTGCACCGCCAGACAAACAGTATCTGCCAACGGCAGAATGGAAAAAGGAAAAACTAGAAGAGTTTCTGAAGCTGAGGGAATCCCTGGAGGACAAATACGATTCAGATGACTGGATTAGCGGTTTTAAACAATCAGAATTCGTGCACATGTTCCGAATCCAGCCGCCTAAATTGTCGTACATAATAAAGGTTCATCAAAACACCAAAATCAAAATGCTGTCTGTCATCTCGAGTTACTTGGATAATTACAGCAAAGAATTGAATCCGAACGTGGGTGCTTGGATTTTGGCAATATTATCGCTTCTGGTTATGCCAATGATGCCAAAACACTACAACGTTGTCAGGGAATTGGCGAAAAAATGCGCCGCTATTAGACTGAGACTTCCTGAAAAGGCACCGAAGGAGTGGTACATTCCATACAACTATTTTGTGTGCATTGTCTCCACGTTCTTCCGACAAGCAGATCTTGCAGATCCTGTTTAAATTATTTATTAATTGTTAATATTATTTGATAAATATTGTAATAATGCATATGGAGGCGCTGATTGTAATTATAATAAAGTGATAATGAACAGATATATGCGTTTAAATTGTTTTATTTGATACTTATTATTGTTCATAGATGTTAACAAACTAGTAAAATTCAAAAGGTTTATTGGAAATTCTTGCGTGCACTAATTAATGAACTGCGCATGTGTCACCCCATTGATTGTTTCCTCTTCTTCTTCAATGTTGCCGATTTGTGAATTCCGTCACAATGTTAGGAAAATTTGTTATCCACACTATTTCAAATTAATTGTTTTTCGACTTTTTAACAATTTTATTTACTCGTACACTATTTATTCCATACACAATATTATTATTTATATAAGGTAAAACTTTTTAAAATTTGGCCAAATTTTCTATGGCAAATAGGGATGAAACCACAATATATTTGACAACGTCCCGTTTGGATTGGATCATTTCCGAGTTTCCGTCTCTGTCGACGTTTCAGAATGACAACAAACGTCTGAATCTTGATTTTATTGCAAAAACATGGAATTATTCAGAACGAACGAGTTTTACATATTCGTTAACGGCGAATACAGTTTGTGGTGGGATCGACAAACCGGCGCGTTCATCCCAAAAACAGGTAAAAAAAAATTTTAAACCGTTCAATTAACACGTTTACATCTACTTCATTCACTTAATTTTATTGCTTGATTGCATTTATTATGTTTTATAATCGTAGGAATTAATGTATTAGGTTTGTGTTTTGTGTAATTTGATAAATTAAGTTTTGATTTGTGTGGGAGGACTGTTTTGCGGCGATAACATCTCATGCACATTCATTAAATTGGCATTGTTAGATTATTCATTTGATAATATTTATATTTAGTTTTTATTATATTTTCAATTCTATTTTTTAGTTTTATTACCCTTTATTTAAAATATATCTGTGATAATTTGAAGTGGACGACTAAAAATCAGTGATAATAATTTGCCCGCCTTTCAGATCTAATATTTTATATTTTTAAATCATATTTCATTTATATTTCTTATTTATTAAAAAAAAATATTTAAAGATGACGAAATATTTGTCTGTTGATTTAATATTTTTCATATTGCATATTTCTTATCAATTTTCCAGAAATAGGGAACATTTATTTACGTTAAAAATAAAGTCGTTTTTTCAAAAATTATTTTTATATAGGATGGGATTTGACGGACGCAGACGATCCAATTTGTCTTGGAATAATCGACGGAATCGTAGGAAAATTGGAGCACAGTGCCGTGTTCGATCCCCGCCTTTTACTGATTAAAGAAAGTGTCCCGGTGGGAAAATTGCACGGCGACAATCAAGTCTACAAAATTAAAACCGTTGTATTTCTGCCGCTCGGCTCAGAGAACGTCGAATTGAGCCTGAACGTTTGTCACAAACATAAAACACTCGCCAGAAAAAACACAACGACCAACTCGCTGTTTGATATACAGGTATAACAAAATGAAAATAACTAAGACTAGTTTAATAATACTTTTTAGAAAAATGCGGCGTTTACGAAAACATGGGGTACACTAAAAAGTGCAGGCAATACCATAAAAAACACGACGCAACAAGCCGCTGCCATCGCCACAGGAACGCCGAAACGTCGCGACTTCAAAGACAAAGAACGTTTTGAAAAGCAAATAATCGAGGAATTTTACAGAATCTTCAACGACACCAACTCCTTCTATTACTCCAAAACGACCGATCTGACTAATTCATTGCAACGACTGTGCAATTTAGAAAAAGAAGACCTGATTGATCCAAATGCACTGTGGAAAACCGTCGACGATCGGTTCTTTTGGAACAAATATATGCTGAAAGATCTGATTGATTTGAATGTATGCTATTCAACATAAAGTAAAAGTGTCTTGTAACGTTAAGTTAATATTTCAGAATCCCTTATGCGATCCGTGGATTCTGCCTGTGATTCAGGGTTACATTCAGATCGAGGATTGTAGAGTCGAGGTATTTCCAGACGTTCCCGGAATGGAGAATAATTTTGAGGTGTTCAAATTATGTATTTTGTCCAGGAGGAGTCGATTTAGGGCCGGAACTAGGCAAGGATATTAATTAATTTACGAATTTCGGAACAAACAATATTTTCATCATTCAAGATGTTTTTGCCCAAAAACAAATAATTCGAATTTTTTTTATTTTTAATTGTCTGTGCAATTGCAAACAAACATTGATAAATTCAGTAGTTCAAGTTTAGACAATAAGTAAAAATGCTATATTGTAAATCTCTCAATGTTTCATCCAATAATATATATAATAATAATATAATATATAATTATCTATTTATATTCCTCAATAGATATAAAAGAAGAGGCGTCAATGAGAATGGGGAAGTGGCCAATTACGTGGAAACTGAACAGTTGATCGCCTACCAAACTCACGAGGTCTCTTTCGTGCAAGTACGAGGATCTGTTCCTGTTTATTGGTCGCAACCCGGATATAAATACAGACCTCCTCCCAGAATAGACAGAGGTACTGAGGCCACAGTTTACCTTAATCAGTAAAAAAATATTGCTACTTTTTAGGTGAATCCGAGACGAATGTAGCTTTCGAAAAACATTTCACTAATGAAATACAAAAGTACGGTCCCATTTGTGCTGTAAACCTCATCGATCAAACAGGAAAAGAAAAGATCATTTTCGACGCATATTCGCAACACATTTTGAACTTGAATAGTCCCTTTTTAACTTACGTTACGTTCGACTTTCATGAATACTGGTAATTATGAACGAAAATTGAAATAAGCATTTTATTGATTGACTTTTAACGTTTTAGTCGAGGAATGCATTTTGAAAATGTGTCAATTTTCATAAATGCAGTGGCCGATATTTTAAAGGATATGAATTATTGCTGGAGAGACAGACAGGGACACATTTGTTCTCAAAACGGAGTTTTCCGAGTTAATTGTATCGATTGTCTGGATAGAACAAATGTCGTTCAAGTGAATATCCAACAATTCCAATTTTAGACCCATTGTTTTATTTTTATTGTTGTTTTAGACTGCTTTAGGAAAAGCTGTGATGGAAATACAGTTTTGCAAATTAGGATTAATTTCTCCTGAAGGTACAATGCCAAACAATATTAAAAGTACCTTCCAATTACTGTGGGCAAACAACGGAGATACTATTAGCAAACAATATGCTGGAACAAACGCTTTAAAGGTTTTACAATACAAAAAAATACGCAACCTTCAATTACAACAATAATTAATATTTTAGGGTGATTACACAAGAACGGGAGAACGAAAGTTCACGGGGATCATGAAAGACGGAATGAACTCCGCAAACAGGTGTGTTATTAGTTAGTTTTGGGCGAAAAAATCCTTTTCCAAAATTCCTCATTTCCTAAAACCATCCCGTCTCGTAGATACTACAAGAACCACTTTAAAGACTCGATGCGACAAAGCTGTCTGGACATTATGACCGGCAACAGACTGCACGCGATCGAAACGAAGAACATTTGGTCGGATTTCAGAACGACGGGCGCGATAGCTTACGACAACTTGCCACAAAAGACGCCCTCGCTTGGGCCCCATTTGGCACTGCAACAAGAGTTCGCGTTAGCTAATCTTTTATATCACATGACCAGGTGTATTTTTTCGTCGTACCCTGTAACTGTCGATGAGCTTATAAAGAAGACAAGCTCTTTTATTATTAATTAATATTTGGAAAAAGTATTTTTTTTAAATATACTTTGTATTATTAAATTAAGGAAATTATTGAAGAGAAATATCCTTATTTATTATTTTATATTCAAAGTATTTATAGAATTTTCTTGAGCTACTTAAAATAGCTGCTTTTTTCTTAAATAAACGAGTCTGCCTTCTTTAAAATGACATTTTAATTGATGTTTTTATTGTGATCAGTTTTTTGACAATAACTATTTTTAGGTACTACTTGAGTCGCTTTAAAGATACGACGAGGCAAGGAACAATCGACCTGATGTTAGGTAAATCCAATGACATGAAACTTATTAAAACTTACACTTAAATCCATTGCAGGAAACTGCGTAACAGAAGACGTCTTCAATGAATCGAAAGCTGTCCAGTGTGACGAGGACAGTGCCCTAACAGCTGAACACGTAAAACTAGTAATCGAAGATTGTAAAAAAATGTTAATAAACCAACCCGAATGCGTTGTCGGTGCGTGGGGATTAATAAACGCCGATCCTTCAACAGGAGATCCAAGTGAAACTGAAATGGACTCCATACTTATTTTGACCAAGAATTCGTATTTCGTCGCTGACTATGATGATCAGGTTGACAAAGTGACTAAATATCAGGAGGTGAGACTGGAAGACTTGACTTTGTTGGAGTGTGGGATGCCGGAAACGAATCTGTTCAAGTTAACCAAGAATCGATTTTGTATTAGGTTGAATTATAAAGTCGACGGAGTTGGTGGTTATTATCACATGTTCAGGTCGACTCCTCTGAGATTTTTTAATAACATGGCTGTTGCTATCAATAACGAGGAGGAAGAAATTGGTAAAAAATCTATTTGTACAAATTAATTTAATAAATTATCATTATTTTTGTCGTAGAGTCATTAAAGGCAATATGCGAGTCATTTCAAGTGGCGATGGCCATTTCAAATCTTCCTCCAATTCCCTATAGGCAGGGTCAAGCTTTGGACAGAAGAAAGTCAAAAATCATCAACACGGGAACAACCAGCAACAGTATTTACTTAGATATTGTCGGTTTGCCTCAAATGACCAGAAACGTTTCCGAAACACAACTATTGGCCCTAAAAAGTGTTGGTAAAATTCATTCAATTCATCACTTGGTAAAATAATTAAATAAATCGTTTTCAAGGTACAAAAGCGATAACAAACATGACCCAACAATTTTCAAAATTGAATAAGATCTCGAGCACCTTCAAACCCAAACCTAAATCAAGGGCGAACTTCACAATAGGCGTACAAAACAAAACGGAAACATCCAGCGATTCGGAGGATGAATATGAAAATTCGATCTTCCAGCCAAACGAATCAACAGAAAGCGGCGCTTCTTTACACTACGCGACTGATTCGAGTTCGAACAGTGGCGACAGAAGCAGATCTATAGAACAGGCTTTCGAAGCTACCGAAGATTCGGTACTTAGTTCCAGCGCAGAGTGTTTTATGCCCGGAGTCGGTATAGTTATGGGGAATCCGGACAGCAAAGAAGGGATGTTGCAGAGGCAAGATTCTAAAAGGATCGACGCCTCACAAGTTGACGACGTGCAGCTGAGCAGCATCATGCAGAACGTTTCGATTGCTCCGGTTATTAAAATCAATTCGGAAACTCAAGAAGGTGACTTTGAACATTTCTGTAACCGTTAAAATTAATTTATTATCAATTTTGTATGTTTAGTTGAGAAGAAACAGCCACCCACAACCTTAAAGCTGGACAGGAAGTTCAGCCATTCCTCCGGAGAAGTGGACGAAACGAAAGACGAGAGCACGGTGAAATTCGAACGTTCCAATTCCGATTTCGAGATGACTTGCACCGCCAATATCTCCCAGAGTCAATCCGAATCAGCATTGAAAAGTAAACTGGCTAACATTGCGAGTCCGGTGTCGAGCGCTACCAAAGACCTAGTCTTGTCACCGTTCAGTAAACTGGCTAAAGGGATGCAGAATCTGGGAGCAAACTTAGATCCCAGAAAGCTGGGACAAAACCGGCAAATCTCTGAAAAAGAAATCGAAGAGCACAGGAAACTATTGGAGAAATGGAAGGATAGCAAAAGTAGGCTCATTGCTTTGTAAATATATAGAAATATGTAGGAACGTATAAAAAGGCGGCTTCATGACATGTGTAAAATAGATTCATATGTATCAATTTAGGGAATCCCATAAAAACGTTCGATTGTGTTATTTTCCATTGATTAACTTAGCAATAGTCAGACAATAAAAAAACGGTTATAAAAAATAATGTCCTACCGAATTTTGTGATATTTTTTAAGCGTAAACTTTTTACCTCTTCTTATTTATACAAATTTTCGGATATCTAGTGTGATAAAGTTTATTTATTCTGTTTCCATTATTGGATTTATTTATTATTAAGTAATTTTAATTTAAAGTGATCCAACATTATGTTTAGTACTTAAAAAAGTATACCTATTTATAGCCTAAATTTTTACAATCCGTCTAAAATATAACATAAATATTGAAAATGATTATTTGTTTGACAGTTGATTAGGGTATAGCTTTAATAAAAAAGCACAGGCTTTTTTACATCATCATTGTGATAATTTTGTTGTAGAATATTGTATTATTTGGTTTTCATTACAAAGATGTTCTTTAACTGTTATTTTTTATTTTAAGCCAGTTTTATTTATATGTCTATTGTGATTAAATAACAACAAAATAGGAATGAGTTTTAAATATTTGTCTGTGATTTCTTTAATTATTTATGTTTGAACAGTTAAAGTAACATCTTATGTAATAGAATCAAAAAACACTTTTAAATAGCAATAAGCTTTAACAAATTTTCATAGTCAATCTTAATTGTATGTTATTTAATCAATCACTTACATTTTTATGTTCATTTAGCGTAGAAAATCAATTTTTTGTTAATTAGGTAAAGTAGAGAAGTCTTGTTAAATGAACATAATTTGTATTTAAATGAACCATGTCAATTATTTAGGATGTTGAAAAATAATAAGTAAAACATAGTAAATGTATAGACAGTATGTTTATTGATTTTTTTAATTGTTTAGCTCTTTTATATTGAATTGTATATTATAGATCGTTGTTTTGTTAATATATAGAGTAATTAAAACTTTTTGTTTAACCAGGGTAATTTTATTTCTCAACCGAGCCGGGGATAAAATATGTAAATTAAAGCACAGATAAAGATAGAATAATGCAACAGTTGCCTTTTTCTTTCAGGGCTTTTAGATTGTATTACGTCCAAGTTGAAACGTCCATTGGGAATAAAAATCTTGAGAAGCGCAAAAAAACCTCCAAAACAACTTGCTTTGAAGCTGTAAACTCTGAATTGAATTAACTAAATACCAATCGATACAAACCTGTTCATTTAAAACATCCTCTGAAAAATAAACAAAGTTACTCAAAACTGTGTTTTATTTCACTATTTTAATCAGTTACGAAAATTACCGATAGATAAAAACGACGCCCTAAAAATATTGTTTAAATATTTGCGCAAACAGTTTTTATTTGTTAAATGCTCGTAAAAATTGTTTATCGGGACAACAAAAAGCAATAAAAATTCATTTTTTAAATGAAAAATGCTCGTAACGTAGGAAAATAGAAACACGCCAAGTAAACGTGAATTTATCGGGACGCGAGTGAAAAGGAGCAGGCGCGCGAAAATCGCTTTGGA
The DNA here is from genome assembly GCF_024364675.1 of Aethina tumida. Taxonomy (NCBI): domain Eukaryota; kingdom Metazoa; phylum Arthropoda; class Insecta; order Coleoptera; family Nitidulidae; genus Aethina; species Aethina tumida. The sequence continues at coordinate 11,147,585 of NC_065439.1, forward strand.
AATGAGTTTTCCATGTGCTTTCGAGACTGTTGCTTCCGCGATGTCGGGCCTAAAACAACTCGCGAGTGTTTTTTAATTAAAAGTGCGCCGCGATTAATTACCGAAATTAAATTTATGTGTCGCTTTTTCCGGGCTGTTTATTTTGTACTATAACTGCGTTAAGTGATTAAATAAAACCGAGGTAAGATTTCAAAGCATGAAGTTATGATATAAAAGTTATGTCTATGCAATTTTTTAGTGAGTGAATAAAACATATTGAGTGAAACATTTCGTACGAAATTGTGCGTTTTCAGTTCGACTTCCTGAAGTTATTGGAAACGTTCAAGGAATACGAAATGAAATATTCTTAGTTTTCGGGGCCGATCCATAAACATTCAATTCACTTTGCTCCTGTATAAACTGTCCTAGTTTAAAATCTTCACTCAGATGCAAATTGACTTTTATCTGTATCATGTTCATGTACTAAAAACCCATTAATTTAATGTTACATATGAAATTTAATCACTTTCATAATAATTAATACGATATTATGTCCTATAATTTAGTTAATTAGTGTATTAAGTTTATCGTTGGAAGTACGTCATAACTGTTACAGTTGCTAAATTGGTTTTAAAAGTGTTTTAATGACGTTCCTTATCTTAACGTTTTAAAAAATTGCTTAAAATTGCAAACGTGTGCTATTTTTGAAAATGTCAATCTGGAATTTTTAAGACTTGTTGAATTTTTTTTTTTATCACTTTTTGTTATACAAAACCACTCAACAAGTTTCAAAACCTTCGTCTTATAAAAGTTACAACCTTATTACAAGAAGGAATTTTAAAAATTTACCATGAAAACGCAGCATTTATTGACTAATTCATTATGATAATCTAATCAATGAGTACAATGAAAATAATCCACCAAATGTTCCCACATTTAAGTAAAATCAGATGAATAGTTTTATTCATAGATTTCGTAATACTGATGCATTTTAATTTCCCTGAGTCAAATTATATACTCAGCTAGCGCAGTTCTCATTCTAAACGTATTACACTTCCTGCTGGAATGAAGCATTTCTCCCTAGGGAAATTCGTCATTTTTATTTCAGGATTCCTGGAATTATTGGATAATAAGACCAACAACTAGTTTTATTTAAAATTGCGATGGCAAATCGATAATCTTAAATTATTACAATAAGTCAGTGAACGGAAGTTTTATCTTGGAGAAAAGGGAACAAACTGAAGGATGAAAAATTTCCTGCAAACATTTAATTACAAATCCGGACAAGCCCTTGTTTAACAATCATTAGGGGCATGTTTTAATCAAACAATCACATGCGAACGTGACGATTTTTTCCGACAGACGCAAGAATAATTAGGGCAATTTGGAAGACGTTTAGTGTGAACATTTTGTTAATTAATTGTCGAGCATTTTTACACCGTCATTCACGGGGTATAATGTGGCTTTTGTCGCGTTCTATTTGCTTCTGAAATGTAGAAACGTATATTTGAACTTGGGACTGTATGATTTGGTAGACGAGATCGTTTGGAAGCTGGTGGATCTTTAGTTTGAGGATAATTAGTAAAATTTTTGTTGATCACGTTTCGTCAATAATCAGTTTCATGCAGCCAACCAAATTACGAGATCCTTGAAATTGTTTTTTGTGTTACAATGAGCCTTTCTTTAAACCTTTAATATGATTTATATCAATTAATATTAAACATTTGTTGCTTCTTGTTTCAATATATGTTGTGCTTTGATGATTTTATATAATGTGTTGTGTAGTTCAGGGACAAAATTGTATGAATAATAAAACGAATAATTCAATAAAATTGTTTGGGGAATGAATACTTCTGTCAACATGTTCAAAGATACATTAAATATTTGAATACATATAGAAAATAGAAAAGGAAGAATATTATATCAATTAAATATTTATCTTATATACTCATAAATATTATATACATTGATTTATGTAACCTGATATATTATCACAAATCAAGTGTAGTTAATATATTTGCAATAAAACAGGGTGATTCTCCTAATTTATTAATTAGAAGTTTATGGAGAACAGAAAAAGGTGATTTTAAATTTGTATACTTGAACCGCTGTTCTAATATATTTTGAACAAAATGTAATTTCCGGTTTCGCCGTGACACTAACGTTGTTATTTTCAATGCAACAACCTGCATATTTTTAAAGTTTACATATAATTGCAAACAAAATATACCAATTTTGATGCTGGAAAGTTTATTTAAGGCATACATCAATAATGACCTTGTTATTGTTTCAGTTTTTTCATAAACTTCAATAATTTTTTTTTGGAATTCATGTTTAATTTTATCTTGTTTTCCGATGAATACATCTGATAAAATTAAATGGCAGAGTGAAAAAAAGACAGATAAAACATGAAATGAGATATATTTTTAATTTCCCATCATTATTCGCCGATGTTTATCTGTCCGAATTCAATTTAAACAGTAAATAGAATAAAATATCTTGCCTAACTCAATATTTGCGAAAGTTCGGTCCCTTTTGTTGCGTACATTGTACCGTCAAGTACGAAAAGTACACATAATTTGAAAAATACATAACAAAAAACCGAATGTTTATCGTTCCACTTAAGATTTTACGAATTTGGGAAATATGAAATGCTACAAAGGGTTCGGGAATGTAAAATATTCCGTTATAATTTCAACTTAATATCGCACGAGCCCGAATAAAGTGGGCGAGATTGAGAATATCTGAATAGTTCGAATAACTACGAAAATCTGACCGGAAAACATCATTACTTCTTGTTTATTTAATACCGAAAATATCTCCTTTAAAACTGTGCAAATTTAGTTCGGCGTTTCCTTTATTGTGAACAATAAAACTTGTATTTTACTCAGTTTGAGCGAAATAATAAATGTTAAACGCGCGAAATTAACTATAAAGTCCAAGCTGGTTCAAATTTCATTATAATTAAATTTAATAGCGCAAGTTTAATTTCTGTATTATCTTGAATTCATTCGTTTTTAATTATTTTTTAAATTGGCTGCTGTGTTTGTGCATCAATCTTGCCGGAACAGTTGTTAAGCGGTTCATTCATTTAGAAATTGTTTCAGGAGTGATTTATCATTTCAATTAGTTAATTGTTTCTTTGATTCTTTTTCTTTCTCTATAAACCTATAAATAATAATTTGTTTGGAATTCAATTTTATTATTCAAAAATCTTAACAATTAAAAAAAGTATTTTTACCACATTTTCGTATGAAATACATTATTTTTTTAGTATTTAAGGATTTTTCGAGTAATTTTACTAATTTTAGTCACTATGGCTATATTTTTATTTATCTTTAATATTATTATAATTAATTTATAAATATATAATTTAATGGGTCTATTATTTAAAAATTATGTTATTAAAATTAATTAATAAATAAATATATTTTTTCAGAATGGGACTTTCTTGTTTAAAAACCTTAATATTTAAGACTGTTTCAATTATATTATTGTTATCATTTTTTACATTCTACAGTTTTAATTTATTTTTTTTTTAATATTGATAAAATGTATTTATAAATAAATAAATATTTTTAATAGTACAATTATTTAAAATTTAATATTTTAAAATTTTTCAACCAGCAATTTTAGTACATATAATTTTTATTTTTTTATTCTTTTTTAACAGTATTTATAACAATGTTGATAACTTTTGTATTAAGAAGTCTTCTAATTACATTTTGGATGGGATTTTATGTTTATGAATTTAAATTTTTCTAGTTTTCTATATATATTAATCAATTTACAAACCAATTTTTAGTACCCATAATTTTTATTTTTACTTTTCTATATATTATTTATATTTATTTTTAAAATGTTTCAAGTATATTTGTCATTTTAGCTCCTATAATTTTAATTTTTATTTTCGAAATAAAAATTGTTTAAAATTCTAGGTATTTAAATATTTTTCAAGTTTATAGTTTATATTTAAAATATTAAAAGTATTTTATAATTTTTAATTCTTTTGGTTCAACATTGTAATAATGGATACATGAATATTTAAGAGTTTTTGGAGTATTTACTATTTTTTAATTCCTATAATTTTATTTTTATTTTTCTTAAAATGTATTATTATTAATTAATAAGTAAATTACTTTTTATGGGACATTTTTTCATGTAAAAGTTTCTATGGTATATTATTTATAACAGATATTAGGAAATATTCCTATTACATTTGTGAGTGGTATTTTATATGTATAAATTTTAATTTTTCTAGTTTTATACATATATTAAGCAATTTACAAATCAACTTTCGACATTTCTTTGACAATTCTTTATTAATCATCAAAATGACAATTTCTGTGTTACATTCTAAAGAAAAGTATTAAATTTTATTAATATGCAGACGATAAAAAGGTAAGAAAAATTCCAATTTTATGCGTTTTAAAGATTCTTTCACATACGACAAAAATGAAATTACCGATGAGTAAAAATTAAATTTTCCCAAATTAAACATATCGCAAAAGCCATAAGGACAAACTTCGTTCGTTTCGGTTTTTTTGTTCGTTATCACCACTTCATATACCATTTGTGCCTTCTGTAATTTTATTCTCTTTCGCTCCCTGTTTCACTTTCAACCCATTGTTTCTGTGACGTTCCTTTTTGCCGTTTCTCTCTCTTGTCTGTGATTCGAGCCCCCTTTATTCATGTTGATTTTGCACTTCATTTCCTTTTTTAGATATATTCGCGTCCGACTCTTCGCCAGAAATATATTTAACTCTCGAATTTATTTATGTTTCTCTTTTTTATTATCACATCTTGTACGTCGAGTGTCTATTTTATGTGCGTTTTTTGAAGTTATAAATAAAATAGGGCAGTATCATAATTCGCATCACGAATAGCACCAAATTTTAATTGTAAATTTTTCCCATTATAAATTAGATTATTTTCGTGCGTTTCAGGAATTTCATTTTCCCGCGTCAACAAAGTATCTTCAACAAATTCAATTTTGTTTTGACGCGGACTGAATAGTGTTTTTTCCTCCCCGCATCTCTGGAATTTTATTCGCGCCTTTGTCATTTTAATTAAAACAACCCCAATTTATATTTATATTGTGATCAAAAGTCGTCTTTCATTATCGGAAAAAGGGCGAATCAATCGGACCGGATTCGATTCCTGCAAGCCCAATTAAAATCACATATCCCCACTGACATTTTCGATTGCAATTTAGATTCGTTATGTCAACAGAAATACCTCAAACAAAATATTATCTCGGATCCGAAGAAATACCCTTCTACGTATTCCTGTTTTTTCCTTTTTGTAAAAACGACAAGACAAATATTATTTGTAACCTTTCGTTCGGTCTATTTCGGAACAACGTTTTTTTTAATTCAATCAAAATGTTTAGGTCGATTTTCACGTGTTCATCAATTAACATGAGTTTTATGTTTTACCCATTCAATACATTTATAATTCTTTTTTTTTTTTTTTTTTTTGATATTTCATTTCAATTCAACCAAAACGTTACACCATCAATAAAATATGCAGCAAGTTTTTATTTAGCACATTTGTAACTAAAAATAATTCGTAAATATAAATTGAAATTTATGTATACATTTTTGCTGTGCGGTTTCATTTCATAAGTGTTTTTCACGTAAATCGATTCAGATTAGGATCGCAAAACATCAGACGTCAATTCAAGTCGTCGCGTTATCGACAAGACATGTTTATAATATTAATTGTACGTAAACAATTAATTCCGACGATCTGATTGATACATTCCCCGTACCAAAAATTTAATTAAGGCCCAAATGAATTTTCCCATCGGTAGATTCTAAACACCGGAATGAAATTAGGGAAGTAAGAGAATTATCCGAGATTGACTTATTTGTGTTATTTTTTTTCGTTTGGTCGACGTTAATCTTGGATCGATGGATGATTAGATCTGGAACATCCTGGAGTGTTTCTATTTCCACGTGGGATAAATCAATTAGTTCATCAATTCCAGCTTCCAGACAAGTTTCTTCTATTATGTTTTTCTAGTGCCACAGAAAAACCAATAAGGGAATAGTGAACAATGTTGGAAATCGATGATAGACTAATATTTTAATAAAATTAAGTTCTCATTTGATTTGATGGCTTTGTTAATGGTGTATGAGATACTTAATGCTTGTCTGTGGTTCCAAAATGTTTATAAAAAAGGCTAAGTAATTAATTAAGGACAGGATATTTTCTGATCCGCTTAATGTAGTTTTTAGTGTTTGTAAGTAAATTACCATGAACACTATGAAATTATAGAATTTGGTGTCACACTGGTTTACATTATCCAACTTTTGAAATGTAATATGAAATTTTAAATAAAAATAAAATATAGGTAATTTAGATATGCTGAACAGGAAATTCATATTTATTTTTTTCAAGTTTGCCATTCATTTTGATAATGGCAAATTTGTGTTTTTCAGATTATAATTTTATCAAAAGCAGTGTTCAGAATTAATGGTTAGTCCGATTGTGATAAATAATCGTTAGGTTAGGTGATTAAATTACTCTTCCTACTGTGCATAATTCACTTTTATTGGAAAGAAAATAGCTGAGTTATAGTTCAAACTTCTACAATTTAAATAAATTTTCAAACAAAAAAAAAAATTCCAACATCTACTCTACAAAATCATCTAAAGAAGAGGTTTTGAGAATTTAAATATTAATATTATTTTTCCATCAACTTTTTTTCTTATGTATCTGAATTGACTGATTATTTTCTGAATGAGACATTATTATTTAAAAACTTTAATATTTAAGAATTTTTAGATTCTTTTTACTAGTTTTTTGTTTGTATGATTATATTTTTAATGTTCTTCAGTATTGTTATAATTTATTTTTAAATAATTATTTTTCAAGCGGTCTTGACTGCCTTTTAAAAATTAGTCAAGTATATTTAATATTTTCTTGTGCCTAATATTTTATATTTATTTGTTACTACTCAAGAAAATATTATCTAAAAACTTTGATATTAAAATTTTTAGAGTATATGATAAATAATGTTAAATTTAAATATTAATATTATTTTTCCATCCATTTTCTTATGTATCTGATATGTTTCCACGGTTATATTTTTAATTTTCTTGAATATTGTAATAATTTATTTTTAAATAATTATTTTTCAATCGGTCTTGGTTGACTTTTAAAAATTAGTCAAGTATATTTGCTATGTTATAGTGCCTAATATTTTATATTTATTTGTTACTGCTCAAAAAAATATCTAAAAACGTTGATATTAAGATTTGTGGAGTATTTTTACTAATTTCTAATTTCTATTATTATATTTTTATTTTTGTAGAATATTATTATAATTTATTAATAAATAAATATTTTAATGTGTCTTTATTATTTAAATGTCTTGGTAAATATCAAATGTATTTTTGACATTTTTAACATCTATATTTTAATTGTTTTTTTCGATGGAAACAAATTAGGTATCGTTGGATATTATTTATTATTTATTATACAATATTGTTGATCTCGATTGGGCTTGCCTTTATTCTGGATATCGCATTAAGTACAATAATAAACTGAAAAACAGAAATTTTCCATTATTTGGGTGAATGACACCAATGAAAAAAAAAAAAATGAATGTGATTTTCGTATTCAGCACACATGAATTGCCATAAATGTATATAAAAAAGTTTCTATATTTTTGCTTAAATCAGAATTATTAACCAGTTTATAATTTAAAATATTAGTTAATTTGTATGAATTTACTTCCGACATAATTTGTATTCAACATTTTTGTTCCTGTGAAATTTAATATAAGAATTGACAAAAATTTCAAATTTAATTAACATTTAGATATTAAATTTGTAAATTTTATTTGTATCAATTTCCAACAAACAATAAAATTAAACTAAAACTGACATTGCGAGAACTTCATTAAGCCCTTAAATGTGGACTAATTTAAATCCTTTAACTTCCAATATTTGATGTGAATATAATGTACAAAAATTACTTTCAGCATCAACTTCTCCCCCTTAAAATGCAAACCGAATATTAACTAAGTCGAGGATTGTTTGATATTAGTCTCATTAAAATTCGTGTTTATCACGTATTTGTGCTAAGTTATTTGATATTTATTTATAAGCTACAACTACACATTCCGCATTTAAAACTCCGGACGAAAATTCAACAAAACTACAACCCAACAAATTGCTCGCATAAACGCTTTTGGTGCGAAGACTGGCGTTTATTAATCAAAATAAATGATTCCTAGTTTATTCTCGTTTTTTTTTTCAAGTGCTGATTGTGCCCTCGAGTGGAATAACTTTGATTAATGATTTGAATATGCGAAAAATGCGTCTACTGCATCATTAATAATGCCCGACGTCAAAAAAAACTAATTGCCTAATGATGAAATTGTAAAAAATTGCGAGATTATGGAACATCCAGAAAAACAACTTGGTTACAATTGATTTTAGTAAATTCGTAAGGCGATGAAATTCAATTCGACATAATCAAATCAGTGCGGTAATTTTCTTGGCTGCAAAGGACGGCTTGAATTAAAATTCAAAATTCACTTTTTGTTTATTAATTTATTTGGCGAGTTTGACGAATGAATTTTCCTCCTCGAAATTTGTATATGAAGGGAAATCGAACAATTAACAAAAATAATATGAATAACACAACGGAGAAATCGAATATCTGTGACATTTTCGCACAACCATTTAATTAATATGTTTACATTCACGCACGGATTTAATTAGAGCAATTTACAAACACATTAAACGACACAACAGTGAAATGTCGGTTATTAATTCGATGGATTTAATATTATAAATAAATATAATACACCTGCAATTAATGTGAAAATTCGTTCTACAATATGCTCGTGAGTATTGTGTTCGAAATTTCACTCTTTGTTACGAAATTACGTTGCTCCCTTTCAAAGGGATTAGATGGAAATACGAAGTTTTAAAGTATTTATTTGTTTTAATAACATACTAATTAACAACTGGGAAAACGTGGAAGAAAAGGGAAAGTTTTAACACGTCTTTCTCTGCACAAAACTCATTGTTCAAGTACTTCATTGTTTTCATTTTTTGATAAAAAACACTTGAAACTCATTTAATAATAAACATTTATTGGTTATGGGAAAAATCGATTAGTTTTCGTTTATTCACACGTTATATTCAATTCACACCGTTGCTATTTCCTCTTTAAAGCTCCGTTATCAGAACCAGTCGGAAATTTATTATTCCTCGTATTCTGTTTATTCTAATCACTGAACATTGTAACCGAATGTTCGACGATTATTTATTTTACATTGTCACACACATTTCTAATATGTGGAACATGCTACAACATGTGAAAATTGTAATTAGCGCACTCAAACATTAATCATTTCAAGTACTAATTCACATTTAAAGCATGCCATCCAATGCAATCACTAATACACGAAGTGTAATGAATATATCAGGCGTGTCATTTCTAAATATTTTTATCCTTTATTTAGGCTATAATATATTTGTATTTAAAATAATTACATAATAAAAATGTAGAAAAACTTGTAGGAGGTTAAAACATCCTGATAATTTATTAAGTATTCAAACTTTGTTCTGGTACAGCTCCAAAACTAAACCAGGTGTGTCATTCCTAATATTTTTTATTCTTTATTTAGGGTATAATATATTTGTATTTAAAATAATTACATAATAAAAATGTAGAAATACTTCTAGAAGTTTAAAACATCCTTGTAATTTATTAAGTATTCCAACTTTGTTCTACTACATCTCCAAAACTAAACCAGGCATGTCATTTCTAATAATTTTTATCCTTTATTTAGGGTATAATATATTTGTATTTAAAATAATTACATAATAAAAATGTAGAAATACTTCTAGAAGTTTAAAACATCCTTGTAATTTATTAAGTATTCCAACTTTGTTCTACTACATCTCCAAAACTAAACCAGGCATGTCATTTCTAATAATTTTTATTCTTTATTTAGGGTAAAATAATTACACAATAAAAATGTAAAAATATTTCTAGGTGTTTAAAACATCCTATCAATTTATTAAATATTCCAACTTTGTTCTGCTACAGCTCCAAAACTAAACAATCAAGCAAACTAAAATGATAATAGAGCCGTTTCGGGCTTATTTATCGCCACTGTAACTCCCAACCCAACGATTTTTTTTCGTCGAACTTGACTAGGAGGATAATTTAAATGGGCGTGCATTAGTCTTAAAATATGAATGGGAGCGGCGAATGTCGTTAAAGCAATCCGCCGGGTTAATCCTGAATTCTGTCCGCCACCGAAACCTTTTAAACCGTATTATCCGCATGTTCGGACCGTAAATTCCTGCCGAAACTGGCAAAGTGGGAAGAAATGTTCGTTGCGCCCGTTTTTTTTCTTTCTCTATCAGAAAACTAAATTTTATTAAAAGTCTTTTGGTGGTCATTATTTTAATGGAGTCCTTTTTTGGATTTAACTGAACTTGTGTGTGGATCATAATTATCGTTTATCAAAACAGTTAAAAGTAATAATTCTGCGCATTCACCATTTCTATAAGAATTTTATTCCAGGTAAAATTAACGAGTGGTTTACAAATCAAAAACCCATTATTTATTTTAATAATAAAAAATATATTAGCTGATCAACTTTTTTGTTGCAGAAAATGGCAATGACTTCCATAAAATTTAAAGTGACGAGGGAGGACAGCGTCCCGTCATCTTCCGGTGGCGCTGGCGAAACACTCACCCCTCATTTGTTGGCACCCAGAAATTCGATTACATCAGCAACAGGTAATACAGTTTTCTATGTCTTCTTCTCAAGTTGCCAATATAGCGCACAGATGTCTCCCCCACCGATTTGTATGGTTTCTTCAAATAGATAGAATAGAGAGTTATAGATTTCTCTTTTTAAATAATCCGTTTAAAGAATTATAATACAGAGTATGCTTGTACGACTTATAAATTCTAGGTTCAAAATTGATTTTCTTTATATTAAATTTAAATTCTAAAATATTCTCTTTTCATATTATTTTTATATTTTATTTTGGTAATAAATTTTTGTTTTTCAGTGCAAATTGCTTATATAATATAATATATTTATTTAGAATATACGTCGAGAAGAAGGCGCCCGATGACTTTAAAAATAATGCCCCGTTTGAGTCTTCCAACCCAAAGCACTTCAGCTCCAACTTCAACGACCGAAACCGAATGGCCAGAAGCAAGGTAATCTTTTTTCAATGTTTAATCAATCAACTCGATTTTAAAATCAAACGTTTTGCCTTCATAAAGAGGGACAGGCAATTATAAAACGTGCAAAATATTTTGCATTTGTCGCCACTTGTGCTTTTAGCGATCGGCGTCGATTGAGGGATCAAGTGGAGCACGCCAATTTCAATGCAATTTGAATTTTGTCGATTCGCACAATGAACGATAATTGAACGGAAAATGAAATTGTGCCCGACACCAATTAATATTCCGCATAAGATACGTACCCTCCATTCACCCCGCAGTAAAAAAAAACCCACGTGTACGTAAAAACCGACGAGTATATATGAATAAATGGGGTGAATTTCAAAGGGAAATTTTTTTCTGGGCTCGTTTTTGTTGTGCTTTAATAAAAAAAATATTTTGTGGTTTCAAAGGTTGTAAAGCGTTAGTCGATAAATAATGAAACGTTCAAAGCGAAATTAAATCCGTCTGCCTGTTTAAAAAAATCCTCATATGCATCTTTAAGCTTATGTACACACACAGATCTCACGTACGATTTTAATCAAGCCACATTAGAACACAATAAATCTTTGTTGGGTGTGCGGTTTTTTTTAGACCGAGGAAAGTGTCTTGAAGATGAAGTGATTCCCCAAGTGATTTTACGTAGACGTTAAGGCAAGTTGATTAAAAGTCAGCCACAAATCCGCCAAACTATTGATGGATTTCATCCACGAAGATTATATCAAAACGGACTGGAAAAATATTTTTCCATTCAAAATTCGTCACGCACGTCGACAATTTTATGCTGGTCGCATTTGTGATTGATTAAACTTTTATTTATATCTGCGAATGTACTAAAAATATTATTGCTTAATGTGTTCTAATTATAACGTTTAAAAGTTGCTTAATTTATTAATTTAATGTATCATATCACCTAAGATTTATTAGATTATTTTAAAAAGTTAAATACTTAAAAATATGCCACTGTATGTACAATGTAGAGCAATTTTAAAAATATATAAATTGCTATATATGCAAATCTAATATTATATAATTTATACCAATTATGAACACACTGTAAAAAATATATCGGTGAATATTTCTTGTATTAAAAATAATTCTGTTAGTTGCAAATCAAAAAACTAAATATTCAGCTGGCAAAAAGAGTAGAGCAACATTCTACTAAATGTCACTAATCTCTACAAAATTCACAATAATTTTTAATTTTGCAGTATATACCAAAGTAAATTCGTGGAAAGAAATTATTTTCTGAATTAAAAAATTACTGATTTTATCACTCTTCCAATCCGTTGAGATGGAATTTTATATGTAAGGTGACCTATTCATAAAAAGTTTAACCGAAAGTTTACCATGCTCACTGTCAAACACGGCAACAGGTCGGTAATGGTATGGGACTGCTTTTTGGGATTTGGATTGGATCCCCTCTTTTGAATAGAGTGTATTTTGGATCGTTTTATGAATAAAGAAATATTGAAGAACAACATGGTACACTATTCAGATATAAAATATGTCACTAAAACATTATTTTTTAACAAAATAATGACACGAAGCACACTTCAAAATATTTGGAGCATCGGCTTTTCAGAGAAATAATAAATTTTAGAACTGGCCATTTCAATTTTCCGATTTGAAAACTTATGAGGGATAGTGTACAACAAGACACAAGGAGTATAGTAATCAGCAAAAATTATTGACGGTTCTGCAAGAGGTCTGGCAAAATATGGATTCAAATATTATCGTCTATCTGTTACTTTCCATGAAAATAAAGTTATTCGTAATAATAGTAATTTTACAACATATTAGTTTAGAATTAATTAAAATATTAATTACAAATTATTTGTAGTAATAAAATTTTAAATAGCATTAGTTCCTCTACTTTTTGCCAGCCCAGAACAAATAAACATCAGTAAAATTAAATTCTTTATTTAATTGTTAAATTTATAAAGGAATGTTAATTTTTAATATATATTTTTTGAACATAATAACCAGGACAAAAATTATTTGAATTTTATAGGTTTAAATTTCTAAATTTTTATAATCATAAGTATGTACTGGCAATTCATAAGAAATAAGAAAGAATAATTTAAAATTAAATTTTAGAAAAAGTGATTCTAAGCATTTCTTGGAACTATTACTTGTGAATCATTTTTATTGTACAAATTTCTTATTACTTAAATTTTAAAATTTCATAAATTTAATTTAATATCTGCTCTCGAATTTCGTCCAATATTTTATTAAACGAATTCCAACGCAAAATTATTTCGAGTGTTATTCTTATTAATATATTTTCTGAATTAATATATTTTTTGTAAATCTCATAAATATTTCATTTATTTTTTGCAGAGTAGAATTAAATTTTTGTGTCGCTTTGTTGTGTTATAAAAAAGATAAAATATTTGCTTTGAATTACATTAAAAAATCTATGATATTTGACATTTGAATTGACCAAGAAATTAATTTTTATAAAGGCCTAAAATAAAGTTTTAAAGGAAGTTTATTGAACTTTATTTTAAATAAAACAATGGAGTTTCAAAACTTTCTAAATAGGTATAATAAATTTATTCCCTCCAAATTATGATATAAAATGTGTAAAGGTTCAGAAATTTACATCTATTTATATAATTTCTAATATTTATATTTTAAAAAATATTAATACATTTTATTATTATTATTATTTATAATATTTTATTTTTTTTTTTGTAAATTATTAATAAATATTAAAGAACTTTATCACTTATGATTTAATCGTCTTATTTGGACAGAACAAATAAACCATCTCGTAAAAATGATTAAAATCTTTAATATTTTAAAAAGTTACATTTATATTTTTCAAATATTTTTTATTTTGTTGTAAATTACACATAAAATTATTTAAAATTTTTCTGGCTATATATATATATA